>NC_140592.1:211316367-212578867 GCF_964204655.1 Triturus cristatus
GAGGGGCGCTATGTGATCCTGTATGGCAGGCTAGATGGCCAGGAGATTTGCTTTATCAATATATCTGCTCCTAATTCAGTCATCCCGTGTTTTTTTCCTGAGGTGACAGCCACAGCGGCTCCATATCTGGGGGGTGGTGACATTATGCTGGGGGATGTCAACGATGCGTTGGATGGGACACTGGACTGGGAGCCTCCCCAGGCCAACACTAAGACAGGCATGACTGGGGCCTTGGAGGACGTCCTGAAAGGGTTGGGAGTGTTGGATGTGTGGAGGATGAGACACCCAGACAGTAGGGTTTTTTCTTGTCATACCTCCGCAAGAGATACATTTAGCAGGCTAGACTAATTTTTTGTATCTAAAGATCTGGTCTCTAGGGAGAAATAATGTTTATTCTGAGATATATCTCATATCATTCCCCCATGCTGTTATCCTTTGGTACCGAGAGTCCTAGATCTGTGATTCCAACATGGAGGCTCCAGACTGAAGCACACACAGATCCGCTCTTAGCTGCCAAGGTTGAAGAGGAGCTCTCTAGATATTTTGAAATGAATTGGGGTTTGGCGTCCTCCAGAACAATAGAGTGGGAGGCTATGAAGGCGGTGATACGGGGGATCTGCATTAATACGACCTACGGTGCCCGCTAGCAGCTCGAAAGGGACATTAAGGTACAGGAAGGGAAACAAGCAGAGATAGAGGCGTCGCTCCCGATGGCCTCCCAGCGTTTGACCAAGTGGCAGACGGTACAAGAGCAGTTGCTGACGGCATTATACAGACTAGAAAAATGTCACTATACTGTGTACCGACAGCGTTTGCATGTTGAAGGTGACTGATCCTGGGCCTTGCTCGTCAAGCTGATTTGGAGTGAAACGTCTGGCTCTCCCATCGTGCAGATGTACTCCAGGGAAGGGAACGCAGTATATAGCCAACAACAAATCGTGGACATTTTGAATGACCATCTAGCTGGGGTGTACTCTGGGTAACCCCCTCCGGCTCCAGGGATGATGACTGAGTTCATGGCTGCCCTGGATTTGCCTCACCTGGAAAGAGAAGCTAGTCAATTGTTGGATGATGTGACAACCAAGGAAGAAATACTGGGAGCCATACAAACCCTAAAACAATCTAAAAGTCCCAGGAGTGACAGTTTACTGTCTGAGTTTTAAACAGAATTTGCACCTGGTTTGGTGGACCGCCTTCTGGAAGTATATATTGAAGTGTTTAAAAAACAAACACTGCCAATTTCAATGAGAGAGGGGCTGGTAGTCATGGTACCTAAGGCAGACAGGGATTCCAGCTGATGAGCTCATACTGACCAATCTCCCTCCTAAATATAGATGTAAAAATCCTGAGTGGGATCCTAGCGGCCAGACTGCAGCCAGATATGCACCACTTAATTAGTTCTGATCAAGCGGGCTTCATCCCTAAACGTAGCAGTGCCCATAATTTACACATGCTTGCCCATGTATGGCACTCCCCCTCTACTTGACATAGAACAGGCGTTCGATTCGGTGGGTTGGGCATACATTTGGGAGGTTCTGTGAACAATGGGGATGGGGGTACACTTTTTTAATGTCAGGGCAACCATGCACTCTTACCTTTTATGTGCGCAGTTGAGTTTTGCAGAGATGCTATGGACCAACTTCCCTGAACCCTATCTTATAACCAGTGGTTTACACGATCACTTAAAGCTATGCAATAGGGTTTAGGGAAGAGAGCCCGATACTGGACGCTGGTGGGCTCCTGTTGCCTACCTGCTAGGCAACAAGATGCCATTTACTTAAAAGCAATAGTCATGTCGTGAAATATACATAGACATATTTTCTCTTGCTTGAAATGCTGAAATTTGTTAGATTTCCTACCTGCGAACTTAAGTGAGCACGATGAGCGTCCTAGTAGTTCTTGTGATGGCTGAGCTGTCCACTATGACGGTTCTTTTAGGGGAAGACGAAGCGTGCATACCCTGAGGACAGGCTTCTCACTTTTCTTGTTTTTAACAAACTCTTCTTATCTTTAAGAAAGAAATTAAATTAATTATTTATTTGTAATCTTGATCTAATTGATCTGATTGTAATACATCTTATAGCACAATATTTCATTGCCGGAAGTATTTTCTGCAGGTACTTACATTTCTTAATTGTCACCAATATGTTCCATCACTAGAAGAAAATAAAACAAAGTACAAAACAAACAAACAGACCTCTACATTGGCTTCTTTAAATTCTTTTAAACATGAGGTTTTCCTTTCGTAAAGTTCTTCAATGTTGCTCATAAATGTTCAATAATGTATTTTCTATTGTGGAGAAAAAACTGTCCAAAAATTTTCTATAAGTATTTCCTTTGCTTCAATACTAATAAACTGTCTTGCGATGGGCGCCTTAATCAAATAAAATAACTTAGCTTTCTTGTTGTCGTTACAGGTTTTGCAGCTGACTGGAATGAGAAGAAAACTCCTCCAGATTATAAAGTTGCTCCTTCCTCTATATATTTGTGCCCCAATGAGTCCACCACCAAGTGCTCTATTCAAACGTTAACTTTATATGTAGTGTATTTAATATATACAGGAGCGCCGGAGCGGAGCTCTTCCCCGATCGGAGCTCGGGCACGAGATGCCAAACATGGCCGCCGCCGGAAATCCGCCCGCGTCGTTCACGCAACTTGCGTGAACGACTAGAGCGCTACACCACATCTCCCCCCTTTACAACTTAACAAACATGTACAGTCTTACTTGCTGTCCATCACGAACTCTCCAAACCTCCTAGGCAGAATTACTCTTCTGCCACTTCGTGTGCGCTTGCTGAGCCCTCTGGGGTTTGGGGGGGCGTCTATGGGTCTCTGTGTGGGAGCTTCTTCCCCGTCCACTCGTCCTGCCACCTTGCTACTTTCCCGATCTTTTCCCTCTTGGGCGCTGGACGTCTGTTCTCTCATCTCCACTCTTTCCCCTTGCTCTGATCCCGATAGTGGACTGCTCCCCTCCTCCTTGGGGCACTCCGGGATACCTCCTCTCCTCGGTGATGTCTCTGTGGTCTCTTCTATGATGTTACTCAAACCTGCTGAGTTGCATCTGGCCATGCGATCCTGTGACCATATTTTCCCGTTGCTAAGGAGCGCCGACCTGGTATATGATTCCAAGACTTGCAGCGGGGGTGTGAATTTGCTGTCTCCCTTCTTCTTCTGTGTCGGCAGTTTGATTCTCACCCATTCGCCTTTCTCTAGCGTGACCTCCTTGGTGTTGCGCTTGGTGTCGTAGTGCTCTGCGTATACTGTCTGAGCTCTCTCTAAGTTCTTGCGCACTACTGCTGGAGACCAGTGGCTTTGTACTGTGAGACGTTTCCATGCCACATTGTCCTTCGTGAACGGTTCTCTTCCTCGCAGTATTCTGAATGGACTGTACCCCGTGGCGGTAGGCGTAATCCGATAGGCCCACATTAGTCTCTTCAGTTCTTTCTCCCAGTTCCTGCCCTGACTGATTGCCGCCTGGACCGATCCCATGATCACCCGGTTAAATCTCTCCACTTGACCATTTCCGGCCGGGTGATATATCAGTGTATGTCGCTCGGTAATGCCGTTCCTTTCCATATAGGCTTCCCATTTAGATGATGTAAATTGTGGACCGTTGTCACTCACAATACTCTTGGGGATTCCCTCCCTTATAAAGATGTCAGTAAGGAAGGCCAGTATTGTCTCTGTTTCTGTGTTTTCTGTCATGTCGATCTCCGGCCACTTGGAGTATCGGTCTATGACCACCGTGATGTACTTCTGGGTACCCTGTGCATCTTGTATTGGTCCCAGGATGTCTATGGAAACTTCCTCCCATGGGTTCTCCGGCACATCGTATTTCCCTAGAGGCGGGCGTAGTAGCTTCTGGGTCTTGTCCGCATTGCAACACCGCTCACAGGCCCTTACATGCCTCTCTGTCATCACGTCCAGGCCAGGCCACCAGTAGTCTTCCTTCACCCTCTGTTTGGTTTTTACGATCCCTAAGTGTCCTTCATGTGAGATGGATACAATGATGGATCAAACCCAGATCTGTTGACTGGGTGTGAGTGCTTGATTGGTTCTGATGCTCCGTCCATCACCACCCCCTTTTGTACCACAGATAGAAACGCAAGCAACTCCAAGTCTTTCTCTCATAAATGCTTGGCAATCCTGATCACTTGGCCTGATGCGGTTCATTTTTTTCTTAATTTTTAGCAAGGAACCCAGCCATGAAATAACGAAAAAAAGATTTCTTTCGATCTGGATGCCGCGGAAATGATGTCTTCAAGTTGAAGAAAAATCAGAAGCCCTCAAGATTTTTTCTTGCCCTGGCCCTGCCCCTACGACCAGAGACAAATGCCTGAACGAGTTAAGGAAATCTACTATGACAGTTCCCTCTTTCAGCTTCCCTTTGACCATACTTGAGACTCATGAAGTATTCCATTTGTTCCTGTACAGTATTAATGCCAGAAATTTGGGGTGTCCTGCTAAAGACAAAAAAGCCCCTTTTTTTCAACAAACTCTGACTAGTTGCACCGTGTTCTAAGAAGCTGATAATTTTCAATTAGCCTGCCCAAAGGTAACCAATCTTTGAAGCTTTTAAGGTAGGAAAGGAGAATGGAAAGTGCAGTTTTTTCATATTTTAAGTAAAATATATCCCTTTTACTTTTCAGAACTCACTCAGCCATGGTCCTGAGGAGAACCCATAAAGAAAATTGGAGTTTGAAACGTGTTGACATGTACTTGAGGGGGATCTAAGTTTAATGAATATCAATGTGGAAGACTCTACTTATGTTTGTGTAAAGAACTATATTAGTTTGAAGCCCAAATTCGAGTTTTCTGTACTCCCCCACAGTATAGAGAGAATGATGTGAATCTTTTGACCTGTTGTTTTACTATAGGACTGATGAACTCTGAATAGCTACAGATTCCTTTGCATGTTTTTCTAAATATAATGTTTATGTTTGAGCACATATTTGGTTTCACATTGAGCACAATGTTTTTAAACACATTTTCATATTTGTGATGTGACTGGGGTTTTCTCTTTCTTTTATCTATGTCTACATTTTGAATAGGCATGAACTGAATATATAAAATGAATCTGAGGACAAGTGTATTTAATAAAATATCTTCTATGTTGAGATAAAAGTATGTCTGAAATTCACAGCCACCTCTTTTTGTTTATAGTTTATAACTTTCTAAAACTGGCATTTTCAAGATTGTAATAAAAAATCAGACTTTACATTAACAATAGTTTACCATTACAATTTCAAACGTACCAAACATGAATATCTACCTCTCCTCAATTTGGAATTACAGCTTATTAAATGTAATACAGAATCCCCAATGTTATCCTATGGGAGGGGTTTACTTCACAGTAGCAAAAGACGACTTTTTGAGTTCTTCACTACCAGGACATTTAAAACTTAAGAGTACATGTACAGCCTTTTTATTACACAGCACCCTAACCTATGAGCTAGGGGTGATTCCATGTAATAAAATGGGAGTTTCAGCTTTGGCATAGGGGTTAAAAGGCCAGGTACACGTTATAGTGTGACACTGCATTCGGGCTGCAATGTCAGACCTGGAACATGTTTTAGAGGCTACTTAAGTGCTGCAGGCTCACTGATAGTATTTAATTTACAAGCCCTTGGTATATTGTACACCACTCTACAAGGGAATTATAAGTAACTTAAGTAAGTCAATTAGGATTATGCCAAACAAACAATGTTTGGAGGACTGAGCACTAGCACTTTAGCACTGGTTAGCAGTGCTAAAGAGTCTTAAGGCCAACAAAAACTAATACAGCAAACAAAATGGAGGGTAAAGGCAAAAGGTTTGGGGTGACCCTGCAGAGAGTGCCAGGTCCAACAGATCAAATCACTAATTTCACACAACTCCCTTGGCATTATTGTTGGGGAAAGAATAGCAGAGTATAACAACTGAATCATGAGCCCCGTGGTCTCCATAGCGGGCATTGTCATTTCCCTTGTATCAATATGTATCACGTCTTAAACTCTATACTGCCTCCCAGAGTGCAGTCAGTATGAAGATGAGCCCAAACATTTAAGGAAGACCATCTAAGAGTCCACCTGTGAGAATACCTAACCTTTCAGTGATGCACCACCTTAAGTCTCATTGGATCCCTGGCAAACCCTCTGTTTGTGAGCTCCCATCAGACACGCATTACTTTCCTCTTCCTGGCCAATGCGTGGAGGCTGAACCTAGGAAACAGCAGTAAGCATACCACCCAAGCCATCTTTTGCACTGTTGCACACAGAATGTGATCTCTCTGCTACATTGATTTACCACAGTGATAATCATGCCACTGATGGCCATCAGTGGGTTTACTCAAACTTTGGGAGAATCAAAGGGATTCACGCCCTTCTCTATCCAGTTTCCTATGATAATTTTAATATGCCAGTTAAAATTTCATTGATAATGTCAAAAACCTTTTTACAGCGGCCTATTTCAGGAGGTACTTCCCAGGGTTCTAATGTGGGTGCCCCTACCAGATTTTTCAAAGCCTTAATCCTCTCCTCCAGGGCTGTCAATGGTTAAAATACATTATTTTCAAAAGTAGCCACAGAAAAACTTGAACCCTGTGCCAGGTTTGTGTTAGCTGTACATTTTGAACACTAAACTAAAACAAATGTAAATCTGAATACCCTGAACATTATGCTCCATGACAAAATCTCTAATTCTATTTTGAAACCTGTATATCCAAACTGGGCAGCTCACCATTCCTTTGCTTACAAAACCCTCCCCAAAGAATCATCCCTAGAAAGTTACACTACTGGCTTTTCCATTCCACCCACAAAAAACATCCAGGGGATAATCTAAGAAATACACATTTCTCTAATGACACTCAAATGACTTTTCTCTACCATACAGACAAACAAAATCTTAACAACTACACCTTGGTTTGCATGACTTGTAAACAAACATCAAACTCTAACCCTCAAATCTGTAAAACAATATGAATGAATGTATTTATTGAAAAAAAAAATATATATATTAATCACAATAATAAATACATTAAAATCACAAATATACATTCAAATATTCCATGAGAGCTGCATTTCAAAACGTAATCTAAAAATGTAGTTAATTTCCAAATAATTTGAGAATCTGTTGTAGAAAAATATTAGACAACAGTCTCTTTGACAGATCTACAATTAATTACATTAAATGCATTTTTCAAGTATTTCTTCTGCATGTCTAGTAAACTAGGACACAAACAAATTAAGTGCTCAATCGACTCCACTTTATAAATACACAGGTGAAAGGCCTTTGAGGGTAAACAGTTAGGGGTCTATTAGGATGGCGGGAGGATCGCCACTGCCAGTATGGCGGTGTCGATCCACCCGCCATTTCCATCACACCCGCCTAACATTTCCCCCCGCCATATTATGATGGTGGTGGGGACCCAGGCGGACGGAAAGACTGTCCGCCAGTTTTCCGCCGGTAGGCAATCTGCCCGATTGCCTACCAGGCACCGCCATCCATATTACGATTATGGCGGTCTCATGCCTTTCCATGGCGGAGACTCCGCAATGGGCCCCCAGGGGATTGGGGGGTGGGTGGCTGCACTTGGGGGGTACCCATGGTACCCCCTGACATTTGCATGCACAAGGTGGCAGGCACCACGCGGTTCCTGTCACGTGGTGCATGCAAATGCACAACATGCCCTTTCAACATTGTGGCGGGTGCTGAATACAGCACCGCCCACCACAATGTTCAATATACAGGATGTGACCGCCATGGTGGCGGTCGCATCCTAATTGGCGCAGCGGGACCGCCACACCACTGGTGGCTGGTCCCAGCACCACTAGGGTGGCGGGCGGACTGGACTCTGCCCGCAATAATAATAGACCCCTTAGTGTTCCAAGACCCCCCAATTTGAGCTATCAGTATCAACAAAAAACTAAATCTCATGTAGATTATTTTACATTCTGGATTCAAATTAGTGGCTAAATATTCTTGTTTTATTCTAGAGTACAACATCATTGTATAATGAGCATGTCTGTATTTCCGCAGTGTCATCAAGTCTGCAGCTCTTGCGTTCCTCCAGAGAGTTTGTCTAATTTACCACTTACGCTCCAAACGGGGCAATTTCATAAGATCTGCAGATAGCTGTAAATTGTTTTCCGCTAAGACTTTATTTACATATTTCAGATTCAGCCCAAAACGAATCTTGATGGTTTGTTACCTCACTGTAAATCAAAAATCTCAGTGAATCTTTCTTTGAAATTGCAGTCACAGTATAATTTAACATTGCTGCAGAGCAAAGACCAAATAATGAAATCCAGGATAGTTCCATCTGGCTGCCTTTTACAATGGGGAATCGATGAACAAAGAATCAATGAGGATCCCTCCTCTTTTATAATAATTGTATCCAGACCATTCATGGATTTTTCAAGAAGAGCTATTGCTCCATACAAAAAGGAAGGTACTAGTTTTCTTTCCAACACGATTAGAGATTGACAGACTATATGTCCTCCGTGAGCTCTCATGAGTTCTTTGACTTAGTGACACTGTCTGGGTCTTAGTAAATCAATAAGAGTTGGAGTCCAAAGTTCACATGAGAAGCACATGACTGGTGCTAAGAATATCTGGGTTGCCCAATACAAAGGCTGCATAGTCTTGATTCTCCCTCACACTGCTTCCACCCACCACTAAATTTCCCTACCCCTTAATCTAACTTTTGTAGGCTCTTGTAATTCTTGCTTTTTTGTCACCTTGTTCTGTCTTCTTCTTCCTCTTTCTTTCCTTCTTTTGTGCTTCTCTCACTGTCTTACTCTAAGTAAAAGTCTAATGAGGAAAAATAAGTGCCAGTTCCCACAAATAAGATCATGTGGGCCCCACCTGAAACCACTAGCACTGCTTGAACAAGAAATTAGCCTTAAATATTCAAGAGCTCGAATGATCAATTCATAAAATCAACTTCCTATAGAAGGATTGACATTGTGGTATTAATCGCTTGCATATTGTTATTAATGTGCTGTGCAAAATATAGTATTTCCTGCATGCATATATTCTAGAAGGACCATCATTCTACTGTAAAGCTTATTCTAACAGGGTACAGCCAAAATGTGTTTCGCAGCTATGATACAGCTTCCTCAGGGCTGTGAAAATAACAGTTTGGTTTGACTTGACCCTCTCTGCAGGGTCCCCCCATACTTATTGTCGCAGCTTTTATGCTTCCAATTTAAGCATAGTTCAAATACGGTACAAATGGCATACTTGTGATTCCTTGTTGAAGTCAGGAACCTGCAAAGGATCAAGATAGCTCTGTTGTGCAGCAGTAAGACAGCGCATGACACTAGTAATAGGAGCACTTCCAGAAAAAAATCCAAAAACAGGTTGCTGGTGAGCAATAATAGTGGCCAATCAGAAAGCACTTTAGTCAATAAACACTAGAATGTTAACCTGGCTTTGAAAACCAAAATCAGTAAGGCATTCATTTTTTCTTGGGCAATGTATTCTGGAACATTAGACAAGGTTAAACAAAGGAACAACAGTGGCTTTATTTGTTTTGTAAATTTGTTATGTTTTCTGAGACAACGGTGACTACTTTCGTTATATAATTTTATTGTGTTTTCTGATACAAAGGTGCATATTTTTGTTGTGTATGTTTATTCTGTTTTCTGAGACAACAGTGACTACTGTTTTTGTTTTAATTGCTGCACAGTCATACAGTCCATAACGTCATCACGAGCTTTCCAAGCTGTGCCTGGGGATCCCATTATACCATGGGAGGACTGACGTGAAGCCTTTGAAAATTATCTAGAGACCATAGGAGGAGACATTTCGTTGCAAAAAGAAAGTTGGCTATGTTGAAGCATAATCTTGGAGTGGAAGGGAGGAAGGTTTTGAAGACACTACCAAGTGGTAGCATTAATGTAGATAATGAATTTGGATCTGATGAGGAAAATAGAGACAATGAATATGTTATGACGATGAGAGCACTTGAGGTTCACTATGGAAAGAAGGTCAGTGTGGTAGTAGACAGCCATCGATTTCTCTCACAGCTGCAGTTAACTATTCAATCTAGAGACCAGTATGTGAGTGCATTATGAACATTAGCTCCCACTTGTCATTTTAAAGAACTACATGAGGAAATCATAATGGTCCAATTAATAAATTGGACTGTAAATATGGGAATACAAGAAAAATTGTTAAGTCCGGAAGACCCTTTATTAGAAAAAGCTATGGTAGTGGACAAACGCATAGAAGATATGTCTCACTATGTAAAAGAACTAGAAAATAAGGGGTCAGCTGAAGAGGATAAAATGGATAGACAAAAAAAGCAGGAAGTAAATCTAATAAGGTGACTGATGGGATGAAAAGAATTTGTTATAGTTGTGGTAGGACAAAACATGTAGCACCGTCAGGAAATTTCCAGTCAGTAATGCTAAAGGTTTCAAATATAACAAAATCAAGCCCTTTTCTAGAGTGTGTAACCAAGGGAAAGCAGAACACAAAGGTGGTGTAAATTTTGTACATCAAGGTGGGGACAATAATGATTTGAGGGAAAGCAAATCAGAGGAAGACGTAGAAGTGTTGATGTTATATGAAATGTTGGAAGAATCACAAAGGGTGGAATCACAAGTCGCGGGAGTGTATGAAATCAGAACCATGTTTCAGAGAGTGAGCTATAGTGTCCGCCTAAGTGATCAGACTAATGTTGAAATGTGAGCGTATTCATGTTCGCCATATACTGTGATCAACCAGAAAATTTTGTGCAAGTTGGAGGAGAAAGAATTGTCAGGAACTAAGGATAGATTTGGTTGGGTATTCTGGAACAAAATTGCACATTATGGGATGTTTACAAACAGATCGACGCATATCTACGCTTTAAAGAATGGGAAACTACATGGGTATATTTGGTGGAGAAAGGGCAGTGTTTACCTGGTTGGCAGGAACATGGAACATTATTCATTCTGTTGAATCCAAATGCAAAAGAGCCATTATTGTTATTAATGCATGAAGATGTAGAGGAGGGAAAAACTAAAATCCTGAACTATCTGGAAAAAACAGGGGAGGCCTGATAAATGTGTACACAAAATAATCCTAAGAAAGGGAGCAGTGGCATAAGGTTCGAACTGTGCCTGTGATTTTAAAGGATGCATTGTAGGCAAAATTGGCCAGATTATTGGAAGAGGGTGTGATAGAACACATAGAATCATCAGAATGTATAAGTCTGGCAGTATTTGGTTGTAAACCAAATGGTAGTATTAGAATGTGTGTAGATTTAAGAGATCTTAACGACAATATATATTTGTAGATCGACATTCCATACCCAACATAAATAAACTATTAGCTGGTGTTAAGGGGGGCGCTCAACCTCTCAAGCGCATATCATCAGATATTATTGCACCCAGACCTGCAACACTTAACCTCGTTCATTATGCCTGAAGGAGCATTCTGGTTTGTGTGCATGCCATCTGTCCTTGCATCCGCTTCAGTGGTATTACAACAGGTCGCGCAACAATTCCTAGGTTGAGGTGGAGAATGTAAGATTCTTTAAGGGTGACATTTTAGTCTGGGCAAAAAGCAAGGAAATGCACAATATGTTGGTATGAAAGGTGTGTGGGATATTGGAATAGGTGGAGCTCACAGTGCAAGTGAACAAGTGTAAATTTGCATGTCAGAATGTTGAATATGTGGGACAATCCAAATCATATGGAATAAAACCGAAAAACAAGTTAATGAAAACTATTGACAAAGGTCCATGACCACTTGATGAAGATCAATTGAAATTTATTTTGGGCCTGGTATTATTACGGTAAATTCATTAGGAATTTTGCAGACAAAGTGCATTCTCTGTGGGCGTTAATGAAGAAAGGCCAGAAATATTTGTGGACATGTGAATGTCAGTTAGCATTTGACGAGATTAAGAAAAATATAGTAAATGCAGAGAAGTTGAAACCTTTTGAGGTATGTGATCATACCATGGTTCCATATTTCTATTGATGCAAGTATGCATGGACTAGGGGCTGTACTTACGCAAGTCTGCAATGTAAAAGAAAGAGCTGTGGCATTTGCCTCAAGAACACTGAAGGGGACAGAAGCAAGTTATTCAACAATCGAAAAGGAGGCGCTTGCCTGTTGATAGGTAGTCGAACATTTAAAAAAGTTTGTGTGGGGTAAAGAGTTTGAATTATGAACTGATCATAAACCGCTAGTGGATGTTTTCCCTACAGAAGGTGCAGGCGAGCTTCTCCAAGGATTGTGAAGTTGATTTAAAGGTTGCAAGAGTACGCATTTAAAGTGAAGTATGCTCCAGGTCTATGCAATTTGAATGCAGACTGCATATCTACATTACCCTTACAAGAGGATGGTGAAGAAGAAGAGAACGATTGGATTGTTGCAGACAGTGTATGCACAAAGGTCAAAGCTATTTCTGAGGGAGATAATAGCAAGGGACATAGAAATGCAAAATCTCATAAGAGATTTACAGAGAGAATGGTGAATGATGGGAGGAAGTGCTTGCGAATTGACAAATTATAAGAACGAGTGGTTGGAATTGTCATTTCAGGACAGTGTAATGAGAAGGGGAGACAAGTTAGTGGTTCCAGTTGAGTTGAGGGAGAGAACGTTAGAGATTTTGCATGGACGTCATTGAGTAATGTCTGGCATGAAGAGGAAGGTGAGAGAAGACTTTTGGTCGCTGTGGGTGGACCGGGACATGGAAAGGTTTGTAAGGAAATGCATGAGTTGCGTGTGCAGTGAGAAAGCTCATGTAGTAAATGAAACTCCAGTAGTTCCAATCTGTTTTCCGTGCAAAGTTTGACAGAAAGTAGCCATGTACATCTGTGGGCTGTTTGAGATGGTAAGCAGTGGGAAAATGTTTGCTATAGTTATGGTGGACTATTATTCCAAATGGCACAAGGTGAGTTTGGTAAAAGAAACTATGTCCTGAACAATAATTATGTTTTGTGCGGAAGTGTGGCGAAGGGAAGGTTATCCTGAGGAAGTACTGATGGATAATGGTCCTTAATTCATATCAGAAGAATTTGGTGTGTATCTGGAACAATATGAGGTGAAGCATGTGAGGTCACCATTAGGGCATTCAAGGGAAAACAGCCTGGTAGGAAGATTCAATAGAGTACTTAATAAAAACATGCAATTGTCTGTGCATAGTGGATTAGCCTGGACGGTTCAAGTAAAAGCAATTGCTGTGGTATTATTGAGAATGGTAGACGAAAAGCAAACAAAGCACACGAAGGATGGGAAGTTTAGATGTAATGGAAATGAGTATGTGTGTTGAGATTTTGTGCACACATGGTTGCTGGGTGGCACAAAAAAGGAGTTATCCAAGTGGTCAACTCCAAAACTTATTGTGAATATGAGAAGGTATAGTGTGGAGTTAGAGTACAGAAAAGGGTGGAATATAAGAACTATAGAAGGTGTGGTAATTCAGAAGTGGAAAGATGGATGAGTAGTGAGGACGATAGTGCTTAAGGAAAAGAGAACAAATTGAAAAAAGGGAGTGAAGGAAGAAGAGGAAATATGGAAAATGTTTTGTGTGGGAAGTGAATGTAGTATCAAATAAATATAATTGCATATAGTTAAAATGTGAATTCAATTATTATTATAATCGATATGTTTATGCATTATAAGTGTGTTTTTATTTGCTATGCATGTAATAGGGTTCTTGGGAAGGTATATGGGGGCATATCAGCAACAACCGGCGATAATTATCGCTAAGTGCACTTAGCGCTAGGATAATTATCGCCGACTAGCGTGGATTTTTATCGCTGACATGGCATGCTATTAGCAACGCTTATCTCAAAAGCGATAAAAATCCTAGCGCTAACTGCCTAACGTGAGATTATCGCTGGAAACCCAGCGATAATCTTACAAAATGTGGCGTTAGCTTGTTGATAGGGACTCACAAACTTAGCCATGATATCCTCCTTCCATAGGATGTCATGGCTAAGTCAGTCTTGAATCAGGCGTAAGGAAAGTAGCGATAACAGGGGTTATCGCTAGTTTTCTTGCTGCTATGCTTCATAGCGTGGGGCTTGATGATAGGAGAAATGTCGCTTAGCGACATTTCTCCTGTCATGTCAGGAACGCCCACTTTGCATCTCATTAGAGATGCAAAGCTGGGCGTTAAGAATAGGTGCGCTAATGCAAGGTTTCACACGTTAGCGTGACCTTGCTAATTT
The DNA here is from genome assembly GCF_964204655.1 of Triturus cristatus. NCBI lineage: Eukaryota > Metazoa > Chordata > Amphibia > Caudata > Salamandridae > Triturus > Triturus cristatus. The sequence continues at coordinate 211,330,524 of NC_140592.1, forward strand.
GGCGATAAAATTATTGCTGCTTTTCCTCCGAAAACGGCCGCAAAAGCGGCGATAATTTACCATCGCCGCCTTGTAAATATGCCCCATATTTAGTATTACAGTGGAGCATTCATATGTCATAGTAGCCTTAGCAACATGTTGCTTGGCAATAAAAATAGAATGTAAAATATATAATTCTGTGCGATAATTGAATATAAAAACAACAGTTGATGGATAGAATGCAGAACAATGTCATACATTCACCCCAGCACAGAGATCTGGGCCTAAATCCATCGTTTTTTTGCTCACCATGCCATTCCAGTTTGAACCAAGCCATATGCAAATCAGTCTTGACACTGTGCCTCATGGGAACAGTCCAGCCCGAACTGCCAAGCCAGGTCCTCCCTGGACTGGAACCAAGCATCCTAGGACCGGTTTCGGGGTTTCACCCCTCTTCAGCCAGGATAGCGTGATTCCAGTTGCATGGAGAGCACGGGACTCACGTCTGAGCATACCCGTCCCACTCGGGGTGACAAATGCAAAAACAACAGTTGATGGACAGAATGCTTACCAATGTCATACATTCACCCCAGTACAGAGAACTGGGCCTAAATCCATCATTTTTTTGCTCACCATGCCATTCCAGTTTGAACCCAGCCATATGCAAATCAGTCTTGACCCTGTACCTCATGGGAACAGTCCAGCCTGAACTGCCAAGCCAGGTCCTCCCTGGACTGGATCCAAGCATCCTAGGACCGGTTTCGGGGTTTCACCCCTCTTCAGCCAGGATAGCTTGATTCCAGTTGCATGGAGAGCACGGGACTCACGTCTGAGCATACCCGTCCCACTCGGGGTGACAAATGCAAAAACAACAGTTGATGGACAGAATGCTTACTAATGTCATACATTCACCCCAGTACAGAGAACTGGGCCTAAATCCATCATTTTTTTGCTCACCATGCCATTCCAGTTTGAACCCAGCCATATGCAAATCAGTCTTGACCCTGTACCTCATGGGAACAGTCCAGCCTGAACTGCCAAGCCAGGTCCTCCCTGGACTGCATCCAAGCATCCTAGGACCGGTTTCGGGGTTTCACCGCTCTTCAGCCAGGATAGCTTGATTCCAGCGGCATGGAGAGCACGGGACTCACGTCTGCGCATACCCGTCCCGCTCGGGGTGACAAATGCAAAAACAACAGTTGATGGACAGAATGCAGAACAATGTCATACATTTACCCAAGTACAGAGATTTGGGCCTAAATCCATCGTTTTTTTGCTCACAATGCCATTCCAGTTTGAACCCAGCCATATGCAAATCAGTCTTGACCCTGTGCCTCATGGGAACAGTTCAGCCCGAACTGCCAAGCCAGGTCCTCCCTGGACTGGAACCAAGCATCATAGGACCGGTTTCGGGGTTTCACCCCTCTTCAGCCAGGATAGCTTGATTCCAGTGGCATGGAGAGCACTTGACTCACGTCTGAGCATACCCGACCCACTAGGGGTGACAAATGCAAAAACAGCAGTTGATGGACAGAATGCAGAATACTGTCATATATTCACCCCAGTACAGAGACCTGGGCCTAAATCCATCGTTTTTTTGCTCACCATGCCATTCCAGTTTGAACCCAGCCATATGCAAATCAGTCTTGATCCTGTGCCATGCCAGGTCCTCCCTGGACTGGAACCAAGCATCCTAGGACCGGTTTCGGAGTTTCACCCACGTGGGTCCCGTGCTCTCCATGCCACTGGAATCAAGCTATCCTGGCTGAAGAGGGGTGAAACCCCGAAACCGGTGCTTGGTTCCAGTCCAGGGAGGACCTGGCTTGGCAGTTCGGGCTGGACTGTTCCCATGAGGCACAGGGTCAAGACTGATTTGCATATGGCTGGGTTCAAACTTCAAACGGGAACGGCATGGTGAGAAAAACAACGATGGATTTAGGCCCAGATCTCTGTACTGGGGTGAATGTATGAGATTGTTCTGCATTCTGTCCATCAACTGTTGTTTTTGCATTTGTCATCCCGTGTGGAAAGGTTATGCCCAGACGTGGGTCTCGTGCTCTCCATGCCACTGGAATCAAGCTATCATGGCTGAAGAGGGGTGAAACCTCGAAACCAGTCCTAGGATGCTTGTTTCCAGTCCAGGGAGGACCTGGCTTGGCAGTTTGGGCTGGACTGTTCGCATGAGGCACAGGGTCAAGACTGATTGGCATATGGCTGGGTTCATACGGGAACGGCATGGTGAGCAAAAAACCATGGATTTAGGCCCAGATCTCTGTACTGGGGTGAATGTATGACATTGTTAAGCATTCTGTCCATCAACTGTTGTTTTTGCATAATTGAATATAGAGCTCTGGCAGTTGCTGACTGTGTCTTGTCAGGGTTGGCCGCATTTATGTACTTGAGAAATAAACAGAATAACTTCAATTTTTAGGTGAAAGTGCACTTCTTCAGGCACCAGTTATCATCAGGACATTCCTTTTTCCCCTGAAGATTTACATTTTTTTAAATTATTCTTTTGGACAGTTTAGTGACGCACTAGGAGAGTACAAATTAACATAAAGCATAATGCATTACAAATCATCCAGATGCAATCAGCTATACAAGGGACAACTGCTACATCTCTAAGAAAATAAATTAAGAGATGGAATCAAAGGGATATTGAGCTACCAACCCCTGAGAAAGCAAATTCATATAGTTATCTAAAGATCGCCAAACATGACTAGCAATTGAAGGTGAGTAATGCTTCTTTCCAACAAAGATATGAAAACCATGATCACCAGGTATGATAAGACAGGAGATGAAAAGATTTTCATCCAATAAGTATAATTTTAACAGAAATGGATAAAAAGTAAATCTAAAAGCTCCAAATCCAGGTTGTCAAGTGGTAAAGGAGTAACTGTAGCCCATGGACCTAGCAAAATCATAGGTAAAGAGAGAACTATAGATGTACTAAAAAATTGTGATAATTGTTTCTGTATCAGGCCTCAAAAAGAGTTTAATAACGTACATTCAAAAAACATATGTTGATGGGTGCCTGGTACTAAATTACAATTCTAACAAAGATCACTGTCTCTTAACGTCAACGTATGTAAACGAGCAGGTGTCCAATGTAGAAGATTTAATGTGAAGAATTTAGATTGGATTAATGAAGGAGCAATTTAATATGTAGAGACAATTTCCCAATCAGTTGCCAAGTGTCTTGTGAAATATGTTTAAAAATCTCATCTTCAAAATGGTGAGACCATTTGACATAAGTAATTGTAGGGTGTGAAGGCAAGTAGATAAAAATGTAGAAATTTTAGAAGCGGTATGACCTGAATGTATCCACATAGACAAGAGTTAGACAATAATCAGATCTATAGAGAGGGTTAGTTTAGAGAGTTTCACCTTTAGTTTAAAAAAAGAATAAAAATCCATGTTACTGAGATTATATTTCCTGGCTGGGAAAGAAAAAGGAAGAGGATCGTGATTGGTATCATAGCGGTCTTTCACTAGTTTGAAACCTTTGGCAGCCCACGAGAGATCAATGCTAGAATCAATGTCAGTAAGAAGTTTAGGATTAAACCATAGTGATGATTTATGAATAGGTTTGGATAATTTTGTCTCAATATATTTTAACGCACTAGCCGTGTCTGATATAATACGTTGAGAATGAGCTAAAACAAGTTTAGAGGCTGTGAGTAAGGAAGGAGTGGAAAAAAGAGCGCATAAGTCTCATTCAATTCGAACCCATGGAGGTATATGTTGGGCATCCGGTAAGAACCAAAGTGCACCTTGAGACGCCAAAAAGGAAATTTGGTACAGTTTCCAATCCGGCAGATTACAGCCACCCATGACAGAGGGTTTCCGATTGTGTTTGTAAGCAATTCTAGCTCGCAGATCATTCAATAAGAATCTTGAAGTTATTAAATCGATCTCATGAAAGAAAGCAGAGGAAAGCTTGATAGGTAGCGTAGAAAATTAACAATCTGTGCTATCATCATTTTAAGAGTTTGTAACAGTGGCGGCTGCTTTCTTTGGGCGGTGGAGCACCGCCCCCCTTACTTTATGTGCCACAGTGCCACCCGCATTGGTAATCATATAATCACATTACACGCTGTGTATTTAGATTATTTATTTATCAGTGTGGCTGGTACATTAAACAGGAAAACGTACCTGGCTGGCAGACAGCTGCCACCGTATTACCAGTGGTGTCTTCCGTAGTGCTGGCGTCATGCTCTGACCCTTGCGTTATTCGAGGGTCAGGCAGCCAGGCAGGCATTTCCCTTGACACACGTGCATATGCATGTGCCAGACATTGTGCCTGCTCGAGGGCTTACTACAGTGCAGCCCTGGCCACACATATCTGTTATCTTTGGGGTCCACCCCTAATATGACGCAGACTTGCGTCTGTTTTTGCAGCACCAGCATGAGCATCAGCCCGGGTGTGGCCTCATGTTAATTATAAGTGCCTCCCCACCCTAACTTCACCCTTTCCTAAGTCGTCTTAGGGTGGGGTGGGGGTCAGTAAGCATCACAGGCCCTACCCCACCCTATGACAAGTTAGGGAAGGGTGGGGTTACCGACTTTAAAGTTGGAGATTCGGCTTCCAGTCTCAGTAGGGAGGCATAACAACCTGTGATTTATTATTGGCAAATCACACATCTTTTCATGCCTAAAAATGAATGTGTCTGTCTGTAATGAAACTGGGGCTTATTTAAAGCGTCCTGGACAGTAGAGGTTATTGCACATTCAAAGGCAGTGGCACTGCAAAATGTATGAGACAGCATCATCCGCTTAGAAGTACCACATAAAACCAATCTGTGCATATAGCTAGTATAATGGATTATTGCGTCAATGACTGCAGCCATTTCCAGGTCAGCTACAGCAGTTTTACAGTTATAACAGTGTAAACCATGTTTGCTAGTTTGCTGAAACTATTATAAATGTTTTTTTTGTCTTCATAACAAATCACTATCCCTTGCAGCGCCAAGGTGCACTACAAGGACCTCCCTATCAACACAGATTGGCAGATTAGTCGGAAATGACATAACTCATTGTTTCACTTTCGTACCTCATGTGCGCTCTTCATAATATCAGCACTGCATAATATACTAGTGCAATCTGTCCCTAATGCTTGTGTGTTATTTAGAGTTTGGCAGAGACTCGTGTGTGCCACCAATGCTGAGATGAGTGCCTCTTTGGTGGCAGCTAGCACTTGCCAGCCTTTGTGTCATTGGCGGTTCTAAGCCTGCAGATGTAGGCACACCATGGCTTCACAGGCAACACAGTGGGTGTGTGGGCAAATCTACCTGTGTGGCAATATAAAAGGGGACCTGGACAGACCTTGTTTTGAGTAAGTGCTGCTCTTTTGAATGACATGGTGTGTACTAGGGCAGAGCTCTTGGGATGCTCACACCCACAGAGAGAGCTCCACCCGTCTTGTGCATGTGTTTGTGTCTTAATAGAGGCAGTGCTTAATTTCTACCACTGGAGCCCACAATGAGCAAGAGAGAGAAAAACAGAGGAGAGAGAAGGAGGAAGAGAAAGTAGGGAGAGTCACTGTGAAGCCACCAATATGCAGGTTTGCTAGAGGCAAGGTCCTTATGTGATTGCTCTTCGGTTTGTCTACCAGGGCCTAGATATAAAATGTTTGTGAACATTAATGTGTGTTTCTTTAGGAGTGCATGTGTGTGTTTGTGTGTGTTTGTAGGTTTCAGTGCTTTAAAAATGAGCTAATGTTTGTATGAAGAGCATGAGGTTCAAACACAAAGATGCCACTTGGCGTAGAGAGATTACTGAGCCCAAAAAATGTTTGTTGAAGAGTAAGAATTATCCCTGGGGGAAGTGGAAGTTGTTTGTTTGGCTTGCTCACTTAGTGAAATGTAGGCCAGCAGTTATTCCTCACCACTTTCAAAGTTCCCCAGCCGCTACTACTTTGTAACCTACCCCACCAGGAAATATATTTAGGAGATCAGGAGGACAAAAGATCCTTCTCTTTAGTTATGAGATTCATTATAAGTGATGGTATCTGAAAGAAAGATCCTTACAGAACCAGATCCCTAGATATTTAATATGAGTAGATTGCCATTTAAAACCTGAATTACCCATGTGAGAAGGAAACACAAAGGGGCATATTTACAAGCCCCTTGCGCTACCGGTGCATCACTTTTTGTGACGTACCGGTGGCGCATTTTACTGCTTCATATTTACAAGGACAGGGAAAGCCACCCTGCGTGACTTTTCCTGTCCTTGTAAATATGGCCCCTTTACATGCAGCACTTTACATGAAAGGGGCATTTCGTGGGTGTTGCTGTGGGTGTTCCCACGCAACACCATGGAACCAGGCACATTTCCAGATTTACGAGGAATCGTAAATCTGGAAATGTGTGTGAATGCTATGCCTTCCCAGGGGAGGCGTAGGAAGGTGCCATGAGTAGAAATGTATTCATTTCTCCTCGTTTTTTTCCCTCTTTCTATGCGTGCTGCATTCTGCAGCACACATAGGAAGAGGAAATTACCTCTAATAATTGTTTTTGTTTAGGAAGGGTTCCCTTCCTGCACATAAACAATCATTGAAACAATGCAGTTTTTCAACTTCTAAGTGTGCTATTGCAGCACACGTAGAAGTTGTGCACAAGCTCAGGGGGAAGCACAGAGATGTGACATATTGTTGTAAATATGTCGCATCCCTGTGCTTTGAAAGTGACTCAGTGCGGCGCAGCCAAATGGCTTGCGGCAAGCACTGAGTCACTTTCTTGTAAATCTGCCCCAATTAACTTAGAAGGAAGAATTCAGTTTTCTCCTTATCAAGAGTATAACCAGCGACGACCGAGAAATCACTAATAATATTAGAGATAGCAGGTATCTGATTTTCTTCCGAACAAATAAGGACATAGTCGGCGTAAGCAGACAATTTAAGTGTATATGAACCAAATTGAAAACCTTTAATATCCGGGTTCAGATTATGTAAACGAAAAAGTGGGTCAAAGGATAGGAGAAAAAGAAGGGGAGAGAGAGGGTACCCTTGTCTATTGCCTTGGCAAAGATTCAAAAAAGATGACGCTGTACCATTAATTCTAATATTAGCTTTTTGCTGTGCATAAAGGGCCATAACCATATTAATAAAAGAGTCATCAAGGTTAAGGGATTCTAACACTGCTTGTAAAAAAGGCCAAGAAACTTTATCCAAAGCCTTTTTGGGTCAAGGGCAATCGCCGCCGAAGGTAATGAACGTTTTGCATTTCCTAAAATGTGACAAAAAGTATGGATGTTGTCTTTGGCAAGCCTACCCTTGACAAAACCTGTTTGGGAATCATGGATAAGATTAGGAATATGACTTTCTAGATGTTTTGCTAAGATGTTTGCAAAGATTTTTGCTTCCTTATTTAATAAAGAAATGGGACAGAAGTGTTTTGGATCAGAATGATCTTTACCTTCTTTTGGTATGACTACAATAGTAGCCTCAGCATCTGTACCTGAAAACTTGCTAGAGAGAACATAGTTATCGAAAATCTTCTTAAGATGATTAGTTATTGAAGAAGTAAATGTCTTATAAAAGGCAATAGGAAACCCGTCCGGTATGGGAGCTTTCCCAGAACTTGTAGCCTTAATAGCTTGAATAATCTCATCAGTATCAATTGGTTTTCCCAGCTCGATCATATCGGCATGCAAAATAGTATTAGTAGGTAACGAATTAAGAAACTGTTGGCAGGCACTCTTGGTACATGGATCCTGAGGGGTATATAGATTTTCATAGAATTCCCCAAAGATCCCAGGGATTTCTTGGGTATGAAACTTTTTCAAGTCGGTTTTATCAGTAATATGAGTAACATGGATAGCATTTGTATTCATATTCTGATATTTTAGAGTAACTGCTAACATGTTACCAGCTCTATTCCGTAACAAGCGTTGATGGGATTTTTGAGCATGTACTCCAATATAAGCTCTTTTATTGACAACGGAGTTAAAAGAGTATTTTAGATGTTTTATATCCTGCAAGAGTAGTTTGTCTATAGACTTCTTCTTTTCGTTTTATGTCATCTCCCAAAGACTGAAGAGACTTCTTAATGTCATTATTTCTTTTGCCCATTTTTTTTAAAATGTGACCCCTTATGGTACATTTAAATGCATCCCACAATACTATTGGAGAGCCCACTGAGGATTCAGTATCTTACATTTTTTTATCAATCTCGTCGTTAAGTTCTTTGACCTCATCATTATCTTCTAAGATTTCTGTATTTAGACGCCAATTACGAGGGCCTTTAGTATTCGCAAGATTGAGGATAGTTAAAGAGACTGCAGCATGGTCAAAGACAACTATTGGATGAAACATCACATTTATAGTATGTTTTAAGATAGGCTTCAACTAAGAGGTAGTCAATACAAGAGAAACTAGAATGTTGAGAGGAGAAAAAAGTGAAATTGCTACCCGTAGGACTGTGTAGTCTCCGTGCATCCAAGAGATGATGAGACGCACACATACTAAGCATATGTTTGTGTGCTCTTGGAGGTGAAAACTTAAAGGCAGAGTGTCTATCCAAAATAGGATCAACATGGAGATTAAAATTACCTCCAAAGATTGGTCTTGAATTTTGTGGAATGTCAGTGAGTTTTTAATTTATTGCTCGCCAGAAAAGTGGATCATCTATATTTGGAGCATATAAATTCATAATATATAGATCATCTGAACCATCAGTTAGACGAGTAAGTAACCATCTACCATTGGTATCATGTTTGGCTGCAACTATAGACAAACCAGAGCTTTTAGAGATAAGGGTAACAACCCAATTTTTGTTCCTGGAAGCTTCGGAGCATGTAACATCTAGGGCCTCATGTAGGTAGCTAAATACCGGTCGGTAACGGCCGAAATTCGGTAAATATCCCGTTACCGACCGGTATTTAGCTATTTGAGATGTAGGAGGCATATTTCAGGATTCGGTAAATTACCGAATCGGTAAAATACCGATTCGGTAATTACCGAATCCTGAATGTAGGGAGCACTCTAAAGAGTGAAAATTAGTTTTAAGAATTTGTTATTTATCACCAAATACAGGTTGGTGATAAATAACGAATACCTTGCAAAAAGTAATATTTTGCAGATTTAAGAGTGCCATGTGGCAGACATACATGCCCTTAGGGCATGTATGTGCGCCACATGTGCACACATGCAAGATTCAGGGGTGCAACAGGGTGTCAATGTGACACCCTGCCACCCTTGAATATGCTCCCCCATTACCGAATCGGTATTTACCGAATCGGTAATGAGGCATACCTTCCCATTGATTCCTATGGGCCTGGAGGCCCATAGGAATCAATGGGAAGGTATGCCTCATTACCGAATCGGTAAATACCGATTCATAATTACCGAATTATTCCGATTCGGTAAAATTTACCGAATTATTACCTACATCACATTTACCGATTCATAAATACCGAATCGGTAAAATTCGGTATTTATGAATCGGTAAATGTGAGGCTACCTACATATGGCCCTTAGTCCCCAATCTTTCCTCATGAGAAGAGCTTCTCTTAGTCTCTTGAAGTAAGACTACATCACCAGATAAATTCTTGCAGTAATCTAAAATCTTGGTCCTCTTAAAAGGGTGGTTCAAACACCTAACATTAAGAGAAACTATATTTCAGCCGGGCATTGATATACATGGGACATAAATAGTGAATACTTCTGATATAAGAGTACAAGGGCAGTTAAAATATACTTAAAAACGAAACGAAATGTAGCAGATGTTTCAAAAGGAAAAGAAGCAGATGTCCCAGAATTAAAGTGGAGATAGAGAAGGGATGAAGAGTAGGAAAAAAAAAAGAGAGGGAACAGATGCACTCCAAGAAAAAATGGATCAACATCAAAGTCTAACCCCACCAGGGGATGTCTGTAAGAGACATATTGTATGGGGAGTCAACGTGGAGGAGCAACAGCAGTGGCTATCAACGACAGTGTAGACAGCTAAGAACAAACAAACCGCAGAGCAGCTGAACTACTATTCCCTTCTCAAATGTAAAATATTGCACATATATCCCTTGCTAATAACAATATTAGTATATCATATATATCTCTTGCTGATCAACAATAGATAACATGAGACTGAATAAATATAATATAACTGGACATCTGAAAAAAAATGACATTTCATAAGCAAATAGAACATATAGAACATGCCGGTAGAACATGACTATAATAGTATTTAAATGCTAGTGTATATTTATAGAAACCCATGCATAAGGTACAATCAGATAGGATCTGAAAAGATACTCACAATATATAAGGTACTTATCCGACTTTAAAGATGTGGAGTAAAAATCTCATGAACAATATCATGTCATTGTGGTAAGTAATAAATAATATATTCGATGTAAATGGAACGCCTATCATTCAGATAGAATCTAAAAAGTTACTCTCAATATACAGGTATATTTATCAGTATATCATACATATTTCTTGTTAGAAACAATATGTAACATGAGACTGAATAAATATAATATAACTGAACATCTGAAAATAGATGAAATTTCATAAGCAAATAGAACATATAGAACATGCAAGTAGAAAATGACTATAATAACACATAAATACTACCGTATACTTGTTTTAACCCATCCATAAGGTTCATTCAAATAAGATCTAAAAATGTACTAACGGTCTATAAAGTACTTATCTGACTGAAAAGTTGTGGAGAGCAAAGTTTATTAATAATATGATACAATTAAAGCAAATATAAGATAAGACATTACAGGTAAATGGAGTGTGTATAATAAAAAAGCCAATTCATAAGCAAACCAATCAAAACAACTATGCAGCTGTTATTTCAATGGTAAACAAAGATGTCATCAAAGAATATATACCATGTAAATAGATACCACCGAGAGAAAGGGCACAGAAAAAAGATGAGGTAAAGTAAGAAGTAGAAACAAAGGTTGAATACTTACCTAGAACCAGAGATTATAAAGAGAGAAAATAAAGATGAGTAAGAAAATAAATACATACATGCGATCATTCAGTTAAAACAATAGCCCTGAAAGAAAGCACATTAACAACGTAAACCAACAATATACAACACCTATCTGTAGGGATGTACTCCCGAATAGAACTAAATACAGCACATAGAAGTGCATAGTGCTGTAAGAAAGCATGCAATTAGCACAATGTGGCTAATCTAAAAGGAGAGAAACATCAAAGTAATTACCACAAACTGTATTATAAGTTCAAAGTTTTGCAAAAACTACTGATAATGTGAACACAATATAAAATAGGACCAGCAGATACATTAAATAAATGGAAAAACATTAGAAACAGGCCAGGTCAATAAATACAGATCATTAGGAGTGAGAGGTACCAGGAGGAGAATCTGAGTCCATCTGAGATTCAAATTGATTATCCAAGAATATCGAAAGATCTGAAGGGTCATAGTAAATCTGTGGACGACCTTTGAATGTGACCCGGAATCTAAAAGGCCCAGCAAAAGAGAATGTAATGTTCATATGAGAAAGTCTTTTGCATAAATTCAAAAAGCCTTTTCGACGGATTACAGAGTCTCTGGCAAAATCTTGTGAAATAGATATTCTGTGACCTTCCCATTGTATTGTCTTAATCTTCCTCATTTGTGTCAGAATTCGATCTTTATGTTGATGGCGTAAAGGTTTAAAAATCAAGGGTCTTGGAGAAGACATCGCTCTAAATTTAAAAGTTGGGACCCTATGAGCAAGCTCTATCTCACAGTTTTTATTGAAAGAGAGATTCAGGGCATTTGCGATCCAGATAAGTAAGAAATCAATCACTGAAGGGGCAGACTTTTCACAATCCTCCGGTAATCTGAAAATGCAAAGACTACTTCTGGGATTCCGATCTTCCTGTTCTGTCAGATCTCTCCTTAATGAAGTAATGGAACGCTCCAAGTTTTGAATGTGCTTCGCTTGCTTGTTAGTAAAGTCGTCTTCACTACTTATTCTATATTCCGCATTAGAAATACTTAATGAAAGATTTTGAGGTCATTATGAATTGCAGCCACCTCTACCTGAAGCAAATCTGTATTTGTTTTAATACTTTGTGCAATATCATGGATAGTATTGAGCTTGAGAAGTATAGCTTCAAATTTGAGGCAGACTTAGGACTACCTTTAGCTGGTGATTACGGGGTAGGTGAGGTCTGCTTGGAGAATTTAAGATTACCAGTCTCTGTCTTTGGTGTTAACACCCCTGCCTTCCACCACTGGATAAGGTTGTAGCAACCACAACCAGATACCCTTAGTATGGTTAGAAGGAGCATGTAAGGCGATATATGGCCATAAGAATTGGGGTAAGGAATATACCTGCTGTGCGTAGCAAGTTGATGCTGTAACACACATGTGAACAGAAGCGCAGGTTTAGTACAAGAGAGGGAAGATACTGGTAATAAACCTCCAGGAGGCTAAACAACTGAAGAAAATGTGGCAAAAACAAATCAAGCGCTGACTTATAACTCGCTACTAAAAATAGAGACTATCAGCAGTCGATGCGCACACACTAAAGGACCTGACACGGGCAGCCAATTGGTAGCAATAAAACAGTTATAACTTAACCCCTTCAGTGCCCATGACGAGATGGTCTCGTCATGGGCCGCGGTTGCGCTGTGCCCATGACGAGACCATCTCATCATGAACTCCGCCCGCTAATAGAAAGCCCGGCACAGGGCGGGGAAAGGGCGGGGCACAGAAGGGGTTAAAAAGCTATGCCACAGATAAAATACCCCTTACTGGTAGGCCGGCAGTATTGAAGTAAATGCCAACAAAATTATTAGTCTTTGTGTTTGAAAAGTATTCTACACGGAGGAGTTCCTGTCTGGGGCCGACATATTGTATAGTCTAATGGCGTCAGAAGCAAGAGCTCCCTTGACTAAAAGTTGGAAATTCGAAGACCAGTGGTCTAATATTGAAAAAGTTAATGCTCACCGTACCTCATGTTCAGCATAAGAGGTAAGCAACCGGTAAGCACAGCTAGGCAAACTCCAACTTCTAAACAGCGAGCCATGATGTGACTGCCATATCAGGCACCATTTCAGATTCTCGTCGCGGTCAGGAATGCCTCACGAGAAAAGACAACCAAAGAGGCAGTGTAGAACACTGTTGAGCTGCCTCCCGAACTTACGGGTCGTTCCGCTGCTGCTCAGTGTCTAAGGATGTTCGAAAATCACCCAAAAGACATCTTTAATTGAGCTGTCGCATCGGTGATATTGCGGAGCACAAAGAAATGGCAAGATGCGGTCTCCAGGTGTGCCATCAGGTCATTTTCCGAGAGGAGTGCTTTGACAAAGGTGTGACTACAAGCCCCTCTACCCCTGCAGATCATGAGGCATATTTCTGCCTAAACTAAAATACAGCGTGTCAGAGTACAACCGTATGTATTAAATATCAGGGGAACACACATTATGTGTGCACCCCATTGTTTCCTATTCACAGGATTCTTTAGGAGTGGTACGCACGGGGCTGGCCCTCGGGTGGTCCTGAAGAAGAGCTTTAGGGGAAAGCTCGAAACATGTCGACCCAGTACTAGGAACACCATACTCAATACAGTTAGAATAACAAAGTAGGTCGCACACTGCTCGTCATACCCGCAAATAGCCCCATAGAACTCTGGATAATGTAGTAGCAACGGTGAGTACGCCTATGCCACGAGTATGTCACTATAATGCCATCCCTGGACACGTGTTTCGAGGTAATTGCCTCTCGTCAGCAGGGAGCAGGTAGGTATGTGGGGTGCCAAGTAGACTGCCAAAATATTAAAGGTAAAATACCTCTACCAGCGCGCAGGTGCAGAACCAAGGCTCGTCAGCCCAAATCGCTCGAGAGAGCTTAAATACAATAACAAAGTAGGTCGCACACTGCTCGTCATACCCGCAAATAGCCCCATAGAACTCTGGATAATGTAGTAGCAACGGTGAGTACGCCTATGCCACGAGTATGTCACTATAATGCCATCCCTGGACACGTGTTTTGAGGTAATTGCCTCTCGTCAGCAGGGAGCAGGTAGGTATGTGGGGTGCCAAGTAGACTGCCAAAATATTAAAGGTAAAATACCTCTACCGGCGCGCAGGTGCGGAACCAAGGCTCGTCAGCCCAAATCGCTCGAGGGAGCTTAAATACATTAACAAAGTCTACTTGGCACCCCACATACCTATTTGCGGGTATGACGAGCAGTGTGCGACCTACTTTGTTAATGTATTTAAGCTCCCTCGAGCGATTTGGGCTGACGAGCCTTGGTTCCGCACCTGCGCGCCGGTAGAGGTATTTTACCTTTAATATTTTGGCAGTCTACTTGGCACCCCACATACCTACCTGCTCCCTGCTGACGAGAGGCAATTACCTCGAAACACGTGTCCAGGGATGACATTATAGTGACACACTCGTGGCATAGGCGTACTCACCGTTGCTACTACATTATCCAGAGTTCTATGGGGCTATTTGCGGGTATGACGAGCAGTGTGCGACCTACTTTGTTAATGTATTTAAGCTCCCTCGAGCGATTTGGGCTGACGAGCCTTGGTTACGCACCTGCGTGCCGGTAGAGGTATTTTACCTTTAATATTTTGGCAGTCTACTTGGCACCCCACATACCTACCTGCTCCCTGCTGACGAGAGGCAATTACCTCGAAACACGTGTCCAGGGATGACATTATAGTGACACACTCGTGGCATAGGCGTACTCACCGTTGCTACTACATTATCCAGAGTTCTATGGGGCTATTTGCGGGTATGACGAGCAGTGTGCGACCTACTTTGTTAATGTATTTAAGCTCCCTCGAGCGATTTGGGCTGACGAGCCTTGGTTCCGCACCTACGCGCCGGTAGAGGTATTTTACCTTTAATATTTTTGCAGTCTACTTGGCACCCCACATACCTACCTGCTCCCTGCTGACGAGAGGCAATTACCTTGAAACACGTGTCCAGGGATGGCATTATAGTGACACACTCGTGGCATAGGCGTACTCACCGTTGCTACTACATTATCCAGAGTTCTATGGGGCTATTTGCGGGTATGACGAGCAGTGTGCGACCTACTTTGTTAATGTATTTAAGCTCCCACGAGCGATTTGGGCTGACGAGCCTTGGTTCCGCACCTGCGCGCCGGTAGAGGTATTTTACCTTTAATATTTTGGCAGTCTACTTGGCACCCCACATACCTACCTGCTCCCTGCTGACGAGAGGCAATTACCTCGAAACACGTGTCCAGGGATGACATTATAGTGACACACTCGTGGCATAGGCGTACTCACCGTTGCTACTACATTATCCAGAGTTCTATGGGGCTATTTGCGGGTCTGACGAGCAGTGTGCGACCTACTTTGTTAATGTATTTAAGCTCCCTCGAGCGATTTGGGCTGACGAGCCTTGGTTCCGCACCTGCGTGCCGGTAGAGGTATTTTACCTTTAATATTTTGGCAGTCTACTTGGCACCCCACATACCTACCTGCTCCCTGCTGACGAGAGGCAATTACCTCGAAACACGTGTCCAGGGATGACATTATAGTGACACACTCGTGGCATAGGCGTACTCACCGTTGCTACTACATTATCCAGAGTTCTATGGGGCTATTTGCGGGTATGACGAGCAGTGTGCGACCTACTTTGTTAATGTATTTAAGCTCCCTCGAGCGATTAGGGCTGACGAGCCTTGGTTCCGCACCTACGCGCCGGTAGAGGTATTTTACCTTTAATATTTTTGCAGTCTACTTGGCACCCCACATACCTACCTGCTCCCTGCTGACGAGAGGCAATTACCTTGAAACACGTGTCCAGGGATGGCATTATAGTGACACACTCGTGGCATAGGCGTACTCACCGTTGCTACTACATTATCCAGAGTTCTATGGGGCTATTTGCGGGTATGACGAGCAGTGTGCGACCTACTTTGTTAATGTATTTAAGCTCCCACGAGCGATTTGGGCTGACGAGCCTTGGTTCCGCACCTGCGCGCCGGTAGAGGTATTTTACCTTTAATATTTTGGCAGTCTACTTGGCACCCCACATACCTACCTGCTCCCTGCTGACGAGAGGCAATTACCTCGAAACACGTGTCCAGGGATGGCATTATAGTGACACGCTCGTGGCATAGGCGTACTCACCGTTGCTACTACATTATCCAGAGTTCTATGGGGCTATTTGCGGGTATGACGAGCAGTGTGCGACCTACTTTGTTAATGTATTTAAGCTCCCTCGAGCGATTTGGGCTGACGAGCCTTGGTTCCGCACCTGCGCGCCGGTAGAGGTATTTTACCTTTAATATTTTGGCAGTCTACTTGGCACCCCACATACCTACCTGCTCCCTGCTGACGAGAGGCAATTACCTCGAAACACGTGTCCAGGGATGGCATTATAGTGACACACTCGTGGCATAGGCGTACTCACCGTTGCTACTACATTATCCAGAGTTCTATGGGGCTATTTGCGGGTATGACGAGCAGTGTGTGACCTATTTTATAATGTATTTAAGCTCCCTCGGGCGATTTGGGCTGACGAGCCTTGGTTCCGCACCTGCGCGCCGGTAGAGGTATTTTACCTTTAATATTTTGGCAGTCTACTTGGCACCCCACATACCTACCTGCTCCCTGCTGACGAGAGGCAATTACCTCGAAACACGTGTCCAGGGATGGCATTATAGTGACACACTCGTGGCATAGGTGTACTCACCGTTGCTACTACATTATCCAGAGTTCTATGGGGCTATTTGCGGGTATGACGAGCAGTGTGCGACCTACTTTGTTAATGTATTTAAGCTCCCTCGAGCGATTTGGGCTGACGAGCCTTGGTTCCGCACCTGCGCGCCGGTAGAGGTATTTTACCTTTAATATTTTGGCAGTCTACTTGGCACCCCACATACCTACCTGCTCCCTGCTGACGAGAGGCAATTACCTCGAAACACGTGTCCAGGGATGGCATTATAGTGACACACTCGTGGCATAGGCGTACTCACCGTTGCTACTACATTATCCAGAGTTCTATGGGGCTATTTGCGGGTATGACGAGCAGTGTGCGACCTACTTTGTTAATGTATTTAAGCTCCCTCGAGCGATTTGGGCTGACGAGCCTTGGTTCCGCACCTGCGCGCCGGTAGAGGTATTTTACCTTTAATATTTTGGCAGTCTACTTGGCACCCCACATACCTACCTGCTCCCTGCTGACGAGAGGCAATTACCTCGAAACACGTGTCCAGGAATGAAATTATAGTGACACACTCGTGGCATAGGCGTACTCACCGTTGCTACTACATTATCCAGAGTTCTATGGGGCTATTTGCGGGTATGACGAGCAGTGTGCGACCTACTTTGTTAATGTATTTAAGCTCCCTCGAGCGATTTGGGCTGACGAGCCTTGGTTCCGCACCTGCGTGCCGGTAGAGGTATTTTACCTTTAATATTTTGGCAGTCTACTTGGCACCCCACATACCTACCTGCTCCCTGCTGACGAGAGGCAATTACCTCGAAACACGTGTCCAGGGATGACATTATAGTGACACACTCGTGGCATAGGCGTACTCACCGTTGCTACTACATTATCCAGAGTTCTATGGGGCTATTTGCGGGTATGACGAGCAGTGTGCGACCTACTTTGTTAATGTATTTAAGCTCCCTCGAGCGATTTGGGCTGACGAGCCTTGGTTCAGCACCTGCGCGCCGGTAAAGGTATTTTACCTTTAATATTTTTGCAGTCTACTTGGCACCCCACATACCTACCTGCTCCCTGCTGACGAGAGGCAATTACCTTGAAACACGTGTCCAGGGATGGCATTATAGTGACACACTCGTGGCATAGGCGTACTCACCGTTGCTACTACATTATCCAGAGTTCTATGGGGCTATTTGCGGGTATGACGAGCAGTGTGCGACCTACTTTGTTAATGTATTTAAGCTCCCTCGAGCGATTTGGGCTGACGAGCCTTGGTTCCGCACCTGCGCGCCGGTAGAGGTATTTTACCTTTAATATTTTGGCAGTCTACTTGGCACCCCACATACCTACCTGCTCCCTGCTGACGAGAGGCAATTACCTCGAAACACGTGTCCAGGGATGGCATTATAGTGACACACTCGTGGCATAGGCGTACTCACCGTTGCTACTACATTATCCAGAGTTCTATGGGGCTATTTGCGGGTATGACGAGCAGTGTGCGACCTACTTTGTTAATGTATTTAAGCTCCCTCGAGCGATTTGGGCTGACGAGCCTTGGTTTCGCACCTGCGCGCCGGTAGAGGTATTTTACCTTTAATATTTTGGCAGTCTACTTGGCACCCCACATACCTACCTGCTCCCTGCTGACGAGAGGCAATTACCTCGAAACACGTGTCCAGGGATGGCATTATAGTGACACACTCGTGGCATAGGCGTACTCACCGTTGCTACTACATTATCCAGAGTTCTATGGGGCTATTTGCGGGTATGACGAGCAGTGTGCGACCTACTTTGTTAATGTATTTAAGCTCCCTCGAGCGATTTGGGCTGACGAGCCTTGGTTCCGCACCTGCGCGCCGGTAGAGGTATTTTACCTTGAATATTTTGGCAGTCTACTTGGCACCCCACATACCTACCTGCTCCCTGCTGACGAGAGGCAATTACCTCGAAACACGTGTCCAGGGATGACATTATAGTGACACACTCGTGGCATAGGCGTACTCACCGTTGCTACTACATTATCCAGAGTTCTATGGGGCTATTTGTGGGTATGACGAGCAGTGTGCGACCTACTTTGTTAATGTATTTAAGCTCCCTCGGGCGATTTGGGCTGACGAGCCTTGGTTCCGCACCTGCGCGCCGGTAGAGGTATTTTACCTTTAATATTTTGGCAGTCTACTTGGCACCCCACATACCTACCTGCTCCCTGCTGACGAGAGGCAATTACCTCGAAACACGTGTCCAGGGATGGCATTATAGTGACACACTCGTGGCATAGGTGTACTCACCGTTGCTACTACATTATCCGGAGTTCTATGGGGCTATTTGCGGGTATGACGAGCAGTGTGCGACCTACTTTGTTAATGTATTTAAGCTCCCTCGAGCGATTTGGGCTGATGAGCCTTGGTTCCGCACCTGCGCGCCGGTAGAGGTATTTTACCTTTAATATTTTGGCAGTCTACTTGGCTCCCCACATACCTACCTGCTCCCTGCTGACGAGAGGCAATTACCTCGAAACACGTGTCCAGGGATGGCATTATAGTGACACACTCGTGGCATAGGCGTACTCACCGTTGCTACTACATTATCCAGAGTTCTATGGGGCTATTTGCGGGTATGACGAGCAGTGTGCGACCTACTTTGTTAATGTATTTAAGCTCCCTCGAGCGATTTGGGCTGACGAGCCTTGGTTCCGCACCTGCGCGCCGGTAGAGGTATTTTACCTTCAATATTTTGGCAGTCTACTTGGCACCCCACATACCTACCTGCTCCCTGCTGACGAGAGGCAATTACCTCGAAACACGTGTCCAGGGATGACATTATAGTGACACACTCGTGGCATAGGCGTACTCACCGTTGCTACTACATTATCCAGAGTTCTATGGGGCTATTTGCGGGTATGACGAGCAGTGTGCGACCTACTTTGTTAATGTATTTAAGCTCCCTCGAGTGATTTGGGCTGACGAGCCTTGGTTCCGCACCTGCGCGCCGGTAGAGGTATTTTACCTTTAATATTTTTGCAGTCTACTTGGCACCCCACATACCTACCTGCTCCCTGCTGACGAGAGGCAATTACCTTGAAACACGTGTCCAGGGATGGCATTATAGTGACACACTCGTGGCATAGGCGTACTCACCGTTGCTACTACATTATCCAGAGTTCTATGGGGCTATTTGCGGGTATGACGAGCAGTGTGCGACCTACTTTGTTAATGTATTTAAGCTCCCTCGAGCGATTTGGGCTGACGAGCCTTGGTTCCGCACCTGCGCGCCGGTAGAGGTATTTTACCTTTAATATTTTGGCAGTCTACTTGGCACCCCACATACCTACCTGCTCCCTGCTGACGAGAGGCAATTACCTCGAAACACGTGTCCAGGGATGGCATTATAGTGACACACTCGTGGCATAGGCGTACTCACCGTTGCTACTACATTATCCAGAGTTCTATGGGGCTATTTGCGGGTATGACGAGCAGTGTGCGACCTACTTTGTTAATGTATTTAAGCTCCCTCGGGCGATTTGGGCTGACGAGCCTTGGTTCCGCACCTGCGCGCCGGTAGAGGTATTTTACCTTTAATATTTTGGCAGTCTACTTGGCACCCCACATACCTACCTGCTCCCTGCTGACGAGAGGCAATTACCTCGAAACACGTGTCCAGGGATGGCATTATAGTGACACACTCGTGGCATAAGCGTACTCACCGTTGCTACTACATTATCCAGAGTTCTATGGGGCTATTTGCGGGTATGACGAGCAGTGTGCGACCTACTTTGTTAATGTATTTAAGCTCCCTCGAGCGATTTCGGCTGACGAGCCTTGGTTCCGCACCTGCGCGCCGGTAGAGGTATTTTACCTTGAATATTTTGGCAGTCTACTTGGCACCCCACATACCTACCTGCTCCCTGCTGACGAGAGGCAATTACCTCGAAACACGTGTCCAGGGATGACATTATAGTGACACACTCGTGGCATAGGCGTACTCACCGTTGCTACTACATTATCCAGAGTTCTATGGGGCTATTTGCGGGTATGACGAGCAGTGTGCGACCTACTTTGTTAATGTATTTAAGCTCCCTCGAGCGATTTGGGCTGACGAGCCTTGGTTCCGCACCTGCGCGCCGGTAGAGGTATTTTACCTTTAATATTTTGGCAGTCTGCTTGGCACCCCACATACCTACCTGCTCCCTGCTGACAAGAGGCAATTACCTCGAAACACGTGTCCAGGGATGGCCTTATAGTGACACACTCGTGGCATAGGCGTACTCACCGTTGCTACTACATTATCCAGAGTTCTATGGGGCTATTTGCGGGTATGACGAGCAGTGTGCGACCTACTTTGTTAACTCATTACAGTTAGGTCTTTCCCTAGTATTAACCCCTGATTTTAAAACATACCGACTAGGAGCAGGAATAAAATATTAGCCCACTAGCTAGGTATTTTAAACTTATTTTTCCTGCTCCACATCACTGCACCACACATATTTTCCAGAAACGAAGTGCTCCTACGTAGTTCTCAAGTCGCAGCATGCCTCAATCCACAGCGGGTTGAGAGGACCCCAATAATGAAGCATGCCACCTAGCGGTAACCCTGGTGGGTGAGGGGACATATTTTTCTTTCTGGAAAGAGGGTTTTTCACACATGTTCAGTGGAATCCCTGTTCTTCCTATGGTTAGGTTTCTAATTCCAGTATTCCGGATGTTGTGGAACTGCATTCAGTAAGGAGGGTGAACATAACCTTAACCTCTACCTCCCCCCGT
This sequence comes from Triturus cristatus, assembly GCF_964204655.1. Taxonomy (NCBI): domain Eukaryota; kingdom Metazoa; phylum Chordata; class Amphibia; order Caudata; family Salamandridae; genus Triturus; species Triturus cristatus. The sequence goes on from NC_140592.1 coordinate 211,351,894, forward strand.
TTTTTGATTGCACAAAGAAATGCCACCATCTCTGTTGCGCGCTTAGCTTACTTTATGGAAAACAGGCTGCATATTTTTAAAAAGGTATCACTAATTGAGAAATAAAACATTCATGCATTAAGAATAGCGACTATGAAATAGTGATTCGAAAAAAATCAATATTCGGAATGTTCGTACATCTGGCCCTAAGTAATTTCTGAATAATCACGGGTTGTTGAACAGCTGCCAGAACTTGAACCTGGTTCCATTGTTGCAAAGTCCCCATTTCTGGCGTAAAGCCACATCCCCTCTCCTTAACTGTGACAACCTTACATATAAAATAACAATATAAAGTTGTCAAATAATTCCATACATCCTTTCTGTATTCGATGCAAGAGAGTAGAGATTAGAGCATCTCTAAGTTTCTGAACAGCTTCGTCAGTACGTGGGCACACATGTCACTCCATCTCAGCTGTGTGTGGGATTGGGTAGGCACTGCATGCCTCTCCCCAGCAGCTAATGGATTCCTGGTCCCTCGCTGTGTGTTTAAGTGTTGTTATATTGATTCCAAGCCCAGAACACAGGCCTGCATTGCCCACTGCAAAGTTTGCTGTTACATTTTACTATGTACACTGATTAACTTGAAAGTAAAATTGAGAACAAGTTGACATTATTAAAGTTAATGACCCGTACTTTAGGCTGGAAAAGGGAGCCAGAAAGAAACATATTGTTTTCATTGTGATTTTGAACAATGTTGTCAACAGCGAGCTGATTATCTTGAAATGCCCAAGAACACGACCTCTTTTCGGTATTAGAACTAGCCTTGCAGGTGCCCATTATGTATTTTGTAAGAGCTTATCTTTCGGGAAAAAAACCAAAAGCTGCATTTAAAGTTTTAAATTATTTTTCTAGTGCAATGGATGTTTGACAAGTTAGTCAATTTAATTCCTTAACCTTGCCAGGCACAGAGATAAGAAAAAGAGCCATTAGGAAAATAATATTGCACAGTAAATGCCTAGCCTATGCTACCCTTTATAAAACGTCTTTCTAAAGAGGGGCCCCAAGGAAGATAAGACCTTTCCTTTCGAAGGAAAGGTAATTTTGCAATCCATTATCCAGATGAAAAAATCTCTGCTCACCCACACTCATGAGCATGTATCTTAGTTGTGCAGGGGTACACTGTCCAGCAGGGAAGCAGAGGTGCAAGATTGAAGAAGAAAGAAAATCCTTGGACTAATATATCAAGGTCCCAGCATATGAACGCTTTTAAGGGGCCACTTGGAAGCTTTATATGAGCACCAGTGTTGTGTGTGTTAACTGATAATATAATTTGTCAGAAACCAGAAATGTAATTGCAGATTAAAGACTAAGAGATTTTTTCCTGGGTGCTGCAGTAGCATACATTATGCCGGTTTTCACATTCTTTTGTTCCATTAGTGAACTACGGTCAGAGTGAATGCATTTATATTGTAATACATCTTTAATTTAAAATAAATCCCACTAAATCGAGTTACATGTTTTACTTGACGTGTTTTATTTTTTCAGAATTTTATTCCAAAATTATTAGCGCTGCAATGCCATACAAATGTTAGAAGGCGCTCAGAATCATAGTAAACATGCCGTCTAGGATACCGTAGCACAAACAGAAGCGTCTTAGGGCTACCATGTTTCCTTACCAGCTAAGAGGTAACCACTTAGAGAGCTTGTAAAAGGAGTGAAGAATAGCTTCCTGGATAAAATAGGGTTGTTTCTTGTACCTGCTTCACTGGGACAGATTGAACCACATTGCAGCACATTTTGAAGCTTGGCTTAAGGACATGTTCACTGAAAGCATTATGCCACTTCCAGAGAAGCAGTGCCAACCCATGCATCACTTCGAGGCCTTTTGCTGAACTTCTTGAAGTAATGAGCTCAAAGTGCTACCGAGGAAATTTCTGGGTAACTGAGTAGGCAGCAACTACTGCTGTTGCTATTGCTACACTTAAGTGGGACTTTGCCATTTTGTAACATCATACTTTTCTGTGCCTGCCAGAAGAGCTATAATATTCCGACAATTACTTTGTTCTATCATGTTTTTCAGAAACCAGCCTTCAGCTTGGAGGTTGGTTTCTGAAAAGGAAAAAGAAATGGCTGGTGCGTGGCTTGGCAAGCCAGCATGGCGGACGTGTGCTAAGTGAGCTCCGTCCAGACCTGATCTTCATCCTTCACATATCCTGCTCCTCTGGTCGCAATACCCTCCTTCTAGCCTTTCCTGAGGTGTAGCAACCTGGAGCTGCACACTGGGGTGACTCCTGAGGCGGCCAGGTGACGACGATTGCCACTGAGGCCTGGATACAGCGTAGAAGTCGCGATCTTGCGTGCGGCTCTGTTGGCGTTCCCCGGTGGGGGGGGCAGAGCCGTGGCGGCTGGTCTAGCCGACTGAGGGATGGTGTGCTGGATCCTCTGCATACCCACCAGTGCCTGTCCTTCGCCTCGCACCTTGGATACCACAGGGCGGACCTTCCGCATTTGGCGGTCAGACCAGACCTCGAGGGGAATGCGTAGGAGGCCCGGGCGACACTTCTGGTGAGTCGCAACTATTTCTGTGGAACCCCGGGCTGTGGGAGGATTGGCCCCCCTCCGGTTTGGCAGACTCTCTTCTCTTCTCTGGTGGCCCTGCGAGTGGCGTCCGGGGCCCTTGGAGGCCCGAGACATTATACAGACTAGTGCCCGTTCCGCCGTTTGGGTCTAGTCTCTTTTCTCCCCCCCAGGTGTGTTCGGGGGCTCGGCAGTATTTTCGGGCCACGCGGGGGTGTGGACTGGTGAACCCTGTGGGATTGGTATTCTGCTTCCCCCGGTAGCCTTGGGGGCGCTTCCTTGAGGGCCTGCGGGCATTGGCGGTGCCTCCCTGCGTCTTCCGCCTGGCCTGCAGTCAGTGGCCCATCAACCTGGGCCCCTGGGCGATGGGGTCTGATGTTTCTGCCTCATATCCTGCTCCTTCGACGTCCTGGCCTCTCTCCCTTGTCCCTCCTCTCACGGGTTTGCTATGGGGGCTTGCCGGCCTTGGGGACGCCACCTGGAGGTGTGGAGCGGTGACGCCGGTCATTTTGGGGCCCAGACAGACGAGCGTGCCCACCTGCGTATCTTGCCGCTTGCTGAGGTGCAGGTGGGGCTCTCTTTCCCTCCCATTGGCGGTCGGTCAGACCGCGGGGGTCCTTCTGCTGGTGCGGGCGGCACCGCTTGGGTGTGGTGTGGAGGCCTTGCAGTCTGTGTCCCGCTCCTGGGCCCTGTCTCAACGGTGGTCATTTCGGTGGCAGGTTCGGGCCGCGTGGGCCGCAGCCCGGCACCGTTGTTACATCTGCAACGCCTGTACTGACCCCGCCCTCGGAGCGCAGGCTCGCTGGTGCCCGACTGATCATCACCCGACTGGCAAGAGAAAATATGGCCAGACATGACGAGGGATAAGACATGGAGGGGCTCGGCCAAGCAGAGCACGATGGACAAATTCACCGGCCCCGGGGCCTCCGCGGTGGCATGGGGGGGACCCAGGGAGATGTGCCTGATAACGCCGCACTCCTGGCAGCCATTACACAGTCCAGGGATGCACTTAATGCCAAGATCGGGGCGGCAGGATCCGATGTTATGCTACTGCGCCAGAACCTACGGACTGCGGTGGCTCGCATTACCGAGACTGAAACAAGAATCTCGGGGGAGGAGGACGTGGTTACCACCCTGCAACAGTGACCTCCTTGGAGAGAACCCAGTGGGGCCTGGCATCGAGGGTGGGGGATGCTGAGGGAAGGGCGAGACTCAATAATCTCCGCTTTGTTGTCTTTCCGGAGGGATTTGAATCTGGAGATATGGAGCGGTTCCTTACCTAGTGGCTGGAGAGCTGGATACCCCCGGAATCCCTCTCCAAATGCCCGGCGGGGGCTCGCCGAGGCAAGTAATCACAAAATTACTCAACTGCCATGACCGGGACGCTATCCTGAAACAGGCTAGGGCCAAATAACCTTTGCTGTATGACAATGCCCGCATTATGATCTTCCCCGACTATACAAAATTGGTTCACCAGCAGCGGCAATCATTTCTAGCAGCTAAGGCCCACCTTCGAGACCTTAAGCTTCCATATGCATTGCTTTACCCGGTCAGGCTGCGGGTCGTTTATCACTCTTGTACTTACTTTTTTGATTCCCGGAGGAGGGGTTCCAGTGGACTGATGAGGCGGTGCGGCTGCGCTCTCATTCGCCACCCGGGAGAGACTCTGATTCATCCTCGAGTGGGGTGGCTCAGAATCTGCCTAAAATCAATGAGAGGGGTGCCAGACGCTCCAGGTCTAGACGTCCATCCATATCCGGCGATGCCTCATCTCGTGCGGGATCTGCCTCGTGACAGACTGCACCAGTTTATTAATCAACACTCGTGCCCAACGCCAAAGGACCTCAGGTGCATTGAATTGGCCAAAGGAGACTGAAGATGGCCGGTATCTCTGCTGGACATTCACGGACAGGGATAGGGCCAGTGGACGATGGGCTGTAAGTTGGGGATCCACTGACGGGTGGGGAGTGGTACCTCCTGTTGGGGTCAGCCTGCTCTGCCTGCCGCGACAGATACTTCACTGTTTTTGAGGTATAGGATGGGGGGGACTGATTGGGTCATTCTGGGGAGCTGTTGTTTTTTAATCGCAATGTTCCATTGCATGTCGGAGCCATACTGCGCTCCTTTTCCTATGCCACCAGTGTCTTTAATATTCACGAAGCCCCTAAATGGCTGCCATGCTGGGTAGATCATCAGATCCTACTGGGTTCCTGCGGATACTGAGCTGGAATGTAAGGGGGGCGCTGGACAAGATTAAGCATGGAGCAATCTTTAAGCAAGCCAAGTGTGCCAGCGCGTATATTTTAATGCTGCAGGAGACACACCTCATGAGGACAAAGGCACTGTGCTTTCAACGCTTTGGTTACATACATGTGTTCCACTTGGGCTTTGAACGAGGGTCTCGGGGAGTCACAGTCCTGATACACCTCCGGGTCCCCTACACTCACATCAAGACGTGGGGAGACATGCAGGGCAGGTACCTGTTTCTTCAGGGCACGGTGGGTGGCGAGACTGTGATATTGGGGAGTGTCTATGCCCCACCGGCACTGTCCTGGGGGCTGGTGGAGAAACTTGTGACCTTATGGGCGGACATACCAGAGGACCTGGTGGTGGTGGGTGGGGATTGGAACAATGTATTAGATGTAGCCAAAGATCGGTGGAGGCCCGGCGGGCCCCCTGAGGCTCGTCACCCTACTAAGTTCCATTCCCTGGTGATGGGCCTAAACTGGGCTGACCCCTGGTGCAAGCTGCATGGTACAACTCAGGGATACACATACCTATCGGTGGTCCATGACTCCTTTTCCCGCATTGACTGAATCTTTGTTTCTCGGGTGATGGCCAGCAGGGTAGTGGCGGCAGATATTCTTCCCCGTGGGCTCTCATACCATTTCCCGGTGGCTATTACCATGCATGCCGGTTTGGCACGTGGGCCATTTCGGTGGCGCCTCTCGACCTGGAACCTCCAAAAAGAAGACTACAGGGAACATGTGGAGGAGGCCATTGATCAATATTTATCACTTAATGTTGGGTCGGTGCGTGCGGCCAAATCTCTCTGGGAGGCAATGAAGCCCATCCTCCCCGGGGTGGACATCTCCTTCTGTGCTGCGGCCCGCAGGGTGCATAGGGAGTCTCTTATTTGGGCAGAAGCTGCAATTCTGGGTCTTGAGGGGCGTAGCAGGGAGGAGAGGGGTCCGCTGGTCCGCCGCCAACTGTTGCTCGCGCAACAGGGCTACTCATATCTTCTGCTGGATGAAGCCCGCCAGGCTTGGTTGGCAACTCGGAGCAGGATCTACTAGTGGGGAGACAAGTCGAGCAAGCTACTGCATAGATTGTGTCAGGGATCATTGGGCTCCCTAGCTAGCCCGGGCATTGTGGGACCGGATGGGTCACCTGTATTGGATCCTTCGGCCATTGTAGAGAGTTTTCTGGCATATTATGCGGACCTGTACGCTCCTAAGGAATGCCTATCGGCAGATATGTAGCCCACTTCCTGGACGACTTCCCGCATAGGGCCCTACCAGATTATGTCAGTGTGGAGCTAGACCGCCCCCTTACGGAGGACGAGCTAGATGCCGCCCTTGGGTAGTTACACCCCGGGAGGGCGCCAGGTCCCAATGGTTGCCCAAACACATTTTTTAAACGGTATTTCCTACAGCTCGGCCCTCATTACCGTAAGGTGGTGGAGGAAGCTAGAGAGTGGGGTCGCCTGCCCGGTGATTGGAGGCATGCAGAGGTGGTAGTCTTTCACAAGCCCGGTAGACCTCCCGAACACCACGCGTCCGATCGCCCTATTTCCCTCCTCAATGCTGAAGCTAAGGCCCTGGCAAAGGCATTGGCCAACCGCCTCCGGCCTCACATTTCCTCCCAAGTCCATCCGGATCAGGCCAGGTTCATGCCCCAGTGGGCGACCTGCCATAATATCTGCAGGGCACACATAGCTATTGCAACAGTCATGGGCCTGGGGGAGCGTGCGGTGCTTCCGCTCGCGGAGATGGATCGTGCATTTGATTCTTTGAGTTAGGAGTATTTATTTGCGCATCTGCGTAGACTGAACATGGGGCCTCGATTCCTGTCTTATCTTACTCTACCTATACAGACATAATGGCGTCTGTACGTGTGGCGGGTTCTGTCTCATCGGTTTTCTCCATTGGTCGGGGCACCAGACAAGGATGCCCCCTGTCTCCCTATTTGTTTGCTTTGGCCATGGAGCCCCTGGCTGCCTGGGTGCAAATTGATGCTCAGGTGACCGGTCTAGAATGGGCAGATGGGCTGTCGGATCGTATAGCCCTGTACGCTGACGATGCGTTGTTTTTCCTTACTAACTTAGTTGAGGACTGGCTTGCGGCTGTTGTGCATCATGCAGGTGTCCGGTGAGACCTTCGGCCTCTACATGAACCCGCGGAAGTCTACCCTTTGGGTCCTGGGCGGGGTGGGATGCGATCTTGGTACATGGGCCTCCACTGTACAGGTGGTGCACCGGGGGACGAAATATCTGGGTGTGTTCCTATCCGATTCGCAGACTACCTCATGAGACAGGAACTTGGTGCCGGTGTGGGATAGGGTGTGTGAGGATATTAGGGCCTGGTCCCACATGCCTTTGTCTATTTATGTTTGCTCTGCCATCTTTAGGATGGTCTCTCTTCCGCGTCTATTATACCAGCTGCAGAACCATCCATATCCAATTTTCCCTAGATGGTTCCATCAGGTTAATATGGCATTGGGCAAGTTTCTATGGGGTGGCGGGGCGGCTAGGGTGGCCCTACGTACCTGTTTCCAGTCCACATATTGTGGAGGGCTCGCGACCTCAGATATTCTTTCGTACTATATGGCTTCGCACCCGTTGATCCTCAACGAATGGTGGTAAGGGGATAGGTCGAATCCAGCGTATGCTGTTGAGCGATGGTGTATGGGTGACCATACGCTACATACGATCCTATACTCTGCGCCATTGCGGTGCTCCTTGCCGGCTGCTACACAGCTTGTTTTGCAGATCTGGAGGCAGGTGTTGCAGAGGATGGGCTGGCAGAACCGCTTGACCCGGGAGACCCCTCTATGGCATAATGGACGCCTGCCACTGCTGGCGGCTTTGCCTGGATTCCGCGACTGGGACGCAATCGGGATCTCTACCTTGGGGGATGTTATGCATGGACCCGTCTTGAAATCATTTCAGGACTTGCAAAAAGATTTTCAAATGCACGTACCCAATTTTCTAAATATCTGCAATTTCGACATGCTATTTTCCCCAGCTTGGTGGAACTGGAGGCACTAGCCGAATTCAGTCTGGTGGAAGCGAAAGTGTGCATGGGAGATTTGCAGGATCACAAGATCTCCAAAGTCTTTCAGTCCCTGGTCACACACAGTTCCCTGTTCTTGCAGCATCTCAGGGAGGCTTGGGAGGGTGATGTGGGCTCGCTGGAGGAGGAAGACTTGACAGAGGCCCTGGCCTCCCCACGTGGGGCGGCCATTGCAATGAGCCTTCGGCTCATCCAGTTTAAATACCTCCACAGGGTGTATTATACTAGAGTAAGGCTGTACAGGGCGGGCTTGGTTGCTTCCCCCGTGTGTCTTCGCTATGCGCATGAAGAGGGCACCTTGCTTCATACTGTGTGGGACTGTTACGCGCTGGCGTGGTTCTGGAGGGGAGTGATGACCTGCCTGTCGGAGGTTCTGTGTTGGGATCTCCCCTGCTCACCTATGCTGGTTCTCCTGCATGTCATGAACGGTATTGGGGGCAATGTTTACAAATGTCTTCTTATGCTCTTGGGTTTTATTTTGACCAAATGAGACATTGCTAGGGCCTGGAAGGCGACAGTGGCGCCCTCCGTCTCTGTTTGGAAAAATGGCCTAGACTTTTGTATGGGCTTGGAGGCTTTTTGTTGCGAGGGGGGGTCCTTGTAAACACTACAAAATTTGGAAACGCTGGGCAGACTATCGGGGCCTGGAATTAGAGCCTGCTCCAGCCCTGTGCCCAGACCGGCTCTAATTTCTCCCCTCTTCTCTGAGATGTCCTTTATGTCACGTGGTGGGATAGAAGCTTCTTGGAAGTGACCCATAGTAAGCGTTGGATTGTGGCTTTGACTGTGTATATTGCTCTTGCATGGTCGACAGTGCGATGGGGAGGGGGCGTTGTATGTTTTTCCTTTCTGTTTTGATTTAACTGCAATTCCTTTTAATATTCTTCTATTCATATGAGAAAAGTGTCAAAGTCACAATAATGTATATTGATGCTAGGGAAGTCTCTGGGTCACAGAGCACAGCTCTTTATGTGCTTTTGACAATTAAAATATGTTTTCAACAACAACAAAAAAGAAATGGCTCTGATATACATGAGGTATATCGCCCGTGCAGAGAAACCCATCTCCCTCTTTTCATCCAGGGGCGCCCTATGCCTCAGACACCAGTTTTGGGCAGGAAAAATTAGTGGGTAAAGTCCCAACCTAAAGAGGGCAAAGCTTCCTCCACTGTGACCAATCTGCCCAAGAGCAGAGATGTTTATAGAGATAGGCTTCTAAAGGTGGAGCAAGCTGTTGTGCTGCTGTTGAAAATGTAGCACCTCCACATCTACAAATCAGAGTTTTGGTGGGGTAGAAGTCCTCCTACTTAGCAAAACCCTAAGCAGCATATTAGCAAGGGCAATATCGCCCAATTAACAAGCTGTCGCTAACAGCAGTTAGCGACAGCTTACTGGCAATAGCGCGGGTGTCCTTCCCACTTTGCATGTCTGCGATAATCATCGCTAATGATATGCAAAGTGGGCGTACCTCACCTAATCCTGAATGAAATCCCGCGCCACCACAACATCGCCCTATTAACAACGCGGGTCAAGCGACAACCAAAAGCCGCGCTGCCCGCGATTATTGACGGAAATGAACACCTGCTCCAGACCTGACTTAGCTATGCTAACAATGGGAGGTGGATTGACATGTTAAATTCACACTCCCCTATCAGCTAGAATTACCGTAGCGCACTGCCATTATCGCAACTTTTCTTGCGCAGATGCCAAATATCGCCGTCTATCGCTGGAATGTACATCGCCATTGTGAAAAGCGTTGATATTACGCCACTGAAACGGCGATGTACTCCAGTGATAGGCGGCAATAATGCAAATCGCGCGAAGCGCGATTTGCGATAATTAGCACAGGTCCTTGCTGATATGCCCCTAAATGAAACACTAAGTCAGACAATCATGCTCTCTCAGACCCACAACAGCATTTGGAGTTAAAACAGAGAAACTGTAACTTTGTCAGATTCATCTTTCATCAGTGGGAATTACATAGTACCCTTAAAATAACCATTGAGAGACACTATCCACATTGATCAGTGGAATATTTCTCTTGCTTCAGTCTCTCATAGAAATTGCTTCCATATCAATCGTTTTGTTGAGTGACAGTGCCTGGCCCAAGAGTTCCTCATTAAGTCTAGCCAAGGGTGTTTGAACTTGCCTTCTTGGCGTGGTTTCCCCTGTCTTTTTTGCCTCTGCCTCCTGTATTTTTGCTGTGTGCTGAATTTCATTTTTGCTGGTCTAGATGCATTGGGCACTTTGTCACTGCTGCTCAGTGCCAAAATGCACAGTGCTCCATGTATAAATTGTGTATATGGATTAGTGTTTCCATGATTGGCTTATTTGATCTACTGCTAAGATCCTAGTACAGTGCACTGTGTGTGCCCAGGGCCTGTAAATCAAATGCTTTCATGTGAGTCATCCCTAAGGTAGGCAGGGTGCAGTATATGTGAAAGGTAGGACATGTACTGGGTGTGTGACATGTCATAATAGTGAAATATTGTGTATTTCATTTTTCACTATTGACAGGCTATCTCACCCATAGGATAGCATATGAAATACTTTGTAACATCTTACAAGTATAACCTCCCATGTGGGCAAGATAGAAAGATGGAATTTAGGCTCTCTGAACTCAGAATGTAATAACATATCTTTTAATAAAGATGTTTTTTAAATTGTGGGTCGGAAAATGCCACTTTTAGAAAGTAGCCATTCTCTTGCTTAGCCATCCTATGTTCCTCTGCTTAGTTGTGTATTGACTGTCTGGTTTTGGAAGTTACAGGGGCAGGGGATGTGCATTCCCTGTTGACAGCCACTGGGGGGGGGGGCTAAGTTGTGTCCTGCCTTTCCTGGATGACTTAGAGCTGGGCTGTTTAGACCTGGGTTGCATTTAGAGTAGTCGAAGAAGTTTTCCTTTCACATGAATAGGCCCTGTCTCCTGTGCACAATTCGGTCTCCACGTCCTGCAAAGAAGCTGGACCAGAGAGTACAGAACTGGTTTGGACTAAGCTAAGAGACTTTTTGCCACAAGAGAACAAATTACATTGTGGTCTAAATATTGGGGCCCAGACCCCAGACTTTTAGAATACTTCTAGACTCAAGAGGAACCTCTGCCAAGGAGAAGAGCTGGAGAAGCTGTAAGGAGTACTGCCCCATTGCTGTGTGAATGCTTTGCTGAGTTGGCGTGCAGTGGCTGCTTCTGCCAAGGAGAAGCAAATACAGAACTTTGATGTGTATTCTGCTTGAAGAAGATCTCCAAGGGCTTGGTGTAGAGCTTGCCTCATGTTCTGGCATCTCAGGGACACAAACACTTCACTCCCTCTGTCCTCCTGCACCTGGAATTACAGTTTCAGCTGCCACAGGGGGAAAAAGCAACACCAACGATAGTGAGCAACGCCGAGACCTGCAACAAAGCCAAGGGTACCGCTTGTAAAGAGCTCAACGCACAGCCCAGACATTCACCGAAGCCCTGATGACTGCTGTCACAGCACCGTATTGATTCTGAGGCCGGCACCGAGGCCGCAGCCTGCACTGGAGCCGAGGGCACCACTTGTGATGCACACGCCGCACCACCCCAACTCACACCACAGCCCGACCTCACTGACGCCGGTACTTCACCATTGCTGTGCTGTTTCCTGACATGGGTGACCTCCCAAATCCATAGATCCCACACTGTCATAAGGAACCGACACCCCACCGTGACGTCACCTTCCTGGCAACAGTAAGAAACCAATGCCTCACCTCCCCGACAACAATAAGGAACCAACGTCTCACCTCCCCTGCATCGCAGTAAGGAACTGACACTTCACCTCTCCTGTGGTCGTAAGGAACTGACGCCTCACCTCCCCTCTGGTCATAAGGAACCAATGCCACCCGGTGCCACCTCCCTGACTCCGTGCACTGTCTTTGTTTTCATCATTTGCCAAGGTACAGTTCTTGGATGTCCATGTGACTCTGCTCCCGGCCTGTGCATGGCGCTGTTGGTGCCCTACTTTTGGATTTTCATCGGTCATGACGTCATAATACTCCCAGGTCGAGCTATGTGTTGCTACAATCTTTAATTTTGTAAAAACCTACTTTTTATGATATCTTGACATATGCACTGTGGATTTTTGATGTTTTGGTCTTGTTGGTTTAAATAAAGATTTTCTGATTTTCTAAACTGATGTGGTGTCCATTTGTACTGTCTTCACTGTGTTACTGTATGCTGTGTGCTCAAATGCTTTATACACTGCCTATGAGATAAGCCTGCTCATGCCACGCTACCAAGGGGGTGAGCAGGGGTTGTGTGAGGGCTTACCTCCCTTACCATGACTAGAAGCAAGAGTCCCTACTTGGACAAAGGTGCAAATTATTGCCAACTAGAGACCCTCATTTCTAACAAAGGGCAAAGATATCGGACCCAAATAATCTTAAAACGCACCTGTTCGAAGATCTCTGACACTAGAGTACAACCAAGCATCAGATACAATTGAATCCATCACAAAGGCTTGTATCTACAATCAAGAACTATATCCTGCTTTAGATGTCCTTGCTGTATATGATGAACATATATTGTTGTGTAATCTACATCTTATTAAACGCTGGCTTGAAGAACTCCCATTCAACCAGTGAGGGCTTTGAACATTGATATAAACTTTAATAGTTCTCCCCATTCGCTTATATTGTTACCTGCCTTTACTGTCCTTTGAATATGGCACACTCCCTATGTAGAATTTTGCCTTCGAGTCCCGTGGAGTATATTGAAGGTCCTCCTCTAGTCCCTGTTTTCTACCCAACAAGACTAGCTGACACTATGGGCCCTGGAGTAGGTCATTTAATTCCATAACTTCATTGGGACTTTTCAAGCCACAATCTAAGAGTATCTCCCGCTTGAGATATCCGTGCTCTATATGATGAACAGATATTGTTGTGTAATCTAAATCTTATTAAATGCTGGCTAGAAGAACTCCCATTCAGCCAGTGGGGTCCCTGAGCATTGATTTAAACTTTAATAACCCATAGTTCTCCCCATTCGCTTATATTGTTACCTGCCTTTTCTGTCCTTTCAAGATGGCACACTCCTTATGTAGAATTTTGCCTTAGAGGCCCCTGGGGTATCCTGAAAGTCCTCCTTTAGTTCCTATTTTCTGCCCAGCAAGACTATCTGACACTATGAACCCTTGAGTAGGTCATTCAATTCCAGACTTCACCTGCATGTCTTTCTTGGCTATATAGCTCTTGGCTCCAGTTGTAGGGGGTTTGCTTTAAGATATCTCCTACTTGTATTTTGGAGCATTGCCACTACAACCACCACTTCAGTTGGACTAGTTAATTTTGAAGATTCATTCTCTGAACTAGCTGTGGCATACAGCTATTTTTTTCTTTAGCAACAACCTGCATCCATAGGGTCACCTCTGCTCTAGAGCACTTCTGTTTATTCCATTGGAAACAAAGTATTGAAGGTTATTTAGCTCAAATAGAGATAGGTTCTACAAGCCTGTTCTCTGTCATTTAATAACAATAATGTCCTATGGATACTATTTTTTTACATTGACCAGAAGTAGTTAAGACTACTTCTCAGTATTATGAAATTCCTTAGCAGCATTATGGAGTCATTCTCCAATTTTTACACCAAGGAACATCTGACAGCTTTCATGTGCAGGTAAAAGGTCATCAGATGCATGAAATATAATTTCACTGAGCAGATAATGTAAAAAAAAAAACTACTAAAATATGCCTCTGTAACTCATCTGCACACTGAAAGTCATTATTTACCAAAGAACACACTAAAGCATAATATGGAATGTCTAGTTGTAGGAAACTAGACTATTAAGCTGGGGATAGGGCAGGGTGGCAGGATGTACTGAGTTCTCATAAAATTGTGGCTGGGCGCTATAAACTAAAACAATCTGATATGTCTTATGTAAAACTATTTCTGTGAAGAAATACTTGGCTCAGTACTGAAACTTTGGCAAACGACAAAAGGCCTTTTTAGGGAAAAATGCTTGTGGTCACATGAGCAACAACACCGAAATCACACAAATAACAAATATCTGATATAAATTGTCCATTCTAATGTAAATAAACAGACAAAAATGTAATTAAAATGACACCAATTGAGAAATAATTGGACGCAGGGATCAGGAGCAACGCAGATAGCAAAACATATTGAATAAGAAACAAAGGGGATATTCTCAAGAACGTGTGATAAATACCGCAAAAGTAGCTTAATGCAACTCTTCACATCACAGTCTATCGCGGGAAAATAACATTGTGGTAACGTGGTATTCACAAGCCGGCGGTACCATATGATAGGCCCACGATAACCCGTCAAATGTCTGCGATATTGTCAACGCGACGCCGCAAAAATGCGAAAAACGCGCACAAAAAAAGTTGCGATGAGGCCAATCACGATACAAAAAACAGCGAAAACCAGCCACAGGCCTGCAAATCCCATGCATCATGCGGGAAAATGCACTATAAAAGCAACGGAAAAAAAAGGGAGAAAAAAAGAAACTGCGTAGCACCATGGATGCACCCAGACCGAGTGCAGAGGCTAACGTGAACCTCACAAGCCCCACAGACCACCAGCAAGTACCAACGGGGTCGGGGAAGGCCAAGGAGAAGAGTGAGAGGAAGACGGGTTGCAGTCCATAGGAAAACCAGATCAGCGTCACGGAGGTGACAGAACACTTCCACCAACTGACACACAATTGGACCAACATGAATGCAGAGAGAGTGTCGAGGAGGGCATTGGAGGAGGCCACGAGCTCTGGCATGACGTGAAAAGCCAAACCAAGCACAAACCCGCTGCCAACAGGAAGGCAGAAACGGTGACAGGAGGTGGGAGTCCTGCACCACAGGGGGAGCAGGAGTAAACGGGGGCCACACTCATCATTGTGGAGATGCTGCAAGGAGGTGGGGTTCCGGACACAGCACAATAGGACCTGACACAACATCAACAGGGTGAGTAACGAACAGGAACTGGGGGGATGGGGTAGATGGGCACAATGGCACACATGCACAACGTCGTGTAGCACACTTCACACCCACAATGACCCTGGATCAGGTCCCTGATCCCCGTGGCACACTGCAGCACACACACATAGCAATCACAGTACATCCACATTTACGACAATGTGGTACAATGTGCAGACCAGACACCACAGAACAGAGGAAACAACTGCCTGCGCTCATGCGCTGAAACAAGCCAACCACATCTCACAGAGCAGGAAACTGTGAGAATGATATGTACGCGTACAACCTCACATCCGTCATGTAGTCCAAATGTCCACTGTCCCACATCAAAATCCAACCCCTCCCAAACAGTCACAATGTACATAGCCATACAGTCTGCGTGTAAACAAGAACAATGCGCCAACATACATGTCAACACAATGTCAGCATGCATCTCCCCTTCACACTGCAGAGGGGCAAACAACACCTCCAGCAGAGCAGACCAGACTACTCATCAGTGATGCTGGAGAGGATGACCACACCACCGACGGCCCACAACAGCTCATGCACATCCCAGGCAACCCACCACCAGGACCAGGGCAGCCAAGCTACATAGAGGAGAACCCAGCCCATGCACAGACCACACAGCAGGAGGCACCCGCCAGCACGGCTGGCTCCCAACACCTCACCAAGCCACACATGGCATTCCAATGCCAGGTGTCAGGATGCCAAACGGAGGTGGCCGAACAGGTGCGGGTGGGGTCCGAACCCATGGATTATGAACCAGATCACATGCGTGGGTGTCTAATTCCCCTCAGGGACCACACAAAGAGACCCACACTACGACAGAAACACATGCGTTTGCACATTTCCAGTACTCAACCACGCCCAGAGGCATGCAACTATCATTCATAAACCCACGCTGGACCTGCGTATGATGGCCCAGTCCACTCCTCTGGGTGATGATAAGGCTACATGTCCAAGGTCTAACGCGCTGCCTGCGGTGACATGTTGCCATCCGCTGTACACAACACAATGTGATGTTGTCGGGCCCGGGGCCCTCTTGCATACATTATGACCAAACGGACACATGCAGATAGTTTGTGGACCTGGCGACAGTCACGTGCGCCCGGCCCCTTTATTGGCAGGGCCACATGTACAGTGATGCCTGTGCTGGATGTGTGTGGGGTGAGTGTGAGCCTGCCCCCATGGAGTGGTTGGTGCTGGCAACAACTTGAACAGTGAACACCATGAAAAAGGAAACTGCAAACACTAGCATAACAGAGACAAATGCGGAGCGTCATGGAGGTAGCCGGAGCAAGTACAGAGGTCACCCAACATGCAAACAGAAGTGTCCGTGAGTTGCAGTGCACTGAGGTTGGGGCACCTGGAGTGCCGAGCAGGGTATCAGGCAGATGATGGCATCCCCCACAGGTGTGATCAACTCCGTTAGTCTGCCAGTACGACTGTTTCGACTCTTGCAGTTGGCAGGTGGAGGTGGCCCTGGACGTGGTGACGTGTGCCTCCTGCGGTGATGCATCGTCGGGGCTGGTCAGGAGTTGATTTGATGTGTGGGTCTGGTGCAACGCAGTTGAGGCCGGAGGCAGCGAACAGCACAGGGCCACATACACATTGCATCGATGACCCCAAAGCTATCAGAGGCCATCCAATATCTCAAGAGCCAGGGTTCTGACTTGAGCTGCACAGAGTTAGTGGCCCTGGATGCACTGCGGCAGGCACAGGCACACCGCCATGGGACGGTGACTTGCGATGCAGTGAGATGAGCCACGCAAGCTGAACGGGTCCTCATCGATGTCCGAGGTGAATGTGGCGGAGGGTTGCGGGGGACAGTGGAAGGTGTCCTCCAGGGCATGATGCAGAGGGTAGAAGCCGTCCGGAAGCAGCAAATGGAGGAGTGGAATGCTCCTGCCTATTTTCTGCCACCAAGTCAGTATCACCGACATGATGGTGACAACAACCCCCGGTCCATGGACTCAGTCGCCACCAAAGCGTAACCAGAAAGTGTCCATTGATCTCGGGGAACAGACTTAGTGGCACCGGAGCTGAAAGGGTATGCAGTCTGCGATGAGGCCTGTACAATGATATCAAGTCTGCCATAAATAAATCAAGACTGATTTAAAAATGTGTGACCTACCCGACTGCAGTGTAGGCCCGAGGCAGAGGTTAGCGCGGGACAAACGCGGTTCAGCGAGTTCCTCTTGGAACTCTGACACACGACGTTGACATGGCATTTGGGGGTGACTTGTGGTTGACGGAGGTAAAAGCACCGGAGCTGAGCGGGTGTTCAGTCAGCAACGATGACGTGTCCTGCCTGGTACGGACTGGATTGAATTGGCGTGAGGCCTGCTGGACCGCAGTGTAGGCCGAAGGCGTAGTCATCAAGGGCCCACAGACACGTGTGGTTGGGATGCTATGCACAGACTTGGTGTCACCACATAGAAGGGAGTACAGTGATGTAAACGCTGCATTAATGTGTGTACTCGGACATTGTATAATCAAGACTCAGTCCCAAATGTGTGACCTACTCGACCGCAGTGTAGGCCGGAGGCAGCGGTCAGCAGGGGCACACAGTCACGTGTCATTGGCTTGCGATGCACAGAGTTAGTGACACCAGGGCAGTTGTCAGTAGTGTTCGATCACCTCCGTAATGATGAACCTTTTTTCCTCCTGACTGAAACACGTCATCCTCTTACACCTCTCCTTGTGTGCAATGAAATGTACTCTGCCATTGAAAAATCAAGACTCAGTCCCACATGTGCGACTGACTCGAGCGCAGCGTGGACCGAGGGCAGTAGTCCACATGGGCCCACAGACAAGTGTGGATGGAATGCTATACACAGACTTGGTGTCACCACATCGAAGGGAGTACAGTGACATAAAATCAGCCATAATTGATGTTCTCTGCCATAGTGTAATCAAGACTCAGTTCCAAATGTGTGACCTACTAGTCTGCGGTGTATGCCGGTGGAGTACGTCAACGAGAAGGGAGTGCTGCGGTCCTGCGTCGCCGAGGCCGTGATGGTCTGAGGTGGCTGCCAGGTTCGCGGCACTCGGGCTTGGAGCTTGAACCAGCACGCGGTGGGCCCTCTTCAACACACACCGGTGTCTGCAGGTGTGTATTGAGGCCTGGGTGCGCAGGGCCTGACAGGACTGGTACGGGGACCAGCAGCCTGGGGTGCAGCAGGCGCACAGGTTCACAGGCAACACCGCTCACGGCGACGGCGTCGACCTCGTGGCGGGGTGAGAGGTGCCGCCCTGGCACACACGTTGGGCATTCCGGAAGAGAACCACTCCCAGGGCTACGTGCTTTTTATTCACATGCTGGTCTAGTGTACACCGGCCCAGCCCACTCTGCTCACGCTTACAGGGGGGGACGTAACAAGCTACATTTCCAGGATCTGCCCCACTGGCTGGGGTGACATGGTTGCATTCACTGTCCACTACACTAAAAACACCAGCGGTGTATGTCGACATGGATATGTCTGTGGTCTGCATACTGCAGTCTGGCCATCGCATCCACGCCGCACTTGGCATTGTGTACATTTTCATTCATCGGTCACTTGCCTCCTTCGCACATGCCTGGTCCCCACCTCTTCCCACAATCTGTTATCGTGTGGCTGAGGTGCCATGCCGTTGATGGCTTATGTGCATTGCTGGCCCAGGTTGCCACAGTAAGTTGTGCTGTCGTGTCTGGTGGGTGGGCGGGCATGTTGTTTGGCATGTTGTATGTGAGTTTGTGATGTGTGTAATCCCAGTGTTGTGAATTGCATGGATTTGAGGTGTGTGGTGTGTTCATTTGGTACATGCAACCGAGCAGCGCATTTCCGTCGGTGCCAGCCTGGAAGTGCCGGTTGATGATGGACTGTCGGAAGATGTAGGAATCATGCACACTGCCTGGGAAGATGGCGATGACATTGGTGAAGAGTCCCCGGTGGTCCACTATTGCCTGCACATTGATGGAATGCGTGTGCTTTCTGTTGCGGTAATTATGTGCAGTGTCCACAGGGGGCACGAGTAGGACATGTGTGCAGTCAATTGCCCCCAACATGTGCCCGGAAGCCACCTATGGCGTAGAAGTCTTGCTTGGTCTCCAGCTGTTCCTGCGCAGTGTGGGAGAAGTGAAGGTGCTGGGGTATCAAGCTGATGATGGCATCCAAGACAGGTGTGAGGATCTTGGATTGGGCTGGCTGTGGCTGTGAGACTCCTCCGACTCTTATTGTTATTGTTTGGAAGGTGCCAGAGGCCAACAGATACAGCACAGACAGCAGCTTTGTCTGAGGTGGGATGTTGGTTGTCCACTGTATTGGTACCGTCAGCCTGAGGGCAATGGCGGTCTGCATGCGTGGCATGGTTGTCCCTTTGAGCCTGTGGTGGGCAATGACATTCCCTGGTGTTGGGTCTGAGAGGTTGGTGCGTTTTCAGGAGGTCGCTGTCTTTGTCTGTCGCTGCCTCAGTGTTGGTCCGGGAGGGGGGCGGGGAGGGGGGTCCAGGGGGGTCTGGAGGGTAAGTCCTGGGGGTAGTGGCAGAGGGTGTTGTGGCCCTGTTGGGGCTCCGAGCTGTATGGTCAGTGGATCCATGGCATCTGTTGTTCTTCAGGTTTGGCTGTGGTCTGGGTGACCTTTTTTCTGGTGCCGGTTGTAGTCCGACTTTGCACCAGGTCAGAGCTGGTGTTAATTTCCTGCTGCTAACGCGCCTTATCACCAGTTTTGTGATCAGGCTGGTCGTTGAGAATGTTGAGGTGTGGTGTTGTCGCGGCTTTTTGCTCAGGAACGCCTACTCTGCATCTCATTAGCGATAGTTCACAGGGTCATCTGTGGTGAGGATGCTATCACCGGAAAACTGGTGATATGGGCTGTTTACACCAGCTTGTGAATGGGGCGATACATTTATCGTCAATTTGGCTGCGATAAAGTGCCAATAACTCTGCGATATCGCCTTGAGAATATGCCCCAAAGGGAACTTAAATATGAATGTTCATCAGAGGAGCGGTTGACATCAGGGCCATTCAGATGTAAGCTGTGTTAGCTCCATCAGGCCTGTTCAATATTCTGCAATAATCCTTACCCCCAAAAATCCATTTACTACCCAAGCAACTGGAATCACATCCTATAATTGAGGTGCATTGTTTGAGACTCTGCTGAGCTAATAAGAAAGACAAGAAAGCAATTTATCTGACACAGCCTAGAGTGTACAAGACGGCAGACACCAAAAAACACAGGTGGTGAAAGGGAATAACTTCACCCTATAGGAAGCCTTTAGTGTAAGCAGGGAAGTGACAAAGTGCCCAGGTGTTGAGGCAGGAGAGCTACCCTGGTACCACTGATGCTGAACAAAGACCTTGGGGGTGTCCAATTGGTGCTGAAGCAGGAGTGACTAGGCCACATCAATGAGAGAACTGCCACATTAGCCCTGAACGAGTTGTGCGGCTCCCTTGACCCAGATGCAGAAGCAGATAGAGGGCCTTAGACACAATCAGCAGCAGAGAAGGCCCCTGTGATATGTGGGGCCATATAAAGCGGTTGGTGACTACCCTGGAGTACTGAATGGGATATGGACGCCAGGCTCTTGAGAAAGCCAAAACACACTTATAAAGGCAGCAAATGAGTGAGGGGGAAAAGAAAACTTCAGTGAAAGGCAAACATCAACCCTCTTAGGTAGGTGCAACCCGAGGTAACCAGAGTCTGGCACCCAGAAGGACTGAGAAACGTAGGACTGGGTGGGTGCTGACACATCTGCCCAATACGGTTGGATTACATCCACATAGAAGGGACAGTCATACCACCCGGAAGGATGATACACCCTTTTGTTCATTTCCCCATTCCCTCCCAGCTCTCCTCTTCACAATGAAGGACCAATTTACATAATTGCATCGCTTGCCGATGGGCCTGGGGGAATCCTGGGTCAAGTTTCCATAAACTTTGAGCCAAACTTGTCTACTGCTCAGACAGTGGCTAAGGTGGTTACACCCGTAAAACGGGCTACGGGAGAGTAATTTACAACAGAGCTCTGTGCAGATGACCATGACAGAAGGAACATAACTCTTCAATATAGGAGTACAAGATAAACTGCATAGATACTACCTGAAAAATCTAATAAACTGGTTTCGAACTTTCAACAATAATCATTGGGAATACATCTCATCTAAGCTAGACACTGAACACTCCTGATACTAAGCACAGCTGCTAATGCTCCTCATCAGTGCTAAGAAAGAAGCAAAGAAAGTGGGTAAGCAGGCTGGCTGTATTGCTGAATGCAAAAAGAGCAATTGATGGACAGAATTCCGAACAATGTCATACATTCACCCCATGTTAGAAATGGGGGTCTCTAGTTGGCAATGGCTGGCCACTGTCCAAGTAGGGACCCTTCTTCCTAAGTCAGAGTAAGCAGCCTACACCCTTTGACAACCCCTGCTCAACCCTGTGGTAACGTAGCACGAGCAGCTAGGCTTATCTCAGAGGCAGTGTGTGAAGCATTTATGACCATACACATTAATATAATGAGGAACACTACAAATGGACACCACTCAAGTAGTTATAAAAAATATGTATGTTTATATAGATTTAATCACAAGACCAATAACAGTAAAAATCCACAATACTAGAAAAATATAGTTACTTTAAAAATGCTGCAAAAATAGTTCAAGATGCACAAAATGATGTTCAGTTCAATGCAGTGGTCTCTGCGACCCTTTTACTCACAAAGTATCTGGATTCTGTAGCAAAGCAACAAAAATGTCGCTAAGGAGTTGTAGCGATAAATTTCCTCACGCTAACCAGCGAGGCGTTGAATCCTTACCGCAAGGGAGGATGATGCGCTGGGTTGCGGGCAGGACAAAGCGACAAACTTCTTCATGCTAAGCCAGTGATGCGATAAAATCCTTGCCGCTATGGGAGGATGATGCACCGAGCCTGTTGCGTGTGCGATCTTGCTGCGATGAAAGAAAATGGCGCTCTGCGAGGGAGCGACGATCCTGATGCGATGCGGGGAAAATGGCGAACGTTCTGCATCCGCGCTGCGATGAGCTTGATGCGATGATTTGGGGTTGGCGAGCGCTTTCAGGCCCGCTAACAAGCAATGCGACAATCTTCCGGATAGCGGGCGTTTTCAGGCCCGCAGACAGGTGCTGCAACGATCTTCGGGATAGCGGGCGTTTTCAGGCCCGCTGACAGGTGATGCAACGATCTTCGGGATGGCGGCCGTTTCAGGCCCGCTGACGGATGATGCGATAATCTTCGGGGTTAGCGAGCGCTCGGCGATAGCAGAGCGACGATTTTTCTCACGCACACCAGCTGCAGTGGCTCGCTAACGGGGGTTAGCAACGATTTTCAGCACTCTCTTCTCAGCAGTAAGCCTAGAGGCCCTAGAACTCACAGGAGACTCACCTGCAGATAGAATTCCTCGCTGGGAGGAAACAGGAGGCTGGTGGTGGAGTCTGTTGTGCCTGAGACTCCTGCAGGAGGCTAGCTCTCTTCTAGCCCTTGGGTGATTGCTGTAGCCAAAAATAAAAGTTCCTTCAAAGTCCTTTTCCTCTTCTTCCAAGTCCAGTAGTAACCACTGCAGGCCAGTCCAAGAAACAGCACACAAGCACAAGGACAGTCCTTTTCCTGCAGATTCCTGTAGTTACACGGACAGAGGTTCTTCTTGTTGTCCAGGAGCAATACAAATTGTAGCGGTTGGGGCACAAATATTTATACCCCAAAGTCTTTGTTCTTAGGAGTCACAAGTTTCTGAACCCAGCCAGAACCAGTTCTGCCCAGCCCTGGAGCACTTTGTTTACCAGGCTGCATCCTTCCGTTCAGAAAGAGGGGGTCTGCCTTCAGACGCACAGTGGGAGGTGGAGCCAGCATTCACCTTGCCAGACACAGCCCTATTCAAGTGCAGGAGCTACCCCTCCCCTCACTCCAAGGCAGATCTCTCTATTCAACCCAGGTCTGACTCAGCCTGCCCTGTCCCTCCAAAACCAGACAGCCAATACAAATAATAGCAGAGCACACTGGAAGGCTTATGCAAGAAAGTACCTATACTCTAAAAGTGGTAGTTTCAAACACAGAATATACAAATAACCTTCACTAAAAGATGTATTTTAATATTCTGAGCTCAGGCATACTAAATTCGTTTTTCTACCATGTTCTGTGGGTCAGTTAGGACTATAGAATGTAATAGCCAAAACCTCCCATTCTGGCCTATGGAGAACAGGTAGCCTTACAGTAGTGAAAAAGGAAATTGGGTGTAATTCACTACTTGGACATGCTACACACATCAGAGCATGTCCTACCTTACACATAGAATGCACCCTACCATAGGGGTGGCTTACATGATGCCAAGGGAAGGTTCAGGGGCTGGGAAGTGGGTGCACTTCACAGCCAAGATGGCAGTTCTGGACTGCATGCAGACACTGCAGTGGCAGGTCTGAGACATGCTTTACAAGCCGCTTCTGTGGGTGGCACAACCCAGTGCTGCAGGCCCACCAGCAACATTCGGTTTACCAGCCCTGGGCACATATGGGCCACGCTACTAGGGACTAACAAGTAAACCAAATAAGCCAATCATGGATGTACCAATTCACATGTCATCTTTACAAAGGGAGAGCATATGCACTTCAGCACTGATCAGCAGTGTTAAAGTGCCCAGAGTCATAAAGCCAACAAAAACAGGTTAGGAAAAATCCAGGAGGAAGGCAAAAAGCTTAGGGATGACCCTGCAAAAAGGGCCATTTCCAACACGACCCCCTTCCAGCCAAAACGCAGGGGAGACCAATCACCACCTCGATGGGATTCCCTGCTTTGGGCGATAGAACACGGAACTCGCCCGCGACTGCAGGGGCATATTCCAGTTCTACGCCAATCTGAATCCTGGTGGATCCCTCTGTCCACACTCTCAGGGCCCACTAAGACAACCAATGGGGAACTCTTCCCCTTACCTGTGGACACCACCTGTGCAGCACCTAACCCTAGCTTGATCACAGGTGTGTCCCAACAGAGAGACAGCAAGCCACAGTTCCCACGGACAGTAGTCAGCGATGAGACCCAGGCCCTATACCTCCCAGGGCTCTCAAACCTCTGTGGCATCAGAGAGCGGGGGCAGTAGCCCCAGGTGCCCGGCACCTTTTGTCCACTCTCCCTCCTGTCAGGTCAGGCATACCACCGTGACTCTGACCCACCAGCCCTGGGCCTGTACCCAGCGGCTGGACCGGAGACTGGGGTGGGCTTTCCCACACCCGGTCCTCCTCCTCACCTGTGGACACCACCTGTGCAGCACCTAACCTTAACTGGCTCACAGGTGTGTCCCACCAGTCAGACAACATGCCACAGTGGCCACTGACAGTAGTCAGTGAGGAGACCCAGGCCTTAGGCCTCTCAGGGTTCTCAAACCTCTGTGGCATCAGAGAGTGGGGGGCAGTAACCCCAGGTGCCTGGCACCTTTTTCCCACTCTCCCTTCTGTCAGGTCAGGCACGCCACCCTGACTCTGACCCACCAGCCCTGGGCCTGTAACCAGCGGCTGGGTGAGAGACTGGGGTGGGCTTTCCCACACCCGGTCCTCCTCCTTGGGGCTTGGTACCCTCCCACCTGGAGCGGTACCCCCTTCCAGAATTGTCAGGGCACCTGTGGCGGGTGTCCTGCACAAGTCACCCACCAGTTCAGGGGTTCTATCCTGCAACTGGCATCCCAGCCTAGGGTCTGTACCCTTAGACTGGGCGGAGGTTAGGGGTGAGGCTGCCCTCTCCCTGCCCCCGTTACTGGGGCCCTGCACCCTCCCAACCTGGAGAGGTGCCCCCATAACACAAACCGGTAGGGGCACTGTTAGCAGTGGCCCCTTCCTCCAGGTCAGGGGAGACACCCTGAACCTGGGCCTCCAACCCAGGGTCTGTACCCTTAGGCTGGGCCTGTGCCTGGCAACCGAGGACTTCTGGGGGAGTATTCCAATTCCCCCCAAGGAAAACACACTCCTCTAGAGTTGTGCAACAGTCTGCCTGGCACACCAGGACTTCCTGGGGAGCACACAGGCCCCCCTTGAGGGAAACATACCCCTCCACCAGATCAGGGCCTTGATCCTGCAACCGATCTACCAACCTGGAAAACCCCTCAGGTGGCACCGGGGTCAGAGGCGATGACTCCCTCCCTCTGCACCCCCTTGCAGCATACTGCACCTCCCACCTGGAGTGGTGCTCTTAGAAAAAAAAATGGGTGGGACACTGCTTACAGTTGTCCCTCCCTCCAGGTCAGACAACACCTGGACCTGACTTGCCAACCCAGGGACCAACCCCTGCGACAGAACAACTGCCTGGCCAACCAGGACTTCAAGGGGTGCACACAACATCAAACCCACGGGCAGGACACCACCCATCGATGTCCTTCCCTCCAGGTCAGGAATCGCCTGTACCTGGCCTCCCAACCCAGGGACCATCCCCTGCGGTTGAGCAATTGCCCGGCAAACCAGGACTTCTTGGGGAGTACCAACACCCTCCCCGAGGGTAACACATAACTCCGGTGTTGCGTGACAGTCTGCCTGGCGCAGATCTCCCGGTCCCTGTCCACCTGACAGGGCGCGAAGATCTCCCAGGACAGAAGTGGTATCCCCATGGTCACTCCTCTGGTGCTCTGCCCTTCTGACTGGCCCCTGACCCACTGGTTCTCCCACTGGGGGCTCCTTCCCCCTCTCACCCCTCAAGCTGGACTTCTGCACCCTCCCCCTAGGAGTGGCACTGTCAGACACAAGAACTGATGGAGGCCTGACTACAGGCACTCCCAGCTCACCTAACACAGGGAGATTCCCCACAACTGACGGTCCATCCGGACAGACTAGATTCCCTACCTGGTGTTCCCTCATGGAACCATCCAGTACTGGAGACTGAGGTGGGGGCACTTCGGGACTTATCCCAGTCTCACTCCTGCTCCCACGAGACAAGATGTGAGGCCCTACAACCTCCTCACAACAAGGGGACCTAGCTGCATCACTCCGGATCTCTCCCACCACTCGGGGTTGGAAGACCTCTGAACCACTCCTATTAGGGTCATTCCCTAATGCCTCTACAGAGCCTCTGGTGCTCACCCAGAGGTCTGCCGCCTGTGCAAGCTTCCTATGACCAGAGAACTTGCGCTCTAACAGTTGTTGGTTTAGCTCTGGAAAACAGGAACTCACAATATGCTCTTCCACAATTGGATTACACAGTTCCACGCAGGTGCTAACCTTCATCTCACAATCCAGTGCCTCACATACGTACGCCACACCACTCTTCTGAAATGGGCGAGACATTACATGACTGTCTCTATCACTCAACCCACACTCTTCTGGGCGGTTCTCACACTCATACACCAGGACTTGGGAACCCCTCTCCCTGCACCTCACATCTAGAGTCGGTAGGGTGTCCTTCCCCTCACTAGGACTATGGGCCTCTGCGCTAGTTCCCCAATCCACCTCAGGGACACTGCACACCAATGGAGCTACCTCATATCCTTGAATCCCCTGGTGTAGATCAACCCCCTCCTTCAAGTCAGGTGCCACATCTCTGGGTGGGTGTACTACACTGTCATCACTACATAACTCAACTTTGCTGCCACCACTGGACCCCACCCTCACTGGTGAATCCAGACAATTAACACTGCGCTCAGGGGATAACCTACCCTCCAGAGCTAACTTTTCCTTTACTGCTATCTGCACTAGGTGTGCCTCCAGCTTTGCAATCTCCATTTGGAGCCTCTCTAATTCCAGCTGGTTCTCCCTCTCCCTCTGTCTGTCCAACTCCTCTGGGGACCATGAAGGGGATTGGGCACTACTCTGGGCACTAGACCTAGCAAGGGACTCCCTACCTATGGGACCCTCCCACCCTCCCACCTGTCCAACAACTCCTCTGGGGACCATAAAGGGAATCGGTCACTACCATAGGCACTAAACTCAGCAAGGGACTCCCCATCTCTGAGATATTCCATAACACTTTCTGTGGAAATTTAGCTTGCGAACTGAACATTATCTGCGCCATCTTGTCTCTCCCCAGCGCGACGCACAGGAAAGCGCACGGCAGCCATTTTAGGCACCCTGGTCTCTCCCTGCTCATTGCCGATCGCCAGCGCGTCCCCCTGGCGCTGCAAGCATTCCCCCGCACGCCGGCCACCCCCGCTCTCTCATAACGGGCCATAAACCCTCTCCTTCTGCGCGACCCTGCCATGGAACCACATCCCACGCCTGACCGACATCCCATACATGGTCATGCATCTCTTTGATAACCCCCTTCCTCTGCGCCCCATTGTCCGAACCGATCCCAGGCCATCACCTAGCCCTGCGGATGCAGTTTATTGCCCCTACTGTAAGGGAAACACCCCACATCAAAGGGATTACAGTAGATCAAGGCCCCCCACCCCCTGAGACCCGACCGGTCGCACACACACCCGGGAATTGGCGGAATGTCCAGCTGTGTGATAGCCATCTCCTACTGTGGGTGGGGTGGGGACTTCTACTGTATCTATGTGTGGGATCGGATCTGAGCCGGGGATTCCGAGGATGTTCTTTCATGTATCAAAAACAATCTCAAGAATGTGCCATGTATGATAAACCTGCAATAAAGTCATAAACCTGTGTATAAGAGGCCAGGCCTCAGAGATGCAGTTAGAGCACCTCGTGACGATACCTCGCTGTCTGATCTGATGTGTTCCACTCCGACGGAATAAAACTTTGTTTCCCGCCTTCCAGTCTCCGGCGCCTGCCTCTTTATTGGTTTAGCATCGAATGGTATAAGAGGCGATTACCGCCGGGCAATACTTGAAAGGTTATCGACTACGACTGCCGCTACCATTTTAACACTTTCTCCATCCTCTTCAAATTCTCCAGAGCCACCCTCAGACCAACTACCCTCTTGGTAGGTGTACTGGGACTCCAAGAATCTCCATCTGTCTTGTTGCCAAATCCTCAGGGATGTCTGAAAGGATAGCTGAGTCTCCTTCCTACTCACTGCTAAACCTCTCTCCTCACAGAACCCCCTTAGGTCCTCTAGACTGTATGTCAACAGGTCATCTATGTAAAAGAGAGGTCTCATTTCAGAAAGACCCATCGTAGCAATAACTGGCAATATCAATCAAAAATAGAATCAAAACTTCAAAAAACGTACATGGTTATGTTATGGTCTGCACTCACTAGCAGTGTACACTATAATTACTGTATGCAATCATTAATGCAAGTCCAGATCCTCAACGCTGCCCACCAATGTTAGAAATGGGGGTCTCTAGTTGGCAATGGCTGGCCACTGTCCAAGTAGGGACCCTTCTTCCTAAGTCAGAGTAAGCAGCCTACACCGTTTGACAACCCCTGCTCAACCCTGTGGTAACGTAGCACGAGCAGCTAGGATTATCACAGAGGCAGTATGTGAAGCATTTATGACCATACACAGTAATATAATGAGGAACACTACAAATGGACACCACTCAAGTAGTTATAAAAAATAGGTATGTTTATATAGACTTAATCACAAGACCAATAACAGTAAAAATCCACAATACTAGAAAATATAGTTACTTTAAAAATGCTGCAGAAATAGTTTAAGATGCACAAAATGATTTTCAGTTCAATGCAGTGGTCTCTGCGACCCTTTTACTCACAAAGTATCTGGATTCTGTAGCAAAGCAACAAAAATGTCGCTAAGGAGTTGTAGCGATAAATTTCCTCACGCTAACCAGCGATGCGTTGAATCCTTACCGCAAGGGAGGATGATGCGCTGGGTTGCGGGCAGGACAAAGCGTCAAACTTCTTCACGCTAAGCCGGTGATGCGATAAAATCCTTGCCGCTAAGGGAGGATGATGCACCGAGCCTGTTGCGTGTGCGATCTTGCTGCGATGAAAGAAAATGGCGCTCCGCGAGGGAGCGACGATCCTGATGCGATGCGGGGAAAATGGCAAACGTTCGGCGTCCACTATGCGATGAGCTTGATGCGATTATTTGGGGTTGACGAGCGCTTTCGGGCCCGCTAACAAGCAATGCGACAATCTTCGGGATAGCGGGCGTTTTCAGGCCCGCAGACAGGTGCTGCGACGATCTTCGGGATAGCGGGCGTTTTCAGGCCCGCTGACGGGTGATGCGACGATCTTCAGGATAGCGGCCGTTTTCAGGCCCGCTGACGGATGATGCGATAATCTTCGGGGTTAGCGAGCGCTCGGTGACAGCAGAGCGACGATTTTTCTCACACTAACCAGCTGCAGCGGCTCGCTAACGGGGGTTAGCGACGATTTTCAGCACTCTCTTCTCAGCAGTAGAACTAGAGGCCCTGGAACTCACAGGAGACTCACCTGCAGATAGAAATCCTCGCTGGGAGGAAACAGGAGGCTGGTGGTGGAGTCTGAAGTGCCTGAGACTCCTGCAGGAGGCTAGCTCTCTTCTAGCCCTTGGGTGATTGCTGTAGCCAAAAATAAAAGTTCCTTCAAAGTCTTTTTCCTCTTCTTCCAAGTCCAGTAGTAACCACTGCAGGCCAGTCCAAGAAACAGCACACAAGCACAAGGACAGTCCTTCTCCTGCAGATTCCTGTAGTTACACGGACAGAGGTTCTTCTTGTTGTCCAGGAGCAATACAAATTGTAGGGGTTGGGGCACAAATATTTATACCCCCAAAGTCTTTGTTCTTAGGAGTCACAAGTTTCTGAACCCAGCCAGAACCAGTTCTGCCCAGCCCTGTCCAGTAGTAACCACTGCAGGCCAGTCGAAGAAACAGCACACAAGCACAAGGACAGTCCTTCTCCTGCAGATTCCTGTAGTTACACGGACAGAGGTTCTTCTTGTTGTCCAGGAGCAATACAAATTGTAGGGGTTGGGGCACACATATTTATACCCCCAAAGTCTTTGTTCTTAGGACTCACAAGTTTCTGAACCCAGCCAGAACCAGTTCTGCCCAGCCCTGGAGCACTTTGTTTACCAGGCTGCATCCTTCCTTTCAGAAAGAGGGGGTCTGCCTTCAGACGCACAGTGGGAGGTGGAGCCAGCATTCACCTTGCCAGGCACAGCCCTATTCAAGTGCAGGAGCTACCCCTCCCCTCACTCCAAGGCAGATCTCTCTATTCATCCCAGGTCTGACTCAGCCTGCCCTGTCCCTCCAAAACCAGACAGCCAATACACATAATAGCAGAGCACACTGGAAGGCTTAGGCAAGAAAGTACCTATACTCTAAAAGTGGTAGTTTCAAACACAGGATAGAAAAATAACCTTCACTAAAAGAAGTATTTTAATATTCTGAGCTCAGGCATACTAAATTCGTTTTTCTACCATGTTCTGTGGGTCAGTTAGGACTATAGAATGTAATAGCCAAAACCTCCCATTCTGGCCTATGGAGAACAGGTAGCCTTACAGTAGTGAAAAACGAAATTGGGTGTAATTCACTACTTGGACATGCTACACACATCAGAGCATGTCCTACCTTACACATACAATGCACCCTACCATAGGGGTGTCTTACATGATGCCAAGGGAAGGTTCAGGGGCTGGGAAGTGGGTGCACTTCACAGCCAAGATGGCAGTTCTGGACTGCATTCAGACACTGCAGTGGCAGGTCTGAGACACGCTTTATAAGCCGCTTCTCTGGGTGGCACAACCCAGTGCTGCAGGCCCACCAGCAGCATTCGGTTTACCAGCCCTGGGCATATATGGGCCACGCCACTAGAGACTAACAAGTAAACCAAATAAGCCAATCATGGATGTACCAATTCACATGTCATCTTTACAAAGGGAGAGCATATGCACTTTAGCACTGATCAGCAGTGGTAAAGTGCCCAGAGTCATAAAGCCAACAAAAACAGGTTAGGAAAAATCCAGTTGAAAGGCAAAAAGCTTAGGGATGACCCTGCAAAAAGGGCCATTTCCAACACCCCAGTACAAAGATCTGGGCCTAAATCCATCGTTTTTTTGCTCACCAAGCCATTCTAGTTTGAATCCAGCCATATACAAATCAGACTAGGTTAGGTTCTCCCTGGACTGGAAAAAAGCATGCTAGGACTGGTTTCAGGGTGAATGTTTCACCCCTCATCAGCCAGGATAGCTTACCTCCAGTGGCATGGAGAGCACGGGACCCACGTCTGGTCATACCCGTCCCACTCAGGGTGACAAATGCAAAAAGAACTATTGATGGACAGAATGCAGAACAATGACATACATTCACCCCAATACAGAGATCTGGGCCTAAATCCATAGTTTTTTTGCTCACCATGCTATTCCAGTTTGAACCCAGCCATATACAAATCAGTCTTGACCCTGCACCCCAGGCAACAGTCCAGCCCAAACTGCCAGGCCAGGTTCTCCATGAACTGGAAACAAGCATCCTGGGACCGGTATTGGGGTTTCACCCCTCATCAGCCAGCATAGCTTGACTCCAGTGGCATGGAGAGCACGGTTCCCACGTCTGGGCTTACCCGTCCCACTCAGGGTGACAAATGCAAAAAGAAACAACTGATGGACAGAATGCAGAACAATGTCATACATTCACCCCAGTACAGAGATCTGGGCCTAAATCCATCGTTTTTTTGCTCACCATGCTATTCCAGTTTGAACCCAGCCATATGCAAATCAGTCTTGAACCTGCACCCCAGGCAACAGTCCAGCCCGAACTGCCAGGCCAGGTTCTCCCTGGACTGGAAACAAGCATCCTAGGACCAGTGTAGTGAGCAAAAGAATGATGGATTTAACCCAGATCCTTGTGACTAGGTGTGAAGGTTTGCATTGTCCAGCATTCTGTCCTCAATTGTTTCTTTTGCATATGTCGCCCTAAGTGGGAAGGGTATGCCCAGACGTGGGTCCCGTGCTCACTACAACACTTGATTCAAGCTAGCCTGGCTGATGAAGGGTGATGCCCTGTAACCGGTCCCAGGATGCTTGTTTCTGGTCCAGGGAGGACCTGGCTTGGCAGTTCAGGCTAGACTGTTCCCACAAGGAACAGGGTCAAGACTGATTTGCATATGGCTGGGTCCAAACTAGGGTGGTGTGGTGAGCAAAAGATTGATGGATTTAACCCAGATCCTTGTGACTGGGGGTGAATGTTTGCATTGTCCAGCATTCCTTCAATCAATTGTTTCTTTTGCATATGTCACCCTAAGTGGGAAGGGTATGCCCAGACATGGGTCCTGCGCTCACTACACCACTGGATTCAAGCTAGCCTGGCTGATGAAAGGTGATGCCCTGAAACCGATCCCAGGATGCCTGTTTCCGGTCCAGGGAGGACCTGGCTTGGCAGTTCAGGCTGGACTGTTCCCACAAGGAACAGGGTCAAGACTGATTTGCATATGGCTGGGTCCAACCTGGGGTGGTGTGGTGAGCAAAATAATGATGGATTTAACCCAGATCCTTGTGACTGGGGGTGAATGTTTGCATTGTCCAGCATTCTGTCCATCAATGTTTTCTTTTGCATATGTCATCCTAAGTGGGAAGGGTATGCCTAGACGTGGGTCCCATGCTCACTACACCACTGGATTCAAGCTAGCCTGGCTGATGAAGGGTGATGCCCTGTAACCAGTCCCAGGATGCTTGTTTCTAATCTAGGGAAGACCTGGCTTGGCAGTTCGGGCTGGACTGTTCCCACAAGGAGCAGGGTCAAGACTGATCTGCATCGGACTTGGTCCAAACTGGGGTGGTGTGGTGAACAAAAGAATGATGGATATAACACAGATACTTGTGACTGGGGGTGAATGTTTGCATTGTCCAGCATTCCATCCATCAATTGTTACTTTTGCGGATGTAGTGGTAGACGTGATGATTGTAAGGGATACCAGGCATACTGCATATTAAGGCAGTACCTACAGCTTTCTGCTCCCAATTCAGAAGCTCCACTGAGGATACGAAGAGGAGAAAAAGAGAAGCAACAACGAAGCACCTCACTGGAGTAAATGACTAAAGACATAGAAATTCAGGGCTTGAAGCAAGGCAAGATGGACAAGTATACTAAGCTGTTGCTTACTCAAGCGGGGGCTGGATGATGAAAACCAAGATACACTCCTGTGGAAAACTACAGGCAATCTGGAACTCTAAAGTAGCCCCAAAAAATTGAAGAAGTTGAGTAGGAAGTTATGCTGTTCAGGCAAAATCTATGTAATGTCGTAGGTAGGGTGACAAATTCAGAGGAAAGTGTATTAGAATTGGAAGACACAGTGAATAACATAACACATATTGTAGCAATTCACACAACCTCCTCTAAGATCATAGCAATGAGGAGAGAAGATGTGTAAACCAGATCAAGGCATAATAACCTTTGTTTTATTGGATTACCAGAGGGAATAGAATATTGACACCTATAGTTGTTTAAGGAATTGGCTCCTAAAGTGTTGCAATACTGCTTTTCCCAGTGTTTTGCCATTGAAAGGGCACCCAGGGCATTGGTGATGAGGCTCCCGCTGGGGGTCTTTCCAAGAGATCCCTGATAGCAAGGTTCCTGAACTATCAAGAATATGACATCATCCTTAAAGAAATCAAAACTAGAGGGTTAAAATCAAACAAAATACTTGTATCATCAGATTACACAATGTACTCGCAAAGTACATGTATATACAGGACATATTCCCGCTTACCCCATAGCGGCTAAAATGTAATCGCAAAGTCCAAAAACCTCGTACAAATGCCCTGTAAGTGATACCAGTCTGCATCCTGTTCCATGGAGGAGTACTGTACACTTTCACTTTCTCTTTCAACCACACTGTTGTGTCTGTTGAGCGTTGTGGAGGTGTTGGAGGTGTCTGCTGGTATTGGTGTGTTGGAGAGTGTTTCTGTGCCTAGTCTACTGTCCCTACTGTTCCTGTTGAGTCCTGTGTCTTTGTCCTTACGTGTATTTTGCAACTATGTGATTGTCTTGTCGGGTGTTCCTCTTAGGGGTATAGTTGTATTTTTCACAGTTATTTGGAGTAATTTGTCTTTTTTTTCTTCATTTGTTTGGGTTCACTTGTGTTTTGTGAGATTTTGGGTCAGGGTAGGAAGGGCAGGATGTCCGAGGGGCCTTAGGGCACTTTCTATGGCTTGCAAAATCTTCTTTGCCATGGATGGTGGAGGCTGGGGGACGTATCCTCCAGGGATATGATGTAAAAATCCAAAAGGTCAGGTGGGAGCACATCCGCGAGCAGATGATGAGAATATTCGGTGTGGACAGGACAGTCCACCAGTGGAAGCATCATTGGCAGGATTTTGTTGGGCGTAAGGATCCACCTGAATGTCATCATTGGCAGGCACTGTGTTAAGTACATGATCACATTTGTTTGACATCAGAGTATTAATCCACTGACCACTAATTAGGTTCAGGACCACATCTATGTCCCCTTATAAAATGTGCCCCAAAGCAAAATTAAATGTTTGTCATGGTGTGCTGTCCATTGCAAAGCGCATTGATATTGGAACACATCACACGATTAACTGGCTGTCAAGCTCTGTGAGATACACAATGCGGGAAATTAACATGTCAAGGGTTGTGATACACCTGTGCTAAGACAAATGGACCCATTTGACCAACCAACGTCATGTATATTGACGTTGGTGAGGCAAAAAGAACCTCATGAAGATGTAAATCAAGTTGTAGTCTGATTTGTCCCACTGATCCTGGCAGGAATGTCAAGTTACAAGGCTGCAATTCTCATGTGTTCGGTGTCAGACAGGCAAAGCCCATGACAACATGTATTTAACATGGACACACACATGACTGTTACAGTGAATGTAATTGTATCAAGAAGACCTCAATGATGTACATGAGACGTGTGAAATGTGATGTGTAATACATATATCTTTCTTTCCATCCATTTGTCACACAGTGAGACGTGGATGCTTACATGGACCCACACACCACTGGTGAGTGCCTTGCCCCTACCTTTGCACTGTATGTGTTGAGATGTATATCTCATGCTAATGGCCCTGTATGTTGTTGAACACAGTCTGAATGTGCATCACATGGACCTCACCTCTAGTGTGATGAGGCAGCATCAAGTACAGAGTTATGCACATCATCATAATTTGCTGATCGAGAGCAGCATTGGCCATCTTGACTTGATATTGCAACTCCTCATATGATTCACTACATCCCTGCACCGTACGAGCGAATAGTCTAGAAGTGTACGTATTTTTTCCTGTCATTGAGCCTATTATGCTCACTGAAACGCGCGTCGATACCCCCAAGAATCAGCTCCACATGTTTCAAATATTTGCATGTATGTTTATTCATTGTAACTTTCTTTTCTCCTCAATGTGGCAAAGCATTTCAATGTTGTCATTGTGTTCATGTTTTAGAATAAGCATCACATTGTAATGAATATTGTTAAGTATATCCATCTGTGTCTCAATTCACAAGACCACCCAAGAGTGTTATTGTACCCTCAGACATTTGGGGGTCGATTCCGATAGCCGGTCGGACAGCTGTCCGTAGCCTTACCTTGCGACCGACACGTACCCGGAGTTGGTCCGTCCTGTAGAGTAAGTACGATGCGCATAACTGCCAAAAACACGACCGACACATAGGCTGTGAAGCATGCTCCATTCTCCGTCCGAGCCGTAACTCCTAACGATGAACCGAGTCGCCCGGAAGCAGTATCCATAGCAGTTTCTGGCATGGCAAGTACGATGCTTTCTTCCTACGCGCCGGACGGGTCGTCATGTACGGCACGACACAGCATCCGGAAAACAAGCATATCAGCTACGATTCGCATCACAACTTAATACACGGCTACGAGACGGAGCAACAAGCAGCGTGTATGACACGAACACATCATGAATCCCATCGCGCAGGTCATACCAGTACTCTACATCTATGACCAGATCAGGGACTGACGCCGACGGTGCAGGCGGTAAGTCAGACACCTGCCACATAAACAAATGACACGTACCCGCAAAATGGCACACACACACAGGGGATCCACATCCTGGCCACTAACAACAGCCCACCATAGGGGTTGCATGGCCAGCACCCCTGCCACCCCCACCCATAGGGCTTATGTTGCCCATCACCCCTGCCACCCCCACTCACAGGAGACCTGTTGCCCATCACCCCTGCCACCCCCACCCATAGGGCTGATGTTGCCCATCACCCCTGCCACCCCCACACATAGGATGGGTGCTGCGCAACACATCCAGCATACTCCAACATCAGGTATGTCCGCAAAATACATACCCCCTAACATCATGTCAATAGTGTGTAGTCTGTGACAAATGCCCACAACAGTGATTGTGGCTACGAGCATACAATGTAAGTAACAGCACATGTGTGACTAACACACAAGTGTGACATACACAAGGCAAGCATCACCATAGCACTGTGGCAATGTAAAAAGAACACCCCCTCACTGTGTAGAACAAAAGTTAAGTGGGGGCTTCCAAAATGCAACAGATGTTGAGCATTGTGGTGATGGGGACTAAACCCCCCTCATCACAGTGACCAAAAGGTAAGTGTCATCATGGTCAAAGCTGCAAATAACAAACAGCATGTATGATCCCTGCTCCCAACACATCAAACACTTCTGGGGCAAACTAGTGGTTGTGTCTCATACACACAGAGATGTGGTGAGGCTAACAGTGCTGTGAAAACATAACACACTCTCGGCCATGTGCAGACAAGCACCACACATGGGGGCTGACAATGCATACAGCGTACAATGACACAACAGCAGAAGTGACCATCACCAAGCATGCACATATCTCGAAAATAGACACACAAATCAAAACAACATGTGTAGACTGTAGGTGTCAGATCCCAAACTCACATTCCATGCCAGCAATGGCACCTAACAACCAGGATGAATGTGCCCAATGATGTGATATGACTCACAGGGACAGCAGGCAAAATCACAGAAACAGCATCCAGACAAAGGCCCTCAACAGCAATACCAATGCACTGGTGCAGATGCACAAACACAAACTGGCAAACTCACACTGCACATCTGACACAGCATGTGTGTGTGTGTGTGTGTGTCACAGTATCCACAGGCAACTACACAACACATGAGGGGGGCTGAACCGCAGTGACACAGATGTGGATACAGTACCATACAAAAGTAAACCATCAGTGGGACACCCTCAGTGGGCAATCAGGCATTGGGAGATGAGAGGGAACACAACAGACACATGTGACACAAACTGGAATGAACTCCAACTAACACAGCAAGAGACTGACACACAACACCACTACCCCCAGGGAACAGACATTGGGGTGACACAAACATGCATGACACCTCCACTGTGATGCTAAAGGCAGATGTCGTACAAACTGGGAAACCCAGACATGTGTCCTGTGCCACAAACGTACATCACACACACACGAACACAAATCACTCAGCATGGCCCCTCATCCATGGACAAACGGGAGCTAGGGGACCACCCATGCAAACATTCACATCAGTCCACCCTCAACACCACACACCCTGAACTATAACAATGTGTATCTGTGAAGCTCACATGGACAGGTGACATTGCACATGCACCCATGACAAACACAGGAATGTTGGGAGGAACTAAGGTGCGCAGACACATCACACAAGGACAGTTCACAACCCTGGGGAATGACAGACATACTGCACAGTATGCGGTACATGGCCATGACCTCAAAGCTCACGTAACCTTCAGAATCCCTGCCACCGTCCCAGGACACTGCAGATGCCAAGGAGAACCACAAGGCACACATGCTGACACCTACCAGCATCGCAGCCATGAAACCGACAAGTGGGAGCAGTCACACGCACATACAAATGTCTCAATCACTGAAAACTACCACCTAGGGACAACTACATGATTTAGCAAATAAACAGGTGCCTTGAGGAACCCTGACTGTGTCCCATCTGTGTCTGACAACATCATCACCACTCAGAACTGACAAATTCCAATGATGATACACCAATTAACAGTAGTGTGTCATGCACCCACACATCTGGTAGCCCATTGGAAAAGTAGTGGGATGAACCCAGTACCACTCAGCAAGCATCAACAACAGGAACATACCAAGGGAACACTGTCTGTGTATGAACAGGGATGTGGACACACACACATGCTCATACAACACACACCATGGGCCCAGGCCATGTCACTGGACAACACACTTACTTGAGGGGACCCAACTCCTGTGGGAGCCCAGCTGTGCCAAACATATTCACCGCAAGTCCCACTCATGTCTGCAGAACACTTGGTCAGTCAGCCATCAGTTACCACACAATGAAGGCTCTGGTCACAACAGCCTGGGTACGTGAGTCTCCCCTAAGTCATCTGCACATACCCAAAACATATGTCTAGCAAGTAGCACAGAGGCCCCAGTTGCTCCTATTACAATGATGCCCACACCTGTAGGTCCAGGGTTGATGAGCACAAAGTATGTGAAAGTGACATATTGGACAATGGGAAGCACATCATATGTGCAGGGGTGCAAGCCACAAATGTGACCATGCAAATGAAATGCTCACATAGAGATGTCCACACATAGTTGGCCCTGACACACCCAGGTAGCTACAAAGGATGACATGGATACCCACCAGAATAGGATACATATCTCATGGACCACAGGGAGTACCTCACAGCAACACATCAGAATTCAACATTGTAAACGAAGCATCACAGGTGCAAGGGCATGTTAAACATCATCAACATAATGTACAGCGAAATCTAGTTCCCAGGGAGAAAGAAAAAAGCTTTATTCAGCATTTTACAAGTTAAACGTCTGTGCAAACAAAAGGCCAATGGCCGGTCCATGTCCAAATGCCAAGGAGTGAAGTAGAGTGACAATTGTCACACCTTGCTTGCCTGCACTGCTAAGGACCGGGGTCATCCCCTCGGAGGGGCATACATGGGGGCAGGCCAGGCACCGCAGGGACAGGATCAGGGCACAGCAGAAGGAGGCAGTGAAGAGGTGGGGGATGCAGGCGAGACACTTGCAACTGCAGTAGAGCTGACTGAAGTGGTGGGTGCTGTCACAACTGTGGGGCACAAGTCAGATGGTGGGGGTGCCGGCACAACTCCAGTGGGCAGGTCAGATGGAGTGGATTGGCTCACCACTGCAGTGCCCAAGTCAAACGGGGTGATCGTGGACTCCAAAGCAATGCCTACATCCATGGGAGCGGAATGGGGGACAGGTGAGGTCGGCAGGGCGGGGGGGGGCACGTTCCCCACATCAGTGGTACTAACTGTCTGACCAGATGTGGAGAAGCAAGTGCTAGGGGGATGGCCTTAGCATTTTGGGGATGGTGTAACTGTGGGTGGGGGAACCCGGGGCATGGAGTTGTCGGGGGAACCTCTGGAGTGGTGGCCTGGGGGATGGAGGACAGAGACTTTGCCTTGGAGCTGCAAAGGTGGTGGGGAGGTCTTGCTCTTCTGGCGCTGGGGGGACTTGTGGGTGGGGGTCTCTGTCTGACTGTGCCTGGGGGAGGGTGTCCGGTTGTGAGAGGCACTCCCTTCTGTGTGTGGGGACTTCCTCTTCTCCTTGTAATCAGGATCTGCAGGGTCGGTGGGGAAGAGGCGAATGTCACAGAGGAAGAGCTTCTGGGGGGATGGGGTTGCAGGTGAGGCAAGGGAAGGGGGCTGGGAGGGAGAGGTCTCGGAGGACTGCAAAGTGGTTTTGGATGACTGTGTGTGTGTCTGCAAACCAGCCCCTGTGAGTGTGGATTCAGTCCCCTTCGCTTGCTTGTGTGCACGTCTAGATCTTGGTTTGGGGGGTTCTGTGCTTGGGACAGGTAGGGTGCTAGGAATCGTGGGTGGTGCAGGGGTAGGAGGGGTGCAGGACTGTTGGAGGAGGGACACTGCTGCCGTCAGGGAGGATGCCATGGACTTATTGGTCCTCTGTAGGGCAGACATGCCCGAGGAAATGCCCTCCATGAATGACACCAGTTGTGTCAACAGACCTGTGTGTGCATGGAGGACCTTCAGCATCGACGTCTGCCCTACATGGATCTGTCGACGTATGTCCACAGACTCCTCACTCAGGGCAGCAGGGGACACAGGGGCAGGGGGTGCAGTGCCTGGCACAAAGGAGACATGCTCACGAACACGGGAGCCCACAGGGACCTCTGGCATGGGAGCCGATAGGAGGGGGGTGGTGGTGGCGGTGGTGGCGGAGGCGGAGGCGGTGGCGGGGCAGGGACTGCCTCACTAGCTGGGGTTTGGTGGCTGCTGGCACCCGCCTCCACAAGGGAGTCATCCTCAGAGCTGCTGTGGCCCTCAGCTGGGGGTGATGGTGCTGACGACTCCTCTGTGTGGCTCCACTCGCCCTCCGTGCCACTGGGTCCACCCGACTCTACTCCTTCTGTCCCTGTAAGGCTCTGTGGCTCCTCCTGGTCCATGGAGCTGTCCCCTCCTGTGGCCGTGGATGTATCTGGATAGGAATAGGAAGTAAGAGAACAACATCAGTCACCTGCACCGACTGCACACACCACAGTGAGTACATCCCATCACAGGGCAAGCCCTGGCATCATCAGCTGAACACAGCTCAAAGTGCCAACACTGTTTAGTATAAGACAATTGTCATTCTCAACATCAACCATGGCACACATATCCCTCCTCGACTTTCACACATGTGTCCGTCGCATGTTGGATGCCAACACCCCAATGTGCCAACATGCACCACCCACACATTAGTTGTACATGCAAGTGAGCATGTAGGAGTATGTCACTATACACACAGCACATCTCTTGCTACTGACTCAGTACAGGTGTCCGGATGAAGGGATGAGCAGAGACTCATTTCACATGCTTGGGATGCATGCCAGCAACACACACTATGATGTACACATGTCCTGCTGGGCAATGCCACAATGGGGTGCATGGTGCACACTTGAACACAATGCAGGCTCACTCATAGCAAGTTAAATGCCATGGCACTGGGATGCCCTGAAAGTCAGTCAACACTGTCTCCTGTCATAGGGGGAGGGCATCCAGACAACAACAATATGCACGGACTCACAATCCTAGCTCAGAGGTAAAGCTAACTCTGCAGATGACCGGCGCACTTGCCCATCCCATGCAAACAACATATCCAGGACCCAGAAGTCCCCACATCATGCAAATCAGACATATGAGTCTCAGCAAACACAAATCCCTGTACATTAACACATCACAGTCTGCCATGCATGTAACCCAGCTACATGAAGGACACAGTTGCCAACACCATTGTGCGCTGTCAGATGATCACACACCTATATGTCACACAGGTCTTGTCTCTCACAGTCACATCGCAGATGTCATGCTGACCCTCTGAATCATGGACACCCCAGTTGTACGTAACAACAAGCCACACCCTAATGACACAGAGGCAGACACCTGAGGGCACATGTCACTAAGCACAACCTGCAATTTCATACACAGGAGTGGGATTACAGAGTGTTTCTAAATGCCCTTGAGGGGACATGATTGGCCAGGACTACGTGAAACAGGGTTTGGCCATGGACAGTAGTCAGGTGGCTAAGCAAGTGTGACATACCTGATATACATACTCCTGAGGCCCAAAAATTGTAGTCCCCTGCTGCATGAGTTTGTTTGGAATACCCCAGCCACATGTTGCGAGTCAGACCAGAAAATTGTACACATCTCAAGGGCACACACAGGTCACATGTCAAATCTCAGGCATTGTGTAAACAATTGACCCACCCATGAAACACACAACAGATTCACGGGAACTGATGCTGACCGGTACCTGAAGCTTAGCTGACTGCAGAGACACAGTGCCCTAGTGACACAAGCAACAGACTGGAGGGGCCACACCTGTGGAACAGATGAGGAGGGTGCATCACACAATTGAGGGACCTGAGTTTTGTACTACAAGACCTACGTAATGTGGAAGTGTGACCAGGACAAAAGACTGCTATTTGCATGTCAGACATAGTACACAGATCAGACATGGACTCACCCCCTTCCTGCTGCTGTCTGGCCTTCAGCTGCCTATCCAGGTCCGGGAAGACCACCGCCAGGATACGGAGCATGTGGGGAGTCAGGGTCCGGTGTCCACCCCTCCTGCGTGGAGGTGACAGCTTCAGCTGGACTCTAGCTATCCTCCGGGTCCAGCCCCGAAGGTCCTGCCACCTCTTCTGGCAGTTGCAGATCCGGCGCTTGTAGACCTCCACAGAACGAACAGCCCGGGCGATGGTCAGACAGATCTCCTGCTTCTGGTGGGCATCAACCCGTGAGGAGGACAAAGTGAATAGTACATTACCACACATGCCCCAGATTTGTGCAGCACACATTTGGATATACATGTCATCATCACAAAGGGAAATAAATTACACAGGTAGTGCAACCATGGGGAGGGGAAAATCACCTGCATGTCTGACATGTTAACAATGCCTTGATAGTTTAAGCTTGCAATAATGCACTTTAGCAGCAGGAAAACTATTCATTACATGTACCTACACATTTTGGGGGATGAAAGTAGTCAGTGAGAATGCTTGCCACTGGTGTACACACTGCTAGTACTGCTAGTCAGACAACATGCATAATTAGGAAGTCAGTGGACTGCACACTCACCTGCTCCCCTGGTTTCCCTAGAGCTTTCTGTACTCTGGAAGGAGCCCGTCCAGCAGGGCCTGGTCCTCCTCCTCAGTGAAGGCTGGTGCCCTCTCCAGAGTACGTGCCATAGCTGGAGCCAGAGGATGCAGAGACAGCAGCAGTGGTAGCAGGGATGTGGTCCAGTAGCATGTAGTGCATGCAAGTGAGCTCCCTGGGGGCCAGCCAGCCTTATATCTGTGCTGCAGGGGCAGACTCTGTGCCATGTGTCCTAAATGATAGGTCCAACACGGTTGCATTCTATAAATCTGGCCAATCCATTTAAAAGTACGACTCGTACACGCCTTCCACATCGTTCAAATCTTCACCTTCATGGAACACTTGAAATTGCAACATTGATGTAGGTATCCAACTGAATTTCCAGTGCACAACTCGTACAAGTTTTGAATCTGCATCCATCTCTATGACAGTCCTGAGCAAATGGGTGCGCCCGGCTCGTTCAACTGACTGTACAACGCGTATTTTGAATATACACATGCACCCGTCTCCATAAGATTCAATGGCCAAGGCATACGCCTGTCTCGGACCATGCCTGCCCGACGCGCATGCATGATAGTCACCCGCGTCGGACCTCATTGCATTCAATGACAAAGCGTACGCATGGCTCGGACATGACCCGTGCAATGCGCACGCATTGTCACCCGCGTCGGACCTCATTGCATTCAATGACAAAGCGTACGCACGGCTCGGACATGACCCGTGCAATGCTTACGCATTGTCACCCGCGTCGGACCTCATTGCATTCAATGACAAAGCGTACGCACGGCTCGGACATGACCCGTGCAATGCATATGCAGTGTCACCTGCATCGGACCTCATTAGTGTGACTATTATACGGATGCAACACACATATACTGGCCAGGAACACCTGTGCACACCTACCACACTACAGCATTGGCCACACAGTGTCCCATGGCATATAAGGCTGCATTCCCTGGGTGTTTGGGGGGGCACATCTGTTTTTTTGGCTGGGACTTTGTGCAGCCACTCCCAGGCTGTGCACGTGTACTTGGGGGCAGAATCCTTTGTGTGTTGTGCACATTACCACTGTGATGTGCAATTGGACAGTAATGTGCATGAGTCACAGCCACAGTGTCAGGTTGGCTATGTTTAGGACAGGTCACATACACCCTGAGTGCTGGGGGTGATGGCATGTATGTCACAGTGAGACCTGTAGCCACAATACTGATGTGCACCCACAGTCTGTGTGCATGTTGTGTCTCAGATGTGTCTGATCAAATGTTCCCAATGGGTGACAATCTCCACATCCATGTGGCATATGCATCAACCTTGATGGGGTGTGTGTCTAAGAAACGTACATGTAGGGCCAGCAGGAACAACAGTGGCCACTACCTGTGGGACTTACGCTTGCCTTGTGGTGTGTACGTGCTACGCCATGTCCATTGCTGTGTTGATGTGGCAATACAGGGAGCCTGGGTTT
The DNA here is from genome assembly GCF_964204655.1 of Triturus cristatus. Classification (NCBI taxonomy): domain Eukaryota; kingdom Metazoa; phylum Chordata; class Amphibia; order Caudata; family Salamandridae; genus Triturus; species Triturus cristatus. The sequence goes on from NC_140592.1 coordinate 211,395,586, forward strand.
CTGCATGGCAAAGATCTGTAATGCCTGGGAGACATGAGGCCTCAATTGTCACTGTGGTGTGTTTTTGGAACGTTGCAGCAGCACATAGGTTGGGTGACACAGCCAGATGATTGGCCATTGCACTACATGGAACTCATGTGGACATGTGGAATTGAGATGTGAGGTGGTGGTCTTGTAGGTGACATATGTGTCCATGACCAACAGCACACACCTCAGTACATTTTGTAATGTCATGAACTAGCATGTGATAGTGATCGTGGTCATTGCCACATGGGTGGATGAACTGACAATCTTCCTTTGTGCATCTCTGTACTGCAGGGCACCAGCTGTCCATCGTCCATTCCCAGACCTTGCAACCATAAAGGAACGCGACTGCATCAGACGGTACTGCTTCACCAGGCCACTGATTACGGAGTTAGCGGAGCAGTTGGCGCCACATCTGCTACCTGGCCGGACATACCCTACAGCACTGACCCCAGAGGTGAAGGTTATGGCAGCCCTGACCTTCTTTGCTACTGGTACCCTCCAGTACACTGTGGCTACTGCTGGTGGGATGTCGCAAATGATGTTTAGTCGGTTGCTACGCGATGTCTTGGAGGGGATGTTGAAATTCCTCGACCTATATATCAAGTTCCCGAGCCCAGCTGAACTCCCTGAAATAAAGGATGCCTTTTATACACTGGGGAGGATGTCGTACGTCATTGGATCTATTGATGGGACACATGTTGCCCTGATACCACCACAGGCACATGAGCAGGCATACCGGAACAGGAAGCACTACCATTCGATCAATGCTCTGGTGGTCTGTCTTGCTGACATGTCGATCACACATGTGTGTGCACGGTTCCCTGGTTCTGCGCACAATGCCTACATTATGAGGAGTAGTCGCATTGCAACGCTGATGTCACAGATGCCAGCTCAGCATGCCTGGCTTGTCGGTGTGTACTGACTGTTTCTCATTGTGTGTTTTTGTCAATGTTGTATTCCGCACTCTGACAAAACTCAGCTACTTGTTCATTTTTGTTTGTGTAGGAGACTCCGGATACCCCAACATGCCGTGGTTGCTGACACCCCTCAGGAGCCCTGTGACACCAGCCGAGCTGCGCTACAATGAGGCACATGGTCGGAGCAGGAGGGTGATTGAGCGGACATTCGGCCTCCTGAAAAGCCGCTTTCGCTGCCTAGACAAGACCGGAGGGGCCCTACCATATGAGCCTGCAAAGGTGTGCAAAATAATCCTTGTCTGCTACATGCTATTCAACATGGCGGTGCGGAAGGAGGTGCCTCTCATCCAGGATGACGATGACGATGACCAACGTCGGGCACCTGTGGAGGATCACGGTCTGGGCCAAGATGCCAGTGATGATGAAGATGATGGTGACGTCCGCTCCCAGCTCATCAACAACTTCTTCACCTGAATGTGAGTTTCCAGGGTTGTTATGTGAATGTATGGAGGTAGCCTGGAATGTGTTGTGCCAGTTCTGTTGCTGTCTGAGTGTGTCTGTGTGCCACTTGACTGGATGCGTGCTGTGATGTGTCCATTCAGGTGGTGTGTTCTCCACAATAGGGTAGTACTGCTAACTAGTGTTTGTGTAGGCGTCTTGCAACATGTTTTGTGCATGTGTATTGCATTTCTCTCCTGTTCTTCTGTGCTTTTGACTGTATCTTGTCTGTCCTTCCCAGGGTACTTTGCCTGTTGTGTGGTCATCACTGACCCCCAACACCCAGAAGCCAACCCAAGTGTGTAAGTTGACAATTCCCATCAACTGATGTACCACACATCCCTGGACTTCCATTCTCCAACACAACTACATCTTAAACAGGAAGACAAATCTAAAACCTCAATTAAAATAGAAGGTAGCTGAACTTAAGGTCAAACATGTCGTGGATATTGAGAACACTGCTTCTGAACAGGGAGTGGGCTCTGCCCATGCTGGAGAGAGCAACAGAGGCCACAATAGTTTGCATGAACCTGATGTATTGTCTGGCGGCAGTACCGCGAGTGACTACTTCCAGGTGGAAACACCAGATATGAGGGTAAGTGTTCCGCTTCGCCTATGGGAGATGCATTTCCGAATGTATGACGTTACAATGCAAACATTTACAACGCATGCCTTTACAATGCAGTTTTTACATCGCAACATCCATTACAACGCATGGTTTTACAACGCATGCCATCACAACACATTTTTAGAAACTACATTTACAACGCATGTCACTACAACGCATACCATTACAATGAATATTACTTTTAGGGCAACAGTAGGGTAAGGGTTGGATAGTGTAGGGGTAAAAATTACTATTCCCACTCCAGTGAGTGTAGCAGTAGGGTAAGTGTTGGATAGTTTAGGGGTAAAAATTACTATTCCCACTCCAGTGAGTGCAACAGTAGGATAAGTGTTGGATAGTGCAGGGTTAAAAATTACTATTCCCCATTACTTACCTTATAATGCATTGTAATGGCATGCATTGTAGTGACATGCATTGTAATTACATGCGTTGTAGTGACATGCATTGTAATGGCATGCGATGTATAGGATGTTGCGTTGTAATGACTGCTTTGTAAAGGTAGTGCGGTGTAATGACTGCGTTGTAAACGTAGTGTCCCTGCATTTCCAGATGGAGGGGGACATACAAAGACCCATTAAACTTTTCTTTTGGGATAGCTGTCATTCAGCTAAGACATTCTCTTGACCGAAAAGGATTGGCAACCAGAATTAGTCATGGACTGCCCAAATAATGTAATTTATCCTGCCTTCTCCAACCTCATTCCAAAAGGCGTAAAACATTCACATGCCAAGGAGTGGGCGGTAGCGCAAGCTCTGGAGTTATACTTCAACTGTTTGGGTTGGAATTATGGTTCCCCTTATCCTAAAATACAACTGAGGTTGACCCTACAACCTCAAAGGCAGCCCCCTTCAAAAATGAGGATAAAGAACAAGTTAGGGAAATTCTCCAACAACTTGAATACCAGGGTGAAGTAGAAATGGTACCACTTCAGTGAATAATCCCTTGTGTCCTGTGATGAATCCCAATCATTCAAATTGTTTATTATTAGATTGCAGACATTTAAACACAGCTACTCACACATTTGCAGTACAGAACGTGCACAGTATGGCACCAATGAACAACATAGTGCGGGAAAGATACGAAACCACACTGGCTATCTCGAATCGATTTGTCTGCCAAAATATAGCGCCAGAAAGCAGGTACTAGACTGCATTTAGCATGTTGGGTTCTCAGACTTAATTCTGTTGATTGACTCAGGGATGTCTGAATAAACCCAGGCTATTTTCAGCTTGAGTAACTGAACCTTTACAGCAATTTAAACAGGTTTTGTCCTATGTCGATTACATATATTTGACAGATGACCTATCTGTACACTTGGTAAGAGAAGCTTGCCTAGTTCTAAGATTTGCTCACCTGGGCAACACATTTAGCATTAAAGAATCAAAGATTACCCACCTCAATGTCCTGTTTATGGGATACATGCTTTCAAGTAAAGGCAAAAGCATTGCAACACATTTCTTAGAGAAGTGTGCGCTATTACAACCTCCCACTACATTGAAGAGGTTACACTCCATATTGGAATTCCTACATTTTGGCAGAACATACATTCCAGATTACAAGAACGGGTTAAACCATCTACGACCTAATTTTACCCAAAATTCTCAAGCACACATAGACCACTGAACATACAAACATACTACGACTATACAAGCTGACATGCAAGCTTCAAAACTCTTACACACAACACAAAAACCTTGGTGATCCAAGTAATTGCAAGGGCATCATGGTACATCTAGGTTACATTCAATGAAGGTGAAACTGTAGCAATTGCATACAAATCGCATTTATACATCAATGCTAAAATCCATTTTCCACTGACAGCGGTACCGACTGCTTTGGTGAAGGAGAGAGCACTGGCTCAAGGAAAATTAATTATTGTTGTGACCCCGGTGGTGACCTCAGAGGCTGTCAAAAGAGCGAGCATTCTGAATGCAAAAGCATTACATCCACGTTGGATACAAATGGCTAACTCACTCATCATCAAGTTGGCGAGCGCGAGCAAGGAAAGTCCACCTCCAGGCGAGATTTCTCTAGGTGGGCAGTCGGATTTCTCAATATGAGTGGCCGAGTATGCTCGCGACCGCTTGCATTGAGAAACCATCCGTTCGCGTTGAGAAAGCTGCAGATCGAGTAGAAAATCTTGCACTGTGCACGGTGCAGTTCACGATAATTTCATAGCACGGACAAACACCCTGCACTGGGAATTACTGCAAACTGCATTTCACTATCATACTCTGCCGCTTGCGGATCTCCACGTGGTTCAGCAGAGATTTCTTTGTCCTCCACCCAGGCTTATGTAAAGAGTTTCATGCAGGATGGAGAATTCCATCCTGAGAAAACCTACCCACAGTCACTTGGTGACTGCCCTGCACAGCTGGCTGAACTGAGGGCTCTAATACTGGTACTGGAGCATAAGGATCCTGGATTCCCCACACTGATAGTATGTGATTCTTATTATTGTGCCCAGTCTTATAATGAGCATCTACATTGCTGAAGCCTTGTGTCATCTTATAAGGAGTATCTACACTACTGAAGCCAGATGGATTCAGAGATTCAAAGGGGTGCACAATAAAGCATAAAATGCTTTGGGAACAAGTGGCTAAGCTGAATGATTGCTTGCCATGGACTCATGTAATCCACACAGTGAGTCATCAATGTGTTGGTGTACATGTTGCAGGAAACTCTCTGGCTGATGAAGCTGGGAAATCAACAGTGCAAACTGCTGCAGTAGCTACAATAACTCGTTCAAGTATGAGACTAGACACAGACATTATGACTGCTGTCAAAGCTGCATGCAATGATACACACACGCCAAAAGGCTTTACACTCAAGTATTTCTACAAGTTAGATGCTCAAAATGTAATATTTGCTCACATTACTGGAGTGTGGGATAAAGTAATACCAAATTCAGACAGCAGGGTAGGATTAATTGTAACTGCACACGAGGGTCTTGTATCTGCACACGCAGGGGTGACTGCTACAATTTAATTATTGCAGCAATGCTATTAGTGGCCAGGTCTCTATAAACAGATCAAGGACTTTGTCCTCAAATGTGACATCTGCCAGCAGATTAAGGGGTCCACTGTGGCACATCCACCACAGACACCGTTACTGACTTCAAACAAGCATTAGGACCATTGAGGCCCTTTTTCCTCAAATGGGGCTTACAAGTATTTCTTGCAGTAGATTCTTGCTCTTGATTTCTGCAGGTATGGCCACACAGTCAGCTGATGCCTGAACTGTGATAAAGGATCTACAAGTCTATTTCAGGACATACAAATTTGACATACAACATTCCGACCTAGACCCAGCATTCGACCCCAGGGCTTTCAAAGATGCCATGGGATTTTTGGGTGTTACCCTGCGGTATTCCTATACGTACCATCAACGGAAATTCAGTTGTGTAGTGAAAGAAATGTGACTTAATGCAGTCTTTAACAGCTGGGGTATTAGGCTCAGGTTGCAGTAGGGTCCATCATCTATATGGAGTCCAGAGGGCACTGAACAATCTCCCTATGAAATCCTGTTTGGGGTAAAAATGTGGGTCCCAGACCTCGACAGTCCCAGCACAGTGTCAGTTGAAACACCATTTGACATACACAAATGTCTGGCTGTTTTACATGAACAGAACAGTTTCCAGGGCAAACAAAGCAACGTCCAAGTTAAACGCACCACCACTGGTGAAGTGAAGGAAGTGCCGGCAGCTCCTGGTTGGATCCAAAAGATTGGGGCTCTGGTCAGGGAGAAACTTGTGGACAAGAAATAATTTGGGCCGTCCTACAATGCACCAGTACCAGTCCTGGCCATCGAAGGCACCAGAACTGTACTTCTTCCATCTCTTGCTGGCCTCAGAATCAAGAGATTTGTCTCTATTGATCTGATCAACCCACACTAGGTGGCTGATTCTCAACAGTAGGTCGCATGGGGTTCTGGTTAGTTACCTGCCTCCACTCACTACCATACAGGAAGTTTGGATGGAAGCTTTAATTACTGATGAAGCATCCTCTCCCCAACGAGAGATAGCACTAGCTGACAATGAAGTATCACTTCCACCTGTTAGTACAACAACTGTGCAATTGACTACCACAGAAACACAGATTCCAATTTGGAATCCTGACATGAATGCTGTTTGCATAAATGTACCACATATCCAGTCATCTCTCAGTTCAACAAACCCTGCAGAGCTGCCAAAAATAGATTGGACTGCCTGTGGCTACTTCATCAACATTGATGATTTTTTAGGGGATTCATCTGATCCACAAGCACCGCCACCTCTACCGTTCCTATAGTTGGATGAAAAAGACGTACTTTGTTCCTCCATGGCTACTCCTTTGGATTACAATTACGGTACTCTTCCTGGTCCATTGGATTGGTTTTGTGATAGTCTTTTTCCTGCTTCTAAATGGGCACTATCTCCCAGAACGCTCTGCTGTACGGCTGATGTTTCAGTTTTTGATAGTATTGTTTGGTATAGGGTTTCGTATGATGTGTACGGCCCTACAGAACTTTTACAAATTCCATATTTGTCTAAATTATCATTAAATGACATCATCACCCGTACTACTGTCTCTGATGGTTTGGATATTGATATAGTGCATAAAATGCTAGAAGATCTTGTGCATTCTTCTGATTTTTCATCTGATGAACTGGGTTAAGGCACATCTAATTATGATGAAATGTTTTGTTTCCAACATTATGGTCATTTTTTGCATAAAACAAGTACTCCACGTCCGGTTTTTAACTACGCACAATGGGAACATTGCCCTACACCTCTATGGGCTGTTCAAAAACATTTGTGCAGAAGTATGCGTATTTTTCTGGTTATGATACATTACACCCTGGGGCATATTTACAAGCCCCTATCGCCACCACAATGTCCCTTTTAGTGACGTTATGATGGTGATAGGAGCTTTGCCTTATTTGCAAGGCAGTGTTCAGCCATTAAAGGTGGCTTAACGATGCCTTGTAATAAGACCCCCTTTTATGCTACACTTAGCGTGAAAGGGGCGGGAAATGGGTGTTATGGTGGGCGTTCCACTACAACACCCATTGATTTTGACGCTGCCCTCTATTTGCAAGAGCAGCATAAATAGGAGGCAGTGCCAAAATTAAGACCAGGGAAAACCTGGTCTTAAACAGGCAAACAAGGAGAAATGCTTTATTTCTCCTTGTTTTTCCATTAAGCAGCACACATAGATTACAAAATGACATTTAAAGATTGCTTATGTGCAGGAAGGGGGGGCCTTCCTGCACATAAACAATTTTCCCATCACCTCAGGCACCCTTGCACTATGGTGCAAGGGTGTCTGCCTTGGCACTAGGCAGCTTAATTTAGTGCCAGCGCAGGGGGGAATGCAGGGCTGCCCCATATTCTTGTAAATATGGTGCAGCCCTGCGTTTCTAAAGTGACAAAGCATGTTGTTAGCCTACTTTGCTTAATAACACGCTTAGCCACTTTCTTGAAAATATGCCCCCTAAGGGGTTTATTCAGAAGAATTGCCACTAACTAAAGCTAGCGTTAGTCTTTACCGCCGCGTACCGCTGAAAACAATCGCCTTAGTACAATACGCCACTACATGGCAAGAGTATTTTATCACGGCGGCAAATTTAGTCGTTAAGACCATCTTCACAGCGAAAAAAATATTGCCGCAAATGTGAAAAAAGTGATGGCCAGTCAGCGGCCAATAGGCACACATTAATCAGCACAAAAGCACCTTTTTCACACTTTGTTGGAAAAATAGCCTACAAAAAGCCCACGAAGCACCAAAAAAACAAATAGAAAAATATTTTACACTGTAAGCAAAATGGAGCATGCCAGACTCAGTTCTGCAAGAGACAACAACCCCCTAACCCCACTAACAGCCAGGAGGACCAGCCAGAGACCCAGGGGAAGAGGAAGAGGAACAACACCAGCTCTTTGACAGCTCCAGGGTGTCATTAGGCACTAAAAATTCCATATGACAGTCCATTGTAGCCAAGGTGAATGCAGTAGCATAGGTCAAGAGGACAGTGGCCGACTGCAAGAAGTGCTGGCATGATGCCAAGCGCAAGACCAAGCAGAAACTTTCCAACAATCGGCAGGCAGCACTGCAGACCGGAGGTGGGAGTCCAGCACCACAGGAGGAGCTGGATGCCTTGGAGGAGCAGGTGTCTGCGATCATCTGTGAGGAGTCGGTGATTTGAGTTCAGGGACTGGATAGTGCTGAACATGACCAGCTACATCAGCAACAGGGTAAATAACAATCAGGGACTGGGGTTGGGGACTAATGTTGCTCCTGTCCAACTATATATGTCTCAGTGCACACCCACACTGTGTGCAGATCAAATTCCAGATACATAGGTACTTGAGGGTATATCCACATGTCACTTTAGCTGTTGAATCCATATAAAGACACATAATGGTGGTGTCAATGACTTGTAATTCAGCACATATCAATATTCAAAGACATAGACATATTACCATTCATTTGTCTCCTAACTCTGGGCTACATGAACAAGCAAAGGGGCATATTGACTAGGGAGGTGGCAGAGTGTTGCATTAGTTTTCTTGGTTCAACACCACGCTCAGCTAAATTCGGAACACAGGGCTGCATCTCATTGACAACGATATGATGTAGCCCTGTGAACCACCCTGCTCTGGGGGAGAAGTTAGCTGCCCGCCACCAATGCAGACACCCTTGCACCATAGTGCAAGGGTGTCTGCGTTGAGTGAAGATTGTCTATGTGCAGGAAGGGGGCCCTTCCTGCACATACCCAATCTTTCCTATAACACAGGCACCCCACACAGGGGGAAACTCAGGTCTGCACCATATTGTAGTCGATATGGTACAGCCCTGTGTTCCCAAAGTGACAAAGCATGTTGTTAGCCTTCTTTGCTTAAAGACATGCATCGCCACTCAATTTTAAATATGCCACCTTGTGTCTAAAATGTACAAATTCCATATTGTGAAAAATGAACATACTGGAGGCCAAATAGGCTGTTCAACTATGAGTAGAAGGGATATGAATTCAAAAGTACAGTGTAACGACTCTGCATTTCAGGAATGTGTACCCCAAAATACCAACATATATGTTCTGTTTGCCATGCTCCCAGAACCACACATTCCCTGTCACATGCATGTTAAGTGAAGTGTGACAATAAGCCCCATTCACAATGTCGCACTGAGGCATGTCATTTTGCTATGTTACCTTGACCCTATCCATCAAAATTCAGTCATCCACATCAAGGTATCTACATGTGTCGTACAATAAGCAGTATTTCATTCTCATCATGGTCCTGGTGTGAGATGTCCAAAACACATTGACATGCCTGGAAACTGGCCCTTACGTAAAGTCAACATTGGCATTGAACAAACGCATGTCTGTTAACATCCTTCCACTAACAAAGGCATCCAATTACCCTGAGCAGAACAGCATATTCCATCCATTGTTTTTTTCGCCTCACGGGGCATTATTACAATGAAGTGACTGAGTGAGGCGTTAGCCTTACCAGATTAACGCCGCACTACGCCACTTCAGAAACAAAGGCCTGCACCATAGTTACAAGATTATGGTGCAGCCCTGCGTTTCCCCCTGAGCTGGCTCTTAACTTATCAGCCTAGCGGCAACGCAGGCAACTTTGCACCATAGTGCAAGGGTGTGTGGGTTCAGGAGAAGATTGTTTATATGCAGGGAGGGACACCTTCCTGCACATTAACAATGAATGCCAATTTGCTGTTACTATGTGTGTTGCACAATGCAGCACACATGGAAACAGCAAAAACAATGAGAAATGAAGCATTTCTAATAGTTTGCCTGTTTTTTTGTGCAGCCTCCTATTTACACCACAATTGGGGGCAGCGTATAATTCAATGGTTGTTGTGATGGAACACCTACCACAACACCTATTACCCTCCCCTTTCACGCTAAGTAAAGCATGTAAGATGCCCTATATTACAAGGCAGTGTTAATCCACGTTAAGTGGCTATACGTGAACCAAGCTGTACAGCAGAGCGTTCTGGGAGATAGTGCACATTTAGAAGCAGGAAAAAGGCTATCACAAAACCAATCAAACAGACCAGGAAGAGTGCCTTGTAAGTGGGTCAAAGCCCCTATCACCATCTCAACATCATTGAAAGTGACAATGGTGTGGCGATAGGGGCTCAAACTCACTAAATACCAAAAGAATGTCCAAAAAAGTTAGAAAACAGGATGAAGGGAATAGAGTGACTGTACATGGGGGACAGAAAACATCATTTGAGCCACAATAGGGGAGCCCCAGGACCCCCTTAATGTCTTCATCATGGTCTCGTTCCATATGGGCCACACGGACATTGAGGTTGTAAAGCAACCTCCACTCCTTCTGTGCCAGGTAGGAAATCTGTCTGTGTCCCACTGGTCTAAATGAAGATGTGCCTGGTTGAGCACTCTTTGATGGGGCAACTAGGGGTTGAGTTGAGGTGGGTGCAGCACATTGGTCCTGGGTGGATGTACCTGGAATTGCAGAGGGTTGGGTTTGTGTGCCACTCTGTTGGACACCTGAAGGGCCAGACTCATCCATGCTTGCTCCCAATCTCTCACGCACTCTAACATCCCATCCTTCCCCTCCCCTAATACTCCGATTCCTTACCCCCTGCCTTCTCTCCTTTCCCACCAACATGAATGCCTTCCTCTCCTCCCCGTATCCCCTTCCACTTCTATGCCACCTCCGGCCCCTTCATCTTCCCCCCTGAAAGCCTGTTCTCACCCACAGAAATACTTATCGCCACCTACCCCTGAGGATATCCTTCTCCTTACCAGTCACACCTTCCCAACATCACTTCCCTCGCCCCCTAAGGTCCTGTATCTCCTGTCCCCGTCACACATCCTCTCTCACCCTCCAACCGTAGCGATCCTCCTGACCCCCTACGGCACTCTCACCAATTCCTTTTAACAAACCCATCACAAAGCCAATACTGAACACCCCCATGCCCCCCTCCCTTCCGATAATGTCTCATCTCACTCTTCTATCCCAATCTCTACTCAACATTGAACGCGTCATCTCCATATTTTCTAGAGATCTTTCTCATCTTAGATTAGATTTTAATGCCCATAGGATCAGAACCCTCCCTTATCTGGTCAACGCCCACTGGACTGGCCAAATAAGCACCTCTAACGACAAACCTTGGAGAACGACTCCTCTCCACTGCCATTTGCATAGACCTCTCCGCACCTCCAGCCATCTCTCCCTGGCCGACCTCACTGACCTATGCAACTCCTACCGCTCCAACTCTCCAGTAAATAATCTTCCACCCCCCTACGCCAACATCCCCATTATACTGGGGACAAACAGAATTCCCCTATCTCCTGGCTCTCCCAGACCCCCTCCTCAACAAATCACATCCACTCTTGCCCTCCTCCCAAATGTAACCTCAAATCTCTCACATGCATGCTTGTAAATTGTCGTTCTGCTGTCCGGCATGCCACCAAAATTTCGGAAAGTATTCTTAGTGAATCCATTGACATTGCGTACCTAACGGAAACCTGGCTTAACGATCATTCTACGAGCATCCTTGACTTACTCTCCCCTCCAGGATATTCTATTCTTAGAAAAGATAGAGATGACAGAATAGGTGGTGGTTTAGCCATCATCTTCAAAGACGAAATTCAGATCTCTCTTGTTAACAACTCCGAACACTCCACCTTCGAATATCTCGAAGCTGAACCTTCCTGGAGACCCTCTACCCTTCATTGATGAGCTATCCAACCTTCTGACGCAATCCGCAATATCGAACGCTAAAAATCTCTTCCTTGGAGATCTTAACCTCCATTGGAACGATACCGACGACCCTATCACCCTCCTCACCAATCTTCTCGAGATCATTCCCCGACTCACTCCAAACGAGCCATCCTTGACGCTATCATTACTAATAAGGACCCGGTCTTCTTGTCCAATATTGTACCCATCGACTGGTCTGACCATCGTCTTGTTCTGTTCACAATAGCTGCCATGGCACCTCCCCTCCCCACCAAAATCATAAAACCTAGGAAATTGACCAGAAATCTAAACCTCATCCCCCCTACAGTACTCAAGTCCAAACTCCATGCTCAACTTCTCCTCATCCCTCCCTCACAAAACGCAAATGAGCTTACTGAGCACTTTAATAAAGCAGTCACAGATACTCTTGACCAACTGGCCCCGATGAAACTAAAAAATCAAAGAACTATCCCGTCCAAATCATAGTTTAACTCAGAGTTTAACAAAGAAGAACGTACACTTGGACTGACAGAAAGAACCTGGAGACAGTAGCCCTCTCCCGCACATCTGGCTCTACTCAGACTAGCCAGATAATCCTACAAGAAACACATTTTTAACGATAAGTCTTCCTTCTTCCGATCTCAACTTGATCGGGCAAAGAACAGACCCAGAGAACTGTTCAACATTGTACGTAACCAAACTTCTTCCGCTCCCCCTATACCATTGTCCTTGACCTCCAGATGTGAAGAAATTGCTCACTTCTTCTCGGATTAAAATGCGAGGATTGAACAATCCTTCCTCTCAACTTTGATCCCTTCCACCGCCCAAATCACTCCAGACATCCCCTCTATAACTCTATCCACATTCTCTACACCACCTGATCACACTACTCACACCTCTTCCCAGCTTACTCCTTTTCCCCACCCTCACCTTTCCTTACACACATCCTCTATAATACCCCCCATAATCTCTTCCCGCACTTACCCATAATCACTCCTCTTGAAATCAATCACCCTAATTCACAACTAAAAAACAATGCCTCCTGGCATAATTTCCACCCTGTAACTGAACATGATGTCTTTAACATAATTTCTAAACTTAAACCTTCCTCCCACACCAAACACCCCCTCCTCTCTAACATAGTCCAAGACCTAAAACACATCATTACCCCATCCTGGAACTCTATCATTAATATCTCGTTGGCCTTGGGTTGTGTCCCCACCTCCCTTCAACTTGGACAAATCACCCCCATTCTTAAAAACCCTATGGCTGATCCCAATGACATTAACAATTTCCGCCCCATCTCCAACCTCCCCCTGCTTTCCAAAGCCCTTGAAAAATGTGTCCTACTCCAATTAGAGAGAAAAAAGAGAGAGTCCTTTGGACAAAGCTACGTAGTCTACGTGCTTGACAGACGCTACACTTAAGACCTATCCGAAACCTCACTCTAGTCACTCACTCGCTCATACTAGAGACGATTGGACCATATATAATCAACAGATGAGTAAAAAAACAATAAAATAATCTAAAAAACCAAAATATACAAGAATAGATTTATTCACAAAATCTCAAATAAAAGGGACGAGTTCAATCATTAACATTATTTCTGACAATAATCACATAAACAATTCAGAATTACAGTGGATTGGCAAAATACATAAATAATAAATACTGAAAGAAAGAGAGTATAAAACAGACAAACAACATATGTCTTTTAAAATTGTACATATCCGTGGTATAACAATACATATGGCGTGGAACTTGGTGTTTTTATGATTTTCTACTCGTTCCACCGCCTGTGTTCACGGATTATGTGGTTAAAAAGGCGTCGATGCGTTTCGATGGGTGGGTATAAAATATTGCCATCTTTATCAAGACAAATTGATAAACTCTCTTGAATTGAAAGAAAGACTTTTCAACAAGACCAATAAAAACCTCTATGTTTAGTTTCCAGGTCGGGGAAAAATTCCACACATTTCCAATAGGGGGCCTCTGTATCAATTGTTGATGGCCACGCTTTATTTCTTGTGTAGTTTTTATAAGTAGTAGCCTCTTGTATGATTCATAGGGCCCATATATATATTATGATGGTTCCGTTACAAATTACAACTATTTGTTCTTAAAAGAAGAGAGCCATACTCAAGTGCAATCTTAAAATTATTACGAAGGCCTTGAAATGATTGCTCAAAAAGGGCTATTCCAGTATTCCTAGCCTTAGGGTGCTCCCTTGTGAGTTGAGATCAATTTTGGTTGATGCACGCACCCGCGTGTGTTTCAATCGGGAATAGACTATTCCAATTAGATACATATTTATAAATTCAACTTACTGGACCCCCTACAATCTGGCTTTAGGAAAGGCTGCAGCACCGAAACTGCTATGCTCAACATTGTCAACGACATACACCACTCCCTTGACAATGGTGAGACTTGCCTACTAATCCTCTTTGATCTCTCCACTGCATTCAATACGGTCAACCATGCGGCTCAGCTTAATGCTCTCAGAGATCATTTCGGCCTCAATGGCATGACACATAAATGGTTCGTCTCCTACCTCCAACACCGATCACAGCAAATTAAAATACACAACTGCTTATCTAACCCCACTCCGGTCTCCCTTGGAGTTCCCCAAGGATCTATTCTCTCTCCCTCTATCTTTAACCTTTTTATGGAACCTCTCACCCTCATTCTTAAACAAGCTGGAATCACCTACCACCTATATGGCGATGATACCCAAATCTACCATAAGATCAAAACCCACGCCGATATCTTACACCTTAATAACACCCTCACCAAGATTCAATCCTGGTTCCAATTAAATCATCTCAAACTTAACCCCCAAAAAACTGAAATCATTCTCTTCTCCCCCAAAAACAACCACCTCCCCATTCAAACCTGGATCTCTGACCTCAATGCCCTCAACTGCTCCCTATCCCTTGCCAACTCAGTAAAATCATTGGGTATCTCCCTCGATAATAACCTAACCCTCAATGTTCACATCAAAAACCCTGCTAAAGGAGCCCTCTTTACCCTCAGTCATCTAAAGAAGATTAAACCCTTTATCTCCACTGAAGATTGTAAACTAGTTGTCCAATCTCTTGTCCTATTGCGCATTGATTACGGCAACACCATCCTCACCGGAATCCCCAAAATCTACCTTGCTCCGTTTAAATCTGTGCTCAACCTTGCAGCAAGGCTCATCACCGACTGCAACCGCTTCGACCACATCTCCCCTGCCCTCAAAACCCTTAAATGGCTCCCCATCGAAGGCAGGTCTACCTACAAAACCGCTTGCATTACACATAAAGTCCTCCACCAAAATACTCCGACATACCTCGCCAACAAAATCTGCAAAGCGGGCAACACAAGACCCCTAAGAAGCACTAACGCTCTCCTCCTAGTCCCTCCCTTACTAAAAAAAAAAATACACTCAGTCTTGCTCCTTTTCCGGCAACGCCCCAATCATCTGGAATACCCTCCCAAAAGACCTACATTGTAACCCCTAACAATATGTTATCTAAACACTATCACGAAAAGTAGTGTACATCCCACATGACCTGACAAGTTCTAAGTAAATAATGATAGTAATCCAAATCTGTTGTTGCTACCGACATGTTGACTTATGGGATGGGACATAGCAAGGGCAGAGTGCAGTGACAACAGTTGTAGAAGAGCTGGTTACAACGAGGCTGCAGCCACAAACACTGATTGAGTCTAACAGGGGAGGTTCCGTAAGGATGACGTTTAACAGACCCATTGCAGAACCTGACCATTACAACTACACAAAGACAGTAGGCTGCACTGTCTGCAATCATGGCAGATGACTAAGCACAACAGTGGTAATCATGTAGGACATTTATAGAAAAGCAATTTCATCATATTAGGAACAATTTGGAGGTCTGAACACAGCTACACATCCGTGAGGGATGATGTATACATTTACTCGAAAATCTATGTGAACCTAGCCATACATTTAGATGAATGTAAGTAAAGAGGGCATATGTTCCTTGAATTACTGTGGTGCATTGTTAGCCTGCTCTGCACCTTGCTGTGATATGACACAATGGGACTGCAAAGCTGCTGCATTTCAACATCATATTTGGCTGCCCTGCTTTTCAACTAGAGCGAGTTTGAAAGCATTTTTGCTAGTGCAAATTAATGCACCCTTGCACAATAGTGCTAGGCTGTCTGAATTGAGCAGAGGATAGTCCATGTGATGGAAGGATCACCGTCATGCACTTGATCAATCATTGGACTATAGAGTTTTTCATGTGTGCCACACAGTACTGAACACATCATAACAAATACATTGATGATATGTTGATCATTTCACAGTCCAGAGCATGTTTGGAAACATGTTGTTCACAGTCTAAACTATTATGCATTCCCCCCCTAGATATTCAAGGTGCACTTGTGGAAATGGCTCTGGGTGCTGATGAATGGGCTTAGCGGGGTAACAATGCCTAACCCTTGTCCCCTAAATGTAGTGTGAAAGGGAGTCTAATGCATGAGTTGTCGCTGTTCTACGTCGACTTGATTAACACCGGCGGTTCACAGACACAACATCGATGTAATAAATATTGATGCAAAAAATATCGAGTAAGAAATATAGACAACAAAAATATCAATTCCTATACTTAAACAGGTAAGTTCAAAAATATTGACTAAAAAATATCGATGTAAAAAATATAGATGTATAAAATATTGACATTTATATAAATATAAAATAACATAATATATAACAAATATATAAAAAATGCAATTAAATTTTTACCAAAAAAATGAATATACATTTTATTACAATATAACAAATATACCTAATAAAAAAGATAAACACAAAAACATAAATATTTATACATATATATTTACTTTAAAACAATCAATTAACATTATTGTTAATTTATGTTAAAAGTTTAAAATTATATAAAAAATAAAAATATATATTGATGATTTAAAATATAAAAAAACAAAAATCTATAATAAATGAAAACATTAAACTATTAAAAAATATTTAAACTGACATTTCACAATACAGTCAGTACGACAGTAGGGAAAGTGTTGAATAGCGGAGGGGTAAAAATAGCTATTCCCACTCCAGTGAGTGCAACAGTAGGGAAAGTGTTGGATAGCAGAGCAGCAAAAATTACTATTCCCTATCCAGTAAGTGCAACAGTAGGGAAACTGATGGATAGCTGAAGGCTAACATTTTTTATTCCCACTCCAGTGACTGCAACAGTAGGGAAAGTGTTGGATAGCAGTGGGGTAAAAATTGCTATTACAACCCCAGTGAGTGCAAAGTAGGGAAAGTGTTGTACAGTGGAGGGGTAAAATGTACTATTCCCACTCAAGTGAGGGCAACAGTAGGGAAAGATTTGGATAGCAGAGGGATAAAATGTACTATTCCCGCTCCAGTGAGTGCAACAGAAGGGAAAGTGTTGAATAAAGGGGTAAAATGTACTATTCCCACTCTAGTGAGTGCAACTGTAAGGAAAGTGTTGGATACCGGAGGGGTAAAAATGAATTCTCCCACTCCAATGAGTCCAACAGTAGGGAAAGTATTGCAGAGCGGAGAGGCAAAAATCACTATTCACACTCCAACAGTTAAAAATATATATAAATATATATGTTTATGAAAAATTAAGAAAAAATATAAAAATAACTAACTAATATTTTAAAAATTGAAACAAAAACAGATTAAATATATAAAAAGAAAACATAATAAAATATTATTTACATATATCAAATACCTAGAAATATTATATAAAATCAAATAATGAATACATTTAAAAAACAATTATTTTAAACTAGAAAGTGTTTACAAACAAAAACATTAGTTAAAACAATAATGTATTTATTGTATTTCCAACCCTATAACACCACATTAATAACAACACACTTCAACATTTTAAATTAAATGTACTTCCATGATTAACATAAATATTAATCAATTAAAAATATATATATATTTTTAAACATAAACATTAACTAACGACACACACTGTAACACTATATTGTCCACTACACACACCTAAATTAAACTATAAAATACTAAAACACAATTAAAACTTATTTTTAAATTAAAAACAATTAAGGTACCAACTAATTATAAAGTAATTAAAATGTATTTACTACCTACCCTTTTTTTAATTTTTTTTATGGAGTTTTATATAGGGCCAACTTGACCCGAAGGTATCGGGTATCAGAGCACTTTACATAGACACATTCAGTTTTTTTGTTAGGCACAGGGAGATTAAGTGATTTGCCCAGAATCACAGGATGTTTAGCGTCATTGCCGAGACTCGAACCCCGTTCCCCCAATCCAAGGTCGACCACCCTAGCCGTTAGGCCAATTTCTCTCCCTTTTAAAAGTAAAAACAACACACACAAAAATAATTACCGAAAATAAATATTAAGGGCCATATGTAGGAAGCCTAATACCGGTCGGTAACGGCCGATTTTCGGTAAATATCCCGTTACCGACCGGTATTTAGGCTTTTGGTATGTAGGGGGCACATTTCAGGATTCGGTAATTTACCGAATCGGTAAAATTACCGAATCGGTAATTTTACCGATTCGGTAAATACCGAATCCTGAAATGAGATGTAGGGGGAGTGGGTCGTTGGTGTGGGGATTCGTTATTTACCACCAACTAAAAGTTGATGGTAAATGACGAATAGGTGTAAAAAAGCATTTTTGTGCACTTTGAAGTGTGCAATGTGGCAGACATACATGCCCTTAGGGCATGTATGTGCGCCACATGTGCACACATGGACGAATCAGGGGTGCAACAGGGTGTCAATGTGACACCCTGCCACCCATGATGATGCCTCCCCCATCACCGATTCGGTATTTACCGATTCGGTAATGGCAACTGGCTTCCCATTCATTCCTATGGGCCTCCAGGCCCATAGGAATGAATGGGAAGCCAGTTGCCATTACCGAATCGGTAAATACCGATTCTAAAATACCGACACTTATTTTACCTACATTACATTTACCGATTCATAAATACCGAATCGGTAAAATTCGGTATTTAAGAATCGGTAAATGTAATTTACCTACATATGGCCCTAAATAATTAACATTAATAACAACAATTTATTAATTACTTTACCACATAATACTGCCCACCCATTACCCCTATAAACACAACACACACCTAAAATTAACTGTACATTTGCCATAATATTTTTTAAATAAATGTAATTAATATGAATAGACAAATAATTATTAATATAAAATAAATAAACTACTTAACACCCTTTACCTCTATAAACCCCAAAAAACACACCTAAAATGTATTTCACAATTACCATGATTCATTGCCAATTAATTATTATAATTAATTAACAACCAACTATTAATTAATCAATTAAAAATAAATTACTTCCCACACTTTCCACCTATAAACACCAAAGCACACCTAAAATTAATTACACAATTACCATAATTAATTGCTAATTAAAAAAAAAAATAATAACTACAAAACATTTAACACATATGTTAAAAATACAAACAATTCTTATACAAAAAACATACATCACATACATTCAAAACATATATTAAAATACATAATACAAATTTAAAAAATTGATATTTGTAACAACTATATTTTTGCAAATGATATTAAACTCTTCGATATGTTTAAAATCGATATTACTTACCTTAAGACGATATTCTTGACCACAATATTCTTGCTGTCGACATTTCTGAACCACAATATTTCTGACTCGATATTTGTGCAACTCAATTTTTTAAACTCGATATTTTGTCTGTACACGAACACTGGCTTGTCACTGAGGCTGAAACAGTCTTGCCAAGACAATGTTGTGCCACTTGTGATTTACATCAACGTGGAAATGATTCCCAAGAATCATTATCTAAATGCTAAGTAATCTTTGGTACATATTTATGTGACCTTAATCTGTATTACATTAGACAAAATTAATTCACACAAGTTATAAAATTAGCTCATGCCACTGATCCATTTGTAACACGTACACAAGCTGTAATTGTGGTTATGAGACCTGCTCTGTGGACCACTAATTGTCAATGACAACTGTTACTCAAAATAACTGTCAATTGCTGACAGGCACATCAGTGCTGGGTGTCAATGAATTCTAGGTCTGGTCATACCCATCAACAACATTACTCAAATGTATCCTCTTAAGTATGTACACTCTGAAACGCACCTACATTGGCTGGAGTGACATACACATTTTGCATCAATAGGCTCGGAAATACTGTAATCATAGCTCTACAGTATTCACATTCCAACTCATTCCATGCATAATAAACATATTTAATTTGATGTAGCTGTGGCCATGCAACATGCCCCAAAGCAGACCTTTACACATTATACTATGACAAGGAGCCATATTCACGTTGAGATTTGGATGAGAATACGCAAAATATATAAGAAAGTGTTTGGCCATTGTTTTAAAGTTCCATATTCCATTCAATGTGGCTTGAGAACCCACAGCCACAGCTTACATAAAATAATTGAGTTGTGGTGACATAGTTGATATCATGGGTGCAAACATCATATGGGAATGGTTGTACATGGCCAACATTTGTAAATAAGGCTCTCTTCTCATGTTTGTCCTACATTTATTTCAATATGCTACAAAAATAGCAAATGGTATTCCATAACAGATGTGCCATGATCAGGGGTAGACACTTACCATCATTTACAACAGTGTACACTTGCAATGGCTAGCACAACAACTGGCCCCCTTGCACAATCATGTCAGGGTGCAAAAATGTTTTGGATGCTGCATAATATGCACAACTAGCGCAAAAACTTGGGTACCCCCGTAACTAATAAAAGTTCCTAGGACAGGGAAAATGCAATTGACACAATAGAATCACTAGGCAACAAACTGGTCAGATGCGGATCAAATCAGACCTACGATAGAACAATTATAAAGGAACAACTTAATGTACCAAGCGTTTAATAGAAATATATCTCTTTTTATTATTTATACAAACTATGTTTTAAAACAGTGGGTGGCAAAGTTTCTTTATGTATTCTTATACATTAGACAACAAACATAGAGGGGCCGATTCCGATTCCGGCGGCAAAACGAACCGACCGACACGGATCCAGACCGAACACCGACCGAAACGGAACAGCGCCGTACGACCTGTGCAGTATGATGCAACGCGTGTGAATTACAACCCACATGTACGGAATACAAGCCGTACGACCGAGCCGTAGGAAAAATAGTGATCTGGCCGGAAAACCGACGCGAATATCACCGACCGACACAAACCCGTAATGAAGCCGGCCGACCCGTACCCGCGATGTACGATTTGCGCAGTATGATGCAATGCGTGCAAAACCAGACCGACTCGCACGGAGAACAAGCCGCACGACCGACACGCACAGACAACCCGGCACACAAGCAACAGAGACCGCCGTGAACGACGTGTACCAAACACAGAAGACAGGCAGCGTGAACGAGGCGGAGAAGCCCGCACAAGACAACAGCAGCATCCGTTTCCATCACATAAACATCTCCTTCATGCTTACAAAACACTAAGGAAAAAAGACAAAAAAGGACCAAACAAGCAATGACAAACCCAATAAATACCAACAAAAAAACATGGGACAAAGACACACCTACCACTCCAACTATATAAAGGACTACAATCACTACCATCATCCCATGCAAACAGGAGACACAGCCGCAGCAAACACCAGTACACAGCAACCACAGACACACTCACAACTCACCCCTCACATAACTCACACACCATCAGCACCTCATACAAAAGCACACACACATATACCCAGCAAAACCAATACCAACCCACCATCACTTGCACCCTCACACACACATCCCTCACCACCACCACCCATCACCATGCCTCCAAAGAGGAATCCAAAGTTCACAGATAGTGAGTTAGAAGTGCTGGTAGACGAGATCATCAGAGTAGAGCCACATTTGTTTGGTACATTGGTCCAAAGGACCCCCATCTCACAGAAAACGAAGATGTGGGTGAGGTTTGTGGATACGGTGAACGCCCAAGCACCAGCAAGGCGCACAAAGGACGACATCCAGAACAGGTGGTATGACGTGCGCAGGAGGGTCAAGAAACTCATCGAAAAAGATCACGCCCTGAGTCAGTGCACCGGCGGTGGCCCTTCTGCCAAACCAGTCTACTTCAGGAACTGGGAGGAGAAGGTGCGGGACATCCTACCACCAGAGAGCGTCCATGGCCTAACAGACATCCCAGAGCCTGGTGAGTACGCAAACATTATACCCAAGATTGTGTGGCAAGGGGACAGTGAAACCATGCACCGCAAGCAAAGCTACACTAACCAATAGATAATCAGCCCAAGATGTGTATGCCAGTCACACAAACACAATACCTGCCATCTCATAGTGACTGGGAACTGTGTCATGACATGCACCAACCTGCAAACAAATAGAGCAAGCCAGTGGCACTAAGCCAAATACACCCTGCCAGACAGTTTGACACCACAAACACACCACCTCACAGTGCAGCTGACTGTCAGGAAGGAATAGTGGGGATGCAGGTGAAGTGAGTGTATCCAAAAGCATGATGGGGCCTGTAGGCACAGATAATGCTCCCCCTCCTGATTGGCCCATCAAGACCTCACATCACAGGGAGTGGAAAAGGACTGACAAGATGGCTGACACTAGCTCCTGCTGTGGGGAGCACAAGGCTGTGCTAGGGCTTGTGTGCAATTCAGAAGCAGGACACCACTGATTGACATCCTGAAAGACAACTTGCACGCCCTACAATGGAAGCACGTTTCATGATGGGAAGGAGGAGTGGCAGCCCTGACCATACTTATCAGCATGGGGAGACACCCCCCTCAACACAAACTCCACGCAACTCACCGGGTACAATGCATTGACACACACCTCATTGAAATATCAGCAAAAGATACCCCGTACTGTGTGCTGCTGAGTGAAGCACAGGGGCTCACTTGGGACTTGTAGCCAAACAAACACCAGGATTTCACAGTCAGCCATCTTGCCATTGCTGTCACACCCCTCACAGGGAAGCAGAGTCAAGAGGTAGGAAGTATGGGCATGCTGGGAAGGGGGGTGTAGCCAAGAGTATGATGGGACTCGCAGTCACAGACAACCAACACCCACCCACATGGCACAGAAAGATCAAACTGAACCATACTCGCCTCACAGGGAGTGGGAAGAGACTGACAAGATGTCTGACACTGGGCTCTGTTGTGGGGAGCACAAGGCCATGCTGGGAAATGGCCAGCAACAAACATCAGGACTTCACAGTCAGCCATCTTGCCATTGCTGTCACACACCCTCACAGGGAAGCAGAGTCTAGAGGGAGGAAGTATGGGCATGCTGGGAAGGGGGGTGTAGCCAAGAGTATGATGGGACTCGCAGTCACAGACAACCTACACCCACCCACATGGCCCAGAAAGATTAAACTTAACCATAGTCGCCTCACAGGGTGTGGGAAGGGACTGACAAGATGTCTGACACTGGGCTCTGTTGTGGGGAGCACAAGGCCATGCTGGGAAATGGCCAACAACAATATCAAACTCTGTCCGTGACAAGATGGGAAAAAGCAGTGTACAGGCAGGCATCTGTTTGAACAGTAGAAAATGTCATGTGTGTGAACCAACGATGCATGTAGAAACATAAATCACATTGTGTGTCTCTTCCAAACACAGGTGGTGCTGGGCACCCAGCACCAAATGATGAGGATACACAGTCCCAGACTCTGGTGGACACTGAGCTCTCTGGTCTGACTCTCACTGTCCTCTCCGGATGACGACGACCAACCTGGCCCCTCCGGTGTGAGCCATCATGCAGCACCAGCAGCATCAACATCTGCACCCCCTGTACCCACGCCTCCAGCATCTGGACACTGACAGGGCACCCCCGCCAATACGGACAGACCAAGGACAATCAACACCCACAGCACAGGGACACAGGACCCCCGCGGAAGCTACAGCCAACTCCACCAGCAACACCACCCAAGGGGTCCCAGTGTCACCTGTGCGGCACGCCGCTGGTCCTGGCCGTGTGGAGAGGGGTGCTTGGAGGGGTGGGAGGCACAGGGCGCGCCTTGCAGAGGGGTCTGGACTGCATGATGACCCCCACCTGGCTCGCATCTTAGATGCGTACTAGGATAGCACCGGAGGATTTGGCCAGGTAGTGGGGATCCTCAAGGACATGCAACACGGGCAGGTCGCCCACCATGCCCGCATGGAGGCCAAGTGGGATGACATCACTGCGGTGCATCGGGACATACTACAATGCCTCCGCCAGATCAACACCAACCTGTCCACACCCCCCTGTGTGCCCACGATATCTGTCGCAACACCATCTGCCAGCGCCACGGGGAGGGAGGAGGACTCTGACAGAGAGTCCCCTGCACCGCAGAGGCCTGCACATGAGGATCCCCCCCGGAAGAAGAGGGGTCGTCCGAAGAAGGATATGTGAGAGGCAGATGTCCCAGCATATCCCCCAGGGCCTCTAAACCTGTTCTGGACAATGTTCTTCTGTCCGCGACCCGTTCACATTGTCCAATCGCATACAACTCGCCCACATGACATGGAGGGTTCATGTTGGGCTGTGGACTTTACTCTGGACATTTCATCTACCAGCACTTCCAACTCCAATGTGAACTTTGGATTCCCAAACCACTGTACAGCACCCACCATCCTGTGCACTTCCCTCACACATGTTTGTAAATAAACTCACCAGTATACTATGCTTGCCTCTGTTGTGATTCCAACTTGTCATGTTCAGGGAGATGTCGATCTGCTACACAACACAGTGCATGCCAAATACTGCAACAAGGTGACCAACGTAAGGTGAGTCATGGGGATGTGACACATGTGAGGGAGACACACCACCATGGCAATAAAAAACATACTCACCATGGCCATGTTACTCATCCCACACAATGATGTTGACCTGAAACACATTGGCATGCACAGACACAACACCAAGCCCAGTCAGTGGTAACAAGTACACAGGTGAGGTAAGCAGATGTCACTCAGATGTGGGAAGACAGACAACGCACAGAACAAAGCGTAGCACAGGTTCATTACACATCAGCAACACATTTATTCCACACTAGTTGCATGGTAATTCTACGTAACAGTGGACACACGCTGATGTGAAACCTTCAGCAGTTTTCAGTACTCGTCCAATCTGTGCTCTGACTATCCACCTCTCTGCAAATGTTCTTTGGATAACTCCTGAGAGGAATGAGGCCAACTTGTATCAGTATCCTGATACCTGTCAGGAGGTAATATTATCATAGTTACGCAGGTTAAAGTACTTTTCAGTGGCTTCTTATTGAGGAGACCCTCTCAGCGATTTAGTTGTGCCTTGGTTATTCTTAATATCCCACTTCTTCTTTTCTATGACTCGGTTGCTTGCTTAGAGTTATCCTTTTCAGAAATACTCTTTAGTTGTGGTTTACTAGGTTTGTCTCTCAAATTATCTCTACCTAGGGGCCGATTCCGATCCAGGTCAGAAAGGCACTGAACGCGATCCGGCCGGAAAAACTACGAGCCGTACGCGTGTTTTCCAGCCGACTTGTACAGCTGTACGAGCGAGCAAGTACCATGCGAGCTACATGAAATTCACCGACCGAGTCGTTTCCGGGTCTGAACCGCTCCGTACGTCTCAGTCGTAAGCAAACCGTGGCGTGCAATGGATGCGATTCAGGACCGAGCCAGTACGAGGCTCGCGTCGGACAGCCTGAGCGAGCTGGAGTGTCTGGCTCGCAAATTGTCTGGGTGGTTGCCTTTGGGGGTCCGCGTCAGACCCCCTGTCACCCGCAGCACTACGACTCAGACACAGGGGGAGACCCATGGGCCCCTCCACACAGGCATGTACGGTGCGGATGGCACCGACACGTGCCCACTGTAGGGGGCGCACTTGTCCGCGACGTACCCATTCAGTCAATGGGAGCCCATGTACGCGTCGTACGACTGGCTCCCATTGACTTCTATGGGAGTCCGACCAAACCGAGTCTGGCAGCATACGGCCGCATAATACTCGCTCGGTCGGACTGCAGGACTCCGGCTCGGTCGGAAAACACTCCGGATCCGGGATGGTCGGAGAGCTTTCCGACCCGGATCGGAATCAGCCCCCTAGTGCTGCATAGCTCGGTAATTCACACTCCTGTTGTCCACGGAGCCAAATCCATTAAATGCTGGCATATAGCTAACACTGGGCCACATGCATCAACGAGAAGACTGCTCGCAAACGGGCAGATTAGCAGAATCTGCCCCTTTGCGACCGGTATTTTTGCATTTGGGATGCATCATCCCAAATGCAAAAATCGCAATTTAATGAATCTCTAAATAGCGATTCCTTAAATTGCAATTGCATTTAGGGAATCCCAAATTGAGATTCCTTAAATGCAATGCATTAAAGTTTAAAAAATCAGCGATTTCGCTAATAGAGAGATCAAATTACCACGAAGTTGAACTTCATGGTAATTTGCAAAAACTTTGAAAAATGCACTTTTGTGCATTTTTCAAAGTTTCATGTTGCGCACACACATGCCCTTAGCGCATGTGTGTGTGCAACATATGTGCACAGATCAATTTCAGGGGTGCAATAGGGTGTCATTTTGACACCCTTGCACCCTTGAAATTGCATGAGCAATTTGCGAGTACCTACTGGTACTCGCAATTTGCTCATGCAATCTCCAATTCATTCCTATGGGCCTGGAGGCCCATAGGAATGATTGGGACGGCATTCCTTAATTGCGACTCACGATTTGAGAGTCGCAATTAAGGAATTTGTAGGAATCGCTATTTTTATAGCGATTCCTACATGCATAGGCTTTTGCAATTCCTTAATTGCGATTCCTTAAAAATCGCAATTTAGGATTCGCAAAAGTCTTTGTTGATGCATGTGCCAGACTGTTGCTTTCCCTTTTATGTTACTTAACATAATGGCAAATACTGCAGCAAAATTGCCAGGTTTTATCCCCAATCCCAGGGCAGAGGCTGTCTCGTCCTCATTTTGGATCTGTTTAAGCAGACCATTACTGCCTCTATCTGTGAGTGATAGCACAAGGGTTTTCAAAAGACTGATCTTGTATGTGATTAGTGACAGTCCTAAGCACAGCAAATTACCTTTCACACTGATTCACTGCCTACATTTTTACAAAGAAACTCAGTTCCTGTTTCAGAAAGTTGCTTTAGTGCAACAGCTATATCAAATTGTTCTGATACACTTCAATCCCCCTCTGCATTTCTCGCAAAACTCCTTTGAATGCTGGCTCAGTCCTTCACTCATGGATCAAAGAAAGTTTGTATCCCCATGTCCCAGCTTTCCCTGTAACAATCTGTGAAGAGCTCTGCTTATCTGACAATATTGGCTCTAGAAATCGAGTTTTTCACTTTCCTTTCATGCAGAGATGTGACCTGTACGATGGGTGCCTGTAGCCTTTCTTTCCTGCAGCTCAATATCTTAGTAAGCCTTTGATGCCAGACATTTCGGTATTTGGCCACCCTCTGCTGCCCAAGCACAGATCATTTGTGACCTGTGGCTTTTAGAGGTGAGCCACAAGTAGCTTTGCCTGAGAAAGAGAATTACACTATTGTTAAACTTCAGACAGACAACATGACCGCTTATAAAAACATAAACACAGAGGGGCTCATTCACAAGCTTTGTGACGCAGTGTAGCACAGCATGTCACCTTGCTGCACTGCGTGACAGGGAAAGGGCAGGAATGCACCATATTCAATGGAATACGGCACATTCCTGTACTTTCCTACACTAGCGCACAATAGGCTGCCTAGCGCTAACTCAGCACTCTTACACAATGGTGCAAGGGTGCCTGCATAGCATGCAGGATTTTTTTTTATTCAATTATTTTTATTATACACAGTACTAATATAATACAACATAATGTATACATCGTTATACAGAGCATGACAATCATGCCATACATTATTTTTTCCCACCCCATCTACCTTTCATGCAGGATTGTTTTTATGCAGGAAAGGAAACCTTCCTGCACAAAAAATAATTCTGGGAGGCATATTCTTCTGTCAATGTGTGCTTCAGAATGCAGCACACATAGAAAGAGGAACAAACAAGAAGTAGAGATAATTCTCCTCATTATGCTTTCCCTGGGAAGATAAAAGATTTTGATGCATCCCCAGGTATACAAGTTCTTGTAAATCTAAAGATGTGTCAAAATTCATGGGAGTTGCGTGGTAATACCCATGCAACACCCATGGAACCCCTTCCCAGGGCAGAGTAACGCAATGCAGTCAATTGTTCTGCGTTGTTTTACACATGATTTTTGAAGCCACTCAGAGCCACCAAAGTGGCTTTGCGTGGCTTCAAAAATCTGACTTAAGGTTTGCGCCGCTCTTGAACCACATTGGGTGCAAACCAGGTCATAAATAAGCCATAGTGTGTAGATAATCAAAATATTCCCATTGATTTATTCATGCATAATCTTTATTGTTTATGTTGTGAATATACACACATTTCTATCAAACAAATAAAAAACAATCTATTATTAGATCTATAAAATACACTATTTACAATATCAATAAAAACTGGTATCAGAGTGAAACATATAACATCATAACCTTCATAATCCTATAAATTAATGATTAATTAATTTTTTTCCATTGAGTTGTCTCCAGTACCAGACATTTTCTTTGTTACAACAGAGGAAAACATCTGTTGCACTTATTGGACTATAATCTCTCTGGGAAAGCCTTAGAATTCATTGAGGTATATTTGTGCTTTCGAAATTGGTTTACAAAACAGCAACACAATATTGTATTTTCAGGATTCATGTGCTTTTACCAAGAATTAGTGCAGATTTTATATTTTCAAAGCCATATTCAACAAATAGTAGCCGTGGCCATCTCTTAATTAAATTGTATGCATAAAGGATCCCCAAAACAGAAAATACATCTTGTCTTATTTTAGAAGGTATAGACAATAGCAATTATTTTAGCTGGTTTGACAGCAATTACTTGTGGATCACCTTAAAGCTAAAGTGCCCAAACAAAACAAACATAGAGGGATCACTTCTTGGTTGCCTATACTCCTGGCACCAATCTTGACCCTTAGGTACCTCAAACCCAACACACTTGATATCGTAGGGTAAGCAATGTTGCATCTGGTTTTTACGGTAGTGATGTTCCTTAATATCCAAAACAGTACAGGTAAGACAAAACAGCATTTAAACCTAGGGATGTATTTGCTTGACATGGGCAACCCATGGGAGAGAAGTGGCATTATCCATATTTAGTAAATCTACCAACTTGTCTTGGGTAATTCTTTATTAGCCCAAAACGTAGCCCAAAATCAAATGGTTTTAATTGTAGCAACTCTCAACTTCATTCTCAATTGTTTCCTAGGTGTGGACTTGGGTAGAGCTCAAAGATTCCAAAGGAAACTATCTTGGGCATAAGCCAAAGGTCTATTTTTGAGAAGGCTACAGAGCACACCACTATATAATGCTTCCTCAAATGACTTTGCCCTACATCATTCTAGTGATGGCCGGGGTGTAATACAGGACCCTGGAACCCCTGCAATGCAGGGTGGGGAGCGCAGTCCTTCTTGGGTCCCCAAACCCTTCAGGGGGCCCTTTTCAGCCCAAAGCCAATGAAAATGGGTGGGATAATGGAGACTCAGGACTCAGGGGCCCCCTCAACACATTCTGCATGGGCCCCCATAATTGTGTGCTATGCCACTGGTGATGCAGATATAGGATCCCTTCCTATCAGCTATGTATTTAGGACTGCGACTACCTGGCCACAATTGCATGCTCTTTGTGGGTTTGTGAGAGGAAAAACCTTTCTGGCAAATCTGAAAAACATAACAATCAATTTCATTCACCAGCTGTAATTTTTTTTTTTATGTTTGAAAAAGCTTTATTGAAATAATATTATACAGGAAAATATCAGCAAGAGAAAACATAAAATAGTGAACAAGTAGCACAAGATATGAACATAGCTGATATCATTTTAAAAACCGAAAAAGCTTCTTTTATAAACTTTTAAGGGGAAAAAGAGGGAAGAGGGAGGGAGGGGAAAGAAAGTGGGAAAAAAGGGAAGAAGAAGAAGGGAAAATAATACTTAATGCTAAAACATGTCAACAATAATCATTAAGGAATGCAAAACAGGAGTGATCCACGATCAGTACATAAAATATAAAATATAATACAATATAGATAATAATAAACCAGAGGAGTAAGCAAAAGGCGGCAGAAAAGAAGAGAGTCAAAAAAAGAAAAGAAAAATAAATAAATAAATAAATAAATAAATATTTCAAGGTGGTTTAAAGTTCTCCGAATTAGTTTGTGAAACCTTCTTCGTGGCCAAAAGATCTAAATATGAAGTGAGAGGTAACCAGAAAAGATCCACATTACGAGGTGGCTTACAGGAAGAGGCAAAAGAAACATCAAGTCTATGAGTGTGGCATAGTGCGTTCCACCAAGCTTGAATAGAGATGCTGGTGAGGGATTTCCAGTTCGAGGAAATGTGTTGGAAGGCAAGAGCAATCATGAGGTCGTAGAGACCATGAGAGTGTGGAGGAATATCAAGCAAGTCAGAAAGGCTGCCAAGAAAAAGGAGGGGGATAGAATATGGACAGGAAAGATCAAAAATATGGGTGATATATGACCAAACTTTATCCCAAAATTTTAAAACAGAAGGACATAAAAAAAAGAGATGAAAAGTATCAGCCATAGGCGAAGCACAGGTCCAGCAGTTAGCATTAGGAATAGATGGAGAAAAACGAGATAGAGAGAGAGGAGAACGGTAAAGGCGATGATAAAAATAAAATAGGGATTGAGTAAGAGAAGCAGAACGAGAAATTTTTAAAGATCTGGCCCAAATTTTATCCCAAAGAGCAACAGACCAGGAAGAACCCAAATCCAATTCCCAAGAGAGTTCTAATTTAGTTTTATTACGTGCAGGATTGGGGGAAGAAAAGAATTTATAGATAAGAGAAGCCTTGGGCAAAGTAAGAAGAATTGGAAGGAGAGGGGGAGGAGTAGAAGTGGATATGGAAGAGGGGAGAGAATAGAAACGGTCAAGAACAATCGTCATAAGGATAGAAAACTTTTGTAAAAAGGAACGGGGACAATGAAACAGAAGTTGAAATTTAGGGAAAGAGCAAGGTACTAAGCCATCAAAAAGCTGATTAACCCATATGATACCTTTTGAACGCCAAGACTTCCAACAGATAGGTCTGTTTTTGAGAAGAATGAGTGAATTATACCAAAGAGGCGAATTTAAAAAAGACTCACGCGTCATGTTGGAAAGGAGAAATAGGGGAGGCAAAAGAGAAGAAGTATGTTTAAATAAGGGTGGAAGAGTATATGGTGAGTTGGCGGAAAAGCGTAGGATTTCGGGAAAAGAGAAGGGTAACAACAACGATTGTTCGATCAGGAGCCTAAGAGGAGTAAAAGGAGAGGAGCCTGATGCAAGCCATCTGGATGCCTGGCGGAGAGTGAAAGATTTATGATATAGACGGAAGTCTGGAAAATTGACTCCTCCATTAGACTTAGGCTTTCGAAGGTTAAGTAAAGAGATTCTAGATTTTTTGCCCTTCCAGAGAAATTTTGAGAGACATGAGTCAATTCGTTTAAAATAGAGAAGAGGAATGTGAACAGGTAACATAGAGAAAGTGTAAATCAAGACAGGAGCTATCATCATTTTTATGGAATCCAATCGACCCCACCAGGAGAGAAAAAGAGGGTTCCAAGTAGTAAACAGTTTTTCAATACGAGATTGAACGGCAGACATATTTAATTTAACGGAAGTGCCAATAGAAGAAGAGAACCAAATTCCTAAATATTTAATTTTTGATTTATTCCATGCAAAACCTGTAGAAGAGAAGAGATGAGGAAGACAAACAGATGTAAGGGGGAGGATCTCAGTTTTGTCAGCATTGATTTTATACCCCGAGACTAAAGAAAAAGAGGTGAATTCAGATAGTAAAGAAGGAATAGAAGAAGTTGGATCAGATATGAATAAGAGAATGTCATCAGCATAAGCAGATAGCTTTAACTGGTTATCACCATATGGGAAACCGGATATAGAGTCATTATTGCGAATAGAAGATAAAAAGGGCTCAAGAGCAAGAACAAAAAGAAGCGGAGATAAAGGACATCCCTGACGAACCCCTCGATGGAGCATAAAAGAAGAAGAGATCTGACCATTGACAAGAACAGAAGCTTTGGGAGCAGAATAAAGTAAGGAAATAAGAGAAACAAAATTGGGTCCAAAACCATGCCAACGTAAAGAAGCAAACAGAAAAGACCAGTCAACTCTATCGAAAGCCTTCTCTGCGTCAACAGAGATGGCTGCTAAGGGGATAGAAAGAGAGGAAGCTTTATTTAAAACGTTTAGAAAAAGACGGGAATTATCAGAAGTAAGCCTACCTTTGACAAAGCCACATTGCTCTTTGCCAATGAGGTGCGGCATAAAGGATTCCAGACGCAGAGCAAGTACTTTAGCCAGTAACTTATAATCCACATTAACTAGCGAGATCGGGCGGTAATTTTTGCAAAATTGAGGATCCCGACCCTCTTTAGGAATAAGGCAAATAGTAGCATCCTGAAATGTGCCATCTGACTTACCAGAAGCATAAAAGGATTGAAAAAGAACAAGAAGTTTAGGAAGCAAAAGGTCAGAAAAATGCAAATAAAACTCAACCGAAAAACCATCTGGACCAGGAGTTTTCCCCTTAGTGAGAGTATTCACGGCGGTGGAGAGTTCATGCAATGAGAGATCAGTTTCTAGATCTGGAAAATTGAGGTGAGAAGTAATGGGTCTAGGGATTGCCTCCAAATAAGTCTGGATAAGAGTAGGGGTAGGAGGGGATTCTGGAGTATAGAGTTGCTGATAAAAGGAACGAAATTGGTCGAGAATTTCACCATCCTTATGTAAAAGAGTATTGTCTGAAGCAAAAATAGAGTCTATAGTAGTACGATCCTTCCGCGCCTTAAGATAATTCGCTAAAGTTTCCCTGATTTACTGCGACCACCGTAGAAACGGGCACTACTACGGAGAAGAATAGATGAGGCATTGTCCGTGGTACATTTATTGAACTCCAATTTAGCACGCAAAAGGTCCGGAGGAATCAATTTGTCCGAAGATGTATAAAATGTATGTTCTAATGCCTTGATAGCAACTAATGTAGACTTTTTTATTTGGAAACATTTCTTTTTCTTGGAGACAAAATCAATTATAAAACCTCTAGCAGTAGCCTTAAAGGAATCCCATAAAATATGAGGGGAGATGCTAGGGTCACAGTTAATTAAAAAGAAGTCGCGAGTAAAGGCACGGAATGAGGAGGAAAAAAGAGGGTCAGTAAGAAGGGAAGCATTAAAACGCCACCTAGAAGATTTAGGAGAAGGAGAGAGTAATTCAAGATCTGTCACAACAGGTGCATGATCCGAGATAACTATGGGCTCAATAGAAGAAGATAGTAAGGATTGAGATAAAGGTTGAGAAAGAAAGATGTAATCAAGACGAGTGAAAGAAAAGTGAGGCGGAGAGAAAAAGGAATAGTCTAGAGTGTCAGGGTGGGATAGCCGCCAAGAGTCCACAAAGTGAGATTGGAAAAGAGTGTCAAGGAATTGTTTATGAGATTTGTGGGGAAGAAAGCGTACTGCAGATTTACGGTCAAGAAACGGATCAACAATCTGATTACAATCTCCACCTAAAATAAAAAATTCATCTTGGTATTGAATACATTTTTCTGTAATAGAGGGCCAAAAAAGGAAATCAGGTTGCGTGGGGCCATAAACATTGAAAACAGTCAAAGAAACAGAATTAATCAATAACTTAGCAAGGATCCATCGACCATCAGTATCATTTTCTTGAGACAGAATTTTACATTTCAAGCGTTTGTGACATAATATAGCAACCCCGTTTTTTTTGTGAGCAGCAGGGGAAAACAAGACTGTACCCACCCAGTTCCTTTTAAGTTTAAGTGACTCAGCTTCTGTAAGGTGAGTTTCTTGCAAAAGAACTAAATCAGGGTTATAAGATGCTAAGTGAGATAGGACTCTCTGTCGTTTAACTGGGCTAACAAAACCTTTTACGTTCCAGGAAATAACTCTGAAGTTGCAAACAGTATAAATCAATAAGAACAAGGATCACATTAACACTCAAAAATATAAATATACCAAAAATCGTATGAAAAGTACAAAGGATAAGAAATAAGGGCAGGTAATAAAGAAAAAGAGCATAGTAACAAAAATCAACAAAGTATGAAGAGAAAGAAGATAAATAAGATCGTATAAGGAGGATGATAGAAGAAAAATAAAAACAATACGGAAAGGTGGGAGAACTAGAAGAGAATGGGAAGGAAAGGAAAGTGGAAAAAAGGAAGAGGAAAAACAGAAGATAGAGAAACAAGAAGAGACAGTACATGTCCAACAGGACGACTGAGGGAAACATACCTGAGGGGAACAGAATGAAGAACGGTGGGGCAATGGCGACACGCAACAAGACGAGCCAGCCAAAGACCGGGGAATCCAGCGACCCCAGGACGGGAGAAGTAAGGGAATAGAGCCAAATATAACGGAGGGAAATACAACGAATTGATCTACATAAATGAGAAAAGAGTGTACAGAAAGAAATTAACAACAAGAAATGGAGAACCAACAAAAACAAAAGCTTCAAAAAGAGATAAAAATACTATGACACACTTATCATAAAACCTGTGAGGAGAAAAAGTTAGGCATAAAGCAGTAAGCAGTAAAAGAGATGAAAAAACACTATGACGCACTTATCATAAAACCTGTGAGGAGAAAAAGTTATGCAAAAAAGCAGTAAACAGTCAACCATTAGGAGTAGCTGAGGTATCCATGCCGCTATTATTCTGGATATGAATAACATTTTTAAGTTCAGCAGGATCATGAAAGGACCAGGTGCGATTTTGATGAGTAACTTTAAACAGGCAGGGGTGAAACAAGCCATATCTCGCCCCAAGAGCTCGAAGAGGCACACGAAGATTTAAGAATTCTTTCCGTCTGGAGGCCGTAGCATTGGAAACATCCTGTGAAAGAAATACTCTCTGACCCTGCCATGTTATTTGACGCTTAGATCCTGCTGCTGAAAGAACAGATAAAAGATCAGTGAACTTCAGAAACAGAATAATGACACCTCTTGGCTTAACCGCTGCATCAGGGCGGGGACCCAAACGATGAGCCCTTTGGATGGTAAGGGACGTAGAAGGTGACATATCCAAAAGCTTCGGAAGGAAGGAAGTAAAGAAAGTCACAGGGTCATCTCCCTCAAGGGACTCCGGCAGACCATAAATACGAAGGTTATTCCTCCTATTTCTATTTTCCAAATCTTCAGTGTGCCGCTGAAGGGCAAGAACAGATTTTTCCAAACAGGAAATACATTGAGAATGGGTATTTGTTTCGGAGATTTGCTGCTCAACCGATGACAATCTACTATCCAAAGCCAGCCATTTCTCCTCAAACTGTTGCATCTTGGTATTGGTCTCTTCAACAAAAGGACGCAGAGCGCGAATCTCCTCTAACAATAACTCCATTGAAATAGAGGACGGAGAGGTAGAAGGCGGCGGTGAGTCTTGCTTTTGTCGTTTTGTAGATGAAGAAGAAGAAGCAGGTTTAGTCGAAGACGACTGTGTAGAGGGGAGACGATGAGGAGCAGCCCCAGCCATGTGACCTGCAGGTGAAGAGGGAGTAGATTGTAGAGAAGAGGCTGGTGGAATCGTAACAGAGGTGCCCCTCGACGGAACAAAAATAAATTTGGGTTTGCGCAGTTTGCCCATAGACTCTCTTCCAGAGAAATGAACTATGCGCAAACCGCTTGACGTGAAGAGATGGAGGTCCAACCAAGGCAATACCGTGACTAGTGAAACCTCAAGGGTGGTATCTAGGTAGACAACGATGACTTGACAGAAAAAAAAAAAAAAAAACAGCTCCCAATATGTATCTCGCCAGTGAAGGATATATTTCAGGCCTTTAAAAAACTGAAAGTGGTGGAAAACAGCGCCATCAAAAAACTGACATTTGGATGAAGTTGTCAAAATAAATACATGCCAAGCACCATGACAATTGAAATGTTATATATATAAAAAAAAAAAACCTTCAGTCTCACAGGTAAAAGGATGGAAGAAGCCAATGAGCATGCCACCCGAAGCCAGGAACATCACAGAGGCTAATTGTGGGCATATTAACTTAAAGCAGAAGGCTTAATGAAGGAAAAAATTCTCCACAAAGGGCGCAGTTGCATGAAGAGGCCAGCAGATGGCACCAGCGTACCACGCCATGTTAAAGAAAAAAAGCTTCGTGAGGAGAATGTATCCTCGACGAGAAAAGGACCAAAAACGGCTCAATTCATGCCGCAAAAGCTCTCACCGGCGTCGCGCTGTGTTCCGGTTGGCGGAACTAATCCAATTAGGGAAGTTTAATGACCCAGGCCAGGAGCGGCGAAGAAAAAGCCGTCCTGTTGCGGCGGAGCTCCCGTCTCAGGCGGCCATCTTGATCGGCGCCGAGACCACGCCCCCACCAGCTCTAATTTTTAATTGGTTACACAAAATGATTTCCTTGGTTGGTATCTAGAACCTGCATTGTCAACTTTACAATTGGCTGAGTTAAGCTTTAACCCCTTAATATAACAATACTCTTCACAATCTGCTAAAAGTTTATGCAGGCCATTTTCACTACAGTCAAACAGGATGGTGTAATCTGCATAAAGGATCCACTATAGAATCACTTCTGGAGGACTGTCTTATATTTGCAATATAATTCGCTTATCCAAATTAATAATAGCAATGTTCAGAAACAGATTTACTGAAAAGCAAAACTCATTTATATTTTGTTAAATGATTCTCCATTGGAGACTAAAGAATTTTTTACTCAACTATCAGTTTTTTTATTTTGAATTCATAATCCTAATATTTGTTTAGATAATGATAAGTAGCACATCAACAGTAAACAATGCATATAAAAAAAAAACGAAATGGAGTGTTTAGAGATTGGCAGAGAGGATGCTCCAACACAATGGTGAGGGAGTATACACTCTGCCAAACTGAAGGTCCTCCTACCAGATTTACAGAGGGGAGGACAATAAATAGGTCATCGATGGAGACTGTTTTGCCCTCCATCGCTGACATACCCCTGACCCATAGCGCCAGGTCTGACCTACAGGTTTTTCCTGGTGGTAAGTGGCAGTGAAAATTGCCTATTTGTCTACTCGAAATAGGTTGGGCCGTGGAGTCGCCAATCCTCTGACAGCCTTTATTCAGTTGGGCCATCAGAGGTATGGCGATTCGACTGCCCCCCCTAATAAGAGTAGGTTCTCAAACGGCCAATTTTCACTGCTCCTTCCGAAGGGGCAGTGAACACTGCAAAATGATCACCTGAGAATGGGAGACAACTGCAATGGTGTGGGGGGCTATTAGTTTTTGTATTTTCAGAAAGAAATGTCACTTTGGACTTTTTGGGGGGGAAACAGTTTGGCAGACTGTACCATCATTTTGACTGTACCATCCATCAAACTTGTAATACTTTGGCAGAAATCACCATGACACTGGTTCCTGCCAATAATAGGTGGCGACAGCGGTTCATGCCAATGTTAAGAGTTGTGTGCTGGACAAGCGGACATCTCTACATTTGGCCGGCAGAGGACCCTTGATATGCTGGGGTAAAGTACTTCATCATACTGACAAATTGATCTCAGTCCATCAAAGTCTAGATCAGGCCCTAAAACACTGTTTGAAAACCTATACAGGGCCTAATTTAGAATTTGGTGGATGGAGGTAAATTTGTCGGTATAGCTGAGTACTTTGCTCCAACCATACCAAGTGTCCCTTATCCACCAAATTTAGAGTGTTCTGTCTGACCAGCGGACAGCTCTTAAAAATTGACAGGAACCTCCATCATGGTGGTTCCTGTCAATGTAATCAAAGATTGATAGACGGTACCATCAAAATGATGGTACCATCCATCAAACTATTAACATGTTTTTGTATTTACAAAAAACAAAATCACAAAGCAGAATTCTGTTTTTGAAAATGCAAAAACTAATGCCCCCCACACCAAAAGAGTTGTCTTCAATGGTGTGGGGGTGATTTTGCACTTTTCTGTTCCCCGTTACCACCAAGTTTTATCTGCCACTAAGGGGCAGTGAAAACAGGCCATTTGACCGCTCAGTCCATGTCAGGCCTGGCATTCAAATTACCCAACCTCCAATGGCCCTTAATCTGACGGGCCATTAGAGAAGTATTTCAGCAACAGACAGCGTCACTGACATACTTTAGGTCCTCCCGTCTGTAAAAAATCAGCGATGGACTACCCTCTCCACCATACTCTAAACCAGACCCTAAAACTTTAGTACTCAAAAGAAACCACCACATTCAAAATAGAAAGGTACATCAAGATGAAATGCCTAACACTGTTCCAATCAGTCTATGGAAGCCAATATTTCTGTCTTCTGTGTAATTCAACGAGGCATATCATCAGGGATGATATTCTTATTCAATAAATCAATATCTCTGCACTATTAAAACTAACAGATGATTCACAAATAAATATTTAAGTCCCCAATCAACAATACAAATACTTTCAAAGTTTTTTTATGCACACATCAATTCAATAAAAAAAAATATTTTTACATAAAGTGATCGATAATGCGATATTTGATGCATATATGTACAAGTAAAAGTATTCAGAACCTCAATAGGTATATCTAGTCACCTGGTAGTATAAGCCCAAACCAGGCATAGCCTCTCCAGGCAACACTGAACCAAGAATTAAGAAGAATTTGCATCAATGTTAAAGGTAGCCATGGTCAACAAGAAAACGCAACATTTCCTCTGCTGCGTATCTCAAGGGCTAATAGTAGCTAATGTAGGCGGAGATTATTGCACCTTGTATCTTCTGTAATTCAGCAATTATGCGCATTCTGGCTGAA
The DNA here is from genome assembly GCF_964204655.1 of Triturus cristatus. Taxonomy (NCBI): domain Eukaryota; kingdom Metazoa; phylum Chordata; class Amphibia; order Caudata; family Salamandridae; genus Triturus; species Triturus cristatus. Next base: position 211,434,300 of record NC_140592.1, read on the forward strand.
TTATTAAAATGTTGACCCAAAGTCTGTGGATTCTTTATAACAAGGAACCTAAGAAGTTATATAGCTATCCACCTAAACCATGCTTTTCATGTAAACACAAAATGCTGCCATTTTTGCAAATACATCACTCTGAGATTTGAAGAAGGGGTTACATCTACTTCATTTTAGGAACTCCATGGCACGTCTTGAAAGATAATGTCAAACCCCTTTATCATAGAACACATTTACATTTTTTTAAGCAAAGCCTTACTGCTTTGAGAAGCAGATAATGATGATGATGTTACCATTGTTGGGTGATATACTGTTCCACCAGAAAAACCTCCAATTCAGTTAATTTAAGTGTTTTCACTAAGAGTTGTATTTGTTTTGCACCTCTAACATGAATAAACATTTCAATGCCTAACATCCAAATTACTTTTCTTAAGAACTTGTGAAACATTGGAGTTCAGATAAGCCAGTACCATCCAGGAACCTCCAGAAAGCAAACCAGAGGACACTGTACCTCAAGAAATCATTGAGGTACAAAAGCATGTCCGGTGTGGTAAGCAGAATACAAAAATGTAAACTAATTTGGTGGATGAGCTCCTCAAGATTTAACATTACTACTTATTTTGGCTGTACTGTAGCTTCATTTTTATTTTGTTAATATGTTGGTCCTGTAAGGGTGACATGATGACAGGCCCTTAGCTCACATGCAACATGTAGATAAAAAAATACTGGTACACATAGGTCATGAACAGCTTGCCCACACTGTTTAAAGGTTAGCAGAGTTGCGTTCTGTGCACTTCACCAGTGTTCAATGTTGATTCTCTCCCATGAGAACAGTGATATGATGTTTACACCAGTACATACACTTTTACAGCAGTGCACTTGCCCAGAACAGTTATATGCACGCTTTGAAACTTTTAAAATCCTGTTTAAATGGTTGTCTCTATGATTCCTAATGCCAGAATTGCATGGTTATTGCACATGTAAACTGACAATGCTATCTGATCATCACTTACTTATTCCTCTGGTTTGCCATAGAATTGCCTGTACAGGGGCAGGAGAGTGTCCAGCAGCATCTTGTTCTCCTCAGCTGTGAAAGCTGGGGCTCTGCACGCTGTACAGCGGGACATTGTAGCTCCCACACGATGAACTCACTAGGGAATCGAGTGACATATCTAAATCAAATAGGCAGTCTTCAGTCCATGCGGCCAAAGCAATAGGTCCGCTTCTGTCGCATTTTCTGAAACAGTCCAATGCATTCCATTGTTTACTGACGACATGCCTACCGTGCCGTTCAAAAAATATCTTCGGACCGCAAGTGACTTTGATACATTACCAATGGGAGTTTACCACATAGGTGTACACGCTATGCGGAAACGGTCCGAGACCCGCAACTGGCACCATGGCAACTAACAGCCTATGGGTGTGTCCTGTTCGGTAATGATGCGCCTACCGCAACCTTTGAAAAATCGGTCGGCAGGCAAACATGGTGTGAGTTTGTGATATTCCATGCCTGAATGCTGCATTTTTCTGTGGAAAGGGACATCTAATTGAAACGCTCAAACTCCCATGAAGACCGAACTTTGAGGGGCACATGACGCACTGATTGGAAGGCTAATACTAACAGGAAAGGAAACAACTCCATTTTGCCTCTTAGGGTTGATCACAGTAAAAATGTGTTTTTGTTGAATTCCAAGTACAGTCTTCACCTAGTCACTGCATTACAGGACAGTGTGACCCAGTGTGCAATCTGTGTGATCTGAGACTGGAAAGGTGGTGTGTGTTTCAATTCCTGGATACTACATTTACTGAGGAATGACTACACCGTGACATTAAGCAGCCACATACACTTAGCTCTTATATGTGAGTTTCTAGAGTTCCTTTGTGTGCTACACTTAAGTGTGTAACTGCATTTTCTGAAACTTCTACATGGTAAATGGTTTGTGTATGTAATTGTTTGTGTAATGGAGACATGACAACATGACTGTGTCCACCCTGTGGCATTAGTGTGCATAATTTACATTGTGTTATGCCATATCTATGTAGTGTCCCACATGTCATGCATTACACGATCCTATGTGTATACAGATAAACCATATAATTGTTCTCACAAACAGAAATCTAGTCTTCTTGGCTTGTGAGTTTTGGAGTATGTCCTGCTTGCTTTGCATGAACAATCACAGACAGTAGTTAAGATTATACTACTGCACTCGAATTGCTGTGTCCCCAAACATTTCAAACATGTTGACCTGTATGTAGTGATGTGTATCTAAGGTTAACATTGTTCATTGAAATGTATATTTTCAGTGACATGTAGTTTTATGTGTGGTTATTCTGTCTTTGCTGTTGGTCTAAGTGCATGTTGCCTGGTACATTGTGAAATAACACCAACTGTGTATACAATCTACACTTAGGTATCGCAGAGGAGGCGGCAGACAGCCTCCTGTGTACAGGTCATTTCTAGGCCTGGGCGAAGCACTACGCTACGCTCGCGTAGTTTGCGAAGTTCGCGCTACTTCGTACTACGCGAACTGCACGTAGCACAGTGCGAACACGCGTAGCGTAGTGTTGCGTAGTGCTGCGGTCATTTTTTGCTTGCTCGCGGTCCTCAACGTCAAGTTGGCGACCGCGAGCAAGCAAAATGACATCCCGGCGAGACTTTTTCCTTGTTCGAGATCAGCAACTGCAAGTTGACGATCGCGAGCATGGAAAATAAACCTCCCGGCGAGATTCCCAACGCGAGGAGGTCAGGTTTCTCATTGCGAGTGGTCGCGTATGCTCGCGACCGCTCGCGATGAGAAACTACCAGTTCGCGTTGAGAAAGCTGAAGCTCGAGTAAAAATCTACTCGAGCAGCAGAAAACTACAGCTCGCACTGTGCAAGATGCCATTTTCAATGATTGCACAGTGCCGGTTGCTTGTCCGCACTGTGCAATCATTGGAAACAACATCTTGCACAGTGCGAACATGTTACTACGCAGTTCGCGAAGTGCTACGCGTAGCTCGCGTAGTGCGAACTTCACTTTGCGTAGCTTCGCGAAGTGCTACTTCGCGAACTACGCCCACCCTTAGTCATTTCCAGACCTACAAACATTGGAAGAGCGAGACATCATCAAGAAATACTGTTTCACAAGGGCATCAATTGATGAGTTGTGCCAGCAGTTGTCACCTCATTTGTGGCCACAACAAACTTATCCAACAGCACTAGCCCCCTAGGTGAAGGTGAGGGCAGCATTGCATTTCTTTGCCACAGGAACATTCCAGTACACAGTGGCAACATCAGGTGGAATGTCCCAGCCCATGTTCAGGAATGTTCTTTGTGAAGTGTTGCAGGCATTGACCCATTACATGGTCCCCTACATAAAGTTTTCTAAACCTGGAGAATTGTCTGACATCAAGGGTGATTTCTATGCATTAGGACGGATACCCCAGGTAATTGGATCTATTGATGGCACTCATGTTGTGTTGATACCACCAAGTGTATCGCAACAGGAAACATTTCCATTCCATGAATGTCCAGGTGGTGTGTTTGGCTGACATGTGCATCTCACATGTCTGTGTCCTTTATTCTGGGTCTACACATGATGCATATATCCTGTGTAACAGCATCATTCTCCATCTGATGACTCATCTACAACCTGCCCAGGCCTGGCTTGTTGCTAGGTGATGTTGTATATGAATGTTGTAGTGTGTGTTGGTTGTATGTCAGATAGTGATATGTTGTTTGACAACTGAACTTTTTTCTGTATTCAATGTAGGAGACTCTGGATACCCCAACCAGCCATGGTTACTGACACCACTATGCAACCCAGTCACCCCAGCAGAAGTGCGCTTAAATGAGGCCCATGGCCTGACCAGGCAGACAGAGGAGCAGACGTTTCGCCTTCCAAAGTCAGGATTTCACTGTCTGGATAAGACGGGAGGAGCCCTCTAATACGCCCCAGGAAAGGTGTGCTAGATAATTGTGGCTTGCTGCATGCTACACAACATAGCAAAACATAAGGAAATACCTCTGATGGTGTCCTACACACACTCTTCCCACCCAAAGAAACCTGACCACCTGGCAGAACGGTTTTCGGAGAGTGAGTGGAAACGGACTATCAAGATGGCTGACACTGGTTCCTGGTGTCTGACTTGACCACAACTCCTATCATGGTCTTGTTTGTGCTCCAAACACCAGTCACCAGAGTCAGCCATCTTGCCAGTCCATTTCCACACACTGTCAGGTTGCCATTGACCCAGATGAGATGTTTGGGATGGGTGGCAGGAGGATTGGTTACCATTACTCCAACTCCCATCAGGCTCTGTCCTACATGCACACTTCCCACCCAGCCCAACCAGGCCACCTGGAACTGTGCTTTCTTGAGAGTGAGTGGAAACGGACTATCAAGATGGCTGACACTGGTGCCTGGTGTCTGACTTGACCACAACTCCCAGCAAGGCCTTGTGCTCCAAACACATGGCCCCCGTATCAGCCATCTTGCCAGTACATTTCCACTCACTCTCATGAAAGCAGAGTTCCAGGTGGCTTGTTTGGGCTGGGCGGGAAGGTGTGTGTAAGACAGAGTGTTGGGAGATGTTGCCCTTGCAAATCCTCTTTTTCTCACCCAGCCCAGCTAACTCCTCGGGCCCTATGGGTACCTGACTCTGATGAGACGTGTACTTGCAAGATGCCTGACACTGGTGCCTGGTGTCTGACTTTACCACAACTTCCATCATGGCCTTGTGCTCCAAACACCAGGCACCAGTGTCAGCCATCTTGCCAGTACATTTCTACTCACTGTCAGGAAATCAGGGTTCCAGGTAGGCTGTTTGCGATGGGTGAGAGGAGGAGTATTTGCAATGTCTACATCTCCCATCAGGCTCTGTCCTACACACACCTTCCCAACCAGCCCACCTGGAACTGTGCTTTCCTGATAGTGAGTGGAAATGTACTGACAAGATGGATGACACTGGTGACTGGTGTTTGGAGCACAATTCCTTGATGGGGGTTTGGGAGAAGTGTGTACATGGCAATAGTTTGGAGCCTTTTCTTAATTGCAGGTTTGTTTGAGTCTAAAAACGGTCACTTAGTTAACTGGGTCCATTACAGAGATGCCTACAGAAGTGTAATTGCTAATTTGTGTGAGATGTGGAGTACCTACTTACCAGACTCCATTCCTTCTAGGATTCCATACAAGCTCTCCGGCGGAAGAATGGCAAGCACCTTCTCCTCCCAGGAAGTAAAGTGCACAGGTGGTGGAGGAGGACCACCGCCAGTCTGTTGTTCAGCCTCGTGTTCTTTGCTGCACAAGAGTTTGATCCTCCTTCTCACATCATACCACCTCTTCTTGATATTATCCAGTGTGTACCGCACAGGTGCTTCAGAGTTCACCTTGTCGATTATCATGTCCCACGTCTTATTTTTCTGGCTGATGGGGGTCTGTTGGACTAGGGTTCCTAATAAATGTGGCTCTACTTTGATGATTTGATCAACAAGCACTATCAACTTCTTATCTTTAAAACGTGCCTGGTGAGGGTGAGGGTGGCTGTGGGCTTGATAGATTGTGTGTATCCTTGTGTTTACGTCTTGAAGGTATTTAGGATGAGATAATACAATAACAGATTGTTTGTTCGTCTACTGTTTTTCTTGCAGAGTTTATACCTGTGCAAAGAGTGGGCTTACAATCTGGGAATATACTTTTATACTTAAGGTGAGCTATCACTGTTTTTACACTGAATGGATGGTAATTATGCATTAGTTAATCACTGTTTCAACATTTCTTCATCTTCAACCGATTTCACTTTGGTTTGCAGATTGGTCTGATTGTTGTTTTTCTTCATTAATTAATGACATTTTGCACTGGGAAAGATTGGCAACAAGAACTTTCACTCATATTCTTTTTAGAATTTCAAGCATGGTGACTTTGTATAATGTGAGTCTGTGCTCAATACACTCAAGCACAGAGGTGTCACGCATGAACACTTTCAAACACTTTTTTTACACTCATGACTGATTGCATATTGCAGCAGGCATATATTGATCAGAAACTGTATGCACAATTAAGTAGTTTGGGACCAGTATTGGTACACTAGAATCCACAGTGCACATAAGTTGCTGGCCTTATATGATCCTCCATGTAATATCTGTTTGTTAAAATATTGGCTTTTTGTTTTGGGTTTCAGATATGCCCCTGAGGAAGGGACCTTGAAGTACCGAAATGCATCGGGCATGAAAATGAATAGAAACAAATTATTTCATGCAGTTCTTGAAATGTTATGTCTTATGTCAATGTCATATTATTTGTATCATAACAAACCGTGTTTGAAATAACTTTTTGTTGTAAGATGTTAGGAATCTGGTACTATTAGCATGGTACCAAATGTAATGAACTAATTACATATTATGTATGAAGAAATAAATGCTCAAACAATAGAGTACGAGGCAGACTGAGGCTCACATTGTGATTAATTTAGTGAAGAACTTCGGTTCAGAGTGAACAGTGCACACCGCAATCAAGTTTGTGTACTTGTTATATTTTTTCTGCAAAAATGACAACACATGCCATTCAGTGGCTAACAAAGTAGGTCTCTGGTGGAAACAGGGTTTTGATTGAAAAGGAGGATGTCAGATACGCATTCGCAACAATTCTCATATGTATAAATGCCCATGATTGCTCACACATGATGCTTTGTAAACCATGGTTTTTTGCCTTACTGTTAGAGTCAGAAATATCACATGAGCATCATTCAGAAGTGCTTTACAAAAATTAGATGAAAAGCAATAGCATTTAAGCTGTACAAAGTGTGCAAGATGCAAAAAATAAGTGAGGGACATTCAGATTTGGCCTTTATAAATGTGGACTTCTGCAGTCTTGTGTTGAATACACATTTACAAGTAAGATGTTCAGTACTAATAGGTTTACTTGCGTACTAAGATGTGATATTTACGGAACAGTATCAAATATTTTCCCCACAAGTCTGATACATGTAGTTGTGTAATCTTGGAAGAGTTGTGATGAAACCTATGTGTCAAGTACATATGGACGACTCGTGATTCGTTTTAATTCTTGTTCACAGCATCAGAACCGGCCAGCGGAGGAGACTGAGCCACGGATGTTGGGGAAGCAGGTAGCCAGAGTGGTTCCAGTGCTGACACTGAGCAAGAGGGAACCAGTGGCACAGAGGGTGAGGGGAGCCTCAATGTGGTAACGAGTGAAGTTACATCTGTCAGCTCTACGACAAGCTCAAACTCCAGTGATGACTCCCGCGTCCCATGTGGTGGTGGAGGACCCAGGAACTGGATCCACTCCATCAGAATCCACCACCACACCACCATCTCCACCCTTCCAGCTACTCCCCAGTGCACTGGCCATGGCCGCTCCCCCAGAAGAGGAGGCGTCTCCTTTGCGCCAGGCACCTCACCCGCTGCCTGAGTTCCCCTGCTCCCCTGAGTTTGGAGGCAATTGACATCTGGAGGCAGATCTCTACGGGGCATACAGCAGAGCTGAATGTCCTCCAGGTGCATACCAATCACCTTACCCAAATAGTATCTTTCCTGGAGGGCATTCACTCGTACATGTCTGTCCTACAGAGATCCAATCAGGCTCTAGCCTCCACATTAGACCAAATTCAGATGTCCCACCCCACTCCTGCCTCTTAGCCATCCACAGTCCTGACTACTCTCCCTGACCCAAGCACACACAACATAAACATGCATCTACCTCACCATCTACACACAGCACACAAACACACAGACATAAGAGCAAACACACACACACATGCACACTCACAAGACAGACATCACACTCATCACCCCAGACATGCCAACAGACACCACACCAGCATCCACAGACATGCCGCAGACCTCACAACCTTCTGCCTCCACAACCCCTACTCTTGCCTCTCCTCATACCCACTTTGCCCAGAAACTCCACCTCATTGCCCCTGACCTCTTCCCAACCCAAACCTCCCAACCACCTCCCAAAAAGAAGAAAATGACACTGGCGCCCCTTCCAATCACTTCAGACTCTACCCCAGCCTACCACAAAAAAATACCCCTAAAGCTTTCACCAAAAGAAAATTCCCTGGGTCCAAAAAGTCTCAACCCCCTCCTGAAACCCTGACCTCCACATACTACCCCAGTACCTCCACACCCAAAAAAATCCCACCCCAAGAAATCACCTGCCCCCCTATTTCCTTGGAGACCCTTAAACGTTATCATATCCCCAAACTCTTGAAGCATAGCCCATCCCCCTTCATTTAGCCCTCCCACTGCAGTTGTCCCACCCCATCCATCTGACCCTGCCACTACAGTTGTCCCACCCCCTCCACCTGACACTACCACTGCAGTTGTCCATCACTCCCAAAATCCAACCAAGTCCCCCCCAGTATTGTCCCCTTGGTGCCTGACCTGCCCCCTAGATGCCCCTCCCGTGGGAGGTGTCTCTTAGCCGGACTAGTGCTGGCAAGAGAAGATGGGCATGATGTCTGTGGCCCATGAAAGCAAGGGACTTTATAGGACTGGCCATTTGCCTTTTTTCTTATTTTGATATGCCACTCATTTTGCAGAATAAAAAAAATTCAAATTTTGTTTTCACATTTGTGTGTCCCCAACATGGATTTGTTGTTAACTGTAATTCATGTGTAAATTGTAATATAAGTATACAATGATGGTAGTATGGCATGGATTGCATATGGTCCATGGAGTATGAGCACTTGGTTTGAATGTAGTCTAGGGGCCATATTCTCAAGGAGCTATCTCCGAGTTAAAAGCACTTTAGCGCAGCCAAAGTCGTGATAAATTTCCAGCCTCATTCACAAGCCGGTGCAAACAGCCTACAGCACCACTTTTCCGGTGTTAGCATCTGCAACAAACATCGCCACGGTTGACCCCGGCAACTATTGCTAATGAGATGCAGAGTAGGCGTTCCCGAGCAAAAAGCAGCGAAAACATCACTCCGCAACATTCTCAACGACCAGCCAGATCTGTGATAAGAACACAAAACATGCGATAAGGCGCGTTAGCACCAGGAAATTAACACCTACTCTGACCTGGTGCAAAGTCGGACCCCAACCTGCACCAGACAAGGGAGCACAGCCCATAGCCACACATTAAGAACAACAGATGCTCCCGAGCAACTGCCCATGCAGCACGGAAACCCAAGAGGGCCACAACACCCGCCAACACCACACCCAGGCCTGCAACCACCCCCCGGGACCCCCCAACCCCAGACAATGAAACTGCACACCAACACTACAAATCCCAAAACAAATTATTTTGCCTGATGTCGCACAAGCAGGAAAATAAACATACATGTGTGGCCAGAAAATGGAGAATCAGTCATACAGCAATGCAATCAAGCCAAAACAACCATTGGGATGAGTCCTAGCGGGTCCTCACTGGACAATCTGTAGGACACAGCCTGACAAAATCCAAGAGAAGAAGGTGTGCCATGCACCCAACAAAGGAAAGAGAGGGAGGGAGGGAGAGAGTGAGGAAGAGAGACAGAGTGAGATTGCACAAGCAGCGCAAGGCCTGTCGGGCACCTGGCTCCACATGCCAACATGTGTGTGTGTATCGCTATCGGCACACCATGAGCCCATGGCTTTGTCTCACTCTCAGCACCGAAGCCACACCACATTCCGAAAACGCAAGTAGTAGTCAGACAAACATTAGGGATGAAAGCTCCTTTGTTCCAATACAGAAGGCGGGAGGACACCTGCACCTCTGACCTTGGTCCTGAATGCAGCTGGAACACCCTGAGAGAGATGCCATGTCAGATGGGGACGACTCCCATGCCACGCATTGTGCAAATGAACTATCCAACGTATCCACACCCCACACACAGAAGCCCCTGCCTGAGGTACCCCTGCATGGGATGCCCTTGACACTCATGGAAACAGCAACCCATTCTCCCCAATGTTGCACACACATTCGAATCATTGCTCAGAGCTGTGGTATATCGTCTACACAACTGCCGCAGCACAGAAGAGTGCAGGTTCCATGAGACGCACCAATGCAATAGGAGGCCATCCTGGGCACATGCACAACCCCCGTCATGTGGAACAGTACCGTGCACGTATGCTGCATTTACTGGGCGCACTGCCACTGGCAGTGCTGTGGATCAGTTACTGGCTGAGCTTCCGCCTTGCTTATGTCACCTGCGTCCAGCCCTGGTTCCACTGCCGAACATGCCCATTCGAGTGTCCCATGGATGTCTGCCTATCCAACACAACCGTAGATGAATTGGACTATGACTTGTGAGTGCGCCCCCTGTTGGATCACGAACAGGAGTGTAACCGAGACAGACGTGCATGGGATGCCTTGACATACTGCGTATGTATTGGCAGTTGTGCATGGGAGATTGCACAATTCCTCGTGTGCAGTGACCACATCGAGGCGTTCCCCTATTGGGCTGTGTTGCGGATTGGTGAAACGGCATGGGCTGAGCACACCTGCCTGGATCAGTTAATGGATTGGCTCACTCTGGTGTTCCTTGAACACGACAACAACGTACTATTGGAACACATTGCACATGAAGCTGCACGGGCATTCATGGATAAGTAACTACGTACCTGCAGCCACATCGGATTGTCACCCACAGCAGAGGTCCCAACACCTTGTTGCATGGTGGGAATGCTCACATATTCCACCACAAGAGAGGACATGTCTGCCTTCGTCAGGACTCTGGATGCATGTGCGTGGAACTACGCGTGTGTACACATACCTCTGCAAGGTGATGCAGGTCCATGGTCGGAGCAACACAGCGTCATTTGGCCACGTTACCAATTCGGACACACTGTTGGTGGAAGAGTACACACATGGCAATGTAGCACGACATAGGAACCTGTCGGACCCTTTCACCTGATCACTGTCAGCAGAGCAGACAGTCGGCGCACTCCAGTGGCAGAGCACTATGCAGATCCCATGGGCAGTGAGTCGTGCCCCCCGAGTCGTGCCCCCCGGGGCAATGGGCAGACGCCAAGCAACACATGACTCGTCCACCAGAGCAAGGTGGGCTGAGACCGTTGCCATCCGTGATGATTGTTGTCCATTTTTGCCTCACCATTTTCTGCACCTCAACATGTTCCCATGCTGTGTGTAAGTGTCTTAAGCATGTCCCTGCCTGTTGTGGCCGTTGCCTCATCCGTACTGACACGCACATGCCAATAAAGTCTATGCAACTCCACTGGTGTCTAACTGTGATGAGTGTTGATTAGATTGTCCACTCGTGTGCCACAATGAGCATCGTCCCTACTCAGGGAGGAACTGTCTGACGCATGTACAATGGGGGTGGCTCTCTTTTGCAAGATCCACCTCTGTGAGCCAGACATTGTTTTGGGATAGTTGCTGGCCGACCTGTGACTTCAGCAATGTGCGTATGGTGTCCAAACTCAGACCTTGTGGAGCAATGTAATGAATTATAACAGAATGTGTCCACACAGATGTGTGTGGGTAGGTATGCAATGTGAAGTTTGGTTGTTACATGTGATGTAGGACACCACTTCTGGCCTACTACCGATTTGGTCATTCCTACACACAGCCCTATTCAATACATGGACGTGTGCCTACGTTGGGGGGTTGTGAGATTGTTGTTGATGTGCAATGGGGACACAGCTAGTACTCACCTTCGCAGTCATCCAATTGGCCATGTGTTTCAGGGATAAACATGCACATAGAGGTCAGTTAACAGGGTGTACCTTCATGTGCAATCATTGTCCCTACATCCAGCCATACTTCCATACGTGAGTGAACATAGTCATGACACATCTGTGTGATTTAGAATATTTTATTCACATTCAGGTGATTGACGGAGCTGGAGCTGTACATGGCCATCCAAGCCCACATTACATGGAAGACCAGTGGTGGGCCAACCAGAGTCCTTTGGGGATTAAAAAGTGATTTGGAAGTGGGGGAGTGCAGTCCACAGCAGGATTGATGTGTAATTGTCCAGCAGTGAAGATATGGCTGTCCGTGTTGGGGTCCGGGGGAATGTCGCAGAGTGTTCCGGGGGTCAGTGGAAGGTATTGTCCCAGGGCATGATGCATAGGTCAGAACCAGGCAGGGACAAGCCATATGGCGGTGATGGATGCTACTGCCTCTTCCTCACAAAAGTAATTACCATCCCCATCTTACTCCCCTGATACGGGTTCTGTGTCCAGTGTGTGTGGCGGGGTAATGGCTGCATCACTGTGTGCCACTGTCACATCAGACTGCGAAGGTGATAGAGCTGCATCACTGTGTGCTACTGACACATCAGGGGTCAGAGCTGTGTGTGTCGATATTCCCACTGCAGTCATCTGGGACAGGCTCACTGGCAGCAATGGCAAGATGATGAACTGCAGGGCATTGAAGTTCCCAGCTACTACTCGCTGGTGTCCAGCTGTGGCAGCCATACTTCCAGCCTGCAGCTGCTCAATGGTCTCCAGTGACCTCCGCATCTGTGCCAACTCTGTGCTGCCATCGCTGGTGCCTGTCTGACTAGACAGTTCTTGTATCCGATTAATGGCCCCAGCGAGGTCAGCCAAGGTCCTGGTGGAGCATGGTGCGCACAGGGGGTGCCCGATAGGGACTGTACGTGGTCCCTGATGGGACTCAGACACCCACGTATGGCATCGAGTTTGGCTGCCACAAGCTCGAAACCCACCCGCAGCTGATCAGCCAACTCCACCTGGCAACCCAACACATGCTGTTGGAATTCCATGTATTGATTGGGGTCCTGGGAGACAGCAGTGGTGGTGTGCATTTCCTGCTGTGTGGTCTGTGCAGGTTGTGGGGCCACCTCAAGGCAGATGGCCTGCCCTGCTCCTGGGGATGGGGTGCAGAGGCTGTCCATTATCCGTTGGTGGGTGTCTTGACATATGTGCAGGTTGTCCTCTTCATCATCAATGATGAGAAGTGTGGTGTGCTCTGCAGGAGGTGGTGTTTGTCCCTCAGGTTAACTGAGTTTCACATGTATGTTGAAGATTTGCAGATGTTTACATTCAGACTGCATGCCAATGTACATTGCAACTGTTTTGGTGGAGCTGGCTATTTGATGACAGTCAGTGTGTTTTTCGACTACATGACGGATGTGCGGTAGTACCCGTACATTATCATCACACAGTGTCAGGCAATGCCAGATGTGAGTGGACAGTTAATACGCACAAGCGGAACCTGTTGTGAGCTCTGTCCTGTGGTGTTGGTGTTGCAGTTTGTACCACATTGCCGTCATTGCTTATGTTCTGTGATTGCTATGTGTGTGTGCTGCATTGTGGGGGAGTTGCCCCTGCAGCTCTGATTTTGTGTACCCTTCTCCCTTTTAATTGTGTACTTTTTCGGTCACTGAATTGTTTTTGACTTGGGTCATATGTGCTCTTGGACAGATTTTTTGGCCTGGTGCATTGTTCGTCTGCTGCGTGTATTGTACGGCATGGGTTGTGGGTGCACGTGGATATGTCAGAGTGTGACCTACTCCTTTACGGATGTGATCCGCACTGGGCCACCTCCATGTCGATTCGTGGACCATGTCATGTTTTTGGGCTGCTGCCATGCTATCGGGCATGCAGTGTCACTTGCATAATCAGTGTGGCTCACAGAGCCGCTGCTTTGCTGGATTCAGAACATGTGCATGGGTACGTTGTGGTATTGGTGATAGGGAGGGGGGCCCCTTTGTGCACATTGTGGACAAGGGCCTACTTGGTGTTTCTATGTGTGCTGCAGTGTGCCAAGGTTATCAGGTACATGTTCCATGATCATTGTGGGTGTGCAGTGTGCTACACATAATTGTGCATGTGTGCCATTGTGCCCATCTCCCCCTGCTCCCCCAGTCCCTGGTTGTTACTCACCCTGTTGGTCGTATCGAGCTGTGTCCATGCCCCCAAATCCTGCAACTGTCTCTACACTGCTGACTATGGCCACCATATCCTCCAGCTCATCCAGCTCCTCCTGTGTCCCAGGACTCCCACCTCCAGTCACCGTTGCTGCCTTCATGTTGGCGGCAAGTTACTGTTTGGTCTGCCTTTTCACATCATGCCAGCGCCTCTTGAACTCCTCCATTGACCGACTGCATTGACGTTGGTGACGATGGCCTGCCATATTTCCGTTTGGGTTGCCAGTGCCTCCGTGAAGGTGCCGAACAGTTATTGATGGTGTTCTTTCACTTCTGTGACAATGATCCGGTCTTCCTGCGGACTGAACCCCGTCTTCCTCTTCCTCTTCTCCTTGCCCTTCCTCGAACACGGGGTTCTATGCTGGTCCTCCGTGGGGCCAGCGGCGTCACTATGGGCGTGCAGTGGGTGCGGACCGCACCGAGTGACCCCCTCACATGGAGTGATACCAACAGGGTCGGTGTGTGCAGAGCAACCTAACCTTTCAGTAGGAGGAGGTGCTTGTGCGCAGTGTGCACTGTCTCCTCCTCCACCGCGTCTGCGCTCCTCTCTAGGCCCGGGTGCAGGCGGCTGATGTCATTCCCGCATGCACATTGGGCCCTAAAAGTGCGAGTCACTGGCCTGCAGTAGCATCACGAGTGACGAGGAGCAGAGGCACTGTCTTGACCACCAGTTTCTGGGCCGCCCGCCAACGTAGCCCCCCCTGTCTGCCACCAACACAGCAGGTGAGTCTCTCCGGCACCAATTGATTAATGATCGTGGGTTGTCAAGCGGTTATGCTGCCTGTGCTGTGCGAGTTATGAGTGAGTGACTTCTTGTGCAGGGGGCAGGGCAGAGGCAGTGCGGAGCGAGGTTGCCTGCCTCTGATCACTGATCACCGAGTTGTGGGCCCATCTTTTGAGCTGTCGGGAGGCCTGCGAAGATGACTTTCAGGCACAGCAGCTCTGTGTACATGCTGAGGCCTCTCGCCTGCTAGCCCGGCAGTTCTTCTCTTACTGAAAACAGTGGCTGCAAGACAGGGTTCTCACTCTCTTTCCTCTCCTTTCTTTTATTTGCTTCCCTGTGAAATGGATCCAAAAATGAAAATCACTTTTGCTGGAAAATCAATGTCGTATTTTTCTGACATTTAATTCCAAAGTGCAGCATCGGGGATAAAAGTTTAAAAACATGAAAAAGAAATAACTAAATAAAGTAAGACAGAGTGTTAGCAAACTGGCCAGATTGATTTTATTCACACCCAAACACATTAGCGCCACTTTTACAGGGTTTGCCAGTGAAGCGCTATTTTTGTTGTCTTGGCTTTGTTTTCCCTTGGCTTGGAAATAGTGCACCAATCCTGGAGGTACCGCAATGTGAGGATTGAAAAACAAAATTTGTGCTGCTGCTCTGCATCTAGGGATGTTGTCTTTCTTTTACCATACTGCTTACGTTTTGTAAGGATATAAGCAATGGCCATTGGAATGGGTCCATTCAGGGCCCTGTTGTCATGTCCTTAACTTTTCAGGCAAAAGCACTCACTGAATTCTGAACAGTGAGTGCAAAAGCGTTAAGGTAACCATGTTGTTCCTGCTTACATTTCACATGGTTTGCAAAATGTTGCATTCCCTATGATTGTTTGCTTTTTCCAGGATGCTGTCACTTTTCTCTTGTAGACCACATATTGCTCTTGCCCAGTGCGTAATTTAAATTGAGCCGCATCCAGGTGTTTATAGCTGCCAACAATTGGGTTGTAGTTGAAGGCAGTCTGAGTTTTTCTCAGAGGGACAGTATGGTGTTCAGTGGGGAGAGGATGTGGCACTATGGCCAGAGCTGCTGAATTTGGAACTGGGGAACCAGGTTCAGCCTTAATAACCGGTCCACCAGACCACTCTCCTGAGAGAGCACTATCTTATGCTAGACCTTAGAAGGCTTCGCAAGACATTAGAAGCCCCGGTGTCGTAGCACCAGCAGGTGGACCCTAGCATGACAAGTGTAGGTTAACCTTCAAGGCTTGCCCACCACTATTCATACTGAAGTTCACCTCCAGTCTTGCGGGCAGGCCTATGAAGCAGCACACCCTAGAACAACAGTGACCCCGTCACTGAGATCACAGGACCCTTGAGAAGGGCCAGCTCTAGAGCGGTGCAACTGGTGTGACCGCACCAGGTGCTGACTTTAGGTGGAGGCATCATTTTTGCAAGTATATTATGGTTTTAAAAGCGCTTGCTGCCTCCTTCCTGGCCTCCAGCAATTTTCGGTAACAATAGAAATGTCATGATGACTCTGGTGATTAATGTTCTTCCTAGAGAGAGATCGGAATTTTGTCTAATGGAAGATTTGACTCATGGAAAGGTAGCTCAGAGGGTTAATGTACCTGCCGCAAAGAACATGTACCATGCAGATCACAAAGTGCACATAATGTAAATAGGCCAGTGGGCTACTGCTTTTGTCAG
Source organism: Triturus cristatus (assembly GCF_964204655.1). NCBI lineage: Eukaryota > Metazoa > Chordata > Amphibia > Caudata > Salamandridae > Triturus > Triturus cristatus. The sequence goes on from NC_140592.1 coordinate 211,450,570, forward strand.
AGAGATCCTTTTGTTACTTGCAGTTTATAAGCTAAAATCCTAACATAGAACAGTGAGCTATTAACTGTCATCTACTCCGCAGCAACACAAGTCACATTTTTTATTAACTTTTGATACGTTTGAGCTACAAACAATTTATTAGTTTAAATGGTCAGATCATGCTGCAGATCTTGCATTATGAGGCAAATATGGCAGAGCCATTATTATTTAGAAAACATTTGCAAACTAGGATTTTTAGCCATTCATGTTTGAACTGCTGTTTTGAAAAAGGGAGAAGTGCTGATGACAGAAACTCCATGGCTCGGAGACAAATGGCTTGTGCTTCCACATTTTATCGTATTTGGGGACATTCTGTGATTAGAAGCATATCCCACTTTGTGAATACATTTTACTGTCAATAACTCATAATAACCTTAAATAATCATGTGTATCCATTGGTTGATAAAACTGGGCAGTGAAACCAAACAAATACAAAAAATTGGGATGTTTGCGCATTCTGGCCACACCTCTGGCTCCGCTCACTGATCCAATCCTTAGTTATTCCCGCCCTCTGATTCTCCGCCCACAGTTCCCCTACTTTTTCCCCCCACTTCGACCACTGATATATCGTGTTTCTGGATAGTGGGAACACCACACCAGTACAAAGTACCATACCTATGATATTATAAATTCCAATAAACTGTTGACTAGCAGGTAGCCCACTGTACAACCTGATTAATGAGTCATTATCACACTGTTGTTAACAGGCACATTTTGTAAATATAGGACCAACATTTACAAACGTTACTAAGGATTCTGTATGGTCCCGTTATTTGCCAACTGTGTCCACTGGCGGATTCGGAGCGGAGGAGGGCCATGCCGTAAGTCATGAGGGGGTGACACCATGAGTTAGCCGCACTGGGTGACACCAACCCTAGTGACGCCACTGCGTGGGGCTTGTGGAGTTTGGCTTGTCCTCTGCACTCAGTCTGGGTGCATCCATGGTGCTACGCAGTTTGAATTGGTGTTGGTGTTTTTTTTCTTTTAGAGTGCATTTTCCCGCCAGACACATGGGATTTGCAGGCCTGTGGCTGTTTTTCGCAGCTTTTTGTATCGTGCTTGGCCTCATCGCTGCTTTTTTTGCGTTTGTGTTTTGCATTTTTGCGGTGTGACATTGTTTTTAACGCGGCCTTTTGACGCTTTATCTGGTGGCTATCGCATGGTGCTGCCGTGTTGTGAATACTTGTTTGACACGGCGTGAATTTCCAGCGATAGACTGTGATGTGGTAGTTTGCGTTAAGTTAATTTTGCGGTGATTATCACACGTTCTTGATAATATGCCCCTAGATTGTTTAGCCTACAATGGCTGGGTGTCTATTTCAACATTAGTTATGTCTATGAGTGCGACATGAAATCACAAAGATTTGTTTTGGATATCACACTACCACATAGTTCCTGCTTACAGTTGACAACATAGTGAAAGTGTGGCAAAGTACAGTAGTTTTGGAGAAGCATGCTGCATATGTTTGTAATGGGCTGAAAGACAACTATTTCATCAATTCACCTGTGTTCATATGGACTTTGACTACATGGTAGTGACTTTGGGCACACATATGTAAATGGAGTAATGCACAATTGTTGTATCTGACTTGATAGTGGTGGACCCATGTCTGTGCCTTCTATAGATCTGGTTGACTAGCAGCAATTACAGCCTTGTCATAGGTGGCATGCCACTTTAGACCTTTCAAGACTTTTGCCCAGTATAACACATTTCCTGTGCCTACTGTGAGTGTAGGATAGGTATTGTTCTGACAGTGTCCCAACACTGTTGCCTTCCAGGACTCACCTTTCTACAGATATTGCTGTTAGGCAAGGTGGCTGATGTCTGTATTAACCAGTGCCTCTAAAAATAGATGTCCTTCAGTACATCCTGATTTTGTTAGGGTACATTATTTTGAATGTGTGTGTGTCTAGGACATGTCTCTGTAAGTTGCAGTGTTTTACTGTCCTTACAGGGACACATTGTTGTATGTGTTAGTTGCATGTGTACACAGTGTATGGTGCATGAATGGTTGTCACACAAATAGAATGCTAGTAATGGCATGCTGTGACTGTAGAGTTGTACAATACCTAGCGTAACATTTGAGGAGCTTAGTCCTCCTTCAGGCTTTGAGGCGCGTGGTCCTCCCAATATAAATGAGGTGCTTTGACCTCCCATACTGCATAATGTCAGCCTCCGTGTCTTTAATGAAATCCAGATTCTCTGGTCATGGTAATAGGAGAATCGCAATCTGGCCTCATGCCTCAGTTAGAGCGTGAGAGTTTGGGCATTTCCCTAATCTGTGAACTGGACATAGGCGCCATTATGCTTATGTGATGTTCCTTGGGATTCTGTATTGGGGCACACATGGCCCTGCGTTTGTTCATACACCCAGAGACATGATGCACCAGACCAGAGTATGGTAAGCATCAGGATAGGAGATGTGTGGCCTATCCTAGGCTAATGTTATTTGCAATATGTTGTCCAAACCTTTCAATGAGTATTTGTGAGATAAGTGAAGTTAAGTGTGTCTACAAGGCCAGAGAGTATGTGTGACAAGCTACCTGTGACCAAGACACAATGCGTAGTACTTCTGGCTTGTGGTTTGTGGTTTATTGTACTTTTTTAAAAATTGTGACAAGCTTTATGTTGTTCCTTCAATGAAACCTATTGTCTATTCTGATTTGACAAGGGTTTTTTTGTGTGTAGTCATAGGGATGTGTATCATGAGTACGTGTCTACCTTTTCCACACAAATGAGCAACTTGCTAGTGCATTTCACATGTAGGCACTAGTTCTAAATGTTGTTGTTTCAGGCATATGATGATTCTGATATAGGATATGACACGCACAACATTGTAACTAAGATGGCAGACACTTTGTATTTGCCAAAGTCTGTGATAGTCAAATCAGTTATGTGACACACATCTGACCTAGCTCCATAGGGATTAGGGGTTTACACGATACTGTCAGGAGTGTATTGTACTTGTTGTGTCCAAGATTAGTCATCTATTTGTTCAGGGACACTGCTGGGTGCTGCATGGTCTGAGTGTGTCATCTATGTTTCATACATTTATCCAAAGTCAATTCATTTCAAAGGGTTTTTATGTGCATCAAATTGCACTGTGGGGAATGCTAGGCTAGGTCAAGTCCTGTTTGTGCATTATGAGTGAACAGCATTTGTCTGTGCTTGGCCATCCAATGTCCTTTCTAGCCAACACATGTGACACAGCTGAAGGTATGCCTTTGCTGCATGACAATACACAGCAATAATCTCCTTCTTGGCTCAGTTTGTGCAAGCAGACTGAACTCAGTTTCTGGTTACAGGAATGGTGTAGAGTAGATTTAGTTCCGGGTGGATGTTGTGTGCCAGTCCAGGCAGATGCTTCCCCTGGACAGCTGCACAGGACCTCGCAAATGCCAATGACTACAGAGCCCGGCAACAGAGCACTGACTTCAGTGGGCTTTTACTGTATGAGCTATAGGTGGCCAGACCCCTCCCTTGGGTTTTTCAGTCATGGTGCATCAGGCTGATGCACAATGAGCGCAAAAGACCCCTCACGCGGGTCCCCTAGGAATGGGCTGAGATGTCTGTCTCTTTGGCACAAACAGCCCTTCAGTTTACAGACTGGAATTAGTATGTTTAATCTGAGTTTCTTTTCATGCCACACTTGACTTGCTCTCACCCCCCACTCGGCGTACACAATGCATCGTCATCATTACAGCACATAGCCAAATGACTTGAAGGTGCTATGGATGTGACCACAGCCTGCCCCTGCCTGGAGAAGAGTGGAGAATGGATGAGATTTTGGATTTTTGCTCACTTTTCCACTGACAAATGCTTTGCTTATACAAGCTAAGACTACACAGATGTACCCACTCATCATTTGTTGTTGAGCATATGATATGTGTGTATGTAGTCATTTGTGTATTGAAAACAATGGAGCACTTTTGAGACATGCTTGCTGCTGGCCAAGATCACACAGAGATGAACTTTGAGGGTTGTTGAGGTTAGTGTATTGCCCTGTGCTACATGTGGTAGGCTGAGTGGACTGTGAGTGCACATTAGTGTTGTGGGCCCATCTGCTGTGCAGTGCTACAGGAGCCTGTGTTACACCCATGCACTAAATTGACAGACAGGGGAGGAGGTGGGTGTTGGAGAGTGAGGCGTGGCTGCACATGTTGTTGGAGAGGTGTTAGAAATTGGATTTCTGGTTGGCTAGGTGTTGGACTTGGCCCTTCTGGCAGGTTCACCCCTGAACTTTTTTGCTTTTTACTGGTGACTTGGTGTGGTAATTGTTTGGTCTCTGCGCACTTTCCCTGTGTCCCAGGGTAAAGTGCGTGCGTGCTCTGAGTGCATGTGGTGAGATAGGCCTGCCCTCCCATAGGAATGCATGGGGAATGTATGTGTCCCTAGTAGTTCCTGATGCGTGGGGTGTGCAGGCCCGAGTTTGGTATGTGCGGACTCGTGGGAGTGAATGCTGCGCGATGATGTGTGCGGCGTGTATGTACCTAGTGTGGAAGTGCCACTTCTAGAAGTGGGCACTTCTGTGTGCAGTGTGTCTGTCGCGTGATTGGCTGGTCATGTCATGTGACGGGCTAGGGATTCCCCAGTGTCAGGATGAGTCACCCAGTGGTGAATGGGGAGATCAGCAGCTAGATGGGTGGGAGGAGTCCACCTGGGTCCTGAATAGGACAGGGTTTTCCAAACACAATGCTGGCCCCGCCCCCTGTGGTGCGACTGACGACCCTAGCCCTCCCAGTGAATAGAGTGAGGGGCTGAGCACATCAAGGGTGCTCCCCAACCAGCTGCGACTGGTTTTCCCCCTCACCCTGAACCCAGAACAAAGGGTTTGCCTGTATAAAAATGGGGCTGTGTCCCCACAGAAACTGTTCTCTGCCAGGATCTTACCTGAGGGGGGCTGCTGCTGCTGCTGGACCAGAGGACCGCCACTTGGACTACCTCCCTGCCTGGAGGCCCAGTGAGCTGGCTCTGGTTCCAGCCTTGCCCCCCACCCCTGCCCTGCTGCATGCAGGGAAGAACATTGCTGGACTTTGGTACTTTCCTGCTCCCCAAAGCACCTGGGAGCGCTTTAATTTGCCAAAGCGCTGGGAGCGCTTTATTTGTCCCTCAAGCGCCTGGAAGCGCTTGTAATTGCCTTTTAGCGCTCAGAGCGCTTTATTTCTCAAAGCCGGTGCCCACCCGGCGTTTGCCCCGTCTGAACAGATTCTGAAGTCCCCTGGCAGGTGCCCACCCTGCCAGGGACATTGCCGTGGTCATTGGCGGGTGCCCACCCCGCTTGTTTGTCTTAATTTCACGGCGGGTGCCCACCCCGCCGTATATTTCATATCACGAGGGAGCCTACCCCTCTTATTGCCGAGAGAAGTCACCGCCGCGGCCGGGCTCGAAGGAAGTCAGGCAGGCCGGGGGCGGGACTCCGGGACAACAGGAAGTGGGAGGGCGGGAGCCTACCCCGCCTCCCTCCGAAGACTCGCGATTGTTTGGTTGGGCCCCGGAGCAGGCAGGAGCCTACCCTGCGCCCCGGTGCCCTCGCCGGAGAAGAGAAGCGGACGTGTGGCAGCTTCCCCTGCAGGGCTCCCGTGAGTGGTGAGAGCCCTGCAAGGTCCAGCGGAGCAGCGCGCCAAGGAGAGAAGCGGAGAGCCTCCCGCCGTCACCGGAGACACCAGCGCAGCCTCCGATTCAGCCGGTGAGTGGAGAGGAAGTGAAGGGGGCCCTGATTGTGGCTAAAAGAGTCCTCCGAGTAGGACTCCACCGACGGGGGCAGTGTGCTCGAGCCCCGAGAGGCTCCAAAGCGGGGCAGCATTGTTGGTCAGAGCCCGAGTGAGGCTCCAACGAGGGACCAATCTTTGTTGTAGAGCGCTAGTACGCTCCAGCAGGGCACATTGTTTCACGAGCCTGCGAGGCTCGCGAGTCCCTGAGAGGGACTCCAACGAAGGGGGCAGTGTTTGTTCAGAGCGCGAGGCGCTCCAACGTGGGGACAAGTTCCTCCCTTGATCTTCCCCTCTCGTGGCACATATTAGTTGGGAGCCAGTGCGCTCCAGGGGGTGAAGATTTGTTTAAAGCCCCGAGGCCCCAACAACTGCCACATTTGGTCTAAAAGGGCACAGTGGTGCCCACGCTCAATTCTCCAGCTGCCCAGCACTTAGTGGGCAGCTGCATCGTTTAGGTTGTGCCCCTGTACATTGTGCGCCTGGCTTGCGCAGCCTGCGCAGTCGCGCCCTGACATTATTAGATATTGGGTATTTCTGCATCCTGAGAGGCCAGTTGGCCTGCGGACAGTTATCTTGTGTTGTGCCCTCCCCTAGGGCACTTGGTGATTTTCATACATGTACTTTTTGCGCCTGCGCAATGCCTTCATGATATTTCCTGTCCTGAATTGTGTTTACACCTCTAAATGTATTTTATGCATCCTGTGTTTATGTGCTTAGACCCCTACAGGTAGAGTGATACTTAGGTGGTTGTTTTCTCCTTAGTACAGGTGGTACTAGTGAGGTCCTAGTTCCCTGCGTGGTATTCCTAAAGGTGGTTAGGGTTGCGTAGGTGGTACGTTCTGATACCAGTAGTTACTGGTTGTGTGCTACATGTTCTATTTTTAGTGCTACAGTGATTGTGTGCTATGTTCTCAAATATTATTCCTACGTTCTAAGTGCTATTCCTACAAAGTGCTAATTCCTGACAGTGGTCCATGTGGCCCTGTCCCCTGTATATATAATCCCTTGTAAATTCTGCCCGTGCCTGTTGGCACATTGTAAAGTGTGTGTTTTTATCTAATGTGTTGTGTATAATACAAAGGTTATTTTTATATAATACCTTGTGTGGAGTTTCCTTTGTGGTGGGCCTTGGGTGTTGTTGCTGGGTGCGCGCGCAAACGCTTTACACATCGCCTCAGGGATAAGCCTGTCTGCTCGTGCCAAGCTACCAAGGGGGTGAGCAGGGGTTATCTTTGGCGTGTAACTTCCTTGCCCTGACTAGAGTGGTGGTTTCTGCCTGACTTTGGCGCAAGCCTTAGCCAGCCAGAAATCCCATTTCTAACATTGGTGATCAGCGGTGGGATTTGGACTTGCGTTTGCGCTGTACCGCAGCGGCAACTGGCCGCACTACAAAACTCTGCATTTAGATAAATCACATGGTATAGGGATTATTGTTCTAAGTTTGTTTTTAATTGTCATTTCTTTGGAAATGTGGTTTTGTGCACTGTGAGTTAGGTGTCCCTAGCTCGGGAGGGTAGATCATCCCCCTTAGTGCATTGTGTTTCTGGATTCACCAGAGGGTGGGATCCAGTGGTGGCAGCGTAATAGTGTCCTGTACATTTGTCCCCCGCCCTGCGCCCAGAGTTGGTACCTGTGTCACGTGGTGGTCAGGTTGAGGAATCAGGGGTGGTAGAAACTGCCTTACCAGTCCGAGGGGAGGGTTGTGTGTGGATGAGTGGTGAGTGGCACTAGGCAAGTGAGTGTGAGTTCTCTGGGTTAGAGAGCTTGCTGAATCTTTTTGTGAATTGAGTACTCCTGTTAAGCTCAGACCCCTAGGTTCCCTGTGTGATCTTTTCTCTAGAACGTCTGCCAGAATGGAGCCTGCTTTTGATCTCAGTGATCTAGTTTATTACAGTATGCAGGAGTTGGAAAGGTTCTGTAGAGAGAGAAACATAGGGGTGAGAGAGTCAGACACGGTGTACGAATTGAGGAACTACATGATTGGATGGCAAGCAGATGAATGGAAACGTGAGCGCAGTGAGGAAGAAAGGGCCCGGGCCTCACACCTGGAGGGTGGTGGGTCTGTGGGGAGCCCTGAAGACTCAGAAGAAGATGACAGTACCTGGACGCCAGTAGAGAGTGAGGACCCCGTAGGTAGGGAGTCCCTTGCTGGGTCCAGCGTAGAAGATAGGGCCTCATCCTTTTCCCTGTCCCCTGAGCGCAGTGGTAGGTTTCTGGATTCCCCAGTGAGGGTGGAGTCCAGGGGGGGCAGCAATATGAAGTGCAGTATAGAGAGTCCCAGTCCCAGTTCCCCGAGTGTGGTACCTTGTTCCCGAGAAGAGGAATGTAGGTTGAAGTTCAGGGGCAGTAAGAAGCTGTCTCACCAGTCTTGGGAGGAGGCTGTGGAGGAATGTCATGATGCCCTGGTGGACTGGTTGGTGTTTAACCCGGAGCAGGATTTGGATGGAGTACTAAATATGATTATCAAGGAGCAGATGCTCAGTAGTTGTTCTCCAGGGTTGCGCCAACACCTGTTGAGGTATAACTCTTTTTGTCCATTTGAACTTGCAGAGGAAGCAGACCGCTGGGAAAGGGCCAGAGGTTCTCTAGTGTCATTAGTGAGTGATTCCAACAATAGTGGGTCAGAGATCCTCCAGCCCAGCGTGGTGGAGGAGGCTCAGTGTAGCCCAGCTAGGTCCCAGGATAGCGAGGAGGGTGTAGGGGCTCGCTGCCTGGCTCAGTGGAGCAGGAGTGAGGGGGTGACCGAGGGTCCCCAGACGCCCGAAACCCTGCCTCAGGACTTGGATGGTTTCATGAGGGAACACCAAGTTGGGGACCTAGGCTGTCCTGTTAGTCCACTTGAGGAAGATCTCTTAGTGAGTGGAGGACCTGGGGCACCTGTAACCAGGGCTCCTGTGGTTCTGGAGTCTGGCGGTACCGCTCCGGTAGGGAGGGTACAGGAGTCCAGCGTGAGTGATTGGGGGATGAGTTCCCCAGTGGAAGAGCCGGTGGGTCAGGGACTTCCCAGTTGGGCTAGGTTCCCGTGTAGTGACCAGGGTGACACCACTTCTGTTCTGGGGGATCTCCGCGCACTGTCAGGTGGACAGGGGACGGGAGATCAGCGCCAGACAGACAGTCGCTCGACATACGTGTCATTTGATAGCCTCAGGGGGATGGAGTGGAGATCCCCAGAAGTCCTGGAGTGCCAGGCAATTATTCCACCAAAGGTTCTAGGCTGGAGGTTGGAAGGCCAGGTTCGGGATCAGCCTGACCTGAAGGGTGGGACGTCTGTAACCAGCGTCCCGACCAGTTCTTCTTCCAGAGGTACCGCCCCAGTTGGTAGGGAGCAGGGCTCTGGAAGGGGGTGCAGAGGGTGGGAGAGCCCACCTCTGCCCCCGGTACAACCTGAGGGGTTAAACCCTGGGTTGGAATGGCGTTCTAGGTGTACCCCTCGCCAGAGGAGGAGGAACCCTAGGAGAAGAGGTAGGGGGAGGAGAGCCTTCCCTGAGACTCCTGGTCCGCCTGAGGGTGTAGACCCTAGGCTGGAGAACCAGTGGCAGTCTAGTCCTGTCTTTCAGAGAGGAAGAGTGGAGAATGGCCGCTATGTGCCAGGGGTTACTACCCCCCACTCTGTGGTTAGGCAAAGACCAGTGGCACCTGGGTGGCCTAGGGCCTGGTCTTGGCCGCGGACAGCTTGGGAGTACCAGTGGGGTAGCCCAGTTGGTCCAGACAGTGGTGTTAGAAAGAATTCCATGGGTTCACCGTGGCGTAGAACCGGAGGGTGTCCCTGCAGTTGCGGGCCCGCGTCCGTGTTCTATCGCCCCAAGCAGGGAAGTCCATCACGGTGGTGATTGGGCTGCCCTGCGTTTTGGCTGGAAGGGGGTTGTGTTGGACTTGGCCCTTCTGGCAGGTTCACCCCTGAACTTTTTTGCTTTTTACTGGTGACTTGGTGTGGTAATTGTTTGGTCTCTGCGCACTTTCCCTGTGTCCCAGGGTAAAGTGCGTGCGTGCTCTGAGTGCATGTGGTGAGATAGGCCTGCCCTCCCATAGGAATGCATGGGGAATGTATGTGTCCCTAGTAGTTCCTGATGCGTGGGGTGTGCAGGCCCGAGTTTGGTATGTGCGGACTCGTGGGAGTGAATGCTGCGCGATGATGTGTGCGGCGTGTATGTACCTAGTGTGGAAGTGCCACTTCTAGAAGTGGGCACTTCTGTGTGCAGTGTGTCTGTCGCGTGATTGGCTGGTCCTGTCATGTGACGGGCTAGGGATTCCCCAGTGTCAGGATGAGTCACCCAGTGGTGAATGGGGAGATCAGCAGCTAGATGGGTGGGAGGAGTCCACCTGGGTCCTGAATAGGACAGGGTTTTCCAAACACAATGCTGGCCCCGCCCCCTGTGGTGCGACTGACGACCCTAGCCCTCCCAGTGAATAGAGTGAGGGGCTGAGCACATCAAGGGTGCTCCCCAACCAGCTGCGACTGGTTTTCCCCCTCACCCTGAACCCAGAACAAAGGGTTTGCCTGTATAAAAATGGGGCTGTGTCCCCACAGAAACTGTTCTCTGCCAGGATCTTACCTGAGGGGGGCTGCTGCTGCTGCTGGACCAGAGGACCGCCACTTGGACTACCTCCCTGCCTGGAGGCCCAGTGAGCTGGCTCTGGGTCCAGCCTTGCCCCCCACCCCTGCCCTGCTGCATGCACTTTGTACAGGAAAGTACTTTGGTACTTTCCTGCTCCCCAAAGCACCTGGGAGCGCTTTAATTTGCCAAAGCGCTGGGAGCGCTTTATTTGTCCCTCAAGCGCCTGGAAGCGCTTGTAATTGCCTTTTAGCGCTCAGAGCGCTTTATTTCTCAAAGCCGGTGCCCACCCGGCGTTTGCCCCGTCTGAACAGATTCTGAAGTCCCCTGGCAGGTGCCCACCCTGCCAGGGACATTGCCGTGGTCATTGGCGGGTGCCCACCCCGCTTGTTTGTCTTAATTTCACGGCGGGTGCCCACCCCGCCGTATATTTCATATCACGAGGGAGCCTACCCCTCTTATTGCCGAGAGAAGTCACCGCCGCGGCCGGGCTCGAAGGAAGTCAGGCAGGCCGGGGGCGGGACTCCGGGACAACAGGAAGTGGGAGGGCGGGAGCCTACCCCGCCTCCCTCCGAAGACTCGCGATTGTTTGGTTGGGCCCCGGAGCAGGCAGGAGCCTACCCTGCGCCCCGGTGCCCTCGCCGGAGAAGAGAAGCGGACGTGTGGCAGCTTCCCCTGCAGGGCTCCCGTGAGTGGTGAGAGCCCTGCAAGGTCCAGCGGAGCAGCGCGCCAAGGAGAGAAGCGGAGAGCCTCCCGCCGTCACCGGAGACACCAGCGCAGCCTCCGATTCAGCCGGTGAGTGGAGAGGAAGTGAAGGGGGCCCTGATTGTGGCTAAAAGAGTCCTCCGAGTAGGACTCCACCGACGGGGGCAGTGTGCTCGAGCCCCGAGAGGCTCCAAAGCGGGGCAGCATTGTTGGTCAGAGCCCGAGTGAGGCTCCAACGAGGGACCAATCTTTGTTGTAGAGTGCTAGTACGCTCCAGCAGGGCACATTGTTTCACGAGCCTGCAAGGCTCGCGAGTCCCTGAGAGGGACTCCAACGAAGGGGGCAGTGTTTGTTCAGAGCGCGAGGCGCTCCAACGTGGGGACAAGTTCCTCCCTTGATCTTCCCCTCTCGTGGCACATATTAGTTGGGAGCCAGTGCGCTCCAGGGGGTGAAGATTTGTTTAAAGCCCCGAGGCCCCAACAACTGCCACATTTGGTCTAAAAGGGCACAGTGGTGCCCACGCTCAATTCTCCAGCTGCCCAGCACTTAGTGGGCAGCTGCATCGTTTAGGTTGTGCCCCTGTACATTGTGCGCCTGGCTTGCGCAGCCTGCGCAGTCGCGCCCTGACATTATTAGATATTGGGTATTTCTGCATCCTGAGAGGCCAGTTGGCCTGCGGACAGTTATCTTGTGTTGTGCCCTCCCCTAGGGCACTTGGTGATTTTCATACATGTACTTTTTGCGCCTGCGCAATGCCTTCATGATATTTCCTGTCCTGAATTGTGTTTACACCTCTAAATGTATTTTATGCATCCTGTGTTTATGTGCTTAGACCCCTACAGGTAGAGTGATACTTAGGTGGTTGTTTTCTCCTTAGTACAGGTGGTACTAGTGAGGTCCTAGTTCCCTGCGTGGTATTCCTAAAGGTGGTTAGGGTTGCGTAGGTGGTACGTTCTGATACCAGTAGTTACTGGTTGTGTGCTACATGTTCTATTTTTAGTGCTACAGTGATTGTGTGCTATGTTCTCAAATATTATTCCTACGTTCTAAGTGCTATTCCTACAAAGTGCTAATTCCTGACAGTGGTCCATGTGGCCCTGTCCCCTGTATATATAATCCCTTGTAAATTCTGCCCGTGCCTGTTGGCACATTGTAAAGTGTGTGTTTTTATCTAATGTGTTGTGTATAATACAAAGGTTATTTTTATATAATACCTTGTGTGGAGTTTCCTTTGTGGTGGGCCTTGGGTGTTGTTGCTGGGTGCGCGCGCAAACGCTTTACACATCGCCTCAGGGATAAGCCTGTCTGCTCGTGCCAAGCTACCAAGGGGGTGAGCAGGGGTTATCTTTGGCGTGTAACTTCCTTGCCCTGACTAGAGTGGTGGTTTCTGCCTGACTTTGGCGCAAGCCTTAGCCAGCCAGAAATCCCATTTCTAACACTAGGGCATGTGCCGAAGCCAGGCATGAACCAACACTCTAGTCAGGACAATAGAATTACACACCGAAGATAACCCCTGCTCACCCCCTTGGTAGCTTGGCCGAGCAGTCAGGCTTATCCTAGAGGCAATGTTTTAAGCATTTGTGCAACATACTAACATAGCAGCGACACACTAGGCACACCACAAAAGAAACTCCACACAAGGTTAAAATAGCCTTTGTATTATCCATAAAACACATTAGAACATAATCACATATATACACTGTGCCACCTGGCAATTTTGCATGACTTTACAGGGATTATATACACCACAGGGCTCATCGGGACACTGTCATAACATCACAACTCAAAGTTAGTGACGACAACCAGTAACTACTGGTAAGGGTACACTGAGCACGAACACATCATGCATTAGCATCAGCAACAGTGCACCAACGTACCCACTTTTAGAGGGAACACATTAGGCAATAACTCAGAACAGTATGGCATAAACACCAACAGCAGTGCACATAGCAAACATTATTAGTGTGCACATATTGTAATCACATCAGGCACAGAATTGCAGTAGTCATAATTTGCCTAGAAGGCATATTCACTGCCCCGGCCTCCTCATTGCCGTTAGGGCACCCCACTCCTATGACCCTGTTCTGGAATGCGGCACTTCACACAAGAAAATGCCCCGCAGGCACAAGGTAGCTGCCTACAGACATGTGGTGTAGCTGCTCAATCAAGTTGCGGTTTGGTCAGAGCTCAGCCCCTGTGTGCAAGCCAACGGGGCCCGTTCCGCCGGTACCTGAGGGACCCCCAACAGGAGTAAGGTATCTAGTTGTCTGCGCTGCTCAGACTCACCCTGTACTTTCCAGGTGCTCGTGGGTCGGTCTCTGCATTCCGGGGCAGCTAAGCCAGTGCGGCGGTACGAAGAGGGGGGTGTGAGGTCTCCCTCGCTGAATCTCGCTTACTGCCCGACATCAGCTGAACGTTTCCGATCCTGGTCTGGGTTCTCCCTCCTTTCTTTGGCCCACAAATGCGGGGTAAGCTCCGCCTGACTTTGGGATCTGCAGCGTCTCTCTCGCTGCCAGACCCCACCCATAACCGGGCTTAGCCTCTGCCTGCTTCCAGCAGCGGCGCGAATATCTCTGGCACAAAGAGGAAACATGAAGCGCTCCACGTGCTCCACTGCAGCGGGGACCCACTCCTCTCCACAACCACAGTGGGAGATGACCCGGTGCTCTTGCCAAAGCGAAATTGCTCTCTCTACCTCCGCAACTGCAGCAGTTCAGCAGGAGCCCTCATGAGGGGTTCCAGCTAACAGGGCGCCGAAATCTCGGAGCGCTCTCCGCGCTGCTCCTAACTCACCCAGGGCACAAGAATCCTGCAGCACCACAAGCCTAGGGCTACAGGACAATGGGAAGAAAATGCAGCACGCAGCCTGTCTCCCCCTTCATGGCACAACCAGGGAGCAGGCAGCGTTCTTACCCAGGAATCCACAAGGCCAGAGCTGGGCACAGGCAGGCCAGCACATAGGGCCTCCCAGTAGAGGGCAGCAGCTGGGTCCCACGAAAGTTCCTCCTGGCAGAGTGCTCTTCCAGTCCAGGTTAGTTCCAGTCCAGTTACCACAGTTTACCAGACATGGGTCACAGCCAGAATATTTATACTCCTAAGAGTCTTTGTTTATCCCCTGGCACAGGGCTCTGCGCCCACTCCAAACCGGTCCTGGGGGGCACTTACACACATCTTTTCAAGTGCACCACAACCTCCATTGTCAGTGTAGGACCTGCCCCAGACACGCCACAGGGGGCAGAACCAGCATTGTGGAAGGCAGGCACAGCCCTCTTCAGGTTCAGATGCTACTCCTCCCACTACTCCAAATGCAGATCAGGCCAATTCAGCCTAGCGCTGACTCACCCAGTCCCTCTGGAGCCACTGCACCTCCCCAGCCCCTGTCACTGCAGGGCCAGACAGTCAATACACAACAGACAGGCACAAAGACACATAGCACACAGAAATTACTACTTCTAAAAGTGGCATTTCTAAAATAGTGCTAATAAATCTGTGAACACCAGTACACATCATTTATCACAACTATTCCAAACATACCAAACTTGATCACGCTACCCCTTTAATGTCAGGAATTACCACTGAAACACTTATCAGGGAATCCCCAATGCATTCCTATGAGAAGCCAGCCTCACAGCAGTGAGAAACCAAATAGTCTGTTTGTTTATACTTGGACATGCCACACAGTTATGGCACATGTCCTACTTTTTACCTACATCGCACCCTGCCCATAGGGCCAGCTAGGTCCTACCTTAGGGGTCACTGATATGTAGTAAAAGGGGAGTCACTGACGTGGCAACCACTTTATGTGCCAACCACTTTATGTGCCACGTCACAGCAGCAGTAAACTGCACGTGCAGGCCCTGCAATGGCAGAGGCTTGAGACAGGTTTGAAAGGTTACATTAGTTGGTGGCACAAGCAGCGCTGCAAGCCCACCAGTAGCATTTAATTTACTTGCCTGGGTATATGAGATACCACTTTACAAGGGACTGATAGGTAAATTGATTATGCCAAACAGGTTTAGACCAATCTAACCAAGTTTACCATTGAGAGCACATGCACTTTAACACTGAACAGCAGTGATAGACTGCCCAGAGTCCTAAAACCACCAGAACCAGGTCAGAACAAATACCAGGAGGAAGGCAAAAAGTTCTGGGATGACCCTGTAAAAAGGGCCAAGTCCAACAAGAGGTTATTGTTGTAGGGGCTGAACTAGCTAAACAGGGATAGACGTGAGAGTGACTTCTGTTTCCATTTTGGACATTGAGTGAAGACTCAGATGCAATAGAGGCAGAACAAGTAACAATTTTGATAAGAGTAGAAGGGAGGAGTTAAGGTCATAGGCAGTTCTTGGTTAGAGTATGTTAAGTATCCTCATTATTACAAAGTTCATTTTTTTAAATGCTGGCGTGTGGATATCAGAGTGTGGGACCTTTAGAAACAGGTTAAAGCCTCTGTGAGCTTTGCTAGGAATAGGTAGATGTGACTGAGATAGAGCTGGCTACACAAGATTATAGGTAGGCAGGAAATGAGAGCTGTAGTCTGTAGCACTACGGTGAGAGATGGCTGTGATAGAGCTGATTCGTTGAGAAAGGTAGTTGTTAATGTGCAGATTTTAATAGAGGTATGGAACAAAGTGGATAGGTGTATGTCAAGGGTATATAACAGTTTTGTAAGTTAGGGTGCTGGATGGGGAGATGTGAGGTGTTGGCCAGTAGACGGATGTTGTGTTTGAATCTGTGGATGCACTAGTTTTTCAAGTGACTATTAGTAGGCCTTAAGCAGAGTAGGGTGAATGAATGGTGAGAGGCAAATGAGTGAGGGCAGATTCATTGAGCAATGTAAGTGTCTGGATCAGAGATGTGGTGAGGTGTTAAGTGTGAATGTCAGAGTTGGATCTGATGGTGCACCTTGTGAAAAAAATTGCTGTCAAAGCCATTGGGGATGAGAGGTATGCATAAATAGCTGTATAGGTGATGAGTATAGTACATTGTGTATATTGCATGAGTGGGAGAGATGTTTTATACAGAGTGGTGATGAGTGGTGCTGGAAATGTAGGTGTGAATGCAAGAAGTGCAGCACCAGAATGGGAATGTGAGAGTCTGGGTGGAAGATGAAGAGAACAAGGGTAGAGCTTGGAGGGCAGAAATTATTTTAAGGATGGTAGCACTAGAGGAGGATTCTAAAGAGCTTGTGGATGAAGGTTAGGTTGAGAGATGAGCATGTACTTTGAGGTGGATGTGAGAGCAGTTAGACCAGCATAAGTAAAGATTATGCAGGCCAGGAGGTAATATGGAAAGGTACACATAAATGGTCCTCATTATAGTTTTGGAGGCAAGATGACGGCTGCGTGAGGTTCTGCGATTTACCACCCATCTATGACTCCATGGAACTCCAGAGGAAACATCAGTTAGAAATGTACTAGATGGCCACTCGCTATCTATCATACTGCTTGAGGCGACTGCTTGGAAGGACACAAGGGAAAATGACTGATCTCGCTCACCTGCTGATCCGGACTGCTTTGTGGATTCTACTCGGCGCTGGCTGCGGCAGCCACCAGCCCCAATGTACTAGCATGCCTCCCAAACTTTCCAAGCCTCCCCGGGACCGTGGGGATCTCGGTGCCACGGGTATCAAAGCAGGAGCTGCGGGGACCCAGTACAGCCCCCCGGCAACTCGAAAAGCAATGAGCGGAAAGAAAGGAGGAGACGCAACTCCCGCAGCGGCAACAGGGAGCATGGAGGCGGCCCGTCAAAACTAAAAGCCAGCGATCAGCGTCCAGGACAGGAGGCGGGCTCTGGTCCTGGCAACAGCGAGTGATCCCAGGGATGTTTTCCGGCCGTGGGAAAGTGCATGAGAAGGGCGAAGCTGTCAGAGAGGTCAATGAGGTTAATGCTAAAGCTGCATTAGTGCCGGTTGCAGACTGAGACTGCCTTCCACTCCCGGTCACTGTAAGTATGGGACTCGGGCCCTATACATCTGTATGTTTAGGGCAAGGCGAGCTTTCACAGGGGGAATCAGAGTGCTTTAATGCTAATATCATGGTTGGGCAACATGGGAATAAGGAGCAGAAGCAGGCTATTAATGAAAGTTTACCTGTCAATCCCTGGCTTTCTCAGTCAAAGTACATGATTGCGGGGACTCCGGATGGCGGCGATAAATTCTTTTCTCTCAATGAAGACTCTGAGCCATCTAATGTTAGCGGAAATGAGGTATCTGCGCTGGAAGATTCAGAGATGGACTCGGACAGCTCACTGTCTAACCCAGCACGCAAAAGCACCTTTCCACTCAGACACGGCGGAAAAGAAATAAAGGGAAAAAAGCTCAGGATGCAAGAAAAACTGATTCAGATCATAGCCAATCTGGACAATTAAAATGGGATTATGCTACTACGCACTTTGGAATGGATGATGGTGGATTGGCACCAGATGACAGCGCGCAAGGGGAAAATAATATACTTTCTCTAACAAAGTCTGCAACTGAGGCATCTCCCTCGATGGACCTCATATATTCCACTCTCAAGCAGATTAAATCTGAAGCTCATCAGGAGCATAAGAGGGCTCATCTTGCAACAAAGATGTTACAAGGGGCCATCCGGAAAATAAATAAAACCGGCACAGAAATTGCCGAAAGAACAACAATGCTGGAAGAGCGAGTGGTAACATTAGAGACCAGAGCTGAGAGCATTGCCCAACAAGTTACATCAAACGAATCAAGGATGACGGATGTCATGTGGAAGCTCGAAGACTTTGAAAACCGCCAGAGGTGTAACAATTTAAGACTACTGGGTATCCAGGAAAAAGCAGAAGGAGAAGACATTACAGGGTTTGTGCTGCGATTGCTGAAGGGCTTTTTCCTCAAGCTTGTACATTGGGATTGGGATACAGAAGTTCAGCGAGTACATTGTTTCCCACTCATGCTGAAAAAAAGGAATGGTCAGAATGACGTGAACAATAAACCTAGAGCTATATTCATTTTTTTCAGCAACTTTCTTTTGTGACAAGCAATTTTTGATAAGGCACGCCCGGAAGCAAGACGCTCGGCTGAGGGTCATTCCTTTTTCGTCAGGCCTGACTTTTGCCACATTATGTTGGAAAAAAGGTGGAGGTTACGCCAGCTTATCACCCCCTTCCAGAAGATCGGCTGCAAGGTGTATTTACTGAGTCCAGCTCACCTCAAAGTCATCCACCGGGGCAATATAAGGGTTTTCTCTTCTGAGATGCAAGCACAGGACTTTTTATGTGAACTATCAGGGGCCTCAAATCTGAAAGATCCTGAGGGCTGTTGAACTTGCACAATAGTCATATTTAATTTTTTGTTATTTACTTGGTGGAGCCTGAGGGGTGGTGGTGGGAATCAGTATCATGCCGGAGGCATCACAAGGGTCCTCGGATCTTTTTGGCTGCAAGGCAGGGGGGGAGGGAGGAGGGGGGGGAAGCTTTTGGCTGTTAGGCTGGTCCAAAGGGCAGAATTATATGTAATGGCAAAGATTGTATTCAGATTTTCTGGAAATTCCGGATTAAGACAAATGGGAATTCGACTATGACAAATGGCAAGGGGTAAGCTAAGAATTGCATCTTTGTGGTTTAAATAGTCCTCATAAAAAGCACAGGGTTAACTAAGACATCCAGCATCTGAATGCTGACATAATATGTCTGCAAAAGACACACATTGAAGCTGGGAGACAGAACAGGTGGCAGAATTAGCAGGGTATTAGCTAGTTTCCTTCACAACCCAAGGCACAAGCACAAAAGGGGTTGCTATCATGGCCCGCAGAAAAACCTTTAGCTTTACGATCTAAAGCTGATCATCTGGGCAGATGGGTCATTACGTTATGCAATGCTGATAATTACTCTTTCACGCTCTGTTCGGTCTATGGCTCAGTGTTTGATGACCCTGCCCTCATCAATTGGTTAAATATGGAACTTGTCGGATGGCCACTGCCTTTAATTATTTGTGGTGATTTTAATTTTAATTTGAGTGCTAACGCTATTAAGCATGGGCCTAGTCTATCTAGTGGCCGCAAACATAAAGTCTTTACATCTTTAGT
The DNA here is from genome assembly GCF_964204655.1 of Triturus cristatus. NCBI lineage: Eukaryota > Metazoa > Chordata > Amphibia > Caudata > Salamandridae > Triturus > Triturus cristatus. The sequence goes on from NC_140592.1 coordinate 211,469,624, forward strand.
GAATTTATGTATTTTTTGTTTAAATATCTTTATTAGGGTTTTTTTTGTTCCAAAAAATTTCCCCATTTGCTCATGGTACATATCATAACAGTTCTTCAGAAAACAAAGATTAAATAAGAGCAATGTTTCCAAATATACATTGCATTTTTGCGTCAATATTGTTGCGAGTAAACCACTCAGATTATTGCAGATCATAGTACAATGCGTTACAACATACACAATTTTCATCGAGTGACTATCGCTCCTAACACTCCCCTGATCAGCAGACCTACATATCCCTCCACAGTGCTTAATCGCCCGCGGAGAGAGAGGAGTACAGCCAAGTGAGAAGTGAGGGAGAGAAAAAGATGCCAGTGCTACTTAATAACATTTCCGATAGCAGTAAGACCACCCTTATCAGATTGTCGTGCGAATGACAAGTGTTGAAAAACAATCTTCAGTGGCCAGTACACCAGGCCGACGAGGGACTGGTGCCAGAGGGAAATAGGAAGGAGAAAAGCAGATACCCCAACAAATGAAACCTTTTCTATATAAACTATAAACAACAATTAAAAGGCTGCCTTCTAAAGACCGTTCTGAAAATCATTGCACTATAGAGTATGGGACTTTTAAATGCAGGAGGTATGGCAGGAGAGGGCACTGGGGCGGAGGTCGAGCGCATGACAGTGCCATTGACCCGCTCCAGGTGCGTAGGTGCCGGGACATATTAGAAAATAAAAAAAAAGGGGGGGCAGAGGATTACGCTGCGCCAGGCCCACGCCACTAAATGCAACCAGTGAGAGGTGAGTGAATGAAGGTCTCCATGTGTCCGTCTCCCTCGCCCATGAGGAACTTCGATTTTCGATCATGATCGTACCGACCCGCAATTTTATGCTCCGCCGCCATTTTGTGTTGCCCTCACTCAGGCAGCACGACGATCATAGTCTTTTTCTGCTTTTCCTGCAATAGTGTATCGTAATAATCTTGTGCCTCTGTTTACAAAAGCTGGTGTCGGGGACTGGCCGAGTACACTAATCCCTGTCTGGTTTTCCTAATCCCTGTCTCAACTATCTGTTGGTTCACACTATTCTCTTCTGATTTTTTCTTATCGTCTGGCCTTCGCTGTCTTCTGCTCGTATTCTCTTGTTTCACAACTATCCTCCAAAACACAAAAACGTATCTCGTCACCTGCAAGTCAGCTACAAGTCAGTTAATGAATTAGCTCGTGGGGAGGGGTGACAAACACAGTTAGAGGAGAGGCTTCTTCGAGTTACTCGATACTCTATTTTCAAACCTTTCCTATTGGTTCTGTTCTGTTTTCCAACTTTCCTTATTGGCTCCTTTTATATGTTTTAGGTGTGTTCTTAGTTAATGTATATGTCACATATATACGATTGTGCGCCACGGAGTGAAGTGGCAGTCTCCTGAGAACATACCGTGTGTACTTCTAGGACAACTGTACTAGCTGCAGCTAATAAATCTAATCTTTTACGCCGACAGAGTGTCCCCGTGTCTCTGTGTAGCTAAGCAGGAGAACCCAGGAGATTAAGGCGTACCCTGCGCCGCCAGGTCCAAAAGGTTCTGGTTCTTCAACTGGCGCCCAACGTGGGGCGGCTTCAGTGGTACCGGTTCTGCCCGAAGGTCGTGAGGAACCCCGCAAGAAAATTCTGGAGGAATCGCGAGCCACGTCAAGCAACCCCTGTATGTCGAAAGTGGTCTGAAGGCCTTTTTCAGCGCGGTTACTCCTTCCTGACGGCTACTAATGACTGCTGCCCTGACTGCCACCCTGCCTTGGCCCTTCCTTTGGTGATGTATGGTAAGGCGAGACGATAGACGGGCCTCTGTTGGCATAAGAAGACGTCCTTAGTTTAGTATTTCGTGGGTCTTGCCCACAATTTTGGTGCTTTGTTCCTTAGTTTCTTTGGTCCTTAGATTCGACTATTGAAATAGCCGAAGCCGAGGGTAAGTGCATTTGTGCTGCGTAAACTGAGTTTTACCCCTTGAAGTTTGTGAACAGTCAGGTGAAATCACGAGATGCCTGGTCTGACTAAGTTTGGAAAACTTTGTTGCTTTGGTTGTAATAGGGATTCCCGGCTTGAGGACTCTTGTCCGATTCCTTCGGTTGGAACTCCCACATATGAGCTCTATTCTAAACATGGTGTTGGCCCCATTGCCTTTAACGAGGCATGGACCCGATACACGAAGAAAGATGGTGTTTTAAAATGGCCAGAAAATGGTAGTTTCGATTCTGATGTGCTAGATAATTTGGAAGCAGTTTTATTCAAAAGAAAAGCCCGGCCGGCAATGTTTGACTCTTTCCGTCTTTGGCGTAAGGAAGCCAAACAGAGAGAAATTAAACAAGCAAAACGAGATAGGAAAGCACAGGGTATGACAATTATACAGGCTGCCCAACAATTCAAAGATGATGAAATTAATAATGCGATGGAAATTTCAGAAAGACAGCATCGTATGGCGATAGATAAATGTTATCCGGTGTTGCCTGTTTCCCCTTCCGATAACAAGAAAGATTTAGAAGAAGATCCCCTAATGTCACATTTATTGAGGTTGCCTCTGGCCTATGCACAAGGTACTAATACACCCCAGTTGTTACAGCCTGTTCAGCCCCCAGAAGTACCTCCGCCTGTTCCGGCTCTTCTGCCTTTGCCCCTTTTAGTATCTCCGCCTCTACCAGTTTTGCCTTTAACTTCAACTTCTTTGCCCACATCGCCTGATCTTCGATCTCCTTTGCCTTCTGCTCCTCCTGCAATTACCAGTTCCCCTTCCCCTAGTTCGCCTAATACCTTGTCCCCTATTCTTATGTCCAATTCTCCGTCTGTGCGTAAGCGTCTCACGGACACCGTCACTGGTATTCTATCTCCTTTCTTTGAAGCTTTAAATGTGTCTCCGGCTTTTGCTCTAAGACAATCTCGTAGTCAGTTCCCTGATTCTGAAGAACGAGAAAGGTTGGACTCTCTCACACGTAAATGGATCAAGAGGGGTCCCCAGTATAGTGTGCCTGATATTATGTCTACCTTCTCACAATGGAATGCGCCTACGCAAAGATATGTTTTTAATGTAATGTGTGATACTCTCATTAAAGAATGGGAGGATATGAATTCGAGTTCGATTCCACAGGATCTGTTAGATGTTCAGACTGATTTCGACAAAGGACTTGTTGTGGAGTCTAAGGTTGAGAAAGCTGTAGGGACACTTATTTCCTTTAGATCTTTGTTGTCCTCTCAGACTTTCTCTGATTCCGATCCGTCGGTTAGACTAGCACTGAAAAATTATCCTATGAGAGAGGTTCCTCCAGTTTGGAAGGAAGAAGTTGCGGCTCAAGGTAATAATCCATCTATTCCTGCTCATTTCCATCGCATATGGGTACATGTCCTTTGGAAACGATCTGAAGTTTTAGCTCTTAAACAGACTCTACCGGATCCTCGTAAGAATCCCGCGGGTTATTATAAAGAATTATCACAGACGGTTGATGCTTGCATCATGAATCTAGCTGATATCGATATGTTAATGGGGAATGTAGTTCCACAAGCATTATGGGATAAAATTCGTAGAGAAGATCATGCTCAAGCGTTAGGTGGTAATTGGGCTGCTATAATTGCCGCAGATGCAGCTCAAGTGGGTGGTGCTAAGCCTGATGCTTTGGTTTCAGAACTCCCTGGTAGGATTATTACATTAATGAAAATGATGATGCCTGCCTTGAGAGTTAACTGGTATAAATTAGCAGCATGCAAACAAAAGAAAGATGAGAGTGTCTCTGATTTCTTTACTCGTTTCGAGGAGACATTTATTGATCACAGTGGTCAAGATATGGCTACAGATGGTGGTCAGCGATTATTTGTGGACAAATTTGTATTTAATTTGCTTCCTGAGTTGTCACACAAATTGAAAGATTCTGAAAGTTCATGGGCTGTTTCTTCTTCTGCCCAGATATTGGCTACTGCACAATATTATGAAAATAGAGATAAAGAAGAAAGAGAAAAGCAAGAGAAAAAGACGAAAGAATTGAAAACAAAGGTTCTCTTGCAACAAGCTTATCCTCCTCGCTATGTTCAGTCTCAGTTTCAACATCCTCTGCAGTTTCAGAGGTTGTATCAAAAACCTGAGCCATATATTCCGCGACCTTTGTTAGGACCTAATCAATATGCCTATTGTAGAGAAGAAGGTCATTTTAAGAGTAGTTGTCCGGTTTTATTACAGCGCAATGGAGCATTATCTGCTCCACGAGGTCGTGGTGGCCTCCAGTCAGCAAACAGAGGTAGAGGTCGAGGTATGTCGATTCAAGAACAGCGTTCCCTTCCTCTTCCTAATTCCGTGAATTATTTTGATCAGCAAAATGTTAGGTCTACACAGTATTACAATGAGGATTGTTATGTTGAAGACGAGAATGAAAGTCTTCACACTAACTAGGACAGCCATGGACAAAGTAAGGGAGTTGTGTCGATTCCAGTAGATCAGAATGGACCCTATGTTAATGTCACTACAATGGGTGTTTCGGAGCCATTTCTCCTAGATACTGGTGCGATGAGAAGTTCTATCATTCATTCCAAACTCCCTGGGGCACCTTTGTCTGCCTTGACGAATGTTACTGTAGGATTTTCTGGCGCCCTTGTTCGTAATCCGGTTTCTTACCCTTTGCCTATTTCAGTTGGCCCTTATGGTTTGGAAGCTCCGCTTCTTTTGACGAACGGGTGCGGTGAAAATCTGTTGGGTTTAGACTTATTGAAAAGAATGTATAGTGTTCTCCTTCTGGTGTACATCTTACTTTAGGACAGAAACTGATTTTTCCAATGTATTTGTCCAAAGATCAGTTTCCACCTGAATTACTTTCTCTTCCGGCAACGCTTTGGGCCACGGGTCCGAATGATGTGGGTTGTCTGGAGATTCCACCTTATGTTGTCACTCTTAAGCCTAATGTTGAATTGCCACGTATTCCGCAGTATAGAATTTCCCCTGAAGGTGAAAAAGCGCTTTTGGAAATCATTCATGATTTGATTCAGAAGGGTGTGGTTGAGGAAACGAGAGGTAACATATGCAATAGTCCTATTCTTCCTGTTCGTAAACGCACTGATCCTTCTCAGCCTCCTGTATATCGTTTCGTAATTGATCTTCGGGAGGTAAACAAAATTGTTGTACCACAATTTCCTGTAGTCCCAGATATCACTGCTTTGTTGACGATGATACCTTCCACAGCGACTTGGTTCTCTGTTATCGATCTAAAGAATGCCTTCTTTAGTATTCCCATTGCTGAAGAGAGTAGGGATATTTTTGGCTTTTCTCTTGGAGGCCGAAGCTTCCGGTTTAAGCGCGCACCTCAGGGCTATTGTGAAAGTCCCTCTATTTACAGTCAAGCCTTAAAATGTCATCTTGATGCTTTTCATTTGCCGTCTGGTGCTGCTCTTATTCAATATATGGACGACTTGTTGATTGCTGCTGATTCAGAAGATATTTGCAAAGATGTGACTGTTGCATTGTTACGTCATCTGTTTAATCTGAATCATAAGGTTTCACCTTCTAAACTACAATATGTTCGTCGAGACGTTACCTACTTGGGTCATCTCCTATCAAAGGAGGGGCAACGATTAACCCCAGAACAAATTCAGGTGATTGCACAAATGTCTGTGCCATCCACACAAAGGGAGGTACGTGCCTTTCTGGGTATTACTTCTTATTGTAGGCAGTGGATCCCTAACTTCTCTCTGTTGGCCAAGCCTTTGTTGGCACTCACTTTGAAAGATACGCCTCAGCCCCTTCCATGGTCTGACGAATGTCAGAAGAGTTTCACTGACTTGCGTACTGCGCTATGTTCTGCTCCTGTATTGGGTACTCCCGATTACAGTAAGCCTTTCACACTCTACGTTCATGAAAGAGAAGGTTGTGCGTTGTCAGTTTTAACGCAGCGTTTTGGAGACAAATAGCGGCCATGTGCATATTTTTCAGCTACGTTAGATCCAGTAGCTAAAGCATTACCTAGTTGTCTTAAAGCAACAGCAGCAGCAGCAATTTCTATTCGACAGTCTGCTGGAGTAGTGCTAGATAACACACTTATTGTTATGGTGCTGCATGCAGTGGATACCTTATTAAACAGAACAAAAACACAACATCTTACGAATGCTCGTTTGTCTGGATATGAGTTGACACTTTTGGCTAGTCACGTGCACATCAAACGATGTAATACTTTAAATCCAGCTACTTTGTTGCCTCTTCCAGTAGACAAAGATGACCAAGAACAACATGATTGTTTCCTCCGTACAGAGGAAGAGACAAAGGGAAGAATTGACTTGAAAGATACACCGCTAGAAAATCCGGATGGAATTCTATGGGTGGATGGTTCTTATTTCAAGCTTCCTAATGGAGATACAGTTTCAGCCTATGCTGGTACTACTTTACATACAGTTGTGGAAACAGCACGTATCAGACACAATTCAGCTCAAGCAGCAGAACTGATAGCTTTGACGAGAGCATGTGTGTTGTCAAAAGGAAAAAGGGTGAATGTGTACACTGACAGTCAATACGCCTTTGGTGTGGCGTTCAATTTTGGGCGTCTTTGGAAAGAAAGGGGTTTCCTTACTTCCCATGGCACTAAAATACAACATGGTCAATTAGTGACTGATCTTCTTGAGTCACTTTCTTTACCTGCTCAAATAGCAATTGTGAAGTGTAGTGCGCACAAGAAGATTACTGACAATGTTGGTCGAGGAAATGCATTTGCAGATGAAGTAGCGAAAAAGACAGCGAGAGATGCTACAAGTCGAATGTATGTTGCGGGTCCTGCGAATTGGGTTAGAGAGAGAGGAATGTATGAGGATACAGTGGAAAGTGTAAGATCGATTCAGAAAGAGGCTACAGAGAAAGAATTGAGCAAGTGGAAAGAAAGTACAGGAATGTTGGATGAGATGGGATGTTGGGTGGAATTGTCTGAGCACCAACGTTGGCTGTTACCAGACGCCTATGTACTGCCAGTAGTCACTATGGCGCATGGTCCAGCCCACTTAAGTGCGAAAGGTATATGCAAGCTTCTGGCTCCAGTGTGGCAGAATGAAGGAATCCCAAAGTGTGCAGACAATGTAGTGAAACATTGTATTGTTTGTTTGATGTACAATCCAGGAAAGGGAACCCCAACTCCGGCAGGTCACTTTGCTCCTCCGACATATCCATTTGAGGTGTTGCAGATCGATTATATTCATATGGAGCGATGCAACAACCTCAAATACGTTCTGGTGGTAGTATGCGCCTTTTTTAGATGGATAGAAGCATACCCTCTAAAAGACAACACAGCCTTATCCACAGCTAAAGCTCTACTAAAAGAGTTTTTCCCCAGGTTTGGTTTGCCACGCATTGTCTGGAGTGACAATGGGAGCAAATTTGTGGGCCGAATCATGCAAAAAGTTTGTGCGGGTCTTGGTATCAAGCAAAAGTTCCATGCGGCAAATCATCCACAGTCAGCGGGTTTAGTAGAATGCTACAATGGAACTTTAAAGCTAAAACTAGCGAAAGTTCAGGCTAGTACAGGACTTAGTTGGCCCGATGCTTCACCATTGGCTCTTCTGTCCACCAGAACTGCAATACACTCTCGTTTGGGACTTAGCCCTTACGAAGTGGTTTTTGGATGCCCAGCTAATGTATGGGGAGTCCCTCGCCCTAAGAAATACTCAGACTTACCATATCCAATGTTAATTGACTACTTGCATGACCTTACGACTAAATTGCCTGTTCTCCATCAACAGGTTCAGAGTGCTTTGCCGGAGGTCTCCACAAACCCAGGTCATTCCATTCGGCCAGGTGACTGGGTCTGCACAAAGAACTTCCAAAGGACGAAAAATTTGGAACCCAGGTGGAGAGAGCCCCGAATGGTTTTGCTCACCACGAGAACAGCAGTGAAAGTCGAAGGAAAGAAAAATTGGATTCACGGTGTGCATTGCAAGAAAGTGCCTTTGCCTCTTCCGTTTGATCAGTGGGTACGTAAGTGCATTAGAGACTCTGAGAGCGAAAAAGTTCCACGATTTGTACCTTTCAGTGATGCACGCCTGAATGGAACATTGTCTGAGAAAGAGGACGACGACATTCTTCAGGAAGCAATACCACCACATCGTCGCTTGAATACGACCAATCCGCGAACATTGTTCCGAGACCAAACTGTACCTGATAAAGAACACTATAACCTAAGACCTAGACTAAAGAACACTTAAGATTTTTTTCTCTCCTATGTAGTATTCTGTCCCGGTTGCAGGGTCACGGTAGGAGTCTTGGTTGCGACCTGAGTAGTGGCAATAGGCCTGCAGGACTTGCAGTGTCATAGGACAGCAGACAATCGTGATTAAGTGATTGAGGAAGATTGCCGTGAGCATCCACTTAGAAAGATGGAGACTACATTAGGCAAAAGAGAAAGTAAAGATAAAATGAATCATTGTAAAGAAATGTATAGTCGTTGTGGTATTGCTTTATGTATTATTATATTATTGTGTATTCTTTTGGCATGTATAAATTGGATTGTTATTGCTCTGCAGCGAAAAGTTGTCTCTCCTTCTACCTCTTCTTCTTCTTCTACTGTCTCTCCACATCTCTTTCATACACTTCCTCAACATGAACTCATTGGAAGAGCCGAATATTACAACAATTCATTTGTCCAGTTATTACATCAACATCAATTAGTGATAAATACAACAAACTATTGGGTGTGTGGACTTATGCCACATACCGTAGAAAAAGGAATGCCATATTTAGTTCTTCCGTTATCCTATGAAGGTTCTGCTTGGGCTTATTTTGTTATCTTTTCCAATGCCTATCAAAGCAAATTCAGACGATCCGTTAGTTCATATATTGGTGGTCCGGATTTTAGTCATAGTTCGTTGATAAAGGGAATGGTAGCTATGGCTAAAATCATGGAAAATAGTAAGATCTCCGTTGACGAAAGAAAAGTGTACACTAACTGGAACGTCACCCATTATGTCACTAGCCTTAGTGATAAGGTTAAACAAGGAAAATCTTCACTGATTTGGACTATACCACATCAGGGCAATTTCTGTCTACAGATAAATGGTCAGTCTGCTGACACCGTACAAAGAAATAGCTGTTCCCACACATACATCTACTCCTCTCAGAATTCACCGCCTCTAGTACCATCTCAGGGTACATATTTCATCTGTTATAATAGGGCTTACACGTGGTTGCCAACTGGTTTTTCTGGTACCTGCTATATAGCTTTCCTCCTTCCCCCTACATACACCGCTTCTGCAAATCATCATCGAAACAGATATGGCAGAGGAATTATTAATTCCAAGGACACAGCAGGACAAGAGGGAGGAGATTTCCTCAAAGGATTTCTTCCTTTTTGGGGTCCAATGGCCAACAGCAGAAATATAAGGCAACTGGTTTGTGTCGTAGAAACCACCATAGACATCACTGTAGGAGCCTTAAGTAATATCACGGCAGAACTAAAGGGAGATCGTCTTATGACTTTACAAAACCGAGTTGCCTTAGACTTTGTTCTTGCAGACCGTGGTGGAGTGTGCAAATTGATCGGGTCAAGTTGCTGTATTTTCACACCTAATGACGCTCCGACAGTATACCAAGCTATCTCTAAGTTACATATAATCTCTGAGTCGATTCATCAGGACGAAGGAGATTGGTCATTATTGGAGGGGTTTTGGGGACTACTGGAAGATATTGACGTTCCTTGGAGTAGTTTTAGCCATCGTATTCTCTTGTTGCCTTTGTATGCACTGTGGCCCCGCCATCTGCGACCTTTGTGCTACTATGTGCATCCCTAAACCCAAGTCACAAAGAGCAGAGAATATCAGAATGATGCTACAGCAACAGCTCGATGACCTCATGGCCATCGACATTGACTCAGATTAATGTGAGTCTGTGTATCTTGCCTGAGTTCTGGCAAAAGGAGGGTCTGAGGAACTTCGATTTTCGATCATGATCGTACCGACCCACCATTTTATGCTCCGCCGCCATTTTCTGTTGCCCTCACTCAGGCAGCATGACGATCTAAGTCTTTTTCTGATTTTCCTGCAATAGTGTATCGAAATAACCTTGTGCCTCTGTTTACAAAAGCTGGTGTCGGGGACTGGCCGAGTACACTAATCCCTGTCTGGTTTTCCTAATCCCTGTCTCAACTATCTGTTGGTTCACACTATTCTCTTCTGATTTTATCTTATCGTCTGGCCTTCGCTGTCTTCTGCTCGAATTCTCTTGTTTCACAACTATCCTCCAAAACACACAAACGTATCTCGTCACCTGCAAGTCAGCTACAAGTCAGTTAATGAATTAGCTCGTGGGGAGGGGTGACAAACACAGTTAGAGGAGAGGATTCTTCGAGTTACTCGATACTCTATTTTCAAACCTTTCCTATTGGTTCTGTTCTGTTTTCCAACTTTCCGTATTGGCTCCTTTTATATGTTTTAGGTGTGTTCTTAGTTAATGTATATGTCACATATATACTATATAAGATTGTGCGCCACGGAGTGAAGTGGCAGTCCCCTGAGAACATACCGTGTGTACTTCTAGGACAACTGTACTAGCTGCAGCTAATAAATCTAATCTTTTACGCCGACAGAGTGTCCCTGTGTCTCTGTGTAGCTAAGCAGGAGAACCCAGGAGATTAAGGCGTACCCTGCGCCGCCAGGTCCAAAAGGTTCTGGTTCTTCACCCAGGACCGTCGGTATGTGTCGTATGGGACGACTGCCTAGGTGTGGTAGCCCTCCCCAGTAATCACAGTGTTGAAAGCTGTCAGTAGGGCGTCCCATTGTAGTGCTATGGGATATTTACGGAGCCCCGCCGTCTCTTCCCTGTGAATTGCTGTGCTTTCTGCCTGCGCCCATATCTGAAGTGAGTGCGTCCAGCTGATCGTCTCCGGAGGGTTCGCCTGTTTCCACCGTTTCATAATTAAACGCTTGGCAGTTATTAGTCCTAAATCTCTGAACCGTGATGTGACCCTATTCTTCTTGGACCTAACATAAGCCCCCAATATGCAGAGCTCCCATGTGGGCGGCAGGGAGGTCCCCGTGCAAAGAGCCAACGCTGAAACAACACCCCTCCAATACAGTCGAAGGGAGGGGCAGGCCCACAACATATGTAGTAGATCTGCGTCAATTAGTGAATTTATGTATGACGCATAGTCTTATTGATGTTTGGGCCTCGCAAGAACCTCAAGACCCTGGCTTTACCTTTTTTCAGCCCCTCATAGTCACACACCAGGTTTGACTATTTCTTCATGTCCCAGAGATTCTCGACAAACTGTCGGATTTCAAAATTTCAAAGGGTGATGTCTGACCACAATCCGTTAGTCCTAGAGATTCCACTTCCAACCTCAAAGAGGGAGGTACTATGCTGGGCTTTTGTTAGAGCACTCCTGTACGATGAGGATTATATTCCACATATGAGAACATGGATTCCCAGATTTATATCTGAGAACAGGCATAGTACACGGGTGGATATAATATGGGATGCTCCGAAAGCTGCGATAAGAGGGGAAACATCAAGGTATGGCTGGCAGTCCCAGAAGCAGGGTAAATTGTACATGCAGGAACTCTATAGTAAGCTGATTGAGAAAGAGACACAATTAGTAGTTGTTATTATGATTGGGGGGATGTGGAGCAGGCACAAACACGGGTGGCATTAGCTAAGTCTAAAATTTTAGAAGTCTCCACTAGCAAAGCACCAGGGAAATATGCAGCCTGGCGATCCAAAATGTATGAATGCAGTGAGAGAGTGGGACACGTGCGTCCAGGACAGGAGGCGGGCTCTGGTCCTGGCAACAGCGAGTGATCCCAGGGATGTTTTCCGGCCGTGGGAAAGTGCATGAGAAGGGCGAAGCTGTCAGAGAGGTCAATGAGGTTAATGCTAAAGCTGCATTAGTGCCGGTTGCAGACTGAGACTGCCTTCCACTCCCGGTCACTGTAAGTATGGGACTCGGGCCCTATACATCTGTATGTTTAGGGCAAGGCGAGCTTTCACAGGGGGAATCAGAGTGCTTTAATGCTAATATCATGGTTGGGCAACATGGGAATAAGGAGCAGAAGCAGGCTATTAATGAAAGTTTACCTGTCAATCCCTGGCTTTCTCAGTCAAAGTACATGATTGCGGGGACTCCGGATGGCGGCGATAAATTCTTTTCTCTCAATGAAGACTCTGAGCCATCTAATGTTAGCGGAAATGAGGTATCTGCGCTGGAAGATTCAGAGATGGACTCGGACAGCTCACTGTCTAACCCAGCACGCAAAAGCACCTTTCCACTCAGACACGGCGGAAAAGAAATAAAGGGAAAAAAGCTCAGGATGCAAGAAAAACTGATTCAGATCATAGCCAATCTGGACAATTAAAATGGGATTATGCTACTACGCACTTTGGAATGGATGATGGTGGATTGGCACCAGATGACAGCGCGCAAGGGGAAAATAATATACTTTCTCTAACAAAGTCTGCAACTGAGGCATCTCCCTCGATGGACCTCATATATTCCACTCTCAAGCAGATTAAATCTGAAGCTCATCAGGAGCATAAGAGGGCTCATCTTGCAACAAAGATGTTACAAGGGGCCATCCGGAAAATAAATAAAACCGGCACAGAAATTGCCGAAAGAACAACAATGCTGGAAGAGCGAGTGGTAACATTAGAGACCAGAGCTGAGAGCATTGCCCAACAAGTTACATCAAACGAATCAAGGATGACGGATGTCATGTGGAAGCTCGAAGACTTTGAAAACCGCCAGAGGTGTAACAATTTAAGACTACTGGGTATCCAGGAAAAAGCAGAAGGAGAAGACATTACAGGGTTTGTGCTGCGATTGCTGAAGGGCTTTTTCCTCAAGCTTGTACATTGGGATTGGGATACAGAAGTTCAGCGAGTACATTGTTTCCCACTCATGCTGAAAAAAAGGAATGGTCAGAATGACGTGAACAATAAACCTAGAGCTATATTCATTTTTTTCAGCAACTTTCTTTTGTGACAAGCAATTTTTGATAAGGCACGCCCGGAAGCAAGACGCTCGGCTGAGGGTCATTCCTTTTTCGTCAGGCCTGACTTTTGCCACATTATGTTGGAAAAAAGGTGGAGGTTACGCCAGCTTATCACCCCCTTCCAGAAGATCGGCTGCAAGGTGTATTTACTGAGTCCAGCTCACCTCAAAGTCATCCACCGGGGCAATATAAGGGTTTTCTCTTCTGAGATGCAAGCACAGGACTTTTTATGTGAACTATCAGGGGCCTCAAATCTGAAAGATCCTGAGGGCTGTTGAACTTGCACAATAGTCATATTTAATTTTTTGTTATTTACTTGGTGGAGCCTGAGGGGTGGTGGTGGGAATCAGTATCATGCCGGAGGCATCACAAGGGTCCTCGGATCTTTTTGGCTGCAAGGCAGGGGGGGAGGGAGGAGGGGGGGGAAGCTTTTGGCTGTTAGGCTGGTCCAAAGGGCAGAATTATATGTAATGGCAAAGATTGTATTCAGATTTTCTGGAAATTCCGGATTAAGACAAATGGGAATTCGACTATGACAAATGGCAAGGGGTAAGCTAAGAATTGCATCTTTGTGGTTTAAATAGTCCTCATAAAAAGCACAGGGTTAACTAAGACATCCAGCATCTGAATGCTGACATAATATGTCTGCAAAAGACACACATTGAAGCTGGGAGACAGAACAGGTGGCAGAATTAGCAGGGTATTAGCTAGTTTCCTTCACAACCCAAGGCACAAGCACAAAAGGGGTTGCTATCATGGCCCGCAGAAAAACCTTTAGCTTTACGATCTAAAGCTGATCATCTGGGCAGATGGGTCATTACGTTATGCAATGCTGATAATTACTCTTTCACGCTCTGTTCGGTCTATGGCTCAGTGTTTGATGACCCTGCCCTCATCAATTGGTTAAATATGGAACTTGTCGGATGGCCACTGCCTTTAATTATTTGTGGTGATTTTAATTTTAATTTGAGTGCTAACGCTATTAAGCATGGGCCTAGTCTATCTAGTGGCCGCAAACATAAAGTCTTTACATCTTTAGTGAATTTATGTATTTTTTGTTTAAATATCTTTATTAGGGTTTTTTTTGTTCCAAAAAATTTCCCCATTTGCTCATGGTACATATCATAACAGTTCTTCAGAAAACAAAGATTAAATAAGAGCAATGTTTCCAAATATACATTGCATTTTTGCGTCAATATTGTTGCGAGTAAACCACTCAGATTATTGCAGATCATAGTACAATGCGTTACAACATACACAATTTTCATCGAGTGACTATCGCTCCTAACACTCCCCTGATCAGCAGACCTACATATCCCTCCACAGTGCTTAATCGCCCGCGGAGAGAGAGGAGTACAGCCAAGTGAGAAGTGAGGGAGAGAAAAAGATGCCAGTGCTACTTAATAACATTTCCGATAGCAGTAAGACCACCCTTATCAGATTGTCGTGCGAATGACAAGTGTTGAAAAACAATCTTCAGTGGCCAGTACACCAGGCCGACGAGGGACTGGTGCCAGAGGGAAATAGGAAGGAGAAAAGCAGATACCCCAACAAATGAAACCTTTTCTATATAAACTATAAACAACAATTAAAAGGCTGCCTTCTAAAGACCGTTCTGAAAATCATTGCACTATAGAGTATGGGACTTTTAAATGCAGGAGGTATGGCAGGAGAGGGCACTGGGGCGGAGGTCGAGCGCATGACAGTGCCATTGACCCGCTCCAGGTGCGTAGGTGCCGGGACATATTAGAAAATAAAAAAAAAGGGGGGGCAGAGGATTACGCTGCGCCAGGCCCACGCCACTAAATGCAACCAGTGAGAGGTGAGTGAATGAAGGTCTCCATGTGTCCGTCTCCCTCGCCCATGAGGAACTTCGATTTTCGATCATGATCGTACCGACCCGCAATTTTATGCTCCGCCGCCATTTTGTGTTGCCCTCACTCAGGCAGCACGACGATCATAGTCTTTTTCTGCTTTTCCTGCAATAGTGTATCGTAATAATCTTGTGCCTCTGTTTACAAAAGCTGGTGTCGGGGACTGGCCGAGTACACTAATCCCTGTCTGGTTTTCCTAATCCCTGTCTCAACTATCTGTTGGTTCACACTATTCTCTTCTGATTTTTTCTTATCGTCTGGCCTTCGCTGTCTTCTGCTCGTATTCTCTTGTTTCACAACTATCCTCCAAAACACAAAAACGTATCTCGTCACCTGCAAGTCAGCTACAAGTCAGTTAATGAATTAGCTCGTGGGGAGGGGTGACAAACACAGTTAGAGGAGAGGCTTCTTCGAGTTACTCGATACTCTATTTTCAAACCTTTCCTATTGGTTCTGTTCTGTTTTCCAACTTTCCTTATTGGCTCCTTTTATATGTTTTAGGTGTGTTCTTAGTTAATGTATATGTCACATATATACGATTGTGCGCCACGGAGTGAAGTGGCAGTCTCCTGAGAACATACCGTGTGTACTTCTAGGACAACTGTACTAGCTGCAGCTAATAAATCTAATCTTTTACGCCGACAGAGTGTCCCCGTGTCTCTGTGTAGCTAAGCAGGAGAACCCAGGAGATTAAGGCGTACCCTGCGCCGCCAGGTCCAAAAGGTTCTGGTTCTTCAACTGGCGCCCAACGTGGGGCGGCTTCAGTGGTACCGGTTCTGCCCGAAGGTCGTGAGGAACCCCGCAAGAAAATTCTGGAGGAATCGCGAGCCACGTCAAGCAACCCCTGTATGTCGAAAGTGGTCTGAAGGCCTTTTTCAGCGCGGTTACTCCTTCCTGACGGCTACTAATGACTGCTGCCCTGACTGCCACCCTGCCTTGGCCCTTCCTTTGGTGATGTATGGTAAGGCGAGACGATAGACGGGCCTCTGTTGGCATAAGAAGACGTCCTTAGTTTAGTATTTCGTGGGTCTTGCCCACAATTTTGGTGCTTTGTTCCTTAGTTTCTTTGGTCCTTAGATTCGACTATTGAAATAGCCGAAGCCGAGGGTAAGTGCATTTGTGCTGCGTAAACTGAGTTTTACCCCTTGAAGTTTGTGAACAGTCAGGTGAAATCACGAGATGCCTGGTCTGACTAAGTTTGGAAAACTTTGTTGCTTTGGTTGTAATAGGGATTCCCGGCTTGAGGACTCTTGTCCGATTCCTTCGGTTGGAACTCCCACATATGAGCTCTATTCTAAACATGGTGTTGGCCCCATTGCCTTTAACGAGGCATGGACCCGATACACGAAGAAAGATGGTGTTTTAAAATGGCCAGAAAATGGTAGTTTCGATTCTGATGTGCTAGATAATTTGGAAGCAGTTTTATTCAAAAGAAAAGCCCGGCCGGCAATGTTTGACTCTTTCCGTCTTTGGCGTAAGGAAGCCAAACAGAGAGAAATTAAACAAGCAAAACGAGATAGGAAAGCACAGGGTATGACAATTATACAGGCTGCCCAACAATTCAAAGATGATGAAATTAATAATGCGATGGAAATTTCAGAAAGACAGCATCGTATGGCGATAGATAAATGTTATCCGGTGTTGCCTGTTTCCCCTTCCGATAACAAGAAAGATTTAGAAGAAGATCCCCTAATGTCACATTTATTGAGGTTGCCTCTGGCCTATGCACAAGGTACTAATACACCCCAGTTGTTACAGCCTGTTCAGCCCCCAGAAGTACCTCCGCCTGTTCCGGCTCTTCTGCCTTTGCCCCTTTTAGTATCTCCGCCTCTACCAGTTTTGCCTTTAACTTCAACTTCTTTGCCCACATCGCCTGATCTTCGATCTCCTTTGCCTTCTGCTCCTCCTGCAATTACCAGTTCCCCTTCCCCTAGTTCGCCTAATACCTTGTCCCCTATTCTTATGTCCAATTCTCCGTCTGTGCGTAAGCGTCTCACGGACACCGTCACTGGTATTCTATCTCCTTTCTTTGAAGCTTTAAATGTGTCTCCGGCTTTTGCTCTAAGACAATCTCGTAGTCAGTTCCCTGATTCTGAAGAACGAGAAAGGTTGGACTCTCTCACACGTAAATGGATCAAGAGGGGTCCCCAGTATAGTGTGCCTGATATTATGTCTACCTTCTCACAATGGAATGCGCCTACGCAAAGATATGTTTTTAATGTAATGTGTGATACTCTCATTAAAGAATGGGAGGATATGAATTCGAGTTCGATTCCACAGGATCTGTTAGATGTTCAGACTGATTTCGACAAAGGACTTGTTGTGGAGTCTAAGGTTGAGAAAGCTGTAGGGACACTTATTTCCTTTAGATCTTTGTTGTCCTCTCAGACTTTCTCTGATTCCGATCCGTCGGTTAGACTAGCACTGAAAAATTATCCTATGAGAGAGGTTCCTCCAGTTTGGAAGGAAGAAGTTGCGGCTCAAGGTAATAATCCATCTATTCCTGCTCATTTCCATCGCATATGGGTACATGTCCTTTGGAAACGATCTGAAGTTTTAGCTCTTAAACAGACTCTACCGGATCCTCGTAAGAATCCCGCGGGTTATTATAAAGAATTATCACAGACGGTTGATGCTTGCATCATGAATCTAGCTGATATCGATATGTTAATGGGGAATGTAGTTCCACAAGCATTATGGGATAAAATTCGTAGAGAAGATCATGCTCAAGCGTTAGGTGGTAATTGGGCTGCTATAATTGCCGCAGATGCAGCTCAAGTGGGTGGTGCTAAGCCTGATGCTTTGGTTTCAGAACTCCCTGGTAGGATTATTACATTAATGAAAATGATGATGCCTGCCTTGAGAGTTAACTGGTATAAATTAGCAGCATGCAAACAAAAGAAAGATGAGAGTGTCTCTGATTTCTTTACTCGTTTCGAGGAGACATTTATTGATCACAGTGGTCAAGATATGGCTACAGATGGTGGTCAGCGATTATTTGTGGACAAATTTGTATTTAATTTGCTTCCTGAGTTGTCACACAAATTGAAAGATTCTGAAAGTTCATGGGCTGTTTCTTCTTCTGCCCAGATATTGGCTACTGCACAATATTATGAAAATAGAGATAAAGAAGAAAGAGAAAAGCAAGAGAAAAAGACGAAAGAATTGAAAACAAAGGTTCTCTTGCAACAAGCTTATCCTCCTCGCTATGTTCAGTCTCAGTTTCAACATCCTCTGCAGTTTCAGAGGTTGTATCAAAAACCTGAGCCATATATTCCGCGACCTTTGTTAGGACCTAATCAATATGCCTATTGTAGAGAAGAAGGTCATTTTAAGAGTAGTTGTCCGGTTTTATTACAGCGCAATGGAGCATTATCTGCTCCACGAGGTCGTGGTGGCCTCCAGTCAGCAAACAGAGGTAGAGGTCGAGGTATGTCGATTCAAGAACAGCGTTCCCTTCCTCTTCCTAATTCCGTGAATTATTTTGATCAGCAAAATGTTAGGTCTACACAGTATTACAATGAGGATTGTTATGTTGAAGACGAGAATGAAAGTCTTCACACTAACTAGGACAGCCATGGACAAAGTAAGGGAGTTGTGTCGATTCCAGTAGATCAGAATGGACCCTATGTTAATGTCACTACAATGGGTGTTTCGGAGCCATTTCTCCTAGATACTGGTGCGATGAGAAGTTCTATCATTCATTCCAAACTCCCTGGGGCACCTTTGTCTGCCTTGACGAATGTTACTGTAGGATTTTCTGGCGCCCTTGTTCGTAATCCGGTTTCTTACCCTTTGCCTATTTCAGTTGGCCCTTATGGTTTGGAAGCTCCGCTTCTTTTGACGAACGGGTGCGGTGAAAATCTGTTGGGTTTAGACTTATTGAAAAGAATGTATAGTGTTCTCCTTCTGGTGTACATCTTACTTTAGGACAGAAACTGATTTTTCCAATGTATTTGTCCAAAGATCAGTTTCCACCTGAATTACTTTCTCTTCCGGCAACGCTTTGGGCCACGGGTCCGAATGATGTGGGTTGTCTGGAGATTCCACCTTATGTTGTCACTCTTAAGCCTAATGTTGAATTGCCACGTATTCCGCAGTATAGAATTTCCCCTGAAGGTGAAAAAGCGCTTTTGGAAATCATTCATGATTTGATTCAGAAGGGTGTGGTTGAGGAAACGAGAGGTAACATATGCAATAGTCCTATTCTTCCTGTTCGTAAACGCACTGATCCTTCTCAGCCTCCTGTATATCGTTTCGTAATTGATCTTCGGGAGGTAAACAAAATTGTTGTACCACAATTTCCTGTAGTCCCAGATATCACTGCTTTGTTGACGATGATACCTTCCACAGCGACTTGGTTCTCTGTTATCGATCTAAAGAATGCCTTCTTTAGTATTCCCATTGCTGAAGAGAGTAGGGATATTTTTGGCTTTTCTCTTGGAGGCCGAAGCTTCCGGTTTAAGCGCGCACCTCAGGGCTATTGTGAAAGTCCCTCTATTTACAGTCAAGCCTTAAAATGTCATCTTGATGCTTTTCATTTGCCGTCTGGTGCTGCTCTTATTCAATATATGGACGACTTGTTGATTGCTGCTGATTCAGAAGATATTTGCAAAGATGTGACTGTTGCATTGTTACGTCATCTGTTTAATCTGAATCATAAGGTTTCACCTTCTAAACTACAATATGTTCGTCGAGACGTTACCTACTTGGGTCATCTCCTATCAAAGGAGGGGCAACGATTAACCCCAGAACAAATTCAGGTGATTGCACAAATGTCTGTGCCATCCACACAAAGGGAGGTACGTGCCTTTCTGGGTATTACTTCTTATTGTAGGCAGTGGATCCCTAACTTCTCTCTGTTGGCCAAGCCTTTGTTGGCACTCACTTTGAAAGATACGCCTCAGCCCCTTCCATGGTCTGACGAATGTCAGAAGAGTTTCACTGACTTGCGTACTGCGCTATGTTCTGCTCCTGTATTGGGTACTCCCGATTACAGTAAGCCTTTCACACTCTACGTTCATGAAAGAGAAGGTTGTGCGTTGTCAGTTTTAACGCAGCGTTTTGGAGACAAATAGCGGCCATGTGCATATTTTTCAGCTACGTTAGATCCAGTAGCTAAAGCATTACCTAGTTGTCTTAAAGCAACAGCAGCAGCAGCAATTTCTATTCGACAGTCTGCTGGAGTAGTGCTAGATAACACACTTATTGTTATGGTGCTGCATGCAGTGGATACCTTATTAAACAGAACAAAAACACAACATCTTACGAATGCTCGTTTGTCTGGATATGAGTTGACACTTTTGGCTAGTCACGTGCACATCAAACGATGTAATACTTTAAATCCAGCTACTTTGTTGCCTCTTCCAGTAGACAAAGATGACCAAGAACAACATGATTGTTTCCTCCGTACAGAGGAAGAGACAAAGGGAAGAATTGACTTGAAAGATACACCGCTAGAAAATCCGGATGGAATTCTATGGGTGGATGGTTCTTATTTCAAGCTTCCTAATGGAGATACAGTTTCAGCCTATGCTGGTACTACTTTACATACAGTTGTGGAAACAGCACGTATCAGACACAATTCAGCTCAAGCAGCAGAACTGATAGCTTTGACGAGAGCATGTGTGTTGTCAAAAGGAAAAAGGGTGAATGTGTACACTGACAGTCAATACGCCTTTGGTGTGGCGTTCAATTTTGGGCGTCTTTGGAAAGAAAGGGGTTTCCTTACTTCCCATGGCACTAAAATACAACATGGTCAATTAGTGACTGATCTTCTTGAGTCACTTTCTTTACCTGCTCAAATAGCAATTGTGAAGTGTAGTGCGCACAAGAAGATTACTGACAATGTTGGTCGAGGAAATGCATTTGCAGATGAAGTAGCGAAAAAGACAGCGAGAGATGCTACAAGTCGAATGTATGTTGCGGGTCCTGCGAATTGGGTTAGAGAGAGAGGAATGTATGAGGATACAGTGGAAAGTGTAAGATCGATTCAGAAAGAGGCTACAGAGAAAGAATTGAGCAAGTGGAAAGAAAGTACAGGAATGTTGGATGAGATGGGATGTTGGGTGGAATTGTCTGAGCACCAACGTTGGCTGTTACCAGACGCCTATGTACTGCCAGTAGTCACTATGGCGCATGGTCCAGCCCACTTAAGTGCGAAAGGTATATGCAAGCTTCTGGCTCCAGTGTGGCAGAATGAAGGAATCCCAAAGTGTGCAGACAATGTAGTGAAACATTGTATTGTTTGTTTGATGTACAATCCAGGAAAGGGAACCCCAACTCCGGCAGGTCACTTTGCTCCTCCGACATATCCATTTGAGGTGTTGCAGATCGATTATATTCATATGGAGCGATGCAACAACCTCAAATACGTTCTGGTGGTAGTATGCGCCTTTTTTAGATGGATAGAAGCATACCCTCTAAAAGACAACACAGCCTTATCCACAGCTAAAGCTCTACTAAAAGAGTTTTTCCCCAGGTTTGGTTTGCCACGCATTGTCTGGAGTGACAATGGGAGCAAATTTGTGGGCCGAATCATGCAAAAAGTTTGTGCGGGTCTTGGTATCAAGCAAAAGTTCCATGCGGCAAATCATCCACAGTCAGCGGGTTTAGTAGAATGCTACAATGGAACTTTAAAGCTAAAACTAGCGAAAGTTCAGGCTAGTACAGGACTTAGTTGGCCCGATGCTTCACCATTGGCTCTTCTGTCCACCAGAACTGCAATACACTCTCGTTTGGGACTTAGCCCTTACGAAGTGGTTTTTGGATGCCCAGCTAATGTATGGGGAGTCCCTCGCCCTAAGAAATACTCAGACTTACCATATCCAATGTTAATTGACTACTTGCATGACCTTACGACTAAATTGCCTGTTCTCCATCAACAGGTTCAGAGTGCTTTGCCGGAGGTCTCCACAAACCCAGGTCATTCCATTCGGCCAGGTGACTGGGTCTGCACAAAGAACTTCCAAAGGACGAAAAATTTGGAACCCAGGTGGAGAGAGCCCCGAATGGTTTTGCTCACCACGAGAACAGCAGTGAAAGTCGAAGGAAAGAAAAATTGGATTCACGGTGTGCATTGCAAGAAAGTGCCTTTGCCTCTTCCGTTTGATCAGTGGGTACGTAAGTGCATTAGAGACTCTGAGAGCGAAAAAGTTCCACGATTTGTACCTTTCAGTGATGCACGCCTGAATGGAACATTGTCTGAGAAAGAGGACGACGACATTCTTCAGGAAGCAATACCACCACATCGTCGCTTGAATACGACCAATCCGCGAACATTGTTCCGAGACCAAACTGTACCTGATAAAGAACACTATAACCTAAGACCTAGACTAAAGAACACTTAAGATTTTTTTCTCTCCTATGTAGTATTCTGTCCCGGTTGCAGGGTCACGGTAGGAGTCTTGGTTGCGACCTGAGTAGTGGCAATAGGCCTGCAGGACTTGCAGTGTCATAGGACAGCAGACAATCGTGATTAAGTGATTGAGGAAGATTGCCGTGAGCATCCACTTAGAAAGATGGAGACTACATTAGGCAAAAGAGAAAGTAAAGATAAAATGAATCATTGTAAAGAAATGTATAGTCGTTGTGGTATTGCTTTATGTATTATTATATTATTGTGTATTCTTTTGGCATGTATAAATTGGATTGTTATTGCTCTGCAGCGAAAAGTTGTCTCTCCTTCTACCTCTTCTTCTTCTTCTACTGTCTCTCCACATCTCTTTCATACACTTCCTCAACATGAACTCATTGGAAGAGCCGAATATTACAACAATTCATTTGTCCAGTTATTACATCAACATCAATTAGTGATAAATACAACAAACTATTGGGTGTGTGGACTTATGCCACATACCGTAGAAAAAGGAATGCCATATTTAGTTCTTCCGTTATCCTATGAAGGTTCTGCTTGGGCTTATTTTGTTATCTTTTCCAATGCCTATCAAAGCAAATTCAGACGATCCGTTAGTTCATATATTGGTGGTCCGGATTTTAGTCATAGTTCGTTGATAAAGGGAATGGTAGCTATGGCTAAAATCATGGAAAATAGTAAGATCTCCGTTGACGAAAGAAAAGTGTACACTAACTGGAACGTCACCCATTATGTCACTAGCCTTAGTGATAAGGTTAAACAAGGAAAATCTTCACTGATTTGGACTATACCACATCAGGGCAATTTCTGTCTACAGATAAATGGTCAGTCTGCTGACACCGTACAAAGAAATAGCTGTTCCCACACATACATCTACTCCTCTCAGAATTCACCGCCTCTAGTACCATCTCAGGGTACATATTTCATCTGTTATAATAGGGCTTACACGTGGTTGCCAACTGGTTTTTCTGGTACCTGCTATATAGCTTTCCTCCTTCCCCCTACATACACCGCTTCTGCAAATCATCATCGAAACAGATATGGCAGAGGAATTATTAATTCCAAGGACACAGCAGGACAAGAGGGAGGAGATTTCCTCAAAGGATTTCTTCCTTTTTGGGGTCCAATGGCCAACAGCAGAAATATAAGGCAACTGGTTTGTGTCGTAGAAACCACCATAGACATCACTGTAGGAGCCTTAAGTAATATCACGGCAGAACTAAAGGGAGATCGTCTTATGACTTTACAAAACCGAGTTGCCTTAGACTTTGTTCTTGCAGACCGTGGTGGAGTGTGCAAATTGATCGGGTCAAGTTGCTGTATTTTCACACCTAATGACGCTCCGACAGTATACCAAGCTATCTCTAAGTTACATATAATCTCTGAGTCGATTCATCAGGACGAAGGAGATTGGTCATTATTGGAGGGGTTTTGGGGACTACTGGAAGATATTGACGTTCCTTGGAGTAGTTTTAGCCATCGTATTCTCTTGTTGCCTTTGTATGCACTGTGGCCCCGCCATCTGCGACCTTTGTGCTACTATGTGCATCCCTAAACCCAAGTCACAAAGAGCAGAGAATATCAGAATGATGCTACAGCAACAGCTCGATGACCTCATGGCCATCGACATTGACTCAGATTAATGTGAGTCTGTGTATCTTGCCTGAGTTCTGGCAAAAGGAGGGTCTGAGGAACTTCGATTTTCGATCATGATCGTACCGACCCACCATTTTATGCTCCGCCGCCATTTTCTGTTGCCCTCACTCAGGCAGCATGACGATCTAAGTCTTTTTCTGATTTTCCTGCAATAGTGTATCGAAATAACCTTGTGCCTCTGTTTACAAAAGCTGGTGTCGGGGACTGGCCGAGTACACTAATCCCTGTCTGGTTTTCCTAATCCCTGTCTCAACTATCTGTTGGTTCACACTATTCTCTTCTGATTTTATCTTATCGTCTGGCCTTCGCTGTCTTCTGCTCGAATTCTCTTGTTTCACAACTATCCTCCAAAACACACAAACGTATCTCGTCACCTGCAAGTCAGCTACAAGTCAGTTAATGAATTAGCTCGTGGGGAGGGGTGACAAACACAGTTAGAGGAGAGGATTCTTCGAGTTACTCGATACTCTATTTTCAAACCTTTCCTATTGGTTCTGTTCTGTTTTCCAACTTTCCGTATTGGCTCCTTTTATATGTTTTAGGTGTGTTCTTAGTTAATGTATATGTCACATATATACTATATAAGATTGTGCGCCACGGAGTGAAGTGGCAGTCCCCTGAGAACATACCGTGTGTACTTCTAGGACAACTGTACTAGCTGCAGCTAATAAATCTAATCTTTTACGCCGACAGAGTGTCCCTGTGTCTCTGTGTAGCTAAGCAGGAGAACCCAGGAGATTAAGGCGTACCCTGCGCCGCCAGGTCCAAAAGGTTCTGGTTCTTCACCCAGGACCGTCGGTATGTGTCGTATGGGACGACTGCCTAGGTGTGGTAGCCCTCCCCAGTAATCACAGTGTTGAAAGCTGTCAGTAGGGCGTCCCATTGTAGTGCTATGGGATATTTACGGAGCCCCGCCGTCTCTTCCCTGTGAATTGCTGTGCTTTCTGCCTGCGCCCATATCTGAAGTGAGTGCGTCCAGCTGATCGTCTCCGGAGGGTTCGCCTGTTTCCACCGTTTCATAATTAAACGCTTGGCAGTTATTAGTCCTAAATCTCTGAACCGTGATGTGACCCTATTCTTCTTGGACCTAACATAAGCCCCCAATATGCAGAGCTCCCATGTGGGCGGCAGGGAGGTCCCCGTGCAAAGAGCCAACGCTGAAACAACACCCCTCCAATACAGTCGAAGGGAGGGGCAGGCCCACAACATATGTAGTAGATCTGCGTCAATTAGTGAATTTATGTATGACGCATAGTCTTATTGATGTTTGGGCCTCGCAAGAACCTCAAGACCCTGGCTTTACCTTTTTTCAGCCCCTCATAGTCACACACCAGGTTTGACTATTTCTTCATGTCCCAGAGATTCTCGACAAACTGTCGGATTTCAAAATTTCAAAGGGTGATGTCTGACCACAATCCGTTAGTCCTAGAGATTCCACTTCCAACCTCAAAGAGGGAGGTACTATGCTGGGCTTTTGTTAGAGCACTCCTGTACGATGAGGATTATATTCCACATATGAGAACATGGATTCCCAGATTTATATCTGAGAACAGGCATAGTACACGGGTGGATATAATATGGGATGCTCCGAAAGCTGCGATAAGAGGGGAAACATCAAGGTATGGCTGGCAGTCCCAGAAGCAGGGTAAATTGTACATGCAGGAACTCTATAGTAAGCTGATTGAGAAAGAGACACAATTAGTAGTTGTTATTATGATTGGGGGGATGTGGAGCAGGCACAAACACGGGTGGCATTAGCTAAGTCTAAAATTTTAGAAGTCTCCACTAGCAAAGCACCAGGGAAATATGCAGCCTGGCGATCCAAAATGTATGAATGCAGTGAGAGAGTGGGACACGTGCTTGCGTTGCACATTAGACAATGGGTGACACAGGCGGGAATCCTTGCAATTGATGATCCTCATGTTGGGTTTGTCTCAGAAGCCTCTGAAATTCGGGCTGTCTTTTAGCGATTCTATCAACAGCTTTATACTGAAGAAACCATTGGAAGCGAGAAGGGAATTCAGGATTATCTTGCAGGCCTCCTAGGGGAAAAGCTAACTAGGGAAGAAAGAGAGGTGCTAGAGGTACCCATTACGGCTGAAGAAGTTGCGGGTGTTATCAGCTGCTTGGCTAATAGGAAAGCGGCTGGCACTGACTCTGATCCAGGGGAATTCTATAAAAAGCTGGCTCCCTGCCTACTGGAATTAATGGTTGATGTCTTTCTATAGGCCCAATCTGGTCAGGGGGCACCCGACTTATGGGGATCGGCCAATATTGTGGTCTTTCCCAAAAAAGAGAAATTGGTTAAGGAGCTGGGGTCTTATCAACCTATAACGTTAATTAATAGCGATGCAAAGGTATATGCCAAGATCCTGGCAAACCGGCTAGTGGCTGTGATTAAAAAACTGGTTTCAGCAACCCAACATGAGTTTGTTCCCGGGCGGAGCACTATTGATCATGTTCAGAGGGTGATTGCTCTCTTTGATGCTGCAGGGATTACTGGAGGTCCTATCGGGCTAATCCTGCTCGATGCGTAGAAAGCCTTTGATAGGGTCTCCTTGCCGTTCCTGTGGGCAACACTTGAGAGTAGAGGGCTAGGCACAGGTTTCATTAAGGTTATTTCTATAATGTATAGCAACCCGGATGTCAGAGTTGCTATAATGTGTCAATTAGTAGGGGGACCTGGCAGGGGTGCCCATGCGCCCCCCTATTATTTGCTTTGTACATTGACCCTCTGGTTAGGAAAATTGTTGACAATAATCAGATCTAAGCAGTACATAGTAATGGGGGAGCAATAAGATCCTGGCCTATGCCGATGACCTAGCTATTATGACCCCTAACCCACTCTCTGCATTAGCCCAAATTGAAAAAGAGGCGCAGATTTTTGGACATATTTTGGGCTATCGACTCAACTCCAGCAAAACTCTTGGTGTCCTTGGCAAGGGACTTCAGATTAACGACCCTAGGGTTGTACGGAAGGCAATATACCACGGGGTCAAAATAATGCCAGATGTGTCTGAAATTGTGGAAACTAACTTAGATTAATTACTCCCAAAATTTAAAGCAGATCTTATTAGCATAGACAATCGCAAGCTGACGTTGGTTGGGAGATGTAATGTCATTAAGAAGGTGTTTTTGTCCAAACATTTATATTTTTTTAGGACAATTCCTTTGACTATCAACAACACGTGGTTTAAAACTGTGAAGCAGTTGCTTACTAAATTTCTTTGGGCTATTTGTTGCCCTCGGAGAGCGCTAACATTTTTGACGCTACCTAGAGACAGAGGCGGCTTGGCGGTTCCCAATCTTCAGCTATACCATTGGGCTGCTATATTATTTAAAATAGGTAGTCCAATCAGGGCTGAATCTGGTCAGGTACAGGTGGTGGCCCCGCCTTAATTTATGATTTATTACTGGGGTCAAAGGCTAGGGGCTGTCTCTTGCAATACACAGATTTTAATTACTACAAAAGGGTGAAGTTTAAGACGCTGATGTGTGCTTTCAAAATCTGGACTTCAGTTCGAAAAAGGCTTGATTTGGGTCTTATTAATGCTTGTATCCCATTGTACGGCAATGAGTCACTCCCTAGTATTTTCAATGATGCGCATATTAAAAGCTGGTACAATAAAGGCGTTAGGATGGTTGGTGACGTCATGGAAGAGACAGGAGTGATCTCCTTTGACATGATTAAGGAAACTTTTGGGGTCGATAACAGACAATTTTTGAAATATCTCCAGATAAGAGATTTCTTAGCGAGGAAAAAGGGGGCAGCAGTGGCTTTGCCCGGGTGACGTTGGTTGAGATTTTGCTTAAAGGGTCAGGTAAACTTGGAGGGATTTATAAAAATTTGAATGAGACAATGCCATTTGATCTATCCAAGCACTGGGACCGCTGTCATGAGCGGCTATTGGTTGGAGTGGGGGAAGTGGAAGATTCACTTTATATGGCCCAAACCTCATGTATTGCAGCCAACTTCCAGCTGCAATGTTTTAAGACCTGGTTTAATCTTTATATAACACTGGAGAAGATCTCAAAATGGGTAGGAGTTGTGGGATCAACATGTCCATGGTGCGGCTATCTAGCAGCAGACATTGTACACGTTTGCTTCCTGCCCCAACTTGGGTATAATTAAAAGGGATGTTGGTACTATTTTGGAATCTGATCTGGGGCAGCAAATAGATTTAACACCACAGCTGATTGCATTTGGAGTGAGTAGCTCTCAGCTACCGGTTCAGGTTCAGACCTTTGTCTTTATTGCTATGGTAGTATTCAGACTCTGTTTAGCCACTTATTGGCTTGATCCTGTCCCACCTACGGGTCAACAATGGTTAGGGAGTTTTCTGGCAGTATACAGGCTAGAGACTGCAGTAAATGCAAGAGAGGGGCAGAGAGCAAGAGCAAAGGAGATGGAAGTCTAGCCCCTCTGATCAGATGGTCTGAAGATAGCCAAGATGGAGGTAATCAGTGATAAATATATGAGCTCGTGCTGTATCTTATTTGGCTTTACTGTTAAGGGTAATTCTTGAAATGTTCTTGTTTGTCGCTACGTTTTGGACACTGTTTTTTCTTTTCTTTTTATGCCAGTGAATGAACTGATGTTTCTCTTTCTTTATTTTCTTCTGTTTTCTTGTTAAAAGGCAAATGACAAGCCCGGGAGGGGGGGAGTTCTCTGGGGTGGGGGAGGGGGGTAATTTTTTCAGATGATGGCTTTATTCATTAATATTACTATGTCTGCTGTATTTTTTTTTTGTTGAACATTTTTTCAATAAAGAACTTGGGGGCATATCAGCAACAACCAGCGATAATTATCGCTAAGCGCACTTAGCGCTAGGATAATTATCGCCAGCTAACGTGGATTTTTATCGCTGACATAGCGTGCTATTCGCAACGCTTATATCAAAAGCGATAAAAATCCTAGCGCTAACTGCCTAACGTGAGATTATCGCTGGAAACCCAGCGAGAATCTCACGAAATGTGGTGTTAGCTTGTTGATAGGGCCTCAAAAACTTAGCCATGATATCCACCTTCCATAGGATATCATGGCTAAGTCAGTTCTGAAGCAGGCATAACGAAAGTAGCGATAACAGGGGTTATCGCTACCTTTCTTGCCGCTATGCTTCATAGCGTGGGGCTTGATGACAGGAGAAGTGTCGCTTAGCGACATTTCTCCTGTCATGTCAGGTCAGGAACGGCCACTTTGTATCTCATTGGAGATGCAAAGCTGGGTGTTAGGAATTCGTGCGCTAATGCAAGGTTTCACGTTAGCGTGACCTTGCTAATTAGGCGAACAAATGAAAGGCAAGAGGATGACTCTATTTCATCTATGTGTAAAGGATAAGTAACCAAGGGGAGTGAAACCAGAATTGACTTTTGAGAGAACATAATCATTATTGTCTTGATAAAGATGGGAGTATAAGTTTAACCATCGAAACGCGTCGACGCTTCTGCAGGCACAATCTAAGGACCAACATAGAATTGTAGATACAGATGAGATCAATGTATCACTAGCTGTGTTTTAAAAATTACAATTCCATACGATGTGCAACAGTAAATGACAAGGTGTTTTGTCTGATGTGTTTTGTTGTCTGTTATGCTGGTCATAACGGTTTTTGTCATTTGAACTGAATAATTTTCCTCTGTATTGTGTGAATTGTATTTTAAGTGTCTTGAGTCATAATTGTGACTTTATATGTGATTTTTTTTTAAACTCGTTTTAATAAATTACAATTTAAGTGTAAGAATTGAATATGGTATTTTATAATTAACAATTTGTTATATTCTCTGGGGTGTTCATATATGCAAAAGGCATAGGGTAATTTTTGTTCATTAGAACATATTGTCTGGTCAATGGGATTATTTCTGTTCTTGTTGAAGGTCAGGTCAATCAGGGGCATGCACGCCTGCCCTGACAAACCATAGGGGGGCCCCAAGATAGTTGTGGTCCAATGTATTTGAGTGAGGTGTGAGTGCAAGCAGACCTTGGTGCTTGCTAGGGATTGTATGGAAGGGATTCATATGTCTGAGTCCTGCTCTGGATATGTGTTGGATCCTTCAAATGTTGTTATTACTGACAAATCCAACATCCCATGCTGGTTGTGACTCCATATGGTGACCTGGCTACCTGCCCTGTGGTGAGGCTGAGATAATGGAGAACAGAGGCTTTGATGGATGCCTGCTCCGACATTGCTCTACTCATCAGGACACAGGATGTGGGACTGCGCGATTGGGTTAATGGGGGAGTGGCAGGCCAGGTTGGACTGTATTAGTCAATTTGGTGTTTAGAGTCATGTATTGATCTGTCAACAATTGGTGCATCAGGTAAAGTGAGGTGTGAGATGCTTTTCCATCTAATTGAGTGGATGTAGTGTATAGATCAGCCATATATTTTGACATCATTTTAATGTGGGGTGTATACATGTTGGCTTAGATATAGATATACAGATAAGGTGCTTCTTGCAATGGTGTTTTGAAAAATGGCAAGGTAATTATGGTACATTATGTCAGTTCCTGCAATGTGACTTCCTTCGACATGACATCTTGTGGTATTTATATGCGTTTCAGATATTCAAGTTCTGCCCGGGGAAATGATGAATCTAGGTGCAGCCCTGGTGCTAGTGCATAAGTTTCTGTGGACATATTTTTGTGAGTGCATTGATGTTCTGTTGCCATGCAATTTTTCTTTGTGTGCTCATCTATTCATTTTGGTATATATACATATATGTAGCTATTGGCATTCCTGTTCAATTGTAAAATGTGTGTTTCTCCCAGTATTTGATGGTCAGACTGTAGATACCTGAAGATGACATTCCCTCATTATCCATACTCCACATGCTACGAAACACTCTCTACTCTATTGACTTTTGCTTTATAGTTAAGGTAATATGTAGGTGTCCTTTTTAATGGTGGCGACATACGTTCTGCTCAGATTGTAATATTCATCGATGATGTATAGTTGAGGGATGACATGCACGATGGACTCCATAGCTGCACAGCAGAGGTCGCAGGAAGTGTGTTGTGAGGAAATTCAGACTTTAAATACTACCCTTCCGTCTGCTCTGACGAGGTGGTTGGCCCGACAGATTCGCTGCATCAGTAATACGCATCATAATGTGGCGGGCGGTTCCAGGTTGAAAGTCGCTCTTTTCAGAGAACTTCACGGCTGGACTTTCCAGTCGGAATTGGAAAAACCAGGTCGGTCGATAAGCAATGGGTTTTGGCCGTCATAATACAGCTGTCGGAACGACCGCATCCAAAGAGAAATTGGTCAGGCTGACCGCCTCTGACAGGGCCGTGGAGGTCCTTCCGACTGCCATAATAATGGGCCCCTAAATATTTTGCACCGCTTCATAGCTGACAAATATGAAAAATGGATTCACAGTGTAATGGGGGCAAGCTAGAGGGTCTGACCAAAACCAATCTAATGTGTTCAACTACCTCTGTGCATGGTTAAAGGTCACACTCTGTGGAATCTATGGACATGGGGGTAAGGCACAGGGCCTGGTCAAAAGTTAGAACCTATGCCCAGCCCACATTAGACACAGCCAAACGCTCTGCACAATAGCCTCTGTGGACATGTGACGGCTGAATGCCTGGGATTGTGCCCTGCTCCCTCTGATCAAGATCGTAGGTCAGGCCCTCTGCACTGAAATCAATGTACATAGCAGAAGCAATGCATAGATGGTTTGGGTGAGATGACACAAGTAGATTGAGGAGGTTCAGGGACATAAACAAATTGTTATGTCCTAATAACCTGTTCTTTTTACTCATACAATCGAGAGAAAAAAAATTGGGTGCGAAAAAGCTCAAAGTCAACAGTCAAAAACACATATGCCTGTAATGCTACTTTCACACCATGTATTTCAAACATGAATCAGTATCATTAAATGTAAACACAGGTGCTCCAAACAGTGCAACGATGTGGAAGTGGTCATACAGTTGAACACAATTAAACACATAGACCAAAACACATACTACATATCAAAAACACAAAACAAAGAAATATGCTTAGACAAAAGCCTGTCCAATATATGAATGTCTCCAGTCTCTTTTAGTTGTTGGGCCCATTGCATTTGACAATATGGCCCAACACATGGAAATTCAGAACAGGCAGATATATTTTTGTCAACGTTCCGACCCTCTAAGATTTCATGATTGTTTTAAGCATCCAGCGGGTCTTCAGCAGGACTCGACGGGGAGCAACCTATGCATATTAAAACATATATATGGTAGGTCTATTGACTCACCTGATAATACGAAAAGGCAATATATGAGTCTCCTTCAGTCAAACCTAATTGTTCCCTGTGTTATAAAAACAACAGGTTAGGAGACTATACCATAGAGAGTGACACTAAGCAATGGGATAATCATTCTCCATAAAGAGCTCACCACATGTACCCCAATAGTTGGTAACTTCAAAGTCCCTTGGGACGTCTTGCAATCTGCAAAATAGAGGGAGCACCCTGCTAGAGTTGCTCCTGCAAATGTGAAAAATAAAGCACCTTTTAGTAAAAGACCCTCAAAACAAATGCTAATAAAGAGGGTGACACAGCAGTTGCCCTTAGGTGGGACGGCAGCTGGCCTCAGGACCTGACAAGAGGCTTGGGCATGTGCTCAGAGTCCCCTGCAGACAGATCGCCAGCAGCAGGTTTGGGTTGGATAGGGGTGGATACAGTATTTCATAAAAGTAATGTTTGTAAAAGATACGTTATGGTTAACTTTGTTCAAAGCAAAGTAACATTTTCTTAAAAAACACAGATATTCCTTTAAAGAAGATTTGAAGTGACAACATAATTACCATGCACACTCTAAAAAACCCGTACATTTGCAAATCAATATTAGCTGCTCTGCTTCCGAGTTTACACGTGACATCACTGATGGCGAATCAATAAACATCACTACTGACATCACTGCTGACGTAATTGGTGACAGTACTGACATAATGGCATATGCCATCACCAGTGACACTAATGACAACACTGTACAAACAGGGATCCAGTGGGATGCTGAGTGTGTGCATGAGAAGAGAGCTCAAGAAATGGATAAATGCCACGCTATTCCTCCAACTATTCTCCAAATATTGGGGGTGGGGTTATTGCCCCAGGGGGAACTTGTAGGATATGCACTATGAGCGGTGGATTACAATATAATTGTTTGATATATTACTTCCATACCACACAGCACACACAAAAGACTCTCTGCTCAGGTTGGATGGAGTTGTTAACTTGATCATGATGGGTTTAAAATTCATATGTTTAAGTTTGCAGATAGCTGCACATTTGATGTGCTTTTCCCATATATCATGAGTTTGGATGCCGTGCACAAGTTATAGGTTTAAAGATTTGTCTTGTAACTAAGATCCTCTGCACAAGATCAAATGAAACTCTGATACTCCCACTAACTGCAGTTAGACTCTCTCTTATTAGGGGGCCATTTATTTCATGGGCTATCATTTTCTGTTTTGCCTACCCACGGGTGCTGCAGCCACGGACCGTGCAGGTAAGCGCAGTGGGGCCAGGTGGTGGTGGTGGGGGGGGGGGGGGTTGGGGATTTCGACAGCAGCCAGAGGGAAAATCTATTATTTATTTAATTTTCCCTCGTGGTCGTCTGTCAAATACCCCCACCCAACCCGGCCCCATTGCCCCACTTATCTTGCCTGCAAGGGCCACGGCTGGGTGCTGCAAGGTGAGAGCCAAAGCCTAATCAATTTCATCTTGTGGGGGAAGGAGAAGCTGATATGGCATGCCTGCTTACATGGTACTACCTTGAGCCAGGGCGGAGCATCACATGGCCACCTTTCAGTCCATGGCATGATGTTTCGACAAGTTGGACGAATACATGGTTAGATATAAGTATCAAAACACAACCAGAACACATTATCAATGCCAGGCTTACCAAGAAATTAAAGACCATGACCTACCTTGAAACACTTCCCAATGAAATCCAACTGCACAACCCACTCACAGTCACTGCTACTTACTTGGGTGGTTGGGCGGTGTGATACAAGACCAGCCCCTCCATAGAGACCTCGAAGGCTACAGTAGCCAGCCAGAAGAAAGCAGCCAGGAGACCAGCGAGCACACAGCCATCTACGAAAGTAAACAAACGAGAAGAACAAAGTAGATGAAAATAGATAAATGATTAGATATGCAAAGAGCCCAAACGATGGAAATGCGACTGGACACCTCTGTTGAGGTAGCAAATGATTATTGATTGATTGATTGATTGATATGAATGCACGGATACATTTTTAGGCTGACACCAAGGGCCACTTCAATGGTGAATGCTGCGATGTATCAAACAGGGTACCATAGTACAAGATCACAGTTTGATATAATACTGTTTAATATTGGTGTCGAACATCACTCTTCTATCACACGGCTACTTTTGAAATACTGTGGTTTCGGGTTAAGTGAAACTGCATTAGCACACGGATATTAATTTAAATTAGCACAATTCTATACACATGTGATCTTTTAGGAGTGGAAGAAAGCGTTCAGTGAGGAATGAGAAAAATGTTTAAGATCATAGTTTATTTCAATTTATAAGACAAGACAGGAGGTTGCAGTTAAATATCGAGTGAGGTCAGCAAATACGGAAGCGTGTGATGTGAAACTGAAGAACAAGCACATTTATGGGGATGTGCAGAGAAGACAGACTTTTTTATAATTTATGGTGAATCATAAAATGCACATGTTTCCTGCAGCCTATATCACTGGCTCTTAGCTGAGTTATTTTTTTAATCAATGTGATTAAATAGAAATCTGGTACATTACAGAATAATATTAAAAATGCCCCTTCTTGGATGAATGCTCTATCAACGTTAGCCGTGTATTCGGGTTCCTTTTTTGCATCATTCTCCCATTAATGGTTCAAGGCTGCCGCAGCCGTGCGGATGAGTCCTCCCCGTCGTATTTATCTTCATTACAAAACAGGAAGTACGGCAGTCGTCAGCAGAAGCAAATGACGATTGATTTTCTTGAATTAGCTCTCTAAGAGGAAAGTTATTGCAGGTTCATGGGCGTTTATTGAATGATTTTAAACATTCAGAAACAGCACACAAGAAGAGCCGAAGCTTTACTAAGAGAAGGTAAATGGTTGGAAAGGAAAATCTATACATGTGAAAGATGGGCGGGGAGCAAATACAATGAACAAGGGTGTTTGTTTCTTACAGCGCCTAGAGACAGCTGAACCCTTCAGTGTGCCTGGAGCAGGTGGGTGCAGGAGGGGCCCAGCAGCACTCATTTTTGGGGACCAGCACTTATTTTTCCTGTGCAGGTTTTGATCCAAAGAAAGGTAGAGAAAAACAAAAACGGGGGAAAAGAAGGAGGAAGGAAAAGACAAACAAAGCACAGACAAAGCGAGAGATCAGGTATGAAAAGCACCTGCAAGAGTGAGATCAAGAGGCAGGGAGTGTCTGGTGGTGGATTAAAGAGGTGTGAGTTGGAATCGACGCACCAGCATTCATTAGTCCCATCTGCAGGCATCTCACTAAAGGTTTGGACCCTGACTCTTACTGTTTTAAAGATTAAGCGCTGCACAGGTGTATGAAACTACAAAAAGAGGGGGGAATAGGAGCAATCAAGGTCCAGCCTTCCCCGGTATGACATAATCAATGACGAAAGGTAAGCATGCAGTTCCTAAATTCATCTCATGGGGGAATACCATTGGTATCACAACCATGCCAAGAAAGGTCGGAGGAATATGAATGAACGCCTGTTAAGTCCCCAGCTTTTATCCTCCCACCCAGGCTGGCAACAAACCCAGTAAGGGAAAAGCTGCCCCGACCAGTTTGGGGTGACCACAGAGAAGGAGACTGCTCAGTACCCTGGCCACACCTCTAGCCGTGGACACAACCTCTTTATAAGGGAGCAACAGTTTCCCTATCTTTGTATGAGGGGCACTTTGGCATTGTTTGTAGCAGGGAAAACAGAACTTATGCAAATCTGAATGTGGTTACCCATCTGAACTTTTACCACTTTGGATAGAGAGGAGCCAGGAGTTCACCCTCATCCACTAGCTGGTGTAAGACATAAATATGGCACCTTCTGGCACCCACTTCATAACACTTTATGAACTTGTGGAAGAACAGAAAAGGACTGGACCTGCTGTCCGTGACCTGAGAGGAGTCCTCAAAGACTGGATTCCAAGCGTGTGTAGCAGCCTGTGTAGCTACAGGGCAACCACAGGCTGCAAGGAGCAATTTCTCTGAAGTGCCCTGTAGACCGGTACCAGCTGGAACTGACTTGGACCCTGCTGGTGTCCTCTGCTGGAGGGAGTTTTGTCCTCCAAGTGTTGTTGCTCCTAAGGTCCAGGGAACATTGGCTGTGTCTAACTGTACACCTACCACCCCTGAAAAGCTGGGACTTAGAAACTTTACGGATTTCCAGGCCACCTCAGCCTATTTGCCCAAGGCACAACCTTGTTGTGCTGATAAAACGGGTTTCTCCATGCTCGGAGCATCTCCACAAGAGGAAAGACTATTCAGTGGATCATCTGTGAGAATGTGTCTGGCCTTGTTGAGCCCATTGTCAGATATAGCCTGCATGTCCCCACTGGAGGATGCTGAGCTCCAGAAAAAGAGACAAAGGCCCTTATTACAAGTGGATCGTTGACACAGTGCAATTTATTGCACCTTGTAAATAATGATACCCCATGGTATGTTATTTATCGAGTGCGATAAATAGAATCTATAATAAGTATTTGGGGAATGCTGCTTTCCCCCGTTAAAGGAATTTGACTTCCAATAAAAAGTTCCAAGGTAAATCCTTTGAAGGGGTTGAACCTGGTTGGTGTATTAACCGCGCTTCATTGCATCGGCCTAAAATTGTGCTTAGCTCCCCGTCTACCATGACCTTTGACTAACATTAGGGCTTTGTGCCTCTTTGCACTATTTTATCTCAAATCTTTTAAGATTCACATCTCCAGTTCCCCTTACTGGATATTTGTTGTTTTGGTGTTGTTATATTTATTACATTGTACTCTCTGTTTCTAATTTGGTTTGGGATTTTCATTTCTTGGTGTTTTGACTTTATTACTGTTTTGGGTACTGCATAAATACTGTACACATTGCTCTAAGTTTAGCCTATCTACTTTTTGCCATGGCTGCCATGGGGCTGAGTTGAGGTTAATTTAGAGACTTTAAAAGATCACCCTGACAATGATCAAGATTATTCCCAGAGGTGGGCAGTTGTGCACTCTAAAAAATAATACCATTTCTCACACATCCTGTAATACATATGTAATTAGTAAAAGCTACAGTTTACAGTGATATCTGTGAATAATTTTAACATGGATTTCTATATTTAATAGAAAAAAGACAGAGAAGCAGGAAAATGTAAATTCTTTTGTTTATTTAACCCCTTCCATGCGGGGCGGATTCCCCCGCGGTGCTGACCGTTGCTTGCGCGGGCGTGGTCATGACGGAACGGTTCCGTCATGAGCACAGCTCAACCGACGCTCATGACGAAACCGTTCCGTCATGAGCGTCGAAGGGGTTAATTGAATTAATAGTAAACAACTCTTGTCTTAGACTGTTACAAACATAGCCTTTCAGCAAGGGTTGTAAAATGATATCTTTTGCAAATTTCTTCAACAATATTCAAATAAATCAGGGAAACCCTGCAAAACACTAAACACGTGTTTAGTTGTGAATGTAAAATGTATTATCTGTGATATCGCAAGTCAACACCTTATATGAGGAATACAATGTTGATCACTGGCAAATTAACTTGGAGCTGATTAGAGATGAGAGATTTATAATTGGAATTGTAGAGCTGTTTTGTTATGAATTAAGTGGTGTCATGTTCCTGCCTTTCTTGAAAAGCAGTGGCAATTCTAGGGGAAAAGCTAGACATAAGGATATTGCCAGCTTGAGGGGATTTGTTTAGTGGTAAGGTGAATTCTTCTAGTGAGAAAGGCTTCGACCAATACAAGACAGTCTATGCAATATGTAGATATAAAAAGAGGGTAAAAAAAGTGCATCTTCCAGTTTAACTCCCATTCCCATAGGGAAGTTTGCTCCTTAAATTTCATCAATCTTGGTATGAAAGAAGTGCCTTTGGTTCGTCTGACTTAGTTCAATCGTTTCTGAGATATCTGCTTTTAAAAAAGGTCTTGGGGGCATATTTGCAACAGGCAGCAATAATTATCGCTGACCTTGTATACCGCATTTTTTTCTATCGCTGAAATATTTTGCCAGGCTAGTGTTGTATTAACAACGCTTAGCGCCATGGCGATGTATATTCTAGCGATAGCGCCCTTTTCCATGGAACATCGCTGGTTTTCCAGCGATGTTCCATGTAAAACGGCGATATGCTTGATGATACGACCCTGTGGTCATATCACATGAGTCCACCTCCCATGTTAGGTATGCCTTAGTCAGGAATTTAACAGATGTTAAATTCCTGCGTTAAGGCATACTTAGCGCGATTAAAATATTCGCTTCCCCGCATTGTAAATATCGGAAAGCTGCCTTCGCGATATTTACCCATGTTGTTTCCACAGACACGCCTACTTTGCATCTCATTAGCGATGCAAAGTTAGGCGTGCTGGAAACGGGAGCAAAATCAGCAAAATACGCGATACGTGTCTTTGCTGATAAGGCGATAACATTTCGCCGCATTGTTAATATGCCCCTTGGTGTGCTTTGAAGGGTTAAAGTTAGTGTTATTTTTATAGTTAATTTGTTGATCCTTTGTGAAACCAAATCCTCAAATTCGTTAAGGATAATACATTTGAAAAGTTAATCAAATCGGTGGAACGAGAGTCTTTCATCCCATCATCCAATGCAGTATTCACTAATCCTCAGAGGGTTTGAGGATCCGGGTGATTAGAATGGCTAGCAGCAACTGAAGTTTTTTGTGGTAGTGGTCATATCAGGATTTGAGGGACCAAAGACTGTGCATTGAAAAAAATGTGACAGGATTGACAGGTGTGGTCTCCCTGACAGTAAACTGACCATCATTAACAGTGCCTGATTACTGGGTGCCATTTTGATAAAGACTCAAATGCAAATTAACGCAATGGGCAAGAGCAATAATTTATAATTGCATATTCTTTTGCGAATTTGTCATCAATATAGCAAGACATCAATACTCCTGTTCAGTCTCTTGTGTGACCAAGGATTGACAGCAAATTCTCTTCAGACTGAGATTCCTGAATTAAATAGACCTCTCCCCCTTGAAAGTGGGGATCGACACTGTGGCATAGTTTGTTTCTTGATTGAAAAGA
The DNA here is from genome assembly GCF_964204655.1 of Triturus cristatus. Lineage (NCBI taxonomy): Eukaryota > Metazoa > Chordata > Amphibia > Caudata > Salamandridae > Triturus > Triturus cristatus. The sequence goes on from NC_140592.1 coordinate 211,508,716, forward strand.
TTTGCCAATATAATACTTATGTTACTAACAGTTCCCTACAGAAGCCACTGCCTTATACAAGTTGCAGACCTCCAGCGAGTAATATTTAAATACACTGCATTGGTTTATGCTCTTGCCATAGCAAACCTCATTATGTGCCACAAGCTTGATGCATTCTTTTTCACAGAAACACGGCTCACCCATTCCTCTACATGTTGGACTTGATCCTCTCTTCAGTTTCACCCACAACGTTTTGATTTCACACCTCCTATTTTTGTTGAATTTGTTTTTTTAGGACTCTGTGCACTTTACCACTGCTACCCAGGGCTAAACTGCTTGTGCTCTCTCCTTCAAACAAGGTAAAATTGGCCCACATCTGATTGGCATATTTTCTTTTCTTATAACTGCTTTGTAGAGTGGTATACAATATGCATAGGGCCTGCAAATTAAATGCTACCAGTGGGCCTGCAGCACTTATTGTGCCACACACTTAAGTCACCCCTTAAAACATATCCCAGGTCTGCCATTGCAGCCTGAATGCATCTTCAACTGCCAATTCTATTTGGCAATATAACCCCCTTACCAAGTCTTAAACTTCCCTTTTATTACCAATAAGGCGCTAGGTACCCCATAGGGCAGTCTGCAGTGTGCATTGAAATTAAAAGGTTGGGCATGTACATGCCATTTCTATTCCGTTCTATAAATCTTGTAAAGCACATAGCTGCCTGAAGGCCTCCCAGTTCTAGAACAGTCATTTTTGTTGCCAGCTCACCAGCAGTGGGTAATTAATGTAAAGCCAGATGTATGTCATCATCAGGACATACATTTTGCTGAGCATCCAAGAAAAAATTTCTGGTCACATGATGATTAGATGTGACAGATACCAATAGTTTTGCACTTCACAATGATGAAAAATTAGGAGAGGTTCATTCAAAGTTTATATCAATGTCATAAATGTCGGGAATGACCTTGACGTCATGTGAGAGACGGTTGCTGCTATCACATGTGAGTGAAGCATAGTAGAGATTGGTCCTCCTTGCCCGTGGCCTACCTTGCCCAATTGATTTATGCAGCCATTGGGACATTGATATAAACTTTGAATGAATCTCTCCTAATTTTTCGTCATTGCATCAAGACTTTCTACTAGGCACTTGTGAAGTGCAAAACTATTGGTATCTGTCCAGAAATGTTTTCTTGGATGCTCAGCAAAATGTATGTCCTGATGATGACCATGTATTTATAACAAAGGTCAAAATGTCGTTGCCGTAACTGTGGCCGCAATTAATGAAGAACGCATTGTCTTGTGTTTCTTGTTTCATTGTGGTTCTGAAACCCCTTTCGTTATGTAATTCTTTCTGTTCGCCACTTGTCTGGTTTTGTATTTTATACCAAATATTATGTGTACCAGTATATATTCCTGAGCTCAATGTTTGAAACTTGTTTTTATCTATATATTGAATACATTTCGTACATTTTTCTAAATATTTCATATATGGGCATTTTTCTTATTCGCATATTTTTCTATTTCCACTTTCTTATGTGTGCACTGATGCTCTTAAATAGTTGAGTATTGTTATTATTGTATATTTTTTTGTTTGTGAAACTGACATTTTTCAATACCTTGAACCGTTGTTTGGATTAACTATTGAAATATGGGGCCTGTTACTGGGTAACAAAACTGGGTGTTGTTAGCAGTTGGACTTCGTTTATTGGATGGGCCATCAACTGGAAGGGTGGGGGGATGGAGCCAGCCCCAATTGCAACTGAATAGATGTTCCCTGCCTTCGCATAAAGGACTTGTCACCACTGCATTGTTCATGCAGCCAGTTTAGAACCAGGGCAGGGGAGGCAGGAAACTTGAAGAACTTCGAAGGGAATTCTCTAGAAACTTCTCTTATTTCAAAGAAGGCACCAGGTATAACAATAGGGTACTCAGACCCACTCTTGATTTTACTATTTGGACCTGCAGAAGGATTTTCAGAGGACTGCCTGCTGCTGTTACCTGCTCTGTGCTCCAGAAGACTGCTTTGCTGCACCTGGAAGGACTTCTTTGCTGCCTGGACCTGCCTTGCACCTTAAGAGGCCTGCACTGCTGCCATAACTTTCAACTATGACCCAGTCTCGTGTGACTAGATGTCCACGGTTGACGCTTTGTATTTGTATTTGTAGGGGGATTTATATAGCACGTGTATACCAACAGGTCTCTTAGCGCTTTGATCCTTTAGGTGCTAGTTTTTACCATAAACTTAAATAATTCAAAACTCTGGTTCTCCTGATTTGAATTTTGTCGTTTTGGTGTAAAATAATGTTTTACAATTGACTCTATTTGTCTAATTGGTGTAGGATTGTTCTTGCATTGTGCTTTCACGTTATTACTGTCTGTGTGCTGCATAGATGCTTTTGGATTGCTTCTAAGTTTAACTTGACTGTTTTTGTGCCAATCTACCAGAGCATTAAGCATATGTTAATTTAGTGACTTTTGTGGTTCCCCCTGAGAGGGATTGTGGCTATTACCTAAATAGGGGTTAAACACCACAGTAAATCAACAACTCAATTTCTTACACTTCACCTATACTAGATTTCCTTTTCCCATTGGCTACAGCATTCATTATTTGGGCGGTGCATGTATTATTAGGCAGGAGACGTAGCTGCCACATCTAAGCCATCCTAGTCCTCGACCTGGACAAGAAAGCTGCAACCAACTCCATGGACCACCTGACATACTATGTCCAGCTCTCTATGACTTAATCTGCCACCTTCCACCTCATCTACAAGCCTCCCAACAGAACAAGGACGTTATAGACAACTTCTCAAGCTTCTCACCACCACATCCATTTGGTGTTTCCCCATCACTCTCCTTGGTGACTTCAACTTCCAAGACATCAAGCTTTAAAAAAAAAGAGGCAATCTCCTCAACCTCATCGACAAACTAAACCTAACAGAGAGTTTCATTAAATCTACACATTAAGAATACCAAATCCTTGACCGTGCATGCTCAACAAATCCAACCATCTGAATCAAACCTGCCATACACCTAAAATGGACCAACCACATTGCCTTCCCCTTCAGGCTGCTTAATATCCAACCAGCATACAGAATTCAACCCAAAAGAGAGAGTAAAAACTTCAAATCTTTCAAAGACATCTCTATTGATAAATCAAATCTCAAACTCATGTATCACCCTGAAACCAGATGTCAACATCCTACTAGAAACTTTCAAGAATTTCTGAAAACCATGTTTACAACTGTGGTCCCACTTAAAACACACTTGTGAAAATGAAACCTTCAGCACACTGATACTCAGTAGACTTTACCAGCAGCTAACGCTCCATCTGTAGATAGGAATAAAATAGCAGAAAAATAGACAACCGTATGCTACTGAAATCCCTCACTGCAACATAGAGACAACACAACAGCCAAAGCCAAGCACTGGATCAACACCATCAGTAAAGCTGCCAATTGAAGCACTGCCTTTCATGACAATCAATAAGTGCATCATTCCTGTTAGACCCTTCAAATCATACTCTACTGACAAGTGAGATTCTCTCAACCTCATCTTGCAATAAAACAATGCAGGAAATTAAACAGCAATTCAACAACATCAAGCCATCTTCTCCTCTGACACCAACACATCCAGATGTCATCCTGCAATGGTCATTATTCAGTTCTCTCTATTTTGAAAACCTTACCAACATTTTCAAATCCACCTCTAAATCTCATCCTTCAATAAAGCCCTCTCTGGAGATGCTCTCTTGCCCCAGCTCACCATCATCGTATCTGACACTCAAAGCATCTTCCCAGAAGCTCTCAAGATAGGCCAGATGCTCTAATGTCTGAAGAAAACCACTTTCTATACTATTATGTCTAGAAAATAGTGTTTTTGTGACAGGTTGCCACTATTGCCTTTGCCAATGTTGCTGCATTTTAAAAGCATCCACATTTGGGAAAGTCAATAGTGGCAACTGAAGAATATTGATAAAGCACAACTGATTGACTTTATCAATGTTTGTTTACTCATGTCACCAAATTGCACCCCAATGATACTTCCTTGCATTTTTCTGACATTCCGTTTACATGGTGCACAAATGCTCTATTTAGAAACCTGTAATAAAGTAGGAATAAATAATGGATATGTACTTCAAAACATAGCTTTGATTTGCAATTTGTTTCAAAATAATGAACCTAGACTTAGGAGGATCGATCGGCACAGGTCTCTCAATATAATATATGGGGCCCTAATATGTATAGGACTCACTTTTCCTGTTGGGGCCCTGGTGCACCTTGAAACAGGTGCACCAGGAGCAAACAGGAAAAGTGAGCCCTTTTACATAAAATGCACTGCCCCTAGGGCAGCTGCAAAGTCATACTGTCCTGGGACAGACCAATCAAGTGAAATACAGAGCAGCTTTGAAGCAGCCACTCCGTGTTTCACTCTGCAGGCACAACCCACTTGCACTTTTCAAAAGGATCAGAGATCACCTTGCAGGCGAGTGCTGTGAGTGACTACATCCACCTGAAAGGGGATGTCTGAGGGTCCATAGGACCCCCACACCCCCCACCTGAGGGCTGCTCTCTCAGGGCGCACCTTGTAGGTTGCACACTGTCAGTGTGCCTCCTGAGAGCTTCTTTGTCTCTGCTCCTGTGTCTATAATATAGCGCCGGCGCAGAGGCAAAGGGATTCCCTCATTTGCACGGGGCACGTCTCCATGCAAATGAGGTAACATCCTCTTGAGTAAGTGCTGGTGCTTTAGGATCGACACCACTTTTAGTATTATAGAAGGGGCTGCACAAGCGTCTGCAGTCCCTTCCGTAATACCAAAGTGCCATGGGGCATGCAAGGTGGGCACAAACGCCTGTTGCGCCCATAGGGCACCTTGAATAATACGGTCTATGAGGTCTTACAGTTCAGTTACAGCATACCAACTGAACATTCCACAGAACTTCCCTGTTTAAACAACAACAACAAATTGTAGTCAAGCAAGGAATACATAAAAAGAAAACAACTTAAGACTATTTAGATCAATCTGAGCTCAAATGTAGAGCAAAATATTGCTACAATCCAGATCCCAGAAAATTATTCACACCAATAATCTTATATAATATTTGAAATAGCTCAGCTCTTTAGCAATCTTACCATTCTTTCTTAACACTCACTCCCATTTCCTACTTTGTGCTCACACTCACTTTCTTTCCCACTTATTCTAACATATTCACATACTCACACACTGGTCACTTTTGTGGCCCTCCTCTTGTCAAACCGCTCCCTCTGATTCGATCGTTTGTTTTCCTTCACATGCCTCTACTCTCTTTCCTGAACAGGGATTGCTCCTTTCTTGTAGTCTTGTTGTTTGCCTGCACTGGACTGACACGCTCGTTTGGCTTCCTGACTTCAATGGAATGTGGTGGTAACCTCCACAGATCTACTTTTTTTTAACAATGGCTTGCATTGATTGATTTTTGGACTCAGTATAATTTCCTTAATCACTCTATCGGGCTTCCGTGCCATCCTATTCCATTTAGTATAATATAAAGCAGACTTCTGAGCTATGCCATTCTCTTTCAAAGATGTTTTCATCTCACTTGAGACTACATTGTCCATCAGCAAGATATGTCGAAAGCCTTTCCTGATAAAAAGTTATCCAAGAATCGTATCACTTTACTTGTCTCAATATGATTTCCACATTTCTGGCCACCATGAAAACATGCCCGCTTCCACACTAAGATACCAAACGCCTCTTTCGCCTCACTCTGGACCTAGAATAACTAAAGCTATTTCTTCCCAAGAGGCATCTGATAACTTTCTCAACACTACATTGCTCTTTAGTCTTACACACCTTATCACTCTGCAGATATTCTGAACCGTTCCATATAGCGCTTTCTGCTTGAATGTCCAATCAAGGCAACCAATTAATAATAATCTTTCCCTCAGCTTTGCAAATACCCATGAGTCCTTTATGATCTCTTCAAATCAATGTAGATAGATAGATATGTTTATTTGCACAATTAATTAAAATCATTGCAATTCATAAAAAAAGCGCTTTCCGCTCTCGTTTTAAAAAAGTTCATGTTTTTTTTTGGTTTTTTTAAAAAGGAAAAAGGAAGAAGTTCATAGCTAACACAGCGGAGGTTCGTGGGGGGCATCTACTGGTAAAATTGAGTTTATCTTGATCATAAATTTTACAAATCGGGCGGCAATCTGAGCTTGAATTTTTAAGTATCTTTGTAGATAGATTTTTTTTGAGGACCTCCACTACCTGTTCCCACAGTGGTGTCGTCAGCCGGTCGCTAAACTCATGGTTCAGGTTTTCCAAGAAGTCATCCACCTTCTCTTCAATTGCTTCTTGCTGGTCCAGGGTCCACCGTAGTTTTCTAATAGGCTCCAATAACGGTTCTTTTCCAATCAAGTAATTATTTGGGCGGGAGCTCTGCCTAGATAGAACTTTGCATGTTAGGACGGCATGATCACTTTCCAATGAGGGGGTTACCACAAATTCCTGAACACTGTGAAAGTGGGCAACCGAGATCCATATATAATCCAAAGTAGCCATTCTGAAGAGGGATACATGGGTATAAGCGGCAGGCGAGTCTGAACCAAGTCTTCAGTTTAAAATGCAGAGCCCTAGTTGGTTTAAGCATACTGCCACCTTTGTCTCTTGATTGTCCTTCCGTTGGTACTGGCACCTTATATCCGGAATAACCCACATTTGGTTGTCCAATGAGAATAGGAGAGAAGAATTCAGGCCTGTCTCCATTAGGTTAGCATTAACGTCTCCCATAACTAGCCACATATCGTTTGGGAAGTGTACGAGAAGATCTCTCATGACAGGGAGAATTTTGTTCAAGGTTGACTCTCGCTTGATTTTAGGGGGATATAGATAGATACAGCCAAGGATAATAGTTTGTTGTTTCAAATTATTTTTCCCCAGAGGTTGTGACTGGATAATAATAAAAATATAATCACCTTGTTCTTTACAGAGTGGGGAGACCTTTAGGGCTAGGTTGTTCTTCAGAGCAATTAATATTCCTCCTGACGCATGGCCGCCTGCTTGGGATGCTATTGCACAAGATTCATAAACAGTATAGTCCTCCCAGGCAATAGTTTGCAAGGACCAAGTTTCTTGCAGAGCAATAATGTCATAGTTTTTCACAAAAGAGGGTATTAATCTTTCAGCTTTTTCATTGGTTAGTCCTCGGATGTTCCAAGAACAGATTCTAAGGTGGTGAATAGTATCTTTCCTGGTTTTATATCCTGTCGAAATGTTATGTGCTTCACCCTAAGGCCTGGGAGAGCCAAAACCAGTCTTGAGAGTTCTGTCATTTCAGCGCACACTGGCGGGAGCCTCCTGCTCTGGATGTTGTTATTTGTAGCGGGTTCTTTTTCCAGGGCACTGTTTGGGTACCCGCTAAGCAGCCGCAGAGATCTGGAATTGGCAACTGCCTGATTATATCACTGTCAGCCAAAGTTGGAATGTTGGAATCCTTTGGGGGGTTAGGGATTCTGTCCTTTAAAAAAGCAGGGTACTTAACTTTGGTCGCAAAACTAATCTGAATGCCCCAATCGCCAAGACGGTCTTTATTCTTCAGTAGGGCAGATGCCATATCTTTGCTGTAGGTCTCATTTATTTGACCCTGTTCCGGGGCGACAAAAGCGACACTTTCAATGTCTGTTGTTTTTATATTTTCTAGTCCTGGAAGGTGTGAAAACAGGTTTAGGAGGTTTCCTCTATTGAGGATATCCCATTTCCCTTGGGATGGATACTATGGGTATAGCGTTAATTTTTTACCTTCTTGGGGTGATTGGATTGTTTCAGCATCGTTCAATGCAGCTTTATACTTCTGATGTAAGAGTTTTATTTCTGAGTCATCTTTGGGCATCTCGATCATAAGAGGCTGATTTAAACATTCTGGTTCGTTCACGTTAGAGCGGTGCAGACTGACCTTATAAGGTACTGCTTCCTCCTTTATACTCCCATGGGGTGGTTCCTGCCTCTGGTCCACTATTTTGTGGGAATTCAATGCCTTCTCATTTCATTTCTTTCCGGGCCCATCTATTAGATTAACTTGTATGGCTATCTCCTCTGTGGATTGTAGTCCTCTTTCTCGATTTCACATGACTGTCTTGAGTCGCAGCTGCTTGTGGGTTCATAGATGAGATCCAAGCCCACCATGCTGAGTGGGGGGTTGGTTGCTTGATGGCTTTTGGGGTTTATCCAGAGTCTTTGGGAATTCTCCTCATTGGTTATTGGATTATTTTTTTCTTTACATCTCCCAATAGTCTCCTTTGGGCTGTGCACGGTGCAATGGGCGAGTTCGGTCTTGCATTGACCCACACTTTGCACTACGATAGCTTGCTCTTGGGAGCAAGTGGCCAAAATTCCTCCTCCATAGATGTTTTTACTAGATACAGGGGCTGTATTGGCTTTCGATTCATTGTCATCGGGTCTGAGCCAACATAATAGCATTCCGTTCTTTTTCCTAGCGTTGTTTAATTTCTTTAATCTTTTCTTGTTTTTCCTGGACAGATGTTGTCCTTCCGCCGAGGGTGCAATTGTCATCTTTGGTGGTTCGATGGAATGGGGTAGTTTATCAATGTCTGTTTTGGTTTTAGGTTGGAAGGTAGTTACATGAATGAAGTTTTCTTGAGTGGAATTATCAGCGCCATTTACTGTGTATATTTTGTTTAGGGTGGATTCGTGATCTAGTTTATCGACAATTTTTGGGCTATCGATTTGGTGCTCTTGTGTGACAATGGTCTGCTGCTCTAGGTAATCAGGGGGGTCATTGACATGCGACTGGGTTCTTGCTTTAGGGTCAGTCTTATTGTCCCCTGGGTGCTTTATACTGTGAGGCTGTTGTTTTCTTAAAGTGGGCCAGTGTGAGTGCTGGCCCAATGATGGCTGAGAAGAAGTGATTTTCGGCATACGTCTACATGCCTTATTCTTCAGGTCTTCTATTAGAGTGGACATTACTTCCGGAAGAGTTTCTAGTTTTTTTAATATAGGATTGCAGCTACACCTGCTGTTACTTTGGCTTAACACCACGTTATTTTGGGCTCTGCATATCAAGGAATTTAATTGGTCTAGTTTGGTGTCAATTTTGGTTATTAAAACAGCTATCAGCTGTAAAATATTTAATTGGGCATCCAGTTTATCTGCGTGCATATGAGCAGCACTAGCCATTGAATTCAGGGCTTGGTTGGTATCTGAGAGTAGCATCTCAACCTTGTGTGTAGTGGAAGTTTCAGATGGCTCCCTGAACTGAAGTTCTGTTTTTAGAGGATCACTGGCCTTACTTTGACAATGTAGAGGAGTTAGGTTTGAGTTTAGGGAGCTACTAATTGAAAACAATCGCTTTCTTTCGTGAAATTTATTTAGGTTTTGTTGTGAGTTTTGCTGTTGGTTGAAATCTTCTTGGCTGGCTCTGCTATTGTTTGTAAACATCAGAGGAGTGTTAAGTAAGCAACCCCTAGCAACAGACTGATATGGATGCTTAGGATGGTTTTTAGTCAATTACCCACAGGGTGCTGAAGTTGGTGTAGAGGTAGGCAGGGGAAAATCAAACTTAAACTTTTGGGCACTAGGCTCCAATGAGCCATGGGATTCTATTACTTCTGTTTCGAGGGGTGACGGGCTCGATAGGCTTATAATCTGGGATACAGGGCTCACAAGCCTGGTAGATGTAATCCAGATTGGTGATTTTAATGATTTCTGAGTTGAATCGTGGATTAAGGTAAAGGCTTTGTCCTCACGAGGGTCCAGAAACACCAACCGCTCTTCTGTTTCTTGATGGGCCCGACCAACTTCAAATTGTTGGGGCTACTATCAGAGAGTCTGGACACACTCGGGATTGGCTTATTATTTTGCAAATGCAAAAAAACAGTTGATGGACAGAATGCAGAACAATGTCATACATTCACCCCAGTACAGAGATCTGGGCCTAAATCCATCTTTTTTTGCTCACCATGCCGTTCCAGTTTGAACCCAGCCATATGCAAATCAGTCTGGACCCTGTGCCTCATGGGAACAGTCCAGCCCAAACTGCCAAGCCAGGTCCTCCCTGGACTGGAAACAAGCATCCTAGGACCGGTTTCGGGGTTTCACCCTTCTTCAGCCAGGATAGCTTGATTCCAGTGGCATGGAGAGCAAGGGACCCGCGTCTGGGTATACCCGTCCCACTCGGGGTGACAAATGCAAAAAAACAGTTGATGGACAGAATGCAGAACAATGTCATACATTCACCCCAGTACAGAGATCTGGGCCTAAATCCATAGTTTTTTTGCTCACCATGCCGTTCCAGTTTGAACCCAGCCATATGCAAATCAGTCTTGACCCTGTGCCTCATGGGAACAGTCCAGCCCGAACTGCCAAGCAAGGTCCTCCCTGGACTGGAAACAAGCATCCTAGGACCAGTTTCGGGGTTTCACCCCTCTTCAGCCAGGATAGCTTGATTCCAGTGGCATGGAGAGCAAGGGGCCCACGTCTGGGCATACCCGTCCCACTCGGGGTGACAAATGCAAAAAAACAGTTGATGGACAAAATGCAGAACAATGTCATACATTCACCCCAGTACAGAGCAAAATAACAATGGATTAAACCCAGATCTGTGACTGGGGGTGAATGTTTTGCCAATGTGCAACATTCCGTCCATCATCTTGTGTGTTTTGTTATTATTTTGCAAGTCATCCTGATGATTTTCTTGAGATGACCTTCGAGGAGGAAGAGAAGCTAGTTGTAGAGGGACTAGGTCCCTCCCATGAATGATGATTTCTGGATAAAGAGCAGCCGTGGGAGATGTACTTATTCGAGATTCCTCACGTTGATTATGGGAATTTAAGCTCCCAAATCTCATGGAGAGGATTTCTTGTTTGTGCATTTTGGCTTTTTTAACAGGCCGCTTAAAATAGTCTCTAATGTCACCATTGTCTCTGGTGTCACCATTATTCCGATTGGCTGGCACCGGGACATGTCCTTGCTGCACTTTCTTGTGAGATTCTTGATTTCTTTCAATCGGGTGTATCAGAGAGTTACAAGTCCTGTCCGATATGTTCATCTCAGACACTTCAGACACTTCATATGCCTCTAACTTTCCCTCAAATAGAGATAGAGTCTCGTTCCCTCGCCTTCCTACTTTGGGATACAGCATTTTAGCTTTCTGTCATTTGGCGGTCTTGTGTGGCCGATGGGAATTTTGCAGCTGCGCAGTTTCTTGTTCGCATTTTTCCACCCTAGTTATGGTTGGAGGTTTCCTTTTACTGAGGAGCTATTGTTCTCAGGCGGTGGTCCCACCTGACCTCTCCTCTTCACTCATCTTCAAGCTTGGGGCTAGGTAGCAGTTAGGCTCTGGAGTCCTGAGGCCAAGAGTCCCAGGGTTCAGAAAGACCGAGGTCACCCAATGTTGCTGGGGTTTAGATTATAATTCTGAGATTGAAATTATGGTAGCTAGCAGCGATGATGGAGCAATTGTGCAGTTAAACAAAAAGTCTGTGGCGCAGTGAGGAGAACAGATGTCTGACAGGCAGACTGGCTTTAAATAGGCTGTAAATGGCAACAAATGGCAATGAATAACGGGAAATGAAACCTGGCGGAGTGTTTCAAGGAGTGTTTCAAGGAGAGAGGCGCCAGAGCAATAAGAGCAGTAGGGACTTCAAATCAATGTAGTTCTGACTCTAACCTGAGGCACCAGTCTAAATACTCTGAAAATTAGGTCATTCTTTCTCTGAAAGTTCATCCTTGATCCCCAATACAATACTTCATACACACCGTCTGGACAATTTCTTCCAGTCCACACCATTCCTAATAACACGTGTAAAACCCTTAAAACATGTTTAATAATTCATCTTTCTGTTCCTCTTCTTCTCAGCTACGTCCCATGACCTCACAAACACTAACTTCCTTTTCCACACCTCCAGTTCAACCTCTTCTTTGGATTCACCTCCTTCCCTACCTATCGCCATGATCCTTGACAGCGACACAAATTCTTCCATGCAGTATATTTTCCACTCCTACCAAATTAATGTATATCGTTGTTTTTACAAAACACCTTCGTTTGGAGGGTTGGGGTCAATTTTAGCCACAAACCTATTCTCCTCCCCCACACAAACCTCTTTAAACGTTTTTATTGCCTGGAGCGGGAGCCTCTAAAATTGTTGACAGCATGGCCAAGGCGGAGGCTTTCAGAAACTTCATAAACATCCTGTGGAATCTTTCGTCCATATGGGCCAACTCCATCTGCACACTACACCTTTCACTTGTGGATGCCTCACAGGCCTGCAGATATCTTTTTGAACCTCCCTGTGAGCAACAGATTGGCTCTCACCCGCAACCTTCATTTTGCATCCTGGTACATATAGAGGCTGATGATCAATGTCTGTAAGCAGCAGATCTGGGCTGGGGGTATGGCAGTGAAGGAACAATTTACCTACCTGACACACAACGCAGCACAGTACCCAAAGTTGCTGTTCCGCGTTGTGTGCCAGGGAGATGGCAATAGAGCGCAATCTATACAGAGATGTGGCATTTCCGTCCCCTATCTCTAGCGACGTTGCACAACCAGGCAGCTATGCGCCATGCACACACCTTTGCACCTTTGTGCAAGGCAGTTTGGTAGAGTCTAGCATAGATTTTGTTCTACAAGGTTACACTTCCAGTACAAAATACTACGCCTAGACAAGCTGTAAAACCTTTCCCACTTCGTAGTATGCTGTACAGTGCAGCACACATGCAAAGTAAAAAAAGAAAGGAGAAATACAATTATTTCTCCTTTTAGCTCCTGTTTTCAAATGGTGTTATATTTGGTGCAAACCCCTGTCTACTATTGTTAGTAGATAGGGTTTTGTATCAAATACCATGAATGGTTGCATGGGAATGTCAACCTATGGGATACTCCTTGATGCAGAGTAAATCAAAGCAGCGCTTTCCGCTGGTTTGCGTTACTTTGTCTTACAAACCAACACAAATACCAATTTGTGCTTGTTTGTAAATCCCAAAAAGATTTTGCGTCGAGTCTGCTTTACAAAAGTAGCACAAACCCACTGCAAAACAGTTGTAAATTTGGACCAGGAAGTGAACTCCATGCCCCACATTCAGTAGGATTCAGGACCTGTTAAACCGGGATGTGCTGAAGTAGAGGCATCATGGAGCCTGAACCTGACATTATCATGCTTCCTGGTGTAGAGACTTTGTATTGAGCTGTAAGAGAGCTGTGATGGCCAGGAGCTGGGGAGCAGTCCCTTTTGGCCTCTGTAGTAGGCCAAGTGATGACTGCCTGAGAATGGTAACCATTTCTCCCGATAAGTTAATCAGAGAAATGGAGTCTCCAATTATTTGTGATGGGAATACTCAGAGAAAGAAGGGAAACACAACTTAGTGTCCTGTGAGATTTACTGCTGCTTGCCTGCAGGAGGGCTTACTAGATAATTCCACACATCCCTTAGAGCTCTTGCAATAAGAGCTATTGCTAGAAATTAGGCTTCTGGTTGGCAGAGGTATGCACCCTGTTCAAGCAGGAACCACAATCCTGGTAAGAGCAAGTCAGTAACACACTTGAAATTAACCTGTGCTCACCCTCTGGTAGCCTGGCACAGAGAAGTCAGGCTTAACTTATGGGGCAATGTGTAAAGTATTTGTGCAGACAACACACAGTAACACAATGAAAACATCACAAAAGGACCCAACATCAGTTTAGAAAAATAGTAAATTTTTTTAGAAGTAAAACAAGCCTAGGATAACAAAAATCTAATAAGTAGAAGTCAAGGTAAGAATTTTTAAAGAATAAACTGTTTTGTAGTGCTTGGAAATAAATAGTGCCAACCGGGGCTATCTGGTCGCGCTTGACTGGGGCAAATCCAAAAGTTCTGGCCAACAGCAATGGAGAGAGGGCCGAATACAAGGACCAGCCTTGGCCTGCTGAACAGTACCTTGGATGCATCCACAACAGCAGTATTGTCTCCACTTGGCCGCACAGGCATTATTTCCATAGTATGAATACCAACAAACTCAACCTTTTAATGGTTCTACTGCTCAGTAACAATAAATTCAATGAACAAATATGCGTAAAAAGGGAGTGCTTATTAAATCCCCCCCCCAAATTTGAATCCACATTTAAATTCACTCAATTCAAGGATGGTGGGTGGAGCAAAAGAAGCGATGTGTTGCTGTCGATCTTGCAGATGGGGTGATGCGTCAGTTCCGAGCTGCACAAAGTCAAGAATGCTTCTCAAGTCAAGATACAATGAATATAGAGGCAATGCATCGTTGTTGAACCGTTGGGCTGTAGGCGATGCATGCCGCACAAAGCGATGCGTTGGCGCCGAGCCGTGCAAAGTAAAAGCATCAGGACCAGCGAACAATGCATAGTGCAGTTGGACATGTGATGTCTGCGGTTCGTGCAGCAGTATCTGTGTCCATGAAAATGCGCTGGTTCCGATTGGGTCAACGTCATCGATGCGTGAAGTTTCTGGGTTGCAGTACAAAAACTCACTTCCAAGGGCCCAGAATTGAATTGGCCACACTTGGCAGAGCAGGCCTCACAGCAGGCAGAGTCTAGGTGCTGGTTTCAGGTTGCAGGGTGAAGTCTTTGATATCTCTGAGACTTCAGAAACTGGAGGCTAGCCAACCAGTGGTTAATTGTATAAATGTAAGTGCTGGGGCTCTTGTCAGCAGGAATCGTGCACCAGCCCATTTCTCCTGTTAGTGCCACTTAAAACAGAGTCAACTAACAGCCATGAAAGTGGAGAGAGGATTTAACATAATGTCCAGAGCTGCAGACTTCAGAGCTGAAGAACAAGGTTCGAGTTTAAGAGTCTCCTCAATATCCTGGACAAATCACGTAATCTTCCCGTAAAAGATTGTGTCCTTAACAACTGCCCATGAAAAGAGCCGGTGTTGATGATAAATGGCGCGTTGCTGAGCACCAAAACCAATTACTCAAATTAAGCACTGTAGCCAACAAGCCCTTGGAAATACTTTGGTTCTGTGGCGTAGAGATGCAGGCCCAGTCCTCCTCAAGCCCAGGCAAGAGGCAGCAGGCCAAAACAGCAAAGCAGTTCAGCAAAGTGTCAGTCCCTCCTGGCAGCATGTCAGTCCTTCTTCCTAGTAGAATATCCTCAGTTCCAGAAGTGTTCTGATTTGGTGGTGTCAGAGGTCCAATCCTTATACCCAGTTGTTCCACAGTGGGGTATGCAACCCTTTGTGTGGGAAGAGGACACAGCCCTTTCAGGTGTAAGTGTCAGCTCCTCTCTCTCATCCTGCTCAGGATGACCCATCAGCATGCAGATGATCACTCAGTCACACCTACCCTTTCTTTGTGTGTGGCTATCGAAAGGGAATGCAGGAATCCAGCTGTCACCCACCCCAGATGTGTTTTCCAGGGACAGGCAGAAGGCACTAAATAGTTATAGTAAGAAAATGCCATCTTTCTAAAAGTGGCATTTACAGAATTGCAATTTAAAATCCAACTTCACCATAAATTGTGTTTTTAAATTGCGACTACAGAGACATGAAATTTGGGGATCTCATCTTTTCCTAATTTGAAACTATACTTATAAACTGTAATAAGGTAATCCCAGTGTTGTCCTATGGAAGAGATATGCCTTGAAGTAGTGAAAAATTAGCATTTTCCTACCAGGACATGTAAAAGGAAAGGAATGTGTCCTACTTTTTGAATACACTACACCCTGCCCATGGGTTGTCCAGGGCCTACCTTAGGGATGGACTATATGTATATAGGCCATGGGAGAAATTTCCCATGGTGAGAGTAGCATTTTCTTTTCTTTTCCAAAGAAAATCAATTGGCAGTCATTTATAAATTAGGTGGGCAGCTTCTCCACCATGAGGATGGAATAATTTACTCCATCCTTACGGTGAGAAGGGGTGCCAGCCACCTAAATATAAATCAGGCCATTTATTCCCAGCTCAAACCTTTTCAAACAGGGACCATGACACACCGCCTTCTTTACATATCCAAATGTCCCTCGTGCTCCTGGACCTGTCTTCAAAATTCAGAATGAGCTTCATTTTATAGTCATACCTAGAAATCTGATCACATCATCTTTATCTATTAGAGCTGACTTTTCCCTAATCGTCTTCACCTAGCTATCCCAAGGCAAAATACATGTACTTGATAACTTGTGCCCCAACTAACCAATTTAAAATTGGTCACTCAATTTTGTCACTTTCAGAGTGAGACCAACGTCTTGCAGCATAGCCTAGCCAGCATCAAACATACATGTTCATCAAGTTCTTTTTCATATCTGTAGCAACTTCTGCTATTATTAAGGTAGTACTTTCTAAATAAGGTTGTCACTCTGGGACTTGCATAGATCTGTTTTGGTTGGCTGTATGGTTGTGTTTATTTATGCAAGATTTGTTAGGAAAGTGGATTAGTAATGGTTTGTTAATGTGAAATTAAAGTGACTTTATTCCTGCTAAAACGTTGTAGGGTGTTTTATGTTTCAATTAAACCTTATTGTTTATGACTGAGTTGGGAGACCAGTTGCCATTTGCTATGCCCATGGAGGCTGATTACTAGACAGCACGATATATATCTATGTGGTGATTCTGAGTCTGTAAGGATGTGTATGTTTAATATAACTTTACCTCAATGATTCTAAAATGTATGTTGGTGTGGTGCGTAGTGAGTGCTGGGGCATTGTAAGTGCTTGCCCTGCTATTTGGATGTAGAAGGGATCTCAATGATTTAGATTGACAGCATGAGTCTAGGGGCACAAGTAAAGCAAGTAACATACTAGTTAAGAGGCCTGCTAATAGTGCCAATAGTGTAATAATCCCTGGAGAAAATATAGGCCCCGATTATAAACGCTTGAGTATTCTGGGGACTGGTAGCCCAGGGGTGGCCTCTGCTGTCCTTCTATCCACTCAGACCCAGGCTAGGGGGGTAACCTAAATATTATCTCATGGAATGTGGCGGGACTTGTGGCAAAATTCAGTGATGAGAGGTGGCTCCAATGCATCAAACATTTTCATATAATTTATATCCAGGAAACCTAGGAGACTGAAAATACTTTGTTTCTTGAGGGACACAAAACATTATTTTGCTGGTCAGAAGGCTCGAGAACAGGCAGAGCTAGGGATGGCTTAATTATTTTCATAGCTCTTAGGATTCAGGGCACAATGAAGTCCTTGATGTGGGACTCTAAAGTTGCTCAAGGTGTCTCGTTATCGAGTAAATTGTATTGGTTTATATTAATCAATGTTTATAATTCAAGATGGCAGCACCAGGGGCCATCTAGCCTTGTAGAAGTAAGAAGGTGCTTTGAGCAAAAATAGGGAGAAGGTGTGTCACAGGCCCAATTCATTTTAGCAGGCATTTTTAATCGTCATCTATGTCCTAACCTAGCAGTGATTAACTGTGACTGGTCCACTTGCACGATTAATGAAGGACTGCACAGGGAACATGCTGTGGAAGGACGGGATCTGAATGTCCTCCTTAATACATATGGCCTAGCTCACACATTGGACACGCTCGCCAACCCCTGGGATACCCCTGTGCCTCCGACCTATAAAGGCAGGGGGTGCACAACATTTATTGACTTTATCCATGTGTCTCTCTCCTTGAGGCAGTTTATATCCTCCTTTAACAGTCAATATAGTCCATTTATTGACCATAATCCTTTAACTCTGGCCCTCGAATTCTCGGGAATCCATTCTCGTAGGATAAATATTGGTACTATTACTGCTATTGAGCAAGGGAGGCGTCTAAGATGGTCACAGCTGGATGTTATTGCCTTTTATAAATCCCTGTTCAGAATGAGCCAGCAAGAGATCTTGACCTGTCTAGACCCGATGGCCCATGGGATCAGAAACCATCCAGGCATTTACAGCGATTGCAAAAACTGTTGTGGGGTTGCTAACATCCCCGGTAGCTACACCCCGTATGGAATTCATGAGGTGGCTTGACAGAGATTGTTCCCGGGCTCTCAGCGAGCTTAAGAGGCTCTGAAACAGCCCCCGCGAGAGAGATCCAGAGTGGAGGCCTGCAGTACTAATTATAAAGTGGCTGTCAAGCGACGGAAGCGATTGGTGCAAAAACAGGCTTGGGATGATTTAGTAGAAGCATGTGAGCAAAATAACTGTTCTCAATTCTGGAAGGTTATTAACAGCCCATGCTTTTCAGAATCAGACAAACCAGGGTTAAGCCACAACATTACCCCAGATCAATGGAAAGCTCATTTTGAGGCAGTTTATAATTATGGTTATGGGGAATCACCTTCCCAGAACCTAATTTCTCCCCACAGAGCTGAACCCATTCTTTTTACACTTGATGAGGTCAGGTTGGGTATTGAGGGACTGTCACGGAATAAGGCCCCAGGTCCCGATGGGATTCCCCCTGATCTCTATTGTAACAACATAGAGGTATGGGCACCACTTCTTGTCAGGGTCCTAAATGTGGCAGTCACAACAGTAATGCCCATATCGGGGTCTACCATCATCACTGTCCCGATTTTTAAGAAGTGAGAGAGACAACCCTCAGTCTTATCGCCCTATATCTCTCATTGATGCCTCTGTGAAAGTCCTTGGCCGGGCGCTTATTGAATAGACTCTCCGCCTGGGCAGACTCCAATTGTAATATCTCAGATGTGCAAAATGGGTTCCGTGCAGGCAATTCCACCACAGATCAGTGCCTCAATCTCTATCTTTTAATGGCAAAATATACAATAGCAAAACTTAGAGCTCTGTATTTGGGCTTTCATGGATCTCACCTCGGGCTTCGACCAGGTGAACCGTAGAAAACTTTGGAACCTCCCCGGAGAACTTGGGGTCGACCCGGCGATAATTAATGTCTTAATGACATTACATTTTAACACCACCGCTGTGGTCACCCAGGACGGGGAACATTACGCTATATATTAATGGCCTTGACTCATTCTTGACAGCCCTACAGGCCGATACTCCCAGGATAGGCACCAGACCGGTTTCTGTACTGCTGTACGCGGATGATGCGGTACTGCTAGCATGGATGCCGAGGGGTTTGCAGGCCTTATTGGACGGTCGAGGGTCCATTATGACTGAGAAGGATTTATCTCCGAACCTAATTGTTAGAAATGGGGTCCCTAGTTGGCAGAGGTAGGTACCTTTATCCAAATAGGGACCCTTCTTCCTAGTCAGGATAAGGGAGTTACACTCCTAAAATAACCCCTGCTCACCCTATTGTTATATTGGCACGAGCAGTCAGGCTTATCTTAGAGGCAGTGTGTTAAACCTTTGCACATAACTAAAAGTAAAACAGTGTAAGCAGTTAAAAGGGCACCACACTAGTAAAAAAAAATCCACATTTTTATATACTTAAGACAAGACCAGAAATGATAAGAATCCACAATACATTACTTAGAAATCGTCAGTTATCAAAATAAACTTGAAAACAGTTCCTTGAATTTGATAGCTCCGACTGGGGCTATCACGGCGTCGTAAACAACAATCCAAACAGTTCTGTGTGAACACGCTGTCGCGGGCCAGCTAAGGTATCGGGAAGACCCGCAAAACAGTACCTTTAGAAATGCAGGGTGTCGGCGACCTCTGGTTGAGCTCTGAAAGCACGGCGTCCGCAGTCGTCGGTTCTGGAGGTCGGTGTAGGAGTCGTCAGGCCCTTGAAGTCACACATGTTGCAGATCGAACTACTTGCGATTGAAGTCGGAAGCGCCGGCATCGGCAGGCGTCTGGTGCTACGGTGCGATGTGCAGCGGCGTGGCGTGCAGTTCCCTCAGGTCGGGGTGCATGCAGCTGCTCCATGGCGGTCATCCTCATCCAGCAGGCATTGTCGGTGAGAACAGGATTGCGATGCGGCGTTGCAGTCGTGCCCTCTGCGGTGCCTTCAGGACACGGAGTTGGCAGAGGCGTCATAGAATATGTTGGGTTGCTTTTTCTTGTGTTGCAGCACAAAACACACATCCCCAGTGCTGAGGGCAGAAGAACTTGAAGTCTTTGCTGTTCCTGAGACTTCTTGAACAGGGGATAAGCGCTACCCCAAGCCTTTGGAGAAACTCCCAAAAATAGATTGCAGAAAGTTTAAGTCCAGCCCTTTCACTGCCCAAGACAGAAGCAGCCACTGCAGGCTAACACAGCAAAGCACACAGCAAAGTGGTAGTTCCTCCTCACAGCTTCTCCAGCTCTTAAGTTCTGGGGACTGGGCCCCAATATTTATACCACCAGATCCTTTGTTTTCTGAAGGCAGAGAGTGTCTGTGCCCAGCCCAAACCAGTTCTGTCCTGTCTGGTGCATCTTCCGGGCAAGGGGTGGAGGCGGCATAGTGCAAGGCAGACTAGGCCCATTTACATGCAAGGAAATCTCCTTCCACTACTCTATATGCAGCCCAGGTCTATTCAGCCCAGCCCTAACCCATCAGGCTCTCTGGAGCCACTGCCCCTCTCCAGCCCCTGTCATCCCAAAGCCAGAAAGTCAATCCTCAACCCCAGCAGAGGCACATAGGATGGCTTAGCAAGAAAATACCTACTTTCCAAAAGTGGTATTTCCAAACACAGAATGTAAAAATCGTCTTCAGTCCAGACATACTAAACTGTATTTTTCTACCTTGTTCCCAGGGGTAGTTATGTTTATAAGATGGTATAAACAAACTCCCCATTCTGTCCTATGGGACCAGGCAGCCTTGCAATGGTGAAAAACAAAATACACTGTAATTCACCACCAGGACATGTCACACACATCAGTACTTGTCCTAGCTTTAATATATACAACACCCTGCCCACAGGGGTACCTTGGGCCTACCTTAGAGGTGACTGACATGTAGAAAAAGGGAAGGTTGGGGCCTGACAAGTGGGTACCCTTGCTAGGTCGACATGGCAGTTACAAACTGCGCACAAATTCTGCGGTGGCAGGTCCGAGTTACCTTTTCAGGGCTACCACTGTGGGTGGAACAACCAGTGCTGCAAGTCCACTGGTAGCATTTGATTTACCAGCACTAGCACTCTCAGTGCACTTTACGAGGGCCTCACCAGTAAATCAAATATGCCAATCATGGAAACCCCAATCCATAACATAATTTACAACAGGAGCACTTGCACTTTAACAATGAACAGCAGTGAGAAAGTTTGCAGAGACACTACACCAGCAAAAGCAGAGTCAAAACCAGGAGGTCAGAAAGCAAAAAGACAGGAAAAACATGCCAAAAGATGCCAAGTCTGACACTAGCAAAATCATACTTTATGGAAATTGTTAAGCAGGCCAGCAGACATAACACATATAAAGTAGTTACACATAGTATAGCGAAGGGTCCAGCCTTTTCTTCCCTGGGAATTTTATTCGATGATAAGTTTAATTTTAAAGACCTACAGGAGGGGAAACATTTAGAAATGAACAGATTTACAGGTGCTATCTCAAATTATGCTCAGAGGCTGGGGACATGGTCACCGGGGATCATTTTAAAGCTATACAATTCTGACTGTATCTCTAAGGCCCGTTATGGAAGTAAGGCATGCGTGTACATGGCACCTAACAATTTACAAGTTGCAAAAAATGAATATTTTAGGTGTATTTTGAAGGCTCTCAGGGTACCCCATCGTACTCGATACATGAAGAATTAGAGCCCAAGTATATCACGGATTTGTTGGCCGTTAAACCGCTGTTATGTTGGGTGAAGATATGGTCAAATGAGGAGGCAGGTTTTAATAGACTAGTAATTCGGGACTGCCTCTCACTTGACCATGCGTTAAAATACCATGGTTAAAATACATCAAGGATATCCTCACTGCCATAGGTAGAGCAGACATGTTCTCTAATTATTATAACATGAAGCCACAGGATGAGAATAAGAGCTGTTTTTTAAATATATGGTAGCCTACTGAGAAGACAAGGAGCTTTAAAAATCCATGGTCAGAGCACACACCTTAGTATGCTCTGTGCAGACCATGGAGTCTTATTTATCAATTTTCACAAGCACACTTGATAGATTTTTAATCACTTGTTTTAGGCTGAATCCGCCTCATCACGTACTGGCTTCCCCTTCAGCGTTTGTCCAACACTTAGTAGACAGGTGTCCATGTGGCTGCGACAATAGGTCTCCACAGGATACCCTACATTTTGTCTTTCTTTGTAAATATTTTATGTATCACAGATAATTGTTTCTTAAAAGGCTTTTAAAAGAAGCGAGATTATAGGCCCGCCCGTGTAGCTTTACTGTATCTACAACTATTACCTAATGCTTACACACTCTTCTGTGTAATTAGCTTTTTGAGATAAGCAGTTAGGTTAAGAAACACCAGAGGCATTGAAGGAGTGACCGGTGCCAGCGCCATGCTGTCATAAATTTAATGAGTTAATGACGATTTCTATAGACTCTTCTATGGTCTTAACTTTTGTATTTATGTGTTGATCTAGCCTGTTTAATATCCACTTAACATGATGTATTTTAAAGACTATTGAATGTTTCTAAGTACCATATAATGGCCAGTAAATATGGTTGACTCAATAAGAATTTGGGCATTTGGGGATTTTGCACATCTGTCTGCTTTGTAGTCACTTAATGAACATGATGCTGTTTTAAAATTGTTTTCTTTTATGGCTTTTTTTAACTGCCAAATAAAGATTATTATTATTATTATTCTTATTCTTATTCCAGGGGTTATTTAAGCATACTCCATTTGAGAGAGGGACTCACAAATGGCACTGTAAATGGAAAGGTAATGTGGAATGAATATTGAAGGCCGAGGATACTGTTGAGTGTCCGATGGTGGCTAATTAAGTCATATTGGAAGTGTGGCAGGTGCATGTGGTGATGTCTGTGCATGCTATGAATCTTGCCTTTTGATATTGGACTGGCACAATATTTTGCACCGTTGTTCAACTAGCACCCAATTATTATCAACAATTATAGGCACCCAATTTTACCTATCTCATTCATCGTGCAGAATTCCCTTTGAACTGCGAGGCACCTAATGGGAGAATAGCGCTACTTTATTCCTACTCATCCATTATAAATGCCTGTACATTTTACTTTTTTAAACCTCGTTTGTTCTGCAGCCCTAAGGCCATTCGCCACAAACATGTTTTCTTTTTCAATTTAAATGTGATGTGGTTTCTTGTAGTCTTTTTTTTCATGCATGCTCTTTTCCTGCAGATGAAGATGATGTTATTCAGATACATTTAGCCTCTGATTGTCTTTTTGACTGCGAGTATATTGTACGCACATTTTTATAGAACTGAACAAATAGCTGCCTTTTTCTAACGTTTGTATAACGTTTTGCTTTTATTAACTAATGCACATCGCCTCCATGAGGAAATTAGCGCTTTAGGCACTTTAGAAAACACTTAGATACATAATAACAAAATGTAAGTGCCATCAGGTGCATTCACTTTCTGAAATGCGCATCTGCACAGGGCCCATCTGCAGAGGGCCTTGAAAGCTTGTAAGAGTGTTGTTGCCATTTGTAGTTGAATAGGAAGTGTATCTGCAAGTATCAAATGTTCAGAAGTAGCACTTGGATTCCAAAAATATGATCAATACCTCAGTGTGCTTAAGAGGCAGGATGCTTTCTTGTTGCTTAGCGACCGTATGTGGAGGATAATAGAAGCA
Organism: Triturus cristatus; assembly: GCF_964204655.1. Lineage (NCBI taxonomy): Eukaryota > Metazoa > Chordata > Amphibia > Caudata > Salamandridae > Triturus > Triturus cristatus. The sequence goes on from NC_140592.1 coordinate 211,532,236, forward strand.
TTCATGGGAACCTACAGGACATGGTAGATGGATCTAGAAAGGTCATTTAGTCCTGGGTATAAAACTCCATGCTCTTTTCACTTAAAAAGAACACAAATATTCTGATCAAGAAGCTTGGTATCAGGGTGCTTGTATACTTTCATATTTTTATTTCTGATAAATGTGCCCTTCCTCCTCGAGGTCACTCTGGATGATGTAAACAGGGATGTGTTTTACTTATGATTCACTTCAGTTTAACCGAATGAACAAATGTGCGACATTACCAGAGAAAACTGTGCCGTCTTTGCTTCCTTTCTACATCTTTCTGAAAGCCCTTCCCTGTGAACTGTGCCCTCCCTTGTTTAAGGAGAAACAAATTCCCCTGTCTAGGTCTCAAAGATATACTGACCTGAAAATATATTGTGGCAGCTGTGTACAAGTGTGCCCTCTGTTGCTTTAGGTGCTGCAGAGGCATACATCAAATCAGGATAAACACCAACCTCCCTGCTAAACATTTGCCACATATGAATCTACCACACAGGTTTTTGAGCAACCTTTAGACGAATAAAAATTAGGGGTGGGCGGAATTTGCGAAATCCACGTTCGTGAATTATCGCGAAAATGTTTAAAATTATCGCAAACAAGCGGAAATATCAAGAAGATGCGGAATTTTTTCCCCCGCATGTTCGCGAGATTTTCTGCATGGTTGCGGGTCGCCAACTTACCCATGTGGTTGCTCGCGGGCGCGGCCATCTTGTTTTGAGTTGTCTCGCGGTGCATGATCGCGAGAAGAAAGACGTGATCGCGCGACACATGACGTCACTGCGGGCGCGAACTGTCGCGAGACAACGCAAATGGCTAAAAACAATCCAACATCTCATGGAGAACGCGACCGGATCAAGAAAACTTGTCGGCAAACGCAGGGATTCAGGTAAGGCGATCGCGCGCGCGCGGGAAGGTATTATTTTACAGCGTGAGCAAGAAACAAATTATCGCCAAGCTGCGGAAAGCGGAAATTTTGACATTTTCGCGCTCTCCGCGGAACGCAAAAATGTCAAATTATCGCAATTTCCGCGAACGGAACGAAATTTTTGCCCAGGCCTAATAAAAATGTTAAGGAATTCCAGATTTAGACTGATCTTGTGGAAATGAGGAATATTGAAATATTTTTGCAGATGTAGACCCTGATATACGTTTCCTTGTGCTCTTACCTTGTTCATATTGAATTAACGAAAACATGTACAATTCCAATACATCAGAAATGTGCCACAGACTTTCGTATGTGTAGCTGAATTGATAATGTTTAAGAATGCGCCCCTGAGTATCACACGAAAAACAGATCATGTGCTGAAAAAATTCAGAAAGGAAAGTAATGAGTGAGATAAGTATGATGGAGCCCGGGGTTCTGCCGTCACTCACTCCTTGCCAAGAACTCCGCGCACAGTCCACATCGGTGGATCTTTGTTGTCATCTGAGATGTCAACTTAAATCTCAACTTAAATCATTATCAATTATCATTACGTTAGTTCAGTCAATACAGAGAATTTAGTTGATCTAAAGGGCTTTATTTGATCTCTTTTCGTAAATCATTTGTTTATTAAAATATCCATCTTAAATACTCAACAATATGCTGAGGTGTGGGTGGAAGCCATCGTGCCATTTGAATCACCCATTTTTTTTTTAATGCAAATGCTGTTGCACACCATTTTCAGAAATGAAAGCTATGTGGGATAAAGTGGTGAATAAAGTGAGTGTGGTAAGAGCAGCGAAATGAGAAGCAGGAGACTACTGGAAAAGATGGTATGATTTGTGATGTAAGATAAAGAGATCATATTGCAAAGCATGCTGTGGGAACAGGGGGTCTCTTCCCATTGGATCCCGACAACAAACATAATCAGGAGTGAGCATTGACTACCATGGTCATAAGCAGTATAGAGAACTTAACAGGTGTGTATATATGGGAGACCTATACTTGTGTATGTATTACTACACTGTGTATGCTTTTGTACTTGATATACATATATGGTATTCTTCCCCTCCGTAACTCAGTTACTGCAATTTGACCTACTCATAGTAGTCAGTCGAGATGTTAAACAAATCACTGCTCAATTGTAAGTTGTGATAAGCACTTAAAATCTACAAGACAGGTGACATACCCATCGTACAAGGACATTTCCTAAGACATTGAAGCAAATCCTGTGAAGGCTAACAAGGCAAAAGTAGTTGTGAAAATGAGGTATAGATCCTCAGCAACACAAAAGTGCAAGCAAAGATGCCCTGCCAATTAAAAACATTTTTAGTTTGCACAATGCACGGATGAGAAATTCAATGGGTGGTATGAAGACTGGAATAAAAAGATCTTGCACTGGTATTGATCAAATAGTCAAGACTCTGAAGACAAACTGGACCCATGTGGAAACCTACAAGAATGACCATGAATTATGCTGACATTGATTCGGGAATCCTGCCAAAGCAATGTTCAGGTCGTAAGTACAATGCAAAACATAGTCATTAAGATATATACCGATTACCGATGAGGAATCAGTAGCTACTAACTTCTCACTATAGATTATGGAGTATATTTGCGAGCCCCTTGCACCGCCGGAGCGAGACCCTTTGTGACACTCCGCAGCGCAAATTATATTTATGAGGCCACGCAAATCTACTATGCGTGACTTTGAATGTCCTCAAAGATATGGAGTAAGGCAAGGCAGTGCAAATCGCTGTGTTGCCTTACTCGGCACTTTGGAGGCATTCTATGGGCGTTGCAGTGGGTTTTCCAATGCAACGCCCATGGAATTTGACACTTCCCTAGATTCACAAGAGCATGTAAACCTGGGAAACTGCCAAATCCTCATTCCTCCCAAGGTGAAGTGTAACAAGGAGAAATATCTTCATTCTCCTCGTTCTTTTATTCTTTCTATGTGTTCTGCATTCTGCAACACACATAGAAAGAGGAAAAACGCCTCTCAGAATGGTTTCCATGAAGGAAGGTACCTCTTAATGCACAAAACACAATCCTGCAGACAACACAGGCTTGCGTTGGCACCAGGCTGCAGGAATGGCACCAGCTCACGGGGAAAGGACCAGAATGCAGCATATTCCACAAATATGGTGCATACCTACCCTGTTACTTTGGCGTAGGGCAGCACAGCAAACTGACGTGATGTGCTGCCCTACACCAAATCCCCATGAATGAGGGCCTAAATGCGTATTGTCACAGCTTCTTCAACCTGGCATACACCACGTGTGCTTAAACCCCACAACACTGATGCCAGTAATAAAAAGATAGTGAACTTTGCTTTTATGATCACATCTGGTCAACAAATTGTGGATACGTCTACTAAAAAAATATTGCCAAGACTAAGATTTATATGCATTTTATTCCAATTTTTGCGCTTTCTTTGTGTGAGTACTGCAGCTTGATTTTTGTTATAAAAAGAGAAATATATATATATCGCATAAAACATTATGTACTATGATGATCACACAATCCACAAATGCAAACAGTAATGTAAAGCCTAGTTAAACCAAAAGGAATATTACCCTTACAGAGGGAGATATTTCCCATCCAAACTACAAACATACGTTTTTGAAGAAAGATGTTTTCTATGAGTTTGTGGCATACTTCTATACCTGCCTTGTACCCCCGAGTAACACTGAGATTGACTTTTTAGCAGTCCAAATGTCCTTTAAATGGCATTCATTGTTTTTATGTGATCTCTGTGAGAAACTAGGTTATTGGTTGAGGGTGGAAAACCTTCTCATGCAGTAACCACAATCCTTCTCAGGATAACCTCCAAGATGTCACTAACTTAACACAACACAAAAGATATCCCACACTAATTTAGAACAATAGAGTAACATGTAATAAATAAAATGACACAAAAACTAAAAACTCCAACCAGTAGAGCCAAAGATATGGAATTTTAAAGGCTTAGATAGAAATAGCTCCAAGAAGCAAGAGCACCCTATCTGTGGGTATCTGTATACGTTAGACCAGGACAAAGCCAAAACCTCAGGGCAACCATGATTGAGTGCAGCCTGGATACAGGGACCAGGTGAATTCCACTGAAAAAGTTACCTTCTTAAAGTCCAGCATGCAGAGTTCAAAACTTCAGGATTTTCCAGGAGGTGCTCAACTGATGCCACCCAAAGGTCTAGGAGCTGGGGAGGCAACTCTTCTGGATTAGGCACAGGATCTCTCTGCAGCGAAGGCAGCAGGGCTCAGGCAGGTCCAGGTTCAGGCAGGGCCAGTTGCAACTGGTCAGCTAGGCAGTTGCAGGGACGCCTTTAGAGTTTGTTCTGTCCCTGTTGCTTAGAACTGGAAGTCAGCCAGCTGATCTTTTGAGTCACTCTGGTTAGCCTGGGATGAAGGGAGCAGGTCCAGTCTTACTTTTCTGAGAGCAGGGAAGTTTTAAGCAGGAGGGTGGTCCTCTGAAGAACAAGGTAGACCTTAGACAGCAGGGCAGCACTAGGGCAGTGCTCTGAAAAACAAGGCAGGCCCAAGCAGCAGTGAAGTCCTCTGGGGAACAAGACAGTCCTTCTTCTGTAATGTCCACAGGCCCAGGAGTATACTGATAAGTGGCTCAGAAGGACATTTTATCTTTTGGTGCTACCCTTTGAAATTGGGGAATCTTCTAGTCCCCAAATCTGGTTCTGGAAAGCTCCTTACTTCCCCTGCCCAGGCTCCAGGAGTACCATGGTGACAAAAGGCTGGTGTCAAGTTCCTTTGTAAGTGTACTGGAGGCAACCCTTGAAATATAAGTGGGAAAGAGATCAGTTTTTCCCCTCTAATCCTGGCAGGATGGCCCTCTCCCAGATATACCCAGCTATACCCAGTTCCTATTGCTTACTGTCTTACTGTTTACTGTCTTGGTTCCCAATACCCAAACTTGATGGGGGAGCAACTAACAGACCAAGGCAGATGGCAACTAGAAGGCCTCAGAAGGTTTAGGGCAGGAAAATGCCAACTTTCTAACAGTGGCATTTCCAAAATTGTAATCCAAAGTCTGACTTCACCATTAAAGAGCATTTTATATCACCATTCAGTTGAGTCCAATCGTGACATCTCTACATGCTCCTAATCAAACATTAGCACTTATTAAATATAAGAATGTACCAAATGTTATCCTATGGGAGAGGTAGGCCTCACAGTAGCTAAAAACAAATGTAGGAGTTTTTCACTACCAGGAGATGTAAAACTTAAAAACACTTGTCTACTTCTTTAATAAAATGCGTCCAGCTCTATGAACTTTTTAGAGCCTACTTTTGGGATGGCTTATATATTTCAAAAAGAAAATTCAGGCCTGGCAAAAGGTTTATTTTGCCAGGTCGAACTGACAGATTAAAACTGCACTACAGGCTGCAGTGGAAGGCCTGAGACATGTTTTAAAAAGCTACTTTTAGTGGGTGCCAAATTGGGTTCCACTGCCCACCCGTATTTTTAATTTACAGGCCCTGGGTACCCGTGGTACCGTATATGAGAGACTTGCAAGTGAATTAAATGTGCCAATTGGATGTAAGCCAATTGTACCATGTTTAGGGGGAGAGCACACACACTTAAAGACTGATAAAGTGCACAGCATCCTGAAAGCCATCTCAAACCTGTTCAGAAAACAGGATGGGTGATGGCAAAAGGTTTGGGGGTGACTCTGCAGAGAGGGCCTAATCCAACAACCTCTGTTATGATTTTTCTCTGCATTCCACTCAGAATGGAACATATGGATCAAAAGCCATAGCTTCTCTGGGTAGGCACCGTCACCTGAATGGGAAAGATTGGTAATAATATACAAGGTGCTTCTGCATTTGAAGCCACAAGGATGAATCTAAAGAAATGTACCATGATACAGCAAATCACCAGCGAGGATATACTGTTTTTAGACGTTTACATATGTTAATCTTTCACTATCATACTAATTTTCCCGCAGCAAAATTTACATACAGGTAAAATGTGAGTAGTACTCACACAACAGTCAATTGTTAACTGCTGCATGTCCATCATGATGTGTGCAATGCTGCTGCTTTGTAGGATGTGACAGTCACAGGAGCAACCAGGATAATTGGCACGGAAATGTGTGATGATTAAGTTGGTATCACACATTACATGGGATTCAAACAGTGTTCCATTTTCCTGTTACAAAACATGTATTCCTTTTGCCTTTGGAGAGGTGATTGGTATGTGCTTGGAATCACCTCAGGAGCCATTGAAGCAAGGGTGTTCTTACAGCAGTCAGCTCCACAGTGCCTCGTAGGAAAAAGGATATGGCGGGTCATGCCTTTTAACATGGCTTTAAGAACTTGCTTGAAAATACTGGGGAAGGTTGGTTCATCAATTCCAGCAGAAATAGCTGCAGCTCCTTGAAAAGAGCAAGTTGTGCAGAAATTAAAACCTTCTGAAGAGTTTGGGGCTTCTGAAGGCTTGGGGGGATCCCCCTGTGTTGCGGTGGTAGCAGTGCAGAGAGTCTGTCCCCTTATGTTGCTGCATAGCACATGTGAAGGCAACAGCTTTCGAAGTAAGTCTGCCGCAGTGCACAAAACCCAGAACTGCACTCTCGCTGCAGAAGAGTCTGTGCCTTACCCTAAAAGACCCTCAGAGTCTCAACTCATAGGTCTTCACACACCTCCAGAGACACAAAACCCCGGAATGTAGGGTCGCAGCCCTGCCATCTTCAGTATGATCAGCTGAGTCCTGAATCCTGTGTCTGATTGTTATGTAATAGGGTCCCCTTGAACAGCTGGGGCACCCCCCGCAATTCGAGGGCTGCTGCGGGGCTTTTGTTACACCCCTCAAATCCAAAAGGGTAATTTTGTTCCATAAAATTACTCAGCACAAAGTCTCATTACCTGTGGCATCTCAGGAGGCCATGGCAGCCCGCTTCCTTTGAAAACACTTCACTCAACGCAAAGACATTTGTCTTAATTGTTTTTTACATGCATGAAGAATAAATGTATTTAAAAAAAATTATTCCTGTGAATGTTGTCATGCATGTATTAAACAGGAGCCACAGTTGCCTGAGGCAATGTTAAACATTACTTGTGATTTACATATTCTTCAGCATTATTTTGCATTTTAATATCGTCTTCAGTCTTGGGTTGCAAATTATGACAAGAAGATATGAAACTAAAATGAATATACGTCATTCATGTTCTTTAAAATTCATATTTGCATGTCCAATTATATCAGGAAGAAAACAATTGACATTAATTATTCTTTTTTTTATTTTATTAATTTTTTATTTTCAAAAAGAAGAAAGTATTATGATTATACATTACAGCAAAATACTTATAAAAAGTAAGCAGATAAGTCAACTTAACAAGAAAATAAAATAAAAATAAAAAAAGCTCATAGTCCAAGGTCAACATTATTGCTAAACTCCATAAGCTCAAAGAATACCCTAAAGTTTTACTAATCTAAAACCCCCCAGATAGCTCTATATTTTAGAAGAGCCCGAACTCCCCTATTCTTAGCCAAACGCTTTCTCTCTTTCCCCAATTTCCTTAAGAACAGACCACCATTCCAACTCTGTAGGGGGTTTAGTCGAAATCCATGCCCTAGCAATTACTAAGTGTGCAGTAACAATCATTATAGACAGTAAGGAAGCATACTTTTGTTCACATGCTTCCTTATACCCTAAGATCCGTTTAGTCGTTGACAATCTTATATCAATAATAAACTTTTCTGACATTGTCGATAACATTTTGTCCCAAAACTCCTTCAGAATGGGGCAAAGCACAAACATATGAATAATATTTGCTGCATATTGACCGCATTTAGGGCAATTCTGGCGCGATCTTTGCTGGGAAAGAGAATTTAAATCTCCAGTTGAAGCCCATTGAGCGATCTTTTCCGGTGTATAATAAAGACAGCATAAAGTCTGAAATTGCTGAAGCTGGAGATTAGTAGAATGTACTGAGCGAGAGATATAATCAAAAGCCTGCGTTAGCCTATCACTTGTTATAGTCTCACCGAGTTTCTCGCTCCATTTAAGAGCTAATTTTTCACATCCATCCCCTCTATTCTCACAAAGGATCCGATATGCTCTGCTGATAGTAGCCTTTAAATTCTGGGAATAAACAAGTTCCCACATAGTAGCCTCCTTAGTCAATCTTATTCCCAAACTCCTAACCAAATGATCTTTAATTTGTAAATACTTAAAAAAAAATGTTTTAGGAATCTTATATATTAACGAAAGATTCTCGAATGACTTTAGGCCATTGCAATCAAACAATTGGCCCAGTGATTGTACCCCATATTTAGCCCACTGAAGAGCGATCCTATCATGATAAATACAGGGAAACATTGGATTACCCCATAAAGGAAGTCTACTATGGATTGCGGGAAGAGAGAGTCTAGATTCAAAATTCTTCCAGATATATACCAGATCTCTTATAGTCTTAAACTTAACACGCTTAAAATAATTAGGGTCATGAATGCGATAAACAAATAATTTGCTATCAGCACCAAGAGTCAGCCAATGCCAATGTTCCACCAGTTCAGGATGCAGGAGGCTCCGTAGACGGTCTACAAAGGCAGAAAGATAATAAAGTTTTAAATCAGGTAAATCTAATCCTCCCTGATTATAAGGGAGTTTCATTAATGCTATAGCCCTTCTTGCCTTCCGGTATCCCCAAATAAAGCTACTAATAATTCCATCTAATTTTTTAAAGAAAGCATTCGGAATACGTAATGGGATTGATCTAAACAAATAAAGAAATTCAGGAAGAATATTCATTTTGATGATATTGCATCTGCCCAAAATACTCAGAGGTAGTTTATGCCATACTTTTAATTGTTTTTCTACTTTATTTAGTAAAGAGACATAGTTCAATAAATGTATTAGTTTTATATTAGCAGAAATTTGAACCCCTAAATAGGTAGCTGTTGTAATCTAGGAAGTTTATAATGCATCTACTCTCTGTTGCTGTCCTTGCCTTGCTGCTCAGTCTGTGTGATGTCATCGGAATGTTGAGTGGGTTTGAGTGGAAGGAAAGATCAGTTGGTGAGATGGGCTGAGCAGCAGGGAGGCTGCTCCTGGTGGGGCATTTATGGATATTAATCAAGGCCTAATCTGAACTTGTTGTGGATCCTATCTAAAGAATAAAGCTAAGATCTTGGACCACATCCATGGACTACCTGGCTTCCTTTAATTGTAACACTGGCGACGAGTTAGAAGAACCTGCGTGCTGATTGGACTTTTAAAAGTGAAGGAATTAATTCTTAAGAACCTGCATGCTGTTTGGACTATTGAAACTGAGGAAATCAATTTTTCAGTAAGTTAATCATCTGGATTTGAAGAAACCTGGCACCCCTAATGCCCCACCAGTGACCCTGTCAACGGTCGCCCACGACATGATTGTGCCAGTTTCTGTTTGCCTGTCTAAGTTTTGTTCCTGTGTTTTTTGGCTTGCTGTGATGTACCTTGCTCTCTCAAAAGAATGCTGTGGAAAACTGACTCTCCTGACTAAAAGCTGTTATTACCGTGGTGTAGTGTTGAGGAGCTCTGCTACTTTCTTTTATGATCTGCCTCGACGTACATCGCATGTAATGGATCTATAAGCTGTTGGTTGTGAGGCACAGCGCAAGTCCCGGTGCTCAAGTCACAAGCTAGGTTTGGAAAGTGACTCAGCTGTTGGTTTGCTGTTCTACAGTGTATCAAATGAACCTGGGGGGTGTCTGAACGGAGGAGTGTTGGAATTACACGGTATTTTGATCCCAATTTCAAACGTTTTTATTCATGGGGAAATGTGCTGGGACTGGATTTTGCTGCGGCGTTGCCTAACCGAAGCCTTCATTTTAAATTTCAAAAGCGACAAGACACGCGCTTACCTGGGAGCGGCTTTGGACGGCATGCATGTTTCTCGTCACTCATGGAATCTTCTCTGTGACGTGCTCTTCCTTTCGTCCACTCTGATGCTTGCTGGGACTTTGAAGCACGTTGTGGCTGTGAGCCACCCGGCGCGGCGTGTCATGCCGTGTCGCCATTTTGAGATTGGCTGTGTCTTCCGTAGTTAATTTCGCCAACCACGTTCTATGCGTCTGCGCCCATGAGCTTGGTAGCGCCAGAGTGCGCGTTGGTATTCTTCTTTAGCGACAACATTGGAGGAACGTATTTTGTGACTCAATTGGAGTAGCGCAAGGAATATAATTACAATTCTCGAGCTGTTGGATGGTGACCCTCGGGTGAGAAGTCGCTCACCGGTCATTTTGACTGTTTTGTTAAACTTCTCATTTGTGAAGTCTGTGTTTTAGATTTAATGTCTTGATGCCATACTTATTCATCTATATTGTGTCTCATGCCTATGAAGCTTTTCTATGTTGTGTTAAAGGTATTCAAAGTGATGAGTGTATGCTATTATATGTATGTCATCAGTAGTATAAGGCGCAAGACCTGCAAGTGTGTGCAGTAAAGGGATTACATAGGTAGTATCCTAAGTTCTCCAGTTTATGCTGAAGAAGGGGTGTTGTTATCTCCCTAGTTCTGCAAGTGTTTACTGCACAATTGGGCGTGCGTATTGTATTTGAGTATGTGAGGGGGGAAGAGTGTAGTGTCCTTGTTTTGTATCTGTATAAATTGCGGGAGAGAGAGAGTGTAGTGTCCCTGGTCTTGTTAGTGTACGTCTTTTATTAAGTTTGCCTCATGAGAGGTGTTTGGTCTGTGCATTTAGGGTGTGCACGTAAGAAGACTTCTTCTTTTGAAGCTTCTCAGTCTTTTCTGACTGGTTTTACCCTTGAATTGGTGGTTACCACGTGTGAGGTCTCGGTCTGTGCATTACGGGTGTGCACATCAGAAGTCTCCTTATTTTGAGGCTTCTCAGACTTTCCTGTCTGGTTTTACCCTTCTTTTGTTGGTTGCCTCGTGTGAGGTGTTGGTCTGTGCGTTAAGGATGCGCACGTAAGAAGACTCCTTATTTTGAGGCTTCTCAGACTTTCCTATCTGGTTTTACCCTTCATTTGGTAGGTTATTTGTGTGAAGTGTTGGCCTGTGCGTGGTGGGTGCGCACATTAGAAGACCCTTGTCAAGGCTTCTCAGACTTTACTGTCTGGTTTTACTTTTGGGTTTGTGGTACCTCGTGTGAGGTGTTGGTCTGCGTGTTATTAGTATGCACGTTAGAAGACTCCTAATGTGAGTCTTCTCAGACGTATGTCTGGTTGTACCCTATAATAGGTTACTTGGTGAGTATGGTTGGCCTGTGCGTCATGGGAGCGCACGCGTTGAAATTGTTTATCAACGCCTGTGCGTCATGGGAGCGCACGCGTTGAAATTGTTTATCTTTTTATCATCTTGATTTGTTTGTTAGGGCATCCAATGTTGCCCTTTTCAAGTTTTTACTTGAAGCTCATTGGTTTTTGGGATGTGTGTTTTTCTATCTTCGCACAGTTTATTTATTTAGCCTTGTTGCATAATGTACTTTGTTTTTGCATTTTACTATCTTCACAAATTACACAAAAGTACATTGTTTTTGCATGTTCATATTTTCACTAATTTGATGAGGGGGGGATGTGTTGTAATCTAGGAAGTTTATAATGCATCTACTCTCTGTTGCTGTCCTTGCCTTGCTGCTCAGTCTGTGTGATGTCATCGGAATGTTGAGTGGGTTTGAGTGGAAGGAAAGATCAGTTGGTGAGATGGGCTGAGCAGCAGGGAGGCTGCTCCTGGTGGGGCATTTATGGATATTAATCAAGGCCTAATCTGAACTTGTTGTGGATCCTATCTAAAGAATAAAGCTAAGATCTTGGACCACATCCATGGACTACCTGGCTTCCTTTAATTGTAACAGTAGCCTTCTCACAGACGCCTTAAATCAGATCTTGCAATTGAAAATTATGCAGAACCAGAGTTTTGCTGTGATTGAGTTTATAGCCACTGAGTTGGCCAAACTTTTCTGCCTCCAGAGTTATTTGTTCTAAAGCCTCCTTAGGTTTAGTAGTAGTCATAGCTATGTCGTTGGCATAGGCCATTAATTTAAGGGAGCGATATTCAATTTTCAGCGGGGAAATTCTTTTAGTAGCCAGCAGAGTTCTAATAAATCTTTCAATATATACAGCAAATAATAGGGGTGAAAGAGGAAACCCCTGCCTCGTACCGCGCTTTATAGGGAAATAGTTAGTATTAGTATTACAATAGAGCAATTTTGCTTTCGGATCTTTATACATGGCTGTTATCAAATTCAAAAACTTTTCTTTAACCCCATACCTGAAAAGTGTGGCTCATAGATAGTCCCAGGCCACCCGGTCAAATGCCTTTTCAGCATCCAATAAAATCATCCCAAAATCAATTTTCAATTTCTCTGCAGCATCAAAAGTGGCTATTGTTGTATTAACATGGGCAGTTGTATCCCTCCCAAAGATAAAACCGTGTTGTTGAAAAGAAACTAAGTTAGTCATCAAAGGGGCTAATCGGGTGGCCAATATTTTGGCAAACACCTTAATGTCTGTATTAATTAAAGAAATTGGACGATACAAGGCAGGTTCTTTAGGATCCTTGTCTTTTTTTAAGAAAAAAAATATGTTAGCAAGATTCCAAGAAGATGGTACTTGGCCTGAGCTAGCAATTTGAGATATCAGTTTACAAAGTAAGGGAGCTACAAGGTTTTTAAAACATTTATAGAATTCTGCTGGGAGGGCATCCTCACCTGCAGCTTTCCCTGATGTAAGCCCTTCTATTGCATTAGATACCTCCTCTTCCGTATTATCTTGTTCTAAAGTAATTGCATCTTCATCCGTCAGCTGAGGAAGATTACTCTGATGTAAATAATTCATGATAACAAGTGGATCAGCCGCCGCCTGACCTAAGTCTGGAGAATACAATTTTTGGTAAAAAAGTGAAAATTGATTAACTATTTGGACGGGAGCCTTGAAAAGAACCCCCCCCCCCCCCTCCCCCTTTAAGACCTTAAGGTTTTTTTGTTGATTGTCCCTGATTTGAAAAGCCAGAATTTTCCCGATCCTGTCCCCGTACTCATACTGTAGTGTCTTGTGTTTAGTATAGCAAGCCGCAACTTTTTCCATTAAAAAGCTATTAACAACAGCCTTCTGCTCTAGAAGAAGTCTATAGAAATAATCTTGCTCTGCTATTCGATGCAATACAGCATCAGCATGTTCTACTTCATCCCTAATAAGTTTTTGGAAAGCATACTTAATTTGGCTGTTCGTTAGTCTATATTGTTTATAAATGAACTGCTGGGTAGCCCCTCTTATATAGGCTTCATTGCATCCCACACAGTCAAGGGTGAAGCAGAACCAGTATTATCTGAAAAAAAATCAGATATTTGTTTCCCAATACAAATCCGATATTCTTCATTCAACACTAATTGTTTAGGAAACGAAAAAGGGCGAGTAGCTTTAGTAGAGCATTTTGCATAAAAAGAAAAAATTATAGGGTTATGATCAGAGGACACTTTGGGGCATAGCTCAATATCTGCAAGTGGTAAAAGGCTTTCTGAAACCCAGGCCATATCCATTCTTGAGTACTGGCGATGTGGTGCCGAAAAGTATGTATAGCCAGGTTTATTTGGATATAGGACGCGCCACACATCCTTTAAAGAATATAGTCTAGCCAGTTCCAAGATGGAAGCTCTCACCTTCACCATTCTTGCAACTAGAGGATGGCTGGTAGAGTCTAGCCTATAAGACATAACACAATTAAAATCCCCCATCACTATCAGTTCCCCCTGCCAAGCAGTTAACTCCAGAGCCAGATTATCAAAAATTGTGGGCTCATCGGTGTTTGGACCATAAACAACACAAAAAACATAAGAAACACTGTTAATTTCTATTTGCGCAATAGCCCACCTCCCTCTTTGATCTTCTAGAACTTTATGGACTTGGCAAGAGAATGCTTTTCAAATGCAGATAGCCGTTCCTCTAATTGATATGCTTTGAGAAGTACATACAGCTACCTCTAAGCCGAAATATTTGAGAAGTCGAAGATCCTTATAGGCTAGATGCGTCTCTGTTAATAATACAACCTGAGGCTTATAACTCTTAAGTTCTTCATAAACGAATTGTCTTTTAGACCTTGCGTTCAAGCCAGCAACGTTCCAGGCTAAACATCTAATTAATGCCATATCTGCTTAAAAAACAGTGATAAGAAAATTAAGAACAAATTCAGTGTGGATTCGCTACTTTTACTGCTATTACTTTCCCATAACCATATCAAAACAATCAAAGAAAATACTCTCCTTTTTAATTTCACCCCCCCCCCCATTTTTAACCCCCACCCATCACACAACCACATTGCCCTGTCTCCTTTAAGACCATACTTTCTATTTCCCTTAGAAGGAATCACCCCCCCCTAACTAGCTGCCGTTGGTATGGCAACTATCGTTTCACCTACCCAAGACCCGGCCCCCCGATGACCCCCCCAATGTTGACCTATTTTCAATAAAGACTCATAGTCCAACATCATAAATCTGAAAAAATTATTTTCCCCCCATGAAATAGGAAAATAAACAAAATAAGCCCAAATCCCCATATTCTCCTATTTGCCCCTAGTACGATGTGAGGTTTGCCTCTTAGCCAACACTTTCTTAGCTTCAGTATCTGACAAAAAGTAAAAAGATTGTCCATCTTTAACCCCTTCTGTGCCACGCCCTTTCCCCCTCCTGTGCCGGGCGTTACATTAGTGGGTGGGGTTCATGACGAGATAGTCTCGTCATGGGCACAGCGCGACCGTGCTCCATGACGAGACTATCTCGTCATGGGCACTGAAGAGGTTAACAACTTTTAGCTTAGCCGGTTCTTGTAAAAACACCTGGGCGTCAGTAGCCTTGAATGGATCAATTAATTGGCGCAGTTTCCACCTCCTTTCCATAGTTGCCTGACTTAGGTCTGACCTGAAAAAAAGTGAGAAAGTATACACATTGATCGGAGTATTAGGGCGTGCTTTAAGAGATACCGCTTGTCTCAACAAAAAATTTCCGAAGAAGATCAAAATTGGACGAGGATACCGAGCATTAGCTATTTGCATGGAAAAAGGAAATCGATGAGCTCTCTGTACTTGACAATCCCAATCCCAGTCTAAGAGGTCGGGAAAGGCCTTCTGAAGAAGTTGAACAACGAAGCCTCGCGGGTCTGACCCTTCCTTTCCTTCGGGTATTCCAAACAGTCTCAGATTATTACGCCTTTGTCTATTTTTCTGATCCTCCATCTTAGCGAGGCAGCCATGAATCTGTTGTTCGTGTAGCTGATTAGCTTGAGCTACAGTAGTGACTGCCTCTTCAACCTCCGCAACCCTACTTTGTAATTCCTTCACGTCAGTAACAACATTAGCTATTGTGTTTTTAACCTCATCGAGCGATAGTTTAATGTTTAAATAATCCACCCTTATCTGAGCGAAATGTGCCTGCGCCTCAGATCGTTGTTCTTGCAAAGATTGTAGAATTAAAGTTAAAGAAGGTTCTAGCCCTAAAATCGGGCTACCACCGGTGCTATTTGTCGTCTCCGCATTTACCATTGTCGGCATCTGAGGATTTCTATCTTGAGCCACTTGGGGCAAGGGAGGTTGATCATTACTAGCAGTATTACTATCTTCAAAGGAAATATTTGTATTAACTTGAGATCCGGTTGAACAAGCAGATAAGCGTGAAATTATAGCACGAACATCCCCTTTAGCATGCACCCATTTCCTTAGTGGGCTAGTGTCTAAGCCTCGGGATGAGGTAGTGTTTGTACGAGCAGTCTTTTCTTGCAATACACCAGGTTTCTTATGCTTATTAATTAACGTGCCAGTTTTAGCCCTTTTCTTTTGGCTAGGTGTACTGTAGGTTCTATTCGATGTAGATTGTAAATCATCAGATGGATTATAATCTGCTGTTGGAGTGGCTATTTGTTGTTGACAAATGTCGACGTTGGCTGTTTGCAGTGGTACTGGCAGAGCTAAGATAGTAGCTGAAGTCAGTTCATTACTAGACAGGTCTCTAGACTCAATACATTCAGTGCCAATAGGTAAGTTATCATTATTATCATTATTAGCTAAGTTATCTCCAGCCGCTATACTTGCTTGGTTAGAGTCCGGGCTAAATACTTTGCCGGGTTGAATAGAATCTTGCAGACTAATACACCTAGTTACACAGTTATTTTGAGCATTGCTAGAGTGACTCCCAGCAAGTAGGTCTTGAGTAGGTTGTGTTTCGCTGGAATCTGACAAATTACTTTTTAAAGCAGAGCGACTTTCGTGGTAAGTGACATTTGAAAAAATAAATTCACATTAATATTTTGATTCAAGATGGACCTGACAGTATAAAAGTTATTTGCGAATGGTCCTATCTAAGTGTGATTGATAAAGGTAAGCCACACGATAAAAATGTGGTTTTATTTCTCAGTGATTCAAAGTGAACCTAGCTTTGTATGTAAAATGCGATGCTTTAAAATAATAAAACCTTTGAATTTTTATTTAAACAATTGTAAATTGCATATCCACCTTATGAATCACTTTAACCTTTGAAGGAATTCATAGAAACAGGAGGGTGAGAAATAAAATACAACTAAGGCCTTCCAAAGAAAATGATAGTGGTAAGTCTATTCAGGCGGCCCTATATCTGAAATAAGACAGTGCACTTATAGAGGGGTTGTTTTTTAACTTTGTCAATATTAATTGTATAAAACATGATTTTTTGAATAAAATATAATTGATAGTACATTCCTTGGAATTTATATGTTTAATTGGAAATTCATTATTTGATGTATGATTTTATATATTTGTCTGTACATTTAGCAACCTGGTAATATTTGTCTTATTATAGTGTAGTGTATGGCCGAGTTTAATCAAATTAACCAATCTAATTAGAGGATTTAATCCTCATACTCTCAGAGTAGAAGGAGAAGGGAACTTTGTGTTTGTTTCACTTAACAGGTTCCATGCAATCTGTTTGGGAATCAGCTAAATGGAATATGGTGAGGCCAATCAGGGAGTGTTCATGACATTGAAGTGAAGTGAATTCATCAAATTCCAACAGTAAGCTCTCCATCTTAAAGTGCTGGGGCTGAGCTAGGTTAGATGTATTGTTTTATGGATGTAGATGAACAATTCCATGTCTTGGTGACAATCCTAAAGCTCCTTGGATATTTTTTATATTCATTTTGTATCATCTGTTGCAATGAGCACCATACAAATTGATACGTTTACCTGGTGAGTCCAGTATAATAAGAAAGAGAATCATTGCGGGTTTTCACTTACAGGCCCATGTGTAAATGTGAAATTGATTGGTATTTGAGAAGTAGATAGCGTTGACATGCCGTGCTCTGCACCACCACAGTAGGCGCCCACCCCCATCTTGCCTAGATACTCCATAGGTTTTTGCTGTCATTGCCCAGAGGCTTACTGTGCAGGCAAGGGTCCCTCATCACCACACCACCCACTTAGGGGCCTATACACATGTGTTAAAAACTGAGGGGCTTATTTACAAGCCCCTTGCACCACCGGTGCATCATTTTTTCCAATAATTAAAGTGAAGCACCCCCGACGCAAGGGGCTTGTAAAAAAGCCCCAGAGTTTCTAGTTGGCAGAAGTATGTGCCCTGTCCAAGAAGGGACCACCAGGCACATGCATCAACCTTTTTTTGCGAGCGCAAATGGTGTTATTTTGCAAAAAGCGGCCGATTGCGCCTAGAAAAATGGCTTCTGCGATGCATCAAACTGTTAGGCTCTCGCAATTTAAGAAATCTAAGAAAGTACCTATACCCAAATGTGTCTTTGAAGTGAGGGTGACTTCAAAGCAGGCCCTTAACATGCACAGGTCCCCTTTCATCCCAGCCCAATCTGCTAGGCTCTCAGTAGGGGTAATAAGCACTTTGTGTGGGACACAGGACATTGCCTATTCAGGTGTAAGTGTCATCTCCCCCTCACTCTTCCTGCCCAGGAAGATCTATCAGAATGTAAATGAATTCAGATGTGTTCTCTGCCATACCCACCCCTCCTGTGTTTTGACTGTGTGCAGGGAATGCACAAAGTGGAGCTGTTGCCCATCCCAGACATGTATTGGAGACAGGCTGCAAGGCACACAGAGCAGTAAGAGCAGTAAGATCAGATATATGTCCACTTTCTAAAAGTGGTATTTCTAAAAGAGTAATGTTAAATCCAACCTTACAAGTAAAGATGATTTATCATTACTATTCCAAAGATATTAAACACAATTTTGTGGCTGGTTTTTGAAACTTATTGTTCAGAAATTCACGTCATACCTCTGTGACTCTGAAGACGTCCTATGCATATTGAAGAAGCTGGAGACTAGGATACCTGATGATATGATCATCACTATGGATATACAAGCGCTCAATCGCCTGGTCTTCAATCTTCCTAAATTTCATCACTCCACCCCACTTTTGTATTCACTACATTGGCTCCCTGTGCGAGCTAGAATTCAATTCAAGCTCGCATCCATTACCTTTTTGGCCCGATCGGGCTTGGCACCTGCTTTCATCTCTTCTGAAATTGCCTCATATATCCCCACCAGGTCTTTGCGTTCCTCTTCCCAGTTCCTCCTCACCATCCCACGCTTTCGGAGAAAGAAGTGGGGAGGATCTAAATTTGCTATCCTTGCCCCTACCCTCTGGAATTCCCTTCCCCTCGAACTTCGTTCCATCACCCTCTATTCACAGTTCCGCAAATGTCTTAAAACCCACTTATTCACTAAATCCCTTGTATAAACACTTCCCCTTCCCTCCCTGTTTCTAACCTCAGTTTCCGTTAGCCACAGCGCCAAGAAACCGCTGGTATACGTGCGCTTTATAAATACTTTCAAATTCAAATTCAATACCAGTATTCCGCAAAGACGCACCCTGAAGATTTTGAGGGCATTCTGGAGCATGGGGCTTTATGGCTCCAAGAAGTTTTGTAATGGAATGTGCTGAACTGGCCCTCACTGAGAAATGTTTTGAGTTTGAGGACGTGTTATACCATCAAATACAGGGAACATCGATGGGCAGTACCTTTACCCCAAGTGTGGCCTGCCTCTATGTGCATCAGTTCAAGGATGACCACATTTTCATCCTGGAGAACGCATACAGAGATAATATTAAGCTTTGCTGTTGTTATATCGACGATGTGCTAATAATATGGTATGGAAATGAGCAATTGGCAATAGATTTTGCGAACTGGATAAACTCCAGGGACAAACACCTAAAGTTCACCTATGAGAAGGAAGCAGTATTTCTGGACTTGGTGCAGAATGGCATAGAGACAAAGGTGCACAACAAGTCCACGGATAAGAACAGCTTGCTGTTGTATGTCAGCTTTTACCCAAGGGCCCTACGAGACTACCTACCGGGGGGTGTGGGTCAGTATTTAAGAGTGAGACGTAATTGCTCCTCCATGGAAACATTTGAAACACAGGCCATCACAATAGAGAAAAAGTTACTTGCACAACACTACCAAAAGAAAACAGTGAGAAAGGCAAGAAAAAGATCTAAGAACAATAACAGAGGAGGCTTTTTGGAAACTAATTAAAAATCTGAAACTGACCGGATTGCTAGTGTAACCACATGCATCCCTATTTCCAACAGAGTACTGAGCTTTGTGAAACAATACTGAAGAATACTTAATAGTGAAACAAAAAAAATTGCCCCTTCCACTTTTTGCTTTAAACGCAATACAGGCATGCAGAACATGCTTGAACATACTAAGATCAAGAAAACTTCGACTCCACCACAGACAAATCTCTGGAATAATCCATCCCCAGTAGGTCATTTCTCCTGTGGAAATTGCGTGGCATGTCCTTTTACAACACAAACGAGGAAAGTGGACATTAAGACACGGAAACCATGGATTCTAAAGGCCTGACGAACTGCAATAGTGAGAATGTAATATACTTGACCACTTGTCCACGTGGACTATTCTACGTCTGTCTGACAACCAGAAAGGTAAAAGTGAAGATAAATGAATGTCGCAGCACCAACCGGTGCACAAAGAATAGCACAAAACAGACACACTATTACCTGGAGGCGAATCATAATGACAGAGATCTCTCTCGGGTGGTACTGGAAAAAGTGGCCACCAGCGTCCATGACATAATTATACAACTCTTCAAACATGAACAGGGATAGGTGTACCATAAAAAATCATGGGAAGTAGGCCTCAACAACGAGATACCATGGCTTAAGGATTTTGGGGGCCCTGGGCCAAACGTACTTTGGGGGCCCCTCAGATCAGCTTTGAATTCACGGTCCAATTTCAGCTCTTTCATGCCTTCTTTGGCCAGGTAACTGACAGTGCACATACGCACTCTCCAAATGCTAAATGTTTTTACATCCAATATTCATGGAAGTGTTTTCAATACTGTAACACAGCATGCAGCAGCTCACTAACATTACTGCAAATAATCTCTGTGACACCTTCCATTTTTAGGTCTCGCCTAGGCAGCGCTTGTGCTGTCTCGTTGAGACATGCAGTATACACTATAGCATGGAAACTCCGCCCACTCTCCAACCATCTCCACCCATCATCTTTTCATTGGCTTGTGCCTTAAATGGTGACTTCTGATTTGCTGTAGGATTGTTAGTCCCTCCTTATGATGGACATCTCTTCATTTGTGTCCTTCCACGGCTATTGGCCCCTTTACTGCACAGACTACTTTCTTCCGATGCCTTCTCACACCCCAATGCTTGTTCATTTGTCTCTCCCCACTCTCAACTGCACAGAATACTTTTTTCGGATGCCTTCTCACACCCCCATACTATTGCACTGACAATGCTTGTTTTATTTGTCTCCCCTCTCCATTTAATTATTTATGATTAATACAGCCCAAGCCGTCTGTTTAATTATTTATGATCAATACAGCCCAAGCAGAGGATCGAACACTGCTCTCCAGCTCCAAAGTCTGCAGCGTTATATGTTAAGCCACCTCTCCTCGCTTCAAGGCAAGCCCCCTTAAAGGGGTTTATCTTTGCTTCCATCACCGAGACACCCTCCCACCATGCACCCACCCTTAACCCCTTCCTTCCTCTCGCTTTTCCTCAGCTCCCCCATAAGTGCATGGGAAGTCTACAAGCGCTATCACTTTAAATGTAAAGCAGCCTCGGAGCTCTCTCCAGAGCCCCTCCCTGCCAGCCCTCACAACATCCACGCACTGTGCATTAGGGATTTCGCAGGCAGGGGTGGTAACCATTTTATAATCACAGAATTATTCTCGTGAAGTTGGTACGCGGGTGCTGCCTCCATTCTAGTGCCTGCATCGTCATAGCAGCAACAGTCTGAAGAGGTACCGGCTCTTCGCTTTCAGGGCCCCATATTTTCGGAACAAAAGACACATGTGAGATTACCCGTGGAACTACTTGATATAAATGTACCCATTTGTGGTAACTACATATTTTAAATGAAAGCTTCCTCCCCTGGAGTTTTGCCGCACGCAGTCCCTGCCTTTCCATTTCCAGCGCCATGCTGTCAGGAGGCTGAGCCAACGCAGAGACTCGTTTCCATCCGGGATAGACTCAAGTGTTGACATCTCCTAGTCAGCTTAATCTGCAAACCGTGCTAATAAATCTGCATTCTAAGCCTCTTGGTAACCGCAGACCGCAACAAAAATACTTTCCGGTTCAGAAGTAGAATTTAAACAAAGTGTGTTCTATTTTCTGCAATAGACGTCATCATATCAATATGCCAATATCGGCAACATTCGTCACACAACACACAAATAAATCAATAAACCACACAACACCTTTTGTAAGTGGAGAAATATTGCTGCAGGTTTATTAGCATAACCAATATGCAAACATGGTGGGTTATCTTACGGGCGATCCGAGGGCACGCCAACACCTATGCCGCCTGCCCGTCTGATAAGCCTAAATTACACCGTGGCAGTCGCCAATTGGTGTATACCAATTATTGGGAGGGACCACCCCTCCCATCCGTGGACCATCAGTCCACTTGCTTACTCACCCCCCCCCCGAAAGAGGTGGGCGGAGCGTGCATGGCAGCCCCCGGTTGCTCAGACCCACAACCGCCCGTAGGACTAACGGGGCGCCGTAGTTCTTCCAGGGGACAACGCTAAGACATCCCTGGGTATCCTGGCTTAGCACCACGCTGTGCTGCTGCATGAAGTACCCCTTGGTATCTGCAGACTCTGGATCGCCCTGTAACTCCTCCTGCAACACAAAATAACATGTTAGAAAGCCTAACCCCCCTCACCCTTGTACCTCCGGCTGCCGGGTAAGCGGAGGGGCGGGCAAGGCGAGACGTCGAGGGACAAGAGCGCGACAGAGGGGCGAGGACAGCATAAATACCCCTGACCCCTCCCCCTTCGCCAGAAGTAGAACGGCCGGACGTCTTCCCTGGCCGTGGCCCAGGGACTAGACCGGCGACTCCAGTGCCTTCCTGTGGCACTAAGGCGGCCGCCCTTTTAGGGAGGCTGCTGCGCAACCCACCCCCCGGGTAGCCTTGCAAGGCAATTGTATACAGATACTTTCGCTAGTTTAGGGATTTAAAATGTTAGAAAACAATTCCAGAATCTTGATGAAGTTGTCACATTGGGGTGCAAATATTCACTCAGAGCGCCTTAAATGCTTGTTTCATATTCACCTTTGCAAAAACTTGCACAGAGCGAAGACGATATATGGTGTGAGTCAAAAGAAGAAAACTTGGGAGAGGATGTGGTCTGACGGCTAGAGCTGCCGACTTTGGTGCTGGAAACCAAGGTTCAAGGTCGACTCCACATCCTGTGATTCTGGGCAAATCACTTAATCTCCCCGTGCCTACCAAAAATGAAAAAAAATGTATGTGTCCTTTTGTAACGTAACTGGTGCACATGTAAAGCGCTCCAATACCCTTGGGACGAGTTTGCGCTATGTAAATCCGCAAAAAAAAAAAATTGTTTACTGTGCTGCAGCCTTGCAGCCTGAGTTTTCAAGAAACAAAACTGCCCTTGCCACACTAAAGAAGTCAAGGTTGTGCGATGCCACGTCCTCTAATGTCGCTAGAAGATGAAGCACCACATGCTGCCTCCAATATGATGTTGGTGAAGTTATGCCACTATGCTGGCGGCCCCTTATGACGCGGCACCGATTTTCCGCAGCATAAGCGCATAGAACACAAACCACACAGCTACCAATGCCAGTTGAGGTCAGTTCTCAATATTTGGCTTGCACCCATTTGATGTTACATTTCAAGATAAGTTAAATCAACTATTTAAGTCATTTTCTGGTGCACACAGATGATATCCATGTTGCAATTGCACACCATATCATTATTCAGATTTACCTCAGATGCTACGGACCAATAGGAATCATCGTCACAAAGTTAACCATTGACTCGGGAGCTAGCGCCAACCTGGACAGAAGTGTGATCGCATACATCCAGAGCCGGGGACATGGGTGCGGGGATTTTTCATTTGAGTGACACTTGGGAAAGCATGAAGTGACAGAGATAAGAGTTTTCATCGGTTCAAAAGTCCCTAAGCACCTATCTGTCCTTTAAATTCTAAAATGCTCTCATTTGTCTCCTTTCCGTCCATTGTACGGTTTTGTACCTGGGGATAATATAGTAAACTGATTTTGCGCACTATTTTGTGAAGCATTCGGCATCATGAAGGAAGGAGCTGATATTACACAGCATTTGACTTTTCTAAGAAACTAGAGCGATGATATATGATTAACTGTTACACATTCATGACTGGCAACATAATAATCCCCTTTATATTATATTCGAACTGACAAAATAAAGATAGAGTTTCATTTGTACAAGATCATAATTTGGGATGTCTGGTGTAAGCTGGTAAATTCAAGGCTGACAGTGTTAGCAGGAAGTCATTACTGTGTATAAACACAATCAGTGTCAAGTCTATCCAAGATTTGTCAAGGTAAAAATGGGGTCCTGGACAAAAAGATCACACCTCATCTACCGTCACTTGAAGAGCCCCTTTCAGCAAACCTAGAGCGGATCATGGTTACCTAACGTTTACTTCAGAGCGTGGGTCTTTGGGAGACGGTGTGGCATTACGACCTGAGCTGATGAATTTGGAATGTGGGAACCCGGTTCGAGTCTCGGCGTTTGCTCAACTTTCTGTGATTCTGGGCAAATCACTTCAATCTACCTGTGTCTGAAAAAAGCAGAATGCTTCTTTGTGTAATGTATCTGATTCTCATGTAAAGCACTCCAATACTTTGGGTGGAGTTTGCGCTATATAAATCTGCAAAAATATGTATAAATGTAATTGGAGACAGCTGCAATGTTTATTTGAATTGAGGGGGCGGAGCTCCTCAGTTTAGTCTTTTGCAGCAGTCACTCCAACGTGTTTACACTCGAAGGAAGTGTTTCTCGGCCTCAGCTGCTATGATGGGAGTCCGGCGTGGCTTGATCCGAGGGGCTGATGCTCTCTACACGCCGGTGACACCGACTGCTGTCCCACCTGTCAGCGCCAGACGGGAACAGCACAGGTGAGAATAGCCGGAGTCTGATTTTGCTAGCTCTCTGAGAACTCAGTCTGCGCTTGTCAAAGTGACTGCCATGCAGATGTATTTATTCATCTCCTTAGATTCGGAATATGTAGTGCCGTGTATTGTTTTGGCTTTCGTGACAGGCGCTAACATTGCTGCCTAATTGAGGTGTACTGCAATCCAGCCTTTTATCAGGTTTTGAGTGCAAGCACAGCTCAACAAGTCTGAAATATATTTAATAGTAATTTGCCAACATTTCATGCTTGGATGTACATCTTAAACATATCTTGTCCCCATTCGTTTAGCTTATGCACATTTCAACAAAGCTATCATCTATTTAATGAATCAGTTAAAAAAATTGACGACAAAACCATATCGGTACATTAGCAAATTTGTTAATTACATTTTCATCCATCAGCCAACCATACCCTACGATACAAATGCTAAAAGTGGTCAATAGGCTCCTACCCAGACATCACTCAGACGAATGGTTGACAAAAGTTGTGGACATCCCGCAATAGTTGAAGTAGACTGTAGGAGATATGGCCTAACGGCCAAAGCCACTTCAGATATAACAACTCAGAAACCAGGTTCTGGTATCTGCTCACCATTTTGTGTTTCTGGCCAAATAACTTTATCTCCACTGCCTTACCAAAAAGGAATCTTGGCTTGTGTAATGTAAACTTTTGCTCATGCGAAGCACTCCAATGCTCTGGGCTGAATTTATACTATATAAACTGAAAAAAAAACAAATAACAAGCATATGCAATAGGTCTCGCATTGATGAGCGTTTGAGCTATTACCATTATAAACACCAATGCCTTTTATTTATGTGTTTTAAAAACCCGCAAGTGGTGCATAAACACACACTTTGCACTTACAGTCGTTGCTTACGAGAAGCAACGCTGGCAGTAACTACGCCTCTTTTACTGCCAGCCTTGCTTCTTGTAAGCAAGGACATTAAGTACAAAGGGCCTCATTTATGAAAAGTGACGCATCACTACGTGAAAACAGTGATGCGTCACTTTTCACTGCGCCCTCCCTGCGACTCCAATGATGCGTCATATTTGCAGTATGACGCATCATGTCGCAAGGAGTCACAGATACGTCAGTATTTCTGACGTATCTGTAGGCGCAAAAGTGACGCATTGCTGGAGTGTGTCACAAAAGTGACGCAACTCCAGCAATGTGTCCTTTCACATGGGGCAAGCCCCATGTGAAAGGGCCTGCGTCAGTCTTACGCCTGCTGTGAGGCAGGCGTAAGATATTGACGCATTTGCACCCTAGAAGTGGCGCAGTGAAATCTCGTAGATTTCACTGCGTCACTTCTACGATGCTTACTTACGTGGGAACGCCCACCCTGCATACATTATACCTGACGCAGGTATAATATAGCGCAGGGGTTTACAAAGTGACGCATCTAGGTAGATGCGTCACTTTGTAAATATGGCGCATCATGGCGCATGTTTTACGCCACTGGTGCGTCACAAAAAGTGACGCACCGGTGGCGCAAAAGTGATGCAGGGGCTCATAAATGAGCCCCAAAGTGTTTACACACCACTTGCAGCTTTTCTAAACATATAAATAAAAGGCATTGTCATTTACAATGCCAATAGCTGAAACTCTCGCAAATGCGAAACCTATTGCATTGCAAATGCTTGTTTTGCCTTTGTAGCCAACCCATGTGTCCTCCATACAAACAGGAACACAAACCACTTTATTGTCATTTATAAAGCGTACCTCCACTTAAAAGGACACAATTTGTTGCTCCATCGTATATAGCCATATAGGCCACCACGCACAGTGTCGCAATGTCCAACCAGCTGTGCCTATATAAGCACATACAAACCTTTGCCCACATGTTTGGGAAGGCTTCCTTTTGTTAGTCTGGATGTCACACATCACCCCTTATAAAAACCTCTAATGTAGGCCTTCACCCCCACGCAGTAACAGCAGCATCACCCTCCTCCACCGTACACTGGCACCACAGCCTTGGGGGCTTCCTTTGCAGCACCTCTTACCTATTCTCAACGCACTAAAGAGCCTACAGCATCCGGGTTGTAGTGCGTGCTCTATGCATATATTTCCTATCTCCTCTCTTTTCCCGTTCAGCTGTGGCTGTTTGCTACTCAGGGAAACGTAACCTAGTTCCGGTTTTATGCTCCAATGTGACTTTATGCCTCGGACTAAAAAGGCTGTGCCACCTGAGCCGCGCTGCTCTTTTTTCTCTGTTAAATATGCATGTAGCTCAGTAGGTTAGCGTGCCTGCTGCATATGGGTGTGTCTGCTATCTACTCTGTAGCCAACCTATATGATCTCCGTACAAACCTGGACACACACTATTCAATAATGATTTTTTTTCAGCATACAGATGCTCTTGCATTTGTTGCACACAGAAACAAAACAGGACCTATAATTGCACTTTCAGGAAACCGGTGTGAAAAAGCTCAATTGTTTCCTTAGTCAGGGTTAACATTAACGTTGTCACTGGTGATGTGATTCATTGTTGTGATGTCCCGTCCTTGATGACCCCAGGATATGGATTGGATTATAGTTTATCACAGTTGGCTAAAAAGGCTTCGCCACCTTAGCTCTGCTGCTCCTTTTTATACATCAAAATTCATACAGCTCAGTAGGTTAGCGTGCCACTCATCACCTCTTCTAAAGACCCTCTAATATCTGCTTTCATAGCCGCCGCACTAAAGAAAGTATAACACTCCTCCACCCTACAATGTCACCAGAGCCTTGTTTTTTCAGCATACAGATGTCCTTGCATTTGTTGCACACAGAAACAAAACAAAACCCATAATTGCAGTAGACCTCCTTGTGGGACTATTGCAGGGCAGTAGGCGGGGCAGGGTGAGGGGTAGTAAACTCCGGCATTAAGACAAAAGGAGTTCACTTAATGACATAAATAAAACAAATTTCATTGCACGCACTGCAATTCAGCAATGCGATGCAGCACGCGCAATGAAATTTGTTTTATTTATTTATTTATTTATTCAATGCACTCCGTTCAGCTTAATGCCAGAGTTTACTATCCCACACCCTGCCCCTCTCCCCCCACGCCTCACCGACCAGCAGCACTTTCACGAAGAGCTACCACTATAAACTGCAGACCTCTTTCATTTACTTACAAGTTTAAAAACATGTATGCTATACCTTGATCCTGAAAAAGACCTAATTTTCCTGTTGAATATAAGTCTAAAATTACAAAGTGCAATAAAAGTTATATAAAGTAACAATGATTACTTAAATATATTGTATTACTTACTGTTTTTATGCTTACAAATGTTTGCCGTGATAATAAAACGATTTTTAAACAAACTAAGCCATCAAATGGATTCTATTACACACTACTTTTACATGTCACAAAAACAAATTAGATTATTTATGATATAATATAAACCGCTAACCTAATGAATATGGCGAGACCGATTGGCATTGCCAATGCTTGTTCATATGTGAGGTTCTGTTTTGATCTAAACGAAACTTTTATTGTAGATGTTACATGAAACATAAATACATTTCTCTGCAAAATGTCTGTAATAGACTCTCAAATATCAGCCACATTAAAAATAAAATTAAAGGAAAATGGTATTTAAAAATCTGTTTAAGAATCATTGGAGGTCATTAGGTCAATCTCTGCAGAACAGAGCTGGAGGCTCTTTCAAGGGGGCCCCCCTGAAAGGCTGGGGTCCTGGGCCAGAGCCCACTTTGCCCATGCCTTAAAACGTCTCTGCCTACTGTGACTTTGGATCTATGAATTATATTCCCCAACTGTTATATCACAGTATAGAACATGAAAACATATAATTTGTGCAGCAGACTAGCACGAGTCCAATAATACCACACATCAGACGTTTGTTGTTTACTTTTCAATCAAACAATTTAAAGGGAAAAGAACATGACTTTAGCACATGATGCGTTATTACTATGCCTGTTATAAGTGTATGGAGCATGCGTAATGATATAGCACAAACAAAATAGATATGGGTCCAGGGACTACATTGCCCAGAATCCTCTTAAAAGTATGTTTCTCACTGGTCCTCTTAATAGTAATGAAGAGACGTGGGCGTCATTAATGAATGAACAGAAATTACTTAGAGAGGACTTTCCCACCGAACTCTCATTGTTGAAGAATGAATAATGGTATCGCATGAACATAATTGTTTTGGGTCCTGGGACCACATTTCCCAGAATTCTTTAATAATTTGAAAAAAATGGTGTACATTGGATCTCACAATAAAGTGAATGGAAGTGCGTGTCAATAATTAATTGAAACAGAAATGGTTTAGCATGCATTTTCCCCAGAAATCCATGGGTCACAGCTGTTCACCGAGGTTCATTTATTGTAGCATGGCCCCTTTAAGCCAGATGTGATGCTAGAGGCTGGTGCGTGCCTTTACCTGGGACAGGTATATAAACCTCACATGCGCTGGGAGGCCGACACCGCTGCAATGCTGATCCTCACCTGAGGCAACTGAGGGTCAGTTAATTAGCCATGACAAATAGACACACATGGTAAACAGAGCGACGAGTGCGTGCACAAGCAGTGGTAAATCAGCAGCGGCTACTAATATAACAGACTAGAATACAGATTGTGGTTCTTGAGCAAATTCAGGAGCGGCCACAAACACCATAACTGGGCACATGTGGAGACTGACAAAGTGAACCACATTCGCAAGTAGAGATGTAGGACAGCTGAATGCGATCAAGGGAGACTCAGTCAATCACTCAGATTGAGGCCAACATGTATGTTTCTACAGGCTCCACTTTTTGTGTGTAGCAGTTTTTGGCTGGAGGCCAGTTCACCCTTGAGGGCCAATAGCCTTTTATTCCCTACCGTGGACAGTCTCCATGGTTCATATGTTGTGATGAGTGGCGACCTAACCACTTATTATCTTCTGTGGCTCTGTTTGCTATGCTAGCCCCTTTGTTCCAAGCTGACATTAATTAATCATGCTTCTATTAATTAACTTGATTTGTACACATTCACACAATGATGCTGTTAGATCTCATTGAGAAGTGCTTTTTTTCCAACCCAACTATGCTTTATCGGTGTGTGTTGCTGGTTGCTGTATGGGAGTCCCTACGTTGGTGCTGTGCCGCTCAAGTGTATATGGGCATATTGCTGAGTCTACTTCTACATGTCAGGGGTCACGTTCTGCTTTATTCCATACACCTCTGAACATCTAAACATTCCTATCCACCACTGGGCTCAAGCATTACTCTGCTCGATATCTGCTGAAGGCTGTGCGAGCTGGCTAAGTGAAACATTGTCTGGACTTTTTCCTAATAACAGCTGTTCTTACTAACATATCTATTTGATATCGAAGCCTTCATTGGCTGCATGAGTACCTAATTCCTAACTGACACGTGGCTCAAGTCCAGGCCTAAAGCAGTGATCTCCACCACACACAGTCAATCTAAAAATATGTCAGACTTTACGCTTGAGTCCCTGACGAGGGAATGAACATTCATTAAAATGACACATAGTCCAGTTCATGATTGCACAAAGACAACAGTGGTGGAGATTAAATCCTTCAGATTAAATCCCACATAAATCCAGCTCCTCTTGGATTTGTCAGATTTTTTGGTAGGAGAATGTCAACTGTGGTGGACCATATTGATTAGATATCCAGAGGTCCAAACCTAGAACAGGAACTGTGGTCCCTGCGTGCAAAAGTCGTGGACCTAGCAGACTGGGGTAGGTGGAACAACACAGATTTCTGGAGTGCCAGAGGATCCAAAATCAGTCATGTGTGCATTCTCACAATCCTTTATACTGGAACTGACCGACCTGGCTTTCGATCTGCCTCTGTAGTTTCAGATGACACGCTGAGATTGCTTTATCATGCACAAGTTGGACTTTCCTTGAATCATAAATTAATTTTTCCTGTTCCACCAGCAAACCTGCCAGGTGCTTGCCATGGCCGAGAAGCGAAACGGGTCCATGTTCTACAAATATATATGGTGGATTTCCACTAGAGACTGATCTGAGCAGATGAAAATGAAAGACAAAACAAAGAATCCAGGGTCCTGGAAGACCTGGAATAGCTTTTAGAGATGCTGGTAGTGCCTGCCATAGATACAGATTAACTCATGACTGTGAAAAAGACATTCTGAGAGGGTAACATGTTGTGGAGGGGCTGGTTGCAGTTGAGGCTGAGAATTTGGAGTGCCTGGAATTGGTCAAGGATCAATCGGCACCTTATGACCGACCAAGAAATGGGCAGAAAAATAGGGATAGAGACAAATTAAGATCCCCACCAAGCTGTGAGCCGAAGAGACTAAGGAGTTGTTTATGTCGCTTTGAATTGCTGCATTCGTACTCACCTAAATGCTTTCAGAGACACATCAGGAGACCTATCTGTCCTGGTACTAGGCTTTCTGGTTGCTTTATAGTTCCCTTCCTTTGAATTGACCTGTCTCCTGCTGCCTCAATGTATGGTATATAATGTCTCCATTTGATTGGTGACGTAGAAAGGTTGTATGTTATGATATTATGAGAGCACTTCATCTGCTGGCATTAAATATTGCTTTATGTATGCACATTGCATTGTCCGTTTGGCATGTGTGGGGATGGTAAGGTATTAGATCATGGATGTATGACTAACCTGAAAAAAAGAAAAACTGAAAAAGGTGTATTAGACGTAGTTTGATTAATTTAGTTACATTTGTTGATTAAGTGTACATAGTCTCTGTAGTTCTCTGTACATTTAATCCTTACACCGATGCACTCCTCTTCTTCCCTTGTGGACATGTTGACATTGTTGTTTCTAACTGCTGATCCATCCCTGTCTGGTGGCACATGCCTGAGAAAATGGTGTCCCCTCCAAATTCTCATAGATTTGCCCCGATTGAACCCTCTCTCCTGATGCATACTGACCATCACTGGGCCAACCTCTACACTTGCTTATTTACACAGCCCTTCTATATTTTATTGTTTTCCTAGAATTCAGTCATCTGGCCCACAAAACTCTCCTATTACATACATACATCAGCAGTTACCTATATCACACCTCATTGACTTTTATGTCGCTGTCGGCTCCACAAGTCGTTTTTAACCTGATCTCTCTTAATATGTATGGCATGATACATTATATAAAATGCAAGAACATGCTGCCATATTTAGCCACTAAATTCCCTAATGTGACCATGTTACAGGAAACCTACCTTACACCAGTGAAATCTTAAAAGCTGAAGCTGGATTGGGTGATCAGTAGCAGGTGATCTGCTAGGTCTGCAGAGATATCGATCAAAATGTCACAGTCCTTTGGATGATATGGGATGACCCTGCTCTTGCAGAAATCCCTAAAATACAGTCAAGACAACTTGGGTGCACCCACTGGGGAGATACGTGTTTTCCAAAATAGAGAAGCACTGCTCATTCGGGGATCAGTTTTTAAACCCAGTACCGACAAGTCACAATTCTTAGCGTCACTGTTGAAAATCATGATTGAATTTGGCTCCCCAAAGGTAAAGATGGGGGGTGACCGGATTTTGATGATAGACCGCCATGAAAGGCAGATCTGGTCTTATGATAGATTAATGTCAAATACCAAACCCATCCTACAAGACATAATGAAAGACAATTGCCTCACCGACTCATGGAAGTAGCTTCATCCGAAGGATGAGAAATACACCTTTATGCCATGTGTTTACTGCTCTTGTTCTAAAATAGATTATTTCCTGAGCTTGCACTCAATACTGCTGTTGCTATCTCATTGCTCAATATTAAAGGGTGATACCAATGGGGATGATGGACGGACCGTTTGAGCAAATCAAGTACTCACCCCCTGTCAACTGATCTGGGTTTAAACCATCATCATTCTTTAGCTCACTCCACCACCCCAGTTCAGACATGGCCATATGCAAATCTGTCTGACCCAAAAGGGTGGCATTACTGATTACTCCCAAGTTCAATTCTGCCATGAACTAGGCCATGTCGCACCAAATAATGGTGATTAAACATGGTCAGAATCAAAATGCCCCAAGACACAGCAGCCATTAGGGACTGCCTGCATTATTACACAGGTACCAATACTGGCTCAGTTACCTCGTCATATATTTTAAAGGCAGCCAGAAAGGGCGCTATTCGAGGGCAATGTTCATGGAAGCTGAGAAAACTGGCCAACTGCATGCTGAATTCAAAAAAGCAATTATACATCTCATACATAAACCAGAGACCCGTTACCATGTGCTGGATATCAGCTAATATCAATGATAAACACTGATGTGACTCTCATTCAAAAATCACACCTTGCTTCTTTCCAATATCTTAGTGCTGTTGAAAGTTGAAGTGGAAGAATTAGTCATGATCTAGCTTGATGTCAAATTGGCTTGTGATTGAGTCGGATGGGGAAACCTCTTTCGGACCCTCAAGACAGAAGACATGGGCTCTGACTTAATTGCCAATATAGTTTGGCTTTGTACCCTAATAGGTTTTATTACAATACACGGAGGTTACAAGTATGCAGTCTTTTCTTGCTTTAATTTTACTGCAGCCAAGCAAGAACTACAATTCCCATAAAATGAAGAAAAAAGAACTACAGAATGACATATTAATGAATACACCAATATGATGGCGAGTAACCCAATAATTATGTTGACTGCAAATGTGTCCTCTTTTCTTGAAGCGAGTAATAAGCAGATAAGGAAGAAAATGTAAAAAATTAATAGAAGGTAAATAACATGATAAAAAGGTCCAAGAAACAGTCTGTGAAGATATGAAGATCATGTCAACCACACTGAGGTAGAAAGTCAAGGAGAGGATCCGAATCCTGTAAGGAAGAGGAAGTCCCATCCAGATTAGGAGGAAGTGCTGGTGGAAGGAGCCGACACTGGAAAAAACAACAATTGGGAGGGTTAAAAAATGTTGGTGGGATAATACTCGCCTCCGTGTCTTTAATAAAATCTAGCCTTCCTGACACCAAGACTAGGAAAACCTCAATGTTATTACATGACACTGAGTCTCCTATTATGTAAGTTCAAAGGATGGCAACAACAGAATCAGAAACATGAGTAACAGGTTTGCAATATAAAGTTCTAAAAGTATTCCAATTAGACCAATATGCAGATTTGAGAATATCTTGCAAAGAAGCTCCGGCCTAGAAGGCCCGAGAAACCGTGGCTCCTCTAGTCGAATGGGCACCAAGAGTCAATGTTAATACCAGCAAGCGACATAATCCATTTGACCCAGCTGGCAAGGGTGGGGGAAGGAAAAAGACTTATGGGGTTTTTGAAAGGAAACAAGTAATTGAGAAGAGGAAAAGGATCTCATATCTGCAGTATTAGCCACATACCATTTTAAGCAATTGCAGGCTACACGATGGGTCTAAAGATGGTACCTCGATGATCAAAGCTTCAAGCAATGCACAGTTAGCCTGCAAGCATCCAAATGTATGTAGAGTATTATATATTCTACAGCCCTATTGTGAAACAACTTTTGGGGGTGACAAATAGGAAGCACACACTAATATGCAACATGAAGCAAAAGATGTAATACAAGGTGGAAATACCGGAATGGAATATCAGTGCAGTTCTGAGGTAGATACAGGAGATTGAGGCATGGGTCATGGAATCATAGGTCGGGATGAACCAGTTAGTTCAGAGGTCGAGATAAGTAGCTGGACTGGGAGAATTGATTTGGGAGGGAAGGTTTAGGTGTTTGTTGAAGAGAGATAGTTTCAGGTTTTTCCTGAAGTATAGGAAGAATGGTTGTCATGTATTTCTTTTGGAGGGGAGTTCCAAATACTGGAAACATTCACTGAGAAGGAGCAGGTGTGAAATGTATTAGTCTTGAAATTGGGAGGATTCAAGAGAAAAGTGTTAGAGATTCAAAGGGGTCTGCTCAGCCTGCTTTGAGGAGTTTATCAGCAAAGTGGGCTGGTTTTCTATAGTATTTATTTCAGATTTTGCCAAGAGCAAACGACCAGAAGGAAACAGAGCGTTTAACAGAGTTTGCACAGCAGCATTTACAGGAGTTACATATGGAGTAAATAGAAATACATAGTAACAATATATAAAAGAATAATAATAGACAGCAGAATATGTGAACGATATGATCCAGAGGTAGTTACAGTAGGGTGTTATAGAAGTAGGAGGGGTTGAGGTACAGTTATTGTTAGACTTGGCCCTTTGTGGCTAAAGTTCCTTAAACTTTTTGCTTTCCCTCTAGACCTTTTTTCTGACATGGTGTTGCCAACTTAGATGCTTTGGGCAGTTTGCCACTGCTGATCAGTGACAAAGTGCAAGTGCTCCCTGTGTAAAGTATAATGGTAATTTGTTGTCCATGATTGGTGTGTTTGCCTTACTAGTAAAGTCCCTAGTAAAGTGCACTATGTGTGCCAGGGCTGGTAATGCAAATGTTACTAGTGGGCCTGCAGCACTAATTGTGCCACCCACACAAGTAGCCATAAAAAGGGAACTCAGGCCTTCCATTGCAGTGCCTGCGAGCAGTTTGATAAACTGCCATGTTGTTCTGACAAGTGCACCCACTTGCCAGACCTTACCCTTCCCTTTCTATGCTCATCAGACACCCCTATGGTAGGTCCAAGGTACCCCCTGGGCAGGGTGCAGTGCATGTGAAAGGTAGGACATGTACTAAGGTGTGTACCATGTCCTGACTGTGAAATAATCTCCATTTCGTTTTTCACTGTTGAAAGTAACCCTGGGCGTAGTTTGTGTAGTAGCGCTACGTGTAGCTGCGTGAAGTGCACTTCGCACTACGCAAGATATGCGTAGCGCTACGCGAACTGCATAGTGTGCTGTTCGGGATGATTGCACAGTGCCAGATGCTTGTCCGCACTGTGCAATCATTGAAAACGGCATCTCGCAGAGTGCGAGCTGTCGTTTTCTGCTGCTCGTGTAGATTTTTACTTGAGCGGCAGCTTTCTCAACGCGGACTGGTAGTTTCTCATCGCAAGCGGTCGCGAACATACGTAACCACTCGCAATGAGAAAGCTGACCCCCCCGTGTTGAGAATCTCGCTGGGAGGTTTATTTTCCACGCTCACGATCGCCAACGTGATGTTGTTGATCGCGAACGAGGAAAAAGTCTCGCCGGAATGTTATTTTGCTCGCTCGCGGTCGCCAACTTGACGTTGAGGACCGCGAGCGAGCAAAAAATGCCAACTACGCTAAGCTACGCGTTTTTGCACTGTGCTACGTGCAATTCGCGTAGCGCGAAGTAGCACAAACTACGCGAACTACGCGAGCATAGCATAGTTGGCCGCCCAGGGTTAGTTGAAAGGCCATCTTGCCCATAGGATAGAATGGGAAGGCTGTGTAATATGTTTTCCAGCCTATCTTCCCAAAGGCTTAAGATGGAGAGGTGAAGTTTAGTGTGCCTGAACTCACAATGTAATAACACATCTTTTTATGAAGGTGTTTTTGCATTATGTGTTTAGAAGCTACTCTTTTAGAAGTGGCTGGATCTTTGTGGTCTAACATTTCTGTGTGTCTCTGCCTGGTTGTGGATTGACTGTCTGGATTTGAAAGCGATAGGATCTGGGGAATGTCTTGACCCAGGAGAGGAGGTGAGACAGCAACAGGCTGACCTGTATCTGGAGTGTGGGGGAGGAGTAGCCTCTAGAGGTGCAGAGGCCTGGGTTGCTGCCATAAAACAATTGTCCCATCTCCTGCTGAGTGATTGAGAATCTAGACCCCCACTAGTCAAATGAAGAAGGTGTCACTGGCAGGGAGGCACCCAGAACTGGTTTGCACAGGGGTCAGTGCCACCCTGAACACAGAGGCTTCAAAGCCATTGAGGGGTATAACTATGAGAGCTGAAGCCCTTGAACTTTGCAATGATGGCTTGATCAAGAATGAACAACACTGAAGCTACTTCATGGTCAAGAGGAACCTTTGCCAAGGAAGAAACGACTGAAGAGACTGAAGGAAAGGACTGACCCTTGCTGTGTGTTCTGAAGCTGGCCTGCAGTTTGCTGTTTTAACCAAGGAAAGGCTGAAGGGACTTTGCTGTGTGCTGTGTCCCCCTGCTTGAAAGGACTTTTTTGGCTTGCTGTGTTCTGAAGTAACTTATCCCCAAGGGCCCGAGGTGAGCTGGCTCCCTGTTGCGGAAACTCAGGAACAGAAAAGTTTCCAGGAGAGTCTCAGCGATCCTGTGTGCATGTGCTTTTTGCAGCCTGAGAACCTCATAAGGGGTGCCCTGTAATCGTGGGCACCTGGAGTCCAAGCGGGGATCAACGACGCTGTGTGCGTGTGCTTTATGCAGCCTGAGACCTTTGTGAGGATTGCCATGTTATCGTGCACCTGGAGTTAAAGTGAGTCTCAGCGACGCTGTACGTGCGTGCTTCGCGCAGCCTGAGACCGTCGCGAGGAGTGCCCTGTGATCGTGCACCCGAAGTTAAGGAGAGTCTCAGCGACGCTGTGTTCGCGTGCCCTGTGGCAGCCTGAGATCTTTGTAGTGTCAGCCTCCCGGATTGGCAGCCCCGGAGGAGCTGAGTCGCCGGCCCGAGCCCACCATTGTCAAAGAGGGACCGCGAGCCAACCTCGTCGAGGGAGGGCCCGAGTCCCACTGCCCGGAGTTCACAAAGATTGCATCGGAGGCCCAAGTCGCGGGAAGAGGAGAGGAGAGCAAGGTCGCGCCACCCAGGTAACTTGTGGACGCGTGGGGCAGGGTGTGGGCTCGGAGGGAGACGCTCTTGGCCTCTCTCCTTCCCGAAGTGTGAGCCTCTGCTTCAGCTCGTATCGCAGCCCATACTTGCCAGAGGTGTGGCAGTACCGGGGCCAGAGTGTGGAGCTGTACTCTTTGTTCACATCATACCCATGTGGGGGGCGATTGTTGACAGAGGCTGATGGAGAGTAGTACGCGTAGCGGAGAGACCGCCTGAGGCACCGTGATCAGTGCTTGAGCCTATTACGCATTGCATTGTTTCTGCATAATGAACTACCTGATTAGCGTATTATGCATTGCATTGTTTCTGCATAACAAACTACCTGATTAGCGTATTACACGTTGCATTGTTTCTGCATAACGAACTACCTGATTAGCGTATTACGCATTGCATTGTTTCTGCATAATGAACTACCAGATTAGCGTATTATGCATTTAATTGTTTCTGCATAAGGAACTGCCTGATTAGCATATTCTGCATTGCATTATTTTTAAATTGTAAAGTGCCCGATTCAAGTGTTACGTATTTCATTATTCTTACATTGCAAAGGTCCTGATTATTGCATTACGAGTTGCATTATTGGTACATTGCAGAGTGCCTGATTCTAGCATTACGAACTGCATAGAATTGCATTAGGACAGAAGTGAAATGTTTAGAAGTGCTCATTAATATCGCCAGAACTGACAAGGGCTTGCTGGCCTAATAACCGACCAGGAGGAATATTACAAATACGCATATGTTGGATTTATACTGTGTGGTTTATGGTATATCTTTTTATATAAATGTATACTCGTTTTTATGAAACTCGTGTGGAGTCTATTTGTGGGGTCATCATTGGGTTGCTGTGAGCGTGGTTGCAAATACTTTACACATTTGCCTTGAAGATAAGCCTGGCTGCTCATGCCAAGCTACCAAGGGGGTGAGCGTGGGCTATCTCAGAAGGTGTCCTTCCTTTCCCTGACATGGAAACACGGGTCCCTATTTGGCCGAAGGTACCTACCTCAGCCAACAAGGGTTCCCGGGTCTAACGGTTATTTTCCGAGGTACTGATGTTCAGGCTCTTTGGTGGGTGTGAGTGAGGTGCTTGCTGGAAGTATTTTTGGAATGAAAAAGTGATTTTTATAGGTTTGCTTGTAGGGTGGCAAGCAGTTTAACATCATTTCCACACAATATTTCAGACCTGTATGTTAGTTAAGGCAAGGGTGTACTATTGATCACTTTTTTCTATGAGATCTAGTGATGGATTATTTGTTATTATGCAGAGAACTAACTGCAAACATCAGGCTTCTCGCTCTTAATTTTAATTGTTCAAAGTGAGGTTTGAAGTTGATGTTACTGTTGAGGGCAACTCCAAGATAATTGTAAGTTTTTGTTTTAAGAATCTTTTTACCCTCTATATACCAACAGACCAGTTTTGTTGATTCTCTGAAGAATGTCAGAACAATGTTTTTTTAATGTTTTTTTCCAGTCTATTTCATTGATGTAGAAGCGCAATGCAGTCATTAAACTCTGTAGGCCAGTGCTTAATTTGTGAAATAATCAGTGCTATAGCCCTTGTCAAGAGGGCACCATAGCTTGCACCATTCGTTAGCCTTGCTAGGGCTGCCAATGACAGTGCCAACACCACAACTAACCATCACACTCTTACAAGTGTGCCAATTCATACTATTCCAGGCCCCCAAAGCTATAAGAATGGCTTGGGAGGCAAGTATTAGTCATTGTAAATGAAAATGGAATGAATAAACAACTGCTGTTGTGATCATACATAACTTAGGCATACGGCACCACCATGTGGCAGACTGTCATGAGCGCTGTTGCTGGCAATTAAGTGCCGGTGCCTAGAACTGGAGACCACTGGCTCAAATTAAGCACTGTTGTAGCCCGGTACCGGTGTGACTCATTAAAACAATATAATCAACGCCACACTGTAGAATGGTTAGTGGGTTTTTTGCAATCCTGGGTGAGTGAGAGACTACTGTATTCAACTTGTGGTATAATTCAACCACATACAGATTAAATAGTGCAGGCACCAGTATGCAGTTCTGTTTGAGCCAATCCTTTGTTCGAATTTTATGGGTGTTTGTCTTACTGTCTCCCAAATTGACTCTCACCCAAGTGTTAGAGTTTAGTGATTTAATAGGGCACAGGAGCTTTTCAGGAATGCCTCACTGAACCAGTTTTAATCATAGCCGATGCATGGGTACCTCATCGAACACAGATTTTAGGTTGATGAAACAGTCATAGAATGCTTTTTTGTCCCTTCTTCTTCTTTCTATTATCATTGACAGCGCTAGCAAATTTGTCACAGTGCTTCTGCCCTGTCTGAAGCCGGTCTGATTAATTAGGATGAGTTTCAATGTTTCGGCCCATTCATCTAGGTCCTCCAAAAGCCTATAAGTGAACTTTTTTGTCTCTACATCAAGTAAAACAACAAGTCTATAGGTTGATTGGGACATTGTTGCCATTCTTACAATTTGGGTGAACGACGCTACCTCTCCAGGAGTAGGGAATTTGGCCTGTTGTTAGGACTTTCATTAATTGGCAGGGTCAGGATTTTGGACAAACTACTAGGTTCAAAGAAGAAGAGTGAAGTGAGCAGGCCATGCAGAACAGAAGCACCCCATCTGGTCTAGTAGCACCAATAGATATTGGACCCCATAGAAGCTTCATAGTGCCAAACTGATGGGTGATGATCTGTGCTGGAAGTGTAAGAACCCCTTGTTTTGACTTAATGCACATACTCCGGTCATATCCTCATGTGCTATAGTATTGGGTAGACATATGGTGGGTACTGATGAAGAGGCACCAACCCTTCTGGTCCCATCACAAATGGCCATTCCACAAGATACCACTGTAATGCAATCAACTCCAGAGGGGGTGCAGGGGGTGGCGTTACGCCCCTGCCGCCAGGAGGAATTATATATATAGAGATTCCAGCCACCTGGTATTTCTGATACTGGTCAGTAGAGCTCCATAGAATTCCTGCATTTACGAGGTAACCCCCCATAGAATGGGAAACAACTGAGTGGAACCATTTTTTCCAGCCAGTATTTCACATGGAGCAGGTGGTAAGAGTCTGCAGGGGCTCCAGTGCAGGAGTAGAGGCTGAAACTCACACAACGCATCCAACTGCGATTGGTGTTTGGCCTGGTATACCGGGAAATCGAGTGCAAAACGGCTCTTGTAAAATATTACCATCAGGTTGACTCTGCCAAAGAAGGTTCAACGAAAAGTGCACTGCAGGCCATCTCAAAGCAGAATCAAGCCCCTGGTTAAATTACTTGTAGGGCCCTCTCAACACCTTGAACCTGAACTCCAGACTTACAATTCATGCGGTGGTTACATACCAACAGCTGAAGTGCATACTAAAAACTCATGGAAGGCATCTGTCCAAAGTGCTCAACTTGCAGGAAGCAAAGCCCACTTTGGGGGCTCCGGGTTTGCTTCAATAGTAAAAGGCAACGGAGCCGCGCAGCTCCCACCAGTGCTTTGAGACCCTGAGGGGTGAGCAGCTGCGCTTTACAAACCGCTGATTGATTGATAGGACTTATATGAGACTTCTGGCTCTACCATTACGGAAATTTGGAGCGCGCTGGAAATCTTAAAAGGGGGTGGCAACAGAGGTGTCATGTATTCAACTGAACCCCCATGCCAACTATTATGCTGTTGTCCTATGCTGATAATTGACAGACCCATTTTGCTGAGGCCATTATTTCTAAAACATGAGTTAGGAACCTGCAGGGAAGCAGTTATCTACGTCTACACAAGTGATGTTCCAATGGAATTAGAGAAAATGGCAAAATACTATTCCAAAGTAGGGGACAGGCTAAGGTAATTTAACATCTGATGTCTGCGTTCTGTATATTTACTGCCAGAACTTTTGATAGGAACCTCTTTCATCAAGGCACGCTGCACTTTGGTTTGAACTTGAAATGCTGCCATAACACCTATATTTTAGACCTAACCTTGCACTTTTTCCCTTTTCTCTTTTGCACTAAGGGATATGAAACAGGTGGGTGTTGAAAAGGTGTGATCAAATCTCTGCACCTTTGGCCAAACCAACGACCGTACAATTTCCACCAGCACTTTAGAAAGGAACTATCTGTTTTTTAATGTGTTCTCATGAATGCTCCTTAAAAGGATGCACATTAATGCACACTGCTCTTTTGTATGATCTCCAAATGTTGTTTTCAATTTGTATTTCTGTTCACATTATGCACTTATTCTTTCATTGCCTCTATCACTACATCATGGAGACAATCAACGATGTTGATTATACTCGGGCAATTCAAATTAAATCTTGCACTTTACATCTCGCAACATGTGTCAATTATGCATTCATAGTGGGTGGTCGTAAAAGTCTTAATTGCACCGAAGTTTAGGGTATTTATTACATTATAATGTCCTTTTCTTTATTACTAGGAATTAATCACACAATAAGGTTTTTACCTGGAGTGGGAGCAGGTAGGGAGGATAGGCGAAGATGTCATCTGGCAGTGGGAGCATTACATGCTCCTCTGTGCCTGGGCTCAGGGTGGGCGGAGGCCAAGAAACAGGTCCAGGCTGCACTCAGTCCTTTCCCAAAGTGATTCCACCAGCCAGAATTTCCATCGGTAAAATCGGGTCTGTTCTTGCCATGTCCTGAAAATCCAGGCAGAGAAACTTTGGCTAATTTATGATTGGGCATAAAGGAATTCAGCACGGGAATCCCACTCATAATGGGGGCAATTTTTAGAAATAACTTGCAAATTTGTCTTTTTTCAACAAAATGCCATTTTGCTCAGAGTGCTTGAAATGCTGCCATAACTCCTGACACGGCTACAGAATGTTGATACAAATAAAAAACACTGTTTTGCCATTGATCTATCCCTTTGCGCGGCCATATTAAAATCCTACTGCTGTTACACATTGAAAAATGTGGTAGTTCTTGTACTTAGTCCAAATAAATACTCAATGACAGCCTATTTTTATCCTTTTTTTATTTTTTGGGGACAGACACTGACAATTAGCGACATATGCGACTGTTCACTATTTGAGATGAAAGCAGGTTTAAACAGGGGCCTGGTGTCACCAGGGCTTTAAGTGGACGTTTTTTCAATATAAATACAAGTCATAGTTGCTGCTTATTTATCTTATGCAACTAGCAACCATTGACAAAGCCAATAGTCCTGATTTGTAGGTAGGATGTGACTTGTTGTATCATATACCTGGACGCAATGACAGGAACAGCAAAATACAAGTCGGGCGGCACACTGTGCTAAACACAGATTTTTAGCTTATGTGTTTTTAAGCCACGCCCTTAATTACATTGACCACGCCCCTTTGAGAGACCACCCCAGTTTTTTCATCCCATTTAAAGCCCTGGAGTAAGGTAATCTGCAACGAAGGACACATTTCGCCAGTTTCACAACACTGACGAACATCCATGCCACCAGCCACAAAACACCATTAAGAATATGTTTGTGAAGGGGCAATCTTCCTTTATGCAGAGTCCTGGGGGGCCATGTTCAGTCTCCTGATATTCCCCTTTCAAAAACGTGATTCCTTGACCTCCCACTGTAGGTGTTTTCTGTGCACCAAGACTTTTGAGTTTAGTCGCAATTACTCCAGAGCTGAGTTCAACTTTAGGAATTCATGGCTGAAACCCCATACATTTATTTCAAAGATTAATGTTCCACGTCGACCTATTCTGATTGCTTTAAAAAAAATCCCCTTTAGAAAGTATTCAGGGAAGCGTAAGGAATTGTCCAATTTGCTTGCACTAAAAAATGATGGAATTATAAAACATATTTATTGCCGATACTTGATCTAATCCGATGGCTGGTCACCCTAAATTTGGGATGTGGCTTAATTTCTTTTGCTCGAATATCATTCACTTTCTGGAAGATCACGAGCTTGTTTTTATATAGTATGTTAAACAGTGATTGAAGTGCCTTCAACCTCCACACGTGACTCCATTCATTGCACCTTTGTTTCATGCACCGCTTTTCAAACGCAAGTTCACTTTCATTCCATTTAGTCTTTTATTTTTTAGATCCATTAAGTGTTTGAATCTGGGTTACTCCCTCAGAGAGTTTGTGTTTCCATTTCATTTGATGTAGTCTCCGATTATTAATGGCACGGTATTCCTCTGACAATACATCTTGTTAAGAAAACGAATGTAGCCACTGGAATGTTAACTTTTCTTTCCATTTCAAACACTGAACCTATTTCTTTTGGACTTTCGTTTGCTTTCATGTGGCACATGTAACTGAGTCCTTTGAATAAATTCCTGCACGCCCTGATAACGATCTTTGTAAATGGGTGAGAAAAAAACTGAAACACATCAACATCCGGTTGGGATGTTGTAGCATTTCAACAAAAAAGCTTACGATTTTTCTGCTCAGTATGGTTCTTCAGTTGATATGTGTTTAAAATATAGTATATTTACAGTTAGAACATGTTGCTTCCATTCTTTCTTTAAACAGGATGCGACTGAAACTCTAAATGCACATTGTCAATAGGACAGTAATGGATCCTAATGATTTAGGCTTCCTCTGAATAATTCTCGAGTTCCAAGGTCGCTGGGCCACAGTTCATCTCTTTAACGCGATTATCTGCCCTGGAACAACAAGCTCATCTTGTCTCCCGCCCAACTGCAGTGACAGCAGATTACAGAAGGGAAGTGGTGGGGAGAGCTACACTTCGTAGCGACTCTGGATGCCTGCAAACTTCACCATATAACCTGCCTACTCCTAGTGACTGCTTGACTAGTCTAGTGCTGAAACCACTGCATATTATCCACTTCTGGCACATGCACATCTTTAACCCGGTATCCAGCATTTTATCTTGGCCCACTGAAATTATGCGGCATGGGCGGATCAAATTCTGCAGCAATTTTGACTACGTTATGTGGCATGGAAACGCAGTTTTTGCACCATTATGCGGCATATTTTGTGACAGTATTACTTCATTATTTTTACAAAGGGTAACACAGTATGAGAAAAGCTTTCACTTTATTAGCACCAGTTTACACCCAAATAAAGCAATCAGCTACTGAAAGATGATTATTCAAGATTTGAGAACGGCCTTCTGCTGCTCAGAACACTTGACACCATGTTGTTATTAACTGTTGATCGGTTTGAGCTAGAAATATATTTTTTTCATTAAAATCTACAGCGTATGCAGTATGTGACGAATTATGCAGCCAATGAGGCTAACCAATACTTATATGGAAATGCCAAAGTCACAGAATTGCATAATTCTACTGGCCCTGATTTTAACAGACCACCCACAATATCTCAAAAGTGCAACTGCAGAGTAGTAGAAATTGGTCCAGGGTGCCCAGACTAACAAGAGTCAAGGCAAAGCAAAACTTGCAGGTCCTTGTTGCAATGGGGGCTGCTATGTGACCACATGGCCTCCTTGCCCCATTCCCCTCTCATTTAATCTGGAATGACTCTATACCACTGGTGTCTGAATGTGCACCCCCATAAAACATTATCACATATTTAGGTAGAAGATTTTTAGAGCACCACAATGTGAAAGTATTTGACTCACACCACCACCAGTGTCTATGTGAAAAAAGCAAAACAGATCTGAAAGAAAAATAGTACTATGAAAAGAAGATCAAGTGATTATCCTTGCTCTGCTTTTATTATTTTTGAAGTTATGATATAGTTTATAGAGCAAACCTGTCACAAGAGCATCCAAGCTCTTTATAAGAGCCCTAAATTACATTACACAAGGTCTGATTCATTTGTTTAAGGCAGGGGGAGATTAAGGGGCATATTAACAAGGAACGGGGAAAATTAATGCTAAGTGCGCTTAGCGTTAATTTTTTTAGCGCCCGCTATCGCTGGATAATATCGCCTGGTTATCGTGTTATTAGCAACGCTAACCGCCTAGGCGATAAAAAATCCAGCGATAGCGGCATTTTGGGAGGTTATCGCTGGTAATGCAGCGATAAAACTACAAGGATTGGGATATCCTTATTGATAGCCCATGGTGGA
The DNA here is from genome assembly GCF_964204655.1 of Triturus cristatus. NCBI lineage: Eukaryota > Metazoa > Chordata > Amphibia > Caudata > Salamandridae > Triturus > Triturus cristatus. The sequence continues at coordinate 211,577,215 of NC_140592.1, forward strand.
TTTAGCCATGTAATCCACCTCCCATTGGATTACATGGCTAAGTCTGAAAATTAGCAGACGTAAAAAAGCAGCGCTAACCGTGGTTAGCGCTGCCTATTTTGTCTCTAACAGGGTTAGCATGAAGCTTGATAATAGGAGAAATGTCGCTTAGCGACATTTCTCCTATTATTTTGCTCTTGAATGCCCACTTTGCATCTCATTAGAGATGCAAAGGGAAGCATAGTGAAAAAGGGTGCTAACATGCGATTTTGCATGTTAGCACCCTGTTGTTGATAGGACGATATTTTTATCTCCGCCTCTTTGGCTTTTAAAGCCAAAAAAGCGGAGATAAAGCCCTTGTTAATATGCCTCTAAGTGATTTGGTCAGAATCTCAGGCTATTGAGGTTATTATTTATCATTGAGTGACGCAGCACAGTAATTCACCTTGCTGTGCAGTGCGACAGGGAAAGGGAAGGAATGCACTGTATTTAACACAATATGACACATTCCTGCCTTTTCCCAGCCCTGGCGCACAATGTGCTGCCTCGTGCCAATGCAGAATGCAGCACTCACAGAAGGAGGGAAAAACAAGGAGAAATAAATATTTTTCTCCTCATTATGCCTCCTCTGGGGAGGCACAGCAGTTTGGGCACATTACCAGGTCTACCACTTAGGGTAAATCAGGGAATGGATCAAAATCCATGGGTTTTGCATGGGAACATCTACGCATCACCTATGGGACACCTCCTTTGGGCAGAGTAATGCAACACAACAATTTGGGCTGCGTTGCAATACTCTGCATTTGAGTGTATGCAGACACTTGAATCTATTTCCCCTCTTTAAAAGTCAGTAACTCTCCCGGCATTATAGTTTTTCTTCATCCTAGTGGAGCAAGCTGAACTAAAATGAATACTTTAGAACACTGGCTCACAGACGATTGAGGAAACGACAAAAGATGCCTTCTGTGACAAATGATGCATCCTTCATAAAAGGAAGACAGCATTCCTAAAGGTACACGTGCATGATTAGCTTAGGGTCTGATTTAGAGTTCCGCGGCGGGTTACACCGTCACCAATGTGACAGATATCCTGTCCTCCATTTTACAAGTGCATTATATCCAATGGCATTTGGAATAGAGCAGACGGAAAATCTGTCACCTTTGTGATGGAGTAACTTGTCCGCTGAACTCTAAATCAGGCCCTTAGTCTAAGGTATAAATACTCTATTCCAGTGGTCCTTAACAAGTAGACTTCTGTGGATCCCCACTTAATCAGTACAGGATTCAGGGTACCCCCCCACTGAATCATTTTTGGAATCAGTGGACCTCCCACTGAGTCTTGCTGGAATCCAGGGACCCTGGCTTAAGCAACTTCGATTAATTGAATCTCAAACAAATACACAAAAATACAGAAACAAGCATTCATCATCAAATTCACAAGTACATAGATGATGAAACATTTAATTCATAATCAAATATAAAAAGTAATCATTTTGATTTGAATGCGAACGTTGGGTCTGCTCTAATTTCAACTGAGGCCACCCATTGTCCATACTATGATCTGTTTAATACATTTGCACTGCTCCCTCAAATTAGTCTGAGGGCACCAACTTATTTTTGAGCGTCCTATTGCAAATTCCTTCATAGTTGACGTTTAAAGTGGAAACATCCTTTTGGGCAAAGCAAGAATTGCGCTGTGCCAACAGAGCGTCAGCAATAGAACAAACACAGCATTAGCACGCATTTGTTCAGCATGCAAGTCGTAAAAATGATTTGCTTTTAGGGGGTGCATTTGTGAAATGGTGTTGGATTTATAGTTTAACACCTTCCCTACTGTTATGCAGACTGGAGTTGGAATAGTAAATTAAACTATTCCAACATCCAGCACCCCCTTAAGGCAAGTTGTTAAAATGACCTGGCGCCAACTTTGTTCCTCTTATATGTTAACGATATCGTTGAGTTCCTGCAAAAATTTAAGCACGATTCCCCGAAACTAGGAGGGAACCATATTTGTGCATTAACATTTGCTGATGACACAATCGTGTTGTCGCAAACGCCAAAGGGCCTGCAAAATCTTTTAAATACTCTTGATGAATATTGCAAATCAAAAGGCTTGGAAATAAACCCAGTAAAAACTAAATACATGTCTATAAGGCCCCATAAGTGTTTTATAAATGATATAATGCTGAATGGAGCAATTTTGGAACGTGTTTCCAGTTTTGTTTATCTTGGGGTAACCATCGATTCAAAACTTTCATGGAACCCACAGATAAAGAAATCAAGATCAATTTTAATGCAAAACTCAGCACAAGTTATAAAAAAACCTTTGCAACTACAAGTCTAGGGCTCAAACTGCTGCCTTGTATGGCTCAGAGCTGTGGGGGGAGGGACCACTCTCCCCTCTAACTGTGGGAGAAAATAAGGTTCTAAGAAGGTTAATTGCCCTTCCCCAAAATACACCTGTGATCCCCTTAATGTATGACCTGGGCATAAAACGAATCGGACAAAGGGCGGTCTGGATGACCTTGTCATATTGGATTCGAATATGGACCACCGAGGAACTGCAAATCTATAGACAAGCATTGAGTGAATTATTGGCTCTTGACATTCATGTCAGTTTCCCGTGGTTGGCCCATATTCGCAAATGGCATTTGGATCTGGGCTTGAGTAGATTCTGGGAACAACCGAGTACGCTGACCCCGGACTCAAAGCGGGAAATTAAAACCATTTATTGGAATTTTATTAGGCACAGTGTCACTTTAAATTGTAGATTTGGTACACTTACAACTCAATTTCGGATGTTCAAAATAACCCCCTGTTTTGAATCGTTTTTAGATGAAATCGAACCTCTACTTGCTAAGGTATTGTATCTGAAATTTAGATATGGTACTCTCCAGATAAAGGCTTTCCCATCTAAGTGGGGAACGATACAGGAAGGGAGAAAAGACTGTAAGTGTACCCAGTGCCATTCAGGAAGCAAGGAGGACATCGCACATGTCCTGTTTTTCTGCCCTGCTTACGCAAATCCTAGAAGAATATGGATAAAACCTCTGGGAAGGAATTTGAGTATTAGAAAATATACTAAGATGCTGCGTATCTTAAAAACTAACAGTTCCAAGCTTATTGTATTTGGTGTCAGTAGATTTTTATTGGCTATTAATTTTATAAGGAGGAAGAAAGGACTTAAACTCTAATTTTTTTTATTTTAAATATGATTTTATTTTTTATGGGAGTCATATGAATTATAAATATTCATGTTGTATATAGCCAAACACAGCACAAAAGCACTTTGTAATTTTTGAACTATGTACTGTTAAAGAAGCCTAGATGATATTGCACTTTGCACTTTATGGAACTTATCATATTGGGGCTAACTGTAAATATTATGTTTCATGTACTGTTCTGTAATCAATATGAGGATTAATGTACTGCATACACTTTTTAAATAATGTTCTTAGTATTTTTTGATGCTTTGATGATTCTGTGAATCGAATAAAGATCCTTTGACTTGACTTGAAAATGACTTGTGTGCTGAATTTATGCATCCTAAAGACGCGTTCGTACAAAAGACCACTACAATAATGGACCCTTCCTTCCTGTTTCTCTCGGACTCATGAGATCTCATTCTGCTCTTCCTGAATTTCGTACCTGCCCCTGAAAGAATCGTTCAGTCCCGTCTTTGTTCCAATACTTAACGCGAGATTGTTTTATTTTATTAGTTCTATAGATATATTTTATCTTTTTGACAAAATTGACATAGACTCGTCAAATAGTGAATTAAAATTGGTCAAACTCGTTATAATACTAGACTTTATCATGATCATCAAATGCCAGAGGGATGCTGGTGATGGAGCATTTTGTTCATAAACACAAATAACATGCCCATTGCACCCACTGCTTTTTTTCTCAGTTTAACGTGGAGAAACGTATCCCTGCACAGTTTTCAGGACGTTGTATGCTTATGGCACTTGATTTAGAGAAAATATCCTCAAGGTACAGAGTAGCGATAGTTTAATCTTATAGTTTACCTGTTAGAAATGGGGGTTTCTAATTGGCAAAGGCTTGCACCTTTATCCAAATAGGGACCCTTCTTCCTAGTCAGGGTACTCCTAAAATAACCCCTGCTCACCCCCTTGGTAGCTTGGCACGAGCAGTCAGGCTTATCTTAGAGGCAGTGTGTAAAGCATTTGCACATATCTAACAGTAATACAGTGTAAGCACTACAAACGGACACCACACCAGTTTCGAAAAATCTCTAATATTTTAATATACTTAAGACAAGACCAAAACGATAAAAATCCACAATACAGTACTTTAAAATTTTCAGTTATCAAAAGAACCTTGTAAAACAGTTCCTTGATGTTGATAGCTCCGTCCTGGGCTATCACAGCGTCGTGAGCAAACAAATCCAAACAGTCATGTGACCCAGAGACAGGCTGCAGGCAGTAAATGGCTAAGGCAGGAAAATGGTAACTTTCTAAGAGTGGCATTTTCAAAATGGTAATTAAAAATCCGGCTTACCACTAAAGAGAATTTTTCACTACAATGCCAAAGACACCAACCATGAACTGCCTACCTGGTTCCATTTGGAAGTTACAGCTTATTAAATGTTCTAAGGTAACTCCAATATTATCCTACGGGAGGGGTAGACCTTGCAGTACAGGTCATGTAAAACAAAAAAAGTACATGTCCTGCTTATTAAATACACTGCACCCTGCCCTCTGGGCTGCCCCGGGCCTATCCTAAGGGTGACTTATATGTATTATAAAGGAAGGTTTGGGCCTGGCAAAAGGTTTATTTTGGCAGGTCAAAATGAAAGTTTAAAAACTGCACACAAAGTCTGCAATTCCAGGCCTGAGACATGTTTAAAAGGGTTACTTAAGTGGGTGGCACAATCAGTGCTGCAGGCCCACCAGTAACATTTAATTTACAGGCTCTGGGCACATGTAGTACCACTTTACCAGGGACTTATAAGTAAATTAAATATGCCAATTGGGGTTAAGCCCTTATTACCATGCTTTGAGGAGTGAGCACATGCACTTTAGCACTGGTTATAAGTGGTAAAGTGCACAGAGTCCTATGGCCAACAAAAACGAGATCATAAAAATATGGAGGAGCAAGGCAAAAGGTTTAGGGGAAAACCACCCTAAAACTGACAAGTCTAACAGGGGAGAAATAAAGATATTTCTCCTCGTTACTCCCGCCTCAGGTAGGCACAGGATTTTGGCATAAATCTGTGTCTACAGGTCTTTGTAGATATAGATTTGTATTAAAATAGATGGGTAAATACAAAGGAATGCCCATGCTCAGCCCTTGGAATGCCTCCCTGCTGCACAGTAACGCAAGGCAGTGCATTTTGCTATGTGGAGTTACATTTTGTTACTCAACGCAAATCAGCATTTTTTATTGGTTTGTAAATCCTAAACATGATATTGTGTAAAGCCTGCATTGAGCAATTAACACAACCCTGATGCAAATCCTTGTAAATACGGCCTCAACTGTTGTAATCAGGACCTCAATATATACAGAAATTTTCTGTTGGCCACAAAAATATATCTTGGGTTTCATGGGCACCTATCACTGGAGTATTCGCTATTCAGAAGTATGTAATGCTTTCCTGAACTCCCCTTCAGATCTGTCTCTTAATTAAGGCCTACATTTGAGAAAATGTGAGCAAAACAATGCTGCACAAAAAGCCTGACACTGCGAAACATGAATTTACTTTGCTATGCGCTATATTTGCTTTGTGTCTTGCACCAATGACTATATAGTCCAAGAAATGCATTTGTCAATATATTATATGCAGAGTGTCACAGCATGTCACATTGCTATATATTCTCCTTACATCTAGGTGCTGCTACAACAGCATATGCTGCTTCACAACATACATATTTTACAATCAGAATGTAATCTCCAATATCATGTACAGATGATGGAATGATCATGGTATTACTGAAGTACATACTGATACACCAGCAGGGAAAACAGATGACATCATGGATGAGGTGCTCATTTTCAAAGGCATTGGAGCAGCTGATAAATTCATGGGTGCATCTTCAAAGATTCAAGGTCTTATTTTTGCACGAGATTAAGAAGATGGGATTGTGTATCTTGATAAAAGATTATAGATTTATCGAGACATAGAACTGTGGTAGGGGAACAAGGACTGGTCAATGTAATAATCATGTGATGCCTAGACTGTTACCCCTAAGGCTATTCTAGCTCTGAGGATCAGCAGACACATTGGCCAGAGGAAGTTAACAGAAAAGTGAGGTTTTAAGCTTCTCTTTGAACTTCAGTGGGCATGCAATATTTCTAATCTGGATTGGGAGACAGTTCTGATGCTGTGAGGTAGGAGATGGCGCGACCATTGGCTCTGAACCACTTGTTGCGAGGAATGTGAATCAAAGAAGAAGAGGCAGATCAGAAAGCACATGGATAAGAGTATGGACCTCATTTGTGCTTTAAATAAATGGGACCTAAGCAACATATGACCGATTATCTAGGCACATGGACTTGAAGCTAGAACGTTGCTTGATAGGCCGCCAGTGCAGCTCTTGAAGAGTTGATGATATCGAACCTCGGGAGAGAAGATCTTTTTTAAATTAGATGCACAGCTGCATTTCTAGCCATATACAGGCAGTGGGAGAAATAGTTCAGGATGCCAGATATAGGGATTTGCTGTTGTCCAGGCTCAAAGTGATGAGCTCCTAAACTATGCTTTTGTGGCAACTGGAAGTGAGTGAAAGATTTTTCTCAAAGCACTAAGGCCTAGATTTCTGAAGCCTGTGTGTTGTCCTTACGTCAAACAAAGCTGCACAAGGACAACGCAAAGGCTTCAGTAATATTTACAACGCCATGCAAGGGGCGATTTGTGCCACCTTGTGTAGCTTTGTAAAGAAATGCAATTGTGCTGCGTTACGTTACATGTCAAGCTGGGAACCATTCCATGGGTGCAGCATGGGTGTTCTCTTTCCACGTGTGCTACATTCTGCAGCCCACATAGAAAGATGAAAATGGCTCAAAGGATTGTTTTTGTGCCAGAAGATGCTCCTTCCTGTACAAAACAAGCCTGCCTTTAACATAGGCACCCTTCATTATGGTGCCATGATGCCTGCATTGGCTCTAGGCTGCACAGAGGGTGCCAACGCAAGGAGAAAGGAGAAATACTCTATATCTTTGTAAACATGGGCCATTTCTGTTCTCTCCCTTTCATGCAACGCTGCGCAGTAACTTTGCTTACTGCTACTACTTACTGCTCTGTGTTGCATGAAACATTGGCAAATATGCCCCTAAGTATGTGGAGCAAACTGCAAAAAGAGTAGTAACCTGTTTAATACAGGGCAAGCTTTGATTCGTGATGAAAACTACGAGCCAGATCTATCAAACTTTGATGAACCACAACGCAGCAAGAAACCTTGCTACACTGCGCTGCATTAAATGCAGAGGGAATGAATGCCCCATATTTGTCATCACATGGCGCATTCCTGCTCTATCCTTGCACTGGCACACTAGTGGCTGCCTATTGCCAATGCAGACACCATAACTCCATGGTGCAAGGGTTCCTGCATTGCAGGAAAAATTGTGTTTGTGCAGGAAGACACACCTTAGTGGGAAAAAACAACAATCTTTAGTGGTGTTTACTCTTTCTAAATGTGTTGCAGAATGCAGTACACTTAGAAAGAGGAAATAACGTGGAGAAATAAACATATTTCCCCTCGCTGCGCCTTTAGCAAGAAGGCGTACAATTTTAATGCATGTCCAGGTTTACCAGTCTCAGTAAATCTGGAAATGCGGCAAAACACATGGGTGGATGTGTGGGAACACCCATGCTCCACAGATGTAATGCCTTCCTGGCGCAAAGCAATGCAAGACAGAGACTTATGATCTCTTCCATTACTTCTGAGTTACCAAACAGAACAGGGCTACACAAGGTGGCCTGAAGTGGCTTGGTAAATATGACTTAAGGATTTCGTTACCCTTGTGACACCCTGCCTGATGCAGGGTCAACACAATCTATTGGTAAATCTGGTCTTGGGTTTCAGGCAGAGTTGGCAGGGGCAGGTATCATGCCAAGTTTAGTCCACCAAACTGCAGACCAATGCATGCACAGCTTTTTTGCCATTTAGGGGCATATGTTTCAAGCTTTCACATAGCGCAACGCAGCAAGCCACCTTGCTGCGCTGCATGAAAGGGAAAGGGCATTCCTGCTCTTTCCTTGCGCTGGCTCACAAACTGCTGCCTAGCGTTAACACAGACACCCTTGCACCGTGGTCCAAGGGTGACTGTGTTGTAGATTGGATTGTTTATGAGCAGGAAGTGGCACAAAACAATCCTTTGATGCATTTTCCTCTTTTTATGTGCTACAGAAAGCAGCACACATAGAAAGAGGAAATTACTAGGAGAAATATCATCTGGGGAGGCGTAACATTTTGACGCATTCCCAGGTCTACCAGTAATGGTAAATCTGAGACTGCTCCAAAATCCATGGGTGTATGTGTGGGAACACCCACGCTCCAACCATGGAATGCCTTCCTGGTGTGTAGTAAAGCAAAGCAACGATTTGGACTGCGTTGTGTTACTCTAGATTTACCAAGCCATGTGGGGCTGCACAAGATGGCCTTGAGTGGCTTGATAAATCTGACTTAGTAATTGCGTAACCCTTGAGCCCCTTTTGCATGGCTAAAAGGTGATGCAACTGAATGATAGATATGCCTCTTAGTTTAAGACAATTGTCCTGCATCTAGGTTGCCACCGAGCCCATACAACAGTTAAACTAGGAGAAAATGATGATTGCGTGAGGTGGGAAGAATGATCTGGGTGTCATCCCCATGTGACGCATCAGTGAAGCCATTGGAGGGGACTAAAGGCCCTGGAGGGGAGAAATAGATATGAAATAATATGGTGGATAGGGTAAAACCCTGTGGAACCCTGCAAGTTAGAGTAGACAAATTTGAGAGAAAAGAAGGCAGAGAGACCAAATTGATTCCTAGATGTCAGAAAGTAGCAAAGTCATTTGAGGGCACAGTTTCATTCTCCATGCATAAAAAGTCTAAAAACTAGATTAGAGTGAGAAACTTCATAAAAGACTTCAGATGAAGTAGTAAGTGAAGTAGGACCAAGGCAGCGGCGCTGCCCTGCTCCAGGACCAGCTGTGCTTAAAAGTCATATATGTAAACCTCAAGATCTACAAGAGACCCTTTGCTCTTAACTGGTGTGGAACAGCATGCCAAAATATTAACTTTTATCTGACAGGAATGATTTAAGTCCTGATGGACATTAGAGAAGTCCTTCAGGAGAATACCTATCTGAATAACATGCAAACAACACTGTTAGACATGTACAGTGAACTGGACAGCTCAATCAATTATGCCAATGAGGTATTTTCCAGTGATGTGAGAAGGACCCTGAGGGGCACTGGGCTCAAGGATAGGAGCGCTCAAAAAAACTGCTTAGGAGATTACATGATAGAACCATGCGAGCAATCTCAAGAGGACATAGCGTCAGCTCTCTACAGGACAGCTAATGTTCTTGAGGAAATGCATGGTAGGTCTCAGGTGTGACACAACCATTTACACCTTCATTGTCAACATCAACTGTGGAGGCTCAGGCAACAAGAGAGATGCAGACAGTTTCTCGCTGTAGTGTGGGACGCAATTGATGGATTGACTCCTTCAAAGTAATACGAACCGGTCACATTCCAGATGTGACTTATTAGGTATTTGATTTGCCATAGTTTAAGTTATCATGGATAAGATGCAGCATGTGCCAATAACATTGCTACCAATGATACATGACAATAGTGTGCCACTCTTCCTTAGAATATTAAATAAAGAAGGTGAGAAAGTGGGAAAATACGGTCCAGAACGTTTACTAAATCTATTCTGCTGCTGCTGTCATCCCTTAATCAGGTGCAACAAACTGTCTTGTGCGATGCACAGCCTAGCAACATGGCACAGACGTGTGTTGTTCTGTCCAGCATAGGATTTGTACTGAAAGCATCCATGTCCATCTAACACGAAATTCCTATGCCTAGATAATCTCTGAAGGATCCCACTCATTGAATGTATGCTGCGCACCGCAGCACGTATATATTGCCTTGACGTTTTGCAACAAGAACACATTTCTCGTCGTTTATGCCTGCTTCTAGAAGCATCCATTTATGACATGAAGCTCGGTCGGGCCATTTTAGTAGATCAAGCATCGCGTCACGACCTATGGGTACTTCTGCTGATCCGCCCCAGTAATGCCCCAGAAATGTCCCTTTGACAGAAAACAGTTCAAAGGGACGCAATTCATCGCAAGCAGTTTCTGTGCTGAAAAAAGGCACCTTTCTTGCACAAAACACCTTTTGCGCTGAGGTAAGACTTTGTTTCACTTGGTATGTCTTTGTGGCACTTTGTGCTGGTTAAAAGCGTTTGTAAAGCTGATCATGTGTGTTTGAAAATGGATCCAAGCAAAATGTGATATGTTGTTTGGAGTAATGTGTTAGTGCAGATTCTAAAGAGAGTTAAGTGAAAAATATTTGGTGTGAGTTTCAAGGTTCAAAAACATCTTTGATCAGATCACAATACACTTTTAGCTAGCATTATTTCAAATGCTTGATGGTAAGTTAAGATAGTGCTTAGTGCAAACATCCTTTACCACCAAATAAGGAAAGGCGCTTTCCGCAGGTTGTTATGTGTTAAAAAAATGTGTGACAAGAATGTTTGTGCATGTTTGTTGCATGCCATTTTGTTGTGTGGTTATGTTCTTGTGCTGATTTATTGCGAACTAACTGTTGTGTTGTGCTTTGTTTTTTTTGTTGCGTTATGTTTCTACAGTTTTGTTGTGACCACTCTGTTTTCACTGTTTGATTCTGCTTTGTGTATCTTATTGTGTTATGTTCTGTTGCTTACTTTAGATATGCCAACAAATGCAGTTACATTTACCTTGAAACGCAGTCAATGCTTTTAAAGTTGCTTGTGAGAAGCAACCAATCACTATTGTCTAAAGATGTAAAATAGTCCTACTTCAGCTCCTCAACTATTCAAGACACTAGTCAGCCGCAAAAAAAGGTGGCAGAAAAGTCTCTTAAATCATCTTTGTCTTGGAATGCATTGGCCAAGGCATTGCATAAGTCCTGGGTAGGAGCTGGTAGGGGATTTACTGTAGATCCTGATAGTTTAAGGACTACCTGAAAGAGACTCTTGTTGGAGTCTTGGGCTGCTTCTATTTGATTGGTGTAGTATTTGCTTTTCTCGGTGATTAGGAGCTGTTTATATTGTTGCATTGCCTCTTTATAGCGTGTTTTATCGGAGGTGTTATAATCTCTGCGCCAATGTCTCTCGAGGTTCCTGCAGCATTGCCTTTCTAATCTGAGGGTTTCGGAGAACCAAGGTGCTGAACGGGAGGTTCTGTTTTTTGACAGATTTTTGAGGGGTACCAGTACTTTAAAGGCATTGTTCAGCCAGTCGAAGTATTTGGAGGAGGCTAGTGTAGGATTGACTGTGGGCTCGTAGTTGGATGCTGATAGTTGAGCGTTAAGGAGCTGCTGATCTATTTGGCTCCAGGCTCTCACCTGTTTAGGCCTGCTAGGTATAGATGAAGGGGAGGTTTTTTATGCCAAGATGTTAAATAACACTGCCCAGTGATCAGTCCAGGTCAGGGGTAGGATTTTGATAATGGATAAATTGGTATTACTGGTCACACGGTCTAACGTGTGACCGGCTCTGTGTGTGGGACCGGTGATCAATTGTCGAAGGGAGATAGCCTCTAACTCCGTAAGTAGGGTAGATGTATCCTTATCGTCCAAGTTTTCCAGATGGTAATTAAAATCACCTAGAATGGTGAAGTCCGTTTCCCCTGCTACGGGTTCCAACAGGCTGTCTAGGGAGGTTAGAAACCCTGATCGTGAGCCTGGGGGGCGGTATAGTAGGGTTCTTTTGAAGGTATAGGAATTGTTAATTTTTATGGAAAAGGTTAATGCTTCACAGGTCATGCTAGGGAGAGTCTCAGTTTTTACCAAGTATTTGTCTCGGTATATTATCGCCAGACCACCCCCTGTTTTATTATTTCTGTCCTGTCTTACTATGCAAAAACCGTCTGGGGAAGCGGTACAGAAGTCTGGGCCGGATGAAGGATCTCCCCATGTTTCCGATATAAAGAGGATGTCTAGGTTATAATTGATTATGAAGTCTGCTACTTCATATTTGTGTTTAGGGAGTGAACGCGAGTTTACCAGTGCCGCGTGTATATATTCCTGTTTGGAGTGAGTTTGTCGGGTCCGGGTGTCTCCTGAGATCTTATAGCTGTCATTGGTGTTCAGCATAAAAGGGCATGCGGGAAGGCTAAAGGTTGTGTTGGTTTCTAACGAGCAGGAGTGGAGATAAGGACAGATGGGAATATTAGCAGAGTGGCTAATATTTTTAAGCTGGGCGCTGGAGTAAGGTAAATATTTTTTGGGCATGACTGGATTGTTTATCCCAGGATTCCTGGCCCTAGGCACGGACGAGGCGCGGACGGGCGCAGACGGGCTTTGCCTTGTGCGCGCCTTCGGCGCACCCGCTGCGCGCATCCGCTGCGCGTCGGCGCTATGCTGTGTTTAAGTACAAGAAACCACCCTAAACGCTAGAGCGTCACCCAACAAAGATGTCCGCCCGCGAATGTCCCTACCAGGAAGTAGTGAGGGTGTGTGGGTTTTCTCTGCTCAATTATGCTCCCTCCACTCAATCAGCACGAGTGTTGCTGCGGTGGACCGGGGAGTGAGATGAGCACACAAACAAGATCTAGTACAGTACTTCAATTTTAAAAACAATTGTGCAATTTAAAAAACGATAAGGCATTGAGCGCTAGTGCCGCTTCAGGAGCAACTAACTTCTGCCTCTGAGTCCGCTGTGCGTTGGCGCCATGCTATGTTTAAGTACAAGAAACCACCCTAAACGCTAAAGTGTCACCCAACAAAGATGGCCGCCCGCGAATGTCCCTACCAGGAAGTAGTGGGGGTGAGTGGGTTTTCTCTGCTCAATTATGCTCCCTCCACTCAATCAGCACGAGTGTTGCTGCGGTGGACCGGGGAGTGAGATGAGCAAACAATCAAGATCTAGTACAGTACTTCAATTTTAAAAACAATTGTGCAATTTAAAAAACGATAAGGCATTAAGCGCTAGCGCCACTTCAGGAGCAACTAACATCTGCCTCTGAGTCCGCTGCGCGTCGGCGCCATGCTGTGTTTAAGTACAAGAAACCACCCTAAACGCTAGAGCGTCACCCAACAAAGATGGCCGCCGTGAATGTCCCTACCAGGAAGTAGTGGGGGTGAGTGGGTTTTCTCTGCTCAATTATGCTCCCTCCACTCAATCAGCACGAGTGTTGCTGCGGTGGACCGGGGAGTGAGATGAGCAAACAATCAAGATCTAGTACAGTACTTCAATTTTAAAAACAATTGTGCAATTAAAAAAACGATAAGGCATTAAGCGCTAGCGCCGCTTCAGGAGCAACTAACTTCTGCCTCTGAGTCCGCTGCGCGTCGGCGCCATGCTGTGTTTAAGTACAAGAAACCACCCTAAACGCTAGAGCGTCACCCAACAAAGATGGCCGCCCGCGAATGTCCCTACCAGGAAGTAGTGAGGGTGAGTGGGTTTTCTCTGCTCAATTATTCTCCCACCCACTCAATCAGCACGAGTGTTGCTGCGGTGGACCGGGGAGTGAGATGAGCACACAAACAAGATCTAGTACAGTACTTCAATTTTAAAAACAATTGTGCAATTTAACCTCTTCAGCGCGGCGCGGATTTCCGCGCCACGCTGAAGATTCCGTGCGCGGGCGGGGCAATGACGGAATGGTTCCGTCATGCGCACAGCGCAACCGACGTGCATGACGGAACCGTTCCGTCATGCGCGTCGAAGGGGTTAAAAAACGATAAGGCATTGAGCGCTAGCGCCGCTTCAGGAGCAACTAACTTCTGCCTCTGAGTCCGCTGCGCGTCGGCGCCATGCTGTGTTTAAGTACAAGAAACCACCCTAAACGCTAGAGCGTCACCCAACAAAGATGGCCGCCCGCGAATGTCCCTACCAGGAAGTAGTGAGGGTGAGTGGGTTTTCTCTGCTCAATTATGCTCCCTCAGGCCTCCACTCAATCAGCACAAGTGTTGCTGCGGTGGACCGGGGAGTGAGATGAGCACACAAACAAGATCTAGTACAGTACTTCAATTTTAAAAACAATTGTGCAATTTAAAAAACGATAAGCGCCGCTTCAGGAGCAACTAACTTCTGCCTCTGAGTCTGGTCTTTCTGGTGCGGGGGACCATGACGTAGGAGAGCTGGGCTGATCGTAGGGTCCTTTGGGGTGAGTGGAAATTGAGTTGGCTGTTCAGGTATGCTAGTCCGGTGTCATGGAGGGCCTGGTGTGCATGGGTGAGCAACTTGAAGGTGACTCTGGCCTCGATGTTTTCTAAAGGCGGGGGGCTACCAGGTGTCGATCCAGGCGTCAGGGTTTAGGCCCATGATGACTACTTCTGTATTGTTGGTGTTTAGCTGTAGTCAGCTGTTTTTCATTCATTTGGCGACTGCTTCCATGCCTTCTCGAAAGTTGTGTCTGGCTGTGTTGGGTTCGTTGGATAGGTAAAGGATGAATTGGATGTCGTCTGTGTATGACACAATGTTGAGTCCATAGGTTCTGACGATGGGGCGAGTGGGGCCATGTAGACGTTGAAGAGAGAAGGGCTGAGGGAGGACCCCTGAGGAACTCCGCAGGTGGTTGGTGTTGGGTAGGCCTGGGCGGTAAATTCCGTTCCGCTCGCGGAATTTGCGGAATTTGGGTAATTTCGCGTTCCGCGGAGAACGCGAAATTGCCCAAAAATCTGCTTTCCGCGACTTCGCGAAATTTATTGCTTGTTCGCGTTCTCAATATGCGTGTTCGCGAGATATTTCACCCCGAGCACGCAAACAGCGATCGCGAACAGGAAAAAAGTATCGCGAACAAGCAATTCTGCGTGTTCGCGGAATTTCTGCGTGTTCGCGGAGATTTTTACCGTTTCGCGGAGATTTGCGTAACGCGATTACGCAAATTCCGCCCACCTCCCGAGAGTAAAGGGGGAAGTCTGACCCGATCCATTCAAAGGCCTTGTCCTGGATCCCTGCGTCGAGGAGTCTGCATATTAGGGTGCATGAGAGACTGTGTGGAATGATGCTGAGAGATCAAGGAGGATGAGGCCTACTGTTTCTCCTTTGTCCAGTAGGGTGTGGATGTCGTCTGTTGCAGCGAGGAGGGCGGTTTCCGTACTGTGTTTTTTTCTGAAGCCAGATTGGGAGGAGTCGAGGATGTTGTGTTCTTCGATGAATTTGGCGAGTTGGCTGTTGATGGCTTTCTCGATGACTTTTGCTGGGTACGGTAACAGGGAGATGGGTCTGTAGTTTTTGAGGTCGGTGGGGTCCGCTGAGGGTTTCTTCAGGACGGGGTTGACCTCAGCGTGTTTCCAGTCGTCGGGGAATGAGGCCGTCGCCAGGGAGCGGTTGATGGTGTAGCGAAGTATGGGTGCGATGGTGTCGGCGGGTCTGTTGAAGATGTGGTGGGGGCAGGGGTCCATGTGGACCCCGGAGCGGATATACTTCATTGTCTTCAGTGTGTCTTCGGTGGTGAGGGCTGTCCAGTTGTCAATCGCTGGCTTCAGGGTGTCGGGGTGGTTGGCGGGGTTTCAGTGTGTTGGTTGTTTCTGTTGAAGTTGTCGTAGATGCTCTTGATTTTGTCAAAGAAGGTGCTGCGTTTGTCGCAGAGGTCTTGTGAGGGAGGAATGTCCATCGATTCGCTGGTGGGGTGGGCGAACTCCTTGATGATGTTGAAGAGTTCTTTGCTGTAGTGTGCGTGTGTGGAGATTCTGTCTTCAATCACTTTTATCTTGTTTTTCTGATGAGTTGGTGGTGGGTGTTGGTAGCGGCTCTGAAGTAGTTGTGTGCCTCTGTGGATTTGGTGTTCTTCCAGGCCTTTTCGAGGTGGCGGCAAGTGTATCTGGACTCTCGAAGTTCAGTGGTAAACCATCTGGCTTTCTTGGCGTGGGTGTTGTTGTTTTTCTTGAGGGGGGCTATGGTGTTGGTGCTGTCGGAGATCCATCTGTGCAGGGTTCGGGCTGCGGTGTTGGGGTCGTCGTTTCCCATGATGGTTGGGGTGGAGTTGCTGAGTGAGGAGGTTAGCTGGTTGTCGGTGATTCTGGTCCATTTCCTTCGTGGGAGCAGGTGCGGGTGTCTGTGGATGGTGGGTGTTCTGAAGGTGAAGTGGACGTATTGGTGGTCAGTCCATGGGAATTCAGTGGTGTGGCTGAAGGTGATGGAGTTTCCTGTTGTGAAGAGGGGGTCAAGGGTGTGTCCTGCTAAGTGCGTTGGTTCAATCACGATTTTGCAGAGTCCGATGTTATGGAGGTTCTCCAGGAGGGTTCCCTGATTAAATATCGATGCAAAAAATATAGTTTACAAAAATATCGATGTAAAAATATCAAATACAAAAATATCAACTCC
Organism: Triturus cristatus; assembly: GCF_964204655.1. NCBI lineage: Eukaryota > Metazoa > Chordata > Amphibia > Caudata > Salamandridae > Triturus > Triturus cristatus. The sequence continues at coordinate 211,593,680 of NC_140592.1, forward strand.
CTAGACTTAAACAGGTAAATACAATAATATCAAATCAAAAATATCAAAGTAAAAAATATAGATGTAAAAAATATCGACTTAAAATATATATATAACTTAAATAAAATATATTAAATGATTTTAATATTTTTAACAAAATAAATTACATCTAATATATAGTTTAACTAAATATGTTAATAAACTTAATTAAAAAAATATAAACACACAAAAATGTGTACATATACATATATTTACTTAAATACATTTTATTAACTATTATCTTTATTCAATTTATCAACTTTTTAAATGATATAAAAATAAAATATGTACAAATATCAATAATTTAAAATAAAATAAAACATTCTATATTGAATTAACACATTAAACTATTAAAAATAAATAAAACATACATTTCGCAACATAATAATTACAAAAGTAGTGAAAATGTTGGATAGCGGAGGGGTAAAAATTACTATTCCCATTCCAGTGAGTGCGACAGCAGGGAAAGTGCTGGATAGCGGAGGGGTAAAAATTACTATTCCCACTCCAGTGAGTGCAAAAGCAGGGAAAGTGTTGGATAGCAGAGGGGTGAAAATTACTATTCCCACTCCAATTAGTGCAAAAGCAGGGAAAGTGTTGGATAGCGTAAGGGCAAAAATTACTATTCCCACTCTAGTGAGTGCAAAAGCAGGGAAAGTGTTAGATGGCGGAGGGGTAAAAATTACTATTCCCACTCCAGTGTGTGCAACAGTAGGGTAAGTGTTGGATAGCGGAGGGGTAAAAATTACTATTCCCACTCCAATAAGTGCAACAGTAGGGAAAGTGTTAGATAGTGAAGGGGTAAAAATTACTATTCCCACTCCAGTGAGTGCGACAGCAGGGAAAGTGTTGGATAGCGGAGGGGTAAAAATTACTATTCCCACTCCAGTGAGTGCAACAGTATGGAAAGTGCTGGATACCACACCAATAGAAAAAAAGTCAACATTTTTGTTAAATTTTATTTCCATTATTAACATAATTAATATTGAAATTTAAATATATTATTATTAAAAAATATAATAAACATTCATAAATTACACATTGTTTAACACTATAATATCCACAACACACACCTAAAATTAATTACAAAATTACAATTAATAAATACTAATTAATTAATGCAAATTAGATAGCAAATATTTAATAATTCATCAATAAAAAATAAATTACTCCCACCCTTCCCACTATTTACACCTATAAAAACCACAACACACACCTAAAATGAATTAAACAATTACCATAATTAATTAATAAGTAATTAATTTAAATTAATTAACAACTAATCATCAAACAATTATTAATAAATTAAGTACTGCAAATTATTTAACAAACATTGAATAATTTATCAATAAAAAATAAATTACTTCCCACCATTTACACCTATAAACACCTAAACACACACCTAAAATTAATTAAACAATTACCATAATGAATTAATAATTAATTAATTTTAATTGATTAACAACTTATTATCAAACAATTATTAATACATTAATTAATGCAAATTATTTAACAAATATTTAATAAAAAATAAAATACTTCCCACGACTTACACCTATAAACACCACAATACACACCTAAAATTAATTAAACAATTACCATAATTATTTGGTAATTCATTAATTTAAATGAATTAACAACTACTTATCAAACAATTATTCATAAATGAATTTACACATTTAACTCTATAACATCACAATTATACAATTATGAATGCATATAAATTATTGAATACATTTCATATAATTAAATTACTTCCCACCCTATTCCCCTATAAACCCACAACCTGCTACGGAACTAGAAACGCAAAATTCTATTTAAAAACAAAAAATGTACTGCTAAAATTTCAACACATAGAATAAAAATACAAACAATTCTCATACAAATTACTAAAATACATAACATTAATAATAAATAGATATTTTTAACAACTATGGTGCCGATTCCGATTCAGAAAAATAAAATACCGTACGACTCACATCCGTATTTTTTTCCGTACGAGTCGCTCAAGTACCGTACAGACTGGCAAGTACGATTTGCATGGGAAAAACTCCATACGAATCACATCCGGAAAAGTCCCCCACACGTCCTCGGGTCGGAAATTGTGTCCGACATATCCCCGGACGATTTACCGTACGAATCGGATAAATGAAGTCCGACCGCGCAAGTACGATCACTCCCGTCCTTTCGATTTCCCAACTGTATGCAAAAAACACCGTGCGGACCGAACACCCATAGCAAGCTTGGAGACACGTGCCTGCATACGCGCCGAACACCCCACCACAGACCCCGCATGTACGCGCAAAATGCCCCCTGGCCGCGGATGTACGCGTCCAACCCCCACCCGTGTATGTACAGACCGTACCCCCACCCCACCAGTCCATGTATGGACCGTACCGCCACCCGTGTATGAATGGAGCGTACCCCCACCCCAACAGTGCATGTATGCAGCGTACCCCCACCCCAACAGTGTATGTACGGACCGTACCCCCACCCCAACAGTGAATGTACGGACCGTACCCACACCCGCGTACGTGTGGAGTGTACCCCAACCCCAACAGTGCATGTATGGAGCGTACCCCCACCCCAAAAGTGTATGTACGGACCGTACCCCCACCCCACCAGTCCATGTATGGACCGTACCGCCACCCGTGTATGAATGGAGCGTACCCCCACCCCAACAGTGCATGTATGCAGCGTACCCCCACCCCAACAGTGTATGTACGGACCGTACCCCCACCCCAACAGTGAATGTACGGACCGTACCCACACCCGCGTACGTGTGGAGTGTACCCACACCCCAACAGTGCATGTATGGAGCGTACCCCCACCCCAAAAGTGTATGTACGGACCGTACCCCCACCCCAACAGTGTATGTACGGACCGTACCCCCACCCCACCAGTGTATGTACGGACCGTACCCCCACCCGTGCATGAATGGAGTGTACCCCCACCCCAACAGTGCATGTATGGAGCGTACCCCCACCCCAACAGTGTATGTACGGACCGTACCCACACCCGCGTACGTATGGAGCGTACCCCCACCCCAACAGTGCATGTATGGAGCGTACCCCCACCCCAACAGTGCATGTACGGACCGTACCCCCACCCGCGTACGTATGGAGCATACCCCCACCCCAACAGTGCATGTATGGAGCGTACCCCCACCCCAACAGCCAACAGTGCATCTACGGACCGTACCCCCACCCGCGTACATATGGAGCGTACCCCCACCCCAACAGTGCATGTATGGAGCATACCCCCACCCCAACAGTGCATGTATGGAGCGTACACCAACCCCAACAGTGTATGTACGGACCGTACCCCCACCCCAACAGTGTATGTACGGACCGTACCCACTCCCGCGTATGTATGGAGCGTACCCCCACCCCAACAGTGCATTTATGGAGCGTACCCCCACCCGTGTATGTACGGATCGTACCCCCACCCCACCAGTGTATGTACGGACCGTACCCACACCCGCGTACGTATGGAGCGTACCCCCACCCCAACAGTGCATGTATGGAGCGTACACCAACCCCAACAGTGTATGTACGGACCGTACCCCCACCCGCGTATGTATGGAGCATACCCCCACCCCAACAGTGCATGTATGGAGCGTACCCCCACACCAACAGTGCATGTATGGAGCGTACACCCACCCCAACAGTGTATGTACGGACCGTACCCCCACCCGCGTACGTATGGAGCGTACCCCCACCCCAACAGTGCATGTATGGAGCATACCCCCTCCCCAACAGTGTATGTACGGACCGTACCCCCACCCGTGTTCGTACGCACCCTACCCCAGGCCCACACACCAGCACCCTCACCCAACATCGGGCATGTACGAGTCGTACTAAGCCATAGCAAAGGACAGTACTGTACAACAACATGGCCCATGTACGCACCGTACAGACGCTAAAAACACTCCTACTGAACCAGAACCAACCAAAAAAACACAAGGACAGTCAATCTGAGGCACACAACACCACAAAACATATCCAACAAGGCCAAATACATCCTATACACTGACCTGCAACTGACAAACAGAGAAACAGAGGCCCAAACCACTACCACTCCTTCTAACACACCCACCCAAAGTTCAAACACAGCCACACCCACAAATGGACCAATAAAAATGCACAACACACACAAACCATGATCCTTTGCAACTGATCCACTGCTGCCAGACTCCAGAGACAACGCACTGCACCATACTTCAACCATCAATACACCTTACACTTGCACTCCTTCACACAACCACCATCACAAACACACCCTCATCACATTCACACACACACACCTGCACACCCACAACCATCCACACCCACACCCATCCACACCCCCACCCCCACAACCATCCACACCCACACCCCACACCATGCCCACCAACAAGAATCCAAAGTTCACAAAGGACGAGCTGGAGTCCCTTGTCGACGAAATCATCAGAGTCGAGCCACAGCTCTTCGGAACATTGATCAGACGGACCAGCATATCTGAAAAAACTGCCATGTGGGAGAGGATAGTCAATTCCGTGAATGCTGTTGGGTCCACCAGAAGGACCAGGCATGAGTGCCAATGCAGGTGGTACGATCTGCGGAGGACGGTCCGCCGCAAAATGACGGACGAGCATAACCAGGCCAACATCACTGAAGGAGGGCCGCCCCGCAGACCGATACACTACCATCCCTGGGAGGAGAAGGTGATGGCCACGCTGCCGCCGTTGATAGTAGACGGACTAGGGGGAGTCCGAGAGCCTGGTGAGTACACAAACAACTCACCTCACATGGGGGGAACGCGATATACAACCCAAATACCAATCATGCACGCAACCCCCCCAAAGCCAGCAGGACGACATGGGTATGAAGGCACAATTTGCACATAACAGCTGCCAATCAAGACGCAGCACACTGAAAGAGTGTCAGCACACACCGCCACAGCAGCAGCGCAGACTCAGACACTACGCCCAATGGGTGCCCGCAGAGAAGAAACAAACCCACATGAACAAGCCAATGGCCTTTGCAATACCTGCAAACTGTGTGTGCCCAGGAAGCTGGGCTGAGGTGACAGCGGGTGACACACAGAGGGAGGAAGAGGGGCAGAGAGAGGGACAGAGACAGAGGTGGACACAGGGAGACAGACAGAGGGAGGGAGGAGGCTAACAGAGGGAGGGAGAAAGGGAGACAGAGGGTGACCAAATCACCCTTGGGTGGTGTGGCTATGTCCGCTCGTCAGCAGGTGGACTGTGTGCATGTAGACAAGGTTTCGCAGTGCCTTAACCCCCCCTTCAACCTTTGATAAACACCGTTCTCCTGAGGCGGAAAGCCGGGAGTAGGCTGTGCTTGATATCTTTTAAAACTTGTGTGTGTTTTTAAAACAAACCTACCTGATTGGATCTTGACTCGCGTGGGGTCACTGTGCAGCGGATCTAGCGCTGACCCCGCCGCCATCACCAGCGAGGCCGCTGGCCACGCCCCTTTCGAGGCCACGCCCCCCCTTACCGTCCTCCGTCACATATAAAAATGTGCAACTTTAGGAAGTGCAGCGGACGAGCGCAGCGAGCGCGGCGTTTGCGCGCCGAAGGCGCGCTTAAGGCAAGCCCCTCTGCGCCTGTCCGCGACGGGCCGGGACTAGGGGCTATGACCCCTGGTATTACACTTTCGGGTCTACCTCACACTTACTCTAGGGAGGCTCTTCTTAGCCTCAGGCCATCACAGTGTTCTCACTGTACTACTATGAATCCTCATTATGTTCCCTTAACCTGTTCGGTTTGCCTTTTCCCCCTTACTTCTCTCCCCTCCCTAACCAATATAGCCCCATCTGACTTCCCGCTATCACGCCCAAAACCTACATTTATTGACCTGTCTGAGACTCGGACGCTGATCAGCTTAAACTGTAGATCATTAGTCAAACATAAGAGAGAGATCTTTGATCTACTTGTCTCGGTGGAACCAGCAGCTTTATTCCTCACTGAGACATGCCTAAAAGACTACTCTGGCCCGGATATTGCTGCTGCTCTCCCTGACAACTACACTTATGTTGGTAAAAACAGATTGATGAAGGATGGTGGAGGAATAGCCATAATCTATAATAGACTGTATTCCTGCAAATGGGAAGACTTTGAACTTCCTAACAGTGAAGCCGGTCTCTTCAAACTTTCGCTATCTCCCAACTTTACTCTCTCTGGGATGCTCATTTATCGCCCCCCAGGCCCAGCGTGTTCCTGGGCCACCACCTTTCCTGAGTACGTAGCACCTTTTATTCAGTATTCAACAAACTTTTCAATCATTGGTGATCTGAACCTGCACTTGAATGATCCCTTCTGCTCTACCAGCCGTAATCTCCTACAAGACTTGGCTGCTCTAAATATTATGTTACTTAATTCTGGTCCTACTCATAAAGCAGGGAACCTGCTGGACCCCATTCTTTCTAATTTAGACACCATCACATGTGAGGTTCCTTTACCTATTGTATGGTCTGACCACTACATGGTGACTTTCTCTGTCTCCATTGGCTGTCCACTGAACACCCTCTCTAATCTTACAGAATCTAGACTAACCAGAAACTGGAACAAATTGGACGTTAAGAAACTTAACTCCTCTCTAGAGAATTCTAGACCTTTCACGGAAGTCACTAGTATTGATGCAGCTGATGCTGTTAAAGCCTGGTTGGTACATGCTGCCGATGCCTGCATACCGCAGCGCTTGCATAGACACAACTTTCACCACCCGCCTGCGCCCTGGTTTACTGCTGCGTTAAAAAAAGAAAAAACCTTCTGCAAAAACCTCGAGCGCAAATGGCGTATAAAATATGATCCGTGTTCTAAGCAAATTTACAAAGCTGCCTTATCTAAATATTATTCTCTATGCAAAACTGCTAAAATTGAACATGTCAACCTAACTATCCTTGAGGCACAAAATCGCCCTAAAGCACTTTTTAAGGTAGTACAAAAACTTTTGGGTGCACTGTGTCAACCCAAACCACCTTGTCTCGATACTGCACAGTGCAACTCTCTGGCTGAATTCTTTATCGCCAAAATTGATACCATATATTCTGATTTTGGAAAACTTGCCTCTCCTCCTTCTCTGTCTCATCTACCAGCCCATATCACATCCTCTGATCGAGTGACTTTAGAGGATAGGTCCCTTACCCCTGTTCAACAGATCCCCCCCATAGTATCCAACCCTACGACTTCCTGTGATTCAGGGGTTCCACGAGATACCTGTCCTTCTGCTTCACAGTTGATTGACACATGGGATCCTCTTAATATTAATATCCTCTCTGATATTATCAGCAAAATCAAATCCGGCTCCCCATTGGATCCTTTTCCCCCTCAAATATTAAAAATGCTGGATAATTCATCCCTTAAACTTATTATGGATCTTCTTAACTCCTCTCTCAGAGAAGCTACAGTACCCTCTGCATGGAAACATGCGATGATAGTGCCTTTGTTAAAAAAGGCCAACGCTGTCCCTAATATCCCATCTAACTTCCATCCTATTTCACTTCTCCCAGTTTTCTCAAAAATTATGGAAAAACATATCAATTCTCAACTCTCTTCCCATGTTGAATCTAGGGGAATTTTACATCCTTCCCAATCTGGGTTTAGGTCAGGTTTCTCGACGGAATCAACTCTACTGGGGGTCTCTAAAAACATACGATGCCGAGTGGATAGGGGGGAAACCGTGGCACTCATTTTGCTTGATCTGAGTGCCGCATTTGACACGGTTTCCCACCCCATTCTTATCAATGCCCTTAGATCATCTGGCATCACCGGCTCAGCCCTCCACTGGTTTGTCAGTTTTTTATAAGAACGTACCTTCCAAGTCTTCTCTTCCTCATCTGCTTCCCAAATTTATAAATCGGCGTACGGTGTTCCGCAAGGTTCCATCCTGAGCCCCTTGCTCTTTAATTTGTATGTCAGACCTTTGGCGACTATTGCGGAGCAAGCTGGGCTCACTATTTACTCGTACGCCGATGATACCCAGATCATCTACTCTCTTTCTACAGGCTCGCATTCCTCCCCCTCTTCCCTCTGCATAGGACTCAGTAACATCGCAGCTTGGATGCATAATAACAAACTGAAACTGAACGGGGGGAAAACAGAGCTTCTTCTGTTTGGCCATAATACCACCTTATGGGGACCCCAACACTGGCCCTCTCAAATGGGCACTCTACCTATTCCATCTAAAACAGCACGCAACCTCGGCGTCATTTTTGACGACCAGTTATCTATGAAAAACCACGTGGTGAAGACTTCTTCCACTTGTATTACTATCATTAAGTGGTTGCGTAAGGTCATTTGGATGCTCCCCCAGGATACTCAGAAATCCGTGGTCCAGGCCTTAATCACCTCTAGACTGGACTACGGGAACATTCTTCTCCTGGGAGCTTGCAAAGAGGCGATTCGTAAATTACAGACAGTCCAGAATATGGCAGCGCGACTGCTCTGTAAACTCCCCAATACTTCCCCTACCTTTTACACTCTACGCACTCTGCATTGGCTCCGCATTGAAAACCCTACAAAATGTAAGGCCCTTTGCTTCATGTACAGAATAAACGCTGGCTTGGCCCCACCCTATCTTAACTCCTTGGTACAGCATTACTGTCCCCCCCGCACCCTGCGATCATCTAATCAGCTTTTGTTCTCGGTTCCTAGAATCAAAAGATCCAGAATGGGTGGCCACTCCTTCACCTGGCTGGCCCCCTCACACTGGAATTCCCTTCCTCTCCGGTTGCGAATTGAACCTTGCTATCTTAAGTTTCGCAGACAGGTAAAAAATTGGTTATTTAATATGTAACAGCTTTCCTTCTGACTCTCCCCCTTTCATCTGGTTTTTAGCGCCGGGAAACCTACGGGTAGCTGAGCGCTTTACAAACTTAAATATAATAATAATAATAATAGGCCATGTGTCAATCTGTGCACGAGTACATCCGTGCTGCAGGCACAAACAGAACCTTACACCCAGTATACCTACCCACTGTGTTCGTCAGAACCCTGTCACAAACTGTTAAGTTACCTACCTGCATTCTCAAATAGCATTGAAAAAACACCATTTGGCCACGTACAGTGCAACACGTAAGGCGGCTCTGCATGGCTTGCTACGCCCGCTCACTACACTGCTGACTGCGTTCCCAAAAGATGCATCAACTAAGATTGTGTCACACATAGGTAAAGTGTCGACAGCTGTGGCCAAGGGACATACCCATGCACAAGTGCACTGTGTGAGGAATGCTAGCCAAATGCAACCACCCAGAGGAACCGTGCCAATTCAAAAAAGAATGAAACATGGATGTCGCATGTGACACAATTAACACTGTCTCTCTCACACACAGGTCAACGTCATCCATCTCCCCCCAACACTGGGGGGGAAGACTCACAGGACCAGGCTCTACATGAAGAGGACCCCACCGGCAGCGACAACTCTCACCACTCGTGGATGACCCAGACCAACCTGGCCCCTCTGGTGTCCATCCACCTGCAGCACCTGCGTCAGGTACAACTGTGCCAACCCACCCCCCCCATTCCTGCCACATCCCAGGAGACACCCAGGAGCCCTGCCCGCACACAACCACGCAGCCAGTCTGTCCAGGAGGGACAATGTTCTCCGGGCACCCAGGAGGAGGCAGGCGACACCGCAAATGCCATCCCTCAGGGGTCCCGGAGACCCGATGTGCCCACAACGACAGGCCAGGTGCAAGTGGGCCGGGGTGGTGGGAGTGGAGGACGGCGGAGGCGCGAGCCTGACCAGCCAGCTCAGGACCCGGCTATGGCACACGTCAGAACCATCTTGGACGCATACCGGCGTGACTCCAGAGGCATCGCCCAGGTAGTGGAGACCCTCAATGAGATGAAGGCCCTGCAGGTTGAGCATCATGCCAGGATGGAGGCAAGACATGCAGAGCACTTGGCGGTGCACAGGGACCTGAGCCAATCCCTCCGTCAGATCGCCCAAAGCCTGGCAAACGCTCCCTGTGCCAACAGGCGTAGAGCAGCACCACACACAGGGAGGGAGGAGGAGGAGGATTCATCTGACGGAGCGTCCCTTGCACCGTCAAGCCAGGCGTCTGAGGGTCCCCGCAGGAAGGTGGGTCATCCACGCAAAAGACTGTGAGAGTCAGCGGAACATCACCATCTCCCAGGTCACCTGGCCTGGCACCTGGCCCTATGGCCCAACAGCAGCACAGCAGCAAAGGACATTCTCTGCCACATGGTGTTGGACAGGCCACACGAAGGGCTTGCTCCCTCCCCGCACGACAGGGCCCGAGCTCCGGCCCACCAGGCATAACCCACGAAAAGCACCTGTACCCCGTCTCCCGACGGATCTTCTGCCCTCGGACCTCTACTCATCACGGGGCCCAGCCCCACCGGCTCCCCCAGCCGGTTCAAGCCGCCATCTTGGGCCCTGCACCACGAGGCCGCGTGGCCTCGCCCCGACCCTAACCCCGGGCCTGGCCGGCCCCGACATCCCGGCACCACCATCCACCCGGGAGGTGAGCGGACCACTTGGCAGGTCAATGGGAGGACGAAGTGTCAAGAGCTCTTCCCCCGCCAGGTGCCGATCGCCTCCAGCTCCCCCAGGCGCGGGCTCCACCCCCTGCTGGTTGTCTGGACACCTTCATCCCGGGCCCTCCGACCTCCAAGTGCGAGGGTCCGGACATCAAAGAGCGCCTGCCCTATAACTGGGGCAACTCCGGAGCAGGAAGGCAGTTGTATCCTGGAGTCGAGAGACACCGAGAGAACTCAGCCTTGACGGACTACTGGCGCTGCCGTAGCCCGCTCTTGTGAACCATCGTCCTGCCTGCTGGCGCTGCCGCGGCCTTCTACAACATCCATCCTCGTCGGGACCTGCTGGCGCTGCCGCGGCCCGTTGTAACGACCATCTTCACCGGGACCTGCTGGCGCTGCCGCGGACCGTACATCGACCATCTTCCCGGGACCTGCTGGCACTGCCGCGGCCCGTTGTAACGACCATCCTCACCGGGACCTGCTGGCGCTGCCGCGGACCGTACATCGACCATCTTTCCGGGACCTGCTGGCGCTGTCGCGGCCCGTACCAACTAAGCTCGAGGATTGTGAGCTAAACATCATCTCATCCAAACTACCTGACTGGTAGACAGACTGTCCCGCTACCCCTTACCCTGCTTTGAGAGACTTGAATCGAGGGGACCCCTGAGTCCAGACCTCCTTGTACCATTCAACCGTACCTTAAGAAGTGCTTATAAAGAACTCTGAACCTTATCCGTGTGTGGTATCTGTCTGTGGGGGGGGAAGTTACTTGTCTGTACGATCGCTGGAGACGGCTCTCCCCGGAGACCTCTCCTCCTGACCCCGGCCGACCCTCCCGGTCCGGCTATCCTTTCTAACATTGGTGGCCAGCGGCGCGATCCGAATCAACGCGTAATCGTACAGAGAGTAGCTCACCCCACGACAACAACACGATGTCAGCCAAAGATAGCAACTCCACCGAGAAATTCCAAATGGATAAATTAGAAGAATACAACCACCGCGAACTGAGACAATTCTGCATAGAACTTGGCATCGCTACCACCGGCCTGAGTACCAAAGATGATCTAAAGCACGCCCTAGAGTCGTGGACAGAAACGGGGGTCGCCGGACCCTCCGACCAAAGCAGCATCACACCAGAGGGGAACGCCACGGCTCCCGAGGAGTGGGGAACGGGCCTCTCGCAGGAGGAGATCCGAGAAAGAGAAAGAACCAGATTGCACGAGTTGGAAATGGCACGACTCAAGATGGATGGGGAACTCAAGTTAGCTGAACAGAAACTCAACCTCGAGCACATGCGGCTCCGAGATGAACGAGAAGAGAAGCAGAGACAGAGAGAGCTGGAGGAGAAAAAAATAACGCTCGAGCACGAGCGCAAACTGGCGGAAATAGAACTTCGGAAACAGAATAAAGAACTGGGGGTGCCTGAGCGACCACACACCCCGAAGCCAATCGAGAAAAAAGTCCACATCCCCAAGGATGTTGTCCGCGAGTATGTCCGAGAAGACGACATACAACAGTGGTTTAAAGCCTACGAGATCGCCATGACCTCCCACCGGATCGACCGGAGTGATTGGGGAGCCGGACTCTGGGGGAGGTTTATCAACGAGGGGCGCGATGCCCTACTGCAGCTCCCAGATCACCAAATGTCGTCCTACGACCACATGAAGGCTGCCCTCCTCACCCGCTACGGCCTCACACCCGAGATGTACCGCCAGAGGTTCAGAGATTGCACCCGGATCCCAGGTACAACTTGGGTGGAATACGTGAACTGTTTCAGCCGTGCCTTCGAGGGTTGGATAAAGGGGAGCCAGGTCACCACCTACGAACAACTCTTTAACCTGATGGTATGGGAGCACCTGTCGAACAACTGCTTCGTCGAGCTCAGGCAGCACCTCCTCGACAGTAAGCTGACTGACCCCCGGCAGCTCGCCGTCGAAGCTGACCGATGGGAAAGCACCCGAGTGGGCCGGAGGGGGCCACACGAACAGAACAGAAACAACCAAGGCCAGCACCGTCCTCGGGGAGGAGGAGGGGGCCAGGGGCGAGGGAGAGACGCCTTGCCCGCAACACCCGTGGCCAGTACCCCGGCTCCGGCCGGTCGGGGCAACCCCCCGTGGCGTCCTGGGGTCCGAGCCAACGTCACGTGCCACCGATGCCAGCGAGTCGGCCACTACGCCAATGACCCGAGCTGCCCGCAGAACCAAACACCCAAGCCCCGCCAGGTAGCTGCCGTCGCCCTGGGGGAAGAGCGATCATTGGAGGAACCAGAGGAGTATGAGCCGGCCCAGCAAGAGTGGGAACCGGCCGCCATGGTCCTGGCATGCTTAGGGGGAAGAGACATGGTCCCGCGGGCTCCCCTACCCGCTAACACCAGGAAATACGGTCAGTGGGTGACCATTAATGGACAGCGAGCCGAGGCCTTGCGTGACACAGGCGCCAGTGTGACGGCCGTCCGCTGTCACCTGGTGAAGCCCGAGCAGATCCTGCCGAACATTCTCTGCCCCGTCCGCTCGGCAGACAACTCTGAAAGCATGTGTCAAATGGCCTGCGTTCCATTCGAATGGGGAGGGGTCTCCGGCCTGTTGAAGGTGACGGTCCGGGACGATGCCCCCGTGGACTGCCTCCTGGGGAATGACCTCGAGAGTTCCCCGTGGGCCACCGTTGAGAGAAGAGAGCACCTGGGGATGCTGGGCCTCCCGGACTGGGCCTGCGTAACCACCCGGTCCATGGCCGCCCGTGCCGTCCCTCGATCAGAAGAACCAGAATGGCCAGCACCTCCGCCCCCAGTCGCCCCAGTAGAAGACAACGACGAGGCCAGCCTCCCAGACCCGACAGCCGAAGGGGACGCGCAACCCCAGGACCTTCCTGACCTGGCTCAGTGGCGTCAAGAGGGGGGGCCCACCCAAGCACAGTTCCGCCAGGAACAAAAGACCTGTCCCTCCCTCGAGGGACTCCGCCAACAAGCCAGCGCCCAGAACGCAGGGGACTCCACCGGAACTCACTGGGTCTACTGGGATAACGACCTGCTATACAGCGAGCAAAGAATCGCCGAGCTGGGGGCCGGTCGAGTACTGGTGGTACCTCTCCGCTTCAGAGACTTTCTGCTCAACCTGGCCCATGATGTCCCCCTGGCTGGACACCTGGGCCAAGATAAAACGTACAGCCGCCTAGTGACCCACTTTTTCTGGCCGAAGATGAGGAACGACGTCCTGAACCACTGCCGATCTTGCCCCACATGCCAAGCCAGCGGGAAGAGTGGTCGGAAGCTGAAAGCCCCTCTGCAACCCTTCCCTGTGGTCACCACCCCGTTCGAGAGGGTGGGGATAGACATCGTGGGGCCTCTGGACCCCCGCACGGCACAAGGACACAGGTTCATCTTAGTACTGGTGGACCATGCCACCCGCTACCCCGAGGCGGTGCCCCTACGGACCGTGACAGCTCCGGTGGTTGGCCGGGCCCTAATGGGGATCTTCTCCCGGGTAGGCTTCCCCCGAGAAGTCGTCAGCGACCGAGGCACGAACTTTATATCCAAATACATGAAGTCCCTCTGGCAACAATGCGGGGTCACCTACAGATTCACGACCCCCTACCACCCCCAAGGGAACGGACTAGTGGAGCGTTTTAACCGCACCCTCAAGGGGATGATTGGGGGATTGGAAGAGCCCCTCCGTCGCCAGTGGGATGTACTACTCCCGTGCCTCCTCTTCGCCTACCGCGAAGTTCCCCAGAAGTCCCTCGGTTTTAGCCCTTTCGAACTCCTGTACGGGCACCCTGTGCGAGGGCCCCTCAGCCTAGTGAAAGAAGGTTGGGAGATGGCCCCCCTAAAGACCCCTCCAGACGTCTTCAAATACCTCCTGGCCCTACGCAATCAGACCCGGCGCTTCAGAGAGATGGCCAAGGCGAACCTCGAGGCCAGCCAGGAGGACATGAAGAAGTGGTATGATCACAATGCCTCCTCCGTTGAGTTCGAGCCTGGACAACAAGTATGGGTGATGTCCCCCACCGAACCATGTGCCTTGCAAGATAAGTGGACGGGGCCCTTCAAAGTGGTCGAGCGCAAAAGCCCCGTCACTTACCTCATCGACCTGGGGACCTCCCGGAACCCCCTTCGGGTCCTCCACACCAACCGACTCAAACCACACTTTGTGCGCTCAGAACTCAGCCTCCTGATGGCTACGGACAGTGGGGCAGAGGAAGACTCCGAACCCCTCCCGGATCTTCTGAAGACTCAGGAGAATGACGGCTCCGTGGACGGGGTCCGGCTCTCTGACGCCCTCACTTCGGAGCAACGCCAGGGCTGCCGGAACCTCCTGCTGCAGTTCGCTACCCTGTTCTCCCTCACCCCCGGGGTCACCCCTTGGTGTTTGCACGACGTGGACACCGGGGACAGTCCCCCTGTCCGACACCGGGCCTACCGCGTACCAGATCGGGTACGGGCCTGCATACAGGAGGAGGTGGTCAAGATGCTCACAATCGGGGTCATCGAGCCCTCGGACAGTCCCTGGGCCAGTCCGGTTGTATTGGTCCCCAAAGCCGCTGCCCCCGGCACCGCACCTGAACTGAGATTCTGCGTCGACTACCGGGGCTTGAACGCTGTCACCCGGACCGACGCTCATCCGATCCCCCGAGCAGACGAGCTGATCGACCGGCTGGGGGCCGCCCGCTACCTCAGTATCTTCGACCTAACAGCGGGCTACTGGCAGATCGGCCTCACACCCAGGGCTCAGGAACGGTCAGCCTTCTCTACCCCCGATGGCCACTACCAATTCAAGGTCATGCCCTTCGGCATGAAGAATGCCCCCGCCACGTTTCAACGCCTCGTGAACCAGGTCTTGGCGGGGCTCGAAGAGTTCAGCGCTGCCTACCTGGACGATATCGCTGTGTACAGCCACCACTGGCCCGACCACCTCCGTCACCTCCAAGAGGTCCTACAGGCCCTCCAGCGGGCCGGCCTCACAATTAAGGCCGGCAAGTGCCAAATTGGCCAAGGGTCTGTGACCTACCTTGGGCACCAAGTGGGAAGCGGGCTGGTGGCCCCGCTACAACTTAAGATTGCTGCCATCCAGTCCTGGCAGCCCCCCGTCACCCAGACCGAGGTCCGAGCCTTCTTGGGGCTCACCGGCTACTACCGGCGGTTCGTGAAGGACTACGGCAGCATCGTGGGGCCCCTCACGGGTCTCACGTCCAAGAACCAGCCGAAGCGGATTAACTGGACCCCCGATTGTCAAGCGGCCTTCGAGAAGCTGAAGGCCGCTCTATGCACCGCCCCTGTGCTCCAGGCCCCCGATTACAGTCGGGAATTCATGGTACAGACCGACGCCTCCGACCACGGCATCGGAGCCGTCCTTTCTCAGTTAAACCCCGAAGGTCATGACCAACCGGTGGCCTTCATCAGTCGACGTCTCCTGGCACGAGAACAGCGCTGGAGCACCATCGAGAGGGAGGCCTTCGCAGTGGTGTGGGCCCTCAAAAAGCTCCGGCCCTATCTCTTCGGTACCCACTTCCGGGTACAAACCGACCATCGACCCCTGCAGTGGCTGATGCAGATGCGGGGGGAGAACCCAAAACTCTTGCGCTGGTCCATCTCCCTGCAGGGAATGGACTTCACTGTGGAGCACCGACCAGGCCAAGACCACGCCAATGCGGATGGCCTGTCCCGCTTTTTCCGCCTCGACGAAGAGAGTCCCCAAGGAGATGGGTGACTCTCCCCGCCTTCAGCTGGGGGGGACGCATGTTGGACAGGCCACACGAAGGGCTTGCTCCCTCCCCGCACGACAGGGCCCGAGCTCCGGCCCACCAGGCATAACCCACGAAAAGCACCTGTACCCCGTCTCCCGACGGATCTTCTGCCCTCGGACCTCTACTCATCACGGGGCCCAGCCCCACCGGCTCCCCCGGCCGGTTCAAGCCGCCATCTTGGGCCCTGCACCACGAGGCCGCGTGGCCTCGCCCCGACCCTAACCCCGGGCCTGGCCGGCCCCGACATCCCGGCACCACCATCCACCCGGGAGGTGAGCGGACCACTTGGCAGGTCAATGGGAGGACGAAGTGTCAAGAGCTCTTCCCCCGCCAGGTGCCGATCGCCTCCAGCTCCCCCAGGCGCGGGCTCCACCCCCTGCTGGTTGTCTGGACACCTTCATCCCGGGCCCTCCGACCTCCAAGTGCGAGGGTCCGGACATCAAAGAGCGCCTGCCCTATAACTGGGGCAACTCCGGAGCAGGAAGGCAGTTGTATCCTGGAGTCGAGAGACACCGAGAGAACTCAGCCTTGACGGACTACTGGCGCTGCCGTAGCCCGCTCTTGTGAACCATCGTCCTGCCTGCTGGCGCTGCCGCGGCCTTCTACAACATCCATCCTCGTTGGGACCTGCTGGTGCTGCCGCGGCCCGTTGTAACGACCATCCTCACCGGGACCTGCTGGCGCTGCCGCGGACCGTACATCGACCATCTTCCCGGGACCTGCTGGCACTGCCGCGGCCCGTTGTAACTAGGCCTGGGCGGTAAATTCCGTTCCGTTCGCGGAATTTGCGGAATTTGGGTAATTTCGCGTCCTGCGGAGAACGCGAAATTGCCCAAAAATCTGCGTTCCGCGACTTCGCGAAATTTTTTGCTTGTTCGCGTTCTCAATATGCGTGTTCGCGAGATATTTCACCCCGAGCACGCAAACAGCGATCGCGAACAGGAAAAAAGTATCGCGAACAAGCAATTCCGCGTGTTCGCGGAATTTATGCGTGTTCGCGGAGATTTTTTACCGTTTCGCGGAGATTTGCGTGACGCGATTACGCAATTTCCGCCCACCCCTAGTTGTAACGACCATCCTCACCGGGACCTGCTGGCGCTGCCGCGGACCGTACATCGACCATCTTTCCGGGACCTGCTGGCGCTGCCGCGGCCCGTACCAACTAAGCTCGAGGATTGTGAGCTAAACATCATCTCATCCAAACTACCTGACTGGTAGACAGACTGTCCCGCTACCCCTTACCCTGCTTTGAGAGACTTGAATCGAGGGGACCCCTGAGTCCAGACCTCCTTGTACCATTCAACCGTACCTTAAGAAGTGCTTATAAAGAACTCTGAACCTTATCCGTGTGTGGTATCTGTCTGTGGGGGGGGAAGTTACTTGTCTGTACGATCGCTGGAGACGGCTCTCCCCGGAGACCTCTCCTCCTGACCCCGGCCGACCCTCCCGGTCCGGCTATCCTTTCTAACACATGGCCTTGCTGGTCACTGTCTGACCAATGTTGACAAAGACTGTGGCACAGACTCTGATGACTGTCAATGGCAAGGACACCAACTCCCCCTGTGAACTTTGGATTCTACACTCCCGCCAAGCACCTCTTGTCACCCCCCCAAACACGTACCCCAGCACTAATAAAATTCATCACAATGACAAGGTGATGCCGTCATTTTGCATTATTCCACTACATGTGTGTGTTGTAAAGTCAAACCATGCCTGATTTCTGAATTAACTCCGAACCACCATACCCTGGGGTCTGAGTCTGGCACAGGACACACATGGGTCACAACGTACCATCCAAGCCAAACATGGAGCACCATACTCACCCGTGATGAGCCCAACCAGCTGAGGGGGTGCCCGCACAACTGTGCCCACAGACCTATTTAGAAGTGCACCAGTCATGCGCAGAGGTCAGGGATCATGTGGAGTGTCCTGGGGTTGGAGTCCCAGGTATGTGTAGACACGTGGCAGAACCATGTCCTGCATGCTTGAGTCAGGTGGATGTGGAGAATGGTGGGCCAGCCAAGGTTGGATGCATAGGAGATGGCACAATTGGGTGTTGGATCACAGTGCCACAAGGTTGTGTTGTGGGTGTGGGCTGCATCCTGAGTGTGTGCGTGGATTGAGAAGGTCATCCTGCAGCTGGCAGTGATCCACTCCCCCCATCTCTGTTGGACGTTGATGTGGCCTGGTCGCCGGATGTAGTAGCAGAGCTGTGCAGATGCACCCTGGATGTGGACAAGTATCATGGGATTACTAACCCACATGTCCGTAGAGTGCAGGGTAGGAGTAGACACGGATTCCATAGTTGACCTGGGGGATGGTCTCCCTCTTGCCTTGAGGTGGATGGAACTGGGGATCTTGTGCATAATGCAGAGTGTGCTGCCGCATGAGGCACAGATGCTGCTGATCAGCATAGCGCATGTCAGCAAGCAATCCATGATGGACACCAGCTCGTTTGCGTGGACACTGGGTGCCCTTGCAGCAGGGCCTGCAGCAGCATGCGCCATGTCAAGGAAACAATGCCACAAGTAGCACACAAAGACAAGGAGCTCAGGAAGGAACCATGCAAAAGGTGTATGTCAAGGAAGGAATGTCTGGTTCAACATGGCACACACACACACAATGGATTCACATGCGGCACAGTGGCTGTCGTGGAGACTGACATGCCACAAAACCTACACAGCCATGGACATCATGCACAATACAGAATCTAATCCCTGACAAACAGCTTGCATCTTGCTACGCTTCACATAGACTCATATGCACCATCTCTGAGAACAATACCAGACATGCCGCATGCACAGTGGCAACAGACCACCATTGACAGAGATGAGGCACCTTGGAGGCAGAGGGACACCTTTATTACTCATGTGTGTCAGAATGCTAATGCAACTCTGTCAACACATACACAGGTCATGTGGATGAACACGTGGGACCAACACTGGCACCCCCCCTTACCACCACAGATGCTGGAAATCCATGGCACTGGCACACAAGTGACGGGTTACACTTAAACACCCCCTGCTGCTCACGGAGAGCCTGCTATACACCATTGAGCCCCTAATGGGGAATTCACACACCATGTCAACCCAGTGCAACCCGTATGTTTCCGAGGCCAGTGTTACACACATTGATGGTGTTAGACCCGGCCTCGTAGCATGGCTCTTCCTGTCCCGCACTACCTAACCTGGTACCTGGGACCCCAAGCACACGGCCCCGCCGATCCTTCCCACCAGAACACACACACGCGACCCGGGCATCCCCGTCCATGGCCTCTCTCCTTTCGGCCACCCCGGGCACGCGTGCCCACTTCATGCACCAAGATGGCCGCCCGGCCCCAGCACAACCCGGGCCTAGAGGCGCCACTCCGGCTGGAGGACATCACGCTTCCAGGGGATGAGAGAGGGAGGAGCCGTTTCTATCGCACCTCTGAACTCCCCTGGGACGATGGGTTTCGATCGGCCCTCCGGCCTCCCTGAGGGCTGGCTCCACGCCTGCTGGGTGTCTGGGACTCCTCCCGACCCGGCCCTGAAAGGATCAAAAGACAATGGCAGGAAACCTCGACAAGCGACCCCCAGGTGACAAGACCCCTGCCTGCACAGACTCCGGACATCAAAGAGGGGTCGACCTATAACAAGGGGTGCTCTGGGACTGTCCGGCAGATTCGCCTTGGAACATCTGAGCCCTGCTGAGTGACTCGCGGCTCCCTGAAGATCGTAAGACCTCCGAACTTGTGCTTGAGCCCTGCTGAGTGACTCGCGGCTCCCCGAAGATCGTAAGACCTCCGAACTTGTACCTGAGCCTGCTGAGTGACTCGCGGCTCCCTGAAGATCGTAAGACCTCCGAACTTGTGCTTGAGCCCTGCTGAGTGACTCGCGGCTCCCTGAAGATCGTAAGACCTCCGAACTTGTGCTTGAGCCCTGCTGAGTGACTCGCGGCTCCCTGAAGATCGTAAGACCTCCGAACTTGTGCTTGAGCCTGCTGAGTGACTCGCGGCTCCCCCAGACTCTCTTTGGTCCCGCCGGACCCCACGATGACAATCGTATCCCCCAGCTCGAGGATTGTGAGCTGTGCGCCGGGTACGCTCCTGCATTTGATCCATATCCCCCCAAAGACTGTCCCGCTACCTCCTACCCCCGCCAAGACTCTGTGAGCCCACGCTCTGCTTGTAAATATCTGCCTTGCTGATCATAAAGATCCTACCACTTCGATTTGATAAAGCTTGAATCCTAAGAACCCTCGGTGTGGTGTCTCTTTGTCGTGTGGTGCCGAGTGTACGATCCTAGATACGAGATTCCTCCCCTGCGGAGTCTCCCGCCAGTGCCCGGCTACGATACTTTGAGGGTGGGTCTCAGGACAGTCAGGGCCCCCTCCAGGCCCCTCTGAGGTCGCCTTCTAACATTGGTGGCAAGCGACGGGATTCGGGCCCATAACCTAGAGATCGTACCGTGAACGACTGACACACTACCGACAAAAATGGCAGAAGGAAGCGCCATGAGCCCCGCAGAAACCAACACCAACAGGGTGTTCCAGGTGGAACAACTAGAAGAATACACACACAAAGAACTGAAGCAATTCTGCAAAGAACTTAAAATCGCTACCACCGGTCTCAACACCAAAGAGGATTTGCAGAAAGCACTGAAAGCTTCGGTGGATGCCGGGGCCTCCCGCCCAGAAGGCATGGGGGAGCGACACGACGAAGCAGAACCCCCCCAAGGCGAAAGCAGCAGCAATCAGGTGCGAGGCTTCGTGCCAGACGGGGGCCTTTCCCCGGAAGAACTCGCAGACAGAGAGAGAAGTCGCAATCATGAACTCGAGTTAGCCAAACTCAAAATCGAAGGCGAATTGAAATTAGCGGAAAAAAAGCTAGCAGTAGAACAAATGCGCGTACAAGGCGAATTGGAAGAGAAGAAGCTCCAACGGGAGCACGAAGGAAGGAAGCTCCAACTAGAGCACGAACGCAGCTTGAAGGAGATCGAGCTCAAAGCCAGAAACGAGGAAGGGAGGCCCCTGGGGAACCGAGAGGCAGCCTCCCCGGCAGAACAGAAGGTCCACATCCCCAAGGACGTGGTCAAAGAATATTATAAAAATGATGACATTCAACAATGGTTCAGGGCCTACGAGGTCACCATGACCTCTCATCGGGTCCCGCAGAAGGACTGGGGGGCAGGGCTGTGGGGACGGTTTCTGAGCGAAGGAAGGGACACCCTGCTCGACCTACCCATCTCCCTGCAGACCTCCTACAGCCACATGAAAGAGGCTCTCCTCACCAGGTACAGCCTCACCCCAGAGATGTACCGTCAGCGATTCCGGGACTGCAGGAAGATCCCGGGCACCCCCTGGGTGGAGTATGTAAACTTTTTCAGTCGGGCCTTCGATGGGTGGATCAAGGGCAGCAAGGTCACCACCCTCGAGGAACTCACCGACCTCATGTTGTGGGAACACCTGGCTGCGAACTGCTTTGTGGAACTACGCCAGCATCTGCTTGACAGCAAACTCACCGATCCCAGGAAGCTGGCTGTGGAAGCAGACCGTTGGACCAACACCCGGGTCCCCCGGAGCATTGTAGGAGAATACCCCTGAGCCAGTCAGGGACCACCCCGCCAGAGAGGGGGAGGGAACCAGGGAGGGCAGAGAGAGTCCCAGTCGAGTCCCCCGAAGACCCAACCTCCACCTTTCCCGGCGCCCCCCCCACCAGTCTCCGGATCCCCCGGGAGACGGGGGCACCGGGTAACCATCACTTGTTTCCGTTGTCAGAAGCCCGGGCACTACGACAATGACCCGGAGTGCCCCATGGCCCCCCAGGTCCCCCCTGCTGCAAACCCTGCTAGACAGATAGCCAACGTAGCCCTGGGGGAGGAGGTTGAGGACACCGGGGAGTGGGAACCCGCAGCTATGGCCCTAGTATCCCTGGGAGATAGAGAGATGGTCCCTGGTAGCCTCCTGCCCTCCAACACGAAGAAGTACGGGCAGCTCGTCAAGATCAATGGCCACCAAATAGAAGCCCTGCGAGACACCGGGGCCAGCATCACCGGTGTCCTCAGGCACTTAGTCCCCGAGGAGCAGATCCTACCCAACGTCTTTTGCCCCGTAATTTCCGCAGATAATAGAGAGAGTATGTGTCAGGTAGCCCTGGTGCCGTTTGAGTGGGGAGGGGTGATAGGTAAACTGAGGGTTGCCGTAAGAACCTCCCAGCCGGTCTACGGCGCCACGAGGGCGGGCCCACCCGGGAGGAGTTCTGCCGGGAGCAAGCCACCTGTCCTTCCCTGGTCGGACTGCGGCACCAGGCCGAGGGCCAAGCCGCAGGCGACCAAACCGGAACGCACCGAGTTTATTGGGAGAATAACCTCTTGTACAGTGAGCAGAAGTCGGTGGAGCTAGGATCCGGCCGGGTGCTGGTGGTACCCCTACGCTTCCGAGACTTCCTCCTGGGCTTGGCCCACGACGTCCCCCTCGCCGGCCACCTGGGTCAGGACAAGACCTACAGCCGTCTCGTGACTCACTTTTACTGGCCTAGGATGAAAGCAGCTGTAGAAGCCCACTGCAAGTCCTGTCCCACGTGCCAGGCTAGTGGGAAGAGTGGGGGGAAGTGCAAGGCTCCCCTCCAACCCTTCCCGGTCGTCAGTACCCCATTCGAACGAGTCGGGATCGACATCGTGGGGCCCC
The DNA here is from genome assembly GCF_964204655.1 of Triturus cristatus. Classification (NCBI taxonomy): domain Eukaryota; kingdom Metazoa; phylum Chordata; class Amphibia; order Caudata; family Salamandridae; genus Triturus; species Triturus cristatus. Next base: position 211,616,616 of record NC_140592.1, read on the forward strand.
TGGATCCCCCCACCTCCCAAGGTCACCGTTTCATCCTGGTCCTAGTGGATCACGCCACCCGATACCCTGAGGCGGTCCCCCTACGCACCGTCACGGCTCCCGTGGTGGGCCGAGCCCTGATGGGGATCTTTTCCCGGGTGGGTTTTCCCCGCGAGGTCGTGAGCGATCGCGGCACTAATTTTATCTCAAAATACATGACGTCCCTGTGGCAACAATGTGGAGTGTCCTATAAGTTCACCACCCCGTACCATCCCCAAGGGAACGGCCTAGTAGAAAGGTTTAACCGGACTCTGAAAGGGATGATCAACGGCCTAGAAGAACCCCTCCGGCGTAAGTGGGACGTCCTGCTCCCCTGCCTCCTGTTCGCTTACCGGGAAGTCCCACAGAAGTCCTTGGGGTTCAGCCCGTTTGAATTACTATATGGACACCCCGTCCGAGGTCCCCTCAGCTTGGTTAAGGAAGGGTGGGAGGCAGCACCCCAGACCACCCCACGAGATGTGTTCCAATACGTTCTGGCCCTCCGGAACCAGACCAGGAATTTCCGAGAGCTGGCCGAGGCCAACCTGGAGGCAAGCCAAGAAGAGATGGAGCGCTGGTACGACCAGAATGCCACTCTGGTCGAGTTCCAGCCGGGCCAGCAGGTATGGGTCATGGCCCCCGTGAAGCCTGGCGCCCTCCAGGACAAGTGGACCGGGCCCTTCAAAGTGATTGAGCGGAAGAGTCCAGTCACGTACTTGGTGGACGTCCAGTCGCCCCGGGATCCCCTGCGGGTCCTACACGTGAACCGCCTCAAGTCTCACTTCGTGTGGACAGAACTGAGCCTCCTGCTGGCCACCGATGACGGAGCCGAAGATGAGTCCGATCCCCTCCCAGACCTCCTGTGTGTCAAGGAGAAGGATGGCTCCGTGGAAGGAGTGAACCTCTCCCCATCCCTCACTGACCAACAACAAGCGGACTGTCGCCAGCTCCTAGGACAATTCTCCGACCTCTTCTCCCTGATCCCCCGAGTCACCGACTGGTGTGTCCATGACGTGGACACCGGGGACAGCCCGCCAGTAAGACACCGAGCCTACCGAGTCCCTGACCGGGTCCGGTCCTGCATTCAAGCTGAAGTCTCGAAGATGTTGACCCTGGGGGTGATCGAGCCATCCGATAGTCCCTGGGCTAGCCCCGTGGTCCTAGTTCCGAAGGCAGCGGTCCCCGGTGTCGCCCCCGAGCTCCGATTCTGCGTGGACTACCGGGGGCTCAATGACGTCACCCGGGCCGATGCCCACCCCATTCCCCAAGCCGACGAGCTCATTGACCGACTCGGGGCGGCCCGGTTCCTCAGCACATTCGACCTCACCTGCGGATACTGGCAGATTGCGCTCACAGAGGAAGCCAAGGAGCGGTCCGCCTTCTCCACCCCAGATGGGCATTATCGCTTCCGCGTAATGCCCTTCGGAATGAAAAATGCCCCGGCCACCTTCCAGCGACTGGTGAATAGGGTCCTGGCCGGGATGGAACAGTTCAGTGCGGCCTATCTAGACGACATCGCCGTTTTCAGTTCCGGATGGAGTGAGCACCTCCAGCACCTCCGGAGAGTGCTAACCGCCAGGCAGGCCTCACAGTAAAAGCCAGCAAGTGCCAGATTGGGCAAGGATCAGTAGTCTACCTGGGGCCCCAGGTCGGGAGCGGTCAGGTCGCCCCTCTACAGCCGAAGATCGACGCCATACTAGCCTGGGAACCACCCACCACCCAAACGGAGGTCCGAGCCTTCCTGGGCCTCACTGGGTACTACCGACGATTCATCCGGGGGTATGGCAGCCTGGTTGGCCCCCTCACCGAACTCACATCCAAAAAACAGCCCAAGAGGGTGCAGTGGACGACTGCCTGCCAGGAAGCGTTCGATGCCCTAAAGAAGGCCATGTGCACGGCCCCCGTCCTCCAGGCTCCCGACTACTCCAAGGAGTTTGTAGTCCAGACCGATGCCTCCGAGCATGGCATTGGAGCCGTCCTGTCCCAGGTGAATGACCAAGGCCTAGACCAGCCCATCGCCTTCCTCAGCCGGCGGCTGTTGCCCAGAGAACAGAGGTGGAGCACCATTGAGCGCGAAGCATTTGCCGTAGTCTGGGCCCTCAAGAAGCTGCGCCCTTACCTGTTTGGTACCCATTTAAAGTCCAAACCGACCATCGGCCCTTGCGATGGCTCATGCAGATGTGAGGAGAAAACCCCAAGCTACTGCGGTGGTCAATCTCCCTCCAGGGGATGGATTTCACCGTAGAACATCGCCCTGGTACGGACCACGCCAACGCTGACGGCCTCTCCCGGTTCTTCCGCCTCAGTAAAGAGAACCCCCCAAGATGATGGGTAGTTCTCTCCGGCTTTCAGCTGGGGGGGACGCGTGTCGTGTGGTGCCGAGTGTACGATCCTAGATACGAGATTCCTCCCCTGCGGAGTCTCCCGCCAGTGCCCGGCTACGATACTTTGAGGGTGGGTCTCAGGACAGTCAGGGCCCCCTCCGGGCCCCTTCTAACAGATGGCTCCATCAGAATCCCATTACAGATGACTGTCACCAAGTCTGACCATCAATTCAGGTGAATTCTGCTCCAGGTCATGTGCCCCATGGTGATTCTACATGTATGCTAAGTAACCAAACATGAACAGGAGCAGTGCACACACATTCAAAACAAATACCACTCCCAAAAAGCCGTGCTGCATCCCTTACCCGAAGGAGATTTTCAAACTTGTCCGTGCATGTAACGCTGATTCAGCACATGTTGCTGTGTTCATGAGGAATAGCAGGAGCACAATGATGCCACCAGCAGACAGCATGCGCAAGTACCTGTGGATGGGAGACACACCAGAAGTCAGCCAAAAGAAGTACATCCGCATGCATGTGCATGTACTCGACACGTATTAGGTTGTCAACATGCTAGGTGACAATGATGACTCTGGAAAAACATTCTTCTATTGCACCATCACTCGAGTGACACATCCAAACACACCTCAGACTCACTTGGAAGACATGCAGATGGACACACACATTGCAACACATGCCACACACAGCCCAATGCGTGCACACTCAAACACTGGAACTCACCACTAAGCAAAGAAGTCGCGTATGAGCCGACTCCGCATGTCCTCTGCCGCATCCTCCTCCTCCACATCATTTGCCTCGTGCCCAAGCCCTTCATCCTCCACGGGTGGATGGTCCGGCTCATCTGGATCCAGGATGAGTGGCACAGCTTTCTCCACTGCCATGTTGTGCAGCATGCAGCACACGAGGAATATCTTGCAGACCTTCACCGGTGCATATGGGAGTGCGCCACCGGTCTTGTGGTGGCAACAGAATCGTCTCTTCAGGAGGCCAAACGTCCTCTCTATCACTCGCCTGGTCCGCCCATGGGCGTTGTTGTAGCGGTGATCGGCAGCCGTGCGGGGGTTGCGGAGAGGCATGATCAGCCATGGCATGTTGGGATAGCCAGCGTCCCCTACATGGAAACATCATGGACAAGAGTGGGTCAGGAGAAGCAGTAAGACAGGAAGATGACGTTAAATACAGGACTGCCAGAGTATACCCACCAACAATACATGCTCGTTCGTTGCGCAGCTGCAGCATCATTTCGGGCACCCTGCTACGCCTCATGATGTACGCATCGTGTGCTGATCCTGGAAAACGAGCACAGACATGTGAAATCACCATGTTGGCAAGACACACCGCAAGGGCATTAATGGAGTGGTAATGCTTGCAGTTACGGAAGGCTACCTCCTGTGCCTGTGGTGGTACCAAAGCCACATGTGTTCCATCTAGGGACCCAATGACATGGGGCATCCCTCCCAGGGCATAGAACTCACGCTTGACTGCTGTCAACTGCTCAGGAGTTGGGAATTTTATGAACTCATCAAGGTGCTCCAACATGGCCTCTAAAAATTCATGCAGAACACGGCTTAACATGGTTTGGGACATCCCACCCACATGGGCAATGGTATGTTGAAAGGTACCCGTGGCCAAGAAATGTAGGGCTGCCATCACCTTCACCTTGGGTGTCAGTGCACCAGGATACCTGTGTAGCGGTTGGAGGTGTGCTGCCAGCCGTGTCGTCAAGTCCTCAATCAAACGTTGGGGGAAGCGGTAGCGGCGTATACAGTCATTTTCCCGCATATCAGCCAAGTCCGGAATTGCTCGAGGGAGAGGCGGAGCCCTGCAGTGAATTAGAAGGGACAACGAAGAGTGAGTACAGTACACCACCAATGTCAATGTACTGAGCACATGGTCAACAGGCAATACACATATGCTACATACAGAGTCAGGTCTGTGCAATATGCCCTGGACACGTTTGCCAGCCAAGTGACACTCCTACCAAGAGACAGCTCCAAACGTTTATTCTCAACCTCATAATGCCATGCCATGAAACTAGCTGTGGGCCAGTGTAAGTGAGCAGGCAGACGCATTGCAGGAGTTACAGACAACCAAATATGTGCAGAGGAAGGATGTTTATTGTACAGACCGGTTGCGGAACACTAGAGGCACAGGTCACATGTCATAGAAAAAGGACAGACCACACACCTTGCCATGAAGGATTACATTTCAAGAAAGATCCCACATACATTGAGAGGATGCAGATATGTCCTTGTTTTGAAACTCTGTGTCGACGCATACACACACACCTTACGTCGGATTCCACATGTGGCCTGGTATGCGTAACACTGTGCCATGGCCATCTACACACAGACACATGTTGGTTGCAGCAACTGCAGATGCATTTGACCAAACACCTACAGCAAGCTAATGGCAACACACGACACATACATGACATAGTCAAATCGTGCAACGCGGGTAGTCACATGTCAGGTGTGAAAAACCCTGTAGCTGGCATCAGGGGACAGTTGCGTGTGTTGTTGACTGTGCCATGGCAGTGACGCTTTTCACAAGTGTTCTGTACTACATGCACACATGTCAAAGGAGTGAAGGGGATGTCTGGCACACAGTCCACCATCACACATGACATCTGTACACATCTCTTTTGTAAAGGAACAATGGTCCCATTCAAGTAGAGTAAATTAAGATGCCACAATTAGTACAATGAAAAATTGGGTTTTATGTTTGAAGACAGTGCAGAAATTACTGGTAAATTACAGTAAATAGTGAGGGAGAAAAATATAAAACAGTGAGTGAGTTGGTGGCAGGGTAAGAGGAAATCAGCCGATTTCCGGTACCCAGGCAAGTGATTTAAAAGGTGACTTTTTGGTGCACGAAGGTAGTTATTAACAAAAAGTCAGTAAGACATTTCATACTCCGACATTTCAATTTGCAATACAATGGAGTTTAGAAATGGTTGTCGACGACGTTTCGATCCCTTTGCGAGTGGTGGGATCTCTTCAGGACAGGAGAATGACAATTAGTTGCCTGGGGGGAAGCAGTGCAGGGAACGGGAAGGGGAGATGAGCCACACTAGGTGGTGTGTGAGGCGCAATTCCGTCTCATACGTCCGAACTGAACGCTGGTGTTGAAGGCGGGGACTCGTTGGATGGAGAGAACTCCGTGGAGGCGGGAAAGTTAACCAGTGGATTCAGGTGAGCCACTATTTGAATAATATGGCCCGTCAGATACGAGTCCGGCCAATTCCTGGAAACGTGAAAGGTTCCGAGGGAGCCGGCACGTCCGTGATAGTAGCGTTAGGAAACGCGATGAAGCCTGGGGGCGAGAGCCCAGGTACTGACAACGTAATAGTTGCGAGGTAGCCGGCACATTCGAGGCAGAGGCGTGTGATAACGCGAATAACCTGCGGGGAGGAGGGAGGGAAAATGAGCAGAGTGGGGGGGGGGTTTTGTACAAGGGACAAATTATGGGAAGAGCGACGTGGACTAACCTGTACACATCTCATCATACATCTATTGCCTTCACAACTCAGGAGTAATGTGCCACATTACAGCCTGACACACCTGTGCCCCACACATGTAGTACTGCACAGACAATGCCTTGATGTCCAGCCTTGGACAAGTATGTCAGCTCTATTCCTTTCTGTGTGCTGCCTGTCACCACTGTCAGGTGTGAAATGCACCGTACATGCGCTCTGAGGGCGTGTGTACGTTCCCCATCACTACGGGAGTGCTGCCGTAGGCCTACCCATAGTGAAACAGCCCGTACACGCGTGTGTACGGGGCGTATCACTATGGGTACGCATACGCGAGCACACCCATAGTGAAACGGCCCGTACACACGTGTGTACGGGGCGTATCACTATGGGTACGCATACGCGAGCAAGGCCAGAGTGAAACGGCTCGTACACGCGCGTGTACGGGCCGTTTAACTATGGCTTTGCTCGCTTATGCGTACCCATAGTGATACGCCCCGTACACACGCGTGTACGGGCCGTTTCACTATGGGTGTGCTCGCGAATGCGTACCCATAGTGATACGCCCCGTACACACGCGTGTACGGGCCGTTTCACTATGGGTGTGCTCGCGTATGCGTACCCATAGTGATACGGCCCGTACACACGCGTGTATGGGCCGTTTCACTATGGGTGTGCTCGCGTATGCATACCCATAGTGATACGCCCCGTACACACGCGTGTACGGGCCGTTTCATTATGGCTTTGCTCGCGTATGCGTACCCATAGTGATACGCCCCGTACACACGCGTGTACGGGCCGTTTCTATACTTTTGGGGTTCCCTAGGGCCCTGGAACTCACCGTACCTGTGTGTGAATGTCCAAATTACATAGGGGACACATGAGGGACAAGTATAAAGCCCTACATGCATGCTGGTTGTCATGGAGACCGAGTTTAAAGTTTGAATTTTTTCATCAGTTGCCCAGCTAAAGTCGGTTTGAAAGAATCTACTTTGTTGCAAAGTGGTTGTAGAGTTGACATCATGCTCAATTAAAAAAAAATGCTAAGTCACTGACTGTGGTAGGTTTAAAGGGATTGGAGGAAACATAGGATGCAAATGTGAGTGACCAATCACTCTGTACTCCTGTGAATGAAACAGGGCAGCAAGGCAGATATAAGGCAGCCAGGTCCCATGAGAGAGCACTTGCCTGCACTACCTTTGATTCCACACCACTGCTGCTGCTCGTGATTCCTCTGGCACCATGTCCAGGTCTGTGGAGAGGACCCAGCCTTTCACCCACGAGGAGAACCAAGCCCTGCTGGATGTGATCCTCCCACAGTACCCCATGCTGTATGGTGGACCAGGGGTTCAGGTGAGTGCTGAGTCCACTAGCAAAGACTGTGCCCCTTTTTTGTGACTGTGACTTCTGCCATTGTGTCCAGGTGTAACACAGATGCAATGTACTGTAGGGTGGGTCCCGGGTGGGGGAATGCCTAATGTCTCCCAGCCAGAGCAGGCTCTGGTGCATGTCTGCTCTCCTCACTTGCATTGTGTGTACTGTGACAATCACTGCATGTGGCATTACACATTCTGCCTGTCTAATCCTCCTGGGAATGTTGTTACTACAGTCCTAATGTGAATCTGTGCTCCCCCCAGTGTGACAGGTGGCAGTACCCACAGATGTGTGTTTGTTTAGTGTACCTGTGCTGAGAGTGTACAAATGATGTTTTTGTCCCCTGGACATTGGTGTCTGTGTGTAAGTCCCCTGTCATGTGGGTGAGTGCATATGTGGAGTGTAGCACCCCAGCTGCATGAGGGATGGATATACCCTGCCCATCTGATGTGAGCAGGGAGCAGTGCTGTGTGTCTGCGGTGATGGGCCAGCCCCACACCTGTGACACCCCCCAGTCTAGTGGCACATTTGCAGAGTGAGGTGAGTAGCTACAGTCGGCAATGGCAGGTGATTGTCCTGTGGCTGTGTGTGTCTGTGTACTCTGCTGAGGGCGCCTCAGTGGCCTGTGGCATGTGACTGCTTTGAGGTGCTGCACATAATCCTGGTGTCGCTTGTGATGCACAGTGTGTGCCTGGATGATTGATTGTGTCATACCCCTCATGCCACCTGTGTACTCTACAATGCCACCTAGTGCATTTTGCCTTCCACAGAGGAAAATGTCCCTATGACACAGGTGTAATGAGTTTGATGCATTCTATGCCCTGTTAAAACCAGCCAAATTGTCCTAATGTGTGTCTCTGTGACATGTCGCAGGTGTATTGATGTTGTCTCACTTTTTCATCCTCACAGGTAAGCGCCTGTGCCAAGGAGCAGATCTGGAAGGACGCCGTCAGTGCCGTGAGGCAGACCGATGGTCGGAAGCGGCGCCTAGCCCAGGTGAGGAAACGCTGGCAGGATATCCGGTGCTGGACGCGGAGGATCGCACGGGTCCTGCTGGGGGACTCACCTGTGAGCCACAAGAACCATGGGCGCCGTCGTCTGACCCACATCCACAAGCGTGTGCTGGCGGTCGTCTTCCCTGACATGGACAGGCGCTTACAGGAAAAGCAGCAGCAGGAAGGGGGTAGGTACATGTGTGTTTGTTGTGTGTCACCAGCATTTGTAAGTGCACTGTTGCATGGATACACTGCCAGGGTTTACATGTGCAATGCAGTTCCTGGTCCCCAAAGTGTAGCGGTTCTGTCCTTCCTCCCTTCCCCTCCTTGCCATGTGTACCCTGGTCTGTGTGTAGTCACACTTGCACAAGGTTATCTAGGCTGCCAGTTTATCGATGTGCCCAATGCTTGCAGCTTCATGTGTGGGGGTGTGTAACAGGTTTTGGGACCTTGCCTGTGCCCTGTCCAGTTTAGTACTTGTGGGGTCCATGTCAGTTGGCACTGATGCTGAGTCCAGACATAGGAGTGTGTCTCAAAAGTGTATTGCTTTACAGCATGCATGTCCTATTTTGTGGCCTGTGACATGATGTGCATGAGTGTGAGATATGCTGAGTGCAGGGATGGTGGCTTGTGTTGCAGTCAGTACCATTTAGGACCATGGAGTAGTGTGGCCACTACTGTCCCCTGGGGCATCTTTTCCTAGGTATCATGTGTGTAATCCAAAAATGTCGACAATCTCCGTGTCTACAGCATAGGTTGTGCTCTGTGCCATTGTACCCTGCCACCATTTGTAATTACGTGAACTCTGCTACATGTGTCCACTGTACAGGCTGACCAAATGTCCCTTGTTCATACTCACGGGGGCCAGTGCCTGTGTGTCTTGGTAAAATGGTCTGATGATGGCCATTTGTAGATGATGTATTTGTACCGGCGCACCAGGGTTTTTTTGTGTCCAATCAGGATTTCTTGCAGGCCATGTGTTTTTATTCCAGACTAAGAGATGTAAGTGCTTCCTGTGTCTCCAAAAATTGTCTCATGTAGGGGGTGGTTGGTGCGGGCAAGGCCTACATGTCTAAACCTGGAGTCTCCTTGCTAGGTCTGGGCAGTGTGTGATGTTTGTCTGGACATACACTCAAGGTGCAGTGACCCATTAATGTTGGGCATGTTTTTAACTATTACCTTTGCAGCATGTGCCTACAGTTAATAGACATGGTTCCTGCTCATCCCTTTTTACGCCAACGCTGTGTGCCGCAGATGCTGTGCTGGATTGTCCCCAGTGCCTGGCTCCTCTGTCCTAATCCATATCATGTTATTTGCTTTTGTGGCATGCTCTCCATAGTTGCTCAGTGGCATGGTGGGTCAACCAACTGTGTGTTGCAGGGCCTACATATGTACCTTGTATTGTAGATGGTACTCATGTTGCTGTTCAGGAATAGCACTGTGACCTATGTGGATTCTACTCATGTGACATATGTATACAGGTGTCTGATTATTTTCTGTCTCTTCACCTTGCCCACAGCATCGTCGGGGGACACCGAGGGAGACACTGGCACGGACCGTGTGGAGGGAGCGAGCACCAGTGCCAGCAGTGCAGAGCTGTCTGGCACATCGAGTGCCACGGAGGCTGACGGGAGTGCAGAGGAGGACCTGTCCAGTCACACCACCAGCGACTATGACGCAGACGGGTCTGAGGCTGAGCACTCCGAGGGGGCGGTTGCTGGTCCCACAGCTGACACCAGCACTCCATCACTACCCGCCCCCTCCATTCCGATCACCGGCCTCCCACTTGCTCGTGTCCCTTCCCGCCGTGCTCGGTCACCACGTGTCTCCTTCTTGCCAGGCACTGCACCCCCTGCCCCTGTCTCCACTGCTGCCACCAATGCCGAGTCTGTGGACATCCTGCGGCAGTTGCGGGTTGGTCAGACTGCAATGCTTAATGTCCTCCATGGCCACAGCCAAGTGCTGAACCAGATGGAGGCATACTTGGAGGGCATTTCAGCCGCACAGTCTGACCAGCGCAACTTGCTGAGGTCCATAGACTCGACACTGACTGCAGCAGTGGGTCTCCTGCAGCGCTACGTCCCACCCCCTACCCCTGCCCCATCCACACTTCCCACTCCCATGCCTGTCCCACGTACACCCAGACGTCAGCATGCACGCACCCCACCAGACACAGGCACCACACCAGCAGGGCAGGGCAAGCGCACACCTCCTGGAACGCACACACACAGGGTGAGGTAGGCAGACCCACTGGGTCGGGGGGCAAACGTAAGTCACACAGCCAGAGTGGGAGTCCGCATTCCGCAAAATCCACTCCCTCCAAATCCACTCCCCTCAGCTCTCCTGGCCATGAATCCAGCAAGGATTCCTTCATGGCCGCTCTGTCCCTGAGCCCAACAGTGTCACCACCCCGCAAGCGGGCAAAGGAGTCCCCGGTCAGGGTAGTTGAGTGCCCCCCCTGTCCACACCCTCCCCCAGTGGCGCTGCGACCCATTCCTCCGCCCCCCCACTCCTTGGGGCCTGTGGCTCCTTCGGGTGCAGGGGAGACGCTGGGGGACCTTGCAACCGTGTGCAGGGCCATCCTCACCACCTCCTTTGGCGCTGCCCCACCCCTGTGGTGGAGTCCTCCGTCCCTGCACCCACAACGCCTGCCCTTGGCCCTCCTGTCCCTGCGGTGCCTGGTCCTTCCCCCCCACATGATGCCCCCCCCTGTGGAAGACAGGGTGGTCTGAACTGTGCAGGCAAGCTAGGGGACACGCGGCCCACTGTGTCCCCCATCCAGCTGTGACTCATGGACTGCCCTATGGGCTTTGTAAATATTGAACTTTCTACGACCAAACAATTTTTGATCATGCTGATTAAAGCCATTTTTTGTTTCCTTTGAACACTACTGCTTTTCTGATATTGCTGTTGGTGGGGCTGCTACATGATTTTGGGGGGTGATCATGTGTTGGGTGTGTGGGAAATGTAGTAGTGTGCTGGTCATAGGGGGGACCCTGGTATCTGTGTGCCATCACAAGGTGTTAGCTAAGTTTCTTTGTTCATGTAAGCAGTTACTGCATGGTGAAATTGTCCCAAGGTGTGTTCCTTCCTCTGTGTACCCTGACATCTTCCCTGCAGGGTATTTCCAATATGTTGTGCTGAGCTGTGTGTACATTATCTGGGTGTGTGACAGACCCCTTCAACTTTGGCCATGCATGCAGAGCGATGTCTCCACCTGCATCATTCGTGGCATCCTTGGTGATCACTGTACTTGTGTATGTGGACTGTTGACATGACTTCATGTGGACATGTTCCCTTTTAGGCAGTATGCATGTGTGTACTCCCAGCCTCGCACACATGTGTTACATGTACTGCAGGGTCTTTGTGCACCTGACTGACAATTGTGGCCATTGGATCTGTGGCTACTCCACCCTTTTTCTTTCCATGGGCACTGCTGGGGGCCTCTGCACACACCCCTCCTGTGTCTGGGCACTGCTGGGGGTAATAGGCACCCACCCCTCCTGTGTCTGGGCACTGCTGGGAGGACTCTGCACACACCCCTCCTGTGTCTGGGCACTGCTGGGAGGACTCTGTGTTAGAAGGCGACCCCAGAGGGGCCCGGAGGGGGCCCTGACTGTCCTGAGACCAACCCTCGAGGTATCGTAGCCGGGCACTGGCGGGAGACTCCTCAGGGGAGGAATCTCGTATCTAGGATCGTACACTCGGCACCACACGACAAAGAGACACCACACCGAGAGTTCTTAAGAGCAAATCTTTATCAGATCGGAGTGGTAAGATCTTTATAATCAGCAAGGCAATATATATACAAGTGGAGCGCGAGCTCACAAAGTCTTGGAGGGGGGTTAGGAGGTAGCGGGACAGTCTTTGGGGGAATGGATCAAATGCAGGAGCGTATCCAGCGCACAGCTCACAATCCTCGAGCTGGGGGTTACGCTTGTCGTCGTGGGGTCCTGCGGGACCACGGGAGTCTGGGGGCGCTGCGAGATACTCAGCAGGCTCGAGTACAAGTTCGGAGGTCTTACGATCTTCAGGGAGCCGCGAGTCACTCAGCAGGGCTCAAGCGCAAGTTCGGAGGTCTTACGATCTTCAGGGAGCCGCGAGTCACTCAGTAGGGCTCAAGCACAAGTTCGGAGGTCTTATGATCTTCAGGGAGCCGCGAGTCACTCAGCAGGGCTCAAGCACAAGTTCGGAGGTCTTACGATCTTCAGGGAGCCGCGAGTCACTCAGCAGGGCTCAAGCACAAGTTCGGAGGTCTTACGATCTTCAGGGAGCCGCGAGTCACTCAGCAGGGCTCAGGTGTTTCCAAGGCGAATCTGCCGGACAGCCCCAGGGCACCCCTTGTTATAGGGCAACTCCTCTTTGATGTCCGGAGTCTGTGCAGGCAGGGGTCTTGTCACCTGGGGGTCACTTGTTGGGGGTTTCCTGCTATTGTCCTTTGATCCTTTTAGGGCCGGGTCGGGAGGAGCCCCAGACACCCAGCAGGCGTGGAGCCAGCCCTCGGGGAGGCCGGCGGGTCGATCGAAACCCACCTTCCCAGGGAAGCGCAGAGGTGTGATGAAACTGCTCCTCCCTCTCTCATCCCAAGGGGAGCGCGATGTCCTCCAGCCGGAGTGGCGCCTGTAGGCTAGGGTCGCGCTGGGGCCGGGCGGCCATCTTGGTGCATGAAGTGGGCACGCGGGCCCGGGGTGGCCGAAGGAGGAAGGCCTACGGACGGGGGAAGTCCGGGTCGGGTGTGTGTGTTCTGGTGGGAAGGATCGGCCAGGCCAGGGGCTCGGGGCTGGTGTGAGGTGCAGGGGTCAGGTCTGACTATGTTACGAGAGCCGGGTCTAACACGCGTCCCCCCCAGCTGAAAGCCGGAGAGAACTACCCATCTTCTTGGGGGTTCTCTTCGCTGAGGTGGAAGAATCGGGAGAGGCCATCGGCGTTGGCGTGGTCCGTACCAGGGCGATGTTCCACGGTGAAATCCATCCCCTGGAGGGAGATTGACCACCGCAGAAGCTTGGGGTTTTCTCCTCGCATCTGCATGAGCCATCGCAAGGGGCGATGGTCGGTCTGGACCCTGAAATGGGTGCCGAACAGGTAAGGGCGTAGTTTCTTGAGGGCCCAGACTACTGCGAACGCCTCGCGCTCGATGGTACTCCATCTCTGTTCCCGGGGCAACAGCCTTTGGCTGAGGAAGGCCACGGGCTGGTCCAGACCCTGGTCATTTACTTGGGAGAGGACAGCCCCGATGCCATGCTCGGAGGCATCAGTTTGTACCACAAACTCTTTGGAGTAGTCGGGGGCCTGGAGGACGGGGGCCATACACATGGCCGTTTTCAGCGCATTGAACGCCTCTTGGCAGGCAGGGGACCATTGTGCCTACTTGGGCTGCTTCTTGGACGTGAGCCCCGTGAGGGGACCGACCAGGCTGCCGTAATTCCGGATGAATCTCCGATAGTAGCCCGTGAGGCCCAGAAAGGCTCGGACCTCTGTTTGGGTAGTGGGAGGTTCCCAGGCTAGGATGGCGTCGATTTTGGGTTGTAGAGGGGCGACCTGCCCGCTTCCGACCTGGTGCCCCAGGTAGGTTACCGAACCTTGCTCAATCTGGCATTTGCTGGCTTTCACGGTGAGGCCCGCCTGGCGTAGGGCGGTTAGCACCCTCCGGAGGTGTTGGAGGTGCTCGCTCCATTCTGAACTAAAAACTGCGATATCGTCGAGATATGCAGCGCTGAATTTTTCCAGCCCGGCCAGGACTCTATTTACCAGTCGCTGGAAGGTGGCCGGGGCATTTTTCATCCCGAAGGGCATTACGCGAAAGCGATAGTGCCCATCCGGGGTGGAGAAGGCGGACCGCTCCTTGGCTCCCTCTGTGAGCGCAATTTGCCAGTAGCCGCAGGTGAGATCGAAGGTGCTGAGGAACCGTGCAGCTCCGAGCCGGTCAATGAGCTCGTCGGCTCGGGGAATGGGGTGGGCATCGGCTCGGGTGACCTCATTGAGTCCCCGGTAGTCCACGCAAAAGCGGAGTTCCGGGGCGACCCCGGGGGCGGCTGCTTTTGGGACCAGGATCACGGGGCTGGCCCAGGGGCTGTCTGAGGGTTCGATCACGCCTAGGGTCAACATTTTCGAGACTTCGGCTTGGATACAGGACCGGACCCGATCGGGGACTCTGTAGGCTCGGTGTCTCACTGGTGGGCTGTCCCCGGTATCCACATCATGGACACACCAGTCGGTGACCTTGGGGACCAGGGAGAAAAGGTCCGGAAACTGCCCTAGGAGCTGGCGGCAATCCTCACGTTGCTGGGGAGTGAGAGACGGGGAGAGGTTCACTCCTTCTACGGAGCCGTCCTTCTCCTTGGTGCATAGAAGATCGGGGAGAGGATCCGACTCTTCTTCGGACCCGTCGTCAGTGGCCAGTAGGAGGCTCAGCTCTGTCCGCACAAAGTGAGGCTTGAGGCGGTTCACGTGGAGGACCCGGAGGGGGTCCCGGGGTGACTGGACGTCTACCAAGTACGTGACCGGGCTCTTTCGCTCAACTACTTTGAAGGGCCCGGTCCATTTATCCTGGAGAGCACAGGGTTTCACGGGGGCCATGACCCACACCAGCTGGCACGGCTGAAACTCGACTAGCACGGCATTCTGGTCGTACCAGCGCTTCATCTCCTCCTGACTCGCCTCCAGATTGGCCTCTGCTATTTCCCGGAACCTCCTAGTCTGATTGCGGAGGGTCAGGACGTAACGGAACATGTCTCGGGGGTGCCCCGGGGTGCCGCCTCCCACTCTTCTTTGACCAGGCTGAGGGGCCCCCTGACGGGGTGCCCGTAGAGTAGCTCGAAGGGGCTGAAACCCAAGGATTTCTGGGGAACTTTTCGGTATGCGAATAGGAGGCAGGGGAGCAGGAGGTCCCACTTACGCCGGAGGGGCTCTTCCAGGCCCGCGATCATCCCCTTCAGAGTCCGGTTAAACCGCTCTACCAGGCCGTTTCCTTGGGGGTGGTACGGGGTGGTGAACTTGTAGGACACCCCGCACTGTTGCCATAAGGACCTCATGTATCGGGAGATAAAGTTGGTATTGCGATCGCTCACGACCTCGCGGGGAAAACCCATGCGGGAGAAGATCCCCATCAGCGCCCGGCCCACCACGGGGGCCGTGACGGTGCGCAGGGGGATGGCCTCAGGGTAACGAGTGGCATGGTCCACCAGGATGAGGATGAACCGGTGCCCCTGGGAAGTTGGGGGTCCAGAGGTCCTACAATGTCGATCCCGACCCGCTCAAAAGGGGTACTGACGACAGGGAAGGGCTGGAGGGGAGCCTTGCGCTTTCCTCCACTCTTCCCACTGGCCTGGCACGTGGGGCAGGACTTGCAGTGGGCTTCTACATCCGCTCTCATTCTGGGCCAGTAGAAGTGAGTCACGAGGCGACTGTATGTTTTGTCCTGACCCAAGTGGCCTGCGAGGGGGACGTCGTGGGCCAAGCCCAGGAGGAGGTCTCAGAAGCGTAGGGGTACCACCAGCACTTGGCCGGACCCTAGCTCCACCGACTTCTGTTCGCTGTACAGAAGGTCATTCTCCCAATAGACCCGGTGCGTTCCCGTCTGGTCGCCTGCGGCCTGGGCCTCTGCCTGTTGCCGGGGCCTGACCAGGGAGGGACAGGTAGCTTGCTCTCGGCAGAACTCCTCTCGGGAGGGGCCCCCTTCGTGGCGCCACTGTGCTAATTCGGGCAAATCGCCTAACTCAGTGTCTGGGGTGGAGTCGGAAGGCGGTGGTTCGTCACTGGCGAGCGACTCTTCTGGTGGGGGGATGTGGGGGCCCTCGGCCGGGACCATCCCATCTTCAGGGGTCGGGGCGTCGTCGACGTCCCTCAGGGGGGTTAGTCGAGCCGCCATGGATCGAGTAGTGGCGCACACCCACTCAGGGAGGCCCATCCCTAGGTGGGTCTTGCGCTCAACTTGCCCCCAGGGGGAACTTTCCAGGTCGTTCCCCAGGAGACAGTCGACGGGCTGGGATGTTCTCACTGCGACCTTCAGTTTACCGACCACCCCTCCCCACTCGAAAGGCACCAGGGCTACCTTACATAGGCTTTCTGTGTTGTCGGCTGAAATGACAGGGCAAAATACGTTGGGGAGGACCTGGTCCTCGTGGACTAAATGGCTGAGGACACCGGTGATACTGGCCCCGGTGTCACGGAGGGCTTCTACTTGGTGGCCATTGATCGTGACGAGCTGCCCATATTTCTTTGTGTTAGAGGGCAGGAGGCTCCCAGGGACCATCTCTCTATCTCCTAAGGACACTAGGGCCATAGCGGCGGGTTCCCACTCCTCGGCCTCCTCAACCTCCTCCCCCAGGGCTACATTGGCTATCTGTCTAGAGGGGGGTGCTGCCTGGTTGGTGCGTGGGGCCATGGGGCATTCAGGGTCGTTGGCGTAATGGCCGGGCTTCTGGCAACGGAAAAAAGTAATGGTTACCCGGTGCCCCCGTCTCGGGGGGGGCCGGATACAGCTGGTGGGGGTGCCGGGAAAGGCGGAGGTTGGGATTTCGGGGGGCTAGCCTGGGGCTCTCTCTGCCCTCCCTGGTTTCCCCCCCTCTCTGGCGGGGTGGTCCCTGACTGGCTCGGGGGTACTCTCCTACAGGGCCCCGGGAGACCCGGGTGTTGGTCCAGCGATCCGCCTCGACAGCCAGCTTTCTCGGGTCCATGATCTTGCTGTCGAGCAGATGCTGGCGTAGTTCCACAAAACAGTTGGCAGCCAGGTGTTCCCATAACATAAGGTCAGTTAGTTCTTCCAGGGTGGTTACCTTGCTGCCCTTGATCCACCCATCGAAGGCACGGCTGAAGAAATTCACATATTCCACCCAGGTGGTACCCGGGATCTTCCGGCAGTCCCGGAACCGCTGGCGGTACATCTCCGGGGTGAGGCCGTACCTTGTGAGGAGGGCCGCTTTCATGTGTTCATATGAGGTCTGCATGGAGGTGGGTAGGTCGAGCAGGGTGTCTCTTCCTTCGCTCAGGAACCGTCCCCATAACCCAGCCCCCCAATCCTTCAGCGGTACCCGGTGGGAGGTCATGGCAACCTCGTAGGCCCGAAACCACTGCTGAATGTCATCATTCTTGTAATATTCCTTGACCACATCCTTGGGGATGTGGACCTTCTGTTCCGTCGGGGCGGCCGCCTCCCGGTTCCCCGGGGGCCGCGCTTCTTCGCTTCTTGCTTTCAGTTCTATTTCCTTCAAACTGCGTTCATGCTCTAGTTGAAGTCTCCTTCCCTCGTGTTCTCGTTGGAGTTTCTTCTCTTCCAGTTCTCCTTGCACTCGCAACTGTTCTACTGCTATCTTTTTCTCAGCTAATTTCAACTCGCCCTCAATTTTGAGTTTGGCTAATTCGAGCTCGTGATGGCGACTTTTTTCTCTGTCTGCGAGTTCCTCCGGGGATAGGCCCCCGTCTGGTACGAAGCCTCGCACCTGGTTGCTGCTGCGTTCTCCTTGGGAGGGTCCTGCTTTGTCGTGGGGCTCCACCGCTCCTTCTGGGCGGGGGGCTCCCGAATCCACCCAAGCTTTCAGTGCCTTTTGCATATCTTCTTTGGTGTTGAGACCAGTGGTAGCGATTCTGAGTTCCTTACAGAATTGCTTTAGTTCCCTGTGAGTGTACTCTTCCAGCTGTTCCACCTGGAACACGGTACTGGCGTCGTCTTCTACGAGAACCACGGTGTTTCCTTCTGCCATCTTTGTCGGTAGTGCGTCAGCCGTTCACGGTACGATCTCTAGATTATGGGCCCGAATCCCGTCGCTTGCCACCAATGTTAGAAGGCGACCCCAGAGGGGCCCGGAGGGGGCCCTGACTGTCCTGAGACCAACCCTCGAGGTATCGTAGCCGGGCACTGGCGGGAGACTCCTCAGGGGAGGAATCTCGTATCTAGGATCGTACACTCGGCACCACACGACAAAGAGACACCACACCGAGAGTTCTTAAGAGCAAATCTTTATCAGATCGGAGTGGTAAGATCTTTATAATCAGCAAGGCGATATATATACAAGTGGAGCGCGGGCTCACAAAGTCTTGGAGGGGGGTTAGGAGGTAGCGGGACAGTCTTTGGGGGAATGGATCAAATGCAGGAGCGTATCCGGCGCACAGCTCACAATCCTCGAGCTGGGGGTTATGCTTGTCATCGTGGGGTCCTGCGGGACCACGGGAGTCTGGGGGCGCTGCGAGATACTCAGCAGGCTCGAGTACAAGTTCGGAGGTCTTACGATCTTCAGGGAGCCGCGAGTCACTCAGCAGGGCTCAAGCGCAAGTTCGGAGGTCTTACGATCTTCAGGGAGCCTCGAGTCACTCAGCAGGGCTCAAGCACAAGTTCGGAGGTCTTACGATCTTCAGGGAGCCGCGAGTCACTCAGCAGGGCTCAAGCACAAGTTCGGAGGTCTTACGATCTTCAGGGAGCCGTGAGTCACTCAGCAGGGCTCAAGCACAAGTTCGGACGTCTTACGATCTTCAGGGAGCCGCGAGTCACTCAGCAGGGCTCAGGTGTTTCCAAGGCGAATCTGCCGGACAGTCCCAGGGCACCCCTTGTTATAGGGCGACTCCTCTTTGATGTCCGGAGTCTGTGCAGGCAGGGGTCTTGTCACCTGGGGGTCGCTTGTTGGGGGTTTCCTGCTATTGTTCTTTGATCCTTTCAGGGCTGGGTCGGGAGGAGCCCCAGACACCCAGCAGGCGTGGAGCCAGCCCTCGGGGAGGCCGGCGGGTCGATCGAAACCCACCTTCCCAGGAAAGCGCAGAGGTGTGATAAAACTGCTCCTCCCTCTCTCATCACAAGAGGAGCGCGATGTCCTCCAGCCGGAGTGGCGCCTGTAGGCTAGGGTCGCGCTGGGGCCGGGCGGCCATCTTGGTGCATGAAGTGGGCACGCGGGCCCGGGGTGGCCGAAGGAGGAAGGCCTACGGATGGGGGAAGTCCGGGTCGGGTGTGTGTGTTCTGGTGGGAAGGATCGGCCAGGCCAGGGGCTCGGGGCTGGTGTGAGGTGCAGGGGTCAGGTCTGACTATGTTACGAGGGCCGGGTCTAACACTCTGCACCCACCCCTCCTGTGTCTGGGCACTGCTGGGGGTGATAGGCACCCACCCCTCCTGTGTCTGGGCACTGCTGGGAGGACTCTGCAACCACCCCTCCTGTGTCTGGGCACTGCTGGGAGGACTCTGCAACCACCCCTCCTGTATCTGGGCACTGCTGGGAGGACTCTGCAACCAGCCCTCCTGTGTCTGGGCACTGCTGGGAGGACTCTGCACATACCCCTCCTGTGTCTGGGCACTGCTGGGGGTGATAGGCACCCACCCCTCCTGTGTCTGGGCACTGCTGGGAGAACTCTGCACACACCCCTCCTGTGTCTGGGCACTGCTGGGGTGATAGGCACCCACCCCTCCTGTGTCTGGGCACTGCTGGGAGGACTCTGCAACCACCCCTCCTGTGTCTGGGCACTGCTGGGAGGACTCTGCACACACCCCTCCTGTGTCTGGGCACTGCTTGGGGTGATAGGCACCCACCCCTCCTGTGTCTGGGCACTGCTGGGGGGACTCTACACCCACCCCTCCTGCGTCTGGGCACTGCTGGGAGGACTCTGCACACACCCCTCATGTGTCTAGGCACTGCTGGGAGGACTCTGCAACCACCCCTCCTGTGTCTGGGCACTGCTGGGAGGACTCTGCACACACCCTTCATGTGTC
The DNA here is from genome assembly GCF_964204655.1 of Triturus cristatus. Lineage (NCBI taxonomy): Eukaryota > Metazoa > Chordata > Amphibia > Caudata > Salamandridae > Triturus > Triturus cristatus. The sequence goes on from NC_140592.1 coordinate 211,636,508, forward strand.
TGGGCACTGCTGGGGGTGATAGGCACCCACCCCTCCTGTGTCTGGGCACTGCTGGGAGGACTCTTCACACACCCCTCCTGTGTCTGGGCACTGCTGGGAGGACTCTGCACCCACCCCTCCTGTGTCTGGGCACTGCTGGGGGTGATAGGCACCCACCCCTCCTGTGTCTGGGCACTGCTGGGAGGACTCTGCACACACCCCTCCTGTGTCTGGGCACTGCTGGGGATGATAGGCACCCACCCCTCCTGTGTCTGGGCATGGCTGGGAGGACTCTGCACACACCCCTCATGTGTCTGGGCACTGCTGGGAGGACTCTGCAACCACCCCTCCTGTGTCTGGGCACTGCTGGGAGGACTCTGCACACACCCCTCATGTGTCTGGTCACTGCTGGGGGTGATAGGCACCCACCCCTCCTATGTCTGGGCACTGCTGGGAGGACTCTTCACACACCCCTCCTGTGTCTGGGCACTGCTGGGAGGACTCTGCACCCACCCCTCATGTGTCTGGTCACTGCTGGGGGTGATAGGCACCCACCCCTCCTGTGTCTGGGCACTGCTGGGAGGACTCTTCACACACCCCTCCTGTGTCTGGGCACTGCTGGGAGGACTCTGCACCCACCCCTCATGTGTCTGGTCTCTGCTGGGGGTGATAGGCACCCACCCCTCCTGTGTCTGGGCACTGCTGGGAGGACTCTTCACACACCCCTCCTGTGTCTGGGCACTGCTGGGAGGACTCTGCACCCACCCCTCATGTGTCTGGTCACTGCTGGGGTGATAGGCACCCACCCCTCCTGTGTCTGGGCACTGCTGGGAGGTCTCTTCACACACCCCTCCTGTGTCTGGGCACTGCTGGGAGGACTCTGCACCCACCCCTCATGTGTCTGGTCACTGCTGGGGGTGATAGGCACCCACCCCTCCTGTGTCTGGGCACTGCTGGGAGGACTCTTCACACACCCCTCCTGTGTCTGGGCACTGCTGGGAGGACTCTGCACCCACCCCTCATGTGTCTGGTCACTGCTGGGGGTGATAGGCACCCACCCCTCCTGTGTCTGGGCACTGCTGGGAGGACTCTTCACACACCCCTCCTGTGTCTGGGCACTGCTGGGAGGACTCTGCACCCACCCCTCATGTGTCTGGTCACTGCTGGGGGTGATAGGCACCCACCTCTCCTGTGTCTGGGCACTGCTGGGAGGACTCTTCACACACCCCTCCTGTGTCTGGGCACTGCTGGGAGGACTCTGCACCCACCCCTCATGTGTCTGGTCACTGCTGGGGGTGATAGGCACCCACCCCTCCTGTGTCTGGGCACTGCTGGGAGGACTCTTCACACACCCCTCCTGTGTCTGGGCACTGCTGGGAGGACTCTGCACCCACCCCTCATGTGTCTGGTCACTGCTGGGGGTGATAGGCACCCACCCCTCCTGTGTCTGGGCACTGCTGGGAGGACTCTTCACACACCCCTCCTGTGTCTGGGCACTGCTGGGAGGACTCTGCACCCACCCCTCATGTGTCTGGTCACTGCTGGGGGTGATAGGCACCCACCCCTCCTGTGTCTGGGCACTGCTGGGAGGACTCTTCACACACCCCTCCTGTGTCTGGGCACTGCTGGGAGGACTCTGCACCCACCCCTCATGTGTCTGGTCACTGCTGGGGGTGATAGGCACCCACCCCTCCTGTGTCTGGGCACTGCTGGGAGGACTCTTCACACACCCCTCCTGTGTCTGGGCACTGCTGGGAGGACTCTGCAACCACCCCTCCTGTGTCTGGGCACTGCTGGGAGGACTCTGCAACCACCCCTCCTGTATCTGGGCACTGCTGGGAGGACTCTGCAACCAGCCCTCCTGTGTCTGGGCACTGCTGGGAGGACTCTGCACATACCCCTCCTCTGTCTGGGCACTGCTGGGGGTGATAGGCACCCACCCCTCCTGTGTCTGGGCACTGCTGGGGGTGATAGGCACCCACCCCTCCTGTGTCTGGGCACTGCTGGGAGGACTCTGCAACCACCCCTCCTGTGTCTGGGCACTGCTGGGAGGACTCTGCACACACCCCTCCTGTGTCTAGGCACTGCTTGGGGTGATAGGCACCCACCCCTCCTGTGTCTGGGCACTGCTGGGGGGACTCTACACCCACCCCTCCTGCGTCTGGGCACTGCTGGGAGGACTCTGCACACACCCCTCATGTGTCTGGGCACTGCTGGGAGGACTCTGCAACCACCCCTCCTGTGTCTGGGCACTGCTGGGAGGACTCTGCACACACCCCTCATGTGTCTGGGCACTGCTGGGGGTGATAGGCACCCACCCCTCCTGTGTCTGGGCACTGCTGGGAGGACTCTTCATACACCCCTCCTGTGTCTGGGCACTGCTGGGAGGACTCTGCACACACCCCTCCTGTGTCTGGGCACTGCTGGGGGTGATAGGCACCCACCCCTCCTGTGTCTGGGCATGGCTGGGAGGACTCTGCACACACCCCTCATGTGTCTGGGCACTGCTGGGAGGACTCTGCAACCACCCCTCCTGTGTCTGGGCACTGCTGGGAGGACTCTGCACACACCCCTCATGTGTCTGGTCACTGCTGGGGGTGATAGGCACCCACCCCTCCTGTGTCTGGGCACTGCTGGGAGGACTCTTCACACACCCCTCCTGTGTCTGGGCACTGCTGGGAGGACTCTGCACCCACCCCTCATGTGTCTGGTCACTGCTGGGGGTGATAGGCACCCACCCCTCCTGTGTCTGGGCACTGCTGGGAGGACTCTTCACACACCACTCCTGTTTCTGGGCACTGCTGGGAGGACTCTGCACCCACCCCTCATGTGTCTGGTCACTGCTGGGGGTGATAGGCACCCACCCCTCCTGTGTCTGGGCACTGCTGGGAGGTCTCTTCACACACCCCTCCTGTGTCTGGGCACTGCTGGGAGGACTCTGCACCCACCCCTCATGTGTCTGGTCACTGCTGGGGGTGATAGGCACCCACCCCTCCTGTGTCTGGGCACTGCTGGGAGGACTCTTCACACACCCCTCCTGTGTCTGGGCACTGCTGGGAGGACTCTGCACCCACCCCTCATGTGTCTGGTCACTGCTGGGGGTGATAGGCACCCACCCCTCCTGTGTCTGGGCACTGCTGGGAGGATTCTTCACACACCCCTCCTGTGTCTGGGCACTGCTGGGAGGACTCTGCACCCACCCCTCATGTGTCTGGTCACTGCTGGGGGTGATAGGCACCCACCCCTCCTGTGTCTGGGCACTGCTGGGAGGACTCTTCACACACCCCTCCTGTGTCTGGGCACTGCTGGGAGGACTCTGCACCCACCCCTCATGTGTCTGGTCACTGCTGGGGGTGATAGGCACCCACCCCTCCTGTGTCTGGGAACTGCTGGGAGGACTCTTCACACACCCCTCCTGTGTCTGGGCACTGCTGGGAGGACTCTGCACCCACCCCTCATGTGTCTGGTCACTGCTGGGGGTGATAGGCACCCACCCCTCCTGTGTCTGGGCACTGCTGGGAGGACTCTTCACACACCCCTCCTGTGTCTGGGCACTGCTGGGAGGACTCTGCACCCACCCCTCATGTGTCTGGTCACTGCTGGGGGGACTCTTCACACACCCCTCCTGTGTCTGGGCACTGCTGGGAGGACTCTGCACCCACCCCTCATGTGTCTGGTCACTGCTGGGGGTGATAGGCACCCACCCCTCCTGTGTCTGGGCACTGCTGGGAGGACTCTTCACACACCCCTCCTGTGTCTGGGCACTGCTGGGAGGACTCTGCAACCACCCCTCCTGTGTCTGGGCACTGCTGGGAGGACTCTGCAACCACCCCTCCTGTATCTGGGCACTGCTGGGAGGACTCTGCAACCAGCCCTCCTGTGTCTGGGCACTGCTGGGAGGACTCTGCACATACCCCTCCTCTGTCTGGGCACTGCTGGGGGTGATAGGCACCCACCCCTCCTGTGTCTGGGCACTGCTGGGAGAACTCTGCACACACCCCTCCTGTGTCTGGGCACTGCTGGGGGTGATAGGCACCCACCCCTCCTGTGTCTGGGCACTGCTGGGAGGACTCTGCAACCACCCCTCCTGTGTCTGGGCACTGCTGGGAGGACTCTGCACACACCCCTCCTGTGTCTGGGCACTGCTTGGGGTGATAGGCACCCACCCCTCCCGTGTCTGGGCACTGCTGGGGGGACTCTACACCCACCCCTCCTGCGTCTGGGCACTGCTGGGAGGACTCTGCACACACCCCTCATGTGTCTGGGCACTGCTGGGAGGACTCTGCAACCACCCCTCCTGTGTCTGGGCACTGCTGGGAGGACTCTGCACACACCCCTCATGTGTCTGGGCACTGCTGGGGGTGATAGGCACCCACCCCTCCTGTGTCTGGGCACTGCTGGGAGGACTCTTCACACACCCCTCCTGTGTCTGGGCACTGCTGGGAGGACTCTGCACCCACCCCTCCTGTGTCTGGGCACTGCTGGGGGTGATAGGCACCCACCCCTCCTGTGTCTGGGCACTGCTGGGAGGACTCTGCACACACCCCTCCTGTGTCTGGGCACTGCTGGGGGTGATAGGCACCCACCCCTCCTGTGTCTGGGCATGGCTGGGAGGACTCAGCACACACCCCTCATGTGTCTGGGCACTGCTGGGAGGACTCTGCAACCACCGCTCCTGTGTCTGGGCACTGCTGGGAGGACTCTGCACACACCCCTCATGTGTCTGGTCACTGCTGGGGGTGATAGGCACCCACCCCTCCTGTGTCTGGGCACTGCTGGGAGGACTCTGCACACACCCCTCCTGTGTCTGGGCACTGCTGGGGGTGATAGGCACCCACCCCTTCTGTGTCTGGGCACTACTGGGAGGACTCTGCAACCACCCCTCCTGGGTCTGGGCACTGCTGTGAGGACTCTGCACACACCCCTCCTGTGTCTGGGCACTGCTGGGGTGATAGGCACCCACCCCTCCTGTGTCTGGGCACTGCTGGGAGGACTCTGCAACCACCCCTCCTGTGTCTGGGCACTGCTGGGAGGACTCTGCACACACCCCTCATGCGTCTGGTCACTGCTGGGGGTGATAGGCACCCACCCCTCCTGTGTCTGGGCACTGCTGGGAGGACTCTTCACACACCCCTCCTGTGTCTGGGCACTGCTGGGAGGACTCTGCACCCACCCCTCATGTGTCTGGTCACTGCTGGGGGTGATAGGCACCCACCCCTCCTGTGTCTGGGCACTGCTGGGAGGACTCTTCACACACCCCTCCTGTGTCTGGGCACTGCTGGGAGGACTCTGCACCCACCCCTCATGTGTCTGGTCACTGCTGGGGGTGATAGGCACCCACCCCTCCTGTGTCTGGGCACTGCTGGGAGGTCTCTTCACACACCCCTCCTGTGTCTGGGCACTGCTGGGAGGACTCTGCACCCACCCCTCATGTGTCTGGTCACTGCTGGGGGTGATAGGCACCCACCCCTCCTGTGTCTGGGCACTGCTGGGAGGACTCTTCACACACCCCTCCTGTGCCTGGGCACTGCTGGGAGGACTCTGCACCCACCCCTCATGTGTCTGGTCACTGCTGGGGGTGATAGGCACCCACCCCTCCTGTGTCTGGGCACTGCTGGGAGGACTCTTCACACACCCCTCCTGTGTCTGGGCACTGCTGGGAGGACTCTGCACCCACCCCTCATGTGTCTGGTCACTGCTGGGGGTGATAGGCACCCACCCCTCCTGTGTCTGGGCACTGCTGGGAGGACTCTTCACACACCCCTCCTGTGTCTGGGCACTGCTGGGAGGACTCTGCACCCACCCCTCATGTGTCTGGTCACTGCTGGGGGTGATAGGCACCCACCCCTCCTGTGTCTGGGCACTGCTGGGAGGACTCTTCACACACCCCTCCTGTGTCTGGGCACTGCTGGGAGGACTCTGCACCCACCCCTCATGTGTCTGGTCACTGCTGGGGGTGATAGGCACCCACCCCTCCTTTGTCTGGGCACTGCTGGGAGGACCCTTCACACACCCCTCCTGTGTCTGGGCACTGCTGGGAGGACTCTGCACCCACCCCTCATGTGTCTGGTCACTGCTGGGGGTGATAGGCACCCACCCCTCCTGTGTCTGGGCACTGCTGGGAGGACTCTTCACACACCCCTCCTGTGTCTGGGCACTGCTGGGAGGACTCTGCACCCACCCCTCATGTGTCTGGTCACTGCTGGGGGTGATAGGCACCCACCCCTCCTGTGTCTGGGCACTGCTGGGAGGACTCTTCACACACCCCTCCTGTGTCTGGGCACTGCTGGGAGGACTCTGCAACCACCCCTTCTGTGTCTGGGCACTGCTGGGAGGACTCTGCAACCACCCCTCCTGTATCTGGGCACTGCTGGGAGGACTCTGCAACCAGCCCTCCTGTGTCTGGGCACTGCTGGGAGGACTCTGCACATACCCCTCCTCTGTCTGGGCACTGCTGGGGGTGATAGGCACCCACCCCTCCTGTGTCTGGGCACTGCTGGGAGAACTCTGCACACACCCCTCCTGTGTCTGGGCACTGCTGGGGGTGATAGGCACCCACCCCTCCTGTGTCTGGGCACTGCTGGGAGGACTCTGCACACACCCCTCCTGTGTCTGGGCACTGCTGGGAGGACTCTGCACACACCCCTCCTGTGTCTGGGCACTGCTTGGGGTGATAGGCACCCACCCCTCCTGTGTCTGGGCACTGCTGGGGGGACTCTACACCCACCCCTCCTGCGTCTGGGCACTGCTGGGAGGACTCTGCACACACCCCTCATGTGTCTGGGCACTGCTGGGAGGACTCTGCAACCACCCCTCCTGTGTCTGGGCACTGCTGGGAGGACTCTGCACACACCCCTCATGTGTCTGGGCACTGCTGGGGGTGATAGGCACCCACCCCTCCTGTGTCTGGGCACTGCTGGGAGGACTCTTCACACACCCCTCCTGTGTCTGGGCACTGCTGGGAGGACTCTGCACCCACCCCTCCTGTGTCTGGGCACTGCTTGGGGTGATAGGCACCCACCCCCCCTGTGTCTGGGCACTGCTGGGAGGACTCTGCACACACCCCTCCTGTGTCTGGGCACTGCTGGGGGTGATAGGCACCCACCCCTCCTGTGTCTGGGCATGGCTGGGAGGACTCTGCACACACCCCTCATGTGTCTGGGCACTGCTGGGAGGACTCTGCAACCACCCCTCCTGTGTCTGGGCACTGCTGGGAGGACTCTGCACACACCCCTCATGTGTCTGGTCACTGCTGGGGGTGATAGGCACCCACCCCTCCTGTGTCTGGGCACTGCTGGGAGGACTCTGCACACACCCCTCCTGTGTCTGGGCACTGCTGGGAGGACTCTGCACCCACCCCTCCTGTGTCTGGGCACTGCTGGGGGTGATAGGCACCCACCCCTTCTGTGTCTGGGCACTACTGGGAGGACTCTGCAACCACCCCTCCTGTGTCTGGGCACTGCTGTGAGGACTCTGCACACACCCCTCCTGTGTCTGGGCACTGCTGGGGTGATAGGCACCCACCCCTCCTGTGTCTGGGCACTGCTGGGAGGACTCTGCAACCACCCCTCCTGTGTCTGGGCACTGCTGGGAGGATTCTGCACACACCCCTCCTGTGTCTGGCCATGTACACTCCATACATACACAGGTGTGGGTACTGTCCATACATACACTGTTGGGGTGGGGGTACGGTCCGTACATACACTGTTGGGGTGGGGGTACGCTCCATACGTACGCGGGTGTGGGTACGGTCTGTACATACACTGTTGGGGTGGGGGTACGCTCCATACGTACGCGGGTGTGTACGGACCGTACATACACTGTTGGGGTGGGGGTACGCTCCAAACGTACGTGGGTGTGGGTGCGGTCCGTACATACACTGTTGGGGTGGGGGTACGCTCCATACATACACTGTTGGGGTGGGGGTGCGCTCCATACGTACGCGGGTGTGGGTACGGTCCGTACATACACTGTTGGGGTGGGGGTACGCTCCATACATACACTGTTGGGGTGGGGGTACGCTCCATACGTACGCGGATGGGGGTACACTCCGAACATACGCGGGTCTGGGTATGCTCCATGCATACACGGGTGGGGGTACGGTCCGTACATACACTGTTGGGGTGGGGTACGCTCCATACATACACTGTTGGGGTGGGGGTACGCTCCATACATACACTGTTGGGGTGGGGGTACGCTCCATACGTACGCAGGTGTGGGTACGGTCCGTACATACACTGTTGGGGTGGGGGTACAATCCATACATACACTGTTGGGGTGGGGGTACGCTCCATACGTACGTGGGTGTGGGTACGGTCCATACATACACGGGTGGGGGTACGCTCCGAACATACACGGGTCTGGGTACGCTCCATGCATACACGGGTGGGGGTACGGTCCGTACATACACTGTTGGGGTTTGGGTACGCTCCATACGAAGGCGGGTGTGGGTACGGTCCGTACATACACGGGTCTGAGTACGCTCCATGCATACACAGGTGGGGGTACGGTCCGTACATACACTGTTGGGGTGGGGGTACGCTCCATACATACACTGTTGGGGTGGGGGTACGCTCCATACATACACTGTTGGGGTGGGGGTACGCTCCATACGTATGCGGGTGTGGGTACGGTCCGTACATCCAAGGGTGGGGTGTTGGTACGCGCCGTACATACATGGGTGGGGGTACGGCCCGTACCCAGGCCTTCGGAACGTGGGTACGGGCCGTACCGCCATTATTGGGGTGATGTAGGGGTGGGCGTGGTATGACTCGTACCCACGCTCTTAAGGCATGGGTACGGTAAGTACCGGACTTGTTGTGTTGCCGGTTCGCGTCTACATCCACATTCGTTGCTGGACACGCCCCCACCCCCTCGAAGTGACCAGGCCCTGAAGGTCAGGTATGTCCAGGGCATGTATGATTTGTGACTTGGGTGGGGGTTTTGTGTCCTGCCCCAGCCCCCCCCCTTTGCCCCTGGGTGTTGTTCTGACCTTCTGCGGCGTCTGCGTCGGTTCCTGTAGAGCAGGTGGACTGCTATGAGGGTTGGGATGACACGTAGGTTCGGGTCCATGGCTGTCCGTCGCGTACAGGTGCTCCTTGTGCGCGTCGTCCTGATTTCCCGGCAGTTTTTGGCAGGCGGAGAATTTAATCCGTGCGGGGTGACGTCGGTGCGGTTCGTACTTCCTGGTTCGTGAAACGCAGCCTGCAAGCGTCCCGACGTCACGTCGGCGCTTTCCCGGATCACATTTGCATGTATATTTTCGTTGGTCGGTGATTTGTACGATTCGTACGGAAATGGTGTTTCCGTGCGAATCGTACTTGCATGTCTGTAATGTTTTTTAACCGGGTACGAGTCGGACAGGGAAAACGCTCCGACCGACGGTTCGTACCCGGTTTTTCCAGGATCGGAATCGACACCTATATTTTTGTAAACAATATTTAATACTTCGATATTTTTGCAATCGATATTACTTACCTAACAATCGATATTCTTGACCACGATATTTTTTCCATCGATATTTCTGTTCCACGATATTTTTACCTCGATATTTATGTACATCAATATTTATACATCGATATTCAAGCTCTGCACCGTCCAGGAGGGATGTGGTGTTGGGGTCCAGTTCATTTCGAGGTGAAAGTTGAGGTCTCCCAGCAGGGTGTAGTTGGTGGATGCAATGGCATGCGGGGAGATGATGAAGTTAGTGAGCGGTCCATGTGGTCCAGGTGGTCGGTAGATGAGGGTTCCTCGGAGGGTGGTGGTAGGGCTGGTCAGTATCTTGAAGTGAAGGTGTTCCAAGAGGTCTTTGGTTTCATCGGGGAGTGTGGTCAGGCGGAGGGTGGATTTGTGGACGATGGCGGTTCCTCCTCCCGGGCGAGTGGGGCGGTCCTTCCTGGCGATCTTGTATCCTTGGAGAATGGCGATGGCGATGTCTGGCCCCGAGGTGGTGTTGGTCCAGGTTTCGGTGAAGAACGCTACATCCGGGGTGGTGCTCTCAAGGAGGTCCCAGATTTTGATTGCGAGTTTGTGCAGGGATCGCACGTTGTGGATGATGCGTTGCTAGGTCTTCGATACTGGTGCGTTCTTGCGGTCGGGTTGTGCTGGGTCCATGTTCCTAGCGGTGCTGTAGGTTTGTCAGCAGCGGTGACAAATGAAGGGTCCATGGGTGTCGGCTGGTGAGGCTAGCATGCAGTTGTTGTTGCGGCCTGGGTTGGGTATGTGGAGGGGGTACATCTAGCCATATGACACAAAGGCTGGTGAGATGTAGTTCTGGATGTGTATATTAAGGAGTTACCATTTGGTGCTGATATTTAACGAATTATATGTAACGTAAAATGCACAGTTTTAGGAAATGCTAGAAAGTTATATTTGTGTGTTACACAGATGGGCTGTGCAGGTATCTGAAGAGTGGACTGTGTATATATATATATTTATACAAATATCCATAAATACCATTATAGAAGCAGCACTTATTTATCTATGCCATGACTCATTTTCCACTGTGCTTTTGAGAGATAGCAACGGTGTAATAACACTGTTTCTGATATTAATTTAAAATCTACATTTTAATCATGTTGTTCGTATTTGTGGGATAGGATATCAGAATTGCCTAGTCTCAAATTAGAAAATAAATTAGAAAACAAAAATCGAAGGGGAAATGAGATGTGCGTTCAAGGTATCCTATGTGAAATACTATTATGAATATCAATTACCAAGTTTAATGAGACGTTTTGAAAAGGCAAAAGACAGTCTATGTTCAAGCAAATATGTTAATTATATTCCAGTCTGCGCTTTTGGGAATTCGATGTGTTGGGTAAATTATACATACTTTCTCTCTTAGAAGTGATACTGTCATTATGAATATTAAATGGTCTGAATGTGCGCGCGATTGTTTCTCTGAATGTTCCTGAGACTGTCAGGGTAGCCTTGTCTGTGGTCAATATCTACTAATTGGAACCTATTCCCTTTGGAAAAAATGATCCAATGAGGAAAACATAATGCAGAGTAAAGATGCAATGAAAGAAACATGTGGCATGCATTTAAATGTTTGTGTTTGCATCAGTTCAAGCAAATATGTTAATTAAATGATCTCGGGCCCTGTTGGGAATTTAGAATGCTGGGTAGATTATAAAATGTTTTATCACTTAAAAATGATGCTCATCGTGAATATTTGATAATATGCATATGCATACATTTATGAAAAATGAAAGCTTATTATCTTTATTGGATAACTTCGCATCTAGTTGTGATTCTACTGAGCGTATCTGCATTACTGGGATTGTACTGTGAAATGGATCCCAAGACCATAATTGGCATTCTCGCGGTTTTAACTACTTCCGGGTCGCTCGCTTTCCTATAACAAAAGGGGCTGAAGATTTTTATGCATGCCCTCCTGGAACACCCTTTGTGCCGAAGTATAATTAGCATCTGTGCTGAGTAAAGTGGGGTGTCACTCCTTTGCATTTGCATTCGTGTGAGTGTGGGTAAGGCTCATTCCACTGAGGACACACATTTGTCTATCTGCCTGCTCTGTAGTACATATGAAGGTGCAAAGTAAAAAGCATTTTGAGTTAAACTGTTTCCCACCCCGAAGGTGTAGCTGGAGTTCAGTTAGTTAAACCTCGTAGGATGGCTTTATGGAGGGACATCGAGGGCTGTAGGGGCCGCCACTAATTGGGAACTACTATTACTCCTGGCGCAGTGCCCCTGGATCTTTTCAAAGATGCAATGACAGAGCAACAGAAGATCTCTGTCGATGCTTCTGCAAGGACACTGTTATACCTGCTGCTCAGCCAGTGTGACTGTGGTGGTGGAATGTTGGATGAGTGAGGGAATCAGTTGGAGGATGGGCTGAGCAGCAGGACGGCTGCTCCTGGTGGGGCTCTTGTTATAATCTTACTTAATAAACCAATTTACATAATCTAACTTGGAACTGGACATATCTTCTTTGTACAACATATTTTGGTGATTATTTTTAAAGGAGCGTGAGAAGAATCTATGCATGTGAACTGAGAGAGACAAGAAACTAAGCTGAGGAAAGAAGAGTTTTACAGAAACCTTAAGTACAGAGAAAGACTGTATGCCCTTCAGCCCCTCCAGTGTCCTGGGCATGATGGAACTAAATACATCTTCACCTGCACGATGTAATCAATTGACAACATGGCATAAGTAAGCAACAGCTTTTATGACCAAGTTACACCTATATGTGTGTGCCCCTGCCTGCATTGTGTGATGATACGAGCTGCTTGGTCGTTACTCAAAGGCTGGCAATGCCGGTGTCACAAAGAAGCAGTTCGGAGTGCTCAGGAAGTGTGAGGAACCAAACTGTGTTGTGGTCGGTTACATGCTTGGTGTTGAGGAGAGCGGAAAAGAAGGGGATGTTGGCACCCGCTCTGGTTGTGTTTGCTAAAATCTTGGTACAAACTTTAGCAGCGTTGTGCCAACTTCATTTTTGAAAATTGGCATAAGAAATTTGAACTCACCTCAATGGTCTGCCTCGTGTGCCTTATCTTCGCGGTGCCAGCTCAAGCCCACACATCGGGAGCTCGTAGATTGTTGAGGAGCCCGACGTCGTGCAGTACGTACGTGCCTGGAGCCACCCGGCACAGCCCCTAGCGTACGTGTGCTGTTGAGGACCCGAAAGTATGTTTCTGGCAACTGCCCTTTCGTTCGTGTAATGCTTTCCTCAAGTGTAAAGCTACTATGGGAAAAACAGATAATGGGTGTGCTTCAAACCTTCCTGCGATTGGTGTCCTCAGGTCGGTGACAAGTACATGGGCTGGGACATAGTTGGAAAGTGACACAGTTAAAGCAGTAAGACTCATGCATGGTTCCATTTCTCATCGGATGCTTAACTTGAAATGGGGACGTCGGCGGAGGATCTACTCGTGTGCTGAGTTATGACATTAAACGGTTATGGGTACAAAACTAAAAATAGCAGAAAACCTCATGGATGTAGCGCTGAAGTTTATGGATCATTGTTAGAAATGGGGGCCTCTAGTTAGCAAGGGTTTGCACCTTTGTCCAAGGAGGGACCCTTCCTTCTAGCCAGGATAAGGGAGTTACACTCCTAAAATTACCCCTGCTCACCCCCTTGGTAGCTTGGCATGAGCACTCAGGCTTATCTTAGAGGCAGTGTGTAAAGCATTTGCACATAACCAACAGTAATACAGTGTAAGCACTACAAAAGGACACCACACCAGTTTAGAAAAATATCCAATATTTTCATATACTCAAAACAAGACCAAAAACAATATAGAATCCACAATACAGTACTTAAATATTAGATACTTTGCAAGATGTCTCCTAAACTACAGAAATACCTCGAAAGTACGAGTCCGTAGCTCAGTCCGGGACAACAGCGATGCTGAAAATATCACAGTCTAACAGTTCCAGCAGACCACGTCAATACGGGCAGCAACAGCGTGAACAGACTCGGTAACAGTACCTTTCTCGTTGCGGTTTACACGGAGGTGCGAGCCATTCGTGGCACCCGTCGCGGTTGCGTTGCAAAAAGGAAGCGGTGCAGGGGGCGGTGTCCTCTTGATGCTGTACAGGCAGCGGCTCGGTGACGATCGTCCAGATTGTGTTGGTGAGACCAAGGCTTACGGTGCAGGGCGAGACCGTGCTCGATGCGGTGCTGGCAGGTTACGGTGCAGGCAACAAAGCCGGTTTGCGGAAGCTGGCGTCGGTCGGCCCAGACAGCTGTGTGGGACAAGGTGGTGCATCGCAAAACCTTACGAGCGGTGCCCCAACCACAATGAGGTCATTGGTGTCGAGTCAGCAGCAGCAACAGCGTCAGTGGGACCAGGCTGGCAAAGTGAAGAGAGGCGGAGCCGACTGTGGTGCCCACAGGTCACGGAGCAATCAGCGTCTCGGTGGTGGTGGCGGCTGCCGTTGTCGTTGGTGAGACCAGGGTTGCGGTGCGAGATGCGGACGCTACGGTCTGCGGTGCCGCCAGGACACTGAACCAGCGACAAAGTCAGTGATGGAGTCGGTTGTGGATCCTTTCTCTCTGGCAACTGAAACAGCGGTTCCAGAAGCGGTACCCAGAGGTTGGTGATGTCTTTGCAGTCCCTGTGACTTCAGAACAGGAGGCCAGCTCGATTTCAGGTCCTTGGAGATACTCAGCAAATGTGAAAAAAGTTCAGTCCAGTCCTTTCACTGCCCAAGGCAGAAGCAACAACTGCAGGCCAACCCAACAAAGCTACAACACCGCAAAGGGGCAGTACTCCTCCTGGCAACTCTTCCTGAACTTCTCCTTGGCAGGTTCCTTCATTCCAGCTAGTTCTAAAGTTCTGGGGTCTGGGCCCCAATATTTATACTCAAAAATCCTTTGTCCTCTCAGGCAGAAAGTGTCTGTGCTTAGTTCAAACCAGTTTGGCCCTCTCTGGCCCAGCTTCTCATCAGGAGGCAGAGACAGCATTGTCCAAAGCAGACATGGCCCATTCAGGTGCAAGGGATATCCCCTCCCACCACTCTAAATGCAGACCGAACCTATTCAGGTGCTAGTGATAACTCTTTCCACTAATCTGAATGCAGCCCAGGTCCATTCAGCCCACCCCTGACCCATCTAGACTCTCTGGAGCCATGCCACATCCCCAACCCCTGTCACTCCAAAGCCAGACAGTCAATACACATCCTAGCATAGGCACACGGTATGGCTAAGCAAGAAAATACCTACTTTCTAGTAGTGTTTTTTCAAACACAGAATGTAAAAATCACCTTTACTAAAAGATGCATCTTTAGATTCTGAGTTCAGGCATACTAAAATGTATTTTCCTATCTGATCCCAAAGGGAAGTTAGATTTATAACATGTTATAAATTAACTCCCATACTTTCCTATGATATCCTTTCAGTAGTGAAAAACAAAATGCACTGTAATTCACTACCAGGACACGTTACACACGCCAGTACATGTCCTACCTTTAATATACACTGCACCCTACCAACAAAGGTACCTTGGGCCTACCTTAAGAGTGACTGATATGTAAGAAAAGGGAAGGTTAGGGCCTGGCAAGTGGGTGCACTTGCCAAGTCGACATGGCAGTTAGAAACTGTGCACAGACTCTGCAGTGGGAGGTCTGAGTTACCTTTTCAGGGATACCCATGTGGGTGGCACAATCAGTGCTGCAGGCCCACTAGTAGCATTTGATTTACAGGCCTTGGCAGTGGTAAAGTGCCCAGAGTCCTAAAACCAACAACAGCAGGTCAGGAAAAAATAGGAGGAAGAAGCAAAACATTTGGGGATAACCTGGCAAAAAGAGCCATTTCCAACACAACCCCCTTCCAGCCTAAAGCCAGCGTAGACCAATCCATATCTCGAAGGGCTTTCCTGCTTGAGGCAATAGAACATGGAACCTGGCCCGCAACAGCAGGGTTTATTCCCGTTCTATGCCTCCCTGAACCCAGTTGGGTCCCTCTATCTATACTCTCAGGGCCCACTACGCTGACTCATGGGGCACCCTTCTTCTCATCTGTGGACACCATCTGTGCAGCACCTAACCTTACTTTGCTCACAGATGTGTCCCAACAGGCAGACAGTACCCACATGGCCAACACAGTGGTGTGGACCAGTCCACCCCCAGGGTGTGACTCCTGTCCCCCTCCCAGGGGCAACTCTGTCCACCAGGACAACAAACCACAGTGGTCACTGACAGCTGTCAGTGATGAGAGCCAGGCCTTAAGCCTTTCAGGCCTCTTTAACCTCTGTGGTGTCAGAGAGTTGGGGGCGGTAGCCCCAGGTGCCTGGCACCCTTTCCCATACTCCCTCCTGCCAAGTCAGGTATGACATCCTGACACTGGACCACCAGCCAGGGTCTGTACCCTGTGGCTGGACAGGAGACTGGGGTGGGCTCTCCCACACCCTGTCCCCATCGGCTCTGCATCACCCGATCGAGAGCAGCCCCCTCAAATCCAGATATTTCAGGGCACCTGTGACAGGTGTTCTGCACAATTCTCCCACCAGTTCAGGGGTGCTATCCTGCAACTGGCCCACCAGCCCAGGGTCTGTACCCTGAGGCTGGACACAGGGCTGGGGTGGTCTCTCCCACACCCAGTCTCCCTCCCTGGGACTCTGTACACTCCCATCTGGAGCAGTACCCCCTTCCAGAATTGTCAGGACAACTGTGGCAGGTGTCCTGCACAATTTGCCCACCAGTTCAGGGGTGCTATTCTGTAACTGGTACACCAGCCAAGGGTCTGTACCCTGAGGCTGAGCAAGGGACTGGGGAGGGCTCTTTCACACCCGATCCTCCTCCCTGGGGCTCTGTACCCTCCCACCTGGAGCAGCGCCCCCAGAAGACAAACTGGTAGGGGCACTGTTAGCAGTCACCCCTTCCTCCAGGTCAGGTGGGTCACCCTGAACCTGCTCCTCCAGCCCAGGGTCTGTACCCATAGGCTGGACCTGTGCCTGGCAACCCAGGACTTCGGGGAGAGCACGCCAACCTCCCCCAAGAGAAACACACTCCTCATGAGCTGGGCCAGAGTCTGCCTGGCGCAGGTCTCCAGCCACCTGTCCAACTTACAGAGCATGAAGACCCCCCAGGCCAGAAGTGGCCTCACCAGTGTCAGTCCTGGGGTGCTCTGACCTCAGAGCTGGCAACCCCTAACCCACTGGTCCTTCCACCCTTTTCTCTGGACTCATGCATCCTCCCAACTGGAGCAGTGCTGCCAGACACCAGAACCGGTGGGATGCTTCTTACAGCAGTCTCCGCCAGTTCCCCAGACACTAGGGGATCCTCCTCAATGGGTGGCCTTCCAGTACAGCCTAGGCTCCCAACGTGGTGTACCCTCATGCACCCACCCAGGCTATGGGACCGGGTTTCAGGCACCTTGGGCCGCAGTCCATTCCCACTCCTTTCTCCAGAACGCTCCCATTGATTGCGCCTTGATTGATTCCTGCTTTCTTCCAAATTATCTCCTTGACCAGTGGTTTCCGTACTCCGCCTGATTCCATTTTCCCGCATACTAGATTGATGTCTGCACCAATCCCGGATTGACTCTGCCCCTCTCCCACCTCACACTGCCTTTAATTTGTATGTAACCAGTCCTGATGATGGCCTAGACTTCCGCAGGCCGAAACGCCGTCGACTTCAACAGCGTAACTTCTGCTACCCCTCTTTACAGACACCCTACCTATTGTCTTCTGTAATTTGTGCATCATTTACTGCTTGGATGTATTGAATATGTAAAACATTTTGTACCACTTTGTTCTTCGTTGCGCCCTACACCACCGCTGTATATACCACATCACGTGCCACTTGCGCCGTCACAAACTTCACGAGCACTTGTGCACAGTATCCTGTTGGTTACATGTTCATTAATGTAACGCACTGCTAGTTTACCATGTGCTTGTACATATGATGTTTAATATGTCCAACCTGTTTTAATTGAGTCTAATACAAAGCAACCTTTACATACATACGTCTCCCTGTGTTTCTCCCCATTCGGATTTAATCCATTGCAATTCATTATGCTTACTTTATTTGTTCTTCAAATGATACCCATATTGAGACATTGTAGTTTGATATAGTTTACTGCCCCAGTCTCTCTGTGGTTTATGGGCTACCTCCTGTGGTCTGATACTTTGATGTAGGAGCAGGCTCTACCGCCTGCTCTGGTTCTGAAGATAAGTAGGGTCTCTGCCAGGGCGAGGTCAGTGGAACAGAGGTTCCTCTTGGGTACGTTGAAGGAGACTTGAAGGTTACCCTCTTCTCAATGGGGAGTCCATGGAGGTTTCGTAGGTGTGGGGCCATGTGCTCATGTTGTGGGGTTCCGAGGATGAGTCTGGCCATGGTGTTCTGGATGGTTTGGAGCTTGTGTAGCAGGGTTTTGTTCATTCTGGGCTACAGGGCGTTGCCGAAGTCCAGTCTGCTTGCTACTAGTGCATGGGTGACCGTCTTTCTGCATTTGGTGGGGATCCACTTGAAGGTCTTTTGGAGGATGTAGAAGGAGTTGAAGATAGTCAAGGCGATGGCCTTGATCTGGCGGGTCATGGTGAGGGAGAGTCTTGGATGATGCCGAGGTTCTTGGCATGGTCCGTTGGATTGGCTGGGTTTCCGGGAGTAGGGAGTCACCAGGTGCTGTCTCACGCCGTGGGGGATGGTCCAAGGATGAGGACCTCGGTCGTCTCCGAGTTCAGCTCTAGGCAGCAGTCACCCATCCAGGCTGCGACGTCTTTCATTCCTTCTTGGAAGCTGAGTCTGGTATCTTCGGGTGTCTTCGTGAGAGAGAGGATGAGCTGGGTGTCGTAGTTGGTTCCCTTCTTGCCATTTTATGTCAGCCAGGCCAACTGGCATGTTTGTGGCACTTTAGGGTCTGTTTGAGGATTAGTTGTGTGGTAGATTGTGTATGTTGTGTTGTGGGTAGAAAGGGAGAAGGGATTATGATTAATATGATTATTATTCTTATTTGCAAGTATTATGTTATGACATGTTGTGCAAATTGCATTCAATGTTTTCATCTGTCTTTGTATGCACATTTGCAATTAATGTGTTAAGTGTAAAGAAAGGAGATGTGTTACACCCGCTGCTCACCCAGTATGACTGTGGTGTTGGGAATTCGGTGTGTGATGATGTGGTGGAATGTTGGATGAGCGAGGGAGTCAGTTGGAGGATGGGCTAAGCAGCAAGAAGGCTGCTCCTGGTGGGGCTCTTGTTATCATCTTACTTAATAAACCAACTTACATATTCTAACTTGGAACTGGACATCTCTTTTTTGTACAACAGACACCCTGCCATCCTGCCCCTGAGTGGTCCCATGAAGGCAGGGAAGAAAGATAGCTGCAGGCGGTCTAATCTTGTCCTGTCAAACTTATAGAATTTACACTGACATAGTTGCCTGAAGGGAAAAAAGGAAGCAGTGTAAAAAGCCTCATCTGTCCTATATATGAGCTAAAGTCATCAATGGTTAAAGGACAGGGAGTGTGTCCCTTAAAGGACGAATCCCTCACCGACCCAGAATTAGCATCAGCCACAGCTCCTCCATTAGGGCAGAGGAGCATCGCCACGCCTGCAGCACAAAAGATAAACACAGATTACAAAAATGGTAATTAACCTTTTATTATTCTGCATGCCGCTTTTCTGCTCATCGTCCGGAGGGGAGAGACAACTGGCAGCAGCATCTCAGTGAGTTTTTTGGCGCTGTGCTACTCTGAAATTTAGTGTTACTAGCCACCCTGGTTGGCATACTTCATTATCAGGCCTCTCCTCACATTGGTGTGCAAAGCCACCAATGTCGGCTTCTACCCTGATAAATCAGGTGAACTCTTGGGGATGGAATATAGTTCAGCAATCGTGGCCTCGGTACCCAGTGATTTGGTGTGGGAAAGTTTGATGGCTGGTCCTAATGAAAGCCTTTTTTGGGCACTACATAGGGTTGAAACCAGTGGCGGCCGCTACAAAGAAAGGGTGGCGAGGTGGGTGCAGGGAGCGTGGGGGGGGTTACATGGGGGGTTAATAATAATGAACAAAAATTGTAACTTACCTTAAGCTGCCGGCCACCTCCTGCGTTGCATCACTCCACCGTGTTCCTCGTAGTTCCCAGCAGACACTGGGACAGACTCCCTGTGTAATCCCTGTGCTCCTCTCATGCTATCAGAGCAGCATGCGGATTGGCCTATGTTGTCTGAAAAGACTCTCTGCTCAGGACAGGGAGTATGTGCTGTTTCTCCAGCCTGGTTGTTCAATACAGCTGGGCTGGAGAAACCTAAGTAGCATGTCTGAGACGGCCGTCCAAACACACATGCACACTTAGAAGTGCACATAGCACTCCTCCTCCCATGGCCCGGCTCACCCCTCCCTAAACACGCTGGCTCAGAGCCGGCAAATGACAAATAAAATCATGATAGAACATTGTTTTATTTTTTATCTGCTGGCACTGAGCCAGTGGGCCGACTTTCCTCTGCCATTGCGGAAGAGCGGCCACTGGTTGAAACATTTCGACCTACTGAAAAAAAGTTGAAAAATTCTATATTTATTTTATCCCTACCCATTGGGGATCTTCAGTTAAAGTAATTGTGTCCACCTGGAGGTAGTTTTACTAATTCCTCCTCACTATATCACAAAAAACTCTATCACACCAGTTCATTTGGTATCCAGGCCTGAAGGCTGGACCATATTTAATCCCCATTACCAAGGTATTCAGCAGAGCAAAAGGCAAATCCAACACAAATTAAAAAGTATTCAAAATTAGGTAAATATACAGGGAAATGGTGCAGTCGGAGAATAACTTAATGAAATGAGCAGAATGTTACTGCAAAGAGTTTAACAGAATTTTACTGGTGAATATGAAGGAGACCTAAAGTAACATGATGCTGAGCTGCCATCAAGTCTGAACATAAGGAGGTTTTGAAGCTTGAAAATAATGCAAGTAACGCTGCCCATCATCCACCTTTTGATGTTAAATACAAGGTTTTCTTAGTCCAGAGTTGGTTGTATTTATCAGTGAAGGTGTTTATAATTTTACTCAAAACTGAGCAGCAGGTAGTTGACTAGTACACCGACGATTGTTGTTTGTCTACAAATGTGAGACTGGTTCAATGTGATTGTCATTTTTTCTGATATTCAGAGAGAATAGTCTTAACTCAACACCACAAAAAAGATCCTTCTGCTTGGGAAAGATTTCTCCCATTTTACACTTATGCTGGTGTGCAGAGTTAGGTAAGGAATTACTGCTTGGTATAGTTCATCCATGGAGAAGGATATCAATATAATCCAGCTCTCACAAGTCAAAGGTTCATCTCATGATCATAGGTCAGATCTTGAAGGATTAGACAATCATAAATCTTACATTAATGCCCATATTGCATTATTTTTCAGCACTCTCCTCAATCTCCTAAATTCTTGGAAAATAAATTGCAGTACAATCCAGAGTATATGCAGGTGCACGTATGTTCTTGAGATAGTAATGGGTTGAGCACATCAAAACAGCTTTCAAACGGCTGCACTGGACCTCAGTCATAACCCCTTAAAGAGGGTTTGCTGAAGCCTTTCTCTCCATGCCATCAGACAACACATTGTTTCCAATCACCACAAAGATTCTATAACCACAATCTCCTCTATGACTGAAGCCTTTGATTTGCCCATACAGCAGGGCATCCAAAAATGAGTGCAGCCTATGTCGAGGGAGAAGAAAGTTCAAGATTCAAGAGCTGCCTCATGGTTTCTATGGCTGGGTGGGTAACTTGGGGGGCTATTGCACAACCTGGTTGGGGGTTGGAGCGGGTGGGGGGAGGGTTCACCTGAGTTTGGGGGGTAGATTTGGAGTTTGTTTGTTTTGTAGTGTTGAGTCAGGAGAAGCGAGCCAAACTGCTGTGCCACATACCGTATATTCCTCACTGCCCTGTCGAAAATTGTATTCCTTGCTGTATTATGATCGCTTCCATGCAATGTGGCCCGGTGGGTTGCGGGACTGTGCTGTGCGCGTCGTCTGTTGGTGGTTGAGTGGATTATCACAAGGCTTGAGCGTATTGTTTGATCGTTACTTCTTCAAGTTCCTATCGCCATGACGCGAATAACCTGCCTTACCTGGAATGTGCGAGGCTTGAATGACAGACGCAAGGTCAGGTTGGTTCAGGCCTACTTACTTAGAAAAGATGTAGACATTTGCCTCTTGCAGGAGACTCACTTGACAGCTAATGCAGCACAGCTGCTTAAGCATAATCGATGGGGAGAGATAGTTCACGCATCTTATTCCAATTACTCCAGAGGGGTGGCGGTCCTGATACGAAGAGGTCTCCAGTGGACAACGCACGAGGTGCTCAGGGACGCGGGAGGCCGCTATGTGCTGCTTGTGGGTACGCTGTGTGGCATGAGACTGGTGCTGGTGAATGTGTACGGCCCTAACGATGATAACCCAGATTTCTTCGGGGAACTATGGCATGCGGTGCAGGCTCGTGGCCCGGCAGCGATCTTAGGGGGGGGGGACTACAATGTCGTAATCTCAGACACTATGGATAGGCAGGGCGCTACTAGAGAACACCACCCTAGGGCATCAGAGGCGCTTGGCTGTATCGTACAGGAGACAGGGCTGGTGGACTCCTGGAGGGTATTACACCCAGGGGACCGCGCGGGCACATGTCGCTTTCCGATCATGCCCCGGTGCTCCTCACGTTGTCCACTCCGGCCCAATATATACAGCCATTTAGCTGGCGGTTTCCCTCGCGGGCGCTGCGCGATCAGATATTTCAGCAGGCACTGCGCGAAAAGCTCGAGGAATACTTTGCGATTAATGAGGGCACCGTGGACTCGCCGGGCATGCTCTGGGAGGTTTGTAAGGTGGTGACGAGAGGGCACTGCATGTCGCTGAAAACAGGGGTGCTGAGATCAATTCGCGATTCCCTGAGCAGACTGGAAATAGACCTTGCGCGACTGGAGTCTGACTTGATAAATGCGCCATCAGACAGAGTGCGTGCGGACCTTAGATCGCAGCTCACTAGGTACCAGGAGGAGGCGGACAGGGAAGTCGCATACCTATCTAAAGACTGTCGGGCTAGGCGATATGGCGAGGGTGACCGAGCCGGACGCACGTTGGCGCACATGTTGCGCGCGCCACGTGGGTCGGACCATATACTAGAGTTGCAGCGTGCGGAGGGTGACGTGGTGCGTGAGCCGCCAGATATCCTGGACACGATGACAGATTTCTATAGGGATTTATACACCACAAAGGTGACACCAGAGGAGAAGGTGCTCAGCGACTATCTAGACACCATTGCCTTAGCGTGGTTCAGCAATAGTGCCAGACAATACATGGACTTGCCGTTCACGCAAGAAGACATACGGGCGGTAATTGCAGGCCTTCCGCCTTGCAAGGCGCCGGGCCCGGACGGGCTGACGGCGGCCTTCTACAAGGAATACGCGGACATCCTGGTCCCGAGGCTACATGGTGTGTTTGAGGAGGCAGTGGAAAAAGGGACCCTCCCCCAGTCACTGCGGGAAGCACTGATCATCACGCTGATTAAGCCTGGCAAGGACCCAAAGCGCCCAGACTCCTACCGCCCACTGTCACTAATAAACCTCGACGCCAAAATATATGCTAAACTGCTTTCTGACCGCTTAAAGTACATGCTGCCACAAATCGCGCTCTCTGACCAATCGGGCTTTGTGTTGGGGAGGTCCACTTCTCATAACCTACGAGTACTATTTGGGCTCTTGCATTATTTGGATCCCAAAGTCCAAGCCGCCGCGGCACTGTTGGATGCGACGAAGGCATTCGACTCTCTGGAATGGCAGTTTTTGCGGACGTTATTTACCCGAATGGGATTTAGTCCGCTATTTGCCAGGCGTATTGGCATATTATATAATGGTCCAGCGGCTAGGGTGAGGGTGAATGGCCAGACATCTGCCCCTATCTCCATCACCAGAGGGACCCGAAAGGGATGCCCATTGTCGCCGTTGCTATTTGCAATTGCGACGGAACCACTGGCAGCCCGCTTGAGACAACATCATACTCAACGTAGCATTGGCTTTACGTCGCGCGGTCTGCTAATTTCTATGTATGCCGACGACATCACCATCTACATGATGAACCCGTCGGAGAACTTTGACCCGTTGATGAGGGAGGTAACTCGCTACAGTGGGCTCACCGGTATAGATATCAATTGGTCCAAATCGGCCATGCTACCCTTAACGGAGGGCACGCACAAGTGTCACACGGAATTCCCGATCGACTGGGTCACGGATGAGGTCAAGTACTTGGGTATAAGGATGAGCCGCTCAGTTCAAGAAATACAGTTGGCCAACTTTGGTGTGGCCATGGAGTGGCTGGAGAGTAAAGTTAAGAGGTGGAAAGCGTTGCCGCTGTCATTGACGGGCCGCATAGCCATTGCAAAAATGGTTGTGGCGCCTAAATTCCTCCACCTATTCGCTAACATCCCCATACCGTTGACGATGGCGTTCTTCCGCAGACTTCGCTCCGCGATGATTGAACTGGTGTGGGCAGGTAAGCAGCCCAGGGTGGCCTGGAACCTCCTTACGCTCCCCTTTCGGCAGGGGGGTCTCGCAGCCCTGGACCTTGAGTTGTATGCGTATAGTGCACAGGCCCAATACTTGCACTATTGGCATCACCCGATTCCCTACCAGCCTCACGTGGCCATAGAGACAGACGTGGCGGCCCCTTGTCCTATACGGACAGCTGTGTACCAGACCTACAAGCGATCCCAGGAAGACGTTAACACCGTAGAGATGGTGCATTGGGCCTGGTCCAACATTGCGAAGCGTGCGGGTATGGTGGACCTATATGCCCCAAGTATGCCATTGGAGGCCAACCCTCTGCTGAGTCCGCTTACGGACGCGGCGGTAGCGCGACGAGCGCACGCATGTGGCTTGAAGGTGGCGGGGGATTTATATCCGGATGACTCTTTTCTTCCGTTACAATCTCTGGCCGCGGCGCCTGAGCCGACAGCCTCTGAGCTCCTCTTGTACTACCAATTGCGGTCGGCTTGCAGGCACAAATATCCCATGTTCCCGAGCGCCCCACCAACGCTGGCAGCTCTGGAAGACATTCTGTCGAACTCCTCCCCGCGTAAATTGATAAACGCATCTATAGGACCACACAAAGCACGGCACCCGTTGCGCACGTTGATTCCAGGACCTTATGGGAGGAGGACGCAGGCATACGTATTACAGAAAAACAGTGGGAATTCTGTTGCACCCAACTCGAACACCTGTCGCCTAATTATAGACTGAGACTAATACATTTTAATTATCTGCACAGGACATACTGCACGCCCATACAACTGTTCAGGATGGGCCTCCGATCCGACACGACCTGTTGGAGATGTGGTGAAAGCGAGGCCACGTTCCACCATCTAGTTTGGACATGTGGACCAATACACAGATTTTGGGTTACAGTTTTCAACATTATAGGGAAAATAGTGGGAGTGGCATTGGTACCAGACCCGCTTGTGGCCCTCCTGGGCTTTGTGCTGAATGTACCTAGGGCTTCACGTAAACTCACTGCCCTCTTATTATTGCTTGCCAAGCGCCAAATAGCGATACATTGGAAGAAGAAAGCTCCCCCGAAGGCGTCTGTCTGGGTGGGATCAGCGGTATACTGTAGGGAGCAACTGACTGCGTACTGGGACCAACTGCCGCAGCGTTCACGACCTGCTGATGTGTGGCAGCCGTTGGTG
This sequence comes from Triturus cristatus, assembly GCF_964204655.1. Classification (NCBI taxonomy): domain Eukaryota; kingdom Metazoa; phylum Chordata; class Amphibia; order Caudata; family Salamandridae; genus Triturus; species Triturus cristatus. The sequence continues at coordinate 211,661,623 of NC_140592.1, forward strand.
GAGTGGCTTGCAGGAACGGAAGTGGAGGGAGATGACTGAGTTGACTGGTCGGAAGGCTGTTGATGAGATGCAGACCGGAGATGGCTGTCTTGTGGGGCGCGATAGTGGGGAGGGCGCCGGCCTGGTACGAGCGCCATGTTAGCTGAACCTGCGTATAGCCGAGATGGGAGAACTAGTGTTTGTGCGGCTCTGATGGTGCGAGGTCGCAGGGCGAGGGCAGTTGGGATATTTGCCCTTCGTATTGGCGGGTTCCTCCCTGACTCTCGCTCAAAGTTGGTATTGTTGGATTGCTCACAAATCTGTCACTATTTGTGTTGTACTCTAATATACGATGTGACATCGCTCATGCGGCTCGCCGCACTGACAACATGCCGCCTGCCTCCGGGTTGTTGGCTGAATAGCAGTGTACGAATTGATGAGACAATAAAGGTTTTTGAAAATCAAAAAAAAAAAAAAAAAAAAAGATTCAAGAGCTGCCTAAATACCAGTCGCAAGGTTCTGTGAAGTACCAGAGGATGAGAAGGAGAGAGAGGATGAAACAACAATAAAATTGTAGCTAAACACCATAGCCAATGCCACCGGAATTGTTTTGGCCATCCTTTGTTTGGCGGCGGTGATGTACCAAAACAAGGATAACAACGATGATCCTTCCTTGCACTCATATGATATCTTGCAGTATGTGAGAACATTCATTTTAAACAAGTGAGAGTTTATTCAAAGCATTGACCATTGCTACAGGTGTTCCTTACTATGAAGGCTGCATGGCTAGAAAGACAAGAACCCACAACACTTAGGCCTAAATATTCTTCATGTCCAATACTAGTCGCCTCCTGGAAAATGGGTTTGAGGTGATAAACAAAAAAGTTACAATCCACTCTAGCATGGTACTAGTGATGTGCACAGAGAATCTGCCCTTCAAGGATCGAAGCTGGCTGCCACGATAAGCTGACTATCTAACATTAGAGTATTTATTGGCCAGGACTTTATCTCACATTTCTCTTTGCTAACTAATATATTTATGCCAGTTAGCTGCACTAGTATTGCTTTTCAATACTCTGGTTATCACAGCAATGTAAGATCTTTAAAGGGTTGATGAATACAAGCCCCAGCTAGGCCCGCAAGAGACAAGGGTTCGCTCTTCTGTAACGAAATCTATAAGGAAGTTGGCACGGAAACTGCAAAGTACAAAAACAACGTTTATTAACCCTTAAGGGTGGTCCTACAATCCACACAACACTCTTCAGTATTGCAAGGAGTAGCACACAGAACTTGCGTACATTGTCCCCTTTTATACACAACAGAGGGGCTCATGAGTGGGTGGATACCACATGAAGTCGAAGAACATTACCATTTAGGGTCATTCTCGATACCAAATCAATACATGGGCGGAGCTAACACACTCCTTGAGCCCGCGAAAACACATGGTCAAGCAAAGCTAATTATAACAGATGTGGTCAAGTCTGGGCATGCGCCAGATGGACAAGAGAGAGCTATTTATAACTGTTGCTAGGCAGATTACAAGAGCAACTAACACAGAGGTCGGACTCTCCTCGTGGTGAGCACGTGGCAGCATGTCAATACAAAATGGAGTCCGGACTTCGGCCAACATAATGAGGAAAACACGATAAAAGGGAAACACTAATGTTTTCAGTGAATGCTTAATCACATTCTGCCTTAATTTACAACAGACGACCCTTTCAGCATTTACTGAAGACATCCGGTTTCCAAGAATAATCATCGTATATGTCAATTATCATCATTCCTTTAACCTCTTTAGCTAGACCCTTCTGGCGGGCAACATCGGCAATAGCTTTCTTATCTGGAATGCAGAATGAAATGCATACGGAACAGCACAATGGTCCACATTGAATACACATACAGAGAAAGAACAGAATTGCTATAATAATGCAGAGACCAGTTAAGACCTTCCATCCCCAGGCAGTAACCAACGCCCAAAACCATCCAGAAAAGGACCAAGTGCCGTTTTCCGTGTGGATTTCAGCTGCTATTTTATGCAGCTTATTAATGGCGTTATAAACGGATGGCGTATGATCAGGGATGAACACACAGCAGCTACTTCCAATAATTTTACAGGCTCCTCCTCGATCTGCTAGCATCACATCCAATACCATACGATTCTGTAATGCCACAATCCTGGTAATCTGTAATTCTTCCGTAAGATTCCCAAGAGCAGCAGCAGTCTGATTAGTCACAGCTTCTACCACTCTTGTTAATCTCCGGATCTTCCTACTATTCAAAGCAGCTCCAACAAAGAAAAACAGTCCTAAGTTGAATCAATATACTGTTGCAAGCTAGTATCAGTTTGATCCACATCATCAATCGATAAAGTACGTTTATATCTATTTACAGTCACATTATTCAACAACTTCAAATCCTTATGATATGACGCGGGTGCTAGAAATACAGGAGGTAATAGGAATGATACATAGCATACCCCAGACCACCCAGCCGGCAAACGGTAATAACCTTTATTTCCACATACGAAATAGGTATTATGGGATGCTAGGAAGGTGCTGTTGTTCAGCCCATCGATGTTTAATACGGTTATACAATCACTGACACCAACAGGGATAAAACCCACACTCTGGACACACAGGTCCGCTTGGGCTTGTGCTACTTGGATTACAAATTTATCCTTCCCCACAGTGTCTCTGGTGTTCGTGAAGATATAGGGGATGGATTCATTGTCCGGTCGGTACTCTTCCCATTCCCAAATTGTCCCATTCGCTTGTGGATATCCATTCTTGTCCTGATGGCATTCTTTATTAAGTCTGAAAAGCAATCGTCCCACTGTCGGTTTTCGAGTAGCAAACAACAAAGTGTACCATGCTCTACAAGAGCCATTATGAGAGAAAGGAAGGGGTATGAATGGCGTACCTCCTTTCTTCTGATGGGCTGGCATCATCCCACATATCCAACAGTTCGTAGCATTTGTAGCAACGTGGGTGTGATGCAGCATCTGAATGAAAGTGTTATTCAAATAGGATTGTCGATGCTTCAACTCTTGGTATGGCAATGTGTAAAAGTAGTGCTCCGCAGGCACTGGAGTCGTCAACACAAGTGTCTCTCGGGCAGGAGTTGCCTCCTCCACAAACCATGTGGTTATACCAACGATAGCTACTGTTAGCATGAACCCCAGTGCACAAAGAATTTTCTTCTTCTCCATGTCAAAGGAAACAATACCCTGGTATCTTCCTGAAACTAAAAAACGTCTGTCAGAACTCTTCCCCTTGGGCAGCGGTTGATTTCTTCACCAGCGGGCCAAGACGGGTGTCGCTACACTAATGCAGGGCTGATCCCCCCCCCTTGCCTCATTGGCTCTCCGTTTCACTAACCCAAGGGCCGTTCTGACAGTATGTCCCGGTACTAGAAACCTCACTTCCTTGGTCGCAGATGATATCGCCTTCCTCCAGAAATCGTGTGATCCGGAAAGAGCTCCTCAGTGTCGTTTGGCTCTGCAGCACAGCCTGTCTCTGCTGCTAAGATATCTCGTTGATCGGTCAGCACGGCAGATTCCACCAATCCGGGCGGTACCTTTCGACAGTGCAAGGAATGGATCCAATTCTTCCTGTTCGAGACTCGCACTGCCGTCCTCGTTGCAAGAAGAACTTGCTCAGGTCCGACCCATCTCGGCTCCAAACTGTTCGTTCTGTCGAAAACCTTCAGCATGACATGATCCCCAGGCCGGAGACCATGTCCTTCACCGGTAGACCGATCAGGGAGCGCCTCTCGGACCTGTTGATGAATAGAAACCAAGTTATCCGTTAACTGTGCCAGATAATCACTCATCATCACACAAGGTACATCATACACAGCCTTAGGTCTTGGTGGACCCCAAATATTCATTGGGCGTCCAAATACAATCTCATAGGGTGTAAGGCCGGTTCGGGAGTGTGGCACCGACCTAATTGACAATAACGCCAGTGGCAAAGCGTCTGGCCAAGTCAAAGACGTTGAAGCTTGAATTTTGGCGATCTTAAGCTTCAGTGTACCATTATATTTCTCGACTAGTCCTGCAGACTGAGGGTGGAACACGGCGTGGAACTTCTGGGTGATGCCTAGGCCCTTCAAGACATACTTTATAACATCTGCTACAAAGTGAGGGCCATTATCACTCCACAGAAGTCTACAGACGCCGTATCGGGGGAAAAACTCTTTCAGCAATAGCTTCGCTGTAGTCATTGCAGTATTGTCTTTCGCAGGGTACGCCTCGACCCATTTACTAAAGGCGCAAACCACTACTAGAACATACTTCAAATTGTTACAGCGCTCAAGCTGGATGTAATCCATCTGCAGAACCTCAAAGGGTGCAGTGGGTGTCGCAAATCCTCCTGCTGGAGTTCGCGTGCCTTTCCCTGGGTTATACTTCAGACAGATCATACAGGTCTGCACCACCCTCTTTGCCGTGCTAGCAATCTCTGGATGCTCCCAGACTTGGGTAAGCAATTTCACAATTGCGGAAGCTCCAACATGTGCTAGCCCATGTGCCATCTGGACCATAGGTTGTACAAAAGCCGTGGGTAATTTCCATCTATCCATCTGCTTATTTCTCCAGCAACCCTCGTCATCCAGTTCTCCTTCGCTAGCCCATTGTTCCCGCTCTTTGTCAGAAGCGGTCTTTTGTATTTCTCGCACTTCCTCCTTCGCATCATGCCATCTCTCCACCTGTGACTTCACTACATACATGGCAGTAGTACCGGGCTGCATCGCAGTCTCCCGTGCTACTCGATCCGCTAACGCATTCCCTTCTCCAACCTTATCAACTACTTTCCTATGGGCACTACACTTAACAATGGCAATTTTCTTTGGGTATGTCAATGCAGTTAAAAGATTGTGGACTAACTCCCCATGCATTATCTGCACCCCATGTGACGTTAGAAACCCTCTCTCCTTCCAGAGTAGGCCGAAATCGTGCGCTACTCCGAAGGCATAGCGGCTGTCTGTGTAAACATTCACACACAATCCTGTACTAAGCTCACACGCTCGTGTTAACGCTACCAGTTCCGCTGCTTGGGCTGATTTCTGTGGTATGCGTGCTGTCTCCACTATCGTCTGTAACGTGGTAATTGCATATGCTGCTGAAGTCGTACCATCTGGTAGCTTCAGGCATGATCCATCTACCCACAACTCTCCATCTACATCTGAAAAGGGCGTATCCTGGAGATCAATACGACCCTTTGTTTGTTCCTCAGTCACAAGAATACAATCATGCGCTTTCTGTGCCTCAGGCTGTGTCTCGGGGTATGGCAACAATGTGGCCGGGTTTAATGTCACGCACCTTTTTAACGTAATGTGAGGAGCTAAAAGCGTCAACTCATATCCCGTTAAACGGGCACTGGTCAAATGCTGCGTCTTTGTTTGATTAAGCAGGGCATCAACAGCGTGGGGAACTAACACCAACAGTTTATGGGACAATACAATTCCTTCACTCTGCCGTATTGACACAGCTGTCGCCGCAACCGAGCGAAAACACCCCGGCAATGCTCGGGCGACAGGATCAAGTACAGCCGAAAAGTATGCACAAGGGCGCTGCTTATCACCATGCATCTGTACTAAAACTGATAATGCACATCCATCTTTCTCATGCACATACAACGAAAAGGGTTTTGCATAATCAGGGGTCCCTAACACTGGTGCTGAACAAAGGGCCTGTCGCAATTGCTGAAAAGCAGCATCACACTCATCTGACCAAGGGATTGGGATAGGCGTATCTTTTGTCAAGAGGGCTAGTAATGGCTTAGCCGTGTGTGAAAACCCCAGTATCCACTGTCTACAAAAAGAAACGAGGCCCAAAAATGCACGCACATCCTTCTGCGTGGATGGCCTCGGTGTGTCCAAGATTACTTGGATACGATCTGGTGTGAGTGCACGCCCCTCCTTAGACAAAAGGTGACCCAAATAAGTCACCTTTGGTCTACAGAATTGCAATTTCTTCCTAGAGACCTTGTGATTGTGGGAGGCTAAAAAGGAAAGTAGGGATAGCGTGCTTTTCTCGCACAACTCCAGGGTGTCAGCCGCCAACAAGATGTCATCGACATATTGAATGAGGGCGACCCCCTCGAGTAAAACAAAGGAATCCAACTGTCGCTTCAAAGCCTGACTATAGATACTAGGGCTTTCTGTGTAGCCCTGGGGAATTCTACAAAAACGATAAGATCTATTGTTGAGTGTGAACCCAAAAAGAAATCGGCTATCAGGGTGAATGGGAATAGAAAAGAAGGCATTTTTCAAATCAATCACTGAGAACACGGTCGCCGTAGGCGGGACCAAGGTAAGCAACGTCGTGATATCGGAAACCACCGGGTACTGAGGTATCACGATCTTGTTTACCTCCCTCAAATCAATTATGAACCGATAGACCTTTGCATCCGTGTCCTTTTTCAGAATAGGGAGAATCGGACTGTTACAGATATTATAGGGAACTTCTTCCACTACTCCTACTGCGATCAAATCCTGCACAATCTGTATGAGAGCTTCCTCGCCCTCCTGGGAAATACGATACTGTGGGAGGCGTGGTAGCACCGCCCCCTCCTGGACACTAATGTGGACCGGAGGAATCACCATTTGTCCGACATCTGTGTCCGAAGTCGCCCATAAAGCTTGGGGGAGGGTAGCCAACAACGCATCCTCTGAGATCGTACACATCCGCCCAGATCGGGGGTAGTTGTCATTTAAAATCACCCTCACACCCTCAGGGGAACAACGAATTGTAGCCCTAAAGTACTTTAACATATCAAGGCCCATAATGTTATCCGGTGTGTACGGAGCAAGCAGAAACGGACAAGGCGCAGAAAAACAATCAACTTTAAACGCAAGGGGCTGTGAAAGAGGGCTTCGGGAGAGTGTACCGTCAAACCCTACCGATGTAACTATTGAGCCGGATGGGGGAGCCCCCGGAACCAAGTACCTAGACAATGCACTACGTGTCGCTCCTGTATCCACTAGGAACTGATCAGTAGAACCTAAAACCTCAGCCGATACATAAGGACCCGTCTGATCGACCGGCACCTCAACTGATTCGGACCCCCATCCTACGCATTCCTATGCATGCTGAGAATCATGATATCCCGAGTGATCGATGTCCGATACATGATACTGATGCTGGCGATCGAAAACGTTTGAGCTATCTCGGTGCTGCCCAGCAGTGTCGAAACGGACATTATCGTTAGAATTCCCTCTAAAGTTCGAGAAGCCCCCTCTACCTCTCTGGCCACCCGGAGTGTGCCCCTGCCGCGAAGCACGCAATGCTGGGCACTCCCTGGCCCAATGGCCCAACTGCTTACAGTACGCACATTGGTTCTTATTCAAATCAGATCGGCCCGAAGGGGGACCATAAGATCCGCCCCTTCCCCTATTATTATTACCCTGGCGGGGCGGGCCATATACTTGTGCTAACATCACTTTGGTTTTGAGATCTTTCGATTTCTTCTCCTCCTGGCCCTTCGCCTCGTGCTCCTGACGCTCATAATACTGAGCGATGGTCAGAAGGGCCGTCGGTGTCGCGGAGGACCAAGAACTCTCACTCGCTTTTAACCGGGCCGCAACTGCCGGCAGCAGATTGGCCACATATTTGTCCGCGAAAAGGTGGCGGCCTGTGTCGTCGGTAAGCGACTGGCCACTAAAGTCATGGAACGTTTCTTCGAAGCGCGTGAAGAAATCTGCAACTGACTCATCAACTTTCTGCTTACATGCCGCTAACATATTCCAGTCAATCTTTTTAGGGGGGATTATTGTTTTCAATTTAGCCACAATAGCAGCAGGGAGATCTAGAATATTCTGGGGTGGTTTCTGTGCGGGCTTCCGTTCCCTATCCTCATCCTCAAGCTCAGACCACCGGGCCTTAAAAGCAACTGCATCATCCACCTTTCGGACAGACCGCCACGTGTCCGGTGGTAGAATAAGGCCAAAGAACAGATCTATATCCGCTAAGGTCATAATGCAAGAATTCAAGGCCCCCTCGACTTCTTCATAGAAGGCCGCTGGATTCTTGCGGGGGTCAGGCAATGCATTCTTTAACGCCATAACATCGGCCCTATGCCAAGGAGTATAAACCCAATTATACACAAAATATCCCCTAGCATCGGCGGAGTTAATGTCCGAGCTAGTCCCTGCTCCTTTCGGAGGGACATACAAAGGTGCCGCCTCTCGCATCGGTTTAGCATGCACTACATTATCCTTATCTGACTGGGAGGTGGATGGGTGGCCCCCTGCCGCAACTGAATCCGACCGCTTCTCCTCCTCCGCTCGTTGGCGTGCTTTCTCTCGAAGGGCCAGCACCTCGTCCCGTAAGGCGAACAGCCGCCGAGCCGCCTCAGGAGCCTTAGAGGGAGAAAAAGCACCGTTACGTATTGCTCTTGCATCCGAAGACACTTCGTCAGGCTCAAAAACATGAGAATATTTTCGGAAAGCATTAATCACTTCATCCGCGAAATGACCCAGAAAATACACTTTATCTCTCTCCTGCCATGGCCCCCAAATTTGAAATAATTCCTCCATGGATACCTTGCCTTTAAGCGCACGGAAGGAAATTTGCCGAAGCTCAGCCATTTGCTCGGCCGGCAGCATGGACCGTGTGTCTACCTTACCCGAAGCCGGGTCAGAATCTTGCGGCCGTGGAGCAGATGCGCCAACATAAGGGGGCGGAGAGCGATCTAGTAAATAAAAATCGTCATCAGGATTATTAAGGACAGGATAAAGCGGCTGACGAACAACATATTGACCCGAAACTTGTAGCCTACGCTCTTTCTCTTGTCTGTCCGTTTGCTCTTTGTCCTCCCGATGCTTCGCTTCCTGCGCTCGCATATGATCATTCTTCCGTTGTTCTTTATCAAACAGCGCTTTCTCACGTTTCTCTCGCTCACGCACTTCCTTCACCCATAATCGCACACACTCAAACATATCCTGACGAGCACGTCGCTTACACATACACTGTTCCACATACTCAATCTTACGTATATCAAACGATCCATACAAAGGCCATCGCAACTCAGGATCCTTCCTAGTATATTTCCTCCATAACGTGCTGTACATTATGGAAGAAAGACCATGCTTCACGTACATATCCCTATTAGGAGTCCCCTCTGGGGGAGCTGGAGCAGATTCCTCGAGGTTCAACCGGTTATCCAAACAGCAGCACCACTTACGGAGTGCGCTAAAAGCAGGCATGCTAGGAATAATGCAAAATATGCAGTATTATCAAGAAAAATGGCACTTAATCGTTGCGCCGTTCCAAGTTTACACAGCTCCGGAGAAATTTCTCCACATTACCTGCCTATATGTGTTGCAACGCATATATTTTTTGCACAAAGACAAATTCAAAATATGACTAGTCACCATCAATCAAACTCAAATAGCCAGACCAGGCTTCAAAACTCGGAGCAAGTACCGTACAACGGTTCTTACCAATCAAGAGTCCAGGTTCCAACTGCCAAGCTCCACAATCGCCCAAACGGCTCTCACGGCAGGACCGACAGAAGAGGTCTCAGTCGATGACCGGCGCCACCCAGATGGTCAGCTCGGAAGGGAAGGAAGAAAAACCTCGGGATGCCAGGGCTAAGACGCCGCTGGCAGTGATCACGTCCCCGGCCAAACTCCTCACCTTCGTCGCGACCAATCCTTCGAGCATCCGAGTCGCCGATGAGCCCACAACAGGGTGACCTAATTCTAACACTTAGGGCCTTATTACGACTATGGCGTTAGCGGTGGCAGTCTGACGACTGCCCCACTGCCCCACTGCGGGACTGCCTGCAGTATTACAACTGCGTCAGTCGGACCGCCATTAAACCGTCTGCATCACCAGGATCAAGGATCTTGCTGGTACTGGTGGTCTTTCACTGGGAAGTATATGCTGGCAGTGCTGCAGCCGGCACCGCTGAGCATATTTTGAGTTTACTCACAGCTCACATTTTCATGGCGGTGAACCCGCTATGAAAAGGGTGATGGTGAGGAAACTAAGGTAACCCCTGTTGCCTCTCTATGGATGCAGGGGGGTACATGGTGTGCCTCCCTGTGTGTCCTCACCCCCAGTTCCAGCACGTAAAGAAATCTGGGGAAAGAGATCCTTCATAGCATACTTTGATTAATAATGCACATTCTGGTGTTACAACCTTCCAAAAACTGCCAATTGATGTGTGCAAGAAGCCTTGATTTTTGCAGATATTTGAAGAAGAGCTGACTGGGCAATCTGTTGTACGAGGTGCTAAGCTTTTTACACACTATAACCGTTTCTTACTGTGTTCACATTTACTTTTCTGAGGTAAAGCAATCTTACCTTGTCTTCATGGTCACCCTTCTTAGAATTTTTGCCTTGGTTAAAATTGTCTATAACCTTATTTAACTTTTCAGTAAAGTCATAGTGAGTTGGTTTGGCACATGTAATGTGCGAGAGCCATGAAAGTTAAAAATAGCGAGTGGGATGCAGTGCATACTTACACCTCCGTGCATATGGCAATAAGAGTATGACAGCAGGTTCACACTTGGCCTGGCTGACAGTAGCTTTAAAATGCTGACGTAAAATGATACAGAAAAGTGCTGTGCAGTATAGAAAAACTTAGGGGCATATTTACAAGAACTTAATGCCACCGAATTGTCATTTTTTTGACGCTACGGTGGCTTTTTTTTAATCACCCTATTTAAAGGTTTTTCAGCATAAACGTGAATTTTCAAGATCGCCACTTCTGTTAGCGGGGCTTAACAAAAATGAGATGCAAGGAAGACGTTCCCGTTAAAAAACTGCTGCTAAACACACTTCACAACATTTACAAGGAAATATCAGTACGTCAATAACCCCCCCAAACTACTGCTGAGTCCAATTAGAGGTAGTTTTTAAGGCCAGAAAATAGCTGGTCTTAAAATTGGTGCAAACATCTCAGCCCACATATAGGATACCTGGTTGTTGGACAGCACAGTAGAGAATATTGCTGCGCTGCCCTGCGCCAAGGCAAAAGGTCAGGAATGCACCCTTTTAAAAAGATAGAGCGCATTCCTAGGCTCTATTCATGAAAAGGGTTGCATCACTGCGATAAAACAGCAATTGAACATTTTTCACTGTGCCCTCCTTGTGAAGCCATGGCTGCGCCATATTTACTGTATGGTGCTCCATGTCGCAATCAATGACAGATACGTTTGGAATCCTGACATATCTGTCAGTGCTAAAGTCATGCATTGCTAAAAGGTTTTTATGCAGTGGCATTCTAGAATTGTTGTTGTTGCTTGATAGATTTCACTGCACCACCCCTATGAGGCTTTGTTGCTTGTGAACGCCCACTCTGCATACATCATACCTGATGCATGTATAATGTGGCACAGGGCTTTAAAAGGTCATGCATATGCTTAGATGCGTCACTTTGTTCATAGGGTGCAACGTGGTGCAAACTTCACGCTGCAAGTACGTCGAGAAAATGACGCACCAGTGGTGTTAAACTGTCAGAAGGGGCTCATGAATAAGACCCCCAGTAATTTTTCTCCTATGTTGACGCACAATGGCTGCGATGTGCCAATGCAGGCACCCTTGCACCATGGTGCAAGGGTCCTGAGTTGCGAAGTTAATAGATGTTGTGCAAGAAAGGACACCTACCTGCACAAAACCTATCCATCCAGGGCATTTCCTTTTTCTCTGTGTGCTGCAGAATGCAGCACACATTAAAAAACTAAAAAAAGAAGAGAAATGAAAATATTTGTCCTCCTAGCACCTCTCAAATGTCACACTTGGGGTGGTATTAGTTTTTGAAGTATTCCGAAGGTTTATGGCTGGGAATGCTTCAGAATCCAGTGTTTTGGAGTGGGTACTCCCACAGCAACACCCATTGCACGCCCCCTTCACACTGTTTAATGTGTGAAAGAGGCAATTATTTACAAGTCCTTGAAAAGCCACTAAAGTGGCTTTGAGTGCCCTTGTAAACATGCTGTGGCACATTGCGCACCCGAAACGTCAAACATAAGACGTCAAAGCAAGAGTGTCGCTAGGGCCTCATAAATGAGGCCCTTGAATAATAGAAGAACTCCCATAATTCATCCTTGGCGAGGTCAACGACCCCATGGACCTTCTGCCATTGTAGCTCGGAGCATCAAGGAAACCACCACCACCCCTGACATGCATATGCTCACCTGAACAACTGCTCCGATCCCTTTGTGTGACAACTGGACCTGATCCACACTAAGTGCTGACCTCTGTACACCAGAACTTCAGCAACAGGAAGCTGGAGACCAGGGACTGCAGAAATCCTGAGACTCTCCGGTGCTGTCTGTAACTGTGGAAGAAGGAGAGATGCACAACCAGTCAACATTAAATTAGGTTATCTGCCGTCTGAGTAGTCACATCCATGGGCTGTATGAACTCCACATCGGATGACCACGTCACAGTGGCGCCCACGTTGCTGGGGGAGCATTCAGGGGAAATATCAGGATCCTGTCTCTGAGTGCGATTGCACATCGTTGCAGCTGCATGCAGCGCCTTCCACCTCTCTTGAATAACCTGCTGCAGGTTGCAGGTGTCTTGTAGTTGTGGCGGGAACGACAGCTCCTCCTACGATTCCCAGTACGACTGGCTTCACAAATGACAGCTTGTTGCGCACACCCTTTACTCCCTGTTTGCAGCACCTGGCAACCAGTAGATTGTAGCCAGGTCCAGACGTGTTCAGCAGTGCCAATGATTTGCATGTCAACCTCTGAGATCACTCGCAACCTTTAAGGTAGAGGAGGGAGTATTTGATGGCCAACTCTCTGAAGCATCGCTTAACAACTAGAGATGAGCCCCAGGCTGTCCACTGTCACCCGCCCCAGCGGTCAGCGATCTCCAGCCTCTTGGTTCACCGACTAGGAAGAGCAGGCAAATTTCAAAGCCACCCCATCTGCAGGTGGGCCATCGCTGCGCCAGAGGCCCAGGCACTATGAATGACATGTGGTGCAGTGCAGTGTGGTCAGTCGGCCCCTCTCCTACAGTCAGGTGTATGCTAACTAGTAATCTATGTTTAGGCGCAGTTAATGGAAATCCCCTGTACACCCAAGAGCTCACTACCAGGGTGTGAGGAAAGGCAGCACCAAACGGTAGCCTCCTCCCATCTAACATTGGTACCAGATTTAGAGTTCCCCAGTGAGTGACAGGAGATCAAGCTGCACGCCCAAGGGCCTGAAATGATCCCCATGCCCCTGCAGCCACCAAAAGCCACCATCACAAGCCTGGATACAGCAGTCGCCACTAAGTCCAATGGGGAACTTTCAGATGCAGGTGATGCAACAGGGTGCCCTTAGGCGTGAAGTTGCAGTGCTCCTACCACACAAGTTTGGCGCAGCTCAGAGGCCTCACCCTCCATAGCGTCTGGGCAGCGGCACATTCTCCGGCCTGTGATGCAGAAAGGCACGGCCCACCATTGGCAATCTCCTTTATGCACCCTGGTGTAGTGATGGCACATGTTATGCTTGGGTCCCACGCAGCCTACCTCCACTGTCAGGCCGCCACGACTCCACAGCACCACCATCTCACACTCCGGGTCTCAGACGCAGGCCCAGCGAGGCCTCTAGGCCCCGGGGACTGTCCGTGCTTCCAGGCATCGGCTGCCATGGAGTCACTAGGATGGCGACATGCAAAGTGCTGCATCATTGTTTTCCCCAACGATGCACCTCTTTTCATAAATGAGGCTCTGACTCTGCATTCCTCTTCCCCTGGGACTCTAGCTGGTCATCCTGACTGTTTGGGGGTTTAGTGGGGTTGTTAACCTGTGCTGAACTTGGCCCTGGCTGCTCCGCTCAGCAGGTTATTGTTTTTATTTTATTTTTTTCATTAGAGGTGTATTTATGGGCTTTTTTGCCTCGAGAGGCTGCAAAGTGATGTTGGGCTGACCAACATGAATTATTTTGCCGCTAATTGGACTTTTGTCACTTTTCTCTCGCTAACGTAACATTTTTTATTGCCTTGAGGCTAATGTTAACAGCAGTTTTCTCTGCGGCTAGCTGATGCTATCACCATGTATCGAAGTATTGTAAATACGTTGGTAAGTGGGCGATAGTTTTCAGCAATAGATAGCATTGAGAAAATTGCTGTTAACAAATGCTAACACTGGTTGTCGGCAATTCATGTAAATATACCCCTTATTTTAATATATTGGAAATGCAATCTTTAAATATGCCTTGTACTCCATGTTGAAGGATGAATGATATATTATATAGTGATATGCTACAGATTGAAAAAAAGTATGTCCCTTCGGTGAACACCTATCCAATGCAGTTGTTTTTGTGTAAGCGTTATTAAAATTTAATTACTACTTTGTGCTCCCTGTAAGCCTGGCAGCAATAAACTAGTTCTGCTGTTTTATTTCCTCCAGTGGCAGGAATTAGCACACTGATTTGGTGTGAGAAGATGCTCTCCCAGGAAACAATTGGTCTACTTCTAAGGGCTGGAAGACTGAAGTGAGAAGGAGGTTGGTTGTAGCCTTTTGCCTACCAAGATGGATGCTTAAACCCGAGACTCCGTTCCTGCAACCAACTATCTGTTTAATTTGCATCCAAAAGCAGCTACATCGAGTGGAGATCCCGTTAGAGGGGTGTATTAGGACCCAGGAGAGAAGTGTGGTATGCCAAGAATCACCATCTATGGTGCATGTCTGTGCTTTGGAATCAAGGCCTAGGCAAGTGGGGACTCAGAGAGGTGCTGCCATGGACTGAGAGGAGAGGCCCCAGTGTCAATGCGAGGACGTGGCAGCCACACAGCACAAGCACAGAAGCAGAAGGTTGCAGGTGGCTGCTGCCTACCTTTGCGTATGCTGTAATGTGCAGTATGATACCAGCACAGGAGATCATAGGAGGAGCGGTGATCGGTGAGTCTCACTGCTATTTTGATGTTGGACTGAGTCGAGAAGGGTGTGCACCCCTCCCCGAAGACAGATGGCATGGCTTGCTTGGATGACTGACTCTCAGAGAGGTGGCAGCTCTACACCAGTCAGCTCAAGTTTACTTTATTTTATTTTGTCGTATACGGCCATAAAAAGTGCAATACAATTGTGACAAAATCACAATAGCATTACAACACATCAACTTAAAAAACGACAAACAGGCAATTATAGAAAGGGATGACATTAATCATATGGGGAATCGCAATTCAAGAAGCATCATCAAACTTACTTGCATAGAAGGTTGAACAGTTGTAAAGTGACTAGTGTAAGAATCTTGTACATACAGCATACAATGAACAACCACACGTGGGGATCCCACCAGTGTTGTTACCCAGACTACCTTGCAAACCTCAAACCTTGCCTAAAAACACATTTTCCTCACATTTCTCTGATGTACATTTCTGGAATCTGCAGGGAGCCACAAACGTCCTTCTACCTAGCATCACCCATGTCTCCCAATAAAAATGGTACCTCACTTGTGTGGGTAGGCTTAGTGCCCGCGGGAGCAAAGGGCTGAAAATGCAACATGGACATATCACATTTTCCCACCCAAAACTAGCTTTTTTTTGCAAAGTGGGTGACTGTGGATTTAGGGCCCTAGCTCAGCCGGCACCTAGCGAAACCTAGCAAACATGCACATTTTTGAAAAACAGACACATGGGAAACTCTAGGAATGGGTGACTGGCATGGCCCCTCACCAGGGTATTTTACCCAGAATCACTTAAAAACCTCAAACTTTGACAAAAAACAAACATCCTTCCACCTAGCATTTCCCCCAAGTCTTCTGATAAAAATGGTACCTTGCTTGTGTGGGGAAGCCGAATGCCCGTTAGAGAAAAGATCCCGAAACGCAACATGGATACATCACATTTTTCCATTCAAACGTTGCCTTTTTCTTGCAAAGTGGGTAGTTGTGGATTTTAAGGTCCTAGCTCAGCTGCACCTAGGGAAACGTAGTAAAGTTACACATTTTGAAAAACAGATACATAGGGGAATCCAGAAAGGGGTGACTTGTGTATTTCTCACCATGTTTTTCTTATCCAGAATCCCTTGCAATGCGCAAACTTTGACTAAAAACACCTTTTCCTCACATTTCTGTGATGGAAAGTTCTGGAATCTGTGGGTAGCCACAAACTTCTTTCCATCCAGCATTCTGCCAAATCTTCAATAAAAAAGGTACTTCACTTATGTGAGTAGGCCTAGTGCCCACAACAGAAAATGGCCCAAAATAAAACATGGGCACATCACATTTTTCCATTCAAACATTACCTTTTTCTTGCAAAGTGGGTAGTTATGTATTTTAAGGTCCTAGCTCAGCTGCACCTAGGGAAACGTAGTTAAGTTACACATTTTTGAAAAACAGAAACATAGGGGAATCCAGAAAGGGATGACTTGTGTATTTATCACCATGTTTTTTTATCCAGAATCACTTGCAATTCGCAAACTTTGACTAAAAACACCTTTTCCTCACATTTCTGTGATGGAAAGTTCTGGAATCTGTGGGTAGCCACAAACTTCTTTCCATCCAGCATTCTACCAAATCTTCGATAAAAAAGGTACCTCACTTATGTGAGTAGGCCTAGTGCACACGACAGGAAATGGCCCAAAATAAAACATGGGTACATCACATTTTTCCACTTAAAACTGGCCCTCTTTTGCAAAGTAGATAGCTGTGGATTTTGGGCCCTAGCTCGGCAACACATTAGGGAAACTTAGCAAACCTGGACATTTTTGAAAGCTAGACACATGGGGAAATGCAGGAAGGGGTGGCTTGGCTCACCAAATGTATTACCCAGAATTGCTTGCAAACCTTAAACATTAACTACAATAGCACATTTTCCTCACATTTCTGTGACAGAAACTTCTAGAATTTGCAGGGAGTCATGAATTTCCTACCACCCTGATGTGCCATATGTCCCGCAATAAGAACGGTAACACGCTTGTGTGGTTGTGCCAAGAGACTACGACACAAAAGGCGCTGAAGTGCTACATTGATAGATCAGCAATTGGAATAGGCATAATATTTGCGGACGTGTTGTGACACCATCCAGGCAAACATACAAACCACAGACATTTTTAAAAACTAAGGGCCATATTATCAAGGAACGGCAATAACATTATCGCCGCTTTATGGGCTTGATAATATGCCCTTGTGAATTCCCATAGAAGCCCAGGTTCTGGTGTGAAGAAGTCATGAGCAACCATGGTCTTAGCGACATTAACGATAATGGTGAAAGGCTTGCAGATCTCTGTGCCCTGAACAGTTTGTTAGTAGGCAGTACTGTATTTCCACACAAAAGAATATACAGGGCAAAGTTGGTGTCACCAGACCATTCAGCAGGGAATCACATCGACCATGTCTGCATTGCCAAGAATTTCTGGTGGCCCTACAGGATGTTAAAGTGATGAGAGGAGCGGACGTGGCAACAGACTACCATCTAGTGATGGCCAAGCTAAAGCTAAAGCTGAAGGAAGCATGGATGGAACCAACAAACTAACCCCAGTGATATAACACCACCCTGCTAAAAAATGCACAGAAATGGAGTGAATACTCAGCTACCCTCAGAAATAAGTTTCAAGTCCTGCAAGAACTAGAAGACAACAGAGACCCAGTATAGAGTCAGTGGGAAAAGAGCAAAGAAACAGTGACATCAACATGCCAGGAGGTACCCCTTTCCAAGAAACACCAGCATATAGAATGGATCTCCACTGAGACCCTCCACAGAATCCAAGAGAGAAATTAATAGAAAGCTGCAGTCAACACCATTTGAACAAGAGCAGAACATTGAAAAGTCCAAGTAAAGGCATAAAATCCAACAAAGAAACAAAGAGAAGCTTAAGAGCAGACAAGCAAGATTCATCAGTGGGCTTGTCACAGAAGGCTAGGAAGAGACAAGCCATGAAAACTTGAAAGAACACTACGAGATAACATAGAAACTCTTTGGCAGATACAGCAAGCTAGAAAGACGTAATAAAGACAAAGATCCCGATTTATCTCTCTGCAGACAGCTTACTCCATCACAATGGTGACGGATATCCCGTTCACCAAAATATAAATACCATTATATTCTAATTCAGGCCCAAAGCTGTGAAGACAATCATGGCTAACTAAGCCCAACAACGAAGATGGGTGGAGCACTTTGAAGAACTGCTCAACTAGCCTGTGCCGCCACCAAATATACAGCCAGCTGACAAGGACTTCCCAATTGACAGCAGCAGACCAACCAAGCAAGAAATACGCAAGCTATCAAACATCTGAGAAATGTGAAGGCAGAAGGACCTGACAACATTCCTGCAGAGGCACTGAAGGCAGACATTGTAACATCAGTATGCATTCTCTAGCCCATGTTTGAAAGGATCTAGAAGGAGGAAAAGATACCATCAGACAGGAAGGAGGGATACCTCATCAAGATCATCAAGAAAGGTGACCTGAGGAATTGCACAAACTACAGAGGAATAACTCTTCTATCAACTCCAGGAAAAGTGTTCAACTGAGTCATCCTGAACAGAATGAAGGAGCAAGTTGATGCTCAGTTGCAAGACCAGAAAGCTGGCTTCTGCTAAGCTATATCCTGCACAGACCAGGTTGCTACACTGCACATCATCATTGAGCAGTCAATGGAATGGAACTCCCCCCCTCCCTCAACTTCATCGACTATGAGAAGGCATTCAGCAGTGTGGACAGAGAGGGTCTTTGAAAACCCCTCCACCACTACGGTGTGCCGGAATATCTCTCATAAGAATCATCAGGAACTCATTCAAAGTAATGACCTGTAAGATAGTCCACGGAGGACAACTCACAGAAGCCTTCCAAGTTAGGACTGGAGTCCACCAGGGTTGTTTGCTCTTGCCTTTTCTCTTTCTGTTGCCCATAGACTGGATTATGAAGTCATCCACAGAAAGGAGAACAAAGGGTTCCAGTGGACAGCTTGGATGTAGATTGATCACTGGAACTTTCCAGATGACCTGGCCCTACTTTCCCATACCCATCGGCAGATGTAAGGGTGGCTAACTATGTGGCAGCCACTTTAGCACAACTTAGCATCCATAGGCGGAAAACCAAGATCCTGAAGGCTAACACGGCCAGCAGAAGTGCAGTCACTCTTGCAGGTGAATAACTAGAAGAGATTGAGGGCTTCACCAACCTGGGCAGTGTTGTAGGCAAGCAAGGTGGCAAAAATGTTGATGTCAAGGTAAGAATTGGCAAAGCAAGGGATACCTGCGCCCAGCTAAAGATGATTTGGAGCTCTAAGGACCAAATGCCACACATCAAGATCATCATTTATAACAGCAATGTAAAATTCATCCTTCTGTATGGAGCAGAAACTTGGAGAACCACCACCAACAAAGTACAGATCTTCATCAACACTTGTCTGAGAAACATATTCCAAATCCACTAGGCAAACACCATCAGCAACAACGGCATGTGGCAGCTGACTTGCCAACTCCCTGTTCATGAAGAAATCATGACAATATGCTGGGGCTGGATAGGTCACACCCTCCGCAAGCCCCCATCAACCACCACCAGGCAGGTCCTGCTGACTCCGTCGGAGGATTAATTTCCCCGTTCGAGTGACCCTGGAGGCTAATTAAGCTTCACCATGTTAAATTCAGGAAGCGCATTGTGCCGGTTTCTGGTTTCCATATGGCACGTTATTTTCGTAATTGATAAGCCCAGGACGCATATAGTGTCGGCTCCTGCATGATATTTCTCATTTCATTACCTACGCATTTCGTTGTCCTTTGTTTCTTTTACCACCATGACTTTGGCCAGTCAAGCACTTTTTTAACTACAGTGAGAAGCCCCCGTTGTGGTGTTTTCCTCGCCTATTAGCATTACATATTTGGGGATTGCGAAGCCCCTACTAAGAGCCGACCTCTACTGATTGATGGTCTCATGAATCCAAGATTCCTTCGATTGTCAAGTTTTTTCAGTGTTGCATTTATAGAATTCTATATACTTGAATGTTATGATACAAAGATCCCTTATCACCACCTTAGATAAATTGTTCTTGATGCATTGACGGAATTCTGATTGTAAAGCAAAAGTGTACCAGCTGCGCCCTGACAAAGGAACTGTGGGAAAAGGTACCATTCCGAAACGCGCGTCGGCGCTGTTCTTAGTCTTGAAATTATTTTTGTTTTTGTACATGGAAATTATTCATGTATAATGTATATGGTAATTGTTTTTTGTTTTTTGTTAGTTAGTGTGTCATGATCAAACTATGTCTTGCTCAGTTGGGATGTGTATGGTATGACTGATGGTGGTTTGATGTGTGGTGCTATATTGTTTTTGTACATTTTTTGTATATTTTGTCTATTGTTTTTACTTTGGGGTCTTTCTGCTTTTTAACCAAGAATGTTGTTCTTTCTACATAAATGAATTCACATATATATTTTTTTTAAATGATATCTTTTGATACAACAATAATAATAAAAATAACTTTATAAATAGCATTTCTGAGGGACAATGATATTGTTTTCTTATTTAGGATCTATGATCTATGGACTAATTAATGTTTAGGGAGGGGTTTCTGTCTTTGTTTCAGGTCCTGACCTGGAACCATCAGTGGAAAAGGAGAAGAGGAGGGCCAAGAAATATCTGAGACTAAGGCCTTGAGGCTGACTGCAACGAGATGGGATACACCTGAAGTCAGATTGAAAGAAAAGCCCAGGACAGAGATGGCTGTAGAGTGAGTCCTAGTTGATGGCCTATACCCTAGAAGGGGTTGTAGAAATAAGTAAGTAATTAAGTTGTTAAGTGGATCTAACAGAGTCCCTGTAGCCAGCCCTTGCTCAACCTCAGTGAGCTTGAACATGTAACTTTGTTCCAGTCCGGCGCGACCAGCTAGTCACAGTTGGCACTTTGTGCTTTTTGGCACCATTTTCACTAACTCTGCTTCTACTGTTTGGACATTTGTCAATTCAGTCTTGCTTTATTTATGAAAACCTAGATTTTTCTTGTGTTGTGTTTTCACTTTATTACTGTTTGAAGTGCTGTATGCATACTTTACACATTGCCTTTCAGTACAGCCTAATTTGGGGGCTTGCTTGTGACTTCACCCTCACGAGGATTGTGATTCCTGCTTGAGTAGGGTTTCACACCCCTAATCCAATAACCACATTTCCTACATGCACCTGTAGGTATGTCTGTTTGAAACCAAGAACAGGAACTATGCCAGTTCATTGTATTATTATAAGCAGCAATATGTGTGAGTTTGTATCATTAAGAGTAGATCTCTGCCTGAGCCTGGGTTTTATCAGACCACAGAATATGTGTATAATCAAGAACAGATTCTTTCGTGAGCTGAAGTCAATAGATTTCCAAGGTGCTCTAGGTACTAATAAAATTAGTTTGAATAAGTTTGTATAATCCCGAACCAAATTCTAAGTGACAGTGTTACCAAGGGCAGAGCTCTTAGTGTGAACGAGTTCTACCAGAAATAACATATTTAGACTTTCCTGCTTTCAGTTTCTATTTTTGGTAAATTCTGGTGTTTCTGTTTAGTGTTTTCCAGTGATATCAAGACCATAAAAAACAGTGGTTATCAGTGGTTACACATATTTGCGCCATTAAAAACAACAGAAATACTGTTTTTCCAGTGTTTATGTAACGTTTACTTTTATCATTGCTTGTATTCTGCACTGATAGTGCATGGTATATAGACAGTGTACATATAGTATATATGAGGTCCTAGAACATTTTTACAAATCAAAGTTATTGTAGGACACCATGTAATGCTTTTTCAGTGAGTTTTTAGTCATTTGGCTCGCTCTTTCCTTCCCATGTAAACTTTTATCTGTAAAAAGGCCCTCTCAACATTGGCACTTGATATGGGCAAGGCCAAAACAGATCCTACACAATTTGCTAACTCTAGCCACTGACAAAATCGATTTGACTGGTCATCACACAACTTTTCATATACGTAGCTGAATCACTGCAAAGACAAACAATTTCACTCCAATCTTTGTTGAACTTGGTAAGACCTTATTGCACCAGCTATCCAAGTGGCACTGCGTTCCATGTTTTCCAAATATCAGGGGTAATGTTTTCACCACTATCCCAGATTTTTGGTGACAGCACTCTTTTCAAATATACCTGTGACTACACATAGAACTGAATGTTTAAAGCCTGGGGTGTTTAGCAATTAACCTACTATCAATAATGACTTGCTAGAAAAGAAGACTGATGTATCAAAGGGTTTCACCCGTTCTGTGTCTGTGGGTAAATCTGATGGTACATATTGGGAAAGATTCTTCTGAAACCAGCAATTTTACCTATCAGTGAAAGAATCAAGCATAGCCAAAAGATCAAAAATAATTTTGATATTTCCTGATTCTCTACAGTTTATAAAATAAGTAAATACGACCTAAAACATGTTTCTAAATCCTGTATCTTTAGAAGAAAGACCATGAAACAGAAAAATGGCAAAAGGAAGAAGAAACAATATTTTAGTGACATCCCTAACCCGCAAAACTCAAGCAGTAATGTTAGCCCAGTCCGTCTTGCTGCTACCTTGTATAATAAAGTTACATTGTATAGGCCCCTTGAGAAACAAATAAAAATTACTCTTTCACTCACCTATTCCTTTCTTTGACTGGCATTTAGTTTGTGGTTTTCCAGGTGTTCTTTCAGTGTTTATATGTTTACACTGGTGAGGTCTATTTACCTTTCGGGGGGTTTTACTAGTTGTTATCGGTTTAAACCTAAAACAGGATAGCCTACACATAATATAAAAGAGTGGGTGTATTATCAAGTACATATCACTGAGATAATATGGATATTATATTATAAGGAGCAGATCTCTGTGTAATGTTAGGAGTAGAACACTGAATGAGTCTGGGAATTATCTAGAAAAATGACAAAACTAAGGAGTGAAATCCTTGATTTAATCTAGCTACTGGTATTTACATTCAGTCCATAATTTTTTGCCCGCTGTACGAATCCTGGCACCAACCAGCCATATGCAATTCAGACTTGATATTGCACCAAGAGGAACAGCGGAGCTTGAACTGCTAGGCCACGTTGTCTAAAGATGGGTATAAACAAAACCATAGACCAATTCTGAGCCTCTTCAGTGATGTGCAAAATGAGTCCAATGGCACCGTGCTCATGGTACCCTAATCTAGACATGTCTGTTGCACTTGAGGGGTCTCACTTTGCAGAACTAAAATTGTAGGAATGAATAACTGAATTATCTTGAGATACTTGTAATTAGAGGGTGGCACATTTTTAGCAATAACTTTTTCCAACTATGCCACTCCAGAGAGAGACCTGCCCTATGCAAATCTCCTTTAGCACTGCCCCAGTAGAAACAGTTGCGCTCCATATGCTGTACCAGATCCCCGCTAGATGGTAATACAAGCAACCAAAGACCAATTTAGGGCTTCTAGACCTCAAACTTGAGGATTATGAGAGCCCGATGGCATAGCAAACAAGGAACCTAATCTGGGCATGTCTATTTCACTTAGGGCACCTCACTTAGAAAAACTAAAAAGTGATGGCTGGTATTTACTCAGACCACATTCTAGTCCATACATTTTGTTAAGTATGGCACTCCAGACAGAGACCATCCATTTGCAAATCAAACATGGTATGAAAACTCTACTCCTAACAGCCAGGTCAGGTCCCCTATATATGGAAACAAATGTGCACCGGTTACAGACTCTGGGCCCCCTCAGTGATGTACAGCTTGCACCTAAAGGCACAATTATTTCGGAACAATGTCTGACATACTTGTCACATGTCGGGCATTTGACTTTGAAAAATAAAAATGTGATGGATGGAATACTAAAATTATTCTCAGCCATTCAGTGCTTAATTTGCAAAGTAATAAGTGCCTGTACCACAGAGTTTCTCGAAGCCCACAGACGGTGCTGGCAACACGGGCGTAACACAGGCCCCCGCATCCCCCGCAGTGTGGGGGGGCCCGAGCTGCAGGGGGCCCCTTCAGCACTGTACTCACGCCGGAGAGCTCCGGATTAAATCCGGAGCGGAGCCCCTCTGTGTACCCTGCAGGGGGGCCCCTTCAACTTTTGTTACGCCACTGGCTGGCAAATGTCTGTATTGCCTAATACGAGGCATGTATAGTCTTGATTTTACCTCTTTTGCCTTTTTTCTTACACTACCAGGTACTACATATCCCTTTATTTCAATCTTGTGGTTTCTTTTTTATCCTTGTTTTAATTTTTGTCACTGTTTCAGAGTTTTATATTGCACAAACTTGACCCGAATGTATAAGGTATAAAAGCGCTTTACATATGCACCAGTTGTGTTACACAAGGAAGCATTCCTTTTTTTGTTAGGTACTGGGAGATTAAGTGATTTGGCCAGAATCACAGGATGTTGAGCGTCTTTGCTGAGACTCAAACCCAGTTCCCCAGATTTGAGTTCGACCACCCTAGCCATTAGGCCACAACCTCTCCCAATCTTTCTCTTCATACTCCTTTCCACTATTTGTATTTTTCTCTCTCTTTCGCTGGATGAAAGTCTGATGAGTAAAAGTAAGGGCAGGTCCCCAAAAATAAGTGGCAGTGGACGCCACTAGCAACCACCGGCTCAAATTAAGCCCTGCAGCCAGTGGTAATTACTCGGAAATTATTTAGAGCAGAGTTTCACATCAGTCTGGATATGTTTAATTAAATCACTCTAGCCGGGGGAGGAGCCTAGCGCGCATCCAAGATGGTCGCGTGAGCACAGGGCTCCCCGGACCCTTTCTGCTCCTCGGAATATATCCTGAGATTATCCTGATTTGGTTTATGGAATCTGGGAGATGAAGACCAGCTGATCATATATCTCTTTTCAAAACTCTAATCGGACCTGGGAATCCTGAGTTGTCGTCGTCGGAACTTTTGGGACCCACCCGACGGAGGTGGCCGGGGTGAAGGTGACCCGTGGGGCCGGGCTGCAATTGAACAACAGCGGCCTCAGCGCGGTGCCAGTTGCCGATTCAGCACTTTCGGTTTCGGTTTTGGCCTTCAGGAGATCAGCTGGCGTGCGTGCTCAAGGTGGCGAGGTGCCTCCTGGGCCTCTGCCCGAGGCTTGCTTCCATCTGCTACTGGTGGGCCTACCGCCTCCGACCCCTACACCGACAGCTTGTGGTCCTTTCGCACACCTCTTGATCGGAGGTCCCATTGAGAGACTGCGCTCACATGGCGGGCAAAGGGGGTCCGGAGGGGCGCAAGACCAAGGCTTCGCTGCGCGGGGGAGCGGTCCAGAGCAACAACATGGACCGCTATACCCAGGGCAGGGGGTCCCCTGGCGCTGCTGGCCTCTCCCTGGATGCTGCAGGGGGAGGCACGACCGTCTCTGCGGAACCTTCCCTACAGGACATTATGGGCGCCATCGAGGGCATCAGGGAAACCATCGCGACGCAATATGAGGCCCTGGCCCGTAAGATCGACACTGTCGCGATCGACGTCACCCTGATTCGGGCCGACCTCTCTAAAACCAACGAGAGGGTCCAGGCCCTTGATACACGGACCTCCACCCTGGGTGCGGAGGTGTCGGATCTGAGGGCCGCGCTTGGGGACATTAGAGTGGTCAACGACCATATGGCCCGGCGGCTTGAGGACTTCGAGGGACGGGCCCGACGCAACAATATCCGCATCATTGGGGTACCGGAGTCCTCCGACAGCCGCCCGGTGGACCTCGTGGTCGAGGAACTTATCCTGCAACAGCTGTCCCCGGTTGGCCTAAGCAAATTCTTCGCTGTGGAGCGAGCCCATCGAGTTCCGGGCGGCCGGCCGCGGCCGGGGGCCCCCCCGAGGCCTATCGTGGCTAAACTGTTCCACTACAGGGACCGCGATGCTATTCTGCAGGCTTCACGGACCCGTGGCCCGGTCCGCTACGAGAACTCGACCGTCAACTTTTATCCGGACTTCACGCAACTGGTCCAGAAACAGCGGATGGGATTCCAAGGGGTGAAGCGCCGTCTCCGCGAGCTAGGCCTGAAGTATTCGATGATCTACCCGGCGAAACTTCGAGTGGAACATGGGGAGCGGACAGCCTTTTTTGACTCTCCTGTGGCCGCAAGTGACTGGCTGGACTCGCTGCCGGACGGGGGTGGCCGGCCCGGGCCCTCTGGGGGCACCGCAGGTGACGGGTCCCCTTAGACTGACCTTTG
Source organism: Triturus cristatus (assembly GCF_964204655.1). Taxonomy (NCBI): domain Eukaryota; kingdom Metazoa; phylum Chordata; class Amphibia; order Caudata; family Salamandridae; genus Triturus; species Triturus cristatus. The sequence goes on from NC_140592.1 coordinate 211,687,655, forward strand.
GTCCTTGCTTCTGCGGTTTTGCACTGTACAGTTGGGTCTTACTTCTTTTGCATACTGTGTCTTACCAGGACCCGTGAGGGGTGCGGGCGGGTTCGGGTCCCTTTCCTCCTCCGGGGTCTTTTTGTAGAATGGGGTTAGTGGGGCGACAGGCACACTGCAAGTTGGGGGGGGTCTTTGGCCCGCAGGGGTGCAGGGTGGGGGGCGTTGGACTTGGGGGGGGGTTGGGGGGGAAGAGGGGTTGTTTTGTTGTGTGTTTTTTGTTTACAGGGCGAGGTATTGATTTTTATCCGTATTTGGGAACAGTGCTGCGGGCTGGGGGCCTCTTGATCTATTGGAGGGGATGGGGGGAGACGGGTTGAGGCTTATGTCGTGGAACGTCAATGGGTTGGGGGACCGTATTAAGCGGGGTGTTGTACTGCAATATTTGCGTCGTTTGACTCCTGATGTGGTGTTTCTCCAGGAGACGCATTTGGTCGGCAATGTCTGCCATGCGATGAACAGGGGGGGATACCGCCTCGTAGCCCATTCTGGTTTCACAACTGGCTCCAGGGGGGTGGGCATTCTCCTGCGAACCTCCCTTCCGGTGGAGATCACGAGGATAGTCTCGGATGACAGAGGGCGCTATGTGTGTTTGATTGGGAGGTGGGAGGGACGTCCCCTTGCCCTGGTTTCAGTCTACGTCCCCCCGGGCCTCCAGAACTCCACCTTTACTGACTTGGGTCGAATGCTGCTTGACCTTCCGGACGGCCTCCTGCTCATGGGCGGGGACTTTAATTCTGTTGTTTCGGGTGAACTGGATCGTCACCCACCGAGGACCCTCCCCGCTGCCCAGTCATGGCTGGGTGGGATGTTGGAGACCTTCGGCTTGGTGGATGGTTGGAGGCTAATGCATCCGACCCAGTGTCAGTTCACCTTTCATTCGGGGGCGCATGGGAGTCTCTCCAGGTTAGACTACTTCCTTATGCCCGCGGCGCAGACTGGTCGGATTCGAGAGGTCAGACACCTGGCGCGTGGTATCTCCGACCATTCTCCGCTGTGGCTTCTCTTTGACACCGGGTCGCGGTCCGCAGGGCGGATAGCTCCCATTAACCCCTGGTACCTGCGGGACCCTGTGACTCGTGACAGCCTGGTTAAGGCCATGGACCAATACTTCAGTGAAAACGAGGGGTCGGTGTCGTCTGCGTTGTCCCTTTGGGAAGCCTTTAAAACTGTGATACGCGGACACGCCCTCGCCCAGATAGTGGTGGCCAAGAAGGTTAGGAGCGAGGCGGTGGTGCAGCTGGAGACTGACATCTCGGGGCTGGAGTCGGCCTTGGAGGCGAATGTTACTCCGGACGGGATACATGCCCTTAGCCTGAAACAGTTCGAATATAGGTCCCTGGTCACTGACGCGGCCAAAACTATGTACAGGGAGCAGCAGGGCCGATTGTATGACGCGGGGGACAGGGCGGGAAGGTTGATTGCGTGGCTGGACAAAAAGGAGAGAGTGAATCGTGTGGTCCCCGAGTTGCGTGCTGCGGATGGTGTGTGTGTGACTGAGCCGGATGAGATTGTGGAATGCTTCGCTGACCACCTCCGGGCGGTGTACTCCCCGGTGACTGACAGGGACGAGGATGACTCTCGCCTCCTACTGAGAGATATTGCTTTGCCCGGCCTGTCCGTTGAGGACCGGGAGCGGCTGGACGCCCCCTTATCGTCGGATGAAATAGCGACCGCGATTCGTTCCCTTCGCTCGGGCAAGGCTATGGGTCCTAACGGTCTGCCCATTGAACTATACAAATTGCGTCCTGATAAGCTCGCGCCCTTCCTCAGCCGCATGTTCCGCGACTCTCTTGCGGCGGGTTCCCTTCCGGCCGACCAGCGTTTGGCCACTATAGTCGTTATCCCCAAGGAGGGCAAGCCGCGTGACCGCTGTACTTCTTACCGGCCTATTTCACTGCTCAATGCGGAGCCTAAAATCCTGGCGAAAGTCCTGGCCAGTCGATTGTTGAGTGTCGTGTGCGACCTTATTCATCCGGACCAGTGCGGCTTTATCCCGCACCGCAACGCCGCTCTTAACTTGCGGCGTCTGCACGGTGCCCTTGCCAGGGCGGAGTTCCTCTCCGAACCGGCCGTGCTGGTTTCTTTGGATGCCACGATGGCATTTGACACTATTGAGTGGCCATTTCTCTGGGCCGTCTTGGATAAATTCGGCTTTGGAGAGGGATTTATTGGCTGGGTGAGGCTCCTTTACACGGGACCCATGGCTCAAGTTGTGGTGAATGGGCGGGTCTCTCGGCCCTTTGCCCTTGGCAGGGGCACGAGGCAGGGGTGCCCGTTGTCCCCGTTGCTTTTTGCTCTCGCCCTGGAGCCACTCGCTGCCTGGCTCCGTTGGGAGCCCTCGCTTAGAGGGATCCGGTGGGGCCCGGGCTTCGAAGATCGGGTCTCGCTTTATGCGGACGACATTCTCCTGTATCTCACCTCACCGCGGCAGTCACTCAATGTCCTCTTAGACGTTCTGACCTCCTTTGGGAACAATTCGGGTCTCACGATCAATTGGTCTAAATCCTGCGTTTATCCCATTTCTGGTGGTCTTCCTCTCCTGCCGCCTCGGCTCCCGATTCAAATATCTCTGAGCGGCTTTAAGTACCTGGGGATATACGTTTCGCTGGACCCGGTGGCTCGCTATGAGCAGAATCTCCTGCGTCCACTTCGGCGACTACGGGAGGACACGGCCCGGTGGTGCAGGCTGCCCCTGTCCCCGCTGGGTCGGGCCGCGCTGTTTAAAATGATGTCCCTTCCCAGGTTCCTCTATTCCCTCCAGAACTCCTTCGACGTTATCCCAGTGGCCTACTTTCGGGAGGTGGAGAGCCTGCAGAGGAGACTGGTGTGGAACGGGCGGGCGCGTATTGCTCTTGCCAAGCTCACTCTCCCCTGGTATGACGGGGGCATCGCGCTTCCTGACATTCGCAGGTACTATTGGGCCTCGCAGCTATCTGCCATTAACCACGCCACTTATGCGCCCGGCTTTAATCCGGCGTATGAGATGGACAAGTTCCTGCTTCCCGGCGGGAACTACAACAGGGCACTTTATTCCCGCCTGGCTGGCCGGACCCTTACGGGCCCTACTAAGATAGCTGTGCGGACCTGGAGGGCTGCCACTGCGGCCATGGGCTGGAGTGAGCGATTAACATGTGCTACTCCCTTGTTTGCCTCCGACCGCCTGGGCAGCTTGTGGACCACCAAGGGGTTTGACCAGTGGGACACGATTGGTATCAGCAAAGTGGGAGACCTGTGGCACAAGGGCGCGGTCAAGACTTTCGCGGTGCTCCAGGCCGAATATGAGCTGACCGACAGGGAGTTCTTCCGCTACGCCCAGGTTCGACACGCCCTGCTCTCGGTCTTCGGGGAGGGGACCAAGATCCCTGTTTCTTCGCCCCTCGAGGACCGCATACTTGACGGACATGTCCCTGATAGTACTATTTCTTTAATTTATAAAAAATTGATTAATCACCGGGCGGACCTCCTGGTGCGCCTTCGGGAGGCTTGGACTGGGGATGGGGTCGAACTGGACGACGAAGATTGGCAGTTTGCACTGTCGTCCCCCAAGGAGGCTGCCATTCCGGCTCGTCTCCGGTTGGTACAGCTCAAGATCCTCCACCGGGTGTATGTGACGGGTCCGCGCTTGGTCTCGATGGGATTTTCCGACGACGGGCTCTGTAAGCGAGGCTGTGGGCTCAGCGCCACCTTTCTTCATATCCTTTGGGAGTGCCGCGAGGTGGCGGACTACTGGCGCCGGGTCCACACGGTTATGGGACAGGTCACTGGGGTTGTGCTGCTGCCGGAGGTGCGTCGCTGTGTCCTGAATGTGTGGGAGCCCAATGACTACAGCGCGGCTCAGACTCGGTGGGCGGCCCTAGGGAACATGATTGCCAAGAGGGATATAGCGCAACTTTGGGGCGCTCAACGGCCGCCCGCCGTGTCAGTATGGAAGGAGAATATGGACTGGTGTATGTTTAGGGAGAAGACAGTGTATGTGGCCCGTGGCAAGCCGGGGGCATGGGGTAGAATTTGGGGGCAATGGAACGCATATCGCGGAGGCATCTGTACGCCCCCCCTGGTAGACACTGATATCGCCATGTCCCCCTGACCCTTGATGGTTCCTGGCGCTTTTTGTAACAACTACATTTGGATGTTCATCTCCCTTGACCCCCTTCCCCCCCCCCTCCGTCCCCGGCCTCCCGGTACTCCTCTCTTTAGCGGATTGCTCAATTGTCCTGACTGGAGTCTCCCGGGGGGAGCCTGACCCGCACTGGTTTCCCTCATAACTCGCCTTTTGTTTTTATTGTTTTTCCTTTTGTTTTTGTTATTGTTGGACTGACGCTTGCTGTTCTTCGAGAACTATCTTGAGCCACTGCGGGGCAGTGCCCTGGGAACTGATTGTTGCCTTGATATGTGTATATTTCCTTATGTACCTAGCGGCCGGCCCGGGTGGTTGTAGGCCCATACTTGTAACCGAATTATTGTTCAATAAAAACTTTTTCAAAAAAAAAAAAACAAAAAAAAAATAAATAAATAAATCACTCTAGCCATTTGTCATATTATCAGGCTCAGACCTCTGCTTTTATCTCAGTGTTCTTAGAAGAAAAACTTTGAGTTACCTTATAAATTATCAGGAGCCAAGATCAGTGACTGGTCTAGGATCAGGTGGTGATCGCTAAGTAAGTCTGGAATGCTTAGAGAGGTCATTTTGATATTATTTAGATCAGGGTTTTTAGTGATTCAGGGATGTACCAGGAGTAGAGCTATGAGAAAGTCTGGGTAGTTTTAGAAAAACATTCGGAGTGTGCCTGCCTATTATAAGAAGAGCTCTAAGTGAATCTTTTATTGACAGACTGAATGAGTGTGGGTAGTACAAGCATCTAGTCCTACGCAAGTGAGAGTGTTAGCAAGGGCAGAGATCCGAATGAACCTGCAATTAAAAAGAACTGAGGTTTGAGAGTGACCCTGGATACTGTTATATATCTGGGCGATGAGAATCAGCGTCAATCGCAGCATTGTGCAAGGCCATGTGAGTCCATTTACTCAAAGACAAACTGTTCCTGGGCGTAGAATTTACTGAGCCTTGGGGCAGTTGAGGTTGTGGAAATCGAGCATCGCATGGAAATTTGTTCCACCAGTGAAAAAAAAACTTTCTGCACAGGAAGTTGCCGTATTGGCAAGAGTAAGGAGCTTCACAGCATGGGTTCAATGGTGTATGTAACTTGAAGGCAATTATGTTTCACTTTATTTCCTAGAGTATACTGTGTTTTACTAAAGCTTGCATGTGTTCTACTTTATGTGATGTTTTTCACTTATAGAGGCAGCCTAATATACATCAAGAAAGATCCTTCTTTGGCAAATTTGCTAATTGCTGGTTTTCCACTACTTGCCATAAAGTTCGCATCAAGCATCCACTACATTGTGTATCTGTGTTTTTTGACGTTCACTTGGTTCCCTATGTTTGTGGGCTTGTTGTTGCTTTGATTGTTCTCTCGCGCTCTCTCCCCTTCCCACTTATTTGTCATTCAAAGTCATTGTTTACATCTGAAGTCTTCAAAGTTCTCCTCGGACTGCAGCGCCCAACTGGCCTTTAAAGGGTGAGTTTACCATTCTGTTTATTTGTGCAATATTCCTTAATAGTACAATCGCTGTTAGTTTTGTATTGCTTGATTCAATTTCTTGAGCGTTTGGAGTCATCTGTGAAACACTTCCTACTGGTCCAACCTCTCACCTGTCTTGTGTTATTTTCTCCCCGTTTCCCCAAATTCCCTGTGTACCACCGTAGTATCCAACGCTCTTCTTGCTACTCTGGTCCTAGGTAGACCATTGTTTCTGGTTTGTATACACTTCTTGCTGTCTTCATGGAGGCGGATTGTCTAGGTGGTATCTTTAACAAACCTCTATGTGATTTTGGGGGTTATCAATAGTCCGTATCTGAGTGGATAATTCATTTTACGGAGAAAGCTCTTTTTGAGGCTCTGTGTATATTAAAGCATGTACCTATGAGAGACTCTCGCTAGTGTCAAAAATAAACTAATTATACATTTTTGCTGTGAAAAGGAACAATAACCATCTTATGCCAATAATGCTGAACCTTGCAGGGACTGATTAGTGCATCCGAGCCTACCAATATGTCAAATACACACAGAATCTATACAAATGTTCTTGAACATCCTTGCAGATTATCAACCATTTCATTCATTACGCTTTTTCTACACACAATATTGTTAGGCCAGGTCCCACTTCCTAGTAATTGGTAGGAATGCTCTGGATCCAAGATTTAGAGAGGCTTTATAGTACTGTGTTAGAAATTGGATTTCCGGTTGGCATAAATATGCACTTTGTCCAAGCAGGAACCATAATCCTAACAAGGGTAAGTCAGTAATACACTTTAATTTAACCTGCGCTCACCCTCTTGTAGCTTGGCACAGAGCAGTGAGGCTTAACTTAAGAGGCAATGTGTAAATTATATGCGCAACACTTCAAACAGTAACACAATACAAACACCACAAAAAGACTCCAAACCAGTTTAGAAAAATAGCTTATTTTTATACGAGTAAAACAAGACCAAAACGGCAAAATCCAATACGTAGAAGTCAAGACGTTTTTTAAATAATAAACTGTTTTGCAGTGCTAAGAAGAAATAACGGGGTGTAGGGCTGTCCGGTCACACTTGACCGGGTCAAATCCAAAGGTTCAGGCCAATTGTGATGGAGCACAGTCGGATACAAGGGCCTAGGCCTGCTGAGGAATACCTTGGATGCGCCGACATCCAGGGCAATGCGGGGAACATGGAAGATGATGCATCGCTGTTGATGTCACAGATGCATGCAATGGGTTAGTTCTGAACAGGGCACCATTGAGGATGCATTGAGAGTCAAGATGTGAAAAACACTGGGCGATGTGCTGTCATTGAACTGCTGGGCTATAGGCGATGTGAGCAGCACAAAGAGATGCGTCAGCACAGAGCCGAGCAAAGTTGGAGATGCATCAGAAACTGGAGACGATGTGGCATACAGGGGGCTTTGCGGAGTCTGTGATCTATGCAGCAGCAGCGATGCATCAGCGCCGAAGGAGATGCGCCGATCCGATCAGTGCAACGTGGTTGATGCATGGATTTTCACAGTTGTACCACTTTCAACTCACTTCCTAGGGCTGATGACTGGATTGGCATCACTTGACAGAGCAGACCTCACAGCAGAAAGAGTCCTGGTGCTGTTTGAAGAGAGAAGTTTTTGTTATCCCAGAGAGTTCAGAATACAGGAGGCAAGCCAACAAGCCCTTGGAGATACTTAGGTTCTGGGATCTAGAGATGCAGATCCAGTCCTTTTGAGGACACAAAGTGTTCCACCATGGGTGAAGTGAGTATCTTATTTTTCAGGCTAGACCGATGTTGGACAATGCGGTGACGTACCTCCTGACTTGTTTTGCCAATGTAAATCAGTTTACATGGACATATAATGGCGTAGACCACGTTTTTAGATTCACAATTCGTAAATTCATTATGGCGCCAGTGCCGTAGTCCGTCTGTGATAATGTCCCTTCTTGTGTCGAATCACACACCGAACAGGTACCACATTTGTGGTGTCCCTGTATCGGTTGGAGGTTGAGCATGGTGCATAATGTAGATGTTTTTTTTTTTAAAGCCCGAAGAGCTAGTAACTTGCTGCCCAATGTTCCGAATCTATTTTAGTACAAAAAGTGGCAACCCAACATCTTTTATAGTTCCTTCAATCAGATGCCAGTTGCTTCGGACAATCTTTTTAATGGGATGTGTGTGTGGTCCAAACGTGGACACACATATAATTCGATCTAGTTAAGAATCTAACGTCTGCTTGGTGTCTTATGTAAAAACTAAGACTGGTGTTGTACTTTCAATGTTAATGTTATTTCACACGATTGTCTAAGTTTGTGTCACTTGTCATTTTTGTCTTTGAATTTTTTCGTTTTTAAGTGGAATATAACATTGTGTATAATTGTGTTTTTGTAAATGTGGTGTTCTGTAAATGGAAGGTTTCTTTTCTAAGACATGAAAATATATTTATTTGCTTCACTAATCTAAATAATTTCAAATAAGCTAAATAAAGTAATAAGAACCTTAGAATTGATGGTCTAGGGTATTCTCTTTAAAGTGTGCAAACTAGTCCTTCTGGACACACTCTTTTCTCTTGTATTTACAGTGGTCCAGTCCAGGAGGTTTTAAGACTCGAGCCCTCTTTGTTCTCAACTTTCCAAAAGTGGCATTTTCCTAATTGCAATTTAAAATGCAACTTCACTTGTGTTTTTCAATTGTGATTCCAAAGACACCAAATTTGGGGGTCCCATCCCTTCTTAATTGGAAATTAAACTTATAAGCTATAATAAGGTAAGCCCAATGTTAACCCATGGGAGAGATAGGCCTTGCAATAGTAAAAACATTAATGTAAGAGTTTTTCACTACCTGGACATGTAAAACTTAAAAGTGTATGTCCTACTTTTTAAGTACATTGTGCCCTTCCCTGGGGCTGTCCACACATGCTCTGCAATGGCAGGCCTGAGACATGTTTAAAGGGATACTTAAGTCGGTGGGACAATCAGTGCTGCAGGCACACTAGTAGCATTTCATTTGCAGGCCCTAGGCGCATGTAGTGCAATTTACTAGGGACTTATAACTGAATTAAATACACCAATTGTGGAGAAGCCAATGTTGCCATGTATTAAGTATAGAGTTCATGCACTTTAGCAGTGATAAAGAGCCCAGATTCCTATAGCCATCAAAAATTAATTCTGCAAAACAGGAGCTCAGAAGGCAAAGAGTCAGGGGAAACCACGCCAAGGATGCCAGGTCTAACATAACGTTCTAGTACTCTAAAAGGGTTCAGGGCTTAAGCACAGTGCTACTATGGACAATATTCTTGCTGTGGTAGGTTATTTCTGCTTACACTATCTTACCTGAGGAACATTTGTTATGGTGTTTAACCATTCTGAATCATAGCACAGTAAATGTGATGGCAATTATTAACACTGGCATTATATTTAAGACATCACATATACTATGACGCAGTGATTCAGATACAAAAGGTTTTGGTTGTCATAGTAGAATTTTCCTTGGGGTACCTAGGGTTCCAACTGAAAGCAAAATATTTATGAAGAAAATGAACGTTTTTGCGTGGTATTGGAACAACGCATTATAAATAGTGTTGAAAATTGTGAATGATAGGTTTCTATCAGGTCTACTTTTAAAACAGACCTTCATGAGCTGTGAAATGCATTGTCATAACTGATCCCCAAGTAAGATGGTAAGGTAGCTGTTCAGTGATTATTTCTGGTGATTTATTATCAGTTCCAACATTTATTTTCCTCAGAGAAACAATTTGTATACAATGATGATAAGATACTATAGAACATTTACACTTTAATTTTTCCATGCTCTCCCTCACACACAAACCACACTTCTATTTAAAGATTTTTGCTCAGTTGCATTTCCTCACTGGAAAATTGTTCTAGTCTGGTGCTGTTCAAAGGCGAAGCAGAGATAGAAATAAACAAAATCTTGACACAAATAGCAAAAACCTGGAAGTATAGGTAGCTTTTAACTTAACATTGCAGCAGGACACACTATAAAACAAAGAAAAGAAAGTAGACCGTAAGCACCACTAAGAATACTGATGAAAAATGTTATTTGGGGTGTATTAAATCCTATGAGCGAATTTGGATTAAGGATCCACATAAAAAGACTTCAGTTACGATTTAAGTAAAATACTTTGCTTGTTTATTGGAAATAACATTAGTTCAATTAAGGTGTTCGAACAATGCAATGCATGATGTTATAGGTATTAATGGTAAATGTATTGGTATATGTCATATGGATTATATTGCTTGATTTACTATGAAGTATTTTTGTGTGTTTCTTAATTTTATGGTGTGTACAACTAATTCTAAGATAATGTTTAGATTATTAATTGCTTTATTATCATTTTTTAAATAAAATATTAATAACATTTTATTCCCATAAATGTACTTATAAAATCAGCAGAATATATACGTATTTATGTGTTTATTATTATTGTAACAGTGATTTTAAAAAAATGCTTTTAAAGTAGTATTTCTTGGTTTGTTTGTGGTTACCTAGTTGGTAACTAAACTAATTGCATCAATTTATTTATTTTGCCTCTTTTAATTTTGAGTAATAATAGTAAATCTTACCCTTAAAGGTTACAGATTTTCTTGAATGTTGTTTTATCTCTTTTAATTGCTCTTATGATCCCTCCAAGTTTAACAGTTTCACTAATGTTGCTTAAGTTGGAGTGAAATTGGAACATTTAATCCCTTCAAGTCAAATTTTCAATAATCAACATGCTTAGGTTTTAGCAGAAATAGTAAATTAAACCCCTCTTAAATACAACACTTTTTCCAATGTTTTTTAGGGTGGTCTGAAAATAGTAAATTTGCATCCTCTCAAAATGTACAGTTTGTTATTAAAGTTCAAATGTATTCATTGTAATATATTAAAGTATTATAAGTGTGTACATAAATATTAATACGCAATTATGCTTTTTATTAAAAATGTACAAAGACAAACTTTGTTACTTTAACTTTTTTATTATTTGGTGATATATATTTAACATTCATTATAAGTACATTTTTTAACCGTAAATTTATATATATGAAAAAAACAAAGGTTAAAGTGATGATATAGTAAGGTGAAAATTTTTGTGACAGTGTAAGCCACTGAAATTTAACAGTTATAGTTATATCTAGCTCATGCCCTCAGGTAACTATAGCTCGTGCCCCTGACATGCACAGTCTTCTCATTAACTATGTTATTTCAAATGTTGCAGTGATATTATCAACAATGTCATAGAAGATGTATGTCATGAGTGATGTCATATGTGGGGAAATTAGCAGTGCATGGTGAGGGAGCGATGTATTGATACTTTAGGTCACAAGTTATAGTTACTAGAGAAAACTGTAGCTTGTGTGAATTTTAATGTCTTTTTAAAAGTTTTAAATGTTACATTGTCACTGAAATTTTCAACTAAATATAACATCACTTTATCCTTTTTTCAGTCAATGTATGTTTTTTAAGTAAAGTAATATTGTATTACCATATGCAAAGCCAACCCCCACTGCGCCCTGTGCCCAACACCCCACAGGCAGCCAACTCCCTGTGCACGGCAAGGGCTTGGCTGCAGTGCCTGACTTCTGAGCTGCCTACCCTACGCCACACATGGCCTTCTTCGACACCAAAATATATCAATCAATCAATCAATCGATCTGTATTTGTAAAGTGGGACTTGTCACCCGAGAGGGTATCCAGGTGCTGTGCTGCGAGTGTCAGTCCAAGAGCCAGTCCGTGAGTCCCTTTCTGAAGTCGGTCAGCAAGGTTGAAGTGCTGAGGTGGAGGAGAAGGTGTTCTAGGACTAGGCGGCAAGGTGGGAGAAGGAGCTTCCTCCAGAGCGGCTAGATGGGTGATAGCTGTACGAGGTTGAGATGGGAGATACGGAGGTTCGAGTGGCAGGCAGTGAAAGTTCAGGCGGTGCATCATGTAAGCGGGTCCTTAGTCATGGACGTAGGCGTGGGTCAGGAGCTTGAATTGACATCTCTTCTGGATGGGGGAGCCAGTTGAAGTCCTTCAGGTGTGCGACCTCTTGAGCAAGATGACGATCAGTCTGGCTGCTGCTTTCTGGATAGTCTGGACTCTATTCATGAGCTCGGTGGTAGTGCCTGCATAGAGTGCATTGCCGTAGTCCAGTCTACTGGTAATATGGGCCTGCATCACTGTTTTGCTGATGCTGATAGGGAGCCACTTGAAAGGTTTGCAGAGCATGCGGAAAGTGTGAAAGCAGGTTGAGGAGACGGCATTGACCTGACATTTCATAGAGAATTTGTTGTCCCAGATGACGCTGAGATTGAGGGAATGGCCTTTCAGGGTGGGGGTGGATCTGAGTTCCGATGGGCACCAGGAGTCGTTGCAGAGGGCGGTGTGTCAACACTTCAGTTTTGGTCGTGTTGAGCTTCAGGCAGTTGTCCATCATCCAGGTTAAGATGTTATTCCTACAGCTGCAGAAGTTGGTCTTTGTCGAGGAGGGTCCTCTGAGAGGACGAGCCAAGAAACTTTATTGTAGGAGATGATGTTGATGTCATGGGTTCTGGCAATGTCTGTGAGTGGAGTGATGTAGATGTTGAAGAGGGATGGGCTGACGGATGAGCCTTGAGGGATGCCACAGATGGAATGCTCGGGTTGTGAGGTGAAGGGAGGAAGACAAATTCTCTGGGTGTATCCCATGAGAGAGGATGCCATCCACCTGAGTAAGTTGTCTGTGATTCTGATCTGGAGTAGTTGGTGCATGAGTGTGCGGTGGGAGACAGTGTAAAAAGCTGCAGTGAGAGGTTGAGCAGGATCAGCGCTGCTGATTCTCCTCTGTCGATTAGGATGCAAATGTCGTTTGTTGCGGCAATCAGGGCTGACTCAGTGCAGTGATTGGCTCTGAAACCTGATTAAGAAGGGTCCAGCAGGTACTTTTTTTCCAGGTGTCCAGTGAGTTGGAGGTTTATGGCCTTCTCCAGGACTTTGGAGGGAAGTGGCAGCAGTGAGATGGGACGGTAGTTCTGGAGCTCGCAGGGATCTGTCACCTTTCTCCAAAAATCACAGATATTATAATCAAACGGATATTTAAAAAATTCACGCAATATTATGCTTATTAATATTGGTTGCTATAAAACTGTTTAGTAAAATTAATTTAAAAACATGCCTGGGACTCTTTCTTTTTTGTAGCTTTTATTATTATATTTTGTGAGTGGAAAATGTCAAAATAAATATTTTAAAAATAAAAATGAAAAAATCATATCTATGAGCCTTCTTTTAACAGTTTTCAGCCCAAAAAATGCAATATTACAAAAATAACCACAAGAGGATCTTGCACTCCAGCTAAAGAGAATACAGCTCCATATAGGAGTCCTTTAAAAATAATGGTGTGTTCTCCTGGGGCCATGGATTCAATGAACGAGAAAACTTACTGATTTTTATTTTAGAATGTTGCTGGGGGCCGCAGAACTCCCTGCAGCCCCCACAAAATTCCACAAAATGTTTGGTGGTGCCCTTTCCCCTTCTAGGGGCATCACCAAAAGCAAACAAGCATTTGCAATGCAATCAGTCTCGCCTTTGGGACCTTATATGTATTTAGCTATGCAGCACATTAGCCTGGGTGCTACAACATCTACTGTTCTGCAAACCAACCAATGTACTAATAGATCAGTTTGTAAAATACTGAATCATAGTGGGTCACAATTAGATCTACCTCCTGAATATTAATTGGGACCCACTACAATTTGCTTTTTTCGATTTTTTTAAATGCAGCCAGTTATCTTTTAAAAACAAATAAAAAATGTTACACATTTTCCAACACTAGACCATGGGACCACTGGCTAATTTAAAAAAAAGTTTTTGTTAACATTCACAAATGGAAAGGGGACCCATTCCATTTTGAATGTGTTACCACTACCTTTCAGTAGTCTGCAAAGTATTAATGTTTTGCAACCACAATTTGGTCGAAAGACATTAACACATCCCATGGCAAATCGCTATATGCAATACACACTCCCCTTCGAAACAGCTGTAGTTAGAAACTCAAAGTGTGATTCAACGACATGTTACTGAATTGCAATTCCGGTCTGACCCTTACTAAAAGGCCATTTTGCTATCGCATAGGGTCTGATTTTGCTAATAGGAACCTCTGTAACCACAGCATGCCTTAAAATATCTGTTCCCATGACTGTTCTCCAAATCATCATTCAGTTACCAACTGATTTGGGATTTGCAGATGCTTTGTACACCACTACTCACACAACCTCAATGGCTCTTTACCTTACCGCTCATTTCAGAAAAAATCAAATGCAATCTAAATACTGCTGGCAGCCATCAAAACAAATTGCAATCTTTTAATTAGCACGCTGAAGTCAGTCGTCCCAAAAGAAACTGAAGTGGTTTATAAAGAAAAAGCTTAGGAACAAAGTAATTGACCTAACAGTTGGGCACTGACAGCGTGGTGACATTAATCCGTAGCAGCAAGTCAATGGCGTGTTCTGTTTTGCTTGTCCCTTGCTTTCACACCAATGTGAGAACATTGACCCGCAGTGATGTTTCAGCGGAGTCTCAGATACCTATTTAATTCAAACACCTGGGAAGAAGTATCTTCATTTTGATGTGAGCTGAAAGTGTGTTTCTGAACTCAGCTGTGCCACCTTGAGAGACTGGCAAGTGAAGCCTGAAACTCTGCGTTCCAGAAAAGACTGTCAAAATAATAAATGCACCAGAAGAAAGATAGCTCTCAAAGTGTAGTCCGTGCCTTGCCAATTTACTCTGCTAATAAGCAGGACTGGCTTCAGGTCTGGTGGCGCCTGGTGCAACAATGTTTGTTGGCGACCCCCAATGACAACCATGGATTCCCTCACTTCCACCCTTTAACTGTTCCCCTCAAGTCTCCATAACCACATTCTCTCAGGTGAATTTAATTCGTTTTATAGCGCCACTCAAACCAGTGTAGGGTGTCATGGCACTTTACATCACATACATATTACACAGAGACAATCGATCAACCATACATTTGTAAATCAGTGTATAGGAAATGTTACATAAGACAGAGGACAACAAGGTGTAGGAATCACATGTCATCCATACTGGTAGGCACTATAGTTTGAGTCCTTGGTCTGGAAAAGCACAAACTCAGAATTTAAACACTGTGTTTGAGGGTTCCCTTTAAATAAGAATTGATTTCTGCTCAACTAAAAATTTTTTGCAACTTTAGGATAATGAAAGATTGGGGGGGGGGAATCATAAGGCTTTAATTTGTACGTTAATGGGTCACTGTTCTATATTAGGATTTTAATTTATAAACTGCAAGTAACAAAATAATCTCTCTGACCAAAGCAGTAACCCACTGACCAATTTACATTATATGCACTTTCTGATCTGCATGGTACTCCTTCTTTGCAGCAGGCATATTAACCCTCTGTGCGCCTTAGGATGAGGCAAAACTTTCATTAGACAAAACTATGATCTCTCTTCAGGAAGAAAAGTAATCACCAGAGTTATTTTTATTGGCTGAAAATTGCAGGAGACAACAAATGTGGCAGCAGGTGCTTCTAAAATCATAATAAACTTGCAGACACGGCCCCCAAACCAAAGTCAGCGCCTAGTGCGGTGGCACCGGTTGCCCCGCCCTAGGGCCGGCCCTGCTAATGAGCCTCCGTGCACCTCCTATTTGATAGTTGTTACTTCACAGCGATTTCACACGTTCTGCGCGCCACATTTAGGCATTTCATGTTCTCAAACCAGTTCCCGCCTGACAGGAAAGTGTTACTACATTTCGAATGCATAAACTTTTAGATAGTTTCCTGAAGCTGTCGCAGAGCTCAGAGAAGGCACAATTTGCATTTTGTCAAATGAAGCGAGCGTTCATCTCCTACCTTCTTGCGGCTTCTTATCTGTTTAATGATTTCACAGGGAGCCCACTCCATGCACGTTCCACATACTCCTGTCCTGTGCTGCGTTTCACATAGTTCCTTAACTCTGCTGTGTCAAAACAAATTATGCTCATGTGAGGCCACACTTATTAAGTCTTTTCATATCTTCTGTAGAAATGCACACAAGAAAACCATTTTGAAGTGCCGCTCGGATAATCAGAGCTCAAGGAATGATATTTTTATCATGCATGAGTTGATGTCATAGCTTTCGTTTTATGTCCCAGAGCTAATGCAATGGACCGAACATGACACCGCGTTTTTGATATTTTAAAAAGAAGTGAAATATGGAAATTAAAAAAATCGCATTGCAAAATTTAGAAACTTAGTAACTGCACTTTTAAATGTGAAAGCCGGGGTATGAAAGCAGCATGTCTCTCGAAGTTATGTTAATAGAGATTTGCATTGCGCTGTATTGCATTTGTAAAGGCTTCTCAGCGCAGTTGGGTACACAGATTCCTTATTTCCTGGTTGCAAGGATCAGGGTGTCAGAGTCGTAGGAGACAGAGGGGTATATTCACAAGAACGTGTGATAACTACCGCAAGAGTAGCGTAACACAACTTTCAATATCGCAGCCCATCACGGGAAAATAACCCCGTGTCAACGTGGAATTCACAACACGGTGGTACCATGCTATAGTCTGTCGAAAACGCGGACAATGTCCGCGATACAACCACCCCGACGGAGGTAAAAACACAAACCACAACACCAGAAAACCTGCGATGAGCCCTTCCGCGATGAGGAAAGCAGGGCTAAGCAGTGCGAGGGCAGCAAACTCACGTGCAAAGCAGGAACAAGCACAAGAACAGCATACGGAAAATGCCACTGAAAAAAAATACAGCTACAGCGGAGTACCACGGATGCACCCTGGCCAACTGCAGAGGACAACATGCACACCACAACATCCAAGCACTGTGGAACGACAGAACCGACAGGCACACCGCATGAAAGAGACCAGTGGCAGACAAATCAGAGCCGCAGGAGGGACACACCCCCAGTGCAGCATACGCACATAAGCAGAACTGCACCTCGACATTGGCAACATCCCGGTACAAAGAGAAACCCCTCCACAACTGAACACAGGACACAACTGGATCGGCAAATGTGCCCAACCAGGCAAATCACATCTGTAACCCCAGGGATATGTAACATGACAATGCACAATTCCAACCTGTAACTTGCAAATATGTTTTATTCACACATGCAGTGCAATTGGACATCTACTACTGTCCCATGATTGCCACGGGCGGACACAATGTGACGTGCTCATGAGAAGTAGTGTCAATGATGTAGTTCCTAGGGGCCATTCCTGCCGCAGCTGCAGTGGGATGTGGGCCACCTGCCCCATCACCATCATCATCGTCCGGTACCTCTGGAACTGGGATCCATGGGGCCCTGGTGCGATCACAGATGTTGTGCAACACACAACATGCAACAATCATCTTGCACACAACGTCCGGGCTGTACAGGAGCTTCCCACCTGTGCAGTCCAGGCACCTGAAATGTGACTTCAACACGCCAAATGTGCGTTCAATGATGCCCCTGGTGCTTATGTGGGCTGCATTGTACTGCCTCTGGGCGGGTGTGTTCGGGTACCGGAGGGGTGTCATCATCCAAGGGCAGAGTGCATATCCTTGATCACCTGTGACAGTGCAGGGAGAAGAGAGTCAATACTTGGTTCGGCAGGATGTGATGGCAGTCCCACCAATACAGTGACGCCTGTGCTGGCTGTGTGTGGGGTGAGTGTAAGCCAGCCCTCAGGGAGTAGCTGGTGCTGGCAACAACTCCAACAGTCATCAGGCACTCAAACATGCAATGTCAGAACCACAAGGGGGAATGACTCGAGTCGCACAGGGCCAGTGGCCCTGGATGCACAGCGTCCGACACAGGCCCACCGCCACGGGACGCTGAGCTATGGGCGAATGGGGCAGGGTCATGAGGGCAGAGCAGTGCCTCACATGTGTCATGGCTGCATTCCCCATCTCCACACGTCAAGCCGTTGTGTGGCTGTGGTGCCATGAAATGTCTATTGGGTGCAGGGGTAGCCCCGGATGACCATGGAGTGGTGTAGTTGTGTCTGGTAGTTGGTCGTGTAGTCTGACTTGTCGAATGTGGCTTGGTCATGTGTGTATCCCCACAGATGTGCGTTGGTGGCTGTGGGATGTGTGGTGTGTTAATTTGGTACTTACCAACGAGCAGTTCCGTTCCATATGTGCCATCCTGGAAGCGTTGGTTGATGATGGACTGTCGGAAGATGAAGGAATCGTGCCCACTACCTGGGTAGTTTGCGACGACATTGGTGAAGAGTCCCCGGTGGTCCACTCTTGCCTGCATATTGATGGAATGCGTGTGCTTTCTATTGCGGTAGTGGTGTGTAGTATCTGCAGGGGGCACAAGTGGAACATGTGTGCAGTCAATTGCCCTCAACACGGCCGGGAATCCTGCTATGGAGTAGAAACCTTGCTTTGTCTCCAGCTGTTTCTGCGTAGTGTTGGGGAAGTGAAGGTACTGAGGTATGAAGCTGAGGATGGCATCCAAGACAGGTGTGACCTTTGATAGGGCTGGCTGTGAGACTCCCCTGACTCTGGCAGTTGTTGGTTGGAATGTCCCAGAGGCCAACAGCAGCTTTGTCTGAGGTGGGATGTTGGTTCTCCGCTGTGTTAGGATCGTCAGCCTGTGGGCGATATGGGTCATGATGCGGAGAATGGTTGTTCTTTTGAGCCTGTAGTGGGCAATTTATTTGTCTTACTCTGCGCTGCCTCTGTGGTGGTCCGGGGGGGGTGCGGTTCCGGGGGGGTTAGCGGTCCTGGGGGTGGTGGCAGTGGGTGTTGTGGCCCTGTTGGGGCTCCGAGCTGCATGATGAGTAGCTCCATGGCGTTGTTTGTTCTTCAGGTAGGGCTGTGTGCGGTGCTCCGTTGCCTACTGTAGGTAGGCATCCGTCTTTACACCTGCTTGAGGCAGGTGTTAAATACCTGCGGCTACCGCGGCTTATCACCAGTTTTTGGTTCGCTTCGCAGTTCTGTCAGTTTGTTGTGAAAGTGGTGTTGTTTTTTCGTGTGTTTTTGCACAGGAACGCCTTCTCTGCATCTCATTAGAGTTAGTTGGTGGTGTCGGCCGTGGTGTTAGATTTTGGGGCAGTTATCGCGGGAATACTGGCGATGTCTGCAGTTTGCACCTGCTTGTGAATGGTGTGTTAAATCTATCTCCACTTTTGTTACGTTAGGGTGGAGATAAATCGGAATTAAGTCCTTGTGAATATGCCCCAGAGTGTGTACCCTTAGAGGAGGGTCATCAGTACTATAGTGAAGTTCATACTTTGGGCATATGTTTGGTAGTAGTAATGTTTAACTATTGTTAAGTGTGAGTAGCAAGAGGTCTTCCCCAGCTCGTGTTTTTGGCTTTTTTACTTTTCTAAGCATTCTTACTATTTTAGTTTGAACATTGTCTTTTTTTTCTTGTCATCTTTTTCCAGTCATACTTTTTTTCAGCCATGTCCAGTGGCAGCCACTGTTTGCCCGCGAGGGGTGGGGCAGGAGATGGGGAGGGTGCTACATGAAAAAACAAAAAAAACATTTACCTTCTGGCCAGCCACCCGGCCGGCCGCCACCTCTTGCTCCTGGAAGCAGGAACAGGAAGCACCCAGGTTCCTGACTCCCCTAGCCAATCACAGCGCTGCTGTAATTGCTCTGAGTGATGTGGATCGGCACTCAGGCAGGGAATGGGAGCCTGGGGCATGTTCTGCACCCAGGCTGGAATGCAGCCTAGGTGCAGAACATTCAAAGTGTGCATGACGGTTTGGCCAGGCCAAGAGGGCCGGTCAAAGCGTCATTGTACACCTTGGAGTGGGCAAATCACTCCTCCCCTGCTTTGGCATCCCAGCCCCACCCACCCCACACCAGGAAAAGAAAACTGAAATGAAAATAACACTAGTTATTATCATTTTAGGAGTCTTTAACAACTGCTCACAGAGCAGTGGGGCACGTCTTTATTCTTCAGCGTACAAGCAAGAACCCAGCGTTCCAAACGTGCATTCACTTCATAAGTCCCAACACTTAAGTCACAGGTCTATCGGCTCGATTAGGAACTAAAAGAGTTCTGCCATTCTTTATTTACAAAACATTACATCTTCCCCTTTGTTATTTAAAAAGTTAAGACTTTTTTACCATAAATAAATAAATGAATATATGAATAATTATAAATACATATGCACTTATAACTCTTCAATGAATCTGCGTGGTGCTTAGATCACACCTCCTGATTGGGTCATCGGCAACCGTGAGCTGGGAGTCGAGGTGTCAGTGATCTGCATAAGTGGGGTGGAAACAACAGCAGTTGCATGATCATTAACTGTCTGTCTGGACATAGTATCTACGGTGACATCAATGTTTGGTGAGTGATGATCCACATGTCTGAGTGAGATAAATCTATTGTAAGGGACTTCCCAGGACGTTTGGCAGTCACCATGTATCCTTTGGTGGTTCTGACAGTAAAGAGTTCAGCCTCAAAAGGCACATCAGATTTTCATTTTCTGGACTGTCTAACTCGATCTCCTCTCTTGAAAGTGATATTATTCTCTTGACATCGCTTGTTAGCATAGATGCACATTTTTCGATTGCGACCACAATCTTCTGTGCAAATGTCTTTCTTAGTCTTTGACCTGAGGTTGGTCCTTTGAGGTAACTTGGTTGTCATGACTCTCCCAAACATTAAGGTTCGAGGGCTTTCCCTGTAGTCAAGGGAGGGGTTAGTCAGTAAGCTGAAAGACTGGTGTTCAAAACAACCTTAAGGTCGGGCTTCTCCAATGCAGCACCCTGCACAGCTTTCTTTTTGTTTTTTTGAATCTGATTTTATTCGTTTTCTGTATAACAAATAGCACAGCAACTCTCTGCAGTACAGTACGATTTACAAGCAGGCTGAGGCAAATATATTAATGTCACTTCTGCACTGCATTCTTTAGAGTATTCATGAATCGCTCTGCCAGGCCATTGGTCTGAGGCCAAAGAGGAAGCTTTATGTTGAGATGGCTGAGAAAGTCTCTGAACTCTCGACTTTTGAAAGGGGGGCTGTTGTCGGATTTTAAGATCACAGGGACTCCCCATGTGTAAAGATGCCATCTAATCTTTCAATAACCTTTTCATGAGTGATGGATGAAAGATGGATGAGAGCTCTTCTACCAGTGGAAAACTGGATTATTCATCAAAAATGACCATCCATTATATGATGTTCATTTTCAAGAGGACCAAAGAAATCAACAGCAATTCTCTTCCGAGTATGGTTAAGCAATTTTGACATGTTTAACAGGTGCTGAGTAATGTGTGATGAGAGACAGTTGCATAAGTGACAGGCATTTAACTCTCTTTCTCCCCTTTCATCAATATGAGGTAACAAGACTCTGTCTAGAAGATCTGTTCTTTGGTGTCCCTCAAGGGCTACTTCAATTACTAGTTATCGTAGACTCTCTGGAATGACAATTCATATACCTCGCAAGATGAGGCCTTCCCGAGATACGGACAGTTCATCCTTGACATTTCTGAATTTTAGGTACTCACTTTCAATGGTGAGCAGTAGAGAGTGCTAGTTTCAAGATTGGTGAGCAATATTGTCTTTCAATTTCAACTCGTCACTATCTTGGCTCGTAGCAATGACAATTTGCTCTACTGACATGGCACCTGGTGTGCTCAATTTTATAATGAAATTTATGTAGGCTTCAGCTGTCTTAGATGGGGTTCCAGGACATTGCAATGTCACTTTAAAAAAAGAATCAACAGAATTTGTATCTTTCCCTGGACGGTGAACAATTGTGTAGTTGCATTCTTGCAATCTCAGACCCCAGCGTTAAATACGAGGAGGCATCTGGGCTTTAGGATTGCCAAATAGTGTCAATAGTGCCTGATGATCATTCACTACTGTGAAAGGCCTTCCATATAAGAACACATGGAAATATTCACTAGCCCACACCACTGCCAGGCTTTCTTTCTCAGGTTGTGAATAAGCAATTTATGACAAGCTTTTACTGGCATAAGCCACAATATGCCTTCCGGCATTTGGCTTTCTATTGTACTGTGCAAGAATGGCGCCCAACACAGGGCTCGCATCAACTACAACCTTTGTGTGAAGCTTGGGATTAAAGTAGGCCATTTTAGTGACATTTTTGATGAATTGCTTGATTCTCTTGAAACTTTCCTCACACTCATGTGACCATTGAAACACCAGATTATTTTTTGTCAATTCTTGTAACATTGCACTGACCATGGCAAAGTCTTTTATGTATGTAAAAGAATAAAAGGTTATCCCAAGGAATGAACGTAACATAGAAATGTCCTGTGGGGGATTACCAGTAGATAGCACTTGCAATTTGGCTGGATCAGGTGTCATAACCCCATCAGAAAAGATATTTCCAAAGAATTTCAAGTATGGTTTATGTAATTCACATTTGTCAGCATTCAAAGTCAAACCAGCATCATTTAGCAAATGGCATACTTGCATGAGAGCTTGATCATACTCTCCCTCTCTGAATAGCTCCCAAGTCCTGATGAGACCCGAATGCACAGTCCGAAACTCATCAAGGGGAGAAACAACACCTCAAGACAGAGTACGCTGGACACTAATCTCCACGGGGACCTCTGTGGGAGTGCCAAAATGGAAATCTAAAGCGAATGGTCTCCGCTTACTCTGTAACTCCTAATGTGGGAGGGAAAGACTAAACTGAACTTCCCAGTGAACTGGTGTCCGTGAAGGGAGCCAGAGGAGAGCTTGAAGGGCATGGGTAATTTAAACGAAGACGCAAGCAGAAAGCTCTGCAGCAATATTCCGCTGAAACAATCTTGGACATGAATGTCCATGTGGGTAGCTAGACTTCTATAGGAACTCAGGCATCTGATACTGCGGAACGCCAAACGCAGCACTGAATGGGAAAGCGCTCAATCAAAGCTCCGGTCGGCTCACAATCACTCCACAGGTGCCAGCGTCGATTCTGCACTTCGACTGAGGTGCACGTGGCATGCACAAGCAGTTTGATGGACCATGGAAAACTCTCTGGGAGAGCGTAGTCGATCTATGGGTTACATATTTTGTACTCTTTGCCAGCTGAGCGTTCTACCCAGCCCGAGTACTCGCCAATGACTACACCACACATGGAGAGTTGTTATACACGTCTTTATTCTTCAACTAGTAAGCAAGAAGTCAACGTTCCAAACCTAAGTTTACTTCATTACCTTCCAATGCTTATGTCACAGGTCTTAAGAGTCCATTAGGAATCCAAAATGTTCTGTCATTCTTTATTTACACAACACCGCACAGACTAGTACCAATACTCTACGAAGTCTGCATGTATCTAACAGGTTGTACAGGTTTACCAGATGTCTAACTCTATCAGAAATGCAAAATTCAGATGGGATGTTACAACGGTATGAATCAAAGGGCTGCTTGTGACATGTAAAGCCGCATTGGATTCCTCATCACTGCTGAGGTTTAATAACTAAATGACCACACTCATTCTCCTAGTCCAGAAATGAATATTCACATATAATTGCATCTTCGATCAAACACTTTTCAATGTCTCTGAAGCCTTTCACAATACCATCTGTCCTTTGACTTGTCTTGCGTGGACGGGGGACTGGTCATTATCTCCGTAGTTCATCTTTCAGTTCAGAAAACAAGCTGCTCCTCTGAGGTGAAGATTCAGATGGGCTGCAAGCATAATAGAAATGTAGTTATGCCAAAAAGAATACATCCCTAGCTATCACAGTAACAAACTTCAACAAATCTGCTTCTGTCATAGTAGATCTTTACCAAACATGCTTTGCTGTTTCCAAAAAAAAATGGTAGTAGTTGAAGGGGTTGTTAAATGAAGCCTTAAGAATTGCAGTGTTGTCCTGCAAGGAACTCTGAAATAGTTATGTGCTGGTGGCAGGTGCAGTTGCTTAATTGCACAGATTCTCAGGGCCAGAATGGCCATTTATTCAATCATGCAGTTCCTTGGACTGTCGTAGCCATTTGAGAAGGTATTTGGAGGGCCAATGGTGCTACAGGTACCGATGTCCCTTCCTCCAGCTTCCCAAAGTTAACTGGAGCAGGCCTGCCGTTATGACTCCACCAAATCTGTGTTGTTTGATTAGTTTATGTGTGTTTTCCGCGCAGCGTATTGCATGATAATGCATGTATGCCTAATTTTATGTATTGAAACCACTTTGATACTAATGGGAAACAATAGTACTCACTTGAGTAACCTCAGACAGTACAGGTGAACACAACCTATGTCTAAGTGCGACTTAGTTAAGAGGTTGTGAAAGTAAAAAGCAGATATACAATGAAAAACAAAATTTGTGTGCAGAGCTTGTGTTCTGTATAGAAATATATAAATAAATAGTATTCACTGTTAGACTTGACACCCTATCGTGGTAGTCTCCCAACCTTTTGTTTTCAACCCCCTTATGTGCTGAATTTGTTTCTGTTTAGTTTATGAATCTGCACACTTTACCACTGCTTAGCAGTGCTAAAGTACTTGTACTGTCTCGCTAAAACATGGTAAAGTTGGCCTACATTTAATCTGCACATTTAATTTACTCGTACGACCGCTAAATGTATCCAGGAACTGTACATTTAATGCTAATAGTGGGCCTGCAGCACTCATTGTGCCACCCACTAAACTAGCACTTTATCACTTCTCAGGCCTGCCACTGTATCCTGTAGCGCAATTTTAAACTGACATTTTAACCTGACATAATAGACCTTTTGCCAGGCCCAAACTTTCCTTTTAAATCCTGTGCGTCACCCCTGAGGTAGCTCCTAAAGCCTCATAGGACAGGGTGTATGGTATTTAAAAAGGACATATGTGTTTAGGTTTTACATGTCCTGGCAGTAAAAAAACTCATCATTTTGCTCTGTTATAAGGCCTATTTAGGAGCAGATAGAACAATGATGTTTACACTCAAAATGTATTATAATTTAAAATCTTCTTTATTGGTAAAGTTGGATTTCAAGTTGCAATTTTAAAATTGCTACTTTTAGTTAGTTGCCACTTTTGTGCCCTAATATAACGTGCTTCTCTTCCAGTGGCCTGGTTCATATGACTGTGAATGAATCTCCTGGTGTGGGATTTGTTTTCCCACAAAGGGGTTTAGGTGTGGACAGTATGTGCCATCTTGCTTGGATAATGAAGGGGTTACACTCAGCCCTACTTATACTTCAAAAGAACTTGCCTGAAGCACACTCAAAGGAAACTAACACCAGCCTTTTATCACCCTAGACAGTAAGGAGTCAAATCCAGGGAAGCCGAGGGGAGTGGTTACGCGCGGCAGTGTGATGGCCGCATTTTAGAGCAGCTCCTGACCCTTCGCCCAAAACCCGCCGATCCGCCTTATAAATCTGTGTACCGAACAGGAGGACAGTTGCCAGCTGTACCAGTAATTTGACCAACTGGATCGCTACTTAAAGTTACTGTCCCGGAGCACCTCTCCGGAGGGGGGGTCCACAGGTGGACTGGAGGGAGAACCCCCGAACTTACCCTGAAGGAAGTTATGGAAGCTATTGCAGGGATGCAAACTTCTATGGAGTAGCAGACAGATGCCATCACGGTGGAAATAACACTAATCGGAGCAGACCTCACCAAAACACACGAAAAGGTCAAGCAATTGGAGGTAGCCGCCAGGAGTCTCTTCGATGACGTCTCACAACTCCAGAATGAGGTCCAAGTCCTCCAATCCTTTAGGAAATTTGCCGAAGATAAGTTGGACGATTACGAGGGCATGCATCATTGGGGTGCCGGAGAAATTGGAGGGGCAGCACCAGACTTGTTTGTGGAGGACCTTATTCTCAATCACCTTAGTCCCAAGGGCCTCTCGAAATTCTTTGTGGTTGAAAGGGCTCACAGACTTCCAGGAGGGCATTCAAAGCCCGGAGCCCCTCCTCGTCCCATCTTGGCCAGACTCCTTAATTTTTGTGACCGTGATGTGATATTACAGAGTGCTAGAATCGCTCCGCCGCTCAAATATGAAAACTCCATCATTTCTTTCTTTCCAGACTTCACTCAGGCCGTACAGAAGCAAAGACTGTCTTTCCTGGCCGTAAAGAAGACTCTGAGGAACAAAGGTCTGAAATATGCTATGCTCTTCCCGGCCCGACTGCGGGTCAAGGCGGATGGAAAGGCCTGGTTTTTTTAACACCCGGGGGCAGTGGCGAAATGGCTCGAGGGATGGAGAGATGCCGGGGAGCATATCCCCGCTGACTTTCTGCCCCGCCTGGAACTCCACATAAACACTGCCCACGCTCTGACTAGCTCTGACCTCGAACTTTGACCCGCATGGAGAGTTGAGATAAAAGAACTAGACGACGATGTTATCAAGTTGAACTGTGCACATTGGGTGAAGCATTCCAATTCTCTTGTTTGCGAAGACACTGGTGACTGCCCCACTCGGGGAATAACTTTTACTTTTCTGGGGTGTGGGTGGCGGGGCGGGGGATTGGAGCTTCTTTCCCCACATTTAGCTACTGTTAGTTCACTATTTGGGTGACAGGCACTCTGCACAGTTCGTTTCATGGGCAGTTTCAAGCCCAGCGTGCAGGGAGGCAGGGAGAGGGGATTCGGGAAGGGGGTTGTGTGGGGGGTGTTTGTTCGTTATAGTTCGATCAGTATCAATGGTTAATATGGCTGAGAGGAAGCCTCTCACAAGACACACTGTTATGGGTACGCACTGGGATAAAAGTTTTACCATAATAAGTTGGAATGTGAATGGGCTCGGGGACAAGGTGAAACATACTCTAGTCCTGCAATACCTCAAAAGCCACTCTCCAGATGTGGTCTTCCTTCAGGAATCGTATCTTGTTGGTAACACATGTAAAGCTTTGAACAGATGGGGGTACAGACTTATGGCCCACTCCGACTTCACTTCTGGTTCCAGGGGCGTGGGAATCATGGTTAAAAACTCCTTTCCCTTCTCAATCCAGTCTTCCCGGTCCGATGAATGGGGGAGGTACATTGCAATCACTGGACAGTGGGAGGGCAACACATTAACCTTAGTGTCGGTCTATGTCCCACCCGGGCTACAAAGCCAAGCATTCATGGACCTGGGTACCCAACTGCTCTCCCTTCCGAAAGGCCTATTGCTGGTGGGAGGTGACCTTAATGCCATGGCCTCTGGCTCATTGGACCGCCACGCCCCGTGATGTGGGGCCATCAAATCGTTGGCTCCCTGATTTCCTGGAGGCTTTCAGCCTTTCGGGCGCTTGGAGGGCGTTCCACCCCAGAGACGTACACTTCACTTTCCTTTCAGGTGCACACTATAGCTCTTCCCGTATTGACTATCTCCTCATGCCTGCCTCCCAACTCACTCATATACAAGAGGTCCACCACCTGCGTGTGGCATCTCCGACCACTCCCCAGTGTGGGCCAGGCTGGTCCTTGGGGACCAGAGGGTTGGCACAATAGCACTCATCAATCCTTGGTACTTGCGGAGCCCAGTGAATCGCAAAGAACTTTTGAAAGCCATTGAATGCTACTTTCAGGAGAACCAGGTTTCCGTCGACTCCCCCCAAACACTCTGGGAGGCATTTAAATCGGTTATCAGAGGGACAGCCCGTATCCTCACAGCGGGGGTCCAGAAAGAAAAACACAAAGAGCTTGAGACGGTGGAGCGGGAGATTCTTCGATTGGAAAGAGAACTTGGGGAAGGGGCTACTCCAGAAACACTACACCTGTTGCAATTGAAGAAAGATGAATATAAGGGCATCGCCACTGACAGGGCCAAATCTTGGGGGAGAGAGAAAGATGGTAGGGTGTACGAATGGGGAGACAAAGCCGGGAAGCTACTGGCCTGGTTAGACAAAAAGGAAAGGGCTAATAGACTTGCCCCCGAGCTGACGGTCGGTATGGGTGGAACGATCACGGATCCCATCCAAATCACTAGTGAGTTCGCTACGCATTATGGCGGGGTATACCAAACACAAACATCCCTCCATGAGACTGATTATGCTGACCTCCTGCGAGACATCCACCTTACAGTCCTTTCTGAGGATGATAAGAGTTTTTTAGACAGCAACATCACAAATGATGAAATCGCACAGGCGATCAGGAATCTCTGACCGGGAAAGGTGCTAGGTCCCAATGGGCTGCCGATCGAACTCTACAAACTACGACCCGATAAAATCACCCCACATCTGTGAGCCATGTTTGAAGAGAGTAGGGAAGTGGGATCGCTCCTGCCAGACCAGCGTCTGGCATCGATAGTGGTCATCCCTAAGGAGGGCAAGCCTAGAAACCAATGCGCCTCCTACCGACCCATTTCCCTGCTTAATGCAGAGCCGAAAATTCTTGCCAATCTTTTGGCCACCCGGCTGTCGCGGGTAATTAGTAACCTAGTGCACCCAGAACAGTCAGGCTTTATGCCCCAACGCAATACATCCTTGAATCTGCGACGAGTGCATGGAGTGCTGGGAAGGGTAGGAACCCTCCGGGAGGCGGCCGTGATCTTGTCCCTAGATGCCTCCATGGCGTTCAATACCATCAAATGACCTTACATCTTCGCAGTCCTCTCCAAGTTGGGGTTTGGACTTGCCTTTATGTCATGGGTCGGACTCCTCTATTCGGAGCCTTTGGCGCAGGTGATAGTGAACAACAAACAGTCTGAATCCTTCGGTTTAAGTCGAGGGACCAGGCAGGGGTGTCCGCTGTCACTCCTGCTCTTTGCCCTCTCTCTGGAGCCACTTGCAGCCTGGATCCGTCATGACCCGGCCATACGAGGGCTTCGGTGGTTGGCAGAGTGGGAGGACCGCATCTCACTTTACGCAGATGATATACGTCTCTACTTGGCCTCCCCCAAAATGTCTCTCAGAAAGGTCTCATGACCTTTGGCAGATTTTCTGGCTACTCTATTGTGAGAAGTTGGCCTGGTATATGATGTTCACTAATTAAAGTGACCACCTTGTACCATGCCAAGCAACCCTTATGGTGTGGCTGTAAGTCAACCTTTTCGGACCAGCTGCCCTAGTAGTAGCGTACGTTATGCAGTCTTTCAGGCTAAACTCGTTTAGGCATGTAAAGCAAGCTGTTTTACCATATGTAACCCCCTTTTATACCAATGAAAGGACACCACACAGATATATATTCAAAATATATATGTATTTATTACTCAAAGTATCCCCTAGACTCTTTATGAGCACAGGAGCACAAATCGTTAAACAAGAAAGTATCACAATATACGAAAGTTGCACTTTCTATGGATAGGCCCTGGAGGCCGCTCAAACCAT
Source organism: Triturus cristatus (assembly GCF_964204655.1). Lineage (NCBI taxonomy): Eukaryota > Metazoa > Chordata > Amphibia > Caudata > Salamandridae > Triturus > Triturus cristatus. The sequence goes on from NC_140592.1 coordinate 211,716,420, forward strand.
ATACTAAAATAGTGGTATAAGTACCACGAACAGGAAAGGGAAAAGGCCTAGGGCCTCTAGAGTCGCTGGGCCTACAAGGAGCTAACTTTAGTTAGTGACCAGGAGGTCCACGGGTCGCGTGTGCAGTGAGGAAAGTTACACGCGGGCTCCCATAGGTTTTCAATGGGTGCGTAAATGTTCAAAAGTTACTGATAGAAGGGTCTTCTGGTTGGACTACGAATTCAAGACTTCAAACCTAGACATTAGAGATGTTACTCTACACTTGTGCACCGGGGTGCCAGCTTTACCTCACCCACAGGAAGCGGGTGCATAGAGCTCGAAGTGCGTCGGGTTTCGTCTATCTGTTCAATGGAGCCTGATGACAAAGATGCTGCAGGCGGTCGGTCCAGAAGAGATGTGGTGGATCCAAGGATGGATCGGAAGTGTAGAAGACCTGTAAGCAGAGGGGACAGTGTTGACAGTCACTAGCCAGTGACCGGCGTGGCACCAGGTAGGTACCAGGCGATGTCGGGTGCAAACAGGTGAAGAGGTGTAGCTTGTCTCTGCAGCCACGTGGTCCCTGAAGGTCAACAACATCCAGGAGTCGGTTCACGAGCTGTCCCACGCAGGCTCTCGCTGTCGGCAGTGTCGGCGACTCAGAAGAAGCAAACAAGCCTTGGCAAAAGCAGGAGTTGCAGGAATCAACGAAAGCTGTTAGCTCTGACCAGCAAGGTCAGAGGGGCTGCTCCTTTGGAGGGAAGCAGGGGCCAGTTTGGAGCAACCAGACCAGTGTCATGGTTTTCAAAAAGGTTCGCCAAGATGGCCACTAGCCAACGGGCCAGGGACTGGGTAGGCGCGTCAAGTCGCAAAGTGCAGAGGGGCCCCACGCAGATCGTGGAGATGCTGGAGAGCTCACCTTTGGTGCAGATGCTGCTCGGATGTTGGGCTTCTCAGGACCCAAAGCATAACTCGAAGGGAGCCTCTGTTGTTGCGCTTGCAGCTTGTCGAGTGTCTTCCAAGATGGCTGGCTCCACGTGTCTCGGTGCCTCCACGGGTTCCTTCTTTGCAGGGACTGTGGATCGGGCGGTGAGAGGTCTGGAGGTCCAGTTCTTGTTGGTCTCTGGGCTCGGGCTCCGGCGGGAGGTGGCGGCAAAGCAGACATCGATTTGCTGGATGGTGCTTGTGTTAGCAAGATGGTCACTCCCTGACCATAGGGTAGATTTCCTTCAGTCTTCTGTGCAGCAGAACGTCGAAGTTCCCGTCTTCTTCTTAGTTTCAAGTTGATTCCAGGATGTCTGAAGTCTTAGGACACAGCTCCTACCTTTAAGCGGATTCTAGGGGCCGGACTACCTGCTAGGTCCCTCCCTAAGGGTGGGACCAGGAAGGGGGGTGGTTACACCCCCAATCCTTTGTCCAGCTCGCCCCAGGTCTGGGGCTGGTGTGCCCCAGGACCGGTTTGAACTGGCATATGCACCGAGGCTCCTTGTGAGCCTCAGGCATGTCTGTTTCCTTTCAAGCCCTACCTGACCAATACACAAAATCCTGTCTGGGGTGGTGCTTGCACCTCCCATGGCAGGAAACCCTTTGTCCACATCTCCCAAGCTGGAAGGACTCCCAGCAGCAGGAGGGCAGACTTGTGTCTGTGGTGGCAGCGTCCATTTTGTGGAGCTGAGGCTATGTCTGATTTTACCCGGGTTTCAGGTTCTGTACATGTCGTGTCCCTCTAGGAGGGTGGAATGCTAACCCCGTCGCCAGAATTGGCGAGGGGTTAGTATTCCAATTCGTATGACACCTTACTCGACATGTTTTGATAAAGCCAAACCAAAGATAGCATTTAACCGCAAGGTTCATAATGCACTTAAGAGTATATGGTATGGCGATATCTGGAAACGGTAGAAGGAAGTGGTTCCGACTACTGCAGACAGGCTCAGCTCATGCCAGAGCACTATCTCACATGAAACCAAGCACTCTGCCTTCAGGATTGTTAAGGCCTGCCATAGGAGTGACTTATAGGTTAACATGTGTCCCATTTAAGGTTAGGTATAGGCATACTGCACCTAAGTAAGAGGTGGATACACCAACTTACCCCAGCTGAGTGATCAGCCAGTTGTGTCAAATTGCTAGGCTAGGCCAGGGGTGGCACAATACATGCTTCAGCCCCTGGTAGGCCTTAGATACACCAATGCCCTGGGTACCTAGTGTACACTGGTACAGGGGCTCACAGGGTGATCCAGTTCCAATGGGTTATGCACCTAAAGTGCATAGTGTCAATTTAGCAGAGAGAACAGCAGGCTGGGGGTCTGATTAGCAGGCCCACAGCCTCAATATGTCAAAAACCAGTGAAGCAAAAAGCAAAAATTTGGGGTGACCATAGGATAGCAGACCCTACTATCCTACATCTATCACTTGGAATAAATCTCTCCTCTACGTCTTGGGTGGTGATGCGCCGGCTCTCCCCAGGGGCTGCCCGGTGCAAGTGGTGAAGGATGGGTTTCGCTACCTAGGGATCTTTGTCACCACGGACCCCAAGCTCCGTTATGATAGAAACCTGCTCCCGCCCCTGCAGCGCCTAAGGTGAGATGTCGCTAACTGGAAGGCACTCCCACTCTTGTTACTGGGCCCCGCAGCCCTTTTTAAAATGATGTCCCTGCCCCGCTTCCTCTATGCCCTGCAAAACTATCCCGACCCGGTCCCTGTGAGATATTTCAGGGAAATCAAAGGTTTGCAGAGGGAGTTGTTATGGGATGGGAGGACCTGAATAGCCCTTAACAAACTAGTCCTTAACTGGTACAATGGTGGAACAAGTCTCCCCGATATTAAGAAATATTATTGGGCAGCCCACCTTGCTGCCATTAATCAAGGTACATATCGCACTCCCGGGGATCCGGGCTTTGCCATGGATAGGTGGCTGCTGCCGGGTGGGAAATTTAACAGAGCCCTGTACGCAATCCCAGGAAACTACCCTTAACTGGACCTACAAATCATTCTGTCCAGGTTTGGCATGCAGTGAATTTGAGTCTGGGTTGGGACCGAGGCTCACACTGATGACTCTCTTATGGGCTTCGGCAGTCTAAATTCCTCTAAGGGATTTGATAAGTGGGACCTCATTGGTATCTCTCAGATAGGTGACCTCTGGGTGAAGGGCGACATGATTGGGTTTGACAAGCTACAACAACAGTTCAAGATCATGAACACAGTTTTTCCGCTACATGCAGGTCAGCCATGCCCTAGTAACATCCTTAAAGAGGGGCTCCTCCCTCCCTGAATCTTCCCCATTAGAAGACAGGTTGCTGGATGGGTTGCTCCCACAGAAGGCCATATCATTAACTTACAAAAAACTGATTAATAACACACCCGATCCCCTCAACAGGTTTCAAGAGACTTGGGGGAAAGACGGCTTAGAGCTTGATGACGAAGAGTGGCGGGAGGCGGTTGGCTCTCCCCGTGAGGTGGCAATCTCCGCGCTGCTGCGCTTGGTGCAATTGAAAATCCTGAACAAAACCTACATTACCTGGCCCCAGCTTGTTCACATGGGAAGAGGGGAGGGCGGCACTTGCAGAAGGCAATGTGGTCCTACATATTCTTTGTGAGTGTGAGCGGGTCCAGGAGTACTGGAGGGGTATACATGTAGTCATGAGGGAAGTCTTACACAAAGATATTCAACCAGAGGTTAAAAGGTGTCCACTCAACGTGTGGGAACCCACTGACTTAACCGGGGCAGAGAAACTTTGGGCTACCCTGGGAGCTATGGTTCCTAAGCGAGACAAAGCACAACAGTGGGGGGGTGTCGTCCCAGACGCTCCCCACCTGGGAAAAGAACCTAGACTGGTGTATGTTCAGCGAGAAAACGGTTTATGTGGTAAGGTGTGGCCCAAAAAAGGGTCCGTAGTATTGGGGTAATTGGAACTCCTACTGGGGGGTATATGTGTTGCCCCTGCTCCCCCCATTGAAGATGAATCTGTGTCTCCTTGAAGCCCATTCCAATTTCTGTAGTGTTTCCTTGATGTCGCAGATGTCCCAACATATTTGCCAAATGTACAAGAATTTTTGTGTCTCAATAACTTGATATGCCGAGTTTTTTTTGGTTTATGTTACCAATAAAAAGATATTTTAAAAAATAATCCAGGGAAGCCAAGGAACTGATGAGGACTAGTTTAGGAGTGGGCCAGGGGTTGCCCCTCACACAAAGGCTGGCAGTGGGGATAGAAGGTGGCACTTTCAGTCCACATCAGATCACTCCTGAACCTGTGGAAGATTCCCTGCTGTTTGGGGAAGGAGATTGGGAGTGCTCCCTTGAACCCAAGGCCACCAGAGTGACTCCAAGGGCTAGTTGGCTAGCTTCTTGTGTGAGCTAGAGGGACAGATCAAGCTTCCAGAGGCCTTCTTCCACCTGAACAGCTGACCATTACCAACTGGACCTGCCTTGAACCCTGCTGCTGGTCTCTGCTGGAGTCCTAACCCCCCAAGTGGTGACCCCCAGGTCCAGGACCCTTGAAAGTGGTGTTGGTGGTACTCCTCGTACCTAAGCCTAACATAGAGACTTTTATAAGAAGTTCTGCTTTGAGAACCAACAGTAGACCAGGGCCACCATGCCAGTCGATCCCATGAAGGTGCATCACTGGTGGGATTAACTTCGCCACAGCTCCAGCTATGATCTTCTCAGCAGCAGCAAATAATTTTCAGTGGGACGTCTTAACAAAGTTATCTGGACTTGTGCCACCCTCTTTGGCTGCAGCCTGCAGCCTTGTACCGCCGAGGAAGTCTGAGCTCCAGAAACTTTTAAGTCCAAAGGTAGAAATCTTCCCCTGCCTCGAAGACGACCAGCACTTCATCAATGATGATTGCCTCCTTGGCTTTAAAACTCAGCTTTTCCCACCTTCATGGACTGCGTCACCTAGCTGTGTCCAAAGGCTCCCCAATGTTGATGGCCTCCTCTAGGTTACAGCTGTCTTACCCTTCTGAAGGATCTGCTTTCTACAAGATTTTTTCAAGAAACCTTTTAAGTCCAAAGGTAGCAACTAGACTGACACAAACTTGATACAGGTAGCCGACCCGCACTCCATCTTGGTCAGCCTTAACATGTGACTTTGAACTGGTCTTGTGCGACCTGATGCCGCAGTTGGCACTTTGTTATTTTTTAAACTATTTTCGATTAAAACATTAAAAATTAATAACTACAGGTCTTCTAATTAGATTTCATTAGGTTTGGTGTCATTCTATTTTTTAAAGTTCACTCTAGTTTTCTATTTTAAGATTTTTCTTTCTTTATTACTTTTTGTGTGCTGCATAAATAATTTACACACTGATAAGCCTGACTTTGTGCAAAGCCATTGGAGGGCACAGCACACCCTAACAAGGATTGTGTTTATTATTTGAGCGGGGCTTCCACCCCCTCAACTAATAACCCAGTTTCTTCCATTGAGTAACTAGATTTTGGATAATGGTGCCAGACTCAGAATCCATAATTAATTTGACCTGAAAATGTCAAAAGTAAATTCATATTTGGCCTAACTCATTTACTTTTGATAAATGTTTAATGTTGCCTGTATGAGACCAAATTTAGTGGCTTATTCTGTTTATGATACATTCTGCTTTGGAGAGCCTAGAGATCTGTTTCACCACTTGCCAATGCCATCAGGCAGGAATAATATTATGCACATTTAAATCTGGTGAAAAAGGAATTCCCTAGATGTATCGTGAGAGTTCTCTACATTTTTCCTACACAGCAGTAAGAGAAGGTAGTCTATGATTTATGTTAAAGTTGGTGCTGGGTGGTCTATCTGTCCAGCAAAACGTCTTTTAACATGTCTACACGTCAATGATAACATCAGAGCATCTTATAATAGCTACAACACAGTGCAGAGCAGGTACAAGGAAGCTGCAGGTTTCTGTGCATGCCACATCTGAGCAAATCGTCTATTGGCTACTTACTAGCCAGGTGGCTTAATGGCAAAGAACACATTTATTACATTTCCCATTCTGCACATCAATTTCAGAAGTGAGATTGAATTGGTTCTCCAAACTCACATATACACACATCAAGTAAAGAAAGGAGTTCCAGATGAAATGGCATGTGAGGCATGCAACAAACAACCCAATCCTTGATCCATATGGTGAAGAATATCAACAACAGACTTGATCCTTGAAGAATGTTTGTGATTACTTAAGCATACTAGTTTAAGTGGACATGCCATAAGTGACCAGAAACCAATGACTTCATCCTTTAAAGCCCGAGCCTCCCACAGTCATCCCTCTTGTAAGATGAGAAGATGTAAGGCATAGTCAATACTATTGATAGCTGCAGGGAGGTTCAGCTAAATTCAAGCTCCTTCTTGCCCTAGGCTAAAAGTATTTACTAGTTTCTCTATAATATTTAATAGATGGCTTACATTGAAGGAGGGTTTCGAAGAGTGAATAAAATGCGTTGAAGAGACTATTTAAATCCATATGTGGCAAATAATTAGGCCAAGTCAACTGTATTAATCATCTTTTGTAGACAGTTTAGTCTAAAGATCTGACTGCAATTCAACTAGATTTAGCCAAATTGCTGGGTCTGACTTAGTTTGCTTTGAAAATGGATAATGATGGTTGGTTTGCTCTACTGAGAAGTAGTCCATCTTTTGAAAGACACTTTAGTGAACGATGTAATGTGAGGACAGCCAAACCCAACTGTACCACCATATAAATGTATATGCTTGATGGGGCCACTCCCATCCATGGAGACGCTCCTCCGCCCGCACCAGGTATGCCAAGGGCTCCATTGCCAGGGCAAATAATAATGGGGAGAGGGGACATCCCTGCCTAGTGCCTCTGGCGATGGGGAAGGCTCCAGACAACACCCCGTTGACCAGTACTCGCGCTCCTGGATAAGTGTACAGGACCCGGACCTGGGAACAAAAGTGGGGCCCGAACCCCATCTCGATCAGCAAGCCCTGCAGGTATGTCCAGTCCACCGAGTCAAAAGCTTTTTCGAAGTCTATGGCCAGGAGCGCCAAATACGGGGTGAGCAGGTGCCAATGTGCCAGGGCCTGCTGCAGCCTTCTGAGGCAGTGATGGGTCCCACGCTGAGGCATGAACCCGCATTGATCCGGATGGACCAGTAGGGCCAAATAGGGTTTCAGCCGTTGGGCCAAAATGGTAGCGTAAAGTTTAATTTCGGTGGAAATTAAGGAGGGATATGGGGCGGTACTCTGCACATAGTTGGGAGGGAGGCTGGGATTTCGGGAGAACTACAATGGTGGCAATATCCGTTTCCGGCAGAAAGGAACCTCTCCAGGTTGGCTAGGTAGGGTGCTAGGGTGCCTCGGTTTGCCGCATAATATTCCTGTGGGAGGCCATCCGGACCCGGGGTTTACCCGGAAAGACCAGGGTGATCGCCTCCTCAATTTCTTTCAAGGAGATGGGACGCTCCAGGTCTTTCTGAGCCGCTGGATCCAGCATAGGGAGTCGCACCCCATCCCGGTCAAGGAGGGCTGTAATGGTCAGCTCAGGGGTGTGCGCTGTATACATCCTCCGATAATATGCCGCAAAGGTGTTTGCCATCGCCACAGGAGCACGCTGCACCGCTCCCGTCTCGTCCACTACCTCTGGAATGATACGATTCGCCCTGGGATATGTGGCCAACCTGTGCAAGATCGCACCATTCTTGTCCCCCCAACCATAGACTCGTGTGACCGAAGACCTCCAGAGGAGCTTGGCCGCATCCAGGGATAGTTGTTTAATCTCATCCCGGATGAGTGCTAAGTGTCGGGCATGGGCGGCGTCCTCCATCGTGGATAGTAGCTGTTCCAGGCGAAGCGCCTGCTCTTCCTTGGAGGAAATCTCCTGCAGCTGCAACTGCCTCTGGACCCTAAGCTGCCATTTGGTAAAGCCCCGTATGATCGCCTTTCCTGCCTCCCATAGGGTACCCGGAGAGGCTACTGAGCCCTCATTGGTGGCAAAGTATCATATGAGTTCCTTCCCCACCTCCTGCCTAAAACCTTTATCCTGAAGAAACCAGGCGTTCATCCTCCATGTTTGGCGGACCACGAGCGGGGGGGCCCCTGAGCTAAGGAGTACCGGGGCATGATCGGAAATGCCTCTAGGGAGGATGCGGACGTCAACAATCAGAGAACAGTCAGTCGCGGGGACAAAGATCGCATCTATGCGTGCCTGGGTGAGTTGAGCCACGGAGGTATGGGTGAATTGGATGCTGCGTGGATGCCATATGCGCCAAGCATCACAAAGCCCCAGGGACTCCGACCAGTTTTGCAGTTGTTTCGCACTCGCCGCCCGGGCAGCAGATAGGGGCCCGTTGTGTCAAGGGCCGGGGCTAAGATCGCATTGAAGTCTTCTGCAATTACCATGTTGCCGGCGGGCACGTTGTGTAGCAGGGCAGCGGTGTGCGCAAGTGTGAGTGCAAGCATGGAGGGGGGCATACACCGACAAGAGCATGAGGGAGGAACCAGCCAACGATCCGCACACTGTCACAGACATGCCTTGAGGGTCATGTACCACTTTAGAGAGGACAAAGGGCAGTGTACGCCTCAGGAGGATGGTAACCCCTTGTGAGCCCCTGGAGTGCCATACCCTATCGTAGCCATAGTGAGCTAAGAACGGACAGCAGTTACCCAAAAGGTGCATTCTTGAAGCATCAGGATATCAATGTGGAGACGCTGTGCGTACCGTAAGACTGCTGTGCGTTTGTGCCAGTGCAGCAGACCATTGACATTCCACGACAACACATGGAGAGAAACACCATAGGGAAAGCGTTTTCTATCAAGGTAGGCGTTTCTAGGGCGACGCGGAGCACGTGGCTGAGGGTTTACAAATGCACTTGGGATCCCGCGGAGGTGTGTGCGATCATGGATTACGGGGTGACACCCATTCCTTCCACTGGCAACATGTGACATTCCGTGGTGGCTGAAACAAAAACCTACAAACAACAGGACAGCATACAGGGAAAAACTCTCCCAAACCCCCCCTCAGCCCACCCCCCCATCCTACACTTCAGGAACTGAAGCATCTGTCGACCCCCCACTAAACAACACCCATTGCACAGGGCGAACAACCAAACTAAAATGCCTGGGAATAGGGAAGCGTGGAGGACCCCTCCTCGTGAGCGGATGCATGTTTACAAAGACCATTGGGAAGTTAGGAACAGTTCCGGCCACGGAGCAAGGCCCGGCGGGCAAAGACCGGCTCAAGCAGGGTCCCTCAACAGCATCGGACTACAAGAGAGGTCCGTATCTGAAAGGTCAATCGCTAAGGGCCAGGGAGCAGCACCACTGTGGTCCATTCGGCCCGATGAACCAGAGCGCCTCCCGGTCGACGCTCCCCCCTCGACCCGGGGTGACTGCTGTGTGTGACCCGGCGGGGAGTCCAAGCGGGCCCGCCTACGGTCATGGCGCCTACGGGAATGATTACGTGGGGGCTGAGGAGCGGAGGGAGCGGCACAGCCGAGCCTGCCCCCCGCAGCACCCCCGCCCCGGGCATGACCCGCATCCCGCAGGGGGCGCTCCTCCGTCGCCCAGTTCCATGACTTCGTCGGGCAGTTGAAAAACAGCGTCTTGTTCTCAAAAACCACCCACAGGTGAGCCGGGAAGGGGAGCCGATACTGGATGTTAAGTGCCCTCAACCTCTGCTTGACCTCTCCGAAGGAGCGACGTTGGCCCTGGACCTCACAAGTGTAATCTGGGAAGATCATAATGGTGGAGTTTTCATGAAGGAGCCGTTGTTGCTTGCGGGCTTCAGACAGTATGAAGTCCCGGTCCTTGAAAGTAAGAACCCGCATTATGATTGAGCGGGCAGGAGCGCCCGGCATCGGCTTGGGGGCCAGGGACTGGTGGGCCCGCTCAATCGCAAACCAAGGGGATAGGAATCCTTCTGGAACCCACGACCTCAGCCACCTCTCCAGGAACCCCACTGTACGAACCTGTTCTGGTCCCTCCGGAAAGCCCACCAGGAGGAGGTTATTGCGTCTGGACCTGTTCTCTGTATCCTCCGCCCGGCGGTGCAACTCCTAAGTCTGGGACTGAAGATGGGCCACCTGCCCCTTAAGTTGCTGCATATCATCTTCCACAGATGAGATCCTGGACTCAGCTTCTTTAATCCGGGCGTTCGCGTTGCGAAGGTCCTGCCTGATAACAGTCACATCCACTCGTACTTCTGCGATTTTGCCCTCCACCGAGGTCTGGAACGTGTGGATAGCTTGAAAGATAGTGGCCAGTTCAGCGGAAAGAGGAGCCTCCTGCCCCACCACTCCCCCAGTAGCCCCCCCCCCTCCGGGGTGGTGAAGCGATCCATTTTTGTCTGGGTAGCGGGGACCGTCGTTGACCTGTCCGACCTACCCATTTCTGGTCCCCGGGGAGGAACGGGATCTCAAGGGCCCCCCGGCCGGGACCCACTCTGGACCACACACTGCATCCGCAGGAATGGCAGCAGCTCCGCGACTGATATGGCAGGTGACCACGAAAGCACAATAATGGGCCACGCCGGGCCTGGGGAGGAGAGGCCCAGCCGGGTCAGATCACCTCCAACGCAGGTCGCAGGGGAGGCGCGCCCGGAGTGGGGGAGAGGGGTAGGAGACGGAGTGGAGGGAGGGAAGCCGTGCTAACCAGAACCCCACACAACCGCCTGCCGCCCAACCGACAGCTGAATCCTCAACCCAAACCCAGATGCCATTGCACCCCTACTCCTTACCTCCAGTCCAAGGCGCCGCCTGCTGCTCACCTCCCACCGACGGCCAGCAGAACCCGCCGCAGCAGCACAGGCCTCAGGTACAACAGGGGCAATCAGAAAGCGTACAGTTCTCCCCCATGCGGCCTCCGTTGGCTCTCCACCTCCAGGACAATTGCTGGGGCCCCGAGACTGGCGAGGAAGGGAAGCCCGATCCCAGCAGGCCTCCCAAGGGCACCGGTAATGACCTTCTGCGAAGGACCGTAACCCCAAAGGGTCCCACCGCTGGCGGAAGCCTGCGACGCCGAAGCAGTCCACCCAGACCCAGGAGGGGGGGCAGCGAAGGAGCACCTCGGTAGCAGACCACACAACTTCGTTCCGCCAAGACTCAGCTCCACCCGTCTCAGGCCGTCCCCAGGACACAATGGGGCCCACGGCACCAAGCGTGAGCAGTCCAGGCCCTGGCAGGCACCAGCCCAACAATTTCACCGCTGCGAGGCAATGGGGGCCCACGGCATCCAGGCCTACAGTCCAGGCCCCGGGGGTTCAAGCGTGACTTACCGGCAAGTCCAGCATCTGCATCTCGCTGGGGCCCCGCATCCAGGACAGCGCCACCACACAAGCAGACCGTAGGCAGAGGCCCTCAGCGCCGGACACCATGCGGCAACAACGATCTTCACCCCCAGCAGGGGGCACCGCAAGTGGCAGCCTCCAGCGTTCACCAGGCCAGGCCCAGGCTACAGGATCAACCAGGAGAGCACCGGCGTCCCCAGGAACATTACGCTGGGTCCCCCCGGGCCCTGACAGCAGGTGCAAGGGCCCTCGTCAAGCCGACCCACAATAGGCAGAGCCGGGTCCACCACGGAGGAGCAGCCGGCCCCAGGCAGGAGCGCCGCGGACTACCAGGCGCCACAGGTACGTTGTTTTTGCCGCATGACTGATGGCCGAATTCACCGCCCTTTCACAACGGGCAGACACCAGCCACAGACTGCCCCGGTCCTACAGGGTGGGGAGACCTGCCAAAGATCGCAGAACTCAGCTATAAACAGCCCAGGGCCGTGGGTCACAGCAGGCGCAAGATCTATGCAGCGGAGGCCACCATTTTGGAAATGTCGCGCGGTGGGCCGGGGAGACCAGGGCAACAGACACCACTCCAGGATGCCACCAAATTCAAATGCGGAGCTCCGGCTGCCCTCTAGCAACGATGCCCATGATGCCAGATAGCATGGAGTCCCGATGTACACGGATGGCCGAGCGGATGACGGAGGGGTCCGGAGCACACCTAAGGTGCGACCGCTACCTTGACGCTCGTAGCCACACCCTCAACTACCATAAATTATCAAACGTTTTATTGCATTGAAGATGTTGGAAAAGGCACCATACACTAATTTCAAGTCATTTTAGAAAACCAAATATTTTTTAGCGCATAGCAGTCAAGGTTACTTCACAGAGGAGATGTGGACATGGCACATCTGAGTGATTAATCTTATATTTATGATGTTATTGATAAATGGAATACTTCCTTTTTGGTAATATGAAAAAAGTTGTATATTATATGGTGTGGTTGTGAAACCTGGCCATGTAAGAAATACACAATTCCATATCAGTAAGGATTTGCTGTAAAACCCTAGCTTGTGCCTGGGTAACTGTGGGTAAGGGAGCAGTCAGGATTTATCAGAGGAACAAGGGTAAAGCAGTAAATGGCACCAAAGCAGATGAATAAGAACAAAATGTATCACAATAAAATCCAACACTTATTTTAAAGAGTATTTACCATTTTTATCTTTAAATAGACTACTCAACAACAAAAATCCAATAAAGGGTTACTGAGATAACATTTTGTAAAGAAACCATACATCACTGCTTTTCACTGAATGCAATAAATCTTTGTAATCAATTCCAACTCGCAGTTTAGGCTTAGTGACAACAAGCAACTTATAAACAGCGATCTGGGGACTCTCTTGAGAGGACCAACTATAATACAGAGCCAGTCACAAGGACCAGTCAAGCCACGTTGAACATTTACCTATTGGCATAAGCAGTCATCAGTTCAGGTCTTGTGTGTGAACTGCCTTTGAAGTCAATGGAGTGGGCCTGATGCAAGGGATGCTGTAGAAATGATAAATGGTAGTAAATTCCAGACGTAGCCTTGAGGTATATTTCACGTAGGTTTATTAGTTGGTTACCAGATGGTACAAGGTAGTTCAGTAGATGACAAGATTAATCCAGATGATGGCCCCACCAGGAGCAGCATGGTTGCTGCTCAGCCCACTCTCTCCAACTGTCACTCTCTCCACGCAAGCAGGCACACCAACATTCCACTCTCGCTCTCATCAGGCACTCCAACATTCCATGCATCCATCACATTCATTCTGGCTGAGCAGCTAAGAGGGGAATGCACTTAAGGGAATTAAGGTACAACAGATGCAATGAATGCTGAAAATGCTTAAGGATGCTGAGGATACTTAGCCAGTGTTGAGGGACTTCAATCTTCATATTGATGATTCCAATAGTAAATCTGCGCAACAATTTGTGTCTTTTATGGAAGGTTTAAATTGGGAATAGTTGGTCAAGGAGGCCACCCATTCGGCAGGCCAGACACTTGATCTCATTTTTACATCTACTGATATGTTTATAGTCAGACCAGCTCTTAAGCGCTCTTGGTAACATCATTTTTTGATCCCTTTTGACATTTTCTCTCCACATCTCAGGCAGGCTCGAGATCTACCTTGAGAACTTCCAGACTGTGGACCAAGATCACAGAAGCAACTTTGGTGCAGGCCCTACAGTCCAACGCCTTTATCAGCAATGGAGTTCTGGAATCTGATGTTGCCATCTTCAATAACTAGCTGATGTAGGCATTAGACACCATTAACCCTATCAGAATGCAGTCCTCCAGCAGACTCTTTCCTCCCGCACCTTGGTTCTCAGAGGCTCTGAAAGCAGAAAAATCTTCATGTAAAAGACTAGACCTACACTGGAGGAGGGCCAATGGTAATGAGGATAAAATATATATTTATTTGTACCAAAATGCCACCATTCCTTTAGCCAGAAAGAGCAGAAATATTTTATTGCTGCCTCTATTTCTGAAGCAGCTAACAAGTCACACAAACCTTTTAAAATTGTAAAACAATGTATTTCTCCCTCTGTCACAGAAATTGCTCCTATTCCCACAATGGATCTTTATCAAGATCTCCAGAGTTTTTTTTAATGCGAAGGTCCAAAACCTTTTTAACCAATTTTCTGCTTCAACTTCTTCTGACGCTCCCATCTCAGTCTCTACTTCTTCTGGTCCCCTGCTTATAAAGTTTGACCCCATTTCCTTGGTTGATTCAGTGATGGAATTAGTAAGGTGTAAATCTGGATCCCCATTAGACCCCTGCCCTCCTGCCTTCTTAAAGCTAGCAAGTGAGGTGGTGAATACTATTCTAAACATGGTGATGAATAAATCACTGGAATTGGGTGAGGTTCCACTTTGTTGGAAACGTGTACTGTTGCTCCCACTGCTTAAGAAACCCTCAGCAGAACCTAAGGTTCGTAGCAACTTTAGACCCATTCCTCTTCTCCTCACGGTAGCTAAACTCTCAGAGCAAAGGGTCAATAAACAATTGTCTTATTATTAGAATCTTATTCTCTTTTGTATGATTATGACTTGGGTTTTTGCTCGAGTCCTCTCTAAAAGAGGTATCAGAATTCATCAAGGAAAAATGAGATCAGGGCTCTACTATATTTCTCATGCTGTTGTATTTCACTTCTGCCTTTGCCACCATTTACCATGTCACCTTACTCGACAGAATTGAAAGAATCGGTGTCAGAGGCCAAGCTCTGCATTGGTTAAAATCTTTTCTATTGGCTCATTCCCAAGCAGTTTTTCTTCCCCCGTTCACCTCCTCCTCCAAACATCTCGTATGTGGCTTCCCTCAGGTCTCAGCACTTAGCCCTAATATTTTTTATATATCTATCTGGAGCCTCTTGCCAAATTGGTGCAAACTTGGGGGGTGTGGGTGGTCACCTATGTGGATGACACCCACCTTTTTTTAGCTTTCCAGGAGTGTAAGTCTTTGTCTCCAAGCTTCGTTTGCAGTGTCTGAAAGATGTATTAACTTAGATGGAGGAAAGCTATCTTAAACTGAACTCTGATACGACAGAGGTTATTTACGAATCTTGTCCCAGATGCTAGTTTATGGTGGTCTCCTGAATTTGGAGCTCCCCTTACCCTTACTTCGATGGGCAGAAACCTTGTGGTAAAATTTGATTTGCATCTTACTTTTGAACCTCAAATCAGATCTCTCTCTGCCTCCTGTTTTGCTAACCTGAGATCCCTTAGAAGAATACTCAACCTCATTCCAATGGACTCCCTAAAATGGTTATCCATGCTTTGGCCACAGCTAAATTGGACTATGACAACAGTCTCTATTTAGGCCTTTCGACCTTCCTTCGGAAACGGCTTCTTTACATCCCGAATTCTGCTGCTTGCCTCTTTCTGACAATCTCCTCTCGTTTATCTATCGCTCCTCATTTGAGACATCTTCATTGGCTTCACTTGATTAAGAGAATCCAATTTAAGGCACTCATTTTAGTTTTTAGAGCCTACAACCAGATGGCCCCCCTATATCTTAGAAGGAGACTGAGGCCTTATTTCCAGACCAGAGCCCTGAGGTCCAACAATTTGAAACTTCTTTATGTTCCTCGCATTTGTAAAGTAAGACAAGGTGGTTGTTTCTTTACTTACCTGGCTTCCACATTGTGGAGCTCTTTTTAGCTCAGTCTCTGCTGAAGTCCTTCAGAATCAGTTTTTATAAGCAATCTCAAAACCTTCCTGTTTGATTTGTCTCTTATGACCATGTAATAGTTCACTTCTCCTCTTCTCTAATGTGCTCTCCGCTAGCGCCAGGGCACCTCTGCTGAAGTAGCTGCGTGCTTTACAAATGTCATCAACTCAATTGAATTGAATCCTACATCCGCCCTTTTCTCCATGAACATTGGAGGGGTAAGGGGACTTTGGCGTCAGGGATCAATGTCCCATGAAATTCAGATGAAGTCCGGCACAAAATCAGTTGTCATTAACATCTTCAATCAGCCCTTTTTGTATTCAACGTGAGAGAGGTGATTGAGGTTTTGAGAACACAGACATGTGATTTGATTCCCTTCTGAACAGTAGACAATTCAATGTAGTTGTCAGAGAGATATCAGCAAACTGATCTCCATTTGCATGTGTTGTTTCCCAGGGTTTCTGTAGCATTTCTAGTATTTACAATGTATATAATTTAAATGTAATGATTAGGCTGTGGTGCTGTATGGCTATGCCTGAGCGTGTGTTACAATTTGTTATCCAACAGTAGTTAGAGTAAACCCCTCTGTAGATTAGAATTTGACTTTTTTACAGCTTTGACACATGCCTAGACGTTCCAGCTCATTTACAAAAAGGGGAAATATGTCAATTTAATTGACAACATATTTATCAATTTTAGGTAAGGGCACATGCAGTTCGTAGCTGTTTCGAAAGCCCTGATTGGGCAGAACTCGCTGAGCCTTAGTCCGCTAAATTCCATGGAGTTACATTAAAACTCCGCTTGATTCAGCAGGGTTCCGCCCACCCCTTTTAACCCCCCCTAAAGAAGAAAGCATCGCTCCTTTCAGCACATCAATATAATACAACGCAGCATGTGTGGCACCACTGCTCAGCGTGCAGGAATTATGGCTCGTGCCATAGAGGCTCCCTCATTAGGCACCTATTAGACAAATGATTCAAACCTTGAATGGAATTTCCAGGAGGAAAAAGGGGCAGTCTTGAATGTACCTATAGTCTCATTAGTTAAAAAATAGCAAAGAGGACATTTTTTCATCCTCCGTGAATTATTTATTCTTTGAAAAAGGCTCACAAGGAAAGCATACCGAAAGTGCAGTATACACTGCAGGCAGAGGATGATATGCGTTAATTGATTACTGATGCCGGCATCAGAAAACGAGAGCATCATTACTGTGTCAATATGGTCCTGTAAACAAAAGTTAGGTGCCATTTCTTTTGACACTTGACTGTGAATGTTTTTACTTAGCAGAGTGACATTTTAAAAGACAGGACAATTCATGTGCGGATCATGTTATCACCCAATCACTGCCTCTATCATGTGCGAAGAGTCTGTTTTGCAGGATGTTCAACTGATGCTCTCCCAGCTCTGTTTTCTCCTACCAAAAGCGGGGCACTTGTAGTCTCTTTAAATTTTGGCAGTGTGTTGTTGCTCGCGATGGATGCCATATGCATGAGGTGAAGATTCCATTTTCCGCTTTGACAGGCTCACGTGCCCCCCGCTCTCACCCACAGAGTCTGCCGAGGAGGTGGTGAGTGCCCTGCAGAGTTTAAGTGTGGAAACAACGTCAGTCCTCCTCCCCGCGTGGGCACCGCTAACCCCTCCTGTCTCTGCTCTGGAGTCCACAGTCACCCTGCTCGGCGGCTGGCTTCTGCTCCATGTTGGGGGACACGGTTGTCCCATGCCAGGCATCACTGGCCGCCCACAGCTCCCTCACGTCCAACACCCTTCTCTAGTCTATTGTTTTTCCAGGGTTTCCCTGTGTCTCTCCCTGCCAAACCCTTCCACTAGCTACTCCAGGTCCACACCCTTCTCCCTCATGTCTATCCCTTCCTCCCTCACCTA
The DNA here is from genome assembly GCF_964204655.1 of Triturus cristatus. Taxonomy (NCBI): domain Eukaryota; kingdom Metazoa; phylum Chordata; class Amphibia; order Caudata; family Salamandridae; genus Triturus; species Triturus cristatus. Next base: position 211,733,708 of record NC_140592.1, read on the forward strand.
AATTCCTCGTGCCCATCCATCCCCCCCTCCCTCATGTCCATCCATCCCTCCTCATTCCCAAGGCCCCACTCGACTTCCTCACACCAGCTCCTCTTTGAGTAAGCTCTGATGGGATTTTTGCTTTTCACTGGTGGGGGGCTATATGGAAATGTATGAAAATGGCAGCTTTAAAGCCAAACCCATCCTCCCTCTAGTCCTGCACAGAACCCTGAAGGGCCATGAATCGCACTCGGTTGGACTCCTACAGCGACCAAACTGTCTTGACATTTATCTATAGCTTGACATTTTCAGTGCTACAAAGTCTCCATGAGACCAAACACAGCCCTCCACAGCCATAACTTTATAAATAAATGAAGATCTGCTTAAGCAACCTTGGTTACAGGAATGAATCTTCCTGTAACAAGCTGCCACAGGCCTTCATCCCCGCCACAGGAATCAACATGGCCCAGCGACAAAGAGCGCAAGGAAGGTGCAACTCCCAGCAGAGTGTCCTGGATGCTCCTGCCATTTGATCCTGGTGCAGTGGGTTTCACCAGCTGGTGGACTGAGGTTCAAGAGATATTTTGTGTGACAGGCCTGGGGTGCCTGTCACTCATCATCCAGTTTAACTACGAAAAAAAACATAGCCTCCAAAAATGGAGTGAGAAGGCGGCCAAAGCAATAACCAGTGGGTGAGATTAATTCATCAATCAAAAAAGGGGTAAACCCAAGTAGGAAAATGATTGCTGTTCGATAACTCTGCTTTCAACAACGTATTGAGGGTATTAGGGGTCCTCAAACACTGTGAAATTATAATTACAAATACTATACTTTTGCGCAGAGGTGCTAGGTGATAAGGTGCTTGCTGTAAGTCTATTGTGTCTGTTTCTTTCCCTTGCTCCAGTGAGAGAAGCAACAAAATAACAAAATAATAGAAATGTATCAAAAAGTAAAATATAGGCAGCAGCAGTTATGTGAAAGTTTCTATCTCGAAGTGTAATGTATCTTTTAAAATGGGTGTGAATATATATGTAGAAATACTTAAATACTTAGTTCAGACCAATAGTTACGAATGTGCGTAATTACACAATGCTGGATATGGCATATGTGCTGCGCCTCAAGAAAGATATCCAGATTTTGCAGTTGTTTGGTCTTGGTTTTGTTCCCTTCTGGTATAAAGTTGGGCAGTTTCTCTTAATCCTCCCCCTTGGATACCCCCGTCATTCCCTCATTCCCCACGTCACCTAATGCTCTCAAGGGGTTCAGGTAAGTTGTCAAAGCTATGAGTTATTGCTTCTCTTGCTTTTTTGCCTTTGCTTTAACTCGCAAAAAACTTCCAACACAACACCTCAGAAGTAAAAAGAGCATGGAAGCGGCCGGCAGCCGGCATTTCCATTTCTAGAACAGTCTAACATGCTGCACACCTCTTGATTACCTATTCAGAAGCGCATTCATATTGAGCAATAGAGTGCATTATGTGTAGCCATATTTGGTGTAGAAAACAATTTGGGTGCCAGTAAATTCCACTACTAGGCAGGTGGTAGAGTTTTGCTGAACTTCGATCTTCAAGCAGAGAGCAGAATGTCAAAACTCTGCAAACTCTGCCGGCAGAGCGGAGTTTACCGGCCACCCCTAGAAACACGCTGCTGGTTGTGGAGTTTTTGCCCAACTTCGTGTTTAAGAGGAAACAGATTGGTAAAACTCTGCAAACTCCACCAGCAGAGCGGAGTTTACTGCCCAGCCCTAGAGACACCAGAGAAGCATGAGGACGACAAGTAGATGTTCAATACAAGAAAATAAAAATAAAACTTTTTCCTATTTTCCCTTTTTCTAAAGCCAGGGTAAGATTATTCTCTGATAAACAGGTTGTTGCTGTAGCTGATATTCTATTTCCCTGGTAGAATATTCAATGAGGTAGTGTGCTACAAAGAAGTAACTCAGCTCAAGAGGCTCACAGAACGGGATCTCAGGCTTAGTCCAAAATAAGAAGCAGGGATACAGAGTAACAAGGCAATGTCCAGGACAAAAGAGTCAAGAGCAGAGACAATGAACTTAGAACAGTAGTCAGCAAGGGAAATACCAGTGCTCAGTTGTGAACAATGAGCCATTAAATCTAAAATCCGAGTAGGTTGTTGCAGCAGGACTGGCAGTCAGCAGGACTGGAAGGGATTCCATCAAGAATAACAAAGTTACAAATGCATTTCCCTGTTGATTACCTGGCCTTTGCCTTTTATGTAAGCTGTCATGTGCTGACCCTGACTCCCTCCTCCTGTGAGTTTCCACCTGAATTGGTGGAAAGCAGGGCATGCACCCCATGTCATTTCCCCATATGTGGTAGGGCTGTCTGTGCTGCATATTAGGTGGGACATGGGAAGTGTAACCCACCCAACTCAAGAAGCATGAGGCTCTGGCATCCTCACCCTGATAGAGACTCCTCTCAGGGCCCCACATCACCCACAGCCACCAATTGAGCCATCTGATCTGCCCACCATAGTCCAACCTAGGAAGGCCCCCTCCCCTTTCTCCTAGTGGAATTGGGTAATCAAGGAGTTGAGTAATTCTGCTGGTGAGGGGTACGATGACAGTGAGATTGTAGTGTGTAGATCCGGTCCTTTTTGAGCTGCTAGTTACTCTGGATTCTTGCAAAAATCCATAGCAAGCAGTTTCTGTCCCTAGCAGGCAGGCTGTCAGGATGCTGCTCAACTTCTTCCATGAAGGATGTCTTAATAAAATGTATACATGGGTAAGTTAGGGATCCAGATGATGTTAAATGCCTCAGAGTATACACAGGGATTCCCTCTATTAATAGGTACCAAGGTGTGATTAAAATACATACTGGTTTGTTTGGGTACAATGCTCCTTTCATCCTTTCATGATGCCAACATGTTTCTTTCCACTCATTTACCTGGAAATCAGTCAAGGTCATTCATCAGTGCATTATGAGGATACCTAATGCCTAATATTACGCATAATCCAACCTGTTGAAAAACAAGTTTGACTGGCCGATGGAAGAGTTGTAGGTCACATACAAGAGCACCTCCTTGATGTATGTTTGGCTGCAGGAGTCGTCACCATGATGCCAGACCATGCAGTCAGTAATGGCCCATGTTAGAGTTAGCTATGAATATGGTGAATGTAGATGCATGACTTATTGACTTATTGTTGGAACCAACTCAATTGCATATTTTTGAGGATTGATAGTGTGATTTCTGTTTTTGGCTTTGTGGACACTGTTTGGTACTAGTGTTTTGTTTTTCCATTTGTGTACCCTCTGCTCACCCAAAATAGAGAGGCTAGCCAGTGGGATACGGTGGATTCAACTGTCTTGTCTATCTTTGGAGCATTGGTGAAAGAGTTTGTGTTTCATCATTCTAAGTAGCACCAGATGTCTGATGGTTCATCTTCCTTAACTATGAATTTGTTGTCTACCATAGGGAATGGGTGGATTTGCATTCAGAGAATATCCAGTTGTTTTAAATGCTGACCTGATTGAGTGTCTACCTGGTCTGGTGAAACCGCATTTTGAGATATCATAGTGCAAGACCTAGCCAGTCTTTATATGCACCTAATTATGTCTCTAGTAATCTAATTGATTGAATATCCACGACTGAGACATCTTATAGGTGAGGATCTCAATTTGACAACATTATTTTTCATGAGTAAAGGACCCTTGAAAATTCACCACAGACTTGGCACATCATCAGACAATCCCTAGTGGCCATATATCACTGTTCACAATTTGTACAACCCTTCCATTGTACAGTGTTTCATCTTGGGTGATGACACCGTGACCAATTCATGGTTCATACTTAGTTCAGTCTTTGTGTAGACTACAACCCATCACGAACACAACAAATGGTTCACTGACAGAATATCGATGTAAAAAATATAGAATTAAAAAATATAGATGAAAATATATAGAATGCAAAAATATTGATTCCTAATACTTAAACAGGTAAGTACAAAAATATGTTGGATAGTGGCAGGATAACATTTAATATTCCCACTCCAATCAGTGCAACAGTAGGGCAAGTGTTGGATAGCGGAGGGGTAAAACTTTATATTCCCACTCCAGTGAGTGCAACAGTAAGGAAATTGTTGGATAGTGGCAAGATAAAATTTACTATTCCCACTCCAATCAGTGCAACAGTAGGAAAAATGTTGGATTGCAAAGGGGTAACAATCAAAAGTAAAAACAAACAAAATATTAACAACAAAAATATTTGAAAAACAAAATAAATAAAAACATGTATAAATATATTAAAAATTACAATACAAATATATTTAATATTACAAGTTTAAAAATAATCATATTATTATATTAAGTGCATATGGCAAATAACTACAACAATTATATTAAATAAAATGCAAAATAATTTTCTAACAAATACATATTTTTAATTAGAATTTATTTAGAATCAAAAACATTAATTATTACATCCATTTACCTTTTTTATTTCCTACTCTATAACACCACACAATTCACAACTCACATCTAAATTTTATCAAATTAATTTACTCACATAATTAACATAATTAATTACCAATTAAATCAATATTATTAATTAAAAAACAAAATAAAACGCATAAAAAATTAATAGACTTCCCACACTTTACCCCCTATAATCCCCATAAACCACTGGTAAAATTAAACTGCAACACCATTAATTACACAATTAAAAGTTATTGTCATATAAAAAACTAATAATATATAAAAACTAATGATAAAGTAAGTAAAATTTATTTTCTCCCCCTTCACCCTTAAAAATGTCAAACCTGCACACAAATAAATATAAACTACCCCAATTAAATATCAGTTAATTAACATTAATGATCAACCAATTATTATTTAATTAAACATAAATTACATACCACACTTTACCCCTATAAATCTCTTAACCCACACCTAAAATTAATTATGCAAATTCCATATTTAATTTTCAATTAATTAATCAATATTAAGAACTAATTATTAATTATTAAAAAATTAATTGCTTCCCACTTTTACCCCATAAACCCCACAACCCACAGCTAAAAAAGTACACAATTACCATAATTAAATACCAATTAATTAGTTAATATAAATTAACAACTTATTATTAATTAATTAAACATAAATTACTTCCCACCCTTCATCCCTATAAACCCCACAACCTGCACCTAACATTAATTACACAATCTCCATAATTAATTTTCAGTCAATTAAATGTTAATCAAGAACTAATTATTAATTAGTTAAAATGAATTAGTTACCGCTCTTTGCCCCATAAACCCCAAAACCCACACCCAAACAAAATCACACAATTACCATAATTAAAGATCAGTTAATTAGGTTATATAAATTATGAACTAATTATTAATTAATTAAACAAAAATTACTTCCCATCCTTTACCGCTATAAAACCCACAACCCACACCTAAAATTAATCACACAATTTCCATAATTAATTTTTAATCAATTAATTAATATAAATTAACAACTAATTAATAATTAATCAAAAATAAATTACTTCCCACCCTTTACCCCTATAAACCCACAACCCGCACCTAAAAACAAATCACACAATTACCATAATTATCAATGAATTAATATTAATTAACAACCAATTAATAATCAATTACAAATGAATTACGCCCCCAATTAACACTATAAAAAGTAAATTAAATAAATAAAAAATAATCAGTAATTTATTATAATTAAATTACTTCCCACCCTATTCCCCTATAAACCCACAACCTGCTACGGAACTAAAAAACAAAAAATTTAATTAAAATAAAATTTCTAACTACTAAAAATTTAACATATATTTTAAAAAACATAAACAGAACTTATACAAAAAAACATACATCACATACTTTTAAAATAGAAACTAAAATACATAACACTAATTAAAACATTGATATTTTAAACAACTATATTTTTGCAAACAATATTAATGACTTCTATATTTTTAAAAACGATATTTTTTACCTCAAATTCGATATTCTTGACCACGATATTTGTGCTGCCAATATTTCTGAGTGTTACAGCAAACAAATGATGGACGGAATGCTGACAATGCAGACATTCTCCCCCAGTCAAAAGATCTGGGTTAAATCCATTGTTATTTTGCCCACTACGCCGCCCTAGTTTGGACCCAGCCATATGCAAGTCAGTCTTGACCCTGTGCTCCATGGGAACAGTCCATCAATTGTGTGTCTTTTGCTTTCTCGCCCTAAGTGCGCTGGGTATGCCTAGACGTAGGTCCCGGGCTCACTGTGCCACTGGAATCAAGCTATCCTGACTGAAGAGGGGTGAAACCCCGAAACCGGTCCTAGGATGCTTGTTTCTGGTCCAGGAAGGACCTGGCTTGGCAGTTCGGACTGGACTGTTCCCATGAGGCACAGGGTCAAGACTGATTTGCATATGGCCAGGTCTAAACTGGGTTGGCATGGTGAGCAAAAGAATGATGGATTTAACCCAAATCGCTGGACTGGGGGGAATGTTTTGATTGGTTCTGCATTCCGTTCATCAATTGTCTGTCTTTTGTCAATATTTCTGACTCACAATATTTCCAACTCAATATTTATGTAAGTCGACATTTCCAACTCAATATTCTGTCTCAACACCCAACAAATTACCTCCATTGTATACCATTCCAGCGTATATTATGTCTTGCTGGGGCAGGAGGTCCAGTTTAACCACAAAAATAAAACCATAACCTTCAAAAATGGAGTAAGAAGGCGGCTCAAGCAATAACCACTGGATGAGATAAATTCATCAACCAAGTAGGAAAATTATTCCTGTTCAATAACCCTGCTTGCAACAACATATTGGAGCTCTCAGGGGTCATGGTAGACTCAGTCTGGGCCATGCTCTGAAGAATGGCAAAATAGAGGAGCTACAACACAGGTTTTTTTTTAATACGGTTACTCCACGCTCTGAAGAAGGAACTTAGCCTACAGCGCTTCTGGTCAGAGTTTCTAGAGTCTTGTAGAAGGAAAGGTCAATCCCATGAGTATCTGTTTAATCAAGTGCCTTAAACCTTCAGCATAGGGACAATAGCATTCAGATCTTAGGTCACACGGTTTGCTTAAGAAAATTGGTCTCTCCTACTTTATCTGTGAACTTAATCACCTTCTGCATTTTACTTACACATGGGATGGATGTGTCATTGTATTTATTAAAAAGAGGAATATTGAAATTAACAATTTATTTTCTAATATTTAATTAAATTAGATTAGGTTCTCAAAGTACTTTATCTTGTACACAATTATGTAGGCAAAATGTATGCTTCACATTGTACCCTTACTATTAATTTTAGAACTTTATAAATTTAAGTACCAAAATATAATATAACCTTGGTTTTACAACTGGGATTCCTGGTTAGCTGAGGTATGCACCCAGGCCAGTCAGGAACCACCACTCTTGTCAGGGTAAGCTAAGTACATACTAAAAGATAGCCTGTGCTCATCCTCTGGTAGCAAGGCACAGAGCAGTCAGTTTTATCTAAAGAGGCATTGTGTAAAGTAGTTGTGCAACACACACACAGTAACACAATGACTACACCACAAAATGACTACACACAGGCTTAAAGAAACAGATTGTTATATTCTGAACAAAATAAGACCACAGCAACAAAAATCCAATGTATAGTTGAGATATGAATTTTAAAAGATAAGTGAAAAATAGCACTTAGAACCAAATATCTCTTTGGGGGTTACTTGAGGTCCCACTGGACTGGGGCAAAGTCACTTTTTGGGCCGACCATGATGGAGCACGGGCTAGCTACAGGACTCAAGCTGGCCTCTATGAACAAAGTACTTTTCCTGGTCACAACTGTAGGATGCGTTGGGAGATGGCCAATTTCGATCCCGCGGGTCGGGGACACGTTGATTCTTCTCCATGCCATGATGGTGATGCCGAGATGCGTTGGTTCCCTAGAAAGATGCACTGGGTTTCTTCACGCAGTCGAGGGATGCGTCGATCTCTCCGAACTGCTGTGACAGTGATGCGAGGTTCCGAAGTGTCGAGCTCTCGATGCGCTGCATTGGTTCCGAGAGTGAAGCACTGATTTAACTCCCGCAACCGGGACGATGCACAGGTTCTACTGCACACAGACAGGAGATGCGTCGATATCCATTTTGCAAGTATCTGGGTCTACTTCGAGTGAACCAGGTACAGGATCAGGGGTAGAGACTTTGATATCCCTGAGTCGCAAGCAACAGGAGGCAATCCAACAAGCCCTTGGAGCACAATTGGAAAGAAGGCAGAGTCCAGCTCTCCTTCAGCAAAGTCAGAGAGCAGCAGGCAGCAGGACAATAAACACAAAAGCAGGTCTTCCAGATGAGCAGTCCAATTGAGTCCTTTAAACAGGTCCAGTAGTGTCTGATTTTATTGCTTCAGAGATCCAGTACTTATACCCAAAAGTGCTATTGAAGTGGGGGTGACTTCAAGGAGTGATCTTTAAAGTGCCCAAGTATACTATCAATACAGCCCTGTTTGCCAGGCTATCTACGGGGGAGTAAATTAGTCCTTTGTGTGGGGACAAGACACTACCTATTCAGTGAAGTGTTAGCTTCTCCCTTCCATCCTGCACAGGCAGGACCATCAGAATGCAGATGTATGCGGATGGGTACTCAGACACACCTAGCCTTCCTGTGTTTGTGGCTGTTGAGAGGGAATGCACAAAGTGTAGCTATCATCCACCCCAGACGTGTATTGGAGAGAGACTACAAGGCACACAGAGTAGTAAGTGCAGATTAATGCCCACTTTCCAAAAGTAAAACCAAAGGGGATGATGGACGGAGTGCTGAACATTGCAAGCACTCACCCCCAGTCAACTGATCTGGGTTTAATCCATCATCATTCTTTAGCTCACTCCGCCACCCCAGTTCAGACATGGCCATATGCAAATCATTCTGACCCTGTGCCTCATGGGAACAGTCCAGCCCGAACTGCCAAGCCATGTCTTCCAAAAGTGGCATTTCTAAAACAGTAATGCTAAATCAAACTTTACCAGCAAGGAGGATTTATCTTTACCATTACAAAGATATAAAACATTAACAGACCACTCCTCTCTGATCAGGAATTACAGCTTAAAAGTGTATTAAGGAATTCCCAATATTAGCCCATGAGAGAGGAAGGCCCCAAAGTAGTGAAAAAGTGAATTTAGCAGTGTGTCATTACCAGGACATGCAAAACATAAACGTACATGTCCCACCTTTTACTTACACAAAACTCCTAGGGTCTTCCTTAGGGGTGTCTTCTGTGTAAGAAAATGGAAATTCAAGGCTTGTCAAAGTAATTTTAAATGCCAAGTTGAAGTGACAGCAAACTGCACACATAGGAACTGCATTGGCATGTCTGAGACAGGTTTGAAAGACTTCTTTTGTTGGTGGCACAATCAGTGCTGCACGTCCTCTAGCAGCCTTTAACTTACAGGCCCTGGGTATATAGTATATCACTTTACAAGAGAATTACAGGCAAATTAAATATGGCAATCATGTATACACCAATTACATGCATGTGAAGAAGCACATGCACCTTAGCACTGGTCAGCAGCAATAAAGTGCCCAGAGTCCTAAGGCCCAGAGTCTTAAGGCCAACAAATAGATTCAGCAAAACATGGAAGCAAAAAGCAAAAGGTTTGGGGGAAGACCATTCTAACAATGACAGGTCTAACACTTAGCTTAGCAAAGGCTGAGTTACACATACGTGAATGTACTGTTAGCTTGTTTTGTTTCAGAAGATGGTCTGTTAATCCCCAGTAAAGGAGCTTTTTTTCTTTTCCTCTTAGGTAGGGGTTTTGTTTGAACCTCTTCAGCACGTTGGCTGATGTACAGGCATACCTATTTTGACCTGTACCTTCCTCCCTCGATCAAGAAGGACCCAGGGATAAAGAAACTGTACATCTTGAATATAAAGTCTACTAATTGGTTATTTGCATTCATTTATTTATAACTCTATACAATTGGTTTATCCTTCAATGATTGGGTTGGAAGCAGTGGACTATTAGGCACTGTTAACTGTCCTAGTGGAATATGACACTTGGGGACAGATTTATGAAAATGTCATGCAATACAGCAAGACAACTTGCTGTGCTGCACTGCATTACAGGGCAGGAGCAGAAATGTCTCATATCTACCAAGCTATGACACATTCTAGCACCAGCATAGGCACCCTTGATTATTGTCCATTGGTGCCTGCATTACGGGCAGGATTGGTTTGAGCAGGAAGGGACACTTTCCTGCACAAAAACATCCTTAGAGGCATTTTCCTCTTACTACATTATTACACCTCTGTTGGGAAGTCAACCCATTTTGATGCAATCCCAGGTTTACTACCCTTAGTATCGCATCCATTGCACGCCACGGTTAGCTTACGACCGAGACGTACGGAGCGGTTCGGACCCGGAAACGACTGTCGGTGAAATTCATGTAGCTCGCATCGTACTGGCTCGCTCGTACAGCTGTACGAGTCGGGCGGAAAACACGCGTACGGCTCGTAGTTTTTTGCGGCCGGATCACATTCAGTGCCCTTCCAACCCGGATCGGAATCGGCCCCAGAGTAATGTAGGGCACTGATTTGCGCTGCCTTGCAATACTCTGGATTTACTAAACCACGCAGACCCATACAAGGTGGCTTTGGGTGGATTAGTAAATCTCACATAAGCTCTTGCTTAGTCTTGCGTCGATTTGCCTTAGTAAATCTGTCCCTTGTAGTCACAGCTAGATGTCATTTGCAACGCCTTTGGAACAGATACAGTGTAGCCATGGCTAGAAAATGGTGATGTCAGCACATAGATGGTAAACGGAGGGGGTGGAGAGTAGGAAGAACATAATTTAATCTGCATAGAACCCCATTTTTGGCTGTCAGTAGCCTGCAAACCTTTCTGTTTTCCTTAAGCAAACATGCAGCTTCTCTCATTGGAGAGTTTATTCAAAAAGAAATAGCCACAGATAATTCACAGTAAAAATGGAGCACAACCTGAGCTACACATGTGCAAATCTGTGTTGCGTCTTATTTTTGTGTTGATGTGTTATTGTGTTGTGTTTGTGCTGTGGTGGTATACTGTGGTACACTGATATGTTGCTATATTGTTTATTTGTGCTTTGTGTTATGTCCTTATGTTGTTTTTTTGCATTTTTGGTGCGTTGTAAAGTGTGCTGTGTGCTAAGATTGTTATGTGTAATTATAATATGATGTTGTTATGTTATAGTGTTGCAGTACCTCAGTTGTGGTCTGTCAGACTAAATAAACACAAATAATTTTATCAAACCTTACCACATACCCACATATGTTTTCATGTTATTTTTTAAAAGGTATCTGAACTAGGGAATGCATTTCCTGCCACCAAGCATGAAAAGTATAGATTTCACATGATGCCCCTTCACTGATGCTCCCCTTCACTTGGTACGTGTAAAACCAGTAACTCTCTCAATAATTACACAGGCTACACAAAAAAAAACATTGCAACTTCCACCATCCCAATTGGAGAGTTGGTGAGCCTTTGGGCTATAAATTGATTTCCTAACAAGTTGAGGATGTCCTTGTTACAACATATCAAGATCATAACCTGGAAAATCAAAGACTTAATTATTTGAAATGGAGGATGGGATCAACTTCAAGGGGCTCAACATTCTATTAGTGCTCTTATGACAAACACACTTTCTATTGGAGGAAAGTGTGACATAGCTAATAGATGGACTAAATGATTTTATCCCTAGTTCTATTTTACTTTCTCCCCAGCCATGATGTTCTAAATAGGTGCTGGATCTCCATGATGATAATGCGCCCTGCTCAAGAACAGGATGGTATATATGGGCTGTTAATTTGTAAGTTACATGGTGTTGATGTCTCACTGTTATAAATGTATGCTCCTTAATATCATGACATCGTTTTTCCAAAAGTGAAACCGCTCGCACAGCACATTTACCTGTGCATGATCGAGACAGGAAATGTAATTGTGCGATACACAGTACCGTTGCTAGGCACTCCCTTTATCTATGCAAGGTATGATTAGATCACATACATCGAAGAGGGAACTATATGATCAGTGGATGCTGGATGTAGGTTGGGAACAAAAACACACAGAAACAACACATGTCATAAATTCAACATTAGACCACTTGTTCAAAGGGTGCATGTGTCTTTACACTAGAGGTATAGTTAAAAAGCTGATTGGCATAGATTGAGCCTTGTTCGAGGAAGAAAAAGAAGCAGGGTCTAATTGGAAACTCTGAAGCTAGACAGGGATGAGGATGGTCTTCAAATGCCAAACATCAAGAGCTACTACTTTGTGGCACAGCTAAAAATTATGGGGCAGATTTACAAGCCCCTTGCGCCACTTTTGCATCACTTTTCCCATGTTAAAAGTGACGCAAAAGTGGAACAAGGGGCTTGTAAATCTGCCCCTATGTTCTTGGATGATCCAGGAGTGGGAAGGAAGCTCCTAATAGGTTTGAGATAGGGCTGAGTAGAAACTGCCAGCAATGGAGCCAGCAGTGGAACCAAATGTCTCACAAGTTGTACCCTAAGGTACCATCTGCACTGGAGTCTCGGCTTTCAGGACAGCCTAACTTACGTACGGAGACAACTAACATTAATACTATACAATGTAGGGAGGGTGACTCGATAATATGGGATTACTCCTCATGAATAATGCATTAATACACAAACATACTTTTGGAGTTGCACAATCACAGTTTCTATGATACAGGATACTGCTCAAAGCAGCCAGAAACACCTAGATAAGGCTTGATTCATTTATTGCCGGTTGGCCAGTTCTCTGCCAGGGAGGCGAAGTAAATTACTGTATTGCCCTGATGGAGGTGCTGATGGGCAAATGTTAGAAGATGATTTATTAGTAGGTGCAGGTAGGTACCTCCAACTAGTGGTAACACCACAGTCACAAAGAAGGTACAGTCAAGTCTCAACAAATTAATCCTTGCTCAACCCTTGGCAGCTTGGCTGATGGGCAGTTAGGCTAACTTAGGAGACAGGTGTGTAAACATTTAATATCACCAAAACAGTGAATAAGTAAAACACAACACACAATAAAAATCCAATAACAATGTGTAACAATAGAGAATATTTTAATATTTAAAATGACACCAAAATGACAGAAATCCAATGCAATGAACCAGAGACAAACATTTTTGAAAGATTAAATGCAAAAATATGCCTTCTATGGCCTAAAACTAAAAAGTGGCAATCGTGGCTATCTGGTCGCGCTGGCCCAAGACCAAGTCGAAGTTTCAGGCCTATCATGACGGAGCGCAGGGAGGGCACATTGAGTGGTTGAGGCTAGTCAAGTTTTTATCTTCTCACATAGTAATTTTTTTGGGGCCTTTTACCCTCAACGCAGAGCCGTTGTCCTCGGCAATCCGACTTTCAGTTAGATGGCGGTGGTCAGCTGCAGCGCAATGCCTCGGTGAGTCCTGGAGGTCTTTGTCTTCGTCGCCGATGTCGAAGAGCTCTGGAGCTTTCAGCACAGCAGACCCTGAAAGTCAGGCCGAGCCGCAGTTCAACGTCACAAGCTTGACTCTCATCGTCAAGGTCAGTGGACTTATTGCACTTTTTTGCCCAAAGTTGTCCAAAAGTTCCCAAATTTCAAGAACTTCTTCTGAAAGGTCATTTCATAGGTTTGGAGGGTCCAAAACACCAGCCAAGTATTTAGAAACTCTGATTTGCCTCCTGGGGGTTTGAGACTGTAATTCCCACAATGCTCCTGGTCAAATCCAGTGAAGTCCAGGTGAAGACAGTCAGCTAGGCTTGTCTTGGTGGAAGATGATGTGAGGCCAGACAAAGTCTTCTCTTTGTCAAGACTTGAGTTTGCAGCAGTTGAAGACCTTATGAGTGCACTCCTGTCTTCTGGCGGACCAAGTGTTCAGCAGGGAAGTCCTTCATCTTCGGATGTTTCCAAGCAGGGTTCTGAGGTGCAGTGCAGCTCTCCCTTATTTATTCCATATTCTGGACTGGCAAATGGGGGGACACCCCGACCAATGGGGTTCAAATAACCACCCTCTGTAATGGCCTCTTTATGGAAAGTGTGGCATATTTCTGTCCCCAAATGCACATCTCAGTCCAAATCAAAATGGAGAAAATCTCTCGTATGAGTTCAGGTCTAGCAAACCCAACCCATAGGTATGGCTAACTTTTCCCTACACTCCCTTCCAGCCCATCTCCTAATGCAATTAGAGGGGCTCACATCTGGCTGGGGATGCAGAAAGTTGAGGTGGGTAGTTTCTGTGCTGTCTGTGCTTCTCCCTTTGAAGTCCAGTTTAGCTAACTAGCCCCCTTCCTGTCCTGGCATCTTCAGGCAGCAGATCTTCTCCCACCAAACGGTTGCATTGTTTAAGCTCAGTTCACTTCACACCTAATCCACAGCATCTTGGCTTAGTCTGTCAAAGGTTGGCCAATCAAAAGAAGCTGCTACAGGGTTGCTTTAGGTAACTTCAGGAAAACCAGTTCTCAAACTACTTTCATGCAATAGCTATAATAAAATTGACCTTGGCATGTTCTTGGAATTATTGTAACTTATTTTGATACTTTGAATTATTGTTCAAGCTCACTCATGTCAATAGTTAGACTTTAGTAAAATTTAATAAAGCTTTCCCTTGTTAACCTCTGAAGCTAGCAAATCTACAACACGGCATATAAAACATATTTTATAATGTCCCTGCTTTTAATTACAAAGCACCATACATACCACTGGGGAACCTAGGGCAGACCATAGTGGTGCCTAATAAGTAATAAGAATATAGTTGTAGACTTTGGAAGTAATTTTTATTTCAACGTCAAATTTGAACACAGTTTTATTGTAAAGCAGCCTGGAACGAAGAGCTAGCTTTAAAATGACAGCAGACACCACAGCAGTGCTCACCTAAGTGTGTTAAATTCACTGGGGTTTCTAAACCTACATGCCCTACCAAATCCTAGGTACTTACAAGTAAGGGTGGGCGGAATTTGCGAAAGTGCCTTTCGCAAAATATCGCGAAATGGCAAAACATTTCCGCGATCACGCATAGTTTCGCGTGATCGCGGAGATTTTGTGCTGATTAGTGCGTTACTGAATTTGACCTTCAACTTGGGCACCTGCTTTAGACTTACAGATATAAATAAAGCAGGTGCCCGACTTGAAGGTCAAATTCAGTATAAGTGCTTCCTGTTGAGGTTTAATTTTTGTGACAGGAGCATCGTGCCAGAATGAATCCTGCCCTGCATATTTATTCAAGATGATGCCACCGTTTTGTGCAATACCTCTACTTTTAGTAAAACTGTATGATTGAAGAACTTTCTTTATAGCAAAGATAAGCACTGTTCAGGACATTGACTTTGTTGTATCCGTGGGTTGACTGTTGAGCTCTGACCTGGAAACCCACCACATCACCTCCATGCGAAGCCTGTGATTGCTTACCGTTGCTACCCTGAGAGTTAGAGGTAGAATAAGTTGTACTAGGCTTTATTTGCACAGCTATAATAGGGTAGGCCTCGCTCGGGACACCAGTGCCAAACGACCCCAAATCACATGGTTGCAGCCCAGTTGCCACTGCCTGCCCTGTACCTCAAAATCTATGGTTGAAGCCCAGTCATTGCCAGCTCCAAGGCACCCCATCCTGACGAGGAAAAAAATGATTTTTTAAATTAATAATATGAGGTAAATCAGAGTCAGACTACAGTTGTGAGTTTTAGACGTCTATTTGTAGGGGCAGCAAGAGATTACCTGTCCAGGCTCTCAGATCTGGAGTACGAAACTGGTACAAAAAGTGTACCTCAGAATATCGAGGTATGGTAGAAATCTAAGGGATGAGTCTACCTCTTTCAGTTATTTCAATCTTTCCGATTACAAATCCTGAGCTGCCACTAACAGGTTTGTGAGAAGTCAATCCAAGTGTGTGAATGGTGAGCATTTTATAGAGTTAGCTCTTTGCTTTATTACTTGTAGTAAACCAGTGGGCTGCCATGTTAATGTCAGGCGTACGGTTCAAGGGCCAACGAATGTTGCGAACAAGTACGTAAATGTTCCCGTCATAGATAGGACTGGTATGCCTGACTGTGACATGGCTGCTCTGCCAATACGCAAGAGCGAAACAAACGTCTGACACTGACCCACTCTGGGTCATCTCCGTTTGTGCCATTTGTCACCCTTAAGCTCCGCCCCATGAATTGTGCTACCCTGGAAGTACACCACAGCCAATCTCTTATTAGCTGAACCTGCCGGGCTAAAAGTAACAAATCAGGGGCCGCGCTGCCCAAGACGTTGTTTTGTTTAGGGAGTTTGCTATTGGTTGAGGAGGGTGCGGGGTAATGCTAGATAAGGGTGGGCGACAATTTCCGTTCCCTCGCGGATTGTGGAAGTTTTGACATTTTCGCGTTCCGCGCGGAACGCAACATTTTTGAATTTTCACAATATCCGCGAGCGGAACGGAAATTGTCGCCCACCCTTACTTACAGGCAGGCTGTCAGAACCAATTGTATTTACACCTAATTACTGTTTACGTTTTAAACAGAGCACTGGCCCTGGGGCTGGTTAGAAAACCTCAGGGCACAATCAGAATCAGTAACCACCAGTATCAGTCAGAAAATGGGGGTGATCAGCGTAAAAAGAATGACTTTCTCATGTCAAATTTAAAACTGTCTGCCGGCCTAGCATACATCTCTAGCTTTGGAACGAACCGCTGTCACAGTGGTTCCAGTCAATGCATTGTAATTTTGCAGACAGCTCCATCAACATGACACCAAAAAAAGTTTTGTGAAAAACATAATTCTGTTTAACCCCTTCGCTGCGGCGGGAATTCCGCCGCAGCGCTGGGGGATGCGGGGGGGCAGCGCGGTGGCGCTGTGCTCATGACGGAGCCACTCCGTCATGAGCCACGGTTGAGCTGTGCTCATGACGGAGCGGTTCCGTCATGACTCCGCCCAGTTGCGTTGTCCCCCCGCACAGGCGGGGAAACAGCGCCGCGTGGGCGGAGCGGCCGCCAACGGTCGTGGCATGACGGAACCGCTCCGTCATGAGCACACGGCAACCGTGGCTCATGACGGAGCGGTTCCGTCATGAGCGGGGAAGGGGTTAATTACCTCCATAACATTGCCAGTAGTAAACATTTCTCAAACTCAATGAAGAGCTCTCTACATTAATTTTCCAAATCCAAACTACTCATGAGATTAAAAAAACAGGTTGAGGATTTTCAGTCATTTTCTGAAGAAGGACCTACTCATTCCTCACACACACATTTTCTATGCATTTTGCAGTAACCCTATAGTGTGAGAAAAATTACGTTGGAAAAAACTTTGTCTGCAACAGGTAAAAATTTGTGCAGTAAAGAAAAGTTAAAGTCCGCCACTGAATTTCACAGAGGAACTGATATTAAAATCTAAGATATATAAGTACATGTATAAAGCTTCAGAAGGAGTTAGGTCAACTCAGAATTCAGATAAAGTACAGAGTTAGTGAAATAAGAATGTCAAACTTTAATAAAATCAAATTAAAAAGAAGGGAAGTAATTTTTCAATGCCTTACCTAAGCACTCATTTACAAGGAACATTATCTAAGGGGACACCTGAAAATGTATCTTTGACTAGGAATTGGAAGAGGATGAGGCCCACGTTTCATAAGAAATAATAATATGTAGACCCAGAATTACTAATGGAGCTTGTGTCTTCGTCAAACAGGCACAGATGTCTGCCACTTGCTCTCGACTAGGCACACCAAAACAGACACTATTTGCATTGCGACCTGTTTGTGAAGTTACATTTGTCATACCTAGACGTACCCACTTTTACACATGGCATTGACGTAATTTACCTCCATGCAACAATATAACATTGATCCTTTTTGGATGAAATGACCTTGAGATCATCTTTTTGTGCCCTCTTACAAGTCTCTCAACATCCTTTTCAGATGGTTGCACAACTGCTCTGTCCTGGTGATGACCTGCTGTTTGATGCACCAAGTTTGGGAAATGAACACCTCTTTTGTGACACAGTGAGCCTAGATGGGAAATAATTCTGCACTCCTCAATTTGTGACAACCAGACTGGCCCACTAGGCCAGTTCTCCACAACTTCTTGTTTTCCAGGCAAAAGCAATAGATTCCCTATCTGCAATATTCACTTTCACCATTGTGACTACTATTTACAGTGCAGTGAGGTTGTCTTATCAACAAGATCCTGCCGTTGTTCTATAGAACTTACTATATAACTGTTTGTGCTTCAATAACTGCAGTAGTGCAATTTGAATTTTGTAAATCGAAATCAGAGTTTCTTTATAAGCCTCTGTTGTTCTTTGCACCCTGTGTGGTGAGGCACAAAAATTCAAATGTCAGGGAAACAAAAGAACCCACTGAAATGGCAGATATGTTTGAAACATATGTGATAATGGTTAGTGCTATCAGATTTCTTATATCAGATTTCTTATAGGATTTCAAAAGGGGGAGAGTGAGGGTTAGTAAATACACTAATTATTTACTAACCCTCACTCTCCCCCTTTCGTGCTCCTCTTCACTTTAACATCGTAGAGGCGCATTCTCATTTTTGATTAATGACGAGATTACGATCCACTTTGACTTACAGAGACCACATTTGATGAGGCGCTCTGTCTTTCTACACACGAACAGTTGATTGCCAGGCCATCCTAGACCTCTGGCTAGGTGAGTTATGGCCATTTTATTCGGGACCACACACTAAAATAATCGCACATTACATTATTGATACGTACTTTACTTGCTCTTGCAGGTTGCCATCGTTTATTTTAATGTCCTGATGAAGACCCTGCATGACGATTTAATGTCGCTTACACTGGGTTGAAACGTCGACGATAACTGCTAGGACCAGTTCAAGACCTGTTTTCCATATATGTTTTGATTTATTCGTGAAACGGTGTCATTGTGATTTTCCTTGATACTGGCCCTCCTCATGTATATTGTGTACATAAAAAGTATTTGATCACTGTATATACTATGCACAATTCTGTCACTTTTGTCACCTTGTCACTGACTCACTGACTCACTTTACAGTTTATTACGTTGGTAACCTTGCGTTACAAGTGATATGGGTGTTTTCATATAAATGATGAAATTTATATATAAAGAATGACATCACACCCTCCAAATCTAGCGTCACCGTGATTTGTACTTTTAGATTGTGTGGTCAACTCTGGATTGATTCCGTACCTTTTTCTTGATTCACTTGCATAACAAAGCAATTGTTTTATTCATACCCGACAGAACCATTGTTTTCTTGTAATAATCTTACCCAGGTTCTGAGGGACACAGGGTCACCCCATTGCTTATACGCTCTAACCATTGAGCCACACTTCTCCACTAATTGCACAGTTACAAAAATAGGAAATTAAACGCTAACCAAAATAATACGGCATTATGATTAATTTATCCATTCCATCAATACTTTTTTCCAGAAAATTACACAATTGGGAAAAATATTTACGTGTTTACGAAAAGCAACATATCCGGGGATAGTACTATTTTATTGTGCAATGCAGCATGGCAACTAACGTTGTTGTGCTTTGTTGCCCTAGGAGGAAAGAGCACGGTACCGCTGTAGTCTGCAAAGATGTGGCACTGATTCTCTCTTCCCCAACACTGGCAGCTACTCAGGCTGCCTAGCGCCACCTACACACTTTTGCAGTATAGTGCAAATGTTTGTGTGATGTCAACCATAAGTTTTTTACTGGAAGAATATCCTTTTCGTACTAAATACTATACTTTGATATACTTTCAAAAGTTTCCGACATTGTAAGTGTGCTTTAAAATGCAGCACATATGCAATGTGCGGAAAGAAATGTGTTGAGAAATAAAAACATTTAGCGCCTGCCTCGAGGTGGCATTATTATTTTTTCACAAAGGCTAATAGGTCTTTGCAACAAAAACTATTGGGACACCGAGGTAACCACCCATGGGGCGCCACCTGACGCTATGTATTGCAAATAAAAAAAATTGTGCTGGAAAGTAACTACTTTAAGAAGACATGGCGCTGATTTGCATCACTTTTCATGACTTTGACCAGCAGAACATCTTGGTAAATCTGCCCCTACAAGTCCTTTAAAGGAATGGCAAAGATAAGAAATTAGCATACAACCAGGACTATGACTTTAGCTTAAGGATGATGCTCTTGCCTTCCATCAGACTAACCTCATTAGCGCCTTTGCTGCAGATCGGAACGTATAAATTCTCCCTACTTTCACGGATAGAGTATTTCCACAGTCACACGCACATACACTCACCATACGCTAGGGCCCATCACACTAACAACCATTCTATTACTCTATCCACACTGAATATACGAGAGAACTCCTAAATCTATCTGCATCTAACCTGAGGTCAATGCAACCTAATTGATTTGTCTCGAGTCATGATTTAAACAATAAGAACACATTCGAGATCTCAATAAAATGACAAAGAAATAACCACCCGACACTGGAATTCAAACAAAAGTTATTTTATCTAAATTAGTTCAATAGCAAAATCATTATTCTCATAGTTACCTAATCTAGCTAAATGTCGTATTATAGGTCAGGACAGGTCTCTCAAAGTCTCCCGAGTCGCCGTCCTCTCAATCAGCATCGATCCTCTTGAGCATAGGTTCAGGAAGAAGTGGCCTTAGACCCTCTCTAGTCTAGTTATATTTATACTAAAAATTACACATTAAAAGTTACAAACAAGCTCTAAGCATCCGTTGAGCAGAGCGAGCAGGAAAGGATGTTGGCTCGCAACATTTAGAAAAAACCTCCGCTCTCGAATATCTCAAAAATAAAAACACGGGAAAGGAAGCACAAACTACATTCGCAACATCCATGGATGCTCTTCTCCGGAATTATAGTGAAGCCACCGCAAGTTTATCAAAAATGTTCATTTGTGACAATTGTTCTCCTCCAAGGATATCTGGCGACGAGCCCAGAGCTGCTGTCCTTTCGTAACTTTTAGCTCAGACAGAGGCCGAGGTCATGTTTTCAACCAAAAATGTTAGCTTTTTTAGCAGGATTCAGTTTTTTATTCATAGGCAATTTGTTGAAAACTAAAACAGTGATATGATTAAGCATTCACTAAAGACATTAACTCTCCTGCCTTAGAAAATGTCTGTTGTCTTATGTTGACTAATGTCTGGACTCCATTTTGTATTGTCATGTCTCCACGTGCTGTGCACGAGAAGAGTCCTTTCTTCTCGCTAGTTGCTCTTGTAATCTGCCTAGTAACAGTCTATAAATAGCTCCTTTGTCCGTCTGGCGCATGCCCAGACTTGACCACATCTGTTATCAGTTAGTCCTTGCTTGACCATGTTTTCGCGGGCTCAGTAAATTGGTTACTCCGCCCACATATTGGTTCTGTATCGAAAATGTCCTTAAAAGGTAAAAACTCTGCCTCATGATGTATCCACCCACTTATGAGCCCCTCTATTGTGTATAAAAGCGGACCGTGTACGCAAGTTCTTTGTACTACTCTGTGCAATGCTGAAGAGTGTTGTATAGGTTGTAGGACCACCCTTAAGGGTTAATAAACTTTGTCTTTGTATTTGCAGCTTCCGTGCCAACTTCCTTCTAACCTTTGTTACAGGAGAGCGAACCCTTGTATTCTGCGGGCCTAGCTGGGGCTTGTATTCTTCAATTGGCGCCCGTCACGTGGGGCTCATCGGCGACTCGGACGCTCGAAGGATTGGTCGTGGTGAAGGTGAGGAATTTGACCGGGGATGTGATCACTGCCAGCGGCGTCTTTTAGCCCTGGCATCCCGAGGTTTTTCTTCCTCCCCTTCCGAACTGACCTTCTGGGTGGCGCCGGTCCTCGACTGAGAACTCTTCTGTCGGTTTGCTGTGATAGCCGTTTGGGCAAATTTTGGAACTTGGCAGTTGGAATCTGGACACTCTTGATTGGTAAGAACCGTTGTACGGTACTTGCTCCGAGTTTTGAAGCCTGAGTTGGCTATTTGAGTTTGATTTGTGATGACCGGTCATATTTTGTATTGATTATTGTGAGAATATATGCGTTGCAACACATATAGGCAGGTAATGTGGAGATATTTCTCCGGAATTGTGACAATCTGAGCGGCACAAAGTTTAAGTGCCATTTTTTTTATAATACTGCATATTCTGCATTATTTTTGAGCATGCCTGCTTTTAGCGCACTCCGTAAGTGGTGCTGCTGTTTTGGAAACCGGTTCAATCTCGAGGAATCTGCTTCAGCCCCCCCAGAGGGGACTCCTAATAGGGATATGTATGTGAAGCATGGTCTTTCCTCTATAATGTACAGCACAGTGTGGAGGAAATATACCAAAAAGGATCCTGAGTTGCGATGGCCTTTGTATGGATCGTTTGATATGCGTAAGATTGAGTATGTGGAACAGTGTATGTGTAAACGGCTTGCTCGGCAAGACATATTTGAATGTGTACAGTTATGGGTGAAGGAAGTGCGTGAACGAGAGAAACGTGAGAAAGCGCTGTTTGACAAAGAACAACGGAAAAATGATCATGTGAGAGTACAGGAAGCGAAGCGTCGGGAGGAAAGGGAACTGGCGGAGAGACAAGAGAAAGAGCGTAGGTTGCAAGTCTCAGGTCAATATGCTGTCCGCCAGCCACTTTATCCTGTCCTTACTAATCTTGACGATGATTTTTATTTATTAGATCGTTCTCCGCCTCCTTATGCTGGCGCGTCCGCCCCGAGATCGCAGGATTCTGGAGTGGTTTCGGATAAGGTAGACACGCGGTCCATGTTATCAACTGACCGTATGGGTGAGCTTCGGAAAATTTCTTTTCGTGCATTTAAGGGCAAGGTATCCCTTCCTGAGTTATTGGATTCTTTGGAACAGTGGCAGGACAGGGAGAAGTTGTATTTTTTTGGGTGCCTTTTCTGATGAAGTGATTTCTGCCTTTCGGAAACATTCAGCAGTTTTTGAGCCTGATGATGTAGTATTAGATGCTAAAGCATTGCGTAACGGTGTTTTTTCTCCCTCTAAGGCACCTGAGGCGGTTCGACGGCTGTTTGCATTACGGGACGCGGTGAATGACCTTAAAGAGAGAGCGCGCCTAGAGGCAGGGGAACAGGAGCAGTCGAATCCACGTGTCGGCGATGACCAGTCATCTACCTCCCACTCAGATAAGAGCGAAATAGTGCATGCTAAACCGATGCGAGAGGCAGCACCTTTGTATGTTCCTCCTAAAGGAGCGGGAACTAGTTCGGATATTACATCTGCTGATGCTAAGGGGTATTTTGTGTATAATTGGGTTTATGCTCCCTGGCATAGGGCTGATGTTATGGCATTAAAGAATGCATTGCCTGACCCCCGCAAGAACCCAGCGGCCTTCTATGAAGAGGTCGAAGGGGCCTTGAATTCTTGTACTATGACTTTAGCAGATATAGATTTGTTCTTTGGACTCATATTACCACCTGATATGTGGCGATCTGTGCGAAAGGTGGATGATGTTCCCACTTTTAAGGCTAGGTGGTCTGAGATTGAGGATGAGGATAGGGAAAGAAAACCCGCGAAAAAGCCACCGCGGATTATTTTAGATCTTCCTGCTGCTATCTTGACTAAGTTGAAGACGATTATTCCCCCTAAAAAGATTGACTGGAATATGTTAGCGTCGTGTAAACAGAAGGTGGATGAATCAGTCTCAGATTTCTTTACACGCTTTGAGGAGACGTTTCATGATTTCAGTGGTCAGTCACTTACCGATGATACGGGTCGCCATCTTTTCGTGGATAAATATGTGGCGAATTTATTACCGGGAATAGCAGCTCGTTTAAAGGCGAGTGAAAGTTCTTGGTCCACCTCGTCTCCGGCATCCCTCCTGACTATGGCTCAGTATTATGAGCGTCAGGAACAAGAAGCGAAGGGGCAGGAGGAGAAGAAATCGAAAGATTTGAAAACGAAGGTGATGTTAGCACAAGTGTATGGTCCGCCTCGTCGGGGTGTTGACAGAGGTAGGGAAGGATTTTATGGTCCCCCTTCGGGTCGGTCAGATGTAAATAGGAATCAATGTGCGTATTGTAAACAGTCGGGCCATTGGGCCAGAGATTGTCCGGCGTTGTATGCATCTCGTCAGGGGCGTGGTCAGGGACCACCGAGAGGTAGAAGGGGCTTTTCGAACTTCAGGGGGCATTCCAGTGATCGTGCTCGATTTGAGCCTAGCGTGCAGCAACGGGATAGACCTAACGTATTTGATCGACAAAATCAGTATCAGATGACTGGGAATGACCGCCTGGGGTACTTCGATTCGCAGCATGCATAGGATTGCGTTGGATGGGGGTTGGAATCAGTTGAAGTACCGGTTGATCAGCAGGGTCCTTATGTTTCAGCAAGCGTTTTGGGGTCTACTGATCGGTTCCTAGTTGATACCGGAGCTACTCGTAGTGCACTATCTAAACAATTGGTTCCGAGGGCTCCCCCATCTGGCTTAATGGTTACATCGGTAGGGTTTGATGGTACACTCTCTCGAAGCCCTCTTTCTCGACCCCTTCCCTTCCATGTTGATCACTTTTCTGCACCCTGTCCATTTTTGCTCGCCCCGAACACACCTGATAACATTATGGGTCTCGATATGCTTAAGCACTTCAGAGCTACGATCCGCTGCTCCCCTACTGGAGTACGTGTGATCTTGAATGATAATCACCCCCTGACAGACCGGATGTGTGTGGTCGTGGAGGACACTGCTTTAGCCTCTCTTCCCCATTCTTTGTGGGCCGTTTCAGATACTGATGTGGGACGGATGGTGATCCCGCCTGTCCACGTCCGTGTCCAGGAGGGTGCGGTATTACCGCGCCTTCCTCAGTATCGTATTTCCCAAGAGGGGGAGGAGGCACTGATACAGATTGTGCAGGATTTGATTAAGGTGGGGGTAGTGGAGGAAGTTCCCTATAGTGTCTGCAATAGTCCTATTTTGCCCATTTTGAAGAAAGATACTGACTCCAGGGTTTATCGTTTCATCATTG
This sequence comes from Triturus cristatus, assembly GCF_964204655.1. Lineage (NCBI taxonomy): Eukaryota > Metazoa > Chordata > Amphibia > Caudata > Salamandridae > Triturus > Triturus cristatus. The sequence continues at coordinate 211,758,607 of NC_140592.1, forward strand.
ATTTAAGAGAGGTGAATAAGATAGTGATACCTCAGTATCCAGTGGTTTCTGATATCACGACGTTACTCACTTTGGACCCGCCAACGGCGACTGTGTTTTCAGTCATTGATTTGAAAAATGCCTTCTTTTCGATCCCTATTCACCCTGATAGCCGATATCTCTTCGGTTTCACTTTGAATAATAGGTCTTATAGGTTTTGCAGAGTCCCCCAGGGCTACACAGAAAGCCCTAGCATTTACAGTCAAGCATTGAAACGGCAATTGGATTCCTTTGTTCTGCCCGAGGGTGTCGCCCTCATACAATATGTCGATGACATCTTGTTGGCGGCGGACACTTCTGAGCTGTGTGAGCAGACTACGTTATCCTTGCTTTCCTTTTTGGCATCTCACAATCACAAAGTGTTGAGGAAGAAAATGCAATTCTGTAGACCAAAGGTGACTTATTTGGGTCACCTTTTGTCTAAGGAGGGGCGTGCACTCACACCAGATCGGATTCAAGCAATTTTGGACACACCAGCACCTTCCACACAGAAGGATGTGCGTGCATTTTTGGGTTTGGCCTCTTTCTGTAGGCAATGGATATTGGGGTTCTCACACATAGCTAAGCCATTGTTAGCACTTTTGACAAAAGACACTCCGATTCCTCTTCCCTGGTCGAGTGAGTGTGAAATTGCCTTTCAGCAATTACGGCAAGCCCTTTGTTCAGCACCAGTGTTAGGTACCCCTGATTATACGAAGCCTTTTTCACTGTATGTGCATGAGAAAGATGGATGTGCATTATCAGTTCTAGTGCAGATTCACGGCGACAAGCAGCGCCCGTGTGCGTATTTTTCGGCTGTACTTGATCCTGTTGCCCGAGCGTTACCTGGGTGTTTTCGCTCGGTTGCGGCGGCAGCTGTGTCAATACGCCAAAGTGAGGGAATTGTGTCATCTCATAAGTTGTTGGTATTAGTCCCCCATGCTGTTGATTCTCTGCTTAATCAGACAAAGACGCAGCATCTGACCAGTGCCCGTTTAACGGGATATGAGTTCACGCTTTTGGCCCCTCATATTACGTTAAAGAGGTGTGTAACGTTAAATCCAGCTACATTGTTGCCATTTCCGGAAACACAGCCTGAAGCACGAGAGACACATGACTGTATCCTTGTGACTGAGGAACAGACAAAGGGTCGTATTGATCTCCAGGATACGCCCTTTTCAGATGTAGATGGAGAACTGTGGGTGGACGGATCATGCCTGAAGCTATCAGATGGTACGACTTCAGCAGCGTATGCAATTACCACATTACAAACAATAGTGGAGACAGCACGCATACCGCAGAAATCAGCTCAAGCAGCGGAACTGATAGCATTAACACAAGCGTGTGAGCTCAGTGCAGGATTGCGTGTGAATGTTGATACAGATAGCCTCTATGCCTTCGGAGTAGCACACGATTTCGGCTTACTCTGGAAGGAGAGAGGGTTTCTAACGTCACATGGAACCCAGATAATGTATGGGGAGTTAGTTCATAACCTCTTGACTGCACTGACATATCCAAAGAAGATTGCTATAGTTAAATGCAGTGCCCACAAGAAGGTGGTTGATAAAGTTGGAGAAGGGAATGCTTTAGCAGACCGGGTGGCGCGAGAGACTGCAATGCAGCCTGGTGCTACTGCAATGTATGTTGTGAAGTCACAGACAGAAAGATGGCACGATGCCAGGAGAGAAGTGCTGGAGATACAGAGGACCGCTTCCGATAAGGAACGGGAACAATGGTCCAATGATGGAGAATTAGATGATGAAGGGTGTTGGAGAAGTAAGCAGATGGATAAATGGAAGTTACCCACTGCTTTCGTCCAACCTATGGTGCAGATGGCACATGGACTAGCGCATGTCGGAGCTTCCGCAATTGTCAAATTACTCACACAAGTTTGGGAGCATCCGGAGATCGCTAGTACGGCAAAAAGGGTCGTGCAGACCTGTATGATTTGCCTGAGGTATAACCCAGGAAAGGGTACACAAACTCCAGCAGGAGGGTTTGCGACACCCACTGCACCCTTTGAGGTTCTGCAGATGGATTACATTCAGCTTGAACGCTGTAACAATCTGAAGTATGTTCTAGTAGTGGTTTGTGCCTTCAGCAAATGGGTGGAGGCCTACCCTACGAAAGACAATACTGCAATGACTACAGCAAAGATGCTATTGAAGGAGTTTTTCCCTCGATATGGGTTTTGCAGATTGCTGTGGAGTGATAACGGGCCCCATTTTGTAGCAGATGTCATTAAGTATGTCCTGAAAGGACTAGGCATAACGCAGAAGTTCCATGCGGTGTTTCATCCGCAGTCTGCGGGACTGGTTGAGAAATATAACGGTACACTGAAGCTAAAAATTGCTAAGATTCAAGCCTCAACCTCTTTGACTTGGCCAGATGCTTTACCGCTGGCATTATTGTCAATTAGATCGATACCGCATTCTCGGACCGGTCTCACGCCCTATGAGACTGTGTTTGGGCGCCCAATGAATATTTGGGGCCCACCAAAACCACAGTCAATGTACGATGTACCTTGTGTAATGATGAGTGATTACCTGGCACAGTTAACGGATAATTTGGTTTCTATTCATCAACAGGTTCGAGAAGCGCTCCCTGATCGGTCCACAGGTGAAGGCCATAATCTCCGACCCGGTGACCTGGTGATGGTGAAAGCTTTCCAAAGGACGAACAGTCTGGAGCCAAGATGGGTCGGCCCTGAGCAAGTTCTGCTCGCAACAAGGACAGCTGTGCGAGTTTCCAATCGGAAGAACTGGATCCACTCCTCGCACTGTCGTAAAGTGCCGTCTGGATTGATGGATCCTGCTGTGTTGACCGACCATCGAGAAATCCTGACTGCGGAGAAAGGCCGTGCCGTGGAACCAAACGACACTGCGGAGCTCTTCCCGGACCAAGCGATCCCCGGAGGAGGGAGATATCATCTTCGACCGAGGAAGTGATTTTCCTTTCTATATCCAGATACGTTGTCAGAACGGCCCTTAGGTTAGTGAAACGGAGAGCAAATGAGGCAAGGGGGGTGGATCAGCCCTGCATTAGTGTAGCGACACCCGTCTTGGCCCGCTGGTGAAGAAATCAACCGCTGCCTAAGGGGAAGAGTTCTGACAACTTTTTAGTTTCAGGAAGATATTGACTTTTTACTTTGAGATGGAAAAGAGGAAGATTCTTTGCGCAACAGGCTTTATTATTACAGTAGCTATTGTTGGTATAGCTACATGGTTTGTTGAGGATGTGACTCCTGCCCGGGAGTTGCTTGTTTTGACTACTCCAGTGCCTGAGGAACACTACTTTTATACACTTCCGTATCAAGAACTGAAGCATCGTCAGTCTTATTTGAATAACACTTTCATTCAGATGTTGCATCATACCCACGTTGCCACGAATGCTACGAACTGTTGGATATGTGGTATGATGCCAGCCCATCAGAAGAAAGGAGGAACGCCATTCATACCTCTTCCTTTTTCTCATAATGGCTCCTGTAGAGCGTGGTACACTTTGCTTTTTGCCACACGGACACCTACAGTGGGACGATTACTTTTCAGACTTAATAGGGAATGTCATCAAGATAGGGATGGCTATCCACAAGCGAATGGGACAATATGGGAATGGGAAGAATATCGACCGGACAATGAATCGATTCCCTACATTTTCACAAACACTAGAGACACTACAGGACAAGAGCGCTTTGTGATTCAAGTGGCGCAAGCTCAAGCGGACCTGTGTGTCCAGAGTGTGGGTCATATTCCTGTCGGTGTTAGTGACTGTATCATCATCCTGAATATTGATGGATTGAATAACAGTACTTTCTTGGCATCCCATAACACATACTTTGTATGTGGGAATAAAGGTTATTATCGATTACCGGCCGGTTGGTCCGGAGTATGTTATGTAGCGTTTTTATTACCCCCTGTATTCTTAGCACCTGCATCCTATCATAAGGATTTAAAGCTGATGAATAATGTAACTGTAAATAGGTATAAACGCACTCTATCTATTGATGATGTTGATCAAACTGATACGAGTTTGCAACAGTATATTGATTTTAACTTAGGATTGTTTTTCTTTGTTGGAGCTGCCCTAAATAGTAGGAAGGTTCGAAGATTGACAAGAGTCGTAGAAGCTGTGACGAATCAGACCGCTGCTGCTCTTGGGAATCTTACGGAAGAATTGCAAATTACTAGAATTGTCGCATTACAGAATCACATGGTATTAGATGTTATGTTAGCTGATAGAGGTGGAGCATGTAAAATTATCGGAAGTAGTTGTTGTGTGTTCATTCCTGATCATACGCCATCAGTTTATAATGCTATCAACAAATTGCATAAAATTGCGGCTGAGATCCATACAGAAAATGGCACTTGGTCCTTCTCCGGATGGTTTTGGGCATTGATTACTACATGGGGATGGAAGGTTTTAACTGGTCTCTGTATTATTGTAGCAGTTTTGTTTTCCTGTTGCATCTGTGTCCAATGTGGTCCTTTACTCTGTTCTTTATGTGTGTCATTTTGTATTCCTGATAAGAAAACTATCGCCAATGTCACCCATCAGAAACATTTAACCAAAGAGGTGGAAGAGATGATGAAAATTGATATATTTGAAGATTATCCTAATAGGCCGAATGTCTTCAGTAAATGCTGAAAGGGTCGTCTGTTGAAAACTAAAACAGTGATATGATTAAGCATTCACTAAAGACATTAACTCTCCTGCCTTAGAAAATGTCTGTTGTCTTATGTTGACTAATGACTGGACTCCATTTTGTATTGTCATGTCTCCACGTGCTGTGCACGAGAAGAGTCCTTTCTTCTCGCTAGTTGCTCTTGTAATCTGCCTAGTAACAGTCTATAAATAGCTCCTTTGTCCGTCTGGCGCATGCCCAGACTTGACCACATCTGTTATCAGTTAGTCCTTGCTTGACCATGTTTTCGCGGGCTCAGGAAATTGGTTACTCCGCCCACATATTGGTTCTGTATCGAAAATGTCCTTAAAAGGTAAAAACTCTGCCTCATGATGTATCCACCCACTTATGAGCCCCTCTATTGTGTATAAAAGGGGACCGTGTACGCAAGTTCTTTGTACTACTCTGTGCAATGCTGAAGAGTGTTGTATAGGTTGTAGGACCACCCTTAAGGGTTAATAAACTTTGTCTTTGTATTTGCAGCTTCCGTGCCAACTTCCTTCTAACCTTTGTTACAGGAGAGCGAACCCTTGTATTCTGCGGGCCTAGCTGGGGCTTGTATTCTTCAATTTGCCCAAAAATGTTATCCTTATTGGACATCTCATAATCTATTTTCCCTAACAAATAAAAAACACTACTCAACACACTACATGAAATCCCATACGTAGCTGGAAGATGATGATAAGTAACTCCCTCTGAAACAGATGCAGGTAATTGCATACAGACGTAGCAATCCCTAACTTCCATTGTCTTTACGTATTCATACAACAATTTTGAAAAAACATTGCTAGAAAAATCATTAATTGATCTATCCTTATGTATGTATATGTTACTAATTCTAGTTGGTACTACTTTCTGTGAACTCTTCCCTATGTTAGTCACATTCTCGGTATGTATTCCCAAAGTATCTATTGTAACTCTAAAAGTAACTAATAAAGCAAGCACACTCCATAGTAGCATCAATAGTCCTGTACAGCAGCAGCACATTCTACACCATCTTTTCAAGAAGGTACATCTACTTTGATTATTCTCTGTGTTAGCCATTTTACTACTTTGGCTGTGTCTTTTGACTTAGCCTCTACTACTCCACTACTGTGTCTCTGGGACACTATATCGTTTCAATCTGTTAATTTTCAGTTTCTTCTTCTTCACTCTTCTCCAAGTGACTTCTCTAGTTTACTCAATTTGGATTCTCATCACTTTTCACTTCTTCTTCAGCAACATCAAACTGTATCAGATCTTCAATATCCTGAACCTCTGACTCTTCTCCAATGTCAGTCAAGATAACTTTCAGGATTTCAACAGTTTTCTCCTCCTCAACTACTCTCCGTAAGGTCCCCTCTGGATTTCCTTGACTTTCTGCCTCTTCTTCTTCTTCAGACAGTGCCACATACGTCCATTCCGGTGACCTATACTTCTGGTTGGGTTTTCTGATTCTCTTGATCTCCTCTGGTTCTTTTGGTTCTTTTCGTTCTTCTTCTTTCGCTTGATTTTGACTTGACACCTCGTTCACCTGCTCAGCTTTCGATAAATTCACTCGTGTCAGTCGATATCTCAGCCTCTTTATCTTGTTAGGCCAAAGATCTCCTTTTACACTTCTTTTCTGTTTCACTTCTCTATTGTTTCTTTCTCCAATCCAAGTTCTCTTTCTCAGAACTCGACCCTCTGGTTTCTCATTCTCACTCTCATCCGATTCTGTCTCATTTGCCTCTTGTTCATCAACGATTTTCTCTTTTTCCACAGACTTTTTCTCCACCGATTGAGATTTCCCTACTACTGTCCCTCCTTGGGTCTCCGACACGCAATCTTCTTGCTGTCTACTTGTCCCTTCACCTAGCTTATCAGGAATGTTCCCTACACCTCCTCGGGGATCTTCCGCAATCTGTCCCTCTCTATCTTCTTCTGAACCTACTTCTTCAGAAGTAATCTCAGGTGGATTCTCAACCTCTTCTTCTGACTCAGTTGTAGTCTCTGTGGAGTTGCTCTTTTCTCTTCTTTCCTTCTCTTTTCCTTTTCCACTGCTCGTTGGAACTTCAGGCACTTTTCCAGAATCTGAACTCTCTTCTGAGGTTCTCAATGTTCCTCTTGAAGCCTCTCTTGGTAAGAAAAAAGAATCACCTGACTCGCTTTCTGACTCTCTTTCCCCTCTTTCAGGATTCTTTTTTCTTCTCACTGTTTCAGTGTCTGCATCATCACTGGAATCTGACTCTTCAAAGTACTCCTTTCCAGTCCCATCCTTCGGATTTGGAACTCTCAGAGTATGACTTGCATGAACCCAGTTCTTTACTCCAGCACACTTTACAGCAGTCGTCGTAGTCAGAATGACTTGTCTTGGCCTTCCCCACCTTGGAACCAAGCAATTTCTTCTTCTGTGCACTTTTATTCTCACCCAGTCCCCTGGACTCAGATCATGGGCTTGCTTCTTTTCAAGTGTGATGGCGTCTTCTCCAACCTGGTGAAACACAGAATGAACTGCGTCAGCCAGGCCTTTACAGTAATCCAAAATCATGTCATCAGTTATAGTCATCAACTTGTTGACAGGCACGAATGCATGTCTCATTGCTCGTCCCATCAATATTTCATGTGGACTCAACCCTGTAGTTCTATCTGGAGTAGATCTAATAGTCATCAATACTAGAGGCAAGACATCAGGCCATTTCATTCCTGTGGCTAAACACATCTTACCAATTCTGTTTTTGATTGTGCCGTTCATCTGCTCAACAACGCCAGAAGCCTCTGGCCTGTATGCACAATGTAGCTTCTGCTGTATGCTCAATGCTTCACAAATTAAACTCATGAGCTCTTTGTAGAAGTGTCCCCCTCTGTCTGACTCAATTGTCACTGGGAACCCGTACCTAGGAATCAACTCTCTTAACAGCAATTTGGCCACTGTTATTCCATCATTTCTCCTAGTCAGATAGGCTTCCACCCACCTTGAGAACAAACAGACTACCACTAGAACATACCTCAACCTATTCACTTGGGGCATTTCAATGAAATCTATTTGCATTCTGGTAAAAGGACCTCCTTCTCTGCCTATTGTTCCTAGGCTCACCACTGTCTTTTTCCCAGTATTGAATTGCTGACAAATGAAACATCTTTGACAGATGCTCTCTGCAATCAGCCTGAACTTTGCATTGTACCAGGTCTGTTTAAAGGACCTAATCATAGCATCCCTCCCCAGGTGTCCCTGGCCATGATACATTCTTGCCATTGTTGACAACATAGAATTTGGCATTACTGGTCTTCCATCCCTATAGATCCAAACATGATCTTTCTCTCTTGACGCACAACCTGCTTTAATCCAATCTCTCATTTCCTCATCTCCTGCTTCATCCTGCAACTGCTTTACCTCATCCCATGTTTCCAGGACATTAGTAAACACCACAGAACAAAAAGACATTTCCTTCTCTCTTCCCCTGTTAATCGACTGATTGTTCTTTGAAAAATACTGTGCTATGTCATTTGCGAACCGATTACCAAGAGTAACAAAATCATCTCCCTGTCCATGAGCAGCACATTTTACAACTGCTAGTTCTTTAGGCAGCTGTATCGCCTCAAGCAATTTCCCAATCACTTCAGCATTCTTTATAGGAGTTCCACTCGAAGTCAAGAAACCTCTCTGTAGCCAAAGCTGGCCAAAGTCATGAACCACTCCAAATCCGTATTGACTATCAGTCATTACAGTCACTCTCACATTTTTCCCAATCTTGCAAGCTTTCGTCAATGCCACCAATTCAGCTACTTGAGCAGATTTAACTCCTTTCAAAGATGAAGCTTCCATAACTCCTGAAACCTTGCACACCGCATATGCTGCACTCAGCACACCTTCTTCTGTTCTCAGACACGATCCATCCACAAACAGCACATGATCACTCTCAGGAAGTGGCAGATCTCTTATGTCTGGTCTTGGTTTTGTACAGTAATCAAGTACATCCAAACAATCATGATAAACATCATCTCTCACATCCACATTCTCAGCATCTGGCAACAATGTCGCTGGATTCACATTCACACATATTTCTAGAGTCACATTTGATGCTCCCAGAATGATTTTCTCATATTTAGTCAGCCGTCTATGTGACATATATTGAGTTCTGCTTCTTGTCAAAAGAATTGCTACATCATGAGGTACGAATACCCGTACAGGATATCCCATTATTATACCCTCACTCTGTTCCAAGCTTCTGCATGTAGCAGCTACCGCTTTCAGGCAACCTGGTAAACCTACAGCTACTGGGTCAAGTGTTGATGAGAAGTACGCAATTGGCCTTCTCAGACGTCCATGTTTCTGGATTAACACTGAAAGTGCACATCCATTTCTCTCACTTCAGTACAGTTCAAACTCCTTCTTATAGTCTGGCATTCCCAGAGCAGGAGCTTCACATAATCTGCTCTTTAATTCTTCGAATGCTGCCATTTGTTCTGCATTCAATTCCAAGGGGTCCTTTACCTCACTTTTGGTCAATTTAATCAGTGGCTTTGCTATCAGGGAGAAGTTACTTATCCACTGACGACAATAACCCACCATTCCCAGAAACATTCTTACTTCTCTCTGGGTCATTGGGGCTCTCATTCCTCTGATAATTTTGATCCTGTCAATGGTCACTTTTCTTAGACCTTTTTCAATATTGTGTCCAAGATAATGTACTTCTTTCTTGCAAAATTGCAATTTGGCTGGAGATACCTTTAACCCTCCATCTGCCAGATGATTCAGTAAAGCTATGGTATCTACTTCACAAGCTTCACGTGTCTTCGATGCCACAAGTAGGTCATCGATATACTGTACTAGTACTGAGCTTTCAGGCATTGTCAGACTCTCCAAAGACTTCTTTAGCAACTGATTGAATATTGAAGGGCTCTCTGTATACCCCTGGCACCATGCCAAAATACGCTGTCCAAACCGAAATGCAAAAATCGGCTGGCTGTCATGATGCAATGGAATTGAAAAGAAAGCATGACACAAATCAATTACTGTGTACCATTCAGCATCAAGAGGGATCTGATACAAAATCACTGATGGATTTGGCACAATGGGACAGCATGATACCACAATTTTGTTAACTTTTCTCAAATCTTGCACTATCCTGAACTTCCCATTAGGTTTCTTCAGCCCCATAATCGGTGAATTACATGGGCTACTCAGTAACTCTCTCAAAACACCCTGCTGAATCATCTTGTCAATTATAGGTGTTATTCCTTCAATTATCTCTGGTGTCAATATGTATTGTGGGATATTAGGGTAAGTAATTCCCTCTTTCACTGTAATATTTACTGGATCTACATTATTCATCAATCCCACATCCTCTCCAGTAAAATCCCAGACTACTGCTTTTACTGTGTTTCTCAACTCTTGAGGCAAATCATCTGGATTAAATACAGCATATGTTCCAACAATCTCACTTTCTCTATTGTCCAGAGTCATCCTGTATAAGACATCCTCATCCGGTGTCTCAAAGGCTATCCCATCCGGAGTACAAAAAATTGTGCAATTCATTTTACACAATAAGTCCCTACCTAACAGGTTCACTGGACTAGTGTCGCACACCACAAATCGGTGCATATCTGAAAATTTCCCAATCCTTACCCTTACTGGTTCGGTAAGACGAGTCTTAATCTGTGTATTAGCTACACAACCACTTGGATTGCTTCGTCCGAGAGAGGAAGATTTCTTATATCTGCTGACCTGACAGTTGATCTCGTCGCTCCTGTGTCTACTAAAAAGGTAACACTTTCCCCATTTATTTTCCCATCTACCAATGGTCCTGCCTGGTCTATTTCTAGAGTTGCTCCAAGTATGCACTCTTCCTCCTCTCTTCGGCACCATCAGTAGTCCCCTTCAGACTCACTCCCCTCATTCTTAGCCAGTATTGCTGCACTGGGTTAGTACGTCTCGGTTTGTTTACCTGTTCATCATTGTAGAATCCTGAGTCCTGGTTATATTTCTGAGACCCTCTGTTCTGTGGCAAGGGCGGTTTTGGCTCTTGATTCTGCTGCTTGACAACCTTCTGTTGTTGCTGCTGATGATTACACCCCTCGTTCTGCACCTGTTGATTCAAGGATTTATTCTCGTTACTCACTAATGGTGGATTCGTACATTCGGATCTCCAATGCCCCAACTGTCCACAGTTGTGACACGGGAACTTCTTTTTCGCCTCTTCTATGTTCCCCTTTCCTTTTCCTGTACCATATCTAGGCCTATTTCCTTGATTATTTGCTTGTTCAACCAGCTGTGCTTCTTGTCTCTCCGCAACCTTCACCTGTGCCCACATTGCTTTCTCCTTCAGCTTTCTTTGTTTTGCCTCAATTTCATCACTGAAGTACTTTGCATGTCTCAAGATCTCATCAATCTTCTTACTCTGCCAATCGACTGTGTGCTCACGAATCATTTCACTTATTTCAGGTCTCAAGCCATATACAAATCTGTATACAAAATGACTCAAATCCTTATCACCCAGGTGTTCATCTCCACTGAACTGTTTAAAAGCCAGTATCAACCTTTCATAGAAAGCATGAACTGATTCTTTTGCTTCCTGATGTGTTCGATCTATCTTTACCCAATCTGTCTCTTTAGGGGGTACCTTATTCTTCAGGAACACAATAACCTGTTCATATTTTCTCATAACCTCCGGGTCTGGAGCTCCTGTTCTCTTATCTCTCGGGTATTCCTTAGCAGGCCAATCTACAACTATTTTACACTCTGCCCACAAGTCTGCTGGAACAATTATATCAAACAGACTATTCAGGTCAATCCACAACACTTTTGACAACTTCACAAACCTGTCTACCTGCCTATACCACTCGACGGGCTTTTCTCTCAGTCGAGGGAAATCATTCGTAAATGACAATATATCCTGTCCATGGGAGATGTACATATCCTCCTCCAGGAATCTCTCTCATAGGATAAGCGTCCACTGTTTTTTCCTTTTCTCTCATGGGAAATGCCGAATAAGTCCTGTCCACTGAATCTTCCCTTTTCTTGTACCACCTATCCTTCCACTTTTCCACATCACCCCATTTTCGCAATAAGGAAATCATTTCCTTAATCTGCCCTGTTCTGCCAACATCATTTAGATTCTCAATATCTTTATCCGAAAAATCCACTCTGTAAGGCTTCTGCAAAGCTTTTACCTTGTCCATGTCCACTCCCATTTCACTCGCTATTCCTTTTAACCTATCATGTGTACTCTTAGCCCTCCAGGTGATACTCTTGCACATGAATAACAACTCTCCATCATGATGATTTTTCAACATTTCTGTAGGAATTGTTCCCGCTATAAGCTCCTCCAGTTCTATGCGCAACCTAGCTACATCAATTGCCTGAGAATCTTTATCCTTCTTTTGAAGAACTTTCAACCAATCATTCAAATCCTCAGCTGTTATTTCTGTAGACTTTTTCACTGCACTCACTTTTTCTGCCATCCTCTGTGGTTCCAATATTGATCCTCCTACACAACCAGTATTCAATCCTGAATCAGGCTGTACACCTGACTCTCCACCACATATGGTATATCTCAACTGATTCTCTCTTGTCCTCAATCCTGACTCTCCTGGAGAACCAACTAGTCCATTTCCTACATATGGAACTGTCAAACCATTTTCACCCATTCTTTGCTTATCAAAAATAGGCATAACCGGACCTATAGTTACAGGCACTGTAACAGCTTCTAGATTCTTTGTCAATTCCCTAATCTTCTCTGTCAACTCAGATGTGGTTCTTGCTAATTCTCTTGTTTTCTCATTCCCGATTGCATTCTCTCTCTCTCGCTCTCTCTCTCTTTTCCTTTCTGTGAAAGAGCTACCACTTTTCAGATCAGGTGTCACAACTTCTGTCTTAACGATTCGCAAAGTATCTCTTATTGGAGTAGCATCTGGTGTTCTCACTTCTGGTTCTGGTCTATATGGAGGTGGTCTTTTGTAAATCATGTCATCCAAGACTTCATCCTCATATTCATTAGCCCCATACCTTCTCAACTCTGCATCAGGTACCTTTTCCGTACCTTTCCTCCCTTCTGTCTCCTCAACAGTTCTCATAGGATACAGTCCCTCTGACATACTAGCATCTCGCCATCTCCTCATTCGATCATGATGAGTTTCACGATCATATTTCCTCCCAAAAATATACCTATAATTACCTCCACTCCTCTGCTTTTCTCGCTCATGCACCTCATCTTCCCATTCCACCAATGCCTCGAACTGTGTCGGCCTTGGTCTAGGCTCTAGACACATCATTTTTTCCCGTAAATTTCTCAACACGGCCAGATTAAATGAACCATGTTCCGGGAATGCTAAAACACCATCTTCTTTAGTGTACTTAGCCTAATTGTCTAACCAGATACAAGTATGATACCCATATTTCGCAACCATGAAGGATGCAGGGGTTCTTGTCGGAGGTAGCAATTCACCTTCTCTAGTTATTATGTCCTTATCCTTGTCGAACCACTTTTTAATTTTACCGAACAAGGATTTCTTTTTCTTTTCCTCCATTTGGTAATACATTTTTGCGTTTACCACAACCCTCTAGTCCTTTCCGCAACTGTACGATCTTTTGTCCAATAACAGCGCGACTCACACCAACGCACCAATCCTGGAGCGTCTACGTCACCCTGTACTCCTTCCAATCCCTGCACGGCTCACACCAACGCACCAATCACAGCGCTTTCGCTGTTCTAACCCACTGTCCAATCACAGCGCGGTCTTTCTGACGTCAGTAGTCGATGCAGTCGCTTCTACTCCTGTCTCCTGTCACTCGTCTACCCCTCCTTTACAAAGCCTTCTCAGTAGACTCTGTTTCAGATTCTTCAAAATCTATTAGTTACAACATATAAACATCTCCATTGTCTGCTTCGCTAACCACAGAATAGTAAAGACCTTTCCCACGAGAATCCCACTTCTCTCTAGAACAGCGCTTACCTCTGCTCTACTACGGAATTATTACTTTCGTTGACACAGTAGCACATCTCTCTACTCTGCCCCTCTAACATGCATCCATTAACTGCTTCCTCCCGGAATGCTCCAAAGAGTTTCACAATTAACTAAATGCTCATACAATCACGCACTTTCATACCAGAAAATGTAGCACATTTACACCGAATCCTGCCTTTCCCGAGAACAGCGAACAATCTGTCCTACTACAGAATTATAACACACGTTAACCAAGCAGCGCTTACCTCTGCCCAGTCCTTCAAACAAGCTCAGAGAATACCTATTACTTCTCCAGCGGTAGGCTTTAACGGCAAACCTTACGGATCCCTGGGACTTAAGACCAGAGTTTCACAGATAACCTTTGCTACCATACACACTTCTTTTACGCAGAAATACGTCTCTAGTAGTAACACACGACGATGTCACTGAATCGAACCCAGACAATGCGACGCGCAACTTCAATTGTCCCACGCTTTTCCCTGCATACGTACAGGGCCAACAATCCCGTCTTTCCCGAGAGCAGCACTCACTTCCCTCTGCCCTACTACGGAACCGTCACCAGCTCCCTACGTTCCAGAAGCCGTACACACTACATATAACTCAATACGACGACTTCAACATTTAGTATTAGTACATGTATCAACACCAATCAATAAATCAATAAATCTGAAGTCTATGTACAAGCAATTCATCAGATCAAGACAATATTCAAAACCATCCTCTGCTACCAGGAAACTGCTGCAGATCGGAACTTATAAATTCTCCCTACTTCCACGGATAGAGTATTTCCACAGTCACACGCACATACACTCACCATACGCTAGGGCCCATCACACTAACAACCATTCTATTACTCTATCCACACTGAATATACGAGAGAACTCCTAAATCTATCTGCATCTAAACTGAGGTCAATGCAACCTAATTGATTTGTCTCGAGTCATGATTTAAACAATAATAACACATTCGAGATCTCAATAAAATGACAAAGAAATAACCACCCGACACTGGAATTCAAACAAAAGTTATTTTATCTAAATTAGTTAAATAGCAAAATCATTATTCTCATAGTTACCTAATCTAGCTAAATGTCGTATTATAGGTCAGGACAGGTCTCTCAAAGTCTCCCGAGTCGCCGTCCTCTCAATCAGCATCGATCCTCTTGAGCATAGGTTCAGGAAGAAGTGGCCTTAGACCCTCTCTAGTCTAGTTATATTTATACTAAAACTTACACATTAAAAGTTACAAACAAGCTCTAAGCATCCGTTGAGCAGAGCGAGCAGGAAAGGATGTTCGCTCGCAACATTTAGAAAAAACCTCCGCTCTCGAATATCTCAAAAATAAAAACACGGGAAAGGAAGCACAAACTACATTCGCAACATCCATGGATGCTCTTCTCCGGAATTATAGTGAAGCCACCGCAAGTTTATCAAAAATGTTCATTTGTGACAATTGTTCTCCTCCAAGGATATCTGGCGATGAGCCCAGAGCTGCTGTCCTTTCGTAACTTTTAGCTCAGACAGAGGCCGAGGTCATGTTTTCAACCATATTCAGCAAGGCCTCTCTTCGTATTTCATCTACTCAAATGCAGGCTGTAAATGTCGGCCATTTCTCAAAAGGCCAAAATGGACAACTTAATTAAAAAGAAACACGAAACAACGTTACTACATCGTATTGATTATACAGTGTTAATTCCCACTAATACCCTTATGTGTATGTATTTATCTAGCCATTTGCGACATAAAGAAGCATTAAAGCATATTATTTTAAAGCGCAAACACATACAAAATAGCACTTTAGCCACACTTATTTAATTAATTTGCTCACCAACTTAGTTCACTTAATAATTAAGCCATGCAATTGCAGTCCCACGTGTAATTCTTTCATTAGTAAGGTTGATTAGTCAAAACACTCGACAAAAATTAATATTTAATAATTAGTTCTTAGTAATTTTAATTATGACAAATAGAAATATAGACTGAAGTTTGAGTTTAAATAGAAAACCCTACTCCAGCACCTTGACGCCTTCGTGCATTTTGTTGCGCTTTATAAATTGCTAAATCAATCACTCATTATGATAAGGAAGGAAATTCTGCTGCAAAACATGAAATATGATGTAAATTTAGCACAAGAATAGCCAGTTGACTCTACAGGGAGACTTTTTTGTACTTTTTCGAACTCCTTAGCAGTCCTCCAAGTTACATTTACCTGGAAGCTAATGCTGTGGAATGATAGTTCTTCCTCAGGTTTTCTAAATTAGTTGAGTCAAAGACTATAATTCAAAGTATAATAACGATTCAGAAGGAACAGCCCAGAGATTAAGAAGAGCAAATGATGGAAGGGAGAAAGGCTTGGAGAGCACAGATCTGTAGTACGGAAAAATGTAGGAATGTAGGAACAGCACAAGAGCCTTGGAATCACAATTATTAATTGGAGGGAGCAAAAGGTAAAAGCTTCGAATTGAGCCCGCTGTCCACAAATTGGGCTCAAAAGGCGTGATTACAAGTAATGCAGCCTTGTTTGTGGGGATTAGGAGTGATGAGAATTTCCGCAACAGGCAGATTTTTCAAGCAGAATTCCCGCTATTGCAAGTTAAACCTCATGGAATGTTGAATAATTTGCGGACCCTTTGTTTCTTCCCAGCATTCTATGGAGAATTCCCAATACTATGTGGATTAATGCACACATTTACCACCTGCTTGGACCACTACATATTACTCCCCATGCTTTGGCTGGGAAACATCGGGGGCTGGTAACCAGGCCCACAGCCCTTACCCAATTTGATTTTATGAGAAAGATTATCCCTCAAGTAAAATCAGTTTGGTCCCCCCCCCGAAAATCTGGGTGCAGGAACACTGACCCCCTTTCCCCCTTTTAACTGTGTGAGAATTCGCCCAGGAAAATTTACATTTGGAAACTGCATTGCTTCATTTAAGATCAAGCGGGGGTCTATCTAGAACTCATGAACTAAGCTTTCTCTGTCCACCAGCAGTCATCACTGTTGAGAGCTCAAACTATAATATCACTGTATGTTTGGCTCCTTCCTCATCCCAATCATTGGGTAGATCCTAGCCACGTATGGGGATGGTGCTATTTCTGTGGCTTAGAGTAGGCTGGGATGGGAAAGGGCATGGGTCATGCGAACTAGGGCACTTCAGCAGTGAAGATTATTCAATAAGTATCTTGTCTGCTGCATTCCCACAGCGACAGCCCTGAACTTAGCTTTCGTGGCCTGGTGCCTTCAACGTCCATTATTTAAACTGAATGGATTTCCAGTTGTGGGATTGACCCAAACCAGCAGCAGCGGCACACTCTCTGACATGCACAGGCATGCACTGGTGTTTTGTTGCATGGAAAGTACAGACATGGATGTGCAGTAACAGCAAATTTCGCAGGTGTGAATGAGGCGCTAACTTGGACCAATTGGGAGCAGAATGCAGCGTGAGTCTAGGACTTCGAGTTAGAATTTAATTCACTGAGTGCAGGTGCAGCCTTCGACAGCTTTGGGGTCATCAGGTCACGCACAGGGAAGCATATAAAATCTCACTGCTCCACCAATGTGAAGCAGTACTTGGGCACTGATACCATTGAATTCATGTAAAAGTGATGTCTACTCAGATTAAGGTGAACTGGTTTGCTGTGAGCATTCATGGGGGACTGTTGTGATCTCGTGCCTGCTCGTGATCTGCTGAGTGGTGGACGCGATGCGGTCATGATTAGAATGTAGTGGAGATTCGTTTTCCGTGGAGCTGGGAGGCGGACAAGAGAATTGTTGGTGCTGTTGTGCTACACGTATTCAATAAACTTGAAGATATCTATTGGACGTGGAAGCAGTCTAATTTTAACACTGGCGACGAGTTGTTGACTAACCTGATTGGGGACAGGTGCAGCTTCACACCAACTCCCCTTTTGGACTATTTGATCAAAACGAATAAAACTGATATGATGAGCTACTGCGACGCAAGAATACAGAACCAGAATACAGTTACGGATTGCTAACCTACCGAACATACTGTGAGTTTTCGTATATTTCACTTTAAAGCCTCCATTTGTTACTCACGGTCAATGGCTGACTCTCGAGCTGGTTCTCATGCCCCGTCTCACGCTCCACCCTCATTGACGTCAGCTCGTGGCAGTAGCTGAGTCACTGGAACGCACGTATTCACGACAAAGCCACGCAACGTGCCACCATTTTAAAAGTTAAGACTTTGTGAAAAGAAATACCAGCGCTGCACGGGAAGTGTTATAACAGATGTTATAATTATCGGCGTTACACAATTTTTTTTTCTCTAAAAAAAAAAACGTCACATGATGCAATGCTGCAATGGTGATAAATACTAGTGGGAATTCCAATTGTTCTGATAATCTTTCAACAAACTGTGATATTTTGTTGCTAAAAGACATCTGTCGTTGCATATTGTTCATACAACGTTAACCACATTAATACAACTTGCCATCTAACTGAATCATTAGTCTTTTTGGGACATACAGAATGGCCAATACTTCCAGCATGTCTCAACCACCACCTTTTCTCTCTGAAGAGGGTGACCCCATCCTTCCTTGGAAAAGGTGGAGGAATTTGTTCGACTCGTATATTGTGGCAATTGGTGGTGAAAAGTTTTCTGCTGTGAGGAAACAAGCCATCCTTCTACATAATCTGGGTGTGGAAGGAAGAAACGTTTATGATAGCATGGACACCATACCTATAGGTGGTGGGGATGGAGAACCAGCTGATGTATTTGAAATGTCCATGACTATGCTTGAAGAATATTTTGGTCCCCGGATTAACGTTGTGTTAGAGCGCCATAAATTTTTCACCAGAGTGCAAGGTCCAGTGGAACGAGTCAAGAGTTATATTGCTGCTCTCAAAACCCTGGCTCGAATGTGTGAGTTTGGTGAACTCACAGACTCCCTCATTAGAGATCAACTGGTGAGATGCACCAACAGCACAAGAGTCCAAGGAAAACTGTTGTCTAAAAATCCGTCATTGCCAGAGGCAATTGCCATTGTAGAAGGTTTAGAGAATACCTCGTCCTGGGTGGAGGAAATGAAGAAAGATCGAGAAGAAAAGAAAGAAACCAAAGAGAATGTTCATGAGTTGAGTGACAAGTCTGCCCTAGAAAGCAGTGATAGTGTTGCCAAAGTTGCCCCCAACGATAAACAAAAGATCTCTGACAAAGAAGTGCGGTCACGCTACCCCACGAAAGGGTCATCTGGTAAGATAGATCATGATGGTCGTTCTACCATGTACAATGGCAATGGTGATAAAACCTCTGGAGAAGTTTCTAAACCAAAGTGTTTCAGGTGTGGGAGTCTTACGCACTACTCTAATTACCCTCATTGTTTCGCTAAAGACTCTATTTGTAACAAGTGTGGTCTTAAAGGACATTACGCCAGAGTTTGCAGATCTTCTGTCAAGTCAAAATATCCAAAAAGAAGCGCTGAAATTGTACAAACAATTATTCTCAATGTTGAGAATGATGGAAATGAAATAGACAATGGAAGAGTGGTTATGCCAGAATGTGACATTCTGGTTGATGGATTTAAATTTGTAGTTTTAGCTGATTCTGGGTCGCCTTTCACGATGGTGGGGAACAGGCAGTGGGATGAGGTAGTTGGGATTGACAACATGTCATTATTGCCACCAGACATAAATCCAGTAAGTTATAATGGAAGCAAAATAAATGTACTGGGTTATGTAGTGGCTAATATTCAATTCAAGGACAGACATGCATTAGGTAAAGTTTACATAGCTGAGAGAGGAGATAACCTTTTAGGTTGGAGACATCAGCGAGATTTGGGCATTATGCTTAATGCCAGTGCCATTGATCCGAATGATCAGGTTATGTTAGTGGACATTGCGGAAAGTAGACAAGTTAAGAACTATTTTGTTAAATTTCCTGAAGTTTTTACTGATTCCCTGGGATGTCTCAAAGGTTTTGAGCACAAAATAGTTCTGAAAAATAGAGCTGTACCTTGTGTACATAAAGTCAGAAGGGTACCGAATATGATGTTGGCACCACTAGAGTCAGAACTCAAAAGACTCCTAGATCTGGGTGTTATAGAAGGGATTGAAGGATCTGAGTGGTTGGCCCCAATTGTTTTGGCCCCCAAGGATGGAGGAACCAGTGTCAGGTTGTGTGTGGACTTGAGCCGGCTTAATGAATGGATATGGGTGGACCGCCAGCCTCTACCAAACATTTCAGAATCCCTTAGCATGCTTAAAGGTGCACAAGTTTTCAGTGTGCTAGACTTATCCTCTGCATATCACCAGATTCTTCTACACAAAGATTCTAGGCATCTTACATCGTTTGTTACACCTCTGGGAGCATATCGGTTTATAAGGATGCCTTTTGGTTTGGCGTCGGCCGCGGCATGTTTTCAGAGGGTAATGAAACTGGTTTTAAAAGGAATATCAAATATCATGTTTTTCCAAGATGACATCTTAGTTTATGGGAAGAATGAGCAAGAACATAGTTCCACTTTGTTGTGTGTATTATTGAGATTGAAGGACAAGGGTCTCACGTTGAAAAAACAGAAATGCCGTTTGGGGCTGAAATCTGTTACGTATTTGGGTCATGTAATCTCAGGAGAAGGCATCCAACCCAAAATGGAACTTGCGGAAAGCATTGTGAATGTCCCTGCTCCCGTAGATATGGATCAGGTTAGATCATTTCTAGGTTTAGCCGAATTCTACTCTAAATTTGTAAAGGGGTTTGCTAGTGTGTCTGAGCCCATTAGGGTATTACTTAAAAAAGGGACACATTTTGTTTGGTCACAAGATTGTGAAGATGCTTTTACTGTGATTAAAAAAGAAATTGGAAAGTTACCCACTTTAGGGCATTTTGACGTTCAGCGGAAGACTATCCTTACCACGGATGCTAGCCTAAGGGGTTAGGGGGCAGTTCTTTCGCAAGTAGTAGATGGGGAGGAGAAAACTATTGCTTTTGCTTCTAGGGCCCTCAGAGAAGCAGAAGTGAATTATTCATGCATAGAGAAGGAAGCCTTAAGTGTGTTTTGGGCCGTACATCATTTTAAATTTTATCTTTGGGGTATACCTTTTCTGGTTAAGACAGATCATCGTCCGTTGGTGCAGATATTTTCGTGTCACCGCAGTGAACAGTTGACACCTAGATTGAAGCGTTGGAGTGAGGGTCTCCAAGAGTTTAATTTTGGGATCATAAATAAGTCTGCCGATTGTCTCTCACGGTTACCTGTTAACCATGATGTAGAAGACACCAAAGGTCCGGGTGAGGTTGAAACTGGTAATGTTTGCTGGATATCGGAGCCAACTTTGTCGAGTAAGGAATGGTCAGATGAAGTGGTAAGGGATGAAGTCCTTTCTTCTCTCAAGATGTGGATAAGAGTAGGGTGGCCTGATTATCAGACGTTGGATCAAGAGATGAAATCTTATTGGTCGGTAAGGGAGGAGTTGTCGTTTTATGATGGAAATGTCATGAGAGGTGACAGAGTGATTCCTCCTCTCAATTTTAGGAACAGGTTGATTAACATTGCTCACGAGGGACATTTAGGGAGGAGCCTCACTAAGGCTAGAGTAAGAGAAAGATATTGGTGGCCGAATATGGATCACATGACTGAGGAGATTGTAAAAAATTGTCTGTTGTGTGCTGCAAATGATAAGTCTCGTGTGACCAATGTTGCCCCACTATCTCCGGTGGCAGTTCCTGAAATTGTATGGACCAAACTCGGACTGGATATTGCTGGTCCATTTGAACTTTTGCCGTCCAGTGAGCGTTTTGTTATTTTGTTGGTAGACTACACCTCGAAATGGGTAGTTACCAGATGTGTTTCTTCTGTGGGCACAAGGGTTGTGATCGAGTTTCTTAAGGATGTTTTTGCTTTGGAAGGGGTGCCCAAATTTTTGGTAACGGACAATGGAGTACAATTTGTCTCTCATGAGATGTGTGAGTTTTTGAGGGAACATAACATCGTTCACCAGAAAACTGCGCTGTACTCACCGCAGAGTAATGGGTTAACTGAAAGGATGAATAGAGTGGTCAAGAGTTGTGCTCAGTGTGCCCTTGAGTGTAAAGTTTCCTTCAGCGGGGTGTTGAGAGACACTTGGTGGGCACATCGTACTGCTCCTAACATGATTACTCATAGCTCACCATTTGAAGCGTTGCGAGGTAGGAAGGCTGTTTCTAAATTAAATCCTACGTGGTTGCCTGTATGTTTAGATGATCATATCTCGGTTGAATCCAAACGGGCTTGCATTTCAGATTATCAACAGAGATATAAATCGAATTATGATTCTAGAATGTGTGTGAGAGTGAAGAAGTGTCAACTTGGTGACAAGGTAATGGTGAAGAATCCCAATCATACTATGAAAGGCAAAAGCACTTTCTTGGGTCCGTTCACTATTGTTGCCATAAAAATAAATGTGGTGAGAGTGGATTCCGGTTCGACTTGGAGTATGTCCAGACTGGTGAAGTTTACAGGGAAATCTCTGGGTTCTTCGCCATGCCCGAATTCCAAACCTCAAGTGCCTGGGGGCATTGTCAACATTAGGAGCCCTAGGAATAGGCGTATTCCAGCAAAGTACAATGATTTTGTTTTGAAATAGGAGCCCTGGGAATAAGCGTATCCCAGCAAAGTACAATGATTTTGTTTTGAAATGATATGGAACTTATGTGGTAAATTGCATAGTCATTTAGTATTTTTGTTTATTGTTGAGGGAGGGTTTTTGTTTATGCTTTATTTATTTTGGTGGATCAATTCTTGGTCTGTGTTATTGTTGGGGTATGTTGTATTTTGTTGGGTTCTAAATTTCTGTTATGGGAGGGGGATGTGTTGTGATCTCGTGCCTGCTCGTGATCTGCTGAGTGGTGGACGCGATGCGGTCATGATTAGAATGTAGTGGAGATTCGTTTTCCGTGGAGCTGGGAGGCGGACGAGAGAATTGTTGGTGCTGTTGTGCTACACGTATTCAATAAACTTGAAGATATCTATTGGACGAGGAAGCAGTCTAATTTTAACAGGGACCCAATTTACAATATTTGAATCCTTCCTGCTGTGCTGCCGTGCATCAAAATAACAGGACAGGAATGCACCATATCTACAGGATACGAGGCATTCCTGTCCATCTTCCCTGCGCTGGTGCACAAACTGTAGCCGTGCGCCAGCGCAGACACCGTTGGGCCATTTTGCAAGCGTGCCGGCGTTGAGGGGATTGTAATTGATGGCATTTTTCTCTTTCTATGATGCATAGAAAGAGGAAACAAGCATTTGCAATGCAATAGGTCACGCATTTGTTGGAGTTGGAGCTACTGGCATTGTAATGGCATTATATGCAATAAAAAACATAGTAGTATTGGGTGTCAACAACGCTTGTGCAAATGATGTTCAGCTGGTGAAGTGATCAGCTATGTTTGCAGATGCAAAGTGGTGAAAGGTGAAGCATTCAGCTCTGTTTGCAGGCACAAAGGGATGAATGGTGAAGTGGTCACTCTCTTCAGGTGAACATGCTCTTTACTGCTGCTCATGGGCATCAAGAGAATCTGCCAGGTCTGAGGCATTTCAGAAACCTTATGTGATGGCTGGGGTTTGTAAATTAACTTACATTAAACACCACTATGAGATAAGGCGATTTCTGCGACATCACATGATTTTTCTCCAAAATCTTTTTTTCAGTTTTACTTTTTCGTTTCCCGGGATGCTTTAGCATAAGATTCCCGGTTCCACCATGATTTATTTTGTACAGAAAGAAAACACAATAACTAAAAATACTCTCAAACTACAGGTTAACAGAGGCGCAGGGGCATGTACCACCTAATCTAGAGCAGGATTGAGACACTTTTCTGACAGTTGTGCCAACCCACCTGCAGCCAAAGCCATGGGTCACAAGAACTACCATAATACAGTGCAATGTGACCTTACCAAACAGTTTGCCTATTTTTTATTTATTTCATGAGAGCATAAATAGTGAATGAATGTCGGCTATTTTTCAAACAATGAAGATTAAACCAGGGACTAAGATTTCCTAGTTTGGCATGTAGAATGACTTAAAAGTATTGGATGTATTTTATATGCTTAGCAAATATTCCGCAATAAATATACACCAGTTTCGCTCTGGAGGAAAATTATTTCTGAAATACGGATTACAGAAAATATTTTTTTTTTATAAATTCCTTTGCATAAAGTCCAAAACAGGATGCAAAAAGATGTTCCCTGTGTTTTTGCAGCATGGAAAAAGTTTAGTTAAATAACAGATAGAAAGGTATTGATTAAGTTTAAACCAGAATCACAGGTAGTTGAGCTGACGCTGAGACTCAAACCTGGCTCCCCAGTTTCAAAGTCAGCAGCTCCGGACGTTTTTTCAATGGAGAGGCCACTGTCATTAAGAGCACCAAGTTCTAAATCTTCAGCACACAGCACTTTATATGCTCAGGACAAATTATGCTGTTGGATGAAAAGCCAGTGCTGAGTAACGGCTATTTTGAGGACATGATCAGAACCTTGTTAAAAAGTAAACCCGACTAAAAGTGAACTGAACACTAACATCTACATTCTGCATCTCACCATGAAGGATTTGCCAAACAAGCAGTAACAAAGCCAATCGGTTGGGCTTGGGAATAATGAAAACTTTTATATGCTTCACTGACAAACCATGACAGATTGGTAGCTGTAGTGCAAGCTACCCTAAAACATACACAGCACTTTCAGGATGTGCAGGCCTTTAGGTAAATGCTCCAAAGGCGCTGACCTCGCAATGTAAGGAACAAGTCCAGCAATTTTGCAAGGCACTCATTCTGGGGAAAATAAAAAAGTGGCAATGGGTGGAGGCTGGGAGGTGGCTGTTTAGAGGGAGTGAGGGGGCGACGAGACTCAAGGAGTTGGCTAAACGGTTTATTCAGAGTAAAGAGGAAGCCCACATGAAACAACCTCTTGCACACACTTGTGTCACTAACAGTTTGTGTTAAAGAATTTCTCACTCGGGGACCTGCACATAATTTCTTGTTTAATGTCTCCCTCCATTGAAATCACTCCCCACAAAAACCTACTCTCCAAGCACGATCTTTACATTTATTGTCTATTTACATTCATAACTGGTAAAGTTGTTGCAGTGTACAGCATTCCTGTCTAGAATACAGAACTGCAACATGCCCAGCTCTGCTTCTCTTACAGCTATTGGAAGTGAAGACGACTTACTCTGTCTTCTAATACAGGCCGCTGATGAACTATACTAAACCTGGAGCTGTTCTGAACGAGTATTGGTTTTGAAGACTGAAAGCAATTCAAGATTAACAACCAACCCGGGGGCGTGGTTACGGCGCCAGTCAGGATGGACACCTGAGGACTCCGCTTCTTGCATCGGGACCGTTTTGGAGCTTGCCGGTGCGTTTTGCGGCGCACTTTACTTTGGAAATTAACCGCATTGCCAAGCGGTATATGCGGTGCCTTCGGTGAGCCGTTTTTTACATTTAAGCGCGACGCGCTTCATCTTATCCCCGCTACCGTCCTCCTCTCCTCACGGCGCCCGCCATTTTAGGTGCGCGCCTGGTCAGACTAATTAACCGCCTCTGCAGCTCGAGCGCTTCTCCGCAAATGGCCTCAGTCATGAAGAGTGCGGTCTTCATACTGCCCTCGCGGACAGCCTTCTTTCACTAACTGCAGACTTTGTTTTCTGGCTGCTTTATGTCTGTGGGGCTCCTAATGTTCTGCGTCCTCTGCTTTACTTCACCTGCATGAACTTTTGATGTTTTCTTTTTTGAAGAGTCCTGCCTGCTCTATTTACTACCAGGAACATGTGCTGAACCCAGTAAGGACATTTTTATTTTTTGCATGCATTACGCTTCATCTAGTTACACTGCTGTACACTCTTCTTCATAATGTCCGCCACTTCAGGTGTATTCCCTGTCAAGGAAATGGCTCTTACGTGCTATTAACCAACTGCTCCTTACACTTAACTGACTTACAGTATCTCGACCCTGAGCTTGTCTGCTTTATTAAGTGCATCTCCTCTATCATTCAAGGATATTAATGGTTCTATGCTGCCATTGGACTCTTTTCGGAACTTTATCTTACCTGATGCATTCATAGTTTTTTGCATACTCTCTGCTATGTGATTCACATCTAATTACTCTGTGCCGACTTCCTGATACATCAAGAATCGTTTCTGCCGCTTTTCTCCTCAGACCTCCATCATTTTTTATTTTTTTTTGTGACCATGTTATTCTGCTACCAGCTCTACATTTGTGCATCATTCATCTTTGAACACTGAATGTCAACGACTTATGGGAAGACTGTGCAAACTGACATTTGTTTTTGTGCCATCGAAAGGTGACTCTCTAGCAGCGTCTTCATCTTCATCAACGTCATCATCGAACTCTTCTCCCCTTTCAGACCAAATGGCTGGAATATCCTCTAATCGCTCATCGTCGGTGCAATCTGCTCTAAGCAAATCCTCTCTGCCTATCACTTCAACTAAGCGTCAGAAACATGACCCTCCATCTCCTGACAAGGCGCCCTCTACCATCTCTATGGAGCTACTTTTAGAAGAAATACGCGCTTTGCGTCCATTTGTGGAGGAAACTAACAATAAAATGCAATTTCTTAAAGAAAAATGGTCTACAAAAGATAATAGAATTACTTCACTGGAGCAACAAACCTCAGAGATACAGGTTAATTCCCAATGGATTTCCTCTTTAGAGAAAACGTTTCTCTGCCTCCAACAGCACACTGAGGATTTGGAAAACAGAAATAGGAGGAACAACCTACGTATATATGGTTTGCCAGAATCTTTGGAGGGTGACGATCCTGTGTCATTTTTCTCCTCTTTCCTCCCGAAGCTCCTAGAGATGCCGTTGTCTACTTCTCTCAGTATTCAAAGAGCGCATAGACTGGGTCCTCGACTTTCCTCTTCAACTGCTCCTGCTAAACCTCGAGGTGTCATCATCCTTTTCTTGAAGTTCACAGACCTCCTCTCGGTCCTCTCTGCAGCTAGATCTAAGCGTCAAATTTCATGGTTGGGTCAGAGGGTGTTCCTGTCTCAAGATGTCTCCAATGCTACTGCATCCAGAAGAAAGGAGTTCCTCAATCTTCGTGCTCCCCTTCGATCTCTTGGTGCCAGATATGGTTTGTTCCATCCATGTATTTTCAAAGTGACGTTCCAAAATAAAACATGGACCTTCCAGGATCCGGCGGAACTCAAGAACTTTATCCTTATTCAAACTACTAGCGGCATGGACACTACTTACTCTTCAAATGGTTGATCATTTAACCTTTATTTTTTCCTTGCAGGATTCTTGTTGATATTTTGTATTTTTTCTCTTTATAGGTTATACAGTGAATTATTTTTGAGGTTCCCTAAAGTTGGTTAACATTGTTCTTTTTCTCTTTCTGGGTTGCCTCTTTTGGTAATTGCTCATTTAAAGCAGAAGTATGTTTCTCAGTTTTATCACAGTTTTTGTTTCATGTTATTTAGTCATTCTTTTTCGTGCTACTATCTTCATGTTACCTGTTTCTTTTGGCTTTTCATATAGATTTGTTTATGATCCCTCAACTCATGTGGTATTCCTTCTCTCTGTTGCCTTCCCGTCCTGATGCAGTCCGGAGTCCCTGTTTCGGTTGGTCCGTCTTGTCGTGTGTCGCCATTGCCCCGTTGTCCTTCTTTTTCTCCCTCTCAGGTATGTTAATTTCAGTTGGCCCTCCTGGATATGTACTGTCTCTTCTCATATTTCTCCTCTATCCTCCCTTCCCTTTTACTCTTTTCCTTCTCTCTCCTTTCTTCCTTCATCATCACTCTCCTATTCCTACTTTGTCTGCATACCCCTCAGGTATATTTTTTCAGTCATCTTTTGGATATGTACTACCTCTTCTTTTATTTTTCCTTCTTCTTCAACCTTTTCTTCTCTTTTTTTTCACTCTCTTTCTTATTTCTGCACTGGCTTTTCCTCTTTTTCTACATGTTATCGCATGTTTGATTTGATATAAGTCTTCTCAATTTTTAATGTTTTCACATTCAGAGTTATCTCCTGGAATGTAAAGGGTTTTATCAATCCTATTAAAAGACAGAGGATTCTTTCCCACCTTGCTTCGTACAACCCTGACTTAGTTCTCCTACAAGAGACTCATCTTACAGAAAATGAATCACTTAAATTAAAAAGAAGCTGGGTGGGTACGGTCTTATTCTCTCCATCTGCCAATAAACAAAATGGTGTTGTCATCCTCTGTCACAAAAAATTGAAATGTAAAATTTTATCGCAAGAAAATGACACGGAAGGTAGATGGATTTTAGCAAAATTGTTAATTAATTCTGTCCCGTTAACTATTTTTAATATTTATGGTCCTACACAGCCTGATTGTTCTTTTTGGCCTTTGATTACACAAAAATGTATTTAATTTCGGGATGATTTCTTCATTTTAGGTGGTAACTGTAACCAAATTATAGACCCATTTCTTGACCGTAAGTCCACAGTCTGCTTCTCTCCACATAAATCTCACAAACAATTTCTGGATACTATTTCTCAGACGCATCTCATGGACTCTTGGAGGCTTTCTCACTCTTGACTACTCTTTTTTCTCTCCTCCTCATGTATCTTTTTCTCACCTAGACTACATTTTCCTCCCTCAATCTCTTTGTCAAAATCTACTGTCTTCCTCTATTGAACCCATTGTTATCTCTGATCATGCCCCAATCATCACAGATCTTGATTTGCTTCCTCCCCGTCCAAAATCCTCTCGCTGGTGTTTTAATAATTCCCTACTTACTGATCCTTTCTTTTCCTCCTCTTTTCGTTCTTTCGCTAAAGAATTCTTCGTGCTCAATTGCGATTCAAGTTCTTCCCCTCATATCATTTGGGACTCTTTTAAAGCTACGGCAAGGGGATACATCATAGACTTTGTCTCTAAAAAGAAGAAACGTTTTCTTCAGAAGCAGAAATCCACTTTAGCACACATTAAGCTTTTGGAACATCAATTTTATACATCTTCAGATAACTCTATCTCACCAGAACTGATACGTGCTGAACTTGAGTTCAACAAATCTTCTACTGACAATGCATCATCAATGCTCCTCCGCAGTTGCGCTTGTTACTATGATGGTCATAATAAAGTAGGGAAACTCTTACCAAACTATCTCAAATCTCGTAAAGAACGTACTCTTATAGGCTCCATTTACTCTTCTTGTAATTCTCTTCTACACAAAGATCAGGAAATACTTAATGAGTTCAAACATTTTTATCAGAATTTATATACACCAGAATCTCCCCCTTCCTCTACTCTCATTCAGACCTATTTTGATAAACTTCTTACTCCTTCTACTTCCCATCTTAATCTTCTTGATCTTGAAAGCGATCTTTCACTTCAGGAGCTTTCCAATGCTTTACGCACTCTTACTAAGGGGAAAACACCTGGCCCAGATGGATTTTCTGTTGAATTTTATTTACATTTTTCTGTCTTATTACTCCCCAAACTTTTAACACTTTTTCATTCTTTTTATTCAACTGGTAAGACAGAAGGCACTTTTCAGGAAGCTACTATTTACCTCATTCCTAAAGATGGTAGCGATCCTCACTTTTGTAAAAACTACCGACCGATTTCCCTTGTTAATGTCAACTATAAATTGTTTGCTAAGCTGCTTGGACTACGTTTAGACCCTCTCACGCCCTATCTTATTGGTAGAGAACAGTGCGGTTTTGTTAAGGGTAGACTAACCTCTGACAACTCCCGTCTTTTTCTCAATGTTTTAAATAAAGTTCCCTCCCTTTCCACTTCTTTAGCTGCTATCTCAGTTGACGCAGACAAAGCTTTTGATAGAGTAGATTGGTCTTTTTTGTTTGCATCATTACACTGGCATGGTTTTGGTCCCAATTTTATATCACTTATTTCTTTACTATACTCTGCTCCGAAAACCTCGGTTCTAGTCAATGGCCAGATCTCTTATTTTCCTCTTCAACGCGGCGTTCATCAAGGTTGCCCTTTATCCCCTCTTCTTTTCGTTTTAGCCCTTGAACCTTTTTTCACTTCTATCCGTAACAACGATTCCATCTCCGGTTTTCCTTACAATGGTCATCAACTAAAGTTTTCTGCATATGCAGACGACATTCTTTTATTTATCTCTTCTCCTGACACATCTATTCCCCCTTTGTTATCTGAATTTGAATACTTTTCACAAGTTTCTGGTTATAAAATCAACTCAGACAAAACTAAAATTCTTCCTCTCACTAAACGCTGTCTTCCCCACTCCTTCTCCTCTCCTGGAATAGTTCAAAAATTAAATACCTAGGCATTTGGGTCTCCAATTCCATCACTTCTTCCATTAAATTGAATATGTCCGCAGCCTTATCTCGTATTGAGAAATTAATCTCTTCTTGGAACCCTCTTTTTGTCTCTTGATGGGGTTGTTTGGACTAGATTAAGATGATGATTGCTCCAATTTTAATTTATATGCTCTCCATGCTCCCTGTTCACATTCCCGCTCTTTATTTTAAACGTATTGACTCATGCCTTTCCAAATTTCTCTGGAAGAATAAAAAATCCAGAATTGCTTTATCTTTTCTTCGTAAATCAAAATCTAATGGTGGCGTGAACTTTCCTGATTTTTGTCTCTATCATAAATCTTTCTCCCTTTGCCAAGCCTCAAAATGGCTTATGTCGAACCCCTCCCCCTTTACTCCTCTTTGGCTTTCCATTGAACACATTTTACTATTACCCCATTCTTTCACAGAAGTGCTATGCTTTTCTGCTAACACCTCCCTTACCTCTCTTCCCTTGTTTAGACACACCTGTTCCCTACTGAAACCTTTGTTCCGTTCTTCTGCCATTTCTCTTGAATCTTTCTTAGATACCCCTATTTGGCATAATTCGCTTATTCTCTTAAATAATAGACCCATTTTCTGGAAAACGTGGAGATTACACGGTATTATCTGGGTTAGACATCTTTTTGATGGTGTCTCTCCTTGCTCCTTCCCCCAATTTCAATCCGTATTCCATTGCCCTAGCTCCTTTTTCCACAAGTTCACTACACTTATGACTATTGTTCTTGACACTTACTATTCCCTTTCCTCCTCACCCTCATCTGATACCCAACCCGGATCGTGCTAAATCTAAACTGGAACTCTCTTGGGAATCGGACCTGGGTTGTGAATGGTCTGTTGTTTTTTGGGATAAATTTTGGATCAGATCTTTAAAGATTTCTCAATCTGCCTCTCTTACTCAATCTATGTTTTTTCTTTATCACAGACTTTATCTTTCCCCTGTTTCTTTAGCACATTTTTCTTCTTCTTCTACGGACTCTAATTGTTGGACTTGTGGCTCTTCAAATGCTGATCTCCTTCATCTTTTCTTTCTCTGCTCTCCGGTTTCTAACTTTTGGGACAAAGTTTGGCCATATATTTCTTGTTTGTTCACACTCTCAATCCCTTATTCTATTCCACTCCTCTTTGCTGGAAGTCTTTCTGACTCTTTAGATCTTCCCCCACATACTCATGGTCTTTTTGATCTCATGCTTGCTCTAGCTTTTCAACACATTTCCTTCAACTGGAAAACCCTCACAAATGTGTCCATACAACATTGGTGGAATACCCACTGTCACTTCCACAGATTAGATGTTGGCTTCGCCTCCTCGTGCACACCAGCACTTAATAAAGACTTATTCTGGTTACCTCTCACCACCGACTTAAATCGACTTGTATTGAAGAACATTTCCCAATTATCCTCTGAAAACTTTAAACCCCCTTGATCACTATGTTCTCTGTTTCTCCATATTTTACCCTGTTACATTGCTTTACATTTTGTTTCATGTTATAATTATTTTCGCTTATTCATATTATGTAATTGAGTATTCATTCCTCTGTGTTATTCTTCTACGCCATAATGTTGATATTCCCTTTCTTCCCTTCCCCTCTTTCCTTGATTTTCCCTTCCCTCCTGCTCTCCCCTCATTTCATATGTAAAATCCCAAAAACTGCATATATTCTTCCTTTTCAGGTATCAGCTTGCTCATTAATTCTATATTTGATTTCTATGTATATTGCTGATATGGTTCAAACTATTAATTGTTAAATAAAGCTTTTCAAACATAAAAAAAAAAAGATTAACAACCAACCCAACGGGCGCATGGAATCCCTAAACACATTTAAATATGCAAGCGGGGTGTTTTTCATGGATATCACGTGCTCCTCTGCGGCTGCTCGGACAGCTCGACCTTCCGTCATGCCTACCTTAAGAAGCCCCCTTTCCCTGCCCCGCTGCTGCCATCCTTGGCCCACAAGTGGGCCAAGAAGACACCCATGTAATTACAATTATTTGGATGTCTGGAGCCACCATTACTAGCCAATTTAGTGCGAATAACAACCTGCCTGCAGTCGCGCCGGGTCCGTGAAGTGAAAAGAGATGAGTAATCACAAGTGAAGCCAGCCCGCACCCCGGAGGCAGCATGGCAGGAAAACGGCTGCTGGGGGGCGCGCGGGCTGCAGGGCGGAAGAACAAACAATCTGTGCTCGAGGATAGCTGGCCCGGGCTCTCTGCGCGCGCCTCATGGTGTCTCCGCATGCAGAGCACACACCTTCCGGTGCTGTGAAAGGCTGCAGAAACGGGCCAGACTTCAGCTTGAACGCTTTGTTCAGATGGGAACAATCAAAGTCCAGCAAAGGCACGTATTGTTTTGTTTGGACAGAACTACCAGGATAGGGAGTCTGGCAGTAATAACGCTTTAGAAGGGTGGTTCGTTTAGTCGGGTTTTGCCCTGTCAAGTATTGGGCGTATTATGGTTAGGCACTGTGAAAATGGAACGCTTTCATTCTAATGGACACAGTGGACCATCGGTATCCTTGCAAATCTACGCTTTTGTTTATATTTATTATTTGTGGTAAGAGTCAACAGCAATGGTAAACAAAAAAAAAACCTGTTTAATTTAAATGCATGCTTTTGAAACCTACCACATATCTCTTATAGAAGTCCTCATAGCAGATTGAAACGGGACGAGGGATCCAAGATTTGTTGCTTAGGTGAAAATACCGCAACAATCGGCAGTGAGATGGAGAACAAGCGGCAGGGAAAGTGTTCACTTTCACTTCTGCTTTAAAAACAAAGAAGCCCGCGAGTGGTGCGCGAGTGGTGCGCGAGCGCCACTGCGAGCCATGTGCTTTCAATTATAGTGCCCGTGTCTGGGCACTAAACTTACACAGCAGATTTGTAAAGGAGGGGAAGACAGGAGTAGGAGCTGCCGCAGCGGCTGCTGACGTCAGAACGACCGCGCTGGGATTGGACAGTCAGTCAGAAACGTAAAACGCTCCGGATTGGTGTGTTAGTGTGCGCCGCGCTAGGAGTGGAGAAATACAGGGTGACGTAAACGTTCCCGATTGGTGCGTTAGTGAGATTCGCGCTGGGATTGGAGAATTGTAAAAGTGACATAAAGGCTCCAGATTGGTGCGTTAGTGTGAGTTGCGCTACGATTGGACGGAGAAGCGGTACAGTTGTAAAGGAGACTAGTGAAACACGAAAGAAGGGAAAATGTATTACGATCCACCAGAAAAGGAGAAAAAGTCATGGTTCATTTAATTTGGCTGTTTTGAGAAATTTGAGAGAGAAAATTATGAATTTAGAACCGAGACCTAGACTGACTCAATTTGAGGCTTTGACGGAGTGGGAAGACGAGATGCATGATCGAGAAAGACAGAGAAATGGTAGAGGATATAGGTACCTGTTTGGCAGATCATACGGACATGAGACGCATGATGATCAAATGAGAAGGTGGCGGAATGCAAGTATGACTGAGGGTTTGTTTCCCGTAAGAACTGCAGGAGAGAATGAAGGACGAAAGCGTGTAGAAAAGAGGCATAATGTGGAATCGAGAGGGTATGGAATGAATGAATCAGAGGATGATATTCTTGATGATATGTTCTATAAGAATCCACCATACCGACCAGAACCTGAAATATTAACTCCAAGTGCCCCAATGAAAGAAACAGTACGAATCATAAAAACGGAACCAGAATTCCAAGGTTTGGGAAGAAACAATTCCATTAGAGAGGTAGAAAAGAATTCCGGAGGAAAATTAGATGGAGAAAATCCAGCAGAACTAGCAAAAACTACCCTAGAATTAACCGAGAAAATAAGAGAGTTGACCAAGAATGTAGAAGCGGTAACCGTTCCAGTAACAATAGGTCCAGTAATGCCTATTTTTGATAAACAGAAAGAGTGAGAGTGAGAATCCAAGGAGACAGACTATGAGTATGATTGAACCGAATTTATCAAATAAACCAATTGTAGGTCAAAAATGTGCAGAAAAGCGTATGACAATGATAGAGACAATGTCAGAAACTCAAAAAGATTTTGGACAAGGAAATGTAGAGAAGCCAGTAGGACCGTCTACAGAGGAGTTGAGTGAATGGTTGAGAAGCTTGCAAAAGAAAGACAAGGAATCTCAGTCAATAGATGTAGCAAAATTACGAATGGTACTGGAAGAATTAATAGTAGGAACTATCCCGACAGAGAAGTTAAAAACGTACCAAGATGAGGAGTTGTTATTTCTGTGCAAAAGCGTAACATGGAGAGCGAAGAGTCTTCATGAAAGATTAGAAGAAGTGGCAAATGAAATGGGTATTGATATTGAGAAGGTAAAAGCCCTACAGAAACCCTATCGAGTAGATTTCACCGAAAAAGATATTGAAAACATGAATACCACAGGACGAATAGGTCAGATTAAGGAAATAATTATTTTGTTGAGAAAATGGAAAGATGTGGACAAATGGAAAAGCAGATGGTATCGCAAACAAGATGAAGTTTCAGACAAAACATTTTCAGCTCATCCTGTGAGAGAGAAAGAGAAGGTTGTGACAGAATGCCCTATGAGAGAGATTCCGGGAGGAGGATATGTACATGTCCCATGGACTAGACAGGATATTTTGTCATTTACGAATGACTTCCCTTGACTGCGTGAAAAACCCGTCGAGTGGTATAGACAGGTGGACAGATTTGTGAAACTATCCAAAGTATTGTGGATTGATCTGAGTAGCTTGTTTGACATAATAGTACCATCAGATCTATGGACAGAATGCAAAATAGTAATAGATTGGCCAACACAGGAATACCCAAGGGATCCAAAGGAAGGAGCTCCAGACCCCGAGGTAATGAAGAAATATGAACAGGTTATGGCATTCTTGAAGAACAAGGTACCCCCTAAAGAGACAGATTGGGTGAAAATTGACAGAACACATCAGGAAAGCAAAGAATCAGTACATGCCTATTATGAGAGGTTAATTTTAGCCTTTAAACAATTCAGTGGAGATGAAAATTTGAGTGACAAGGATTTTAGTCATTTCGTATACAGATTTGTATATGGTCTTCGTCCAGAAATTAGTGAAATGATAAAACAGCATACAGTAGATTGGCAAAATAAGAAAATAGATGAAATATTGAGGCATGCTAAATATTTCAGTGATGAAATTGAAGCAAAACAGCGAAAACTAAAAGAGAAGGCTATGTGGGCACAAGTAAAAGGAGCAGAGAGACAGGAAGCACAATTAGTAGAACAAGCTGTGTCAAAACAAAGATTTAATCCTGGGAAAAATAAAGGGAATATTGAGGAAGCTAAGAAGAAATTTCCGTGTCATAATTGCGGTAGGATAGGGCATTGGAAATCCGAGTGTAAGAATCCACCAAGTACTAACGATGAAAATCCATCCTTGAATCCACAGGTGCAGAATGAGGTGAGTGGTCAACAGCAACGACAACAGCAGGGTGTAACACACCAGAATCAGGTGCCAAAACCACCTTTTCCAAAGAACAAAAATTGCCAGAAGTATAGTAAGGAGAATGGATTCCACAACGAAGAACAGGTAAATAAGCTGCAACGCGCTAGCGCTGCTTCGCAGTATTGGCTGCAATGCGATGAAAGCGATTCAGAAGAGGGTTATTGACGGTGCCGAAGGGAGGAAGAAGAGTGCGTACTTGGCGCAACTCTAGTGGTAGACCAGACAGGCCCATTTGTAGATGGAAAGGTTAATAATGAAAATATTACTTTCCTAGTTGATACTGGTGCCACTCGATCAACAGTTAGATCAGCTGATGTCAAGAATCTTCCTCTCTTGGATGAAACGATCCAAGTAGTTGTTGTGTCCAACAGACAGATTAAAACTTACCTTACAGAACCAGTGAAAGTTAGTATAGGGAAATTTTCTGAAATGCACAGATTCGTAGTGTGCGATACCAGTCCTGTGAACCTGTTAGGTAGAGATTTATTGCAATATATTTTGTACTCCAGATGGAATAGCCTTTGAAACACCAGATGATGATGTGCTGTATAAAATGACAATGGCAAACAGAGAGAAAGAGGTTACAGGAACATATGCTGTATTTAACCCTGACGAATTAAAACAATCAGTAAAAGCAGAAGTTTGGAACTTTACAGGAGAAGACGTAGGATTAATGAGGAATGTAGATCCAGTAAAAATAACTGTAAAAGAAGGAGTATGTTACCCAAATGTCCCACAATATAAATTGACACCTGAAATAATCGAAGGAATTACTCCTGTGATTGAGAAAATGATAAAACAAGGAATTTTGAGAGAAATAATGAGTAGCCCATGTAATTCACCAATAATGGGACTGAAAAAGCCTAGTGGGAAGTTCAGGATAGTGCAAGATCTGAGAAAGATAAACAAAATTGTTGTACCATGTTGTCCCATTGTACTGAATCCATCTGTGATTTTATATCAGATCCCTCATGACGCAGAATGGTACACAGTGATTGATTTGTGCCATGCTTTCTTTTCCATCCCATTGCACCATGACAGTCAACAAATTTTTGCATTTCGTTTCGGCAAGCGTATTTTGGCGTGGTGCCGAATTCCACAGGGGTATACAGAAAGCCCCTCAATATTTAATCAGCTATTGAAAAAGTCTTTGGAGAGTTTAGAAATGCCTGAAAATTCAGTACTAGTCCAGTATATCGATGACCTACTTGTGGCATCGAAAACTCGTGAAGTTTGTGAGGTAGACACGGTGGCCTTGCTGAATCATTTGGTAGATGGAGGATTAAAAGTGTCACCATCGAAATTACAATTTTGTAAGAAAGAAGTCCAATATTTGGGACACAGCATTGAGAAAGGACACAGGAAAATAACCATAGACAGAATCAGGATCATAAAAAGAATGAGTCCACCAATGACCCAAAGAAAAGTGAGAATGTTTCTGGTAATGGTTGGATATTGTCGTCAGTGGATAGGAAATTTTTCATTGATTGCAAAACCTTTGGTACGATTGACAAGAAGTGATGTGAGAGATCCAATTGATTTGAACAAAGAGGAGTTGGCAGCATTCAAGAAGTTGAGAGAAGGATTGTGTGAAGCGCCTGCATTAGGGATGCCTGACTATGACAAGGAGTTTTAGTTATATTGCAGTGAGAGAAATGTATGTGCACTTTCTGTTCTAGTACAGAAGCATGGAAAACTGAGGAAACCAATTGCGTATTTTTCATCCATGTTGGACCCAGTAGCTGTAGCCCTTCCTGGGTGTATGAAAGCAGTAGCTGCTACATGTAGAAGTTTGGAACAGAGTGAGGGAATTGTGATGGGATATCCTGTGAAAGCATTTGTATCTCATGATGTGGCGATTCTTTTAACAAGGAGTCGTACTCAGTATATGACGCACAGCCGACTGACTAAGTATGAAAAGGTCATTTTAGGTGCAACAAATGTGAGTCTTGTGAGATGTGGAAATGTGAATCCTTCAACGCTGTTGCCAGATGCAGAGCATGTGGAGGTAAGAGATGAAGCAGATCATGATTGTTTGGATGTACTTGATTTCTGTACAAAACCAAGACCTGACATAAAAGATGAACCTTTGCCAGAAAGTGATTATGTCATTTTTGTTGATGGATCTTGTTTGAAAACAGATGAAGGAGTGCTGAGTGCAGCATATGCGGTATGTACAGTTGCAGCAGTGATGGAAGCATCCTATTTGAAAGGAGTAAGGTCGGCCCAAGTAGCTGAACTTGTTGCCCTGACCAGAGCATGTAAGATTGGGAAAAGTGTGAGAGTGACTGTGATAACTGATAGCCAGTATGGCTACGGGGTGGTCCATGATTTTGGCCAAATTTGGCTGCAAAGAGGTTTTCTAACCTCAAGTGGAACTCCCATTAAGAATGCTGAAGTGGTTGGAAAGTTGCTTGAGGCAATACAGCTGCCTAGGCAATTGGCTGTGGTAAAATGTGCTGCCCATAGTCGCAGTGGTGATTACATTGCCACTTGAAATAAATTTACCAATGACATGGCGCAATATTGTGCACGAAATCAGAATTCAATCAATCGGGCAAAGGAAAAGGAGTTGATTTCTTGCTTCCCAATGTCTACTAACACCGTGGGAACATGGGAAGAGGTAAGACAATTGCAGGAAGAAGCAGGAGAGGAAGAAATAAAACAGTGGGTAAAAGCAGGATGTGCAACAAGAGAGAAAGATCATGTGTGGGGCTATCGAGATGGAAGACCAGTTATGCCTGATAGCATGATGTCTGCCATGGCACGCATGTATCATGGACAGGGACATATAGGGAGAGATGCCATGATTAGGTCCTTTAAACAAACTTGGTATAATGCCAAGTTCAGGCTTGTAGCAGAAAGTATATGTCAAAGATGTCTAATTTGTCAGCAATACAATCCAGGAAGAAAGACAGTGGTGAGTCTAGGAACAATAGGTTGAGAGGGAGGACCTTTTACCAGAATGCAAGTGGATTTCATTGAAATGCCTCCTTGTAACAGGTTGAGGTATGTTTTGGTGATGGCGTGCCTATTCTCTAGGTGGGTAGAGGCGTTCCCAACCAGAAGAAATGATGGAATGACAGTGGCAAAATTACTGTTGAGAGAATTCATCCCCAGATTTGGGTTCCCAGTAACAATTGAATCAGACAGAGGCGGACATTTTCATAATGAGATCATAAAACTGATTTGTGAAGCATTGAATGTACGACAAAAACTGCATTGTGCCTACCGACCAGAGGCTTCTGGTGTGGTAGAACAAATTAATGGTACTATCAAAAACAGAATAGGGAAAATGTGTTTAGCCACAGGTATGAAATGGCCCGATGTCTTGCCTCTAGTACTCATAACTATTAGATCAATTCCAGACAGAACTACTGGTTTGAGTCCGCATGAGATCCTTATGGGACGCGCCATGAGACATGTATTTATATTAGTCAACAAGCTGATGACAATAACTGATGACATGGTATTGGAATACTGTAAAAGCCTGGCTGATGCAGTTCATTCTGTGTTTCATCAGGTTGGAGCGGATGCCACCACTCTTGAAAAGAAGCCAGCTCATGATCTAAGCCCAGGGGACTGGGTAAGGATAAAAGTACACAGAAGAAGAAACTGTTTGGTTCCCAGGTGGGGAAAACCAAGGCAAGTCATCTTGACTACAACAACAGCTGTGAAGTGTGCTGGACTGAAGAACTGGATCCATGCAAGTCATACTTTGAGAATTCCAAATCCAGTTGACTGTAAAGAAGAAGAGTACTTTGATGAGTTAGAATCCAGTACTGAGTCAGATGACGGAGAGCCAAAAGACAAAGAAAGAGAAAACCCTGAAAGGGGGGAGACAGAGCCAAGGTTAACTTTGGTCCCCAGAAGTAATTCCCTGAGGAAAAGGTTACAGATTTCTGATACCAGTTCAGACTCAGAGACAGAACAAAGAGCACATTCGTCCAAGAAAGAACAAGGGAAGAACAAAGAAAAGGACAGTGGAGAGACAATAAAAGAAATCCATGAGAAGGAAGTGCCAGATGAAAGATTGAGAGAAAATCCACCCGAAATAACACCTTTAGATGGACAGGTGCCAGATACAGAGAGAGAGGGAAAGATTATTGCGGAAGACCCCCGAGGAGGTTTGGGGAACTCCAACATCCAGTTAGAAGCAGGGACAAGTAGTCAGCAGGAAGATTGCGTGACGGAGATTCAAGGAGGGATAGAAGTAGGGAAAACAAAAGGAGAGGTGGAAAAAGAACTCGTTGAAGGTAAAAAGCAAGTTGGAACAGAGTCTGAGGAAAGCGAAGATGCAATACCAGAAGGCCGAGTTCTGAGAAAGGGAGCTTGGAGAACTGAAAAGAATGATAAAGGGAGTAAATTGAAAAGAGCGGCAAAAGACGAGGTGTGGCCAAACAAAATAAAGAGACTGAGATATCGACTGACACGTGTGAATTCGCCTAGAGCTGAACAGGTGAATGAAGTAACGAGTCAGGAGAAATCAAAAA
The DNA here is from genome assembly GCF_964204655.1 of Triturus cristatus. Classification (NCBI taxonomy): domain Eukaryota; kingdom Metazoa; phylum Chordata; class Amphibia; order Caudata; family Salamandridae; genus Triturus; species Triturus cristatus. The sequence continues at coordinate 211,798,440 of NC_140592.1, forward strand.
AAGAAGAACAAACAGTAGTCAAAGAAAACAAAAGAACAAGAAAACCTAACCAGAAGTATAAATCACCGGAATGGACATATGTGGCCTTGCCTGAAGTGAAGGAAGAGGCGGATAGCCAAGGAAATCCAGAGGTGGTTGTACCGGAAGTGGTTGAGGAAGACGAAGAATCGGAAATCCTGAGAGTTATCTTGTCCGATATTGGAGAAGATGCGGATGTTCAGGACAACCTGTATGTTGAAAAAGAAGGGAAAGTGAAAGATGATGAGATGCCAAACTGAATGAGACAAGAAAGTTATTGATGGAAAGACAATAAAATACTGAAAAAGACAAAAACTGGTAGAACCACGTAGGTGCTTAGAATCCTTCGGTTAGAAACTAGTTGTGAAGTAGAAGAGGCTAAGTCAAAAGACACGGCTCATTTTAGAAAAGATGCAAAAGTAGATGTACCTTCCTTAGAAGATGCTACAAAATGTGTCGTTGTTTTACAGGATTATTAATGCTTCTTTGGAGTATTCTCGCTCTACTAATTTCATTTAAAGTTACTGTAGATACATTAGAAGGACATAGTGATAACATAACTAATATAGGAAAGTTCAAAAGGTAGTTCCAACTAGAATAGATAAAAATTGTTTACATAAAGACAGGTCAATAACAGATTTTTCTAACAATGTGTTTTCAAAGTTATTGTATTAATATGTAAAAACAATGGACGTAAGGGATTGCTACATATGTATGCAATTAACTGCATCTGTATCTGAAGGAGTGACTTATCATCACCTTCCTGTAACATATGGAATAACATGTAGTGTAATAGCTAGTTTATTATATCAAACAGGTAAATTAGAGTATTCTTTTTCAGATGTAGATACTATATTTTCACAAGTACCAGCAATTAACAAACTAAACAAGGTAAAACCTGCAAAGGTATTAGGTGAATTTTTCTTAGAGACTAAAGAACTAACCTTAGAATGTATATTTAGAAATAACTTGACTTGCAGTTTAAAGAAAGAAGAGAAGACATTTTTAGATATGGTTGAAGAAAGAAGATTGAAAATGCAAAGAAATGCTTCAGAAGGGAAAGTGGAGAAAACAGTTTGGGATGTGGAAATGGAAAAACACTTGAAAGGAGAAACGAGTCCAACTATGGCTTTAGATTGGCCTCAGAAAGGGAAATTGTGTATAAGAAGGAATCAGACGGCGTATGACAATTATTTTCCAGGGAATAGTGAGTGCCATGATACATACCGAATCATGGGAGGATGGGGATTTAAAGGTGGAAGAGATCCAGTCTTTCCAGGACTGTATTTCATTTGTGGGAACAGGGCATATTATCGTTTGCCAGACCATTGGTATGGCACATGTTATGTTGACCTGGTTTTTCCAAAGATCTTTCACATGGATAGAGGAGAAGATGGTGTACATAGTTTAGGTAGTTATTTAGCACGTAGTAAGAGAGAATCTTGGACTGAGCTTGTGGGTGACATTTTTGGAGCACTGATACCCGCAGTGGGAATATCTCTGAATGCAAACAAAATGAGAAAACTTTCAACAGTAGTGGTTCGCTTGTCAACAAGCACCGCTGGAGGATTCTTATTGCTGAATACAGAAATGGTTGCCATGCGTGCTATGGTAATGCAAAATCGACTTGCCCTTGATATTTTATTGGCAAAAGAGGGTGGAGTCTGTGGAATGCTGAAAGTTCAACATTGTTGTACTTACATTCCTGACGAAAGTAGAGATTTGAATATTTAGATTAAGAATATCACAGAATTGCATGATAAAATTGCACCACTGGAGGTTGAAGGTCTCAGGGAGAAGATTGGTAAGAAGATATCAGTGATTAAAGACTTTGTAGTAAAATTTGGTAGTACATTTATAGGTAAGATATTATTTCCATTAACGTGTGATTATTTTAGTATTAATAATTAGACTAGGTTGTATTTGTTGTAGAAAGAATAAAAACAAGAAAAGAATAAAAAGAGAAAATTTAAGTTGAAAGGATAAGAAACAAGAAAGAGAATTCGAAGAAATAGAACTAGAAGAGTTAAAGGATAGCATGTATAAAACAGCAAAAAGAGAAGAAACAGGGGAAACTGAAATATGAATGAAACAAGAAATCAATTTAAAATTCCGTAAAAGGGATACAATATGTTTGATTAGTGGTGATGTAATCACCAAAGGGGGGATTGCTGGAGCGGGTAATACAAAATTTTGTATACCCCCCATTCTGCATGTTTATCTTAATTTAAATAATTAACTAATAGTAATCAAATTAATTGGTTTGCAGTGAAACATTTACCAATCATACTAACAAAAGAATTACACGTGGGAATTGCACTTTGCATGGCTATACTAATTGTAAATTTAAGTACGCACATTAATAGTAGGAAATTAGAATATTGCATGATATATGTTGCTTTGGTGATGTATTTGTGATTTGTGCTTTATTCAGTGAGTATAAATCGCTCTGAGTGTTGCTTCTGCTAGATAAATACACACACATATGGGTATTAGCAAGGGGATAACATTTTATTAGCCATTTCTATGTTTTAATTACGTTTTTGTGTTTCTTTTGCTTAAGTTGACCATTTCGGCCTAAACAAGATGGCTTAACGAGACGTTGAACGTGACTGTCCTGACAACACGAGGTTCTGGGTGAAGTGTGCATGCGTCACCGCTAGCAGCAGTGGCCTGGACCTGACCCCGGGAGAACATGTACCTTCAAGGACGCTCCGGGAAACAAGCCAATACCAAAGACAATGCTTGATTTAAAAACCTGAACCAGCAAGTATGATGAGTTCATCGTTTGGACACCCTGAGAACTTCACCTCACAACCCCAAGTCGACCAATCAGGACTTTCTAAACCCCGATCTTGATACTTTTTGACATTATTTTCATTATAAAAGTAGGTAGGGGATTGAGCTAAATGCGCACGCTCTTCTTTGACAAACTCGATTTCCTGACGTTATGCTGATGGAGAGGACGGTGACACTGCTGGACAGCTGTTATCCTGAATCTTTGAGAGACTGTATTGCGGTCTAACTTTGCTGAATAAAATTCTTCCTTGACTGACTGACTTAGAGGACGACTTTAGCCAGAATAGGTAAATATGATGCTCTGAAATGCTGATGATGATTTTCGAACGTTTCTTGCAATATTTCTTAGATAAAGAATACTTGATTAATTGACAAATGTGTTGTGTCGATTATTTGAAGAAGAGTATTAGGATAAAGAAGTAATGTGTAGATAGATGAGTTTAGTCACTAAAATCATAGATAACAACTAAATGATCCATCTCCTTATGAGTGGGATATCTTAGGTTTGAAGTCAGTGTGTTTAGGGTAAGGTAAAAGGTATTCCTTTCATGTCAGCATTTGGAAGCTTATTTTCCCTAGGAAAGCAGACCAACAGAGTGTAAGTACTGGTGTTATGGGCCCCACCAATGAATGTATATGAGTGAATTCGATGTTGAGGTATTTGGTCTGTGACGAAGGGGAATTTGATGTTCCACGCTGCAACACAACTCCCTGCAAAACGTAGCTCTACAGATAATTTTTGAGGAAATCGAGCTAAAGATGTGCTGTGCTGTGATTTGTGGCTGTTAAACTGTTTCCACACCATAACTGATGTTGCACCATTTGTAATTTTTGGACATAAATCTTATTTTTGTACCTGATTGTGTTTTTCCTTAAAAATGTGATTTGTGCTCCTAAAAGTGTTTCCACCATGATGCTGATGTTGCATCAAGGCTGATTTTGCAGCTAGAAATTATCTTGCAGCTAAATATGATTTTGCATGTGAAGGTGAATTGTGTTCCTTAAAACTTTACACACTTTGTACCTCAATGTGCTGTAAGGCAAATTTGAGATCACATACAGCATACTGCTCAAAGTAGCCAGAAACACCTAGAAAAGGCTTGATTTATTTATTAGCGGTCAGGCACTTCTCTGCCTGGGAGGCGGAGTAAATTACTCCATTGCCCTGATGGAGATGCTGATGGCCAAATGTTAGAAGGTGGTTTATTAGTAAGTGCAGGTTGGTACCTACAACTAGTAATAACACCACAGTCACAAATAAGGTCCAGTGAAGTCTCAACAAATGAATCCTTGCTCAACCCTTGGTAGCTTGGCTGGTGAGCAGTCAGTCTTAACTTAGTAGATTTGTGTGTAGATCATTTAATACCACCAAAACAATAAATAGGTAAAACACAATGAAACTCCAATAACAATAATTTGTAACAATAGAGAATATTTCTATCTTTAAAATAACACCAAAATGGAAAGAATCCAATGTAGTGAACCAGAAATATTATTTTTTAAAGATTAAATGCAGAAATATGCTTTCTAGAGACTAAAAGTGAAAAAAGCCAACCCCAGCTATCGGGTCACGCTGGACCAAGACCAAATCAAGTTTTGAAGCCGACCACCACGATGGAGCACAGGTAGGAGATGTTGAGTAATTGGGGCTGGTCAAGATTTTACCTTTACACTGAGTCACTTTTTTCGGCCTTTTATCTTCTACATCGAGCAGTCATCTTCGGCAAGCCGGCTTCCAGTTCGATGATGGTGGCCTGCTGTAACATCAATGTCAAAGAGCTCTGGAGCTTTCAGCAAGGCAAACCTGCAAGTCGGGCAGAATCGCAGTTTGTCATCCCTTGCTTGACCCTCGTTGTCGAGGTTGGTAGACTTATGGAGCTGTTTCCCAAAAGTTGTCCAAAAGTTCCCAAACTTGCAGAACTTCTTCTGGAAGGTCATTTCGAGGGGTTGGAGAGTCCAAAAAACCAGCCAATTGGCAAGAAGCTCTGATTTGCCTCTTGGGGGCTTGGGGATACAATTCCCACAATGCACTTCTCAAATCCAGTAAAGTCCAGGTGAAGCTGGTCAGCTAGGCTTGTCTTTGTCGGAGATTATGTTGGTAACTTTGTCCTGCACTTTTCCTCCTGTTGCTCTTCAGGAAGTCAACTTCTGGATTTGTAAAGTCAGGCAAAGTCCTCTCTTTCTCAATCCTTGAGTGCACAGCAAGTGCTCTCATTATAAGTGCAGTCGTCTCTTTGTGCAGACCAAGGGCCCGATTCACAGAACTAACTTAAGACAAAATCCTAAACTTACTACTTTTGGTATTCACAGAAGTTAGGATTTTGTCTTCAGTTTGTCTTAAGACAAACTTAAGACAGACTTAAGACAGACTTATGTTAGGATTTTGTCTTAAGTTTGTCTTAAGTCCGTCTTAAGTCTGTCTTAAGTCTGTCTTAAGTTTGTCTTAAGTTTGTCTTAAGTCTGTCTTAAGTCTGTCTTAAGTCTGTCTTAAGTTTGTCTTAAGACAAACTTAAGACAAAATCCTAACTTCTGTGAATACCAAAAGTAGTACGTTTAGGATTTTGTCTTAAATTAGTTCTGTGAATCGGCCCCCAATGGTTCAGCAGGGCAGTCCTTCTTCTTCTGATGTTTCCTAGCAGGGATCTGAGGTGCAGTGCAGTTTATGTATTCCATATTCTGGGCTGGAAAGAGGGGGGGACACCAACGGGGTTTAAATTACCACCCTCTGTAATGACCTCTTCCTGGGAAGTGTGGCATATTTATGCCCCAGAATGCACATCTCAGTCCAAATCAAAATGGAGAAAATCTCTCCTAGGAATTCAGGTCTGGCTAACCCAACCCACAAGTGTGACTAACTTTTCCCTACACCTACCTTCCAGCCACTCTCCTAAAATAATTAGATGGGCTCCTATCTGGCTGGGGATGCAGGAAGTGAGGGTGGGCCTGGTTCCTGTGCTATCTGTGCTTCTCCCTTTGAAGGCCAGTTTGGTTACCCAGCATCCTTCCTGTCCTGGCATCTGCAGGCAGCACATCTTCTCCCACTAGATGGTTGCATTGTTTCAGCCCAGGCCACTTCACACCTAGGGTTATATTTACAATAGAAGTGGCAGAGTACGGCGTTAGCCTCCTTGGCTTCAAGCCGTGCTCTGCCATTTCTGAAATGCAGCGCTGCACCATATTTACAATATGGTGCAGCCCTGCATTTCCCCTGCACTGGAGCTACATTTAGCTGCCTAGCGTCAACGCAGGCACCCTTGTGCCATAGTGCTAGGGTGTCTGCGTTGTAGGGGAAGATTCTTTATGTGCACGAAGGTGCCTCTTCCTGCACATAAACAATATTTAAATGGCGTTTTGTAACTTCTATGTGTGCTGCTTAATGCAGCACACATAGAAGTTGCAAAACATCATTTTATTAATTGCGTTTTCCTGTTTCTATGTGTGCTGCAGAACTCAGCACCCATTGAAACAGCAAAAACGAGGAGAAATTAAACATTTCTCCTCGTTGCGCCAGGGTAAGACCAGGTTTTCCCTGGTCTTAAGTTTGGTGCTGACCCATATTTATGCCACCCTTGTAAATATGGGGCAGCGTCAAAATCAATGGGTGTTGCGGTGGAACACCCACAATTCCCATTGCCCTCCCCTTTCACGCTAAGTATAGCGTGAAAGCGGACCTTATTTACAAGACAGCTGTAAGCCACGTTAAGTGGCTTAATGCGGCCTTGTAAAAAGGTGAAGCCCCTATCGCCACCACAACATCGTGAAAAGTGACATTGTAGTGGCGACAGGGGCTTCTAAATATACGCCCTAATTCGCAGCAGCTTTTCTCAGCCTGTCAATGGCTGGGCAATCAGAAGAGGCTGATACAGGGCTACTGTAGGTAACTTCAGGAAAGCAAGTTCTCAAACTACTTTTCTGCAATAGCTATAATAAATCCAAACTTGACATGTTGATGGATTTATTGTAACTATTCTTTTGATACTTTGAATAATTGTTCCAGCTCACTCATGTCAAAAGTTATATTTTATTAAAGTTTAATAAAGCATTCCCATGTTTGCCTATGAAGCTAGAAACGCTTCAATGGTGAAAAATGAAATAGGCAGTTTATCCCTCACCAGGGCATATAGAACATATTTTATAATGACCCTACACTTGGGAAAACTAAGGCAGACCTTTTGGGGTGACTTACATGTAATAGGATGGTAGATTTAGACTTTGGAAGTAATTTTAATTACAAAACCAAATTTTAACACAGGTTTATCTTAACCCCTTCGCTGCTAGGCCTTTCCCCCAATCTGCTAAACCTTTTTTTGGCTATTTGGGGTAGTTCGCGCTTAGGCCCCTGTATTTTTTGACCACATCAGGTATCTACGCCAAATTTGCGTCCTTATTTTCCAACATCATGGAAATTCTGAAGGTACCAGGGTTTATGGATTGACCTGGAGGGGATCCAGAAAGTAGCCAAAATACGGGTAGATCTTTTTTTTTTTTTTTAAATGGCAAAAAAGAGCTACAGATGAAAGCGTCTGTTTTTTTCCCTGCAAGTGGTATCAAAAAAGTGGTTGTGGTGCTGAAATCACCATCTCTCCAGCTTTCAAGGACAAGCAGACTTTTGTCAGAAAACCAACATTTTTCACACAGTTTTGGCATTTTTCTGGGACATAACCTATTTTTTCTATTTTTTGTGCTTTCAACATCTTTCCAGTTAATGGTAGAAATGGGTATGAAATCAATAATGGATCCTGGAAAGCTATGCATTTTATAAAAGTAGACAAAATTATGAATTCAGCAAGGGGTCATTTGTGTAGATCCTTCAAGGTTTCTTCATAGAAACTAACCGTTGAATATAGGAAAAATTGAAATTTAGTTGAAAAAAACAGCCATTTGTGTCAACGTTTTCACCTGTAACTTCTTCTAAGAATGACAGCTGTTTGAAAGCAATATACCGTTACATTTGCTGGACTTTTCTGGTTGTGGGGATATTAGGACTTGTAGGTTGACCAAGAACCCGACGAACCCAGAGCCAATAACTGAGCAGCGTCTTGCAATGGTTTTTTATTATGTACAGGGTATATAGCAATTAATTTGGGAAAATATATACATGGAAAAATCGGTATGAAAGACACCTATGTATTTCTTAAATTGGAACAAAATATAGAGTTTAGAAACAGTAGATATTTGCACATTTCCAAAATTGTGAGTACCCATACTAGCATGAGAATTATAGGTTATTTTTCAAAATAACGTCTTTTTTATACATCATCTTTCATTTGGAAGGCAGAAATGCAACGAAAGTCAATAGGTAATAACAGGTGCTCTACAATTCTGTGTTATCCTAAGTCTCCTGATAAAAATGATGCCTCACTTGTGTGGGTAGGCCTAGTGCCCACTACAGGAAACGCAACATGGACACACTTTATTTTTACAGTAAAAACTGACCCTGTTTTGCAAAGTGCCTAGCTGTAGATTTTGAACCCTAGCTCTGCCAGCACCTAGGGAAACCTAGCAAACCTATACATTTTTAAAAGCTAGACACCCAGGGGAATCCAGGTTCAGGTGACTTGCCTGGCTCTCACCAGGTTCTGTTACCCAGAATCCCTTGCAAACCTCAAACTTTGTAAAAAAAAAAAAATCCTCACATTTCAGTGGTGGAATGTTCTAGAATCTGCGTTGGTCCACAAAATTCCCCCCACTCCGCGTTTCCCAAAGTCTTCCAAGAAAAATGGTACCTCCCTTGTGTGGGTAGGCCTAGTGCCCGCGACAGGAAATGGCTCAAAACGCAACATGGACACACTTTATTTTTACAGTGAAAAATGACCCTTTTTTTGCAAAGTGCCTAGCTGTAGATTTTGAACCCTAGCTCTGCCAGCACCTAGGGAAACCTAGCAAACCTATAAATTTTTTTAAACTAGACACCCAGGGGAATCCATGATGGGGTGACTTGACTGGCTCTCATCAGGTTCTATTACCCAGAATCCCTTGCAAACCTAAAACTTTGTTAAAAGAAAAACACATTTTCCTCACATTTCTGTGGTGGAAAGTTCTGGAATCTGCGTGGATCCACAAAATTCCCCCCATCCCGCATTCCACAAGTCTTCCGACAAAAATGGTACCTCACTTGTGTGGGTGGGCCTAGTGCCCACGACAGGAAAAGGCCCAAAACACAACGTGGACACACCACATTTTCACTGTGAAAACTGACCCTTTTTTTTTGCAAAGTGTCTAGCTGTAGATTTTGAACCCTAACTCTGCCTGCACCTAGGGAAACCTAGAAAACCTATACATTTTTGAAAACTAGACACCCAGGGAAATCCAGGATGGGGAGATTTGACTGGCTCGCACCAGGTTACCCAGAATCCCTTGCAAACCTAAAAATTTGTAAAAAAAACAAATCTTCCGCACAATTCTGTGGTGGAAAGTTCTGGAATCTGCGTAGATCCACAAAAATCCACCCACTCGGCGTTCCTCAATGTCTTCTGAGAAAAATGGTACCTCACATATGTGGGTAGACCTAGGCCACGCGACAAGAAACGGCCCAAGACGCAACACGCACACACCACATTTTCACGATGAAAAGGGAACCTTTTTTTGCAAAGTGCTTAGCTGCAGATTTTGAACCCTAGCTCTGCCGGCACCTAGGGAAACCTAGCAAACCTATACATTTATGGAACCTAGGCACCCAGGGAAATCCAGGATGGGGTTACTTTACTGGCTCTCACCAGGGTCTGTTACCTAGAATCCTTTGCCAACCTAAAAAGTTGTCCAAAAAAAACTAATTTTCCTCACATTTCTGTGGTGGAAAGTTCTAGAATCTGTGTGGATCCACAAAATTCCACCCACCCCACGTTCCATAAAGTCTTCCGAGAACAATGGTACCTACACTTGTGTGGGTAGGCCTAGTGCCCGTGACAGGAAACGGCCCAAAACGCAACGTGGACACACCACATTTTCACAGTGAAAACTGACCCTTTTTTTGCAAAGTGCCTAGCAGAAGATGTTAAACCATATCTCCGCTGGCACCTAGGGAAACCAATCAAACATTTACATTTTTGAAAACTAGACACCCAGGGTAATATAGGATGAGGTGACTTGACGGGCTCTCACCAGGCTCTGCTACCCAGAATCCCTTGAAAACTAAAAATTTGTCCAAAAAAACACATTTTTGCTTACATTTCTGTGGTGGAAAGTTCTGGAATCTGCGTGGATCCACAAAATTCCACCCACCCCGCATTCCCCAACGTCTTCCGAGAAAAATGGTACCTCACTTGTGTGGGTAGGCCTAGTGTCCGTGACAGGAAATGGCCCAATCAATCAATCAATCAATCAATCAATCAATCAATCAATCACTGCATTTGTAAAGCGCGCTACATACCCAAGAGGGTCTCAAGGTGCTGGGGAGGGGGGGGGGGGTGCTACTGATCGAAGAGTCAGGTCTTGAGGAGTCTTCTGAAGGCCAGCAGGTCCTGGGTCTGTCGTAGGATGGTGGGGAGAGTGTTCCAGGTCTTGGCGGTGAGGTAGGAGAAGGATCTGCCGCCACCAGTGGTTTTCTGGATGCGGGGGACTGTGGCGAGGGCGAGGTTGGCTGAGCGGAGGCTTCGGGTGGGGGTGTGGAAGCTGAGTCGGTTGTTGAGGTAAGTGGGTCCGGTGTGTGTAGTGCTTTGTGTGCGTGGATGAGGAGTTTGAAGGTGATCCTTTTGTTGATGGGGAGCCAGTGCAGGCCTCTTAGGTGGGGTGTGATGTGGCTGCGGCGGGGGACGTCGAGGATGAGTCGGGCTGAGGCGTTCTGGATGCGTTGGAGTAGTCTCAGGAGCTTGTTTGTTGTTCCTGAGTAGAGGGTGTTCCCGTAGTCGAGTCTGTTGGTGATGAGGGCCTGGGTGATGGTTTTTCTCATGTCGAGGGGGATCCATTTGAAGATCCTGTGGAGCATACGGAGGGTGTTGAAGCAGGACGCGGAGACGGCGTTGACTTGCCTGGTCATGGAGAGAGTGGAGTCGAGGATGACCCCCAGGTTGCGTGCGTGGTCCGTGGGTTCCGGGGCCGTGCCTAGCGATGTGGGCCACCAAGAGTCATCCCAGGCTGATGGGGTGGGTCCGAGAATGAGGACCTCCGTCTTGTCTGAGTTCAGCTTCAGTCTGCTGTCCTTCATCCAGTCGGCTTCGGCCTTCATTCCTCTGTGGAGGTTGGCTTTGGCGGTGTGGGGGTCTTCGGTGAGGGATATGATCAGCTGGGTGTCGTCGGCATAGGAGATGATGTTGAGGTTGTGTTGTCGTGCGACGTGGGCGAGAGGTGCCATGTAGATATTGAACAGCGTCGGGCTGAGGGAGGATCCCTGTGGGACGCCGCAGATGATCTCGGTGGTTTTGGAGCGGAAGGGTGGGAGGCGGACGCTCTGGGTTCTGCCAGAGAGGAAGGATGTGGTCCAGGCCAGGGCCTTCTCTTGGATACCGGCGTCATGGAGGCGTGCTGATAGGGTGCGGTGGCAGACCGTGTCAAAGGCTGCTGATAGGTCCAGGAGGATGAGGGCGGCTGTTTCTCCTTTTTGAGTAAATAAGTTGTTTAAGGTACGATTTTCTCTTTCTTTTAAATTATTGGTGTAGAATTTGATGTTTAAATCCGCGGTTTGGAGTTTTTGTGAAGCGGATGATTGCTTTGGATAATTATTAATGGCACTTTCATTTTAATATATCGCACTCAGCTTTTTTAGTGTAAGGAAAATGGGGGGCGGATAATGTCCGTTGTTGCTGCATATTTGCTTCTATGATAAGCTAGATTCGAACTGATACCATTATATGGTCCATCTACTAACTATTATTAAAAATTAGGTTCACTAACGCCTGCTAAGTTTAAGCAAACCCATTCCAAGATGGCGCTGATTTACGAAAAAACGGGCGCGCGATTAGTTCACTAGTCCTTTCTTTCTCTTCACGAGTGTTTGTTTCTAATAAATAGAAAGGGCAACATGGCGCTGATGCTATACGCCATCAATACTGTGTGGCAGGGCGCGCTGGAACCTTCTGCTTCGAATTTGGAGGTGAGGTTTTAGACTTAGAGTATGATTATTCTGATGCGCTATTTCTTGGCTTGTTTTAATGAATAAGATAAGTTTCTTGTACCTGACGGCTTTAATATCAAACACGCTTTTACATTTTAGAGGTTGGAGAATGGATTGAACTGTTAAGAATGGAATCTTTTTGCAGTTTTCCAATGAGTTTTGTTGTATTCGCTTGTCTCTAAATAAGGACTAAAGTGTTTTTATTATTGGTATTATGAAACAATATTAATAATTGGTGAAACAAATGTATCCTTGAGTCTTATAAAATATATGTGTATAACTTTTGAGGTCAGGAGCCTGCTAATAAGGACGAATTGTCTATGGGCTGGCCGTTACATATATTGCTAACTCTGAATTGGATTTTTTATAAATAGGAAACGTTACTTTGGATTTTGGTGAGTGGTTAAATGGATATACCAAAGTTGGTTTCTTGTGACTTTTGCTTTTAAGTAACAAGAGAATCATTTTCCTACTTCTCTTTATTAGATCCTATGAAGAATGTAAAACTTTTTCTTAGGACTATTTTCGTTACTTACCGCTTGAGGTTAGTGTTTTTTTATATCATGGCCCTATTGTATGGGGTGCTCTATGAGGTGTGTGAGCTTCACGTGTAATGCTGAATGCATTTGAAGTTATTACAACCTCTGATTAAAATATTATCTGATGATTATTCTTGTTGGATTTTTTAATATTATGAAGTTGGGGTAATATGTGATTGCTTTTCTCTATAAACTTTTTGCAAGGTGGTTGGTAACTCACGTGCACTTTTCGGGTTTTTTGCTTTTATCTTTATTCTCGGTTTCCGCCTCTTTGCCTTTCTCCTGTTTGGTGGAGGTCTAAGTATACTTAGTTTGAGAGAGGTAATAGTTGGTAATGGATTTATATATTTGTTTATTACAGCCCTGAGGAAGTCTTTTGGAAAATATTACCTTAGACGAAACACGTGTTGGCTGTATGTTTTGAGGTTGTACGAACTGAGAACAGAATTTATGTTCAATACTAGTCATTCAAGAAATACGACAGGATTTGAAAAACTGATTGCTTTGAAAACAGAGTTCTTGTTTAACAAGTCTTCCAAGATAAACGACAGAAGCTGAAAATAAAGATTGTGGATGAAGATCGGATATTACTTCCATTTTTATATTTGGGTTTGAAAACTTCTATCAACTGTTATAGAGACATATATTTCAGAACATTGCTTTTTTGCAAAGTGCCTACCTGTAGATTTTGAACCCTAGCTCTGCCGGCACCTAGAGAAACCTAGCAATCCTATACATTTTTGAAAACTAGACACCCAGGGGAATCCAGGATGGGGTGACTTGTCTGGCTCTCACAAGGTTCTATTACCCAGAATCCCTTGCAAACCTCAAAATTTGTAAAAAAAAGAACACATTTTCCTCACATTTATGTGGTGGAAAGCTCTGGAATCTGTGTGGATCCACAAAATTCCAACCAGCCTGCATTCTCCAAAGTCTTCCGAGAAAAATGATTCCTCACTTGTGTGGGTGGGTCAAGTACCTGCGACAGGCAAGGACCCAAAACCTTTTGAGGCGACTTCAAAATTACCTATCACAAAACAACCTGGTTTTGCAAAGGGGGATCCCATGAGTTTTTGGCCCCGGGCTCGGTGGCCATCTAGGGAAACTTACCAACCCCACACATTTCTGAAAACTAGACACCCTGGGGAGTCCAGCAAGGTATGGCTTGAGTGGGTCCCACCAAAATTTCCCTACCGAGAATCTACTGCAAACCTCAAATTTAGCTGCAAAAAATCACTTTTTCTCAAATTTCTGTGTTGGAAAGTTTTGGAATCTGTGTGGATCCACAAATGTCCTTCTACACAGTATTCCCCTAGGTCTCCCAATAGAAATGGTATCTCACTTGCGTGGGTGGGTCAAGTACCCGTGACAGGCAAGGGCCCAAAACCTATTGAGGCAACATCATATTTACCTAACACAAAAAAGCCTGGTTTTGCAAGGGGTCCAAAGAGTTTTTGGCCCCGGCCACCTAGGGAAACCTACCAAACCCACACATTTCTGAAAACTAGACACCTGGGGGAGTCCAGCTAGGTATGGCTTGTGTGGATTCCCCAACATTTCCCAACCCAGAATCCCCTGCAAACCTCAAATATAGCTGAAAAAAACACATTTTCCACATATTTTTGGGTGGAATCACCGTGCAGGCACAAATATCCAACCCCACAGCATTCCCCTCAGTCTCCCAAGTAAAATGATACCTCACTTGTGTGGGTGGGGCAAGGGTCTGTGACTGGGAAGAGCCCAAAACCTAGGGAATAAGGGCATAGTACCGGTAATTCTAAGCTCTATATTTTTTTTTTTTTAAATTCATTTTTAGCCAATTCTGCATTGGACACCCACACAAGTGAGGTATCATTTTACTCAGGACACTAAGAAGAACGCTGTGGGGTATGACATTTGTGCCACCACAAATATGTAGCAAATGTGTTTTTTTCAGCTAAATTTGAGGTTTGCAGGGGAGTGTGGGTAGGGAAACGTTGGGGGATCCACGCAAGCCATACCTCATTAGACTCCCCAGGATGTCTAGTTTTCATAAATGTGTGGGGTTGGTAGGTTTCCCTAGATGGCGGCAATCCCAGGGCCAAAACTCCAGGTAGCCCCCCCCAAAACCAGGTAGTTGTTTTATAGGTAATTTTGAAGTCTCCACAGTACGATTTGGGCCATTTCCTGTTGCAGCCACTATGCCTACCCACACAAGTGAGGTGCCATTTTTATCAGGAGACCTGGGGGAACGCTGGGTGGTAGGAAATATGTGTCAGCCCAGTGAGCCTACAGATTTCCCATACAGAAATGTGAGAAAATATAGATTTTTTCAACAAAATTTGAGGTTTCTAGGGGATTATGGGTAGGGAAATGTTGGGGGAGCCATGCAAGCCATACCTTGCTCGACTCCCCCGGGTGTCTAGTTTTCAGAAATGTGTGGGTTTGGTAGGTTTCCCTAGGTGGCCGCCGAGCCCGTGGCCAAAAACTCATGGGACCCCACTTGCAAAACCAGGTTGTTTTGTGATAGGTCATTTTGAAGTCACCTCAATATCTTTTGGGCCCTTGCCTGTCGCGGGTACTTGACCCATCCACACAAGTGAGGTACCATTTTTCTTGGAAGACTTTGGGAAATGCGAGCTGGGTGGAATTTTGTGGATCCACACAGATTCCAGAACTTTTCATCACATAAATGTGACGATTTTTTTTTTTTTTTTTAAAGTTTGGGGTTTGCAAGGGATTCTGGGTTCTCCTTTTACCTTAGCACTTCTCAGGGCTCACCTCACTTAGTCCTACGCTGCCATCGCTGCCGGTCGGAACCTGCATCGCTTTCTCCTCGCGGTGCTGGGAGATTCAGGCAGACACTTTTGGCAGACATATTGGGTGGGGGACTGGACAGCGCTCTAGACGCCCAGAGGCCGGGGGGATAAAAACAGATGACAGCACGAGAGCGCAGTATTCATATCGACTCCTGAGGCGGAAGCCGGGAGTTTTTTAAACAACTAGTATTTACTTTTGGTCTTGTAATATTTTAGTTGTGTTCTCCTTTTACCTTAGCACTACTCAGGGCTCACCTCACTTAGTCCTACGCTGCCATCGCTGCCGGTCGGAACCTGCATCGCTTTCTCCTCACGGTGCTGGGAGATTCAGGCAGACACTTTTGGCAGACATATTGGGTGGGGGAATGGACAGCGCTCTAGGCGCCTAGAGGCCGGGGGGATAAAAACAGATGACAGCGCGAGCGCGCAGCGGGCGCGCCGGCAGCGCGCCAAGGGCGCGCTAAAGGCAAGCCCGTCTGCGCCCGTCCGCGCCCCTATAGGCCCAGGGGTCAGCCATTATGGCCAATCTGTCACTTATTTATCTGATACTCTGAAGGAGTTGCATGACACTAATTGGCAACTTTCAAAAGAGACCGCGTCGTCTATAGCTGATAATAATCTATTCATCAAACGGAGCAGTTTCTCGGAAATACAGTCTACCGCGGTCTATAACCGGCATCCATCTATCCAGGCTTTACACAGAGCCGCTCCTTTGTCTATTTTTTATCTTAACACCCGCTCCCTGGTTAAGCATCAGTTGGAGATTTTTCTACTCCTGATCACTGATAAACCAGATGTCCTGTTATTGACCGAAACCTGGCTCACTGATGACTCTGCCCCGGATATACTTGCAGCACTTCCCCCAGACTATTACATCATGTCTGCTAATAGATGTCCGGACAAGTCAGGTGGGGGTGTGGCTGCCGTTATTCACACTGATCTCAGGTTTTGCTCTTTGACATGCCTTCCTCTCATCGATACCAAGAATATAGTGATTAAATTAGAGTCAGCTAACGACTCTTTGGTCTGTGTCTTATTATATAAACCACCTAAGCCGATGCCTCTCTTCCCTCTGGCGCTTAGTGAACAGATAGCCAAATTAGTGACGGAGCATGCTAGGGTTCTTCTTGCAGGTGACTTTAATTACTGGTACGATGATCCAAATGAAGGACCTCAATCCGCAGAAATGTCTGACCTACTCAGAAATTTAAATATTTCTCAGATTGTTTCTTCCCCGTCTCATTCTAAGGGTCGGATTTTGGATCAAATTTGGGTTATTGGTGTGAATATTTCCATCCCTATTGTCTCACCTTGTATCTGATCCGACCACCTTCTACTGAAATTCTTACTCACACGATCAGCTCCTCTGAAAATTAATGCGTTGGGAGGAGGTTCCGCTAGAAGATGGAATCTTATTAACAAAGAAGATTTCCTTAACACACTAGCTGACACTATTCCGGTACTGGACCATGATGTTAATACCCTGGAAAATAAAGAATCCAAATGGCTCCTCGATGCCAGTAATAAACACGCCCCATTTAAAAGAGCAAAATTAGTACGTCGGGCAGAGGCAAACAGATGGTTCTCGGATGATCTCAAGGCCCAGAAACTGGCCGTACGTCAACTAGAGAGACAATGGCTTCAGCAATACACTCCAGGAAAAATATTACAGTATATCTCTGCTCAGAAAGAGTATAAGAAAAGCATTCTGACTGCCAAAACAGCTTTCTTCTCTGACCGTATCCTGAAATCTAATAACAACTCTAAAGTAATTTTCTCTATAATAGATGAACTTTCTAACCCGGAGCGTACCCTGCTGAAGGCTGCGCCTTCCCAAGAATTATGTGATTCATTGAATGATTACTTTATTGACAAGATTTCTTTAATAAAAGCTAGTATGCCGTCCCATCCCCCTCAGTTGGGTTCTCCCAGTCCACACTGCAATAACAGTACCCTTAGCGGTTTCCCTATCATTAGTGAAAAGGCCTTTCAAGCCCTTTTAGTGGAAACTAAATCAGGCGCTCCCTCTGACTGTTGCCCTCCTCGCATTCTAAAAGAGTGTCTTGCTATTCATTCTGGTCCTGCTCTCGCCCTACTGAATAAATCCATCACATCAGGCACAGTCCCCTTGGCTTTCAAAAAAGCTATAGTAGTCCCTCTCTTGAAAAAGTTGGGAGCTGATCCTGGCCTTCTTTCCAACTATCGTCCCATATCTTTGCTACCCTTCCTGGCCAAAATCCTGGAGGGCTATATATCTAAATGTCTCTCTAATTTTCTGGAGCGGTCTAAATATCTGGACTCCCATCAGGCTGGCTTCCGACCCGCACACTCCACCGAAGCTGTGATTTTGACGGTTGTTGACAGCCTGCGTGATTTTGCTGACAAAGGTTGTCCTCGAGCCCTGGTCTTGCTGGATCTTTCTGCGGCCTTCGACATGGTCGACCATAGTATTTTGGTCGACCGTGTAAGGAGGGCCGGAGTTCGGGGGACCGCAGCACGTTGGCTCTCCTCTTTTCTGGAGGAACGCTCTCAAGCTGTTCGCCTGGGTTAGTTCTCATCTAACCCACATACTACCACCTGTGGGGTGCCCCAGGGCTCGGCCCTTTCTCCTCATTTATTCAATATCTATATGGCCCCTTTGGTTAAGTCACTTAAAGAAAGAAATGTGCTGGTCCTTAACTATGCTGATGACCTTCAGCTCCTCCTTAGGGTTGACAGTTCCAATAACTCTATTATGGAATTCCAGGATACCATGTTATTTATCCAAACTTGGATGGATTTTAATCATCTTAAACTGAATCCTGGGAAAACAGAACTAGTTCTCACTGGCGATAGCCTTAAGCATTGGGGCCCCCACTATTGGCCCCTTGCACTTGGTCCGCCTTCTACCCCTTCCAGTTCAGCTAAAACGCTAGGAGTATTCCTGGATAGTGATTTGTCATTGAAAACCCAAGTCGGAGCTGTGGTGTCCAAGTGTTTTTTCCAATTGCGTAAAATCAGGAAAATCCACCGTTTCCTTACCCACGACGCCTTGATCCAAGCCATGATCTTTAGGGTTTTATCTCATCTAGACTATTCCAACTCGGTCTGCTTGGGAATGCCCCACTATCTGTTCAAACGACTTCAGCTGGTTCAAAACCAGGCAGCGCGACTGATTTGCCATCAACCTAAATGGCAATCTGCCTCCCCATTGTTGAGGAAACAACATTGGCTTCCTATATCACAGCAATGTGTTTTTAAGACTGGCTGCCTTATTTTCATATCCCTGCATGGCACCAGCCCGGAGTTCATCAATAATCTTATACTCAGGTATTCTCCTACACGTTACCTAAGGTCCGCTCATATTTCTCTTCTCACTATCCCGAACTTCAAAAAGGTACGTCTAGGAGGTCGCAGATTCGCCACTCTTGCTCCTAAACTGTGGAACTCCTTCTCTCTCGAAATTCGCTCCTGCACCGACCTTCTCGTGTTTAGGAAACTCCTGAAAACCTGGCTGTTTACTCAGGGCTAGCTTCTGCCTCCCCGTCAATATGGTTCCCCAGCGCCATGAAGCCAATCGGCGTACGTGCGCTTTACAAATTCCCACTAACATTAACATATATCAACTGGTGCTGGGCAGAACAAGCAGGACAAGGCTACCACAGCTAGAAGCAATGGCGCCACCAGTGCACAGCAGCATTGCTGTCAGAGACCACGAGGCCAAGGAGAAAATGAAAGCGTATGCCGACACCAGGAGACATGCCACTCCATCGCACCTCAAGCAAGGGGACGCAGTGGTGGTACGCCAGCGGCAGCTGAGAAAATCAGACAGTCCATTTTCAAAGGAACCATTAACGGTGACACAGGTGAAAGGGCCCATGATAACAGCGACAGCAGGCCCTTACAGAATAACAAGGAACAGCTCTCACTTTAAGGGATTAAAAAGCATGGAGGAAGACGGAGGAGACACAGCCGCAGGAGACACAGGCACAGACGAGAGACAGAATGAGGAATGGCAGAAAGACAAAGGAGAGACATATCCAAGAAGAGAATGCAAAAGACCAAAAAGACTGATTGAAGAAATGTAATGTTGGAGACAAAGACACATCTTTGTCTCTCTCTCTCTCTCTCTCTCTCTCTCTCTCTCTCTCTATCTATCTATCTCTCTCTTTTCTCTCTCTTCTCTCTCTATCTCTCTCTCCCTATACCTCTATATCTATCACCACTTTCTTCTGTCATTTTCCTGCAACAAAAGGGGAGATGTCGTGACCTGGGCACAAGGGCACCAGGACCCTGTACCCGACTGGTGGGGAGGGGGTGAGAACCGGACACCACTTCCAGTCAGGGGAGTTGGGAGGAAGGCAGACCACAAAGGGAAAGGGAAGCGACCCGATGTGGGTTAAGAAGCAGCGACAAAGAGTGGAGCAATAAAAAAAGTAGAAACACTCCTACCTGACTCCTGTGTATTCCTGCCAACAGAGACACGACAGTTGAGTCAAAGACTACCATTCAGTGGGGGCGGAGCTAACCACGCCAGGAGATGGCCGCGGTGTGAGCGAGCTCCTCCGATCGAGTCCCAATCCTAAAATGATCCTGCGTCTATAACCTACTAATCTCTCATGGAGAAGATCACCTGTGCAGCTGAAAGTAGCGTCCTCTGTGCAGATAACTTTTTGCCATTGAACATCACCTGGAAAGCAGTAAAAAACTGAGCGGTTGACCGGGGCGCGGCCTGGTCATCGTGGACTCGCGCACCTGGGCACAGCCATTACGCAAGCTCCGTGCGCAACAACTGAGACGAAGGCTTGTAGACTGTGGCAGCGGCGAGCGGACCTACCCCCGCGAGCGCTGGGGAATCCCTCTTTGCTGGATCCCGATGTCTGTATACTCTGCCTGAAAGGTGAGAGAAAAAACAGCATAATGGCTCCACATGATACAGGCGTTATAACCAGACACCATTACTGCTAACTATGTTTGGAGAACCAAGACAGGTGCAACAATGCGGACTCCAACTTTCTCAGACTAAACCCGCTCATTAGCCACAGCGCTGCGCGGCATAACTCCCATTACCAAAGCGAACATTGTCCGCCCCCCTGCCATCAAAGACGAATATTGAAACCCACACAGCGTGGCCAAGGCCTGGGCTGAGCGAGACACGGGAGAACAGCGAAAAAGGCCGAGGTGAGGGGCCGATGCGCTGATTGGCGATCCCACGGTACAGTCATAACACTGCTAAAGCACAGAGGGAACGATAAAAAAAGAGACATATAAACGAACAAACAATACAAAGGCCCCGTTGGGCACAGGTGCCACAATCAGGCACCTCTGCTGCTGGGTGTATCTGGTGGGCCCCGGTGGGTGAGGCGGTGCACACCTCCAGCATTAATGTAACGCAACTAACCCCCTGAGTGTTGCACTGAATGAAACCCCCTGAGTGTTGCACTGAATGACGTAACTCCTACTACCACAGAAAGCTGCATCCGGCCTAATAACACTCACGACAAGCACGGTGCTTCACGCGAGGAGGGTGAGACCAGCGCTGGATGCGACAAAAGAGAACAGAAGATGAAGTTGCTGTGGGCGGGTGCTTCTTGGCGGACCTGTGTTGAAGGCATACCACCTCGAGTGAGCACCAAGATCTGCAGTAAATATACAACTAACACAAAGAGGAGCGAAACCTGGATTGGATTGATGTGGCGATGTGGCGCAGCCCCCGCGTGCCCTACACTGTTGCGGGGATTCTGCTCATGCACAGAACTATGCACAGGAAACCAGGACCTCAGTGAATTGTGGTGTACCAGAAAGCACCTCAGTACCCAGAACCCCTATCCGATTAGAATCAGTGTCTCATTCGTTCTCCGTACTACACGGAGTTAAGATGCAGTATTTTGGCTAACATAAGCAGACAAATGATTAGAAATAAAACAATCAGCATTGTTACAATTCCATAAAACACAAAGGGAGAAATCATATTATAATGATAGTGGAAACAGGTTTATAGCGCCTTGTATACCACCCTTTCCTGGCTATAAGCTAGTTTTATAATAATAGAAGGTCTCCAGGTTTGAATGGGGAACCCCATACCTCCAAGATCAGCTTAGGTGAATCACATCACAGGATCAGCAACGCTCTCCGTAGATGAAAAAGTTTTCTCCAAGTGCCAGCATCATGCATGCAATGCAAAATTAAAGGCACCCGAGTTTCAGATATTTGCAGCTGTGTGCTTGTTGTGTCTAGAGCTTGGGCCGATCAACCCAAATCAACAGCATACATTATTATTTGACCTTGAAGGCTTCTGCACACAGTGTTCAGACTAAGGTTGAGGTGTAAGTCTAGGGATGTGAAAAACAGACCGTTCTCATGTGAAGAAAAAGCAAGCAAGCAGTTTTACTTTCACTAATTTTCAGTTACCTGTAGTGTCACGTGCAAAGTCGGCAAAGTGGCAAGATGGCGATTAGACTTCTAAAACACTTATGCTAACATAGCAATGTGTGCAGGCAGAACCCTGTCTTCACTACAACACTACACCTGTGCCATACAGTAGAATAAGTTTTGTGTTGCATACAGCACGTTTTAAAGGGTCACAGGCACTGGAGGGCCTGATGGGGCGGACTGAGCTGAAGTAACTGCTAGCACTGCGCACTCTTATTACCACGTGCCAATATAATGCTCCATTAACCTGCTCTACAGCCTGTACGAGTAACCTCTCACACTATAGACACGGTCTGCTTCATACCTCTGCTCCTGGAAGATCTCAAACCGGCGCAGCCCCCCTGGGTGACGGGCGAAAAAACATACTGAATTAACTGTATGCTCACACGGCTACGTGCAAGGCACAAATTGGCCCTCTGCCTTCCTGTGGAGGATAAAACTGCATCATACCCCAGTGCTGTGGGATTGTCTGCTCTGCCATCGCTGCTAAACAGCATCGTTTTCAATATACTATACTCACAGCTACGAGTACGTTGTCTAGGCTGCCACGAAGTAATACTGAGACCTGTTACGAAACTTCCTAATTTCTGCAAACATGGAGAAACCAGACAAAAATCAGCCCAAGTTACAATTTAAGAACCACAAAAAAACAGCTGAAAGCAGCACTGATATCCACCTAAGCAGTCAGGCTAGTACAACCGCAGCAGGTCCTGATGCGACAGTAGACTTCCAATCAATGTTCAACGCGATCCAGACAACACTATCAAACATTGATGGTAAAATAGACACCTTGATGTAGCAAACCCTAGAATTAGGGTGTGTCCCCCGGGCACTGGTTGAATGAATGAATCATTTGCATTGTTTAAACCAATAAACGATTGTTTGTGATTTTCAATAAAGTTGCACTCTTGTCAATTCATTTGAACGTTCGTTTAATTCATCACGACGTTTTTTTTGTAACGAAAATGCAGTGTTTAACAAATTCTACGTGTCTCACATATCCCAATGCATTTCGGCTTAAACATAGCCTTCGTCAGGGGTTTATCTATAACATAAATGAACAAAATGAGCTTTCCTGCAATGTATCTAACGGACAAAGAAAACAGTAAGTTCACTTGGCTACAATGTGTCAATTGCATACCGTAAGTTTGTGGTTTCTCCTGTTCGCCGTGAGTCTAGCATGCTCCGGTTTTTATCTATGTGTGGATCTTTATGTGAGTTTGTGCGAGTGGCTTTTTGAACTTCGATTGAAATTCGTGGTGCGGAAGTGACTATGTGTATGCAATTTAATATGTTGGGCTCACTGGTGTTGGTTACTTACTCGTGAGTCAGCGTAGTCTGGTTCAAACTGAGCTCCTTCGGTGTGTGTCGGTCGCTGAAGCGCTCTCCCTTCGTGTCGGTGGTTGGATTGGAAATTTCATGTCGGTTCTATGGGCGTGTGATTAGGTGTGCTTTGAAGTGTAAGAGTCGAAATAGGACTTTGAGTGTGGCGGTTAATAATGGTGCAAGGGTTTCTGGATCTAGTAGTGCTTGTGCGCTGCTTAGATTCTACATTATGTCTGATGGTAGATTGATTAACACATAATATTGGAAGCATGAACGGTCATAAAAAACTTCTCAAGATAATATCAATTAGGCAATTTAAATCAGAGATAACATGTAAATTCCATGCGATCATTCATCCCATGTGGTTTCATGGAATTTAGTAGACGTATCCAATAATTCTCCCGTTTTAACAATGTCTTATGGTTGTCTCTTTCTTCAATTCTGTTAACCGTTTCTAGGACCATGAATTTCAATTGGCTTACATTGTGACCACTTTCTTGGAAGTGGCTGGCTACTGTGGATTTTGCATTGTTTGTTCTAATGTTGCTTTTATGTTCATTACGTTGTGACCACTTTCTTGGAAGTGGCTGGTTACTGTGGATTTTGCATTGTTTGTTCTAATGTTGCTTTTATGTTCATTCAATCGTACTTTTATTTTTCTTTCTGTTTGTCCTACGTATATCTTCCCACATGGGCATTTTAAGGCATATATGGTGTTTGTAGTATCACACGTGGCTGTTACTTTCAGTTTGATGTTATGTCCTCTCATTGGGTGAGTTATTTGTGATCCTGGTATAATGTTGTTACAGTTATTGCAATTTTTACAAGCGATTGTGCCTTTGTATTGAATGAGTGGATTTGATTGAATGGGGTTCTTTATTATTTCTCCCAAGTTTTTAGCTCTGGTGTATGCAAATATGGGTTCATTTTCAAAAATTCGGTGAAAATCTGGTTCTACACGGAGTATGGGCCAGTGCTTTTTAATGGTATCCTTAAATCTTTTGCTCATGGTTGAGTATTTTGACACCACGGTCATGCGATCTTGTTGATTCCTCTTACTTGGTAGTAGTGCCATTTTTCTGCTAATCTTGTTGTTTCTCTCCTCTGCTTGATGTAGGATATTTCGGGGGTATCCTCTATTTTCGAATCGCTGTAACATTTCGTTGGTGCGTATTGTTATTTTGTCTGATTCTGATACAATACGTTTGACTCTGAGGATTTGTGTGAAAGGTAAATGGTTTTTTAAGGCGTTGAGGTGGAAACTGTTATATGCCAGAGTGTTATTCTTGTCCGTGGTTTTTCTATAAAGATCTGTCTGAAAACCTTTGTCTGTTTGTATGATCGTCACATCCAAGAAGTTTATTTTGTGATGTTGAATCTCAAAGGTGAATTGTAGTCTTTGGTCGATGGTATTGAGTTGTTCCAATAGGTTTGTAAGAGTTGTTGTAGATCCTTGCCATAAGATGAAGATGTCATCTATGAAACGTACAAACATTTTCAAATGATTATGCCATTCTGGATCAGCTAGTATGTGTGTCTGCTCAAAATTGCCCATGAAGATATTGGCATATGTTGGGGCAGTACAATTGCCCATCGATGTTCCCGTCTTTTGTAAATACCAGTTAGATTTCCATTTGAAGTAGCTATGATGGAGTGTGAACAACATTATACCAGGATCACAAATAACTCACCCAATGAGAGGACATAACATCAAACTGAAAGTAACAGCCACGTGTGATACTACAAACACCATATATGCCTTAAAATGCCCATGTGGGAAGATATACGTAGGACAAACAGAAAGAAAAATAAAAGTACGATTGAATGAACATAAAAGCAACATTAGAACAAACAATGCAAAATCCACAGTAGCCAGCCACTTCCAAGAAAGTGGTCACAACGTAAGCCAATTGAAATTCATGGTCCTAGAAACGGTTAACAGAATTGAAGAAAGAGACAACCATAAGACATTGTTAAAACGGGAGAATTATTGGATACGTCTACTAAATTCCATGAAACCACATGGGATGAATGATCGCATGGAATTTACATGTTATCTCTGATTTAAATTGCCTAATTGATATTATCTTGAGAAGTTTTTTATGACCGTTCATGCTTCCAATATTATGTGTTAATCAATCTACCATCAGACATAATGTAGAATCTAAGCAGCGCACAAGCACTACTAGATCCAGAAACCCTTGCACCATTATTAACCGCCACACTCAAAGTCCTATTTCGACTCTTACACTTCAAAGCACACCTAATCACACGCCCATAGAACCGACATGAAATTTCCAATCCAACCACCGACACGAAGGGAGAGCGCTTCAGCGACCGACACACACCGAAGGAGCTCAGTTTGAACCAGACTACGCTGACTCACGAGTAAGTAACCAACACCAGTGAGCCCAACATATTAAATTGCATACACATAGTCACTTCCGCACCACGAATTTCAATCGAAGTTCAAAAAGCCACTCGCACAAACTCACATAAAGATCCACACATAGATAAAAACCGGAGCATGCTAGACTCACGGCGAACAGGAGAAACCACAAACTTACGGTATGCAATTGACACATTGTAGCCAAGTGAACTTACTGTTTTCTTTGTCCGTTAGATACATTGCAGGAAAGCTCATTTTGTTCATTTATGTTATAGATAAACCCCTGACGAAGGCTATGTTTAAGCCGAAATGCATTGGGATATGTGAGACACGTAGAATTTGTTAAACACTGCATTTTCGTTACAAAAAAAACGTCGTGATGAATTAAACGAACGTTCAAATGAATTGACAAGAGTGCAACTTTATTGAAAATCACAAACAATCGTTTATTGGTTTAAACAATGCAAATGATTCATTCATTCAACCAGTGCCCGGGGGACACACCCTAATTCTAGGGTTTGCTACATCAGTATTTCATTTGAGGCACTCGCATCAGAGGAGTGACACCCTGGAAGCACGGTCTTAACATCCACTCAAAATTTTGAAAAGTCAACATTAACTGTCAAACTGTTTTAAAAGGAGCTGTGCACGTGCCAAACAAACCTTGTGATAAAATAGACACCTTGACATATCGGGTCGACTGTATGTCCGAACGACTAGATAAACACACGGAGCGTATTGACATGGTGGAATGCCTCATATCAGACACGGAAGATGCTCAGAATCAACTAGAATTAAAACAAGCAAAAACAGACAAGGCCATGTCAGCCATGATGGCAAAGACAGAAAATTTAGAAGTGCGATCATGACGAAGCAATCTGCGCTTGATGGGGGTAGTGGAATCAACACCAACGGGAAATATGGAGCGCTACATTGAGACACTTTCAACAGCCCTCCTTGGCAGAGAAACTTTTTCAGAAATATTCATTGTGGAGAGAGCACACAGATCTCTGGCACCGCCTCCGCTGCCGGGGGGAGACCACACCCTATAATCGTCAAAATACTGATTTATAGAGACAGAGATGCGGCACTCTGTAAAGCCCGAGAACTGGGAAAACTACACCATGAAGGAATGACCATATCCATTTACCCGGATTTTACCTCGCAAGTTCAAGAAGCACGGAAGAAATTCTAGGAAGTTAAAAAGAAATTAAGCGAGAATAACATTAACTATGCTATGATATAGCCAGCTCACTTAAGGATCACTGATGATGGGAAAAGTAAAATTGTCAATGAACCCAAGGAGGTCCTTAAGTACTTACAATTCAAACACCCACAATCTACTAGACGGAAATCTCCAAGAGGGACGCAGCCTGAGCAGGAGAATACTTCTGATGTGGAATAGAACATCTTATACCTGGAACCACATCCTAAGGGAACGAACTAAAGACTCTTGCAGATGCCATCTGGGGACTCAGATAAGTCTTAAATACTACTGTTAAATATATAGCGCGTAATATATATCTGTATGTAATACTGTATAGTTAAATGCCAGAGGCGCCTCTGATCATTATATTAATTGTCATCAGTCATATCAAACAGGTGACTTGTTAACGATATTTGGTTATGATCAACACAATAGCCTCACAGAATGTTATGTGATGGTAGACTCGATCCCCCATAAGCCTGTCATTGGGGTTTACGGTTGACAGTTTCCGCCACCTTTGTGTACACCACAACTTTCTCTTCCCTAATAGGGAACACTCCGGGGTCGGGTGAAATTGTTCTTAGTTAACTGGGATTGTCTTCGCTATAATTGGGATAGCGAAGTGGGTGGGGGGGAGGGCAAAGACGGAGTTTCGAAATGGAGGTAATTATAAACGTGTTAGTTTCATATCAATATACATGTACGTGTAGTACGTTCTTGGTTGCAGCACAAACAGACGCTCTGAACACTGAGGGAAGTGACAGCATTATGCTCCATAACTGGTACATTCATCGATACATAAACACAAACCATAACTAAGGCTCCACCTTTGAAATGTATAACCTGAAATGTGAGAGGCCTTAACAATCCCAGAAAAATTAGGCAAATCTTTGTATACCTAGATAGGTATCTTATAGACATAGCGTTACTTCAGGAGACACATCTACTTCATCAGAAAGCAGAAAAACTTGGTAACAGGTGGGCTGAACTAGTGGTGTCATCATCTTATTCTTCCTATGCACGCGGGGTGATGACTCTAATAAGAAAAGGGACTCGCTTTATACCGGACCAAACGTTCACAGTCCCCGAAGGCATATATGTAAGTATCACAGGTATACTGCGAGGCACGAAAGTAGGACTTATCAATGTATATGCTCCAAATATAGACGATCCTGATTTCGTTCTAAATTTAGGGTCCAAATTTGTGATCTACCAACCATGGACTTGCTATAGGGAGGGGACTTGAATATGGCACTTGACGAAACACAAGATAGATCCCAAAACACGACGGAACATCATACCCGTGCTGTTTCGGCTATGCTAAACTGCATGACTGAATTTCGAATGTATGACGTGTGGCGGATGTGCAATCCCACTATACAAGACAGCACTCACTCATCAACAGTACACAACAGTTGGTTAAGGCTTGATTATCGGCTCCTTACGGAACAAGCTTGCACGTCATACAAAACGCACGATACAGCATCCACACCCGAAATTATACCCTATGTTGAAGACATAGCGTTAGTATGGCTCTCGGAGAATCAACACGAATATCTAGAACAGCCTATAACTGAAGAAGAAATACAATTAGCTATTAAGTCATTACCTAACGGTAAATCACCTGGCCCCGATGGCTACAAAGGGGAATTCTATGAAGCGTACTTTGAATTGTTAAGCCCATATCTTATTGAAATGTACGATGAAGCCTATAATAATAAGATTCTCCCCCCACACTACGTGAAGCACTCATAGTTACTCTACTGAAGCCAGATAAAGACCCTGAAAAAGCTGAATCCTACAGACCCCTATCTTTAATAAACACAAATGTTAAGATCTTAGCAAAAATGATCACCACAAGACTACAACCGTTCATGTCAACTATAGTTTTACCGGACCAATCTGGGTTCATACCAGCCCGTTCAACCGCACACAATATTCGTACCATTTTTGCTCTCTTACATCAGCTAAATCCAGACTTGCAGGCAATGGCGGTGCTGCTCGATGCGGCCAAAGCTTTTGATTCAGTTGAATGGACATATATGTTCACAATACTACAGAGGATTAGATTATCACCCATGTTTATTATCTGGATTAAACTACTTTATAATAAACCCACAGCCCGTATCAAAGTTAACAGGCACATATCGGAGATCATCCCAATATAAAGGGGCACCCGACAGGGATGTCCAGTATCCCCCCTATTATTTTCTATCACACTGGAACCCCTAGCCTGTAAAATACGTCAAAAATACGCGCACACAGCATTATGCTTTCAAATGCGGCCCATTTGTTATTTCGCTATATGAGGACGAAATGGTGCTGTACCTTAGAGACCCTAACACAAACTAATCCCCACTACTTAGAGAATATATACAATTTGGATGTCAATCGGGCCTTCAGATAAACTGGGATAAATCAGCGATAATACCACTAACAGTAAACACACAAACACCACAAATAGAATTCCCGCTAACTTGGCAAGAAGACCCGATAAAATACTTAGGAATCTGGATTCATTGCGATCCCGAATTAGTAATTAGATATGATTATGGTGTCGCACTTTGATAAGATAGAAACACAAATTACCAGATGGACAACACTATCCCTCTCCTTATCAGATAGAATATCACTAGTAAAAATGGTAATACTGCCCAAATTACTCTATCTCTTCACAAATATCCCAATACATCCTCCAACTCCGATCTTTAAAAGAATATGCACAAACCTCATTAAATTAATATGAGCTAGTAAACAGGCGAGGATCAATCTCAACACATTATTCACTCCCATATACATCCGGCGGATTTACAGTTCCGGACATGTATTTATACTATCTGTGTGCTCAAGCACAGTATGCACACTATTGGTATCATCCAGTACAGCATATGCCACACCTTGCAGTGGAGGATGCCGACCCTGTTGCCCTAGCAAGTATACTTCTACACAACCAACCACACCTCTCTAAATGCGAAATAAATACAATACGGACAACCTCCGCAGCATGGCATCGAATTAGTCAATTTACTAAAAAGGTCCCCATTTACGCCCCAAATATGCCCTTAGCTCAACACCCAGATGTATCAGTCACACAGGATAAAAGCAGCATGACACTCTTGACACAAGTGGGTATAACAACAATGGGAGACCTTTACCCCACTGGTACATTTATCACTCCTGATGACGTTACATAGATAAGTAACCAGTCAATGTTTTTCAGATTTACGTATCACAGGTTGCGAGCGGCTATCAGGGTCTTGTATCCCACCTATCTGAATGAACCTCCCATAGTAGAATCACTACAGACATTGATCGCCACCCCAAAGCACATTAACATAGTAGCACAACTCTACAAAAAGTACAGATGGAAATTGGTGCAAATACACACAGAGCCCGAGATAAATGGAATGTACTATTGAAGACCCCCTTAAATGATGACGATTGGAAAACCTGTTGTACACTTACTGAACTGTTAACACCCAATGGGAATCTCCGTATTATCCATTATAAATATTTACACCAAGCCTATCATACCCCACTCAAACTATACACATGGATCTAGTTACAGTGCGCATTGTAAACGATGCAGGGTTGATCAGGCTGACTTCATACACTTAGCATGGAACTGTGGTAAGATCAGACAATACAGGGAACAAGTGATTTGTTTATTGGAAGAAATAATGATGTGCAAATTAAATTGTACACCACAATTGTGTCTACTGGGCCACCAACTACCTCTGAAATCTCTCAGGAAAAAACTAACTGCGATAATGTTATTATTGGCGAAGAGTCGCAATGCACTGGGACAGTAAACAAACACCTACTGTAGAACGCTGGATAACGGACACTATCTATTGCAGAGATAACTTTCTGTTATATGCTGAGGTATTGCCTACTGCCCCTAAGCCATCTAACTTTTGGGAACCTCTTACTAGTTATTTACAAGAAACCCTGATTTATTTAAAACGAATCCTTAATGTATGCAGATGTACTGTCACTGATATACTGTTATGCTGTATAGAAGATACACTGGTTTAATCTAGGCAATATGTAGAACGTCAGCATTCAATATAATCTACCTGCTATGATTATCATTGCTGTTATGAATACAATGTACCAACTGAGAAAATCTTTAAAAAAAATAAAAAAATAAACTACCATTCAGAATGTAATCACGATTCAGAAGGAATGGCCCTGAAATTAATAAGAGCAAATGGTGGAAGGGAGAAAAGTTTGGTGAGCACAGAACTGTAATACAGAGAAATGTAGGAATGTAGGAACGCCATAAGATCCTTGTAATCACAATTATTACTTGGAGGGAGCAAGTAATGCAGCCTTCTTTGTGGAGATTAGGGGTGATGAGAATTTCTGCCATGGGCAGTTTTGCAATCAGAATTCCCGCTATTGCAAGCTAAACCTCATGGAACGTTGAACAATTTGCGGACCCTTTGTTTCTTCCCAGCATTCTATGTGAATTCCTAATACTATGTGGATTAATGCAAACATTTACCACCTGCTTGGACCACTACATATGATATTACTCCCCATGCTTTGACAGGGGGCTAGGAACCGGCCCACTGCCCTTACCCAATTTGATTTATGAGATGGATCATCCCTCAAGTAAAATCAATTTGGTGTTTCCGCCTCCAGAAATCTGGGTGCAGGAACACTGACCCTCTTTTAATTGTGTGAGAATTCACCCAGGAAAATTTACATTTGGAAACTGCATTGCTTCATATTTAAGATCAAGCAGGGGTCCATCTGGAACTAATGAACTAAGCTTTCTCTGTCCACCAGCAGTCATCACTGTTGAGAGCTCAAACTATAATATCAGTGTGTGCTTGGCTCCTTCCTCATCCCAATCATTGGGTAGATCCTAGCCACGTATGGGGATGGTGCTATTTCTGTGGCTTAGAGTAAGCTGGGATGGGAAAGGGCATGGGTCATGCGAACTGGGGCGCTTCAGCAGTGAAGATTATCCAATAAGTATCTTGTCTGCTGCATTCCCACAGCGACAGCCCTGAACTTAGCCTTCATGGCCCGGGGCCCTCAATGTCCATTATTTAAACTGGATGTATCTCCAGTTGTGGGATTGGCCCAGACCAGCAGCAGCGGCACACTCTGACATGCACAGACATGCACTGGTGTTTTGTTGCACGGACTGTACAGACACGGATGTGAGGTAACAGCAAGTTCCGCAGGCGTGGATGAGGCTGATGTGGACCAACTAGGAGCGGCAGCAGCGTGAGTCTAGGACTTCCAGTTAAACTTGAATTCACTGAGTGCAGGTGCAGCCTTCGGCAACTTTAGAGTCATTAGGTCATGCACAGGGGACACTCATAAAATCTCACTGCTCCAATTAAAGCAGTGCTTGGGCACTCATACCATAGAATCCATGCAAAAGTGATGTCTACTCAGATTAAGGTGAACTGGTTTGCTGTGAGCATACGTGGGGGACCTCATTTACAATATTTTGACGCACAGCGGTGCAGCAAGCCTTCCTGCTGTGCTGCCGTGCATCAAAAGAAAAGGGCAGGAATGCGCCACATCTACAGGATACGGTGCATTCCGGTCCTCCACTGCGTCGGTGCACAAACAGCAGCCGTATGCCAGCGCAGACACCTTGGGCCATTTTGCAAGGGTGCCTGCGTTGAGGGGATGATTGTAACTGATGGCATTTTCTTCTTTATATTCATGCTGCAGAATGCAGCACGCATAGAAAGAGGAGAAAACGAGGCAAAATAAAATAGTTTCTCCTTGCTGCACCTCCTTACACCTCCCCAGGGCAGGCATAGGATTCTGACGCGTTCCCAGGTCTACAAAATGTTGTAAATCTGGGAATGCAGCATGTTCCATTGATGTTGTGTGGGAACACTGACAGTAGCACCCATGGAACGCACAGTTATGCGTGAAAGAGAAACATATTTAAAAGGTCATGAAGTCAGGCAGGGTGACTTTACATGGCCTTGTAAATATGGTGAAGCCCATTACGCTGCCGGTGCATCAATAAAAGTGACGCACTGGTGGTGCAATGGGCTTGTAAATGAGCCCCTCAAGAGTGCAGTGATGGATCCACGGCCAGTCATTTCTATTTCATTAACACTACATCATTTTTAACTACAAACGTAAAGTTGGCACTGTCACTGCTTGATTTAAACGTGCAGTTCCCTGTTTAGAAGACTATGGCAATATGCGTTCTGTGGCTATCACTGTAGTGTGTCATAGCACTTCAGGAGGTATAATTTGAAACACTTTTTCTTATATATTATAGAAAGTGTGCCCAGGGACACCTGATATTGTTTTTTTTGTTGGAGGAACTGAATTTTAACATGAAATGTCTGTTGTGTCAGAATATGACAATCTGATATTGCAGACAAAATGATTGCAGTTCTATTTAAAGCTGAAAGTACAGAATAAAGCATGCAGAGTTCAGGAGGCTTTTTGCCAAGTTTGATTACTTTGTACTTTTTACTGATTGTGTGTTTTTTTTAATCATTTTTATTGAAAAGAAACTTTCTGTGATACCCCTAAAGCTGTCTGGGACCCCCACATGAAATAATGTTGGAAAATGTCTACTGTCTGATCCAGTAAGCTCTATTTAAGTGAGAAGTAGCATTTAGATTTGAGCCTCTGCGATCTGTCTATGTCTTGTGAGTCGAGATGTATGTAACTTTTCCTTATCATGTACTTGAGTTGAAAGTGTCACAATCTAAACATGAAGTAAATATAGATGCTATGCACCTTTTTAAAAATAATAGGGCATGTGCAATTGAATAATCAGATGTTTAACTCCCAGTAAAGCGGAGCTCTACAGCCAATTTTTGGTGAAATCGAGCTAAAAATGTGCTGTGCTTGTATTCGTGGCTGTTTAACTGGATACACACCATTGCTAATGTTGCACCATTTGTAATTTTGAACTTAAATGTTATTATTGAAACTAATTGTGTTTTTCCTTAAAAATGTGATTTGTGCTCCTAAAAGTGTTTACACTGTCATGCTGATGTTGCACCGAGGCTGATTTTGCAGCTAGAAATTCCGTGTTACTAAATATGATTTTGCATGTGAAGGTGATTTGTGTTCCTTAATGTTTTACACACTTTCCACCGCAATGTGCTTTAAACCAAATGTGAGGTCACACGCATGAACATCTATAGCTCATATGACATTTAACTATATTTTTGATGTATTCCACACTATACTTCAGGCAGCCAAGCCATGAGAGCTGCATTTCAGATGAGACCCGAAGATGCATGTAAGTACATCTCAGTGAGCCTGTTGCCAGTGCTTAGTTTGAGCCGGTGGTTGCCAGTAGGGGCCACTGGCACTTTTTTGAGGGAACTGGCACTTATTTTTCTGCATTAGAAATTAATTGAGTGCAAGAGAGTGAAAAACACACAGATCGGAAAGATGGAGGAAGAGAAAGACGGCAAAACAGTCACAAAAGGAGAAAGCAGGAACCTGCAAGAGCGAGATAAAGGGGCAGGGAGTGCCAGCTCATGGATTGAAGAGGCATGAGGTGGATTTAAGACTACCAGTCTTGGCTTTTAGTGTGCTGATATTTAGTTACAAGAGAAAATTTTTTACCAAATTAAGCACTGCCTATTTCCCCCAATCCTATAACAACCCTCAAACGCCACAGTCTGAATCTTAATAAAGGCTCCCGGTTTTATGGTAATTATTTTTTTAACATTTCCGTCTGTATTTTTCCATATTTATTCTTGGGCCATTTTAGCTGTATTTATCCATATTTATTTTGTGTTTTGCGAATGAATGAAGATGTAAAACTGTACATTTCCATATTTATTCAACTGATAGACGTGCACTCATACTTTGATGTATGTCGTGTTTTAGCTATTTAAGCTGCCAAATATTACATAACAATACATCCACTGGTAAACACTAGCAGTATACCAAAAATGTATATTGACACATGCCATTATTTAAAGAAATGTCATCCTGTTTTTTAATTTCTGATGCTGTCCATCTGCTCAGCTGTTGGGCTATAATTCATGAAAGACAGCCCCGAGAGTCACTTAAAAGAAGCACAATTTTCTGTATTTATCCACTTTTAAAAATAAATGCAGACAGAAAACACATTCTTTTCTGTCTGTATTAATCTGTAAAAACGGAAAACAGGGAGCCTTAATCTTAATCAGTGACAAATGCTATAATCTCAGAATGGGCTCCAATAAAACATCACAAAAATCAAATACCGAAAACAAGCTACTATGTCAAGTTGCAGTGAAAAGAAATGTAAGCTACACATCTCTTTGTATGAAAATTGGAAGGTCCTGATCCAATCCTTAGATATTATGCTCCATGCCTTACACACATTATTTCATACCCTGAAATCCAAAAGTTGTTCTACCATGACAATTGATGTTAATACCCATACCATACACAATATCTAAACTGACTATCACCCCTTTAGTCAAACCCCTTACACTCCCCAACCTCACATGACCACTCACTAATGCCTTGAGAATTGAACCCAGATAAAAATTGCAAGTATAAGTCAATATAACAATACATTGGTACAAATCCACTCCAATACTAACGATATACACCATATACACTCACAATATTCAATCAAGTATTAAATCACACCCCTGATGTTAGACTCCTCCACCTCTCGATTGAGCTTCCTAATGCCAATCCTACTACTAGTGTAGTCCAGCTCCACCAAATCAACAGCCCACTGACTGGCCCTCTGCAGAAGAACTTGGCAGTATTGCACTCAGAGAAACCTGGGTTCACTCATTCACCATAGCCACTATTTGATCTTAACCTATGACTGGAATGCAACATATTCTTCATCGATGAAGTTGCCCTGACCTGCAAGGAATCCCTTCAATGTAAACTGTTTAACTTAATAAATTACTCCTTGTTGCAGTGTTTTAATGTAGAAATTACAAACACAATATCTAAACCATTGCAGCTGAACATCTTATGCCACCCACCTGGCAGCAAAATAGATTTATTGTTGGTGTCCTAGATTATGACACTCATCATCTTATCTCCTCTTGTAAGCAGTTTTTTTTTTGAGCGACTTCATACTCCTTTGGGTAAAAGATGAAGACACCCACTCATCCCTCATCGAATCCAGACAACAACCCACTACAGTATTGCACCATTTCGACCCAAAATAAGGACTCTGCCTGGCTTCTTATGATTACCACGAACAAGCACCACACACAAGTCTCTCACCATCTCTGGTAGGATTGGTCAGAGCACTTCTTCATTACTGTTAAAGCCCTGAGGGTAATACACCCCTTCCCTGCTAAACTGGTGACGAGAATGGTCAAATCAGGACATGTCAAACTAATAACAACAAGCACTGTCAATTCCAAAGAGGCATGGACCAAAGAATCTCAGTGGTGTGGCAAGGGTGCCATGGGCACTAATACAAGCATAGTTATAAGCCCCTCTCACCAATGGCTAAGAGGTAAGATACTGTGATAACCATGGTTCAGTTGTCCTTCAGGCCTCTGGGCCCTGGTGCCACTGCACCCGCTGCAAGATCGATAGCTACGCCCCTGAATAATATTTCCGTTTTTGTGCATGCCATTGTTTTCACGTGTTATTACAAAGAAGCCAGACCTATTGTTTTTGCAGAACTTGTTTTGTTTCAGATTGTATTCAGTCATCTTGTTTTGCTGTTTTTCTTTGAAACGAAATAACCGCTTAAAGGGCACTAATAAATGTGAATATGGACTCGCGTTATATATTTTGTTTAGAGTGAACAGGGCAACTGAGCAGCACATTATAGGAATAGAGACTGGACGTTTATACATACAGATCGATTTTGCATTCAAATATTGAAATGTATCCCTAACGCAATACATAAGATTATGTCCATTTGCTGGGAAGATAGTAATTGAAATTCGAATCTTTACTTTAGAGGAAACAATGTTTTTCCAAAACAAATGAGTGTACAAATTTTGTTCCTATCCCTACATTACCAATGCATATTATATAAATATAATGCCACCTATTCAAAAAGCGTTCTTTTTATCCGTCATGCAGCAATTTTACAATAAATTCAGTGCACAGACTAGAACTTCACAAGAAAATGCGTTAGACAAGAGCGCCACCAACAGGCAAGGAGTGAAAGAAAATGTTGTAGTCATATATATAATTTTCCTGCTCGTGCTTGAATGTTTTTTTCCCTAAACAAACCTTGGCTTTTGCTTTCAATGCATACTTAATTTACCATTCAAGGTCTACTTCGCGCTGCTTTCAGTGTTTAAAATAAATACCTACTGGTACCTTTTCAGGAGCCCCGCTTATATCTTGAAATGCAAATGAAACCGTGAGTTTTCAGAGTATTGTTTATGTCCTGTGCATTTTTTTACAGAAAGCCTGGATGAAAAACAAGCTGTTTGTTATCTATCCGGTAGCAATTTCAAATAGGCCCTTAAATAATTCTAAATACAGTTGTTTGAGGCACGTGTCTGCCGGCCATCAATATGGCAGCCTATTTTTTTATCTAAGGCGTTGAAAAAATAAGTCACATTGAGGGTGATCAATATCAAACGGCATACAAAAGGAACGGCAACAAAGGGAACCCAGAACGGAATAACAACAAAAGAACAGTTTGCTAATGGAAAATATAGAACTCTGTGAGAGGTAAACGTGAAAATGGCTTTATCGCATTTCTTTGAGATGTGGAAGAGTGGGATCGTTTTATTTTCATCTTGGTGGAAATCGACAGAATCAAAGGGATTTAGAGGTCAGTTGACTTATTTTCGTGCCGCACATGACGTTCTCCTCCATTTTTTGATCTAATATCAAGCAAGGAAGACAGTACCAATAGCGAGGGTGTTAACCCGTTGCCTTTCATGTAGCCGGTTGTCGTAAACAGTTCGCCTGCCCACGGAGTTGCTCATCTTTCATTTCCCATAAATACCGAAAGTTGAATAAATGCAGGTGAGGTCACAGGCTGTTATATCTATGGAATTCTACGATTTGCAGAGTGCACAACTGGATTGATTAAAACAGATCTCTATAAATCAAACAATGTTTAACATGGCAGATATATATCTTTATATATACACACTGAAAAGAACATAGCTTTCAGGGACGTTATAGTTAGTTGGACATTTCACACGTACAAAACCAGAGAAATTCGGCTGTTATAGTTAGTAGAGCTAAATATAACTTGCGCCCCTGCAATGCACTGCTGATGACTTCACATATTACATTAATGATGACATGCTCAGTGACATCACTGATGACATCTCTGATGATCTCAAATGACATCACTGATGACATCATCCAGTGACTGAGTGTTTCTAAAAATGTCAAGAAAGTTATATCTATATATGCTAAGGTATATTGAAGAATGATTGGTTGTCTGCGAACCTGTATGGGTGCCTGAGTGTCTGTGTGGATGGGGGTGTGTGTGACTTGTGGCATGGGTGTGTGAGTGGGTGATTCACTGGTGTATGGGTTTATGAGTGCGTGTGTTAGGTATTGTATTGGTGACTGAGTGTACGTATAGCTGTGTTGGTGTGTGAATGGATATGTTAGTGGTTAATGTGTAAGTAACTACATATGTGAAAGGCAGTATTTGAGAGTGTTGGAGTATATAAGTGAGTATATGTAACAGTGAGTGATTGTGACAGTGGCTGCATGGATAAGTGTGGGCTTGTGTCAGTAATTGTCGAAGACAGTACGTGTCTGTATAAATAAGTGACATGGTGTGTGTATAACTGTATAGGTGATTAAATGGCAGTGTAATTAATTCTTTGGGTGACTGACTAGGTTTTTGAGTAACTCTTTGGGTGAGTGGCAGTGTGTGAGTGTCTATATGGGTGTATGAGTGGCTATATCAGTGGCTGTATTGATGAATGACTGCGTGTATGAGTGACTAA
Source organism: Triturus cristatus (assembly GCF_964204655.1). Lineage (NCBI taxonomy): Eukaryota > Metazoa > Chordata > Amphibia > Caudata > Salamandridae > Triturus > Triturus cristatus. The sequence goes on from NC_140592.1 coordinate 211,836,852, forward strand.
ATGGGTTAGTGGCTGAATGTGTGTGTAGACGTATCAATCACTGAGCGGGTATTTACTAACTGCTATTGGTGTGTCTAGGTTTTCGATATTGGTAGTCTGTCTTTTAGAGTGGGTGTATAAAAGGTTTTATTAGGGTGTGAGGATATGCATCAGATGATCACGTGGATGATGCCATCAGTGATGTCATTTGAGATGTCATGAGTGACGTCATCAGTGATGTCACTGAGCATGTCATGAGTGATGTAATATTTGACTTCATCAGCAGTGCATTGCGGGGGCGCGAGTTATAGTTAGCTCTACTAACTATAACAGACAAATTTCTCTGGTTTTGTACGAGGGAAATGTCCATCTAACTATAACGTCCCTGAAACCTATGTTTTTTTCATTGAATTTCAAAGGTTTATTGAATGCTAATTTGTAAATATAACGTCCCTAAAACCTATGTTTTTTTCAGTGAATTTCAAAGGTTTTTTAAATGCTAATTTCTAACTATAACATAGCAGTCGTGTTTCTAGAGTGGTGGAGAAAGGTGAGTGTGGCCTCCTAACACCTCTTAGAAATCCCAGGGTGTGTGATTTACTCGAGATAAAATGAGGGGTAGTTAGCCCCCAACGTTAACCTCCTATTACCTCCAGTAAGTCCCACACAGCAGGATTTCTAACTTCTCATACAAGGCCACGCCCCCTTTCTCTACCACTCTGCAAACGCAGCCTCTAGTGCATTGTAAGTTGGGGAATTAATTCCCCTTGAATACTGAGGGTCCCTGGGGGCCAACTAGCTAACCAGGTACCGCCAGTAAGCGCCACAGAGCTGGATTGCAGAGAGGTGGTCCGAGGCCAAGCCCCTTTTCACATCACTCTGCAAACGCGCAACTTGGCGCACTACTGCTCGAAGGATGAAGTCCACTTGTGTCCTGAGGTCTGCAGGACACAAGAGGACCTCTTCGCCCCACCAGCAGTGCGCCACGACGATCCAATTTAGGCCCCGGGGACCCCATCCCCCGGCACATGGCCAAATTTGTTTATTTAAAAAACAACATTTGGAGGGGTGCCGCGTGGCCCCCCTCCTCAGGCCAATTATGGCCCCGGGGACCCCATCCCCCGGGGCCGGCCTTCTCCTTTTTTTAAATTTGTTAGTATATGGACAGGGGGACACATGCTCCCCCTTCCACGTGCTCTCCCTTCCCTGTGCCACTATTAGCCCTGGGGACTCAATCCCCGGGGCTTGGCCATTATTTATTTTAATATTATTTTGGGGAGGGGCCGCAATGCCCCCCTCCCCAGGCCAATTTCGGCCCCGGGGACCCCATCCCCCAGGGCCCGGCCATTCCTTTTTTTATTAAGGGAGGGGGGCCACGTGGCCCCCCTCCTGGGCCACTTCTGGCCCCGGGGAACCCATCCCCCGGGGCCTGGCCTCTCCACTGGGGACCGTGGTGGAGCCCCAATGCCCCCACCGTCCCGCCGGCTCCCCACCTCCTGCAGGAGCCGGCATTGCTTTTGAGCAAGGGGAGCTGCTGACATGCAGCTCCCCTTGCTCAAAAGCAATCCTGCTTTGCTTCGTTGAAGCGAGAGCAGGTTTTCCTGCTCTCGCTTCAATGAAGCAAACCAGGGTTGCTATGACAGGGCGGAAGCCGTGGTCCCGCCCTGTCATAACAAACGGCAATGTCCTGGGCGTGGGCACCCAGGAACATTGCAGGAGCCGGCCCTGGGGGTTGGCGGTCTCCAGGGCCATCAAGGGCTCCCGGGGGGAAGCGCGACCCCCTTCCCTTATAGTTTAAAGCCCCGGGGAGGTGGTGGTCCCCAGGGCTTGGGGGTCCGTAACAGACCCCTGCATTTAATTAAAGAGTGCCCCGGGAAGGTGGTGGTCCCCAGGACAGTGTGGGGGGCTGGAGCCCCCCCACTCTTCAATTCTTTTATTTTAAACCCCGGGGAGGTGACGGTCCCCGGGGCTTGAGGGGGCACATGAGGCTCCCCATACATTAGTAAGCATTGCCCTGGAGAGGTGGCGGTCCCCATGGCAGTGTGGGGGGGCAGCAGCCCCCCACACACTTTACAACTAAGCCCTGGGGAGGTGGCAGTTCCCAGGGCAGCAGGGGGGCCGCCTGCCCCCAGGCATAAAAAATTAAGCCCCGGGGAGGGGGTGGTCTCTGGGGCTGCAGGGCCCCCCACAGGCCCGCTACATAAATAAGCATTGCTCCTGGGAACTGGCCCACCCGGGGGCTTTAAAAAATGGAGCGCTCCATTTTCTTTTCATTTTCGACGGGGTTCGCGCACCCGGCGCGACCCAGCCAAAAATTGAAAGAAAATGCTTTTTTTGGGCCTAGGGGTCCCTGTGGGGCCCCCTGAGCAGGCCTGGGGGTCAGGGTGTTTTTACCCTGTCCCCTTTACTTGTTTTTAATCTTTTTTTCTTAACCTTTTTCTTTCTATCTCGGTCTGAAGCACAAGATGGCTGCCAACACTTCCTGGTTTGAAGTGTTGGCAGCCAATCAGAGGCAAGTTCGTGCTCGGGAAGGCTCAGATGATCAGATCTCACAATTCTCAAATATTGATATCTGTAAATCTTTAAATATCTCAAAAACGACTCAACGGAATTACACCATTTAAAGAAAAGTGTGCTTTCTGAACGGAGAGCTATTTCTGTGCCAAATGTGGTGTATTTCCGTTCAGTAGTTCAGGCTGTAGCCGTGTCTAAAGTTTCCAATGGAAATTTAACATTGAGAAAACAGCTTTTGGGACCCCCTTTTTTCTCGGCCCCCCTTGCCGAATCACCCCAAAACTTGTAAGTCAGGAGCTGACCTGAGTAAAGAAATAGTTTTGAAAGTTTCGTGAAGATTCGTCAAACGGCGCCAAAGTTATTGGCAAATCAAAAAACGCTTTTCCTATGGAAACTAGGTTCTAACTACTATAACTACCTAACGGTGACTGCCAGTAGGTTTTATATATCTATATATATATATATATATATATATATATATATATATATATATATATATATATATATATATATATATATATATATATAATCTACTGGCGGTCGCCAGTAGATAGTTATAGTTAGGATCGTGTTTCCATAGGAAATCTGAAAATTCTATTTTGAATAACTTTGGCGCCGGTTGACGAATCCTCGCGAAATTTTCAAAACTAATGGGGCGCTCCGCTCAGCCCCTACCCTGAAAGTCTCGGGGTGATTCGTCAAGCGGGGGCCGAGATAAAAGGGGGTCCCAAAACGCGTTTTCCCCATGCATTTTCCCATAGGACCTTTAGTCGAAGGTACAGCCCGAACGGCTGAACAGAATTACTTGAAATTTGGCAAAGGGGTAGTCCTAAGGTCAGGAAAGTGCCTTTTGCATATCTGGAGTCAATCTGTTCAATATTTCCTGAGAAAATTGCATTTAAAAGCATATAAATATCTATAAGCGCGCACCCAACGTGCGCAAGCGTAATTCTGATTGGTTGTTAGATGTCAGTCAACATTCGAATCGGTCGAAATCAGGAAGTGTCGGCCGCCATTTTGTCTGTCGCACTGAAAAAGAAAGGGGGAAAACGTGAAAAGGGGGCAGGGAAGAGAGTTCCTGACCCCCTAGCCTTTGTCAGGGGGTCACAGAGGGACTCCCAAGGGTGAAAAAAACATTTTATTGTTTTTACAAAAAATCGCGCCCGACGCGCGCGCAAGGTGCACGCGCCGCTCCGTGCGCGCACGGTGCGCGCACTGTGAAAAACCTTAAAAAAATATATATATTAATAAATACATAACTTAGCATTTAAAAAAACGTACAAATTCACTTAAAAAACCATAGGTTTCACACACGTTATAGTTAGGAATTAGCATTTAAAAAACCTTGCAAATTCACTTAAAAAACCATAGGTTTCACACAGGTTATAGTTAGGTGGACATTTCACTCGTAAAAAACCAATGAAATTCCCCCGTTATAGTTAGTTCAGATAACTATAACTCGCGCGACCGCCACTCTATCACAAGGATGATGTCATCAGTGATGTCATGAGTGATGCCACTGACCATGTCATGAGTGATGTAATATGTGACGTCATGAGCAGTGGATTGCGGGCGCGTGAGTTATAGTTATCTGAACTAACTATAACGGGGGAATTTCATTGTTTTTTTACGAGTGAAATGTCCACCTAACTATAACCTGTGTGAAACCTATGGTTTTTTAAGTGAATATATATATATATATATATATATATATATATATATATATATATATGTATATATAATCTCTCAAACAATCAATCCTTGATTTTCAAAGATTGCGCCGAGCCCCAATTCGTTTCAATCAGCCTGCTTTATTTCATTTTAAAGCAATGGCAAACACTGCCAGACGCGTTTCGGAACCAAAGTTCCTTGGTCACGGGTCAACCAGACGTTTACGTGTATCATGTGATATAGTGCAAAAAATGTTGACAATACAAAGACTACATTGCTGCCTTGACTGTGTGACTACTTACACCACCATTTTGAAATGGTTATCTAATACTGGATAATATCTGTTTTGATAATAACATTAGTCTAAGCATATAAGCCACAACTTAAATCATTTCAAAAATGACGAAAGCAAAATTATGGTTTCCCACATGATAAAGTAAAATTCAGTCCATAACATATTCAAATGAGCAAATAACACAACTTGTAAATCACGATAGTGCTCCAAATCAAGTTATCATGTTGTGTTTAGCAATTCTACCCCAGTGGGTAAATAATCGCAACCACTACAGCAATGTTAGCTGCTCATTACAATCTTTTACTTTATCATGTGTGAAACCATAATTTTGTTTTCGTCATTTTTTAAATGATTTAAGTTGTGGCTTATATGCTTAGACTAAGGATATTATCAAAACAGATATTATCCAGTACAAGATAACCATTTCAAAATGGTGGTGTAAGTAGTCACACAGTCAAGGCAGCAATGTAGTCCTTTGTTTGATTATTGTCAACATTTTTTGCACTATATCACATGATACACGTAAACGTCTGGTTGACCCGTGACCAATGAACTTTGGTTCCGAAACGCGTCGGGCAGTGTTTGCCATTGCTTTAAAATGAAATAAAGCATGCTGATTGAAACTAATTGGGGCTTGGCGCAATCTTTGAAAACGAAGGATTGATTGTTTGCTGGATTTAAGGGTCGCGACCTTGCCGGCAACCCGCCACCGCTAAGAGGCAGAGGTTAACTGCGAAGGAAGGTTTGAATATTTTAAAGTGTTCCTCTGCCCGCTTCGTACAACACCGCGAATCCATCATAGTAGTGGGAAGATTTCTAGAAAGGTAACGAGATCTGCGGAACGCTTACGGGAGGTCAGCTGACTTCACGGTGCAGCACAGCGGTCCAGTACGGTGTATCTAGAAGAAGAACCCGTCAACTCCTTAAAGGTTTACGTGGCAGGTATCCGAAGCTGGTGGAAGCGCTGTGACGGGCGCGTCACGAACTGCAAGCATGCAATTAGAAACACCAGGACGGGAACAGCTTACATCGGGTTCCCGAGAATAAAAGCAGAATGTTGGCAAACAGAGAGGCAACACGACGAGAAGCAGTGGAGCTGCTATTTATACCGACTACAGATGACCAGGTCAGTGGTAACAGTGGTAGCATCACAACCTCGGAAGAGTCTCAAAGCAAAAGCCAATTATTGGATAAACTGTGGAAAGCGGCCAAATTAGAACAAGCAACGTGGTGGGAGGCGACAGCCCTTCAAAAGTATGTAGACTATGGAAGAGTCCCAAGGGGCTTGTGCATTTTCATCACTCCAACTTTCCAAGACCCTGATCCTAATTTAATTGAAGAGTGGATGGAAAATAACCACGAGTGTTCTACTGTGATGCTAAAACTTTTGATAAAATATGCGCTTAAAGATACAGAACGACTTGCAATGGAGATAGAAAGATTATCAGAACTGTTGAAAAATAAATGCACTACGAGCGAATTAGGTACCGAAATGGCAAAACTAAATTCATGACTTGAAAAGGCTGAGGAGTAAATCAAACAGAAAAAACTGCGGAAATTCTATTGTGACAAACTGGATTATAAACAAGGTCAGATCCTAGCTTTTGGCAGAAAATTTGACCATTTGAGAGAAAAAGTGATACCGGATATGGATCAAGTGCAAGGAATTGCTAATACCGAGAGTACCAATAATGGAGCTTCAATTGAAGTTGCTACAATATCGCGACCACTGGAAACAGAACTTATGGAGAAGGGGAAAGGTAAAACCCCGGAAGGTGTAAAATCCAATACTTTAAAGGAGTACAACATAATTGCCAAGGGAAGGCAGGAATCAGCAAGTCCCCAAGCGACAAGAGGTCAAGGTCGAGGCGCCAGAGGCGGCAGGCAGGGCACAAAGCAGCAAGGAAATATACAAAGTCTCATGGGAATGGTCACAAGGGGCAAAACAGCCACAAAAGGAAGGACACCCTTACGGTATTTGAACCTTTCTAATCTTTTATTGACTAATGAACAAATTGACGTGCTTTCTTTAGGACTGACTTTTTTTCCAAGTAGAAGTTTTAATTATACAGAAAGTAGGATCGATCTATTTTTTTTTCATACGTAAATTAAAATTAAAGAAGTGGTACATCCAACTATGGATAAAGAACCCATATTATCAATTGGTGATATAGAAACATTGCATACACTGAGAGAATTGGGAGATGAGAATTGGGTGGACGATCCTTTGATCAGCTTAGCACAAGATGAAGTGGTTATTGATGATTCTTGTGAAAGTGGTTTTAAACCAAAATCTGTATTCTGGCCCCAATTGTATAATGAATCAACAGAGATATTTGAGAAACGAGTATTGAAAGAATTAAAAAAAATTGGCAAAACACAAACCCCAGTTTAATAGCAATCTCACTAAAAAACAACAAATAGCTATCAAAGAATTGCAGGACAACAGGCCGATAGTTATTAAAAAAGCAGACAAAGGAGGGAACGTAGTTGTATGGCCTCTTACCATGTACCTAGAAGAGGGAATACGACAATTGAATGATGAGGATAGTTATGTGAAAAGTGACAGACGATGCTATGAAAAGAGTAATGATACATATAAAAAGCATTTGGAAAATTGGAAAAGTGAAAATTTGATCACTAGTGATGAGTACAAGTATTTATACTGTAAATATCCTAAACTATCAGCAATGTACTTAATACCTAAAGTACATAAAGATAAAGATGTTCCACCAGGAAATCCGATTGTTTCTTCCATAGGAAGTATGTTTGAAAACACCTCGAAATATATTGACCATTTTCTAAGGCCGTATGTACAAGCATTGCCTTCGTATGTAAAAGATACGGATGTAATTGGGGAACCAGACTTGTTACTATTAACACTTGACGTTAATAGCCTGTATACCTGCATAGCTCATGAATTAGGCCTAGAAGCCTGCAGATATTATTTAAAAGATCGACCTAAGTGTTATCTCATGCACACAGAGATGTTACTTAACATGATGTCAACTTGCCTCAAAAATATTTTTTTCATTTTTGATCATGTGATATACTGCCAGGCCCAGGGAACGGCGATGGGAACCTGCTTCGTCCCCAGCTATGAGGGTTTGTACCTAGGCTGGTGGGAGGAGCAGGTGGCGAAAAACATCAGTGCCTTTAACCATTAGGTCGTCCTCTGGGCCAGGTATATCGATGATATATTCTGCATTTGGAAGGGAGACGAAGTAGATACAGTTAAATTCGCAAATTCCCTCACTGAAAATAGTCTTAATCTAAAGTTCACGTGCACAATCGATAAAAATTCTATTGAGTTTTTAGATATGGAAGTAAAAACTAATGGGAATCGGCTGGAAAGTAAACTGTTCCGTAAAGCTCCAGCTGGGAACAGCATTTTGCATGCTGAAAGTTGTCACCCTTTAAATCTCATTAATAGTATACTCTATGGGGAACTACTAAGGGCTAGAAGAAATTGTACCTCGGAAACTGCATTTGCAGAAGAGATGAACATAATGAGAGGCAGGTTTGAAGCGAGAGGCTACTCTCATAAGGTAATCCGAAAGGCATGTGATAAAGTCATGAAAATGAAAAGAGAGGAACTTCTTAAAACCAAAGCTGACGTTGAAGTGGAGGATGAGTCTATAAGATTCATCACCACGTTCAGTCATCAGGCAGGAGATGTCAGAAAGTGTTTAAATACATTTTGGAAGGTGTTACGTATGGATGACACCTTCGTGAAATTTATTGATAGTTACCCGAAAGTTACATTTCAACGATGTCCAGCTTTAAAAGATGTATTGTGCAGAAACATTTTAATACCTGAAAATGAAACTAGATCCAATATTCAGGGATTTTATACTTGTACATCATGCAAAGCATGCAGGAACAGTTTCAACTGTAAACAGATAGTCTTATCTAAAACCATGAAACCGTTCATCATAACAAGACATTTAAACTGTAAATCTGATTTTTGTGTGTACGCACTTATATGCCCTTGCCAGTTGGTATATATTGGCAGTACCATTAATCAAGTCAAATTGCGCATTTTAGAACACATCCGTGCCATAACGAATGAGGACAGGCAATACCCCATTGCCCGGCATTTTAAAGAATGCCACAATAAAGATACAAGTTTGCTGAGATATTGTGCCCTCGATAGAATTGCCATCTCTGAGAGAGGAGGAAACAGGATACAAGAGTTGCTTAGATTAGAATCACGTTTGATAATAAAGTACGAAAACATGTATCCGGGGGGCATCAACAAAGATGAGGAGCTATCAGTTCATCTCGGCTGAGATAGCTAAAACCTGACCAGTAAAATGTAATGATTCTTCATACAATGAATTTAATTTCGTAGTGTTGCCACTTGTACATGATGTTTGTGTTGTTTTTAACAGTAGGTAAGTGGCCATTTTATTGATGGGTGCACTTGATTTTATTTTGTAGGAGACAGAGCATATGCCTTGTTGTGAAGAATTGCAGAATTAAGCCACATGAAATGGTATTATTGAATGAACTGGAAATACGTATTTTTTGGATATTGGCCCACAGGGGCTAGACTGTAATGAGCAGCCAACATTGAGGTAGTGGTTGCGATTATTTACCCACTTGGGTAGAATTGCTAAACACAACATGATAAGTTGATTTGGAGCACTATCGTGATTTACAAGTTGTGTTATTTGCTCATTTGAATATATTATGGACTGAATTTTACTTTATCATGTGTGAAACCATAATTTTGTTTTCGTCATTTTTTAAATGATTTAAGTTGTGGCTTATATGCTTAGACTAAGGATATTATCAAAACAGATATCATCCAGTACAAGATAACCATTTCAAAATGGTGGTGTAAGTAGTCACACAATCAAGGCAGCAATGTAGTCCTTTGTTTGTATTATCAACATTTTTTGCACTATATCACATGATACACTTAAACGTCTGGTTGACCCGTGACCAAGGAACTTTGGTTCCGAAACGCGTCGGGCAGTGTTTGCCATTGCTTTAAAATTAAATAAAGCACGCTGATTGAAACAAATTGGGGTTTGGAGCAATCTTTGAAAACAAAGGATTAATTGTTTGCTGGATTTAAGGGTCGACCTTGCCGGCAGCCCGCCACCGCTAAGAGGCAGAGGTTAACTGCGAAGGAAGGTTTGAATTATATATAGATATATTTACACACAAACAAAGTTCCCCTTGCGGTGGAGGCACACTCAGGATCGTCACTCAGGTCTCATGTGCATAGCCCCTTAGAATTTGCTGCCGACACGTTTCAAGCATTACACCCTTCCTCATGGGCAGCCTGTGAAGCAAAAGAATGGCAGTTAACAACCGGCATTTTCCCTCGTTAGTTTTTATTCTTTCTTGATTCAATAATTCTGGTGCATTCTGGGGCTGGTAGTTGTAATAAGATACCACCAAAACATTTCAAGCTTTTAAAAAACAATCACTCGGGGAAACAAAATCTCACATGAGAAATGCAATTGCAATACCAAGCATCTCCCGCTTCGCCTCGCTGCTCGAGCTCCAGCGGCAGCAAACCCACGGAGTTCATGTGGTGGTGCCATCCATGACCCAGGGCGGTCACTCAAATATACAAATATCCACTTGCTGTGGAGGCACACTCAGGATCGTTGCTCAGGTCTCATGTACATAGCCCCTTAGAATTTGCTGCCGACGCGTTTCAAGCATTACGCCCTTCCTCATGGGCAGCCTGTGAAGCAAAAGAATGGAGGTAAACAACCAGCGTTTTCCCTCGCTAGTTTTTATCATTCCTTGATTCAATAATCCTGCTGCATTCTGGGGCTGGTAGTTGTAATAGGATACCGCAAAACCATTTCAAGCTTTTAAAAAACAATCAATAATCGGGGAAACAAAATGTGACATGAGAAATGCAATTGCAATACCAGGCATCTCCCGCTTCGCCTCGCCGCTCGAGCTCCAGTGGCAGCGAACCCACAGAGTTCATGTGGTGGTACCATCCGTGACCCGGGGCGGTCACTCAAATATACAAACAAAGTTCCCCTTGCGGTGGAGGCACACTCAGGATCGCCGCTCAGGTCTCATGTACATAGCCCCTTAGAATTTGCTGCAGACGCGTTTCAAGCATTACGCCCTTCCTCATGGGCAGCCTGTGAAGCAAAAGAATGGAGGTAAACAACCAGCGTTTTCCCTCGCTAGTTTTTATCATTCCTTGATTCAATAATCCTGCTGCATTCTGGGGCTGGTAGTTGTAATAGGATACCGCAAAACCATTTCAAGCTTTTAAAAAACAATCAATAATCGGGGAAACAAAATGTGACATGAGAAATGCCATTGCAATACCAGGCATCTCCCGCTTCGCCTCGCCGCTCGAGCTCCAGTGGCAGCGAACCCACAGAGTTCATGTGGTGGTACCATCCGTGACCCGGGGCGGTCACTCAAATATACAAACAAAGTTCCCCTTGCGGTGGAGGCACACTCAGGATCGCCGCTCAGGTCTCATGTACATAGCCCCTTAGAATTTGCTGCAGACGCGTTTCAAGCATTACGCCCTTTCTCATGGTAACCTTTGAAGCAAAAGAATAGCGATCAGCAACCAGCGTTTTCCCTCGTTAGTTTTTATTATTCCTTGATTTAATAATTCTGGTGCCTTCTGGGGCTGGTAGTTGTAGTAGGGTACCGCCAAACCATTTCAAGCTTTTAAAAAACAATCAATAATCGGGGAAACAAAATGTCACATGAGAAATGTAATTGCAATACCAGGCATCTCCCGCTTCGCCTCGCCGCTCGAGCTCCAGCAGCAGCGAACCCACAGAGTTCATATGGTGGTGCCATCCGTGACCCGGGGCGGTCACTCAAATATACAAACAAAGTTCCCCTTGCGTGGAGGCACACTCAGGATCGTCGCTCAGGTCTTATGTACATAGCCCCTTAGAATTTGCTGACTACGCGTATCAAGCTTTATTATATATATATATATTATATATATATGCATACATACATACATATATATACATGCATGCATACATGCATACATACATATGTATATATATACATACAGATATGTATATATTTATATATATATTATTTTTTTTTCCACACACAAAAAATAGGTGACAGGAATGTTATAGTTAGGCTCAGATTTCACTTGTACAAAACCAGTGAAGTGCAGCAGTTATAGTTACCTGAGCTAACTATAACTTATGGCCCCCTCAATGCACTGCTTATGACCTCACATACTACATGACTCATTACATGGTCAGTGACATCACTGATGACATCTCAAATGACAGCACTGATAACATTATCTAGTGAAATTGAGTGTTTTGTAAATGTTTATGTGTTAAACATATTTACTAAGAGACTACAAGAGTTAGTCCTCTTAGGATACAAAACAAATCTTACAATGCAAAGTGAGAAAAGTTACTTTGGAAGCTACCATTGTAAAGCCTCTGACTGGATAAGCAGGTTCTTGATTTGACATTTTCCTGGCATTTCAATAGGCCCACAGGACTGTGCTTACCGCATATTCGAACTCTTTCTGGATGGTAACCTCACTAGTACATAGCCTTTAAAAAGTCCCCATGCTGGGACGAAACACGTGTCGGCTGGAATCATCTGTCGATCAACACTGTAAAAACATCTGCAATGTCTGCTGTATTGTTGAAATCATGATGTTGGCATGTTCCTAGCTTGTGCACAAAACATTATCACTAAATAAAGGAATCTTTTCCAATATAACATCGAGAAGTTTTAGTTGTATCATCTGAATATCTATCCCAGTTACTACTGTATCTGGCTTGAAAATATAGTTATATAATCACTTGCACCTAGTCCTAAATGTAAAAAAAAGCAAAAGCATATCCTAAGAGTGCCATGCTAATTTCTCTTGCTACATGGGTGTGAGCAGAGAGTTTCTCTGATCCAGACATACACATCTTGGCGACAGCTGTGTTGTAGTGTACTGAGCACCATTATTCTGCCACTTCTCTGAATTGCAGAGATGTGCGACGGTTGTATAATTGTTGTGTTGTTTGTATTCTAACTATAACTTACACCCCCGCAATGCACTGCTTATAACCTCACATATTACATGACTCATGACATGGTCAGTGACCTCAGAGATGACATCATTCAGTGATCGTGTGTGTCATTTGTAAAAGTCTGAGTGTTAAACATATATACTAAGGCACTATAAAAGTTAAATTAGTATACTTTGTGTACTGCTAATGAGTGATACTGTTTCTAACATATATTATGTGTTATGTGAGTAGCTGTGTGACTGTGTGTGTTTGTGAGTGGGAGTGTACCTGACAGAACTTTAACTTCCACCACCGCAATGCACTGCTTATGACCTCACATATTACATCATTCATGATATGGTCAGTGACATCACTGATGACATCGCTGTTGACATCATCCAGTGAGCATATGTGTTTTCTGAGAATGTATGAGTGTTAAACATATACCCTAAGCTACTACAAATGTTTCATTAGTGTGCTAGGTGAACTACTGAGTGATACTAATTTTAACAGATGATATGTGATTGGTTGTGTGTATTCATGTGTGAGTGGCTATATGGGTGTGTGAGTGGCTGTATGGCTGTATAAGTGGGTGTATGAGAAGCTGTGTGGGTGAGTGAGTGACTGTGGGTTGGTCTGCACTGGTGAGTGAGTGGGTGGGTGTGTCAGTGGCTGTATGGTTGAGTGAGTGACTGTATGGGTGATTCAGTGGGTGTCTGAATGACTATATGAGTGAGTGACTGGGTGAATAAGTGTATATGGGTAAGTGAGTGGCTCTTTAAGTGGGAATTTGGTTATGAGACTTGGTATGTTAGTGGCTGCATTGGAGAGTTTGTGTCTGTGTTAATGGCTGTATGGGTGAGTGAGCAGATGTGTGAGCACTTGTATGGATGTGTGAATGGATATGTAAGTGGTTGTGTGGGTGTGTGAGTGAGTGTGTGATTGGTTTTCTGAGTGAGTGAATAGCTGTGTTGAGAGACTGTAAGGGTGAGTGGGTGTGTGAGAGGCTGTATAAGTGAATAAGTGGGTGTGTAGTAGCTGTATGGATTAGTGTGTGACTGTGTGAGTGGCTGTATGGGTGAGTGACTAGTTGTATGAGTAGCTGTATGGGTGAATGAGTGGTTTTGTGAGCAGCTGTGTGAGTCAGTGAGTGGGTGTGCGAGTGGCTCTATGGATGAGTAAGTGGATGTACAAGTAATTGTGTGGGTCTGGGAATGGGCATGTGACTGGTTGGCTGGGTGTCTGAGTGGGTGTACAAGATGTTGCATGGGCTTGTGAGTGGGTGTGTGAGTGGTTGTGTGAATTATATAATCCATGATGTCATCAGAGATGTTGTGTGAGATGTCATCAGTGATGTCATGAGTGATGTCACTGACCATGTCATGAGTGATGTTATATGTGAGGTCATTAGCAGTGCATAAGTTATAGTAAGCTCAGGTAACTATAACTGCTGAATTTCACTGGTATTGTACAAGTGAAATATGAGCCTAACTATAGCATCCCCGTAACCTTTGTTTTTTTCAGTGAATTTCTAAGGTGTTTTTAATTCTATTTCCAAACTATAACAACCCTGTAACCTTTGCTGTTTTAAATTAATTTCTACGTTTTTTCACATTCTATTTCCTAACTACAATGTCCCTGTGACATCAGTTTTTTTTTCGGTGTTAATTTCTATAGTTTTTTAACTAGTAGTTGTGTTTGTAGAGCGCTGGAGAAAAGGGTCGAGCGTCCAACCAGCTTTCAGCAATCCTGCTGTGTCGGACTTACTGTAGGTAATAGGAGGGCTTCTAGGTCCCCAGGAACCCTCTGCTTTCAAGAGGACTTCATCCCCCAACCAGTAGTGTGCCAGGAGGCGCATTTGCTGAGTAAGGGAGAAAGAGGGCATGGCCTTCAAAGGCCTCTCAGCAATACTGCTGTGGGGGACTTACTGGAGGTAACAGGAAGGCTTGTCCCCAAGGACACTCTAGAGCCAAGAAGACTTCATCTCCAAGCCAGTAGTGCACCAGGAGGTGAGCTTGCAGAGTGGTGGAGAAAGTGGTTGTGGCCTACACAGTCCTCTCAGCAATCGAGTTGAGGAGAAACTTACTGGACGTAACAGGCGGGCTTGTTGGCCCCCCAAGGACCCTCAGCATCCAAAGTGACTACATCCCCCAAACAACAGTGTGCCAGGAGTCACATTTGCAGAGTGGTTGAGGAAAGGGGAATGGCCTCCGAAGACCTCTCAGCAATCCCTCTGTGTGGGACTTAATGGAGGTAACAGGAGGGCTTGTTGGCCCCAAGGACCCTCTGGAGCCAAGGGGACTTCATACCCCCCACCAGCAGTATGCCAGGAAGCATGTTTGCGGTGTGGTGGAGAAAGGGGGCATGGTCTCTGAAATCCTCTCAGCAATCCTGCTGTTTGGAACTTACTGAAGGTAACAGGAGGGCTTGTTGGTGCCAAGGACCCTCTGTAGCCAAGGGGACTTCAACCCCCAACCAGTTGTGCACCAGGAGACACATTTGCAGACTGTTGGTGAAAGGGGGTGGGGCCTCTGGCCCCCCCTTCCCTGGGCTAATTTCCGCCTGGGGACCCCATCCTTAGGGGCCAGGCCATTTTTGAATGGGTGAGCGGGCTGCAAGGTCCCCCTTCCCAGGCCAATTTCGGCCCTTTTATCTCATCTCCCAGCCTTTTTTTAACTTTAAGTGAAGAGAGGGCTGAGCGGCCACCCTCTCCTATCAAATTAGGCTTCGGGACCCATCCCCTGGGACATGGTCTCTTTTTTTTTTATTTTTTAAATAAATAAGGGGAGGGGAGCCATGCAGCCCCTCTCTTGGTCCGATTTTGGCCCCTGGGACCCATCCCCCAGGGCGCGGAGGACCTTTCTGCGCAAAAACAGTCCTGAGAGGCGTTTTCCTCTTTCTATATGTGCAGTAGAATGCAGCACGCATGTAAAGAGGAAACAACAAAGAGAAATAAAGTATTGGCGCTGCCCCAAGTTCATGTAATTAAGTAAATCTGGGGCAACGTCAAAATCCATGGGTGCTGCGTGGGAAAATCCACTGTAATGCCCAGGGAGCACCTCCTTGACATAGAGTAAGGAAAGGCAGAGACTTGCGCTGCTTTGCCTTACTCCTTATCTGTGAGGCCATGCTAAGCCTCAGAGAGTGGCTTTGCGTCACCTAATAGATATGATTTAGAGGCTCGCACCGTCACAGCGTCAAAAAATGTGACGCTCCGGGTGGGCAAACCTCTCATAAATAAGCCACTTAATAATTGTATTGGGCGGCTATATGTTGGACTTATTTCAGAAAGCAAGGCAGCCAAAAGAAATTCATTTTTAAGTCTGGTGCTAGCCAAAACCTTCAGTTTCTACTAAAATGATATGTATTATGGACTTATAGGGACTTTCACACGGACCTGTTCATTTATTGGTCTGTTATTGTGTTGTTCACATTGTTCTTCTTCCCTCTACAGCATTCAAATAAGGCCAAGTTATGATAGTCATTGGATAGTTTCACTGTGAGTATTTCCCTTATGCACTAGGGACTATGATAGCAATGTGGGCTTTTTGAGAGCAATAAATAATTGTTTAGATTCATGAGGGCCTAGCAAAACATTTTTGCAAAAAACATGCAAAATGAAACAAGCATTGACAAAGCCAAAAAGCTGGCATCATCGTCTGACCTGCTAGCTTTGCCAATGCTTTTTCTCTGTATTTCCACCTTGCTGCGCTGCGCCGTATGCACCGTATTTACCATTATATAACACATTCCTGCCCTTTACTAGCACCGGCGAACTTTTGGCTGCCTAGTGCCAATGCAGGCACCCATGTGTCATTATGCAAAGGTGCCTGCATTATATGCAGGATTGTTATTGTGCAGGATGGTACATCTTACTGCACAAAACAAATCCTGAGAGGAATTTCCTATCTGTGTTGCAGAATGCAGCACAAATAGAAAGAGTAATTTGCGCTGTCTTGCACTACTAGAGATTTACCAAACCATCCAGGGCCACGCAAAGTAGCCATGTGTGACTTGATAAATCTCACTTAGGTTTTGTATTGCCCTCGCGACCCCTGCGTGGTACAAGATCGACGCAAAACCTTGGTAAATATGACCCCTAGTCTCCTAAAAGTTGTTGATTCCTATATGCAGGCATTTATTTAAAGAAGTATTTTCATAGCTAATTTAAATATTATCATATTCTCATGTTTACATCGTGGCGGACCGCCACAATGTAAACATGAGGGATTGACCCGGGACTGTGACTGCACAAACAGAATAGAAATATCACCACAAATACTGTGTATTTGAAGATTGACCAAATTTTAAATGTGATCAAAGGAACTAATCAAGATGTATTAATGAATTAAGAAGCCTTGAGAAAGCCCTGGTCCAATTGACTGCTGAAGGCGAAACACATGTCGGCTGGTGCAGTTCTAGCAATTTATTTTAAAGAATATCTTGAAAAGCAAGGATGTAACCTTCTGTGTTGAATTATGAAAAGAGCATACAAAAAAGAATTTAAAAAAACAGCTCTTCTTAAAAAAGAATTGGGATTATTTCTTTTTCACTTAGACATAAAAAGGACGATGATAAGTGGTGCAAGCCCAGAGCGCAGTGTCCTGTTTTGTTTGTATTGCATGAATTTAGCACGTAGATATAGTGTTTTAGGAGGCTCAGTGGACAATACAAAGTGTCTTTAACATTGCTCTTCTTGCTATAAATAGCCAGGGGAGTGATTGCAAAACTGGAGTTATGCGTTCGCTTGGGTGAAGGTGAAGAACAAGTCTTACAGCAACATTTTGGATGATTTGTATTTTGAGTATGATGAATACAGGTTTGTCAATATAAAGGATGATGATATAGTTAATCTTAGAGATTGCACATGAGGATGACTTGCAGTTTCTCTTGGTATCAAAGATATAGGAGAATACTACATAATGTTTTCAATGTATAGAAGGTACTCTGTTTGACGTTATTAACATGTAGTATCAAATATAGCACTGAATCCATGGTTACCCTTAGGCTTCCGACTCCTATTGATATTGTTGGAGGGGCCTCATGTTCCTTATGCCATATGGTGGTAGGCTTGTGTTTTAGCCATTGTCCGCAGGTCGTCATCAATGTAATTGTGGTATTTATCCTTAGATCATTTTAGATAGATATTCATCAGCCATGTTCTCATCAATCATCATGTTTTTGCTACAAGCCTGTTTTATTGAAAATACAGATCAAAACAATACAACAATCAAAATATTATGATGAGGAAGAAAGTAGAAAAAAGAGAAAAAAAGACCAGGGAAGGAGAGGAAAGGGAAGGGCGCATCATTTTTTTGAGTTTCAAAACCTTTATTGAAGGCTAGAGTTATTGAACACAGCGTAGTGCCTACATCCCTGAACGGGCCGGCAGCGCAAGATGAGATCATGCAGTATAGGTGGGGGAAATTTACACAGCAAGCTGCCTACAACCGCTTTGTGCCGGCCGCGTCAAGTAGGACATATTAGGCAAGTAACTATCAACTTTGTGGTTCCTCCAGCTTTGCACTAGCAGATATATGAAACAGTGGAGTAACGACTAATGTCTGTAACGGACGAACAAAGCTCCCCCCCACTCCCTCTGGCACATCAAAAATATGACTAACAGATCGAAAGCAGTTTGACTTCTGATAAGCACACATGTTAAAATGACAAAATGATCCGAGACCAATTGCATCAGGTATCCCTAGCAAAGAAATGGGAGTGCATGACATCTTACAAAACAGGGTGGCTCAATAGATATAATGTAAGCAGGACCCAGAAGTCCTTAGGCCGGGACGATTCCGGTAGCTCTTCAGCATAGATCTCCAAGGAAAGGGCGCATTATTAACAGCTCCAGCAAATGAAAACACAAAAGACAAAGCAATGGCGCATTACAAATCTGACATATATAGAAGGACATTACTCTGGGAGATAAAAAGGCCATCCAACATATGAGGAGGGACTAGGTGGTGATGGGACCCTTTAGGAGGAAGGAGCTACGTGAAGTGTAGGCGGGGTGAACGAAATGTCCCACAGCAAGAAACAGAGCACCTGTGAATGAAGTAGCCCAGTGTGGAGAAGGACCCGAGGGAAGTCATGGCAATGCACAGGGTCAGTACCATGCAGAGGGTAGATTAAGCAGTATCCCTATTGGACCCCCAGAGTCTGTCTACGTCGGAGAGGAGTATGTTGTCCTCAAAGTGGTGTAAAGCCCAAGGCCTCGGGGCTGGAGATGGGTGTGATCTAGCTTGCAAAAATAATCTACCAATGGTTGCCAAGTTTTCGTGAATTTAGTGTTGCGGAACTGAAGCCGCGCCGTGGGTAGCTCCATTGCCATGGTATGCCACAAACGAGTGAACCAAACATTCACTGGGGGAGCTGCAGCCTTCTTCCAGTATAATGCTATTGTTTGTTTAGTTGTGCCAAGCATGTGTAGAATTAGGTGCCAGTCCTTGTGCGTTATGGCAAGTAGTTTTGCAGGTTTGAGGCCTAAGATGAGTGTGGTTGGGGTTTCGGGCAGTGGGTAGCTAATCACCTGCTTAATGTGGCTAAGGACCTCTTTCCAGTAAGCGGTCAATAGCGGACAATGCCACCAAATGTGGAGAAAGTCCCCAGTAGCGCTCGTACAGTGCCAGCCAACAGGGGAGGAATTGGGAAACTTTTTGTGCAACTTATGGGGAATGTAATACCATTGTGTCATGACTTTATATGCGGATTCCCTCTGAGAAATACTGCCGAAAAACCTCGGGATATCGCGCCATAAGTACTCCCACTGTTTAGGTGTGATTTCATCAGAGGTGCCGGACTGCCATTGTGACTGATACGTATGAGGGGTAGGTCAGGACATGTTGAAGGACTTGATATGTGCGAGATATCAGACCCCTGGATTCATCATATGAACACACCAGCCATTCGAAGGGAGTGAAAGGACGAGTGGCTCCCTGAGTGGAAGACGACGCCTGTACCCAGTGTCGAAGTTGGAGATATTGTAATCTAGCCCCCTCGGAGAGCTAGAATTCCTGTTTGCATTGTTCAAAGGATTTAAGGGTGTCTCCCTCTTAAAGGTCCCAGAGTGTCCGGCACCCCCCTTCTGACCTGGCCTGGAAAGAGTGTGGATGTAGAGTAGGTGGAAAGTGTGAGTTGCGAGCAATGGGAGTGTGAGGTGACGGGAAGGAAGTGAGGCACCTGGATAGCGCCAACTTGTCCCAAATATCCAACATAGTTTTTGTTGGTATGGTCATATAAGCGCTGCATGGTCGGGCCTCCCGTGAAAGCCAGGCAAGATCCCATATGGGTCGGCAAGCCACCACCCTATCCATATGGAACCAAAACTTCTTGCTCTCTCGCGCAACCCATTCCGAAATAAAATGGAGACATGAGGCCCAGTAACACTCCAGTAAGTTGGGACAAGCCAATCCCCCCCGTCCCGAGGTAGCATAAGTATTTTATTAGAAAAGCGTGGCCGCTGCCCTCCCCAGATAAAGTTTGTAAGCCCGCGCTGGAGGTTCTGGATTGGGTGTTGCGGAAAAGGCGTGGGCAGAGTCTGGAATAAATATAATATTTTCGGCAGCACCGACATTTTAACCACGTTCAGACGCCCCAGCCATGAGATAGGGAGAGATTTCCACGTTCGCAGATCCTCCAAAGCGCCCATTTTACATTCCTGCAAATTGGCTTGTGACCACGTGTTAAGATTAGAGGTTAAATTAAGGCCAAGGTGCCGAATGCAGTGTGAGACCCATTGATATGGGACAAGGGACTGAAGCACAGGAATCTCGGATACAGGGATTGTAAGATTTAATGCCCATGATTTTGCATGATTGATTTTAAGACCTGAGGCAATTTCAAAAGACTGAAGCAATGTATGAAGGGCGGGCAAAGAGGAACGTGGTCGTGACAATGTAAGAAGGAGATCGTCCGCGAACAAGGCGATTTTGTGGTCCACTCCTCCATGAACAATGCCTGTAATGTCAGGGTATTGGTGGATCAGGATGGCAAGAGGTTCTACGACAAGCACAAATAGCAGTGGAGATAAAGGGCATCCCTGCTGGGTGTCCCTGTAAGCATGGATAGGACCCGTATGTTGGCCATTAACCCGGACCTGGGCTTGAGGTGAAAGGTAAGGTGCCATGATCCTGGCAATCATCTGAGGTCCCAGCCCTATCTTATGTAAGATGGCCCGTAAGAAGGCCCAGCCCACTCAGTCAAATGCTTTTTCAGCATCGAGTGACAATTAGCATGAGGGTATGTTCCAGTGGTGGGCCTTCCCGACTAAGTGAGCAATACGCCGCACATTATCCGCGCCCTGCCGTTGACGAATAAAGCCAACCTGATCAGGCTTGATAAGCCCGGGCAGATGTGGATCAAGACGCTTGGCCATAATTTTAGTGTAGATTTTGAGATCCGTGTTTAAAAGCGTGATGGGGGAAAGAGGAGCACACCATGGGATCCTTCCCTGGTTTAGGGAGCAGTGCGATCTCGGCCAATGCCATAGAATTGGAGGGGCCTCCAGCATCAGAAAAGGAATTAAAAAGGCGGAGCAGATATTCTCGTATCTGTGGGAGAAAAGTGCGATAGAAAGAGATGGGGAGACCATCCGGGCACGGAGATTTATCGATGGGTAGGTCCTTCAGTGAACCAGTAAGTTTGTCAAGCGTAAGTGGATCTTCAAGAAGTGGCGCTTGATGCTCATCGATCGGAGTCCATCTGCATTCCCCCAGGACTGCTTGAATCTGATCCGAATTAGGAGGCTTCCGTACGTAAAGAGAAGTGTAATAATCGTGGAAGGCTTTTAGTTTTGCGGTTTCTGTGGTAGCCCATGTGCCATCATCTAATTTAATTTTTGCAATGTTAGCCTTTACTGCCTGCTTCCGAAGGCGACATGCTAGGACTGTTCCCACCTTGTACCCCCCTTCATAGTATCGTTGCTTTAATGCCAATAGGGCTTGTTCTCACTTTTAGTCCTATGAGCCCGTAGCTGGCCACGAAGCATAGCCAGGCGTCACTTAGTAAGTATGATGTTCCTGGTCTAGTTTTTCCAGCGTTTTGCTTTCCCTGGACAAGTTGTCCTCGAACAGATTAGCCTCCCAAGCCCAAGCTATCGCAATGGAGGTAATGTACCCCAAATTGTGGCCTTAAAGGTGTCCCAAACCACAGGGAAAGGTGTTTCTGGTAGATCATTGGACGAAAAATAGGACAGGATAGCATCACAGATCTCGGCAACATTCACTGGGACATTGGGGGGAAGCCTCCAGCGAGGGAAGTGACGCGAGTGAGGTGTGCCATCGTGTAGCAGAAGCTCCACATGTGCATGGCCCGAAATGGAAATATCGAACATAGAAGCCGAAAGGACATCATGGAACCAGGGAGTGGGGAACAAATAGATAATCAATGCGGGAGTAGGAGCGATGGACATGGGAATAATAAGAATAATCTTGTGTAGCAGGGGAGTGATAATGCCAAAAATCTAGCAGTCCCAATTCAGTAAACTGTGTCTTCAAAGAAGCAGACCTGGCCCCAGCCCTATGAAACGTACCAGTACAACGGTCTAATCCCGCATCCCACACCAGATTGAAGTCACCCCCCAAAATGAGCTGATGATCGTCATGTGTTATCTGTTCCCATAGGAGTTCCCTGATGAAGAGATCCTGTGCTTGATTGGGAGCATAAATATTGCAGAGAGTGAATGTCTGTACCCCAACCCGGACCTCTAATTTAAGAAATCTGCCATCTTTGCCATGGATCACTCTGGCAGCCCACTGTGGGATTCTTGCCCTGCAGAGAACAGCCACCCCAGCCGTTTTTGTAGCCGCAGATGCCCAGCATTGAAAGGGAGATTTAGGGTGGGCCATACAAGAAGTATCCGCCTTTAGCAGATGAGTCTCCTGTAAGAAGATAATGTCTGGGTTCTGTTGCGCCAAATTTGACAACGTTTGTTAGGCGAGTTAAGACCCTTTACATTAGGGGAAAGGAGTTTCAAATAGGGTGCAGAAGTCATGGTAAAAGCTGATTGCATCCAAATGCCATCAAATGTGGTGAGACCAAGATATGGCCCAGAGCCCCCCGTTCTCCCCCATCAAACCTCCAAGAAAAGTGGACACAGCCAGAATGCATCTCAATACCCAGCATTATATAGGAGGAAGTCAATACACAAAGTAACAGCCTTCCGCAGAGAAATGTCACGCTCCCAGTAGCGAGGCCCTCCCTCCCTCCAGACAGGGGAAAAAGGGAAAGGAGAGGAAAGGAAAGGAAAGGAAAGGAGAAAGAAAGGAAAAAGGAAAGCAAAGTTTCGAGATTCAACAATGGCCAACATGGCCAACAAGTCCTATTCCAGTCTAGGCTCAATAGCACAAGCCATCCCAGAGATGTCACTCTCTTAGGAATAGAGAGGGGGGCGAGTCTCGGGAAATCAGCACCGCTGTTAGGGGTCGCACACCGGCACCGCTGCCACACTATAGTCAGGGCGAGAAAAGAATAAACAGGGAGCATGGGAGCCCAACCCCGCCTCCGCAGGGAACTGCTGGTGGCAAAGACAATGACCCTTTAAAACATGGGTGATCGTTCAGTTCTGCTTTGACTGTGAACAGGAGGGAGACGTCCCTCCATTCAGGGAGCGAAGATGTTGGATAATGTCCTGTTTGGCCTGAGAGGAGGACCGCTCCACACGCTTAGACAGCCGGCGTAGTTTGAGTGCTTTAGCCCATTGTGGCTTTGCAGGTTCTCGATCCAAAGGGGGCAAAGGTGAAGGGCTAGGCAACGGAGAGGAGGTCGGGAGGCGGAACAATTGAGAGGCCTCCTGAAGGGATCGCAGCACCCGGCGTTTGGATTGCCATTGAAAGATAAGTGCAAAGGGATGGCCCCACTGGTACTGAATGCCCAGCTCACGAAGCTTGTCAGTGATGGGTTTGAAGTCCCTGCAGCCACGAAGCCTGGTGGGAGCAAGATCCTGGAAGAGCTGAATGGTGGAACCCTTGTAGGTTAACTTCGATTTGGAACGTGCTGCCTTTAAGATGGCCACCTTCTCTGTGAAAAACTGGACCCTGGTTAATATTTCGGGAACCACACCAGAGCGCCCAGAGGGTACAGCCACACGGTGAGCCCTGTCAAGCGCAGGTGGAGAGGCATCGTCATCCCCTCTGATCTCATGGAGCAACTCCGCAACAAAAGTCACAATGTCAGAGCCCTCTGCCCTCGTCGGAACAGCCCTCAGGCACAAGTTACTACAGTGGCTAAGGTTTTCTAAGAACTCCTGCTTAATTTGGAGCTCAATATGTTGTTCCTCCAGGAGGGCCAATCGTTGCCAAAGTTGCTCTTGATCTACCATGCAAGCATCAACCGTCTTCTCGAGATCGTCCACTCTCCCTCCAATATCTGTTTCATCTCTCCTGAGTTCCTTGATGAAGGTTTGAAACTCGGTTCTAAGTGATCCAATTTTGGACTTAATTTCCTGCAAAAAGTTGGCCATGAAGGATTGAGTGAGAGGATCGGAGGGGCCCTCTGTCAAAAATTGCCATAGCCACAGAGGGTGCAGAACCAGATTTGTTCCACAGAGCTGGCACAGGATTGTCTCTCGGGCATGAACGATTTCTTTCCCAGCTTTAGAGCGTGGCATGACCCCTCAAATACAAAGAGCCAGGATGGAGGAATAAAGCAGGAGGCTGAGCACATCCCCCAGTAGAGATTTAGGAGCCGCCGTAGCATAGTTGAGCAGGGTGATCTGCCATGAAGGGGAGTGGGGCAGCAGCTTCTCCCTGCAGTGTCCAAGGCCCCCTCTAGCTCCCCCCTTTCGAGCTGAATGAAAGACCAAAAGTCATGGAGAAGTGTGGCTCACTGGTTAGAGCAGGCAGACCCTGAAGCAGAGGTCAGACCCGGGACCGACGCGGCAGGGTCTTGAGCTCAAATGTCCATGGACTCGATAATTCTCGCTTCGGTGCCTGACCTAATCATGGGTTCACACTCTGCAACTCTGGGCATTAAGCTTGCTTAATCTCCACAACGACCCCCCGCGGCGGGATGCCTGGCTTTCACCTTGGGGATGCCTGTAGGGGCTATCTCACAGGGAAAAGCCAGGACGGGTTCCCAAGACAAGCGCGGAGATACCCCTTCGGGGGTCGATTCAGGCGCTATATAAGAAACATAATAATATTAATAATAATAATAATAGACAGGATGGGGGGGGCGAGCCTCGTAGAACCCCAGCAGGTGTGAAAAATCCCCCAGCAATCATGTATGCAGCCCCACAGGGACAGGGGTCAGACACACAGCAGGGGGAGGGGCCCCCGGCGGGATTGCGCAGGGGATTGCACCACAGTAAAGCTCACACAGGGAGCCGGCGCTGTATCAGGCATACACTTCAAGTCTCCAGGGGGCCCCAGCGCATCTCAGTGGCCAGAACAAGGAAAGCAGATTCGGGAGTGCCCACAGCAGTCGTGCCCTGGCCAGAAGATGGGGGCTCCGGTAGGAGACAGGCACGGCCAAACAGAGTCTCAGGGCCTCAGGTGGTCACATCCGATAGGGGACGCTCTTCCAAAGAGTCCCTAGGGTAGGAGACCAGGGGGACAGCAGAACCAGTCCAGGGCCCACGTCCAGTATGCACCCTCAGCAGCAGGAGGTAGCGGGTCCCAGGAGAGAGGTCAGTCATTGATCGCCACTCACTTAACCTCACCCCTCTCCACAACAGGTGGCACAGCGTCGCAGAACCTCCAGGACACCAGCGGGGAGTGGAGAGTCAGCCAGGGGCTCCGCAGCACAATCTCCTGAACCGTGCGGAGAGGCACAAGATGGCGGTAGTCCCAGCACCCGCTGCGCGACACACCTCCTGCGCTCCAAGGTAGCGAGGGCAAGTCACTGCAGCTCCACTCCGATCCCCAGGTGGTCCAGTGAAGCTCCCCGGTGCGCCGCTTTGTACCAGAAGGGAACCCTCACTCGCCGGGTGCTCTCCCTAGTCGGAGGGAATCAAGATGGTGGCTGTGAGCTCCCGGACCAGGCCCCTACACCAAAGCTGCCAAGGACACAGCCACCAGCACCCAAAGAGGCGCGCCGGGTGTGCAGAGGATTCCCTGACACCTCCGATGCCCAGGCAGTCCAAGCAGTGTCACCGTTGATGCCCCGGTGCCGCAATAAATGCAGGCAGTGGGTGACCGGAGCTCCCTCGGCGTGCATCTCACTCCATGCGTAGCGAGAACACGCCCCCATCATCATGTTTTAAATTGTAGATATCTACCAGACCATCCCTTTTTAAAATAATTTGGGTGTCATCTGCATAGTTGTAACATGTAAAGTTGAATGATTTAGTCAGGTTTAGGAAGGGTGTTAAACAGATGTTGAATAATAGAGGGGATATGATGGATTCCTGAGGGACGCCACAGTGTTGTGTGTGTGAGATGATATAAAATGTGGTACCAACAATAGTTCTTAGTCACAGCTGAGAGGCCAATAATTCAATTGGATTTAGCGGATCTCCCTTCTAACTTATCACTCATGGTATGTCAAACAAGAATTTGCTGAGTAAATAGTTTGCACCAATGTATAGACATTGAGTCATGTTTTGAAGCCAGCAACTTTCATGGCCTTTCCTATTTGTGACACTTTTAAAGAGGGTAGAGGGGCACCCCACTATTATATAAGTTTAAATTAATTTACACTGAAATAAGTTATTGGTGTGCTACGGAGGCAAGCACGCTGTCCAAACATGCGATAAACATTGCATCTAAATTCAAGTTAATGAAAACTTGACCTCTGTGCACCGTAACCACTGCGTTTAGCAAAACGCTCTTTCACAAAGTTAACCAAACAAATTCGTCAATAACCTGTACAATTACTTACAAAAAACTCCACGATGAAATGCCAAGAAACATTGGCTCATATTTTCATAATGAATTCAACATTTATTCTGTTGCAAATCACAGATAAGTTGTTTATCCAAATTCATTCAAATGCAGTCCATAAAGCTGTCCTTTTTGATGCTGCCCGCCCAATGCATTTCGGGCCTACATGGCCCTTCTTCAGGGGATTAAATTCTGAAAACAATATAAATGATATTCATATTACATACAGCCTGCAGGGAAACAAACTATTTTTCATTATTCAAACAACATTAGTCAATGTCCGCGGAGTAACATATATAAATCATTCCTTATACATAATGTAAAGATTGCCTGTATATCTTATATAGTTCCCAAGCCAAACGGAAATTAAATAAATAGAAGAGGAAGAAACAACGAAGTTGAAATTAGTTGTTGTGTGGGGTCTTGGTCTAATAAGAGTTAAGTACTCGGATCAGTAATATGCTCTTCCACTTTTCGATTGTAAAAGGTCCTATCCATTATAACAATGGCACCTCCTTTGTCAGCTTTTTGTATGACAATGCTGGTATCATGAGTCAAAGATTTCAAGGTGTTGTATTCTTGTTTAGTGAAATTATTATTTCTGAATCTGTTGGCCTGTTAGAGCTCTCCCTAGAGGGAGGACTAGGGCTGCGAGCTACTACAGAGCAGCATTGAGTCTCTGCCTTTCCAGCGATATTAATTGTGATTTTTAGATCGTGTTTGTGATTGATGCACTTTTTACTCTAAGGGGGATTTATTCCTAGCATTAAGTGGGAACTGTTTTTAGGTACTCTGACACCCTACACACGCTACTCTCTTCGCTGACAGCCTCGCCCAGCCGTTTTTTACTCCCGGTTGAGGCGGCGGCGGGCGCCATCTTGGGTGTGGGCAGGGGCTGCGCTCTAGTCGCGCCGGCCTCCCGCCCTCCCAGATTATTTTAGCAGGGTTCTGTCAGCTGCTCGCTGCCTGTTAGAGCTCTCCCTAGAGGGAGGACTAGGGCTGCGAGCTACTACAGAGCAGCATTGAGTCTCTGCCTTTCCAGCGATATTAATTGTGATTTTTAGATCGTGTTTGTGATTGATGCACTTTTTACTCTAAGGGGGGTTTATTCCTAGCATTAAGTGGGAACTGTTTTTAGGTACTCTGACACCCTACACACGCTACTCTCTTCGCTGACAGCCTCGCCCAGCCGTTTTTTACTCCCGGTTGAGGCGGCGGCGGGCGCCATCTTGGGTGTGGGCAGGGGCTGCGCTCTAGTCGCGCCGGCCTCCCGCCCTCCCAGATTATTTTAGCAGGGTTCTGTCAGCTGCTCGCTGCCTGTTAGAGCTCTCCCTAGAGGGAGGACTAGGGCTGCGAGCTACTACAGAGCAGCATCATTGAGTCTCTGCCTTTCCAGCGATATTAATTGTGATTTTTAGATCGTGTTTGTGATTGATGCACTTTTTACTCTAAGAGGGGTTTATTCCTAGCATTAAGTGGGAACTGTTTTTAGGTACTCTGACACCCTACACACGCTACTCTCTTCGCTGACAGCCTCGCCCAGCCGTTTTTTACTCCCGGTTGAGGCGGCGGCGGGCGCCATCTTGGGTGTGGGCAGGGGCTGCGCTCTAGTCGCGCCGGCCTCCCACCCTCCTCATCACCTATAATATGTGTGTGGGGTTCAGACGGCGCAGCGGGCTGGCGCAGCGGGCGCGCCGGTCCGCGGCCGACCGTGGCCAGGGGCCCAGACCCCTACATCTCGGGGGTGCCGCGGGCAGTCCTACACAAGTAAGAGACTGCTGGACCTGTGTCCCGCTTCACTCACGATCTGTCGCCACTCGATGGAGCCACTTGACCTGGGTCCATGTCCTCATTGTACATTCAGAGGGAGGTGTCTTTTGTCTGCCGTCCCTGACCCTGAAGCGATTATTGCTAAAGGGGGGCTCTTAAATTGTAGGTCCTTCATCAAACATTCCCTTCAGTTGTGGGATCTCTTACTAGATGAGGACCTGCATATATTATTTCTAACTGAAACCTGGTTAGGAGAACATTCGGATCCAGATATAGTGGATACCATTCCGCCAGGCTATACCCTCCATAGACTTGATAGAGAAAAGGGAAGGGATGGTGGCATTGCCATCATTGTCAAACAACCTTTTGAGTGTGTTATAAAACCAGTAAAAATTGATAACTGCGAAGCGGGTGAATTTAACATCAAACTGACCCAACACGAGGCAATTACGGGCATCCTAATTTACAGACCTCCTGGCTCTCTGGGCAACTTCCGTAGTAGTTTACTGGAAGGGGCTACTCAATCTGCGATCAAACACAATAAAGTGTTGGTGTTGGGTGATCTGAACTTACATCTAGAGGATCCCCTACAAAAGGAGGCAGAGGACGTTCGTCTAGTCCTACAAGAACTACAACTGGACTTGATAAGTGTTGCAGCTACACATCAGAGGGGTCATTGTTTGGACCCTATCTTCGCGAGCTGGGACTTGATAAAGGCACTTACACCGTGTCAGCTCCCTTGGACAGACCACTTCCTGGTTCCTTTCCAATGTTTTTACCAACCAGTTAGGGCCATTGAGAATGGGTTGGGAAATATTATGAGACGGAAATGGAGACAATATTCTCAAGAAAACTTCATTTGCGCCATCCAGAAAGCGCAACTACCGCATGCTATGGACAGTGATCAGGCGAATAATGAATTTAATCAGCTTGTGATTGCAACCCTGGATGAGATAGCCCCCATGAGTAAGGGTAAAGCAAGGGAAGGCAGACAACGTACTGCCCCATGGTTCACTCCAGAACTCCAGCAAATCAAGTCTAATTGTAAAAAACTTGAAAGGTGCTGGAGAAGGAACCCGAGCGAACAAGGTAAAAACAGTTATAGCTTAGCACACAAAAGCTACCAGTACGCGGTGCGTAGAGCTAAAGCTAAATATTTCCAGACACGCATTGAGGCTGCCGAGAGCTCCTCATGCGAACTGTTTAAAATATACAAAGAAATATCTTTAGTCTCCAGCTCTAACACCCCCCTAAGGGCCACCGTGGAGGGATGCAATAGAGTCGCTAACTTTTTTTCCAACAAAGTTGAAGCCATTTATGCCTCCTTCACCCAACAACCAGATAAGGGCATGGATTTTATAGCAGGCAGTTCGCCTGTGGCCCCTGACTCCTCGTTGCAAACTTTCGAGGTACCCGCCGCTGACAGTCTAATAAAGATCTGTCGTAGTGTGAAGTCGGGTTCCCCCAACGACCCGGCACCGGCCTGGGTCATCTCAGAGGGCCTGGCAGCCCTGGAACCATACATCAGACATGTCTTGCAGACCTCCTTTTCCACGCAACGAGTCCCTGAGGAGTGGAAGAAGGCCATAGTACTGCCAATAAGGAAAAAACCGAATGTAAGCATGGAAGTGCTGGAAAACCTCAGACCTATCTCCTTATTGCCGTATGTGGCGAAAGTGGCTGAGAAGGTGGTCAATGCTCAGCTTACTGAGCACCTGGAGAGAGGGAACTTACTACATCCCTCACAATCCGGTTTTAGGGCGGGCTACTCTACGGAGACAGCTCTCTTACGGGCCTCTGAGACTTTAAGAGCTGGTGCGGATGCAGGACATACAATGGCCCTGATCATGCTCGACCTCAGCGCGGCTTTTGACACCGTAGCGCATTCCATCCTGCTACGGTGTCTGAGCGAAGCTGGGGTCGTGGGCCCTGCGCTGTACTGGTTACAGTCGTTTCTCACTGAAAGATGTTTCCAGGTACAGCAAGGGACATGTCGTTCGGTCGAGATGCCACTAGATCAGGGAGTGCCTCAGGGCTCAGCATTGAGCCCTACTCTTTTTAATCTTTACATGGCCTCCCTGGCGAAGGTTGTACAATCATTTGGGGTAGAATTGGTGTCTTACGCCGACGACACCCAGCTGCTGATTTCCCTATCACAGGACACCGCCAACACCCCCGCCAACTTTAAGTCCTGTATGCAGGCACTAGCTGAGTGGATGGACTCCCACTGCCTAAAACTCAATGGCTCTAAGACTGAGGTGTTGGTGGTGGGGGGAAAAAGCGAAAACTGGTCAGCCGAGTGGTGGCCTCCATGCCTTGGCCCTACCCCCATACCTTGTGAGGAGGCTAAGAATCTAGGAGTCTGGATGAATTCCTCTCTCTCCTATGATGGCCACATAAGGCGTCTTGTGGGCAAATGTTTTGGAGTACTAAAGACTCTAAACAAAACCTTAAACCTCCTACCCATAGCGGCCAGAAGGACACTGACGCAGGCACTGGTGACCTCTCGGATGGACTACGGAAACGTACTGTTCCTAGGGGCCACCGAGGGCGGCCTGGGTCGCCTGCAAGTTATCCAGAATTCCGCCGCTAGATTGGTGCTAAGAAGACCTAGGAGGGCTAATTCTCAAATGGCTCTGGATGCGCTTCACTGGCTGCCTGTGAAGAAACGTGTGCGGTTCAAGTGCCTTCTCGTCTGTCACCGAATTGTCTGGGGCAGGTCGCCCGTCTACCTTAGGGATCTAGTCAGTCGCTACGAACCAACAAGGACCCTCCGGTCGGAGGGTGCCGGGCTGCTGACAGTCCCCAGGATAAGGAAGGCTAGAATGGGTGGACGATCTTTTGCGTGCCAAGCAGCTCAACACTGGAACAAACTTCCTCCTGCTCTGAGACTGGAGAGCAGTGAAGAACTGTTCAGGGCTAAGCTTAAAACACATTTATACACTGTGTAGGTCTCAGGTTCTTGGTGATCGATGGTAGCTCTAGCGCGGGGACACGCCGAGATGGCGTTACTGAGCGCTCTATAAGCTCTTTAATAATTGATCTAGTTAATACGTTATCCTATTTGGAAAGGATTAACAAAAGATATATAGTATTAGGGAAAGGAAAGAGAAACTTACTTTCCGATATTAGAATATATATGGTACTTGTATTTGAAACAGAGTCATGCAAGTGCACTGTCAGTGCGAACTGACACACATGAATAGAGGGAGGGCACAAAACCATCATAGGCGAACATGCAACCTTGACATATTATACCAACAATATCCTTATGAACACATTATAGTAATAAATTAACTAGACTGTTCCTTACCCAAGACTTTAGGGGATACTGGCTTCCTGGTCAAGGAGGGGTGATGTCCTTTGTAGTCGCACACCAATCACAAGGTAACAAAGGTTAGTGGGGTAAGTAGGTCGTCCTACCTGGAGGGGGGCATCTTTTCACATCTACTGGGGCATGGGGGTGCCTATGACTAGAACTATGCTGGGGGAACACCTCAGCATCTATGAGGAAATGTATTCTGCACATGACCCTGCTACATCATGTCTAGTGGGGCCACAATTAGTCTTCTGATCAGTGCTGTCACAATTCATTAATTTGAAACATTTCTGTTACTTAAGTAAACATTAGGTCATTCAGAACATGTCTGCTGCTCCTATATGCTAGCGTCCACCAAGTGGTCCTCCTTCCATGCCAGTTTATCCTTTGCACACACTATGCACACATATAGGCAATGGGTGACATATGGTAATCGCCGTACAGATAGGCAAATGGGGCCCCATGAGAAACTAACGCAGTGCGGTGCCGCAGTCATTTTGCTGTGCCGCGTTGCGTCAGTTTCAAAGCACAGGGATGCACATATTTACAACAATATGTCACATCTCTATGCTTCTCCCTGCACTGGCACACATACTGTTGCCATGCGTCGGCGCAGGCCCCCTTGCACCATGGTGCCAGGATGCCTGCGTCGTGGGGAGATTGATTTTTTGCTGGAAGGGGCACCTTCCTGGACAAAAAAAATCAATGGAGGTGATTTACTCTTCCAATGCGGGCTGTAGAATGCAGAAAGAGGAAAAAACCCTAGGGTGGCGTAGCTCGTAAATCTGGAAATGCATCAGTGGACATGGGTGTTGCATGGGAACACCCATAGCAACACCCATGTTATACCCCTACCACACAAAGTGTTGCGTCAAGAGGAAGTTCCCCTGTACAGCTTCATGTAGTTATGCACTGCCGTGTCATTTGTTGCACCTCACATGCACACTTTACATACTTGGAATAAGGCCAGGTTACTCTCTTGTTTGGAAACCTATTTCCAGCAATAACTCCCGATACGCTGGGATCCTACAATTAACAAACTGCCCAGTAGCACTGGGACCCCTACACTGCCCAAAGCCCCCATCCCAACTTGATGACAGCGTGGGCTGAAGGGAAGTGTTAAAATCAATCTTGCCCCACTTCGTCGACAGGTACACCACACGGGTTTACCTACATATAACCGCTCCGGTACAGGCGGCGGCAGAGGCTGGCGTCTATTTGAGCAGTTCACCTTCCAAGTTGATAGGCGGATGTCGGCCAGACATCCTGTGGGCATGTTCAGAAAGTGAGGGCCCTTCAAGTGCGGGGTATTCATGAGAATTGTAGTCATTCTCTTACTGAGGGCCATAAAGAATACACGAGGAGCTATTGTAATCCATGCTGGTAGATGGATGGCTAATTTTCGCCCCGTGGTCTTATTAGAGAGGTGTGCTTTAGGGAGTGAGGGCCCTGCATGTGCAAAGAACTTTTGTAATCTCTGCTGGTGGTCGGATGGCTGATTATCACACCATGGTCTTATTAGTGAGCTGAATGCCCTGCTAGACTGTGAATTTATAGTACAATTACACTTTTCTGGTGTCATTTTACCCCCCCCCCCCCCCCCCTCCCGAGGAGCCTATCAAAGAATTCTTGAAATGGAGCTCTCCCTCCTAACCCAATGCTTTTTTTGTTTATTTTGGCATTAAAAACCTTGAGCATAAACTCAAGCCGAAAATCCTACTGTGGCACATGATATGTGGGATAAAGTGGAGAGTGCCAGGAGGATCCTAATTGTACAGTCAAGTGTATTCCTTTCATGCTTTTCATCTGCTCCAAACATTCTTATTACCCCTATAACAGGGAAGTTCTTTCATAGGTCTTCCGTAAGTCGATCTCTATACCTATGTATTGGCAGAAAAATTCCAAAAGTGTATGATCATAATTTAAGAATTTAGGCTACCCCTGGGTATCTCATCATTCAGCCCATACAGATCCATCTGTAGCCTATACACCCATATGTGTTCAAAGATTAAGAGTGGTCTTGTCATGTCTGTACGTGTTTGCGTGAGTTTCTCTAATACATACCATTCCATCTAATTTTCCACATGCCCTTTCTCTATGTAATGATGTGTTCGTTTTGTGGCATCTCTCTTACACTAAATAGTACTTTGGCTGTCTTTGATACGAGTGTGCACATTTCTGATAGTTATATCCACATAGATGAGGTTGTATGGACACTTTATTACATACACCACATTCACCCCATTCATAGTGTTACAATCAGTCAGATTCTTTAATTTCCAAGGTGTCCTCATCCTCATATTCAAGTCCAACTCCTTTGCTCTCTTAGTCAGAGGGCATATGCTAGAATTTCCACATGGTGAGTAACCAACAGGGGGTGGGAGATTCCAAAGGGTGATCTGATTGCTCTGGTCTGTAATCTTTCTGTGCCGAGTATGTACCACAAAGTCTTTCATGTTAGTCGCTCTCCTGAATGAGTACATTGGCTGTTGAAATTTAAGCCCACCTGATAGTAGGATACTCCAGTTTTTATTAATGACCTTTTGGAAAGCCTATCGCTGTTTTTGGACATCGTCAGTAGTTGGTCCCTGTTATTATTCAGGGCTCTTTTGTTTGCTTTCTTGAGTTTTCTTGGGGGATAGTCCTTTTTTTAATAGTTTTTCACACAGTTTCTTAGTATGTGACCTGTAGTCCATCACATCTGAACAATTGCGTGGCAGGTGCAAAAACTGCCTTATTGGCAGATTTTCCCAAAATCTGTAGGGGTGAAAACTTTCAAACCACAAGAGGTTATTACAGTCTGTCGGATTGTAGAAAACCTCACTCTCCAGCTTTCCATTTTTTTTATCAGGAGGTCAAGGAAGTGGAGTTCACTTCCACCATTGGTGATAGTGAACCACAAGAACAGGCTGACTGCATTTAGCCAATTCCCAGATTCAAGTGCCTCCTCCATGGTCCCTGTCCAGATTAGCAGCACATCGTCAATATACCGTTTCCAAACTTTTATCTTATCCTAGAATGGATTTAGAGCATTTAGGACAAATTCTGATTCTGTGACGTCCTCTGGATTACTGATCGTATTGGTCAAATTACGAAGCAGCACATCTTCTATCCTTCTCTTTTCGCTCCTAGCACTGCCAAACTTATTTTTTTTGTTTTTATTGATACTCTGGGGGAACGTACGGTGACCTACCCTCCACCTTTTTGTTTATACGCTAGTGGACATATTTAAAGGGCTAAAGTAGGTGGCACTATCAGCGAAGCGCCCCCCCCCCCCCCGTAGCATTTAATTCACAGGCCCTGGCAAATGTAGTGCACTTTACTAGGGACTTATAAATACATTAGATATGCCAGTTGTGGATAAGCCAATGTTACCATGTTGTAAGCAGAGAGCACATGCACTTTAGCACTGGTTTGCAGTAGTAAAGTGTCCAGAGTCCTTAGGCCAGCAAAAATGAAGTCAGGAAAAACAGGAGGCAGGAAGCAAAAAGTCAGAGGAAACGGCACCTAGGATGCTGGGTCTAACAATTATGAATTGCTTTTTGATATTTATTGACTTCTTTGAAATTCTGCTTGATCCTTATTGAATGTATGCACGTAACAAATAAATTGATGTTATGAGGCTCTATGTAATTAATGTACTGAAGGCATAATACTTGGTGAAAATTATGGGGTAGCATTTTTATTGGGAGAAGTGTGGGAAAGCTGGGTGGTAGGCATTTTAGGGATTCTCACAGAATCCAGAATTTTCCTTCAGAATATGAGTAAAATTAGTGATTTAGCCAAAGTTTGGTGTTTGTAGGGCAGTCTTGGTAAGAAAAGATATTTGGATCCATGAATGCCATCCCAGACTTTGCTACGTGCTTTGTTTTCAGAAATACAACTGGACCGGGCAGGCCTCCCTGGGTGCCAAATGAGCTCTGGCCTAAATACTGTAGCTACCCACATCGCCTGAATGGTTCAATTTGTAAGGCAAAATCTTGATTTTCCATTTGTCTTAGGGGGCTTCTGGAGCCTCTCTTTAAACGGGTGATAACCCAGTCATACAAGTGGGGTTCAGTTGAAATATAAATCCCATAGGATCCCATAGGGTATTATGGAATTTATATTTCAGTAGACGGGATATCCATCACCGTTTTGACGGAGTAACCCATCTGCCACAATCTAAATCAGCAAATCGAAAAAGGGTTTGGCCCTTAATCAGTAAGGCCAGGCCAATAAACTAGAAAACACCACAGAGAATGCCAGTACTGATAATCATTTATTCATCCTTTCGTCCCAAGATCAAAAGACCTAATCAATATGATCTGGAACAAAACATTTTTTATTTTGATAATTTCAAATTAATTTTGTTCTTTTTTAATTGTTTATTAGAAAGAGATTCTTTTTTAAATACATTTTCTGACATAGGCCTTTTTACAAATTAAACATACACTGAGAACACAACAACATAAGTCATTAAATAACACAGAATATTGTCAATATACAAACAAATCACATAACATTCAAACATATAAAACCCATGTTTTGCTCTGGTTCTGTAAAAAAAATTCTATCCACAGTTTCATAAACACACAGTGCATCTGGAAATTGTCTACATTGATCGTTTTTCAGTTAATTTCAGAGGCAATGGCCAATGGTGACCCTGCTCTTCTCACTTCGTGTGTATAGCAATTAAAAAGCACCGATGTTTGGTGAGCACGAGTGGTATTTCATCTACATAAACACCTCTTTGGTCAACAATAAAATAGTGAGCGCATTTCGAACCCACTTAGATTACTTGCTGGGCTATTCTCAGGACACAGAACAAATAAATAGCTGAAAAGGTAAAGAAAAGAAAATTACTGTAGTTTCAAAAAATGATGATCACATTCATGCATTAGCCACTTGGACCCCATTCATCCCAACTCATTTACCTCTGTCTCTTTAAACCAGGCTTCAATCTCCTTGTTTTTATACACTTGTTCACCATCCGGTGACACTTGCAACCGAGGGCACCACTATAAAACAACGTCCAAAATAAACTGTTTAGACTAGCATGTCATGTCAACATAAGTGAGAAGAATAAATTGTGTTGGCTGAATGAATGTATACTTGTATAATGGAAAATGCGACCTCAGGGTCGCATTTTCTTGTTCAGATTTTTCTCACTACTTTTACTCTGTTGAGTAAGCCAAAAGACCAGTGTCAGACAAACATTTTACCATTTACTCCTGTATCAACCAACTAGCTTATTTTTTAAATAGAACGAGTGTCTCTAGTAGGGAGAGCTCTGTATGTCTAAAAAAGCACAAGAATTATTTCTGGAAAATGTAGGCATCTGCTCTCTGTTTGGTAAGCCAAATCCTTTCCCATTTACTACTGGGATGACCAACTCGCTTTGTTGGGAAAACCAGTGTCTCTATTAAAGAGACCTCTATGTGTCTAATTATGCATGTAAATGATTGCGGGAGATTTTGGAGATCGACTAGCTCGGTCTCGAGCCCAGTCGTCTGGTCGAAGAAATAAAATATTTGCTCAATGGTAATACACATTTCTTAACACGTGTGTTTGGACCTGACACTTTTGGTTTTACTCATGCGTCCGGGCTTGCGTGTGTAAAATATTGAAGCTGCATTGTCCTGCTTTATTCAAAGACATGCCGTTTCATAGGCTTCCCTAGGTGCCAAATGAGCTCTGGCCAAATACTGTAGCTACCCACATCCCAGAATGGTTCAATTTGCAAGACACAATCTTGATTTTCCTTTTGTCTTAGGAGGCTTAGGGAGCCTTTCTTTGAACGGGTGATAACCCAGTCATACAAGTGGGGTACAGTTGTTACTGTGATGGATATACCATCTGCCGAAATATAAATCCCATTGGATCCCATAGGGTATTGAGGGATTTATATTTCAGCGGACGGGATATCCATCACCGTTTTGACAAAGTAACCCATCTGCCAAGATGTACATCAGGCCCTATGTTTTTGCCAATCCAACAGGTCCAATTTGATTTAGATGCTCAACTTTGCACTTTATTTTCTTAACAGGATCTTAGTGTAAGATCTAAAGGATCACCTTGCATAGTGCTATTAAAGTCCTAATAAGGTCTCATAGTTACTTGATCCACATCGTGTTTTGCAAATTGTTTAACAGTGGCAACCCTTTGTTATTTGTTACTATATGCTATTTGGTAAAAAGTGCTGATGCCTTCTTTTTTTTTTAGAAGATCTGACGCCTTCTTTATTAATGCATATCAGCCATGTCCAAATTTGCTGTTATGGTCACTGGATAGTACAAACTACTTCTTGTGAAGTCCAAGTTCTATTGAGCAGGTGATTCGACTTTCTAGTGTGGATTTAAATATGGGATTATCCTAAATGTTTCATAACATGAAGCATGATTTTTATCTGCACCTGTAGTAATGCCGAACAATTCCTTTGTAAGTAAATATTTTCTATATCTAGGACACATGATAGGCTTCCATGCTTTCTATGTTCACCCCTCAGAAAAGTGCATGGTTGTCCAAGCAATACTAGCTACAGAGAAACTGTCACCTTGCGGATTTTATGCAAGGAGTGTACTGCATGTGCAGGAGTCGAAAATGTATATAATTCCAGAAGGTGAGGACTGTGTAGTATCCAAATGATAAGAACCATGCAAGCTGCATTGAAGAGAGATGTTATCACAGAGCATGGTCCTAGATGCAAAGCATAAAACCACCACTAAGAGCATTAGAGTCAGTGCTGCTGTCTACCCATCTACGACTCCTCTGACTGGAGATTGACTAGTGTCCTCAGCCAGTCCACAGGCCTCAATTTAACCCATACCGGGCCTACACAGTCACCTATCATTTACCATGCCTACCTGTCTTGCTGGTCAATTTCTAACAAAGGTCTCCTTTTGTACAACACCTTTCGTGCAAACTACCTGTAACTTTGAGGGTTGTTTGCCAATGTCGGAGCCTACTTCAAGTCACTACAGTTTTGAGTAGTGCTTTTGATCAAATGAAAAGAAACTATTGCTATATTGTTACAACCTTATAGTAAATTTCATTCTAGGAACTATCCCTCTAAAATGACATTTACATTTTATTTAGTTTTCACTATTGTTGCCATCCTAAAATGTTTAAAACACACTGTTCGCCACTAGTTTGTCCAAATGTTCTTGAAGGACATGCTCCAAGCTCTCTGTATAGTTATTTTAGATTAGTGGTGAGGTAAATTAAAACTTCAGCTATCAAGATGGATGAAGTTATGAAAATCCAAAGTTTAAGGAGTAGATGAAGTTTCTTAACTTAACGTGAGGTTAGGTTTATCCTTTCAGGTATTCCAGTTATGGTGATTTCCTGATGCAGAATGTACAGGTAGGACATCCTCCAGCAACCAAATATGGAGTATAGAAGCTAGATATCCACCACCTGAGGTAAAAGGTGTGGGATGGAAGGCTCTCAGCTGAGGCCAACATATGTCTTTTAAATAAAATACTTCATAAACTTTGCATTTCATGAAGCCTGAACAGTTTAGAAACTACACTAAGTTGCGAGTCAGCCTACTTTACAACTTAGAGTCCTCTACTTTAAATTCCATCTGATTTATAGGATTTAAAGTTGGATTATGGAAAGCTGGCTGAGTGTGCTTTAATGTGTACATTAAAATCCACGTATTCCCTTACATGATTAATACGGTGCACAACTTGAATATCAAAACCAGAACAACAATGGCACAGAATATCAAGGACAGGAAAATTGATTCAGAGTTTGGACAGGTAAGTAAGCATAAATTTTCTATTTCCTACTCCACATACATGTGCCTTCGCAATATATATATCTTCAAGGTGTGTAGATGGGGACTTATGAATAGTAAATCTGTACTTCCCTATTTGATATTCTGCCGATATTCTTCTACTATGAAATTCTAGGGCCGATATTTAGCAGTAGAGCCAGTATTTGGGAAAGAATTCACTTATACGGCACAGCTTTAATGTTTAGTCATAACTAAGGGCAATGGCCTCCTAAAAATATACTTCTGGCTACAGGCCTGTCACTGTCTATTGTAGAATCAATGCAGTCAGTGCCTCTCATGGATTCACACAGCATATCGGTCTCATATACTTACAAAAACACTCCCAATTTGTTTTCAGTCAGAAGCTGAATTTACTTGAAAGACCTCTATAGGCAAGCCATCACTATGATTTGCATGTTGACTGTGTTGTGACATGTCATTTGTGGGTGTTAGTAACAGGTTTCCTTCAGGACGGTGACACTGTGACAGGTTTTTCTATGCCAGTGCTACTTCATAAGGGAACCATGGTTCAGGCATGATGCAGCACCATGGGCCTCATTCAGGAAGTTAAACTTATACTTGAGTGTAAGTTTATGATTGTTTGCTATTCACAAAGGTATTTTATTAGCAGTATATTTATCACACATGAAACAAAAGGACCGTCCTATCTTTTTGTGCGGAGACTCTGCAGTCATAAAGATACGACCAGTAAATACCTTTGTGAATAGCAAACAATCGTAAGATTACACAAAAGTAAGTTTGGGAATCAGGCTCCATGGGGCATATTTACAATAACTGGCGCATCCCTGCATGTCAGCAGGGATGTGCCAGTTATTGTGCGCCACACCTCTGCCACCATGGATGCGCCGCATTTACAATGCGGCGCACCATGGGGCAAAAACGGCACAGATGCGTGACGCATCTGTGCCGTAACAGTGGCGCATTGCTGGAGTTGCGTCGCAAGCGCGACGCTGCTCCAGCAATGCTCTGGGGGCCCTATCTTGTTAATGCTTTGTCAATCCTTACGCCTGCTTCAGGCAGGCACAGGGTTTTGACGCAGCATGGGCCTAAAAGTGACTGAGTGAAATCTTGTAGATTTCACTCAGCCACTTTTAGGAGGCGTTCCTGCGCCGGAACGCCCCCCCCCTGCGCAGGATCGCCTACATGTGGCGCAGGGCTTTACAACGTGGCGCATCTCCCAGATGCGTCACGTTGTAAGTACCCCGCGCCATGGCGCAGGATTTGCGCCGCCACTGCGTCACAAAAGTGACGCAACGGTGGCGTAAATGAGGCGCAAGGGGCTTGTAAATCTGCCCCCATGTGTTTAAATCAGAGTAAAGTGGGCATTTTTGGCAACTATAGTTACACTTTTAGAGCAGACTAGTGTGATAAATATGCCCTTGTCAAAATAAAATTTATATCCCGTCTTAATGCTGTTCTTTTAACACTTACGGGCTTATTTGGGCTTTCGCAGGCTGTATTTCGTTTTACTAAGTAGCGGAGAGATGTACTCTCACAAATGTATGAATTGATCATACAATGTACAGACAAAATTCAGTTGTGCAAGGTGTCCCAAGTGTACTACGAACCTAACAGTTGAGTGACATAATGTGACAGTATTTACAAGGTTTCATAATTTTTGCTAATTGAAAGCGACCACGTCTAAAAAAAATTACAATATACAGCAGTTATCTGTGATAATGAGTGCTGTGTGACTGGTTCATCAATGGTGAAAGTGAACCAGTCACACAGCACTCATTATCACTGTTAGGTTCGTAGTACACTTGGGACACCTTGCACAACTGAATTTTGTCTGTACATTGTATGATCAATACATACATTTCTGTTAAACAACCACTGGTGTTTCCGGTGCTCTCTCTCTTACATCATTGTAAACCCTCCCTATCGCGATTTCGCTTTCTACAGAATTGTATACAGATTACTATTCCCCAGGAACCACTGTTTTCGTGCTATAGTTACTTACCCTGGTTCCGCCGTGAGTAGGGTTCCCTTGCTTTCCCTTCCGACATTCCGCAAGTAAAGCAGAGTACATCTCTCCGCTACTTAGTAAAACGAAATACAGCCTGTTGCAGATAGCGCTCTAGCGTCCGACGCTAGAGCACGTATGTTGACTACGTTATGCGTACGCCGCGACGGTGGCGTACGTGTAGAGTTAAATAAAGGGGGGCGTGCCCCGAGGCGGGATTCACGCCGATACTCCGATCCATGTGTGGCCTGATTATTGCGCTGTGCAGCGCTGCCAGGCGTCCCCGCACCACGACGCAACATTGGCGACGAGGCGGCCGGACCTGCCGTGAGTACAGCAACAAGCGCTGCCTCGTGCTCCCAGGATCGTGGCAGTCCCGCGATTCTGCTCCAGCCTCGTCCGAGCCCCCCTCCGGCCTGTCACGCTGCTCGCTCGAGCCTGGGTCACTACGTGACTGAGTATTCAGCTGCTGCTGTCTGGGCCTGGACTTCACTGCAGCCCCCTCCACACGGTGAGCGTATGTGCACCAACCACTACTGACTGCAACCGGTGGATGAAGATTCCCGCTGGTCTCGCCTCAGCGTTGCGCCCCTCCTGGTTCCTCGTGCCACATCCTCTGCGCCAGCCCTCCAGAGACCCCGGAGTCGCCTAGGCATACCACCACGTGGCCCTCGTCTGCCTTTCGCCACGCTGGTCCTCTAGCAGCTGCCCTGCATCCCAGCACCACGCCTTCACTGACGCACCATGGGAGATGACGGAGCCCAGGCGCCTGCCCACCCGTTTCACCCTCCGACCGGTGTCCTGCCACCCTTCAGCGAGACGGCTGACCCCGCCACGGCCGCCCCGCGCTGGCAGACGTGGATCGGTAGGCTCAACAACTACTTCATCGGTTCTCGGGAGACGGACGGGGCGGTGAAGCGCTCGCTCCTTCTTCACTACGCGGGGGAGGAGGTCTACCTGTTGTTTAAGCACCTTCCCAACACGGGTAATGCGGACGACTACGACACGGCCGTGACGGCCCTCAACACTCACTTTGACCCCCAAATGAACCCAAATTTCGAGAACTTCAAGATGCGTCAGGCGAAGCAGAAAGAGGGGGAGACAGTGGATGCCTTTCATGCACGGCTGAGGGTGCTCGCGGACACTCACCTGGTTGGTGACCGAGCAAAGGAAGAGATCAGGGCGCAGCTCATCTATGGCATCCGAAGCAAGAAGCTGCGGAGCCTCATCCTCCGCCAACCAAACATCCCGATGGCCGACATTCTAGTGCTGGCACGGTCCCACGACCTGTCCGACGCACGTGCGGAGGAGATGGAACAAGCGCTGACACGAGGCACGGGGCCAGGAGTGACCGTCAAGACAGAGCGCGCAGACGCAGTGAGGACGCGCGAAAAGACGCACCGACCAACGTCCAGGAGGTCGCCCCTAGCACAGTGTGACTACTGCGGGTACGAAGAACACCAAGGCAAGACGTGCCCTGCGAAAGGTAAAACGTGCACCAGCTGCGGCACCCTGAACCACTTTGCCTCCGTCTGCCGGAAGCGCGCCCCGCGGAAGGATCACAGGGGCAAGAGGCCGGCGAAAGGCATGGTGAGACAGCTATCCCAACTGTCCCTCTCCTCACGCACTGACACTGAACCCAGGCACACGCGAGCCCTGCAGGAGGACGACTCGGAGTCTGATGATGGAGAGGAGACATACGTGATCTCGTTCACCAAAGCCCTAAAAAGCACAAGACGACCACAACCCCGGTGCGACGTCAGGGTCGCAGGTTCAAAGGTGAACGCGGTGATCGACACGGGAGCATCAGTTACCGTCAGGGGGGTGAGGAAATATGAATTTTGTGATCAGTTATGTCCCCTATCGTAGACCCCAACGGCTCCATGTGCATGCTATAAGTACATGTATGTTCCCTCCAGTTCCAGCTCTGAAGACGCAAATACATGTGCGTCCACCGTCAACATGTCCTCTTTCAGATCCGCCATGAATGGGTCAGATATTCCATTCCTAAGTATGAAAGGCCACCGACTTTATGTGGTTCACTTTCCACATTTTACAGATTCAGGCGAGTAGGCCCTGAATTCTGCCATCAAGCCTTTTCCCGCCTTCTGCCTCTGAAAGCTCCAGTCCGAGCCTGCATCTGTATCCATGAACTTTGTCCTACTCCCTGCGCGGCTAACGGTGCCTGATCCAGCCTGTTGCCTGCCAAGAACTGTATTTCACCTTCAAGATTATCTGCTCTGCTCCTCATCCGATGCATTCCTGTCTAGTAGTTTAGGTAAACATTCTTCCAGCTACCATGCAAAGGGCCAGGCCTCGCTGTCCTCATGCAAGTAATTCATAGCCCCTGTCACCATGGAAGATTCCTGCCCCCTCGCATCTCATGTAGACACTTAGACGCTTGTACACGCACTAACAGTCAGTATAGAATAGATTCTATCCTAGAGACCTTTCCTTTTGGATAACACAGTTCTTTAAACATAGGATATTAGATATGATTTGGGATTAGGTTGACATGACCCCAGACTTCTGTCTCCACATGTAGAGCTAAATGTCAAGTCCCCTTCACCCTCTAGTTGCACGTCAATCACACGTCATGCGGCTGCGCGCGCATCTCTGCCAAATATTTCCGCTGACATTGCAGGATTCTCTTATGGATCCACCCACTTGTGACATCATG
Source organism: Triturus cristatus (assembly GCF_964204655.1). Lineage (NCBI taxonomy): Eukaryota > Metazoa > Chordata > Amphibia > Caudata > Salamandridae > Triturus > Triturus cristatus. The sequence goes on from NC_140592.1 coordinate 211,880,652, forward strand.
TATAATGACGTTTTATAAGTTACGCCTATATGTCCGCCTTTTTTAGTTACGTATGCCTATTTTATCTGTATTATCAGCTGTTACGCCTCTTGCATCTGTCTTAACGTAATGCTTTCCATATAAATACTATTACCTGTCAATAATGTATGCCCTTCCTTCCTGAACTCTCGTGGTGATGGAATTTGAAGCCTGCAATTCGAATTGTATTTCCTTTGTAAAGGAATAAAGCCTTTTTAGAACCTCTAATACCACGGATTCTGCCTCTTATATTTACTGAGTTATTCTTACTAGATTTTACCGCATAAAAATAGTACCGGTAATGAAATATTTACCACATAAATTGGCGCCCGAATAGGGACACTTTCTCATCTCACGCGCCGGCGGTGCGTTGCAGGCCCGGTCTCCTGCTACAGCTGAACGGACAAAAACGCGTACCTGCAGGATTTCCTGTATCTCCCTCCGGCCAAGCGGGGGCGACTGAGGCTGCGATCAACACCCAGACGAGGCGGTGAGAAGTGCGAAGTATCCCGACCAGAGCCTAGCTGAGAGAGCAAGATCCGAGGTATACAGAGGCCCACCAGGTTCCGAAGTTCCGAGTCCAGTCGAGTCGAGTCCAGTCCGGTCCAGTTTCAGTTCCGTTCCGAGGCCTTCCGTTCCGAGCTACCCGGTGAGTACCATTGCCGGGGAGGCATTTAACGTGCACATAGTCTGTGCCGGTCAAGACGGGTTTGGGTACACAAATCCGGTCTGCACTGTTTCAGCAGTGTATCTGTACTGTTTAGCAGTATATCTAGTATGTCTTGCATATAAATAAGTATTATCTAGTGTCAGTATTATGTCAGTAACTAGCTTCCTATTAGTTATCATTATTCGTTACAATGTTAAATGTTAAATGTTTTAAATACGTTCTACATATTGTGGTGTGAATGACTGTTCATTATTGTGTTTATTGTATTAAGTATTAAGTGTGTTTAAAATTAAGTAACCAGATCTAAAAATGCCGCTCTTTTCGAAATTAAGACAGATCAAAACTAGAAAAGGGGTACTCGAAGAAGCTGTTCCCATTCCACCTAGGGATACTCCAGGATACTTTATGTATCATAAACATGGCCTAGATGCCGTATTATTTCTTGATTTATGGGTGGACTACACCAAGGATGTGCCAGAAAGTCAGAGATGGCCCGCAGCGGGGACCTGGGATGCAGATTGCATCATGAGAGTAGAAGAAGAATTATGGAAAAAGAAAGCCAGACAGTCACAGAAAGATGCCATTGAATTATGGCGTAAAGAATCATATAGACGTACAGAAAAAGCGCTCAGACAGGAAGAGAAAGGTAGGGAGAATTCAAATAAAACCCGAGAAAATCTATTAATTGAGGAAGGTACCCGAGTAAAATCAGAACAAGTAGATAGACAAAGAAACACTCTTATGAATGGTATGTATCCTCTTCTGGCCGAAGGGTTACCTAAGGCTACCCCGGAAATACCAAAAGACTTGACTCCTCCATTGCTCCCGATAAAAGCACATCCCAAAACAGCAAAGGACGTTTTCCTTTCCTCCTATTTAGATGACGTAGCTCCCGAGTATGCTAATACCATAACACCCACACCGCTTGCCGATGGTGTTCAACACCAAGAGCATCCGTCTGTATCCCCACAACAACAAACTCCTACGCCCGTTCCCACAGGTCCGTCCGTTTCTACTGTTTTTCCCGCATCTACGATTTCTATCTTACGTCCAACGAATCCTTTCTTGCCCAGCACTTCAGATGGTGCTACCGGAGGTACGACAGACATGTTTGCCACACCGCCGCGAAATAAACAGACCCTTAGAGATTTAGCACTCCAACGTACACCCCAACTAGCGACATCCGACATGTTTAAAGAACAGCTTGTGGATTGTAGATACGATCCAGTACCAGGTAAACAGGACAAATTGCTCATATCATCACTACGTATACGACGAGCTACATTGTATTTAATGACGATACCAGGAATGGTTGAACACCTAGACAATATATATCGCTTTGTCCAAACAGGGCGAGGTCCAGAAAGTATTAACGAAGCTATGGAATACCAGAAAGTGGATGTACAAAGACAACTACTACGCTTTTTCATAAATTGCGTGATTAGGAACCAAGACAGGCCTGGGGCAGATCATGATATTATGCAAAAACTTGTCAAATGGGGTCAGAACATATCAGAAGAGAAACACGATAAACAGGCGTGTATAATAGCCATGTATCGAAAGATCCGCAAGGAAATAGAATGAATACATAAAGAAAGACGAGAAGCAGACAGAATTGAATCAGAGGAAGAGGAGGAGCAAGAATCAGAACAATTAGATACGATAGCTTACGTAGGTAGAGGAAGACCCCATAATAATGCTAGAGGCTTTAATGATCCGATACGTCCGATACGTCCAGAATGTAATAGACATTTTACAAACCCTATGTTAAATACAAGATCCCCTGAACACCTATTCCAAGCCGCTGATAAATTACTCCGAGATCGAAGGGGGTACCATATGCTCGATTCCATGGATGAACAAGAATTAGCCAGGTCAGCAGTACAATGGGCTGACAGTCCCAGCGAATACAATGATGATGCACTAGCACACACGTTTCTGAATCTTGCCCCATACGAACAACGTTTAGCTAGTAGATACATGATTCAACACCTCCTTATATTATATAAAAGCCAACACTCCGATCCAGGACCCTTACCTGACATATTGACAGAACTACTCACGAATACATGGAGAGGGTCAGGTACTGATTTGATTAAAGAAATTCTAGAATTCCGAAACCAGTATATAGCTTTCGTGTGTGTCCAGAACACGTTCCGGTTCCCATTATGGGAAGAAAAATGTATCACATAGATAGACAGAACCCGTTACGCGAAGTACACCCAATCAGGGGTGAAGGTAATAACTTTACACGCGTGTTTGTGTACACGCCTATAACTAAAATTGAATTATTAGAAATGAAGAAAGTAGTACCCAGCCATGACAAGGATCCAGCAGGTTTCCACCGTGAGATAAAAGACATGTTACTCATGGGAGAGTATACTTACCCCGACATTATGAAAATATTGAAAGTGTTAATGCCTGCCGGTGTGTACGAGAAACTCAAAGAAAAGGAATGGGAGGTGGGAGACCAAAAGATAGATTGGACAGCATTAGAAAACGAAGAGAAGGCCCGAGCTGCAGGAGCAGGGCTTGGGGAAAAGACTACAGCACTACCAGGATTACTAGTGCAGGTACTGCCACGTTTATTAACTACGAAAAAAGAGGACTGGGGTGCAATCTCAGCCTGTAAACAAAAGCAAGATGAAGACACTAGTGATTTCTATTCCCGATTTGAAAAATGTTTTGGTATCAAAAGTGGCATAAAAGCAAGTAGCGAGTCATATCCACATCTGTTTGTGACAAAATTAGTTGAAAATTCCCTGCCGCAAGTTAAGAATAGAGTATTGAAATTCGAGAGTACCTGGCAAGGTAACACCCCGTCACAGATGTTACAGATGTTACAATATCACCACAATAGAATTAGAGAAGAACAAGAACATGAACAAAGACGTATGAAAGATACAAAAATGAAAATGCTTGTTGCTCAGTCAGTTCCAGCTGATGGTCATCAAAAGGGTGATTCCGCAGGTCCAACGAAAGGGACATGCAACTATTGTAAACAACAAGGTCATTATATACACGATTGTCCAGTCTTGAAACATAACATTGCCACAGGTAGAACCCAGGAAAGACCACGTCCACCTAGACAGGATCAGAATCAACAACAAATCCCTCAGCATGTACAACCTAGGTCAGCTCCGCAACAACTAGCTCCGCAACAGGCAGCTCCACAACAGACCGTAGCACCACCACAAGCGCAGCCTATTGCTGCCACACAAGCGACAACGCAACAGATGTATCAGTATGCACAAGCAGATTATCCCGATTATCAGCGATACACATGAAATAGCCTAGAGAGGGAAGTTGGCTTACCCCTTATTGAGGTTCCTGTAGATCAAGAGGGACCTTATGTACATAGTGAACTATTAGGGGAAGACAGAAAGTTTTTACTTGATACAGGGGCAAGCAGAACAACTATACGACGCAGTGAAGTTCCAGGGGCACCCCTCTCAGGCTCACAGAATATTTCCCTTGGATTCTCAGGAAAACCTATAATTAATGACGTAACACAACCTCTTCCACTCACGGTTGGTCCATTGACACGTACTACAGACTTATTGCTTACTAAATCATGTCCAGAGAACTTGTTAGGTATAAAAACATTGAAAGCCCTAGGAGCTATAATATGTTGTTCTCCGGAAGGAGTACGACTATTTCTACGTGACTTTAAAGGTCACTACGTGTCCAGAGACATGGATCACCGGCTGCAGAATTTACCTACACATTTATGGGCACAAGGCCCCACTGATGTTGGTTGCATGAGCATTACACCATATCGAGTCACACTGAAAACAGGAGTAGTACTACCACGAATGCGACAATACAAGTTACCACCAGATGCTGTTGTGGCTTTGCTGCAAATCATTGACGAGCTCATTGCACAAGGAGTGGTCGTCGAAACAGACTCCAATGTATGCAATTCCCCAATAATTCCGATTCTTAAAAGAACGGATCCAAAAGCACCACCAGTATATCGATTGGTTATTGATCTGCGCGAACTAAATAAATGTATTGTACCACAATACCCTGTGGTCCCAGATATCTCTTCATTACTAACAGCTATTGACTCAGAAGCAACGTTCTTCACTGTAATTGATCTCAAGAATGCTTTCTTTAGCGTCCCAATAGATCCGGAAAGTCAATATCTGTTCGGATTCAGTTTAAATGGACGAAGTTTTAAATTCACACGCGCACCTCAAGGATTTACAGAAAGCCCCAGCATCTATAGCCAAGCACTGAAACGAGAACTTGACAGTATCCACATGCCAGTTAACACTGCCTTGCTTCAATATGTCGATGATCTGCTGATCACCGCCCGAAGCGAACCTGAATGTGAAACAGCGTCACTGACGGTTTTAAAATTTTTGGCTGACAAGGGGCACAAGGTGTCCCCTTCTAAGCTGCAATTCTGTGTCCAGCGAGTTGTTTACCTTGGGCACTCGCTGTCCAAGGAGGGAAGACAGCTTACACCCGATCGCATCCAGTTAATCGCTAACATGCCACCACCCAAGACACAAAAGGAGGTGCGGGCTTTTATAGGCCTCACCTCGTACTGTAGGCAGTGGATCCCTCAATATGCATTTCTAGCAAAACCACTCATCCAGTTGACAACACAGGAGGCAGCCACATCGACTGTCCTCCCTTGGACTCAAGAACATACACATGCTTTTGAAAGCTTAAAGAAAGCTTTATGCCAAGCACCTGTTTTAGCAACACCATGTTACAGTAAACAGTTTACACTCTTTGTTACAGAACACGAAGGTACTGCCTTGTCAGTACTCACTCAGGAACAAGCAGGATCACACAAACCATGTGCTTATTTCTCTAGTACATTAGATCCAGTAGCTCAGGCTCTTCCTGCGTGCCTGAAATCGGTGGCAGCAACAGCTTTAGCAATCAGACAAAGCGATACCATAGTGTTAGGACACCAATTGACAGTACAAGTACCACACGCAGTAGAGGTTCTTTTGAACCGCACACAAACACAACACTTGACTATAGCGAGACTCACCGGTTACGAATTGACATTGTTTCAGCCACACATAGAAATCAGACGTTGTAATACGTTAAATCCTGCCACACTGTTACCAGTAGGCGGAACAGATCCATTGGCACATGATTGTGTCGAAGTCATTACTATCACGACGAAACCCAGACAAGACTTGACAGACATCCCTTTATCAGATCCAGACCTGACATTATATGTAGATGGTTCATGTATGAGAACAAGTACAGGAGAGTTAGTGGCCGCCTACGCAGTCACAACAGACACTGAAGTCATTGAAACAAATTGTATTAACACTTTGTCAGCTCAAGCAGCAGAGCTCATCGCTCTGACACAAGCCTGTATTCAAGCCAAAGATAAGAAAGTCAACATATACACAGATTCACGTTATGCATTCGGAGTCGTCCATGACTTCGGCGTACTGTGGCGAGAGAGAGGTTATTTAACTTCTCACGGTGCCCACATCCAACACGGACCCCTCATTCAAGCCCTATTAGACGCGATTCATTTACCTACTGCAATATCGATTATGAAATGCAAAGCCCATACAAAAGTTACCGATATCATTTCTCAGGGTAATGACCTAGCTGACAGAACAGCTAAACAGACTGCTCAGAACCAGACTCACACAACTGACGCGACAAAGACAATAGTTCTGACACCAACACATTGCATGACAGTTAAGGATCCCGCCCTTGATGTAATTGACATACAGACACATGCTACACCAGAAGAAATAAAGAAATGGACTGAATTAGGAGGGATCCAAACGGATCAAGGATGGATGACGAAGGAAAAATCTATATGGTTTCTTCCCGACTCCATGGTTCAAGTCATCATTAACACAATACATAGTCCAGCGCACCTAGGAGAAAAAGCTATGCTAGACAGTATTCAACACATTTGGTTCAACAAACACTTGCGAGCAGCAGCCAAACAGAAAGTACGTACCTGTATGATATGTTGTCAGTTTAATCCAGGTAAAAGCATCCCCGTAGAACAGGGTGGATTTCAATCTCCCGATCATGCTTTTGAAGTCCTCCAGATGGATTATATCCAGATGGAACGATGTCGAGGATTCAAATATGTTCTCGTAGTTGTCTGTGCTCTTTCCCGTTGGACAGAAGCCTACCCGGTTTCAGATTACACTGCCCCGACTACTGCCAAACAGTTAGTTCGAGAATTCTTCCCACGGTACGGTTTACCACGTGTTGTCTACTCAGATAACGGTCAGCCGTTCTCATCCGAACTAATGAAACATGTTTCCTTTTTGTTAGGCTACCAATGGAAATTCCACTGTGTCCGACATCCCGAGGCAGCAGGTCTCGTGGAACGCCATAATCAAACTCTGAAAATTAGATTGTCCAAAATATGTAGAGAAAAAGGTGTCGATTGGATAGTAGCCTTACCAGTTGCGCTCTTTTACATGAGAATGGTAGCACATTCTCGAACAGGGCTATCCCCATACGAGGTGATCTTCGGTAGACCACCAAATATGTGGGGGACGCCTATACCTCGCAAAATCACTGATGTTGACTGTAATATGCTGACAGATTACCTGGCTTCCTTGATGTCTGCACTACAATCTTGTCGTTCACAGGTAGCTGCAGCTTTTCCCGATAATACTGAGGTGAAGCCCCATGACGTGGTTCCGGGCGACCTGGTTCTGGTCCGGAATTTCGACCGAAAGACCCAACTGGAGCCTAGGTGGAAATCGCCAAAGCTTGTTCTACTAACAACAAGGACAGCCGTGAAGATCGAGGGACGTAAAGGGTGGTTGCACTCGAGTCATATCAAGAAATTTTATGGACTACCATCCAGTGTGAACACTCAGCCCTGTTCCTCACAAACAGACTCAAAGCTCCCCTTGGTTGAACCCACAGAAACGGAACTTTATAAACTGAAATTAAGGTCTAGTAAGTCAGACAATTTGATTGTTTAAGTCCTCTCCAAGGTGAATCGGTTGAATTTGTCTCTGACATGTATCCTCTAGACCGGAATAGAGAAAGAAATCAACAGATGCAGCTTAAAAAGCATGCGTATTGTAAATCACTTCGTAGTCACTGCACAGTAACCTTATTAATTTTGTTTTTTCTAAGTCTTCTGATCATCATTTCCAGTATACTATTGCACATGTATTACCCTATTTTTAAGCGTGCTTACAATGTAACTGCAGAACACTCTTTTAGCGAATTACCTCCGCATGAGTTGTCCTATAGATTTGCGCTGCGCAACAACACATTCATTAGTATGTTACATCATTCTCACCAGACCAGCAATGCCACAAATTGTTGGATATGTGGCCGACTCCCTCCCTATCAGAACTATAAGGGAGTCTTGCCCCTCTTTCCATATCCGTTCACACACAATGGCTCCTGTGGAGCATGGTTTAGTTTGATTAATTCCCTAGATTCAAATTCCGCAGTTTATCAAGACAACTGGGTATGGGGAAACCTGAACCTAGTTTTGCTTAAAGTCTGCTACCCTAACAAGGAGGGACTTCCCAAAAGAACAGGAACTGATCTAGAAAATGAAGTATATGGATTAGGTAATTTTACACTTAACCTCATGATCCTGAACGTTGAATCTGAAGCTACACCAATCTTGCCCGCCATGTCAGTATTCCCAGTAAAAGGGGAATTATGTGTAAGAAAGAATGGTTCCATACACATGGGCCATAGTAAATGCACCACTGTAATAAAATTCAGTGATCAAGGCAAGTCTACATTTAAAGCTTCCCGTCATTCCTACTTCATATGTGGCCAGACCGCATATATACGTCTACCCCTAGATTGGGATGGTACCTGTTACATAGCATTCCTTCTGCCACCTGTCTTCCTAGCTCCTCCTGATTATCATAGAAATACCCATTTAGTACACAATAGACAGCAGAGAGATCTCCCAATAGTCGATTACACTGAAACAGCATGGGAGCAATACACAGATTTTAATAAAGGTTTCTTTCCCTATATAGGTACAGTCACTAATAGTAAGCTGATACGTAGATTAACTAGAACCTTTGAAGCAGTAGTGAACGAGACTACTTCCGCCTTAGGCAATCTAACAGAAGAGCAGTCTGCTATGCGGATTGTTGTGCTTCAAAATCGTCTTGTCCTTGACGTCATCCTGGCCGATAGGGGCGGAGCTTGTAGGGTCATCGGATCAAGTTGCTGCATTTTCATACCAGAAAATTCGCCGTCAGTATATAAAGCCATAACCCGCCTTCATAAGATTATAAGCCAGATACACCAGAGCCCAGGCACCTGGACTTGGTCCGGCTGGTTCTGGGGCGTGTTGTCCGCCTGGGGATGGAGGATCCTATCCTTCCTAGGTATTGGCTTCCTCATACTATTCAGTTGTTGCTTATGTCTACAATGTGGGCCAGCGATTTGCGGCCTGTGTGCCACATCGTGTATCCCACCTCCAAGTTTTCATTCAAAATCCCGGAAGAAGAAAGAAGAACAAATGATGCTATATGAACAGATCGATGGATTGATGAAGATCGATATCTCCTGAGGGTCCGTAGGGGACAAGGAGGGAATGAGGAAATATGAATTTTGTGATCAGTTATGTCCCCTATCGTAGACCCCAACGGCTCCATGTGCATGCTATAAGTACATGTATGTTCCCTCCAGTTCCAGCTCTGAAGACGCAAATACATGTGCGTCCACCGTCAACATGTCCTCTTTCAGATCCGCCATGAATGGGTCAGATATTCCATTCCTAAGTATGAAAGGCCACCGACTTTATGTGGTTCACTTTCCACATTTTACAGATTCAGGCGAGTAGGCCCTGAATTCTGCCATCAAGCCTTTTCCCGCTTTCTGCCTCTGAAAGCTCCAGTCCGAGCCTGCATCTGTATCCATGAACTTTGTCCTACTCCCTGCGCGGCTAACGGTGCCTGATCCAGCCTATTGCCTGCCAAGAACTGTATTTCACCTTCAAGATTATCTGCTCTGCTCCTCATCCGATGCATTCCTGTCTAGTAGTTTAGGTAAACATTCTTCCAGCTACCATGCAAAGGGCCAGGCCTCGCTGTCCTCATGCAAGTAATTCATAGCCCCTGTCACCATGGAAGATTCCTGCCCCCTCGCATCTCATGTAGACACTTAGACGCTTGTACACGCACTAACAGTCAGTATAGAATAGATTCTATCCTAGAGACCTTTCCTTTTGGATAACACAGTTCTTTAAACATAGGATATTAGATATGATTTGGGATTAGGTTGACATGACCCCAGACTTCTGTCTCCACATGTAGAGCTAAATGTCAAGTCCCCTTCACCCTCTAGTTGCACGTCAATCACACGTCATGCGGCTGCGCGCGCATCTCTGCCAAATATTTCCGCTGACATTGCAGGATTCTCTTATGGATCCACCCACTTGTGACATCATGTATAATGACGTTTTATAAGTTACGCCTATATGTCCGCCTTTTTTAGTTACGTATGCCTATTTTATCTGTATTATCAGCTGTTACGCCTCTTGCATCTGTCTTAACGTAATGCTTTCCATATAAATACTATTACCTGTCAATAATGTATGCCCTTCCTTCCTGAACTCTCGTGGTGATGGAATTTGAAGCCTGCAATTCGAATTGTATTTCCTTTGTAAAGGAATAAAGCCTTTTTAGAACCTCTAATACCACGGATTCTGCCTCTTATATTTACTGAGTTATTCTTACTAGATTTTACCGCATAAAAATAGTACCGGTAATGAAATATTTACCACAGGGGTGACGCAGTACAACTGACTCCGACCGAAGCCAGAACTCAAGGCATCGAAGGCTCGCATATATGCATATGGCAGCGATGTCCCACTACCCCTTCTGGGAAAAATGACAGTACCGGTGGGAACAGAAGATGCCAAGATCACCATTGATGTACACATCATCAACCAAGAGGTAGATACGCTTCTAAGTGGAGACGCCGCCGAGGACCTAGGACTCCTAGTGTTCATCCGGAAAGTTCAAGATAATCAAACGGCCAACCTGCTGGACCAGTTCCCGGAACTGTTCACAGGCCTGGGGAAAATCAAGCGCCCGCCGGTCAGACTCCACATCGACCACTCCATAACACCCACGGCACTGAAGCACAGACGGATCCCCTTTCATCTACGCCCTCTGGTGGAAGAAGAACTCAAGAAACTGGAAGAACAAGGGGTCATAGAAACAGTCACTGGCCCCACCCCATGGGTATCCCCAATGGTAATCGCGGAAAAGCCCCACCAACCAGGCAAGATCCGGGTGTGCATTGATATGAGGCTCCCCAACAAAGCCATCAAGAGGGAGAGACACATCACCCCCACCATGGACGACATCATTGCGGACCTCAACGGGGCACGGTGGTTTTCCAAGTTGAACTTAAACGCCGGCTACCACCAGCTAACACTAGCCAGAGAGAGTAGGTACATCACCACCTTCAGTACACACCTTGGGCTGAGAAGATACCGGCGGCTCAATTTTGGGATATCGTCCGCGGCGGAGATTTTCCAGAACACGATCAGGGACATACTACAAGGCCTGCCAGGAGTTATGAATGTGAGTGATGACATACTGATCCACTCCACTACCATAGATGAGCACTACCGGAGAGTCAGAGCCACACTGACACGCCTCAAGGACTACGGAGTCACACTCCACAAGGACAAGTGCCAGCTATTTCAGCAGCAGATAGAATTCTTCGGGTACAAGTTCACCAACAATGGCATTCAGGTGGACCCCCGGAAGTCCCAAGCCATCAAGGACGCCCCAGCACCCACATCTGCCTCGGAGGTACGCAGCTTTCTGGGAATGGCCACGTACTGCGGCCGATTCATTCCGAACCTAGCGACGATTGCCGAGCCTCTCAGACAACTGACGAAGAAGGACGCACCGTGGCAGTGGGGGCCCCAGGAAGTCATCGCGTTCCAAGCCATCAAGACAGTGCTCCTCGACCAAGCCACTCTGGTCTACTTCGACCCCACACGAAGGACGGAGCTACTAGTCGACGCCAGCCCGGTGGGACTCGGGGCAGTCCTCACACAGGAACAGGAGCCAGGGCGGTGGGCCACATTGGCTTATGCGAGCAAAGCACTCACAGCAACCGAACAAAGGTATTCCCAAATTGAGCGGGAGGCGTTAGCCATAAGATGGGGCTGTCGACACTTCCACCTATACGTCTGTAGACATCCGTTCACGGTCGTGACGGACCACCAGCCACTGGTACCCCTTTTTAAAGGGACAGCACCACACCCCCCGCCGCGAATTGAACAATGGGCCATTGGACTCCAACAGTACCATATGGACATAACCTACCGGCCTGCCGCCAAGAACCCGGCCGACTTCCTGTCCAGACACCCGGACACAAGAGAGCCCCCACAAGCCGGGAAGGACGAAGAGGACGCGGGCGAAGCGCATCTAGACTTCATCGCGGCCTTAACCTGCCCTCAGGTACTGACACTCCAAGAGATCTTGCAAGCTGCGGAGCGCGACACCGTAATGACCAGAACCTGGGAAGCCCTCCAACAGGGGTCGTGGACCAACTTCCTACAGTCTGCCAACACATGGACAGAAGACGAGAGGGCTGACCTGCAGCAGATCTGGCGTGTACGGAATGAGCTCAGCGCCACCAGAGATGGAATAGTCCTGAGAAGAGCTAGAATCGTCATGCCAGCAGTGCTTCGCCACCAAGCCACCCTCCTGGCCCACAGAGGTCATCAAGGAACAGAGAGGATGAAGGCCAGAATGAGAGAAAAGGTGTGGTTTCCGGGAATGGACGCATTGGTGGAAGACATCGTAAGGAACTGCCCGGCATGTCAGATGACTAGCCGACCTGAACCTCCAGCCCCCATCGTGACTGAAGAACCCGGGAGACATCCCTGGGACAAAATCAGCGTGGACTTTGGGACCCTCCCCGACGGGAGAGTAACGCTGGTAGTCGTGGACAACTTCTCCAAATACCCCCTAGTGGAGGCGCTGCCATCCACAGCCTTCACGTTTGTAGGGCCCGCACTAGAGAGGATGTTCCACATGTTCGGGCGCCCCTCAGAACTGAAGAGCGATAACGGGCCACCGTTCCAGGGCCATGAATTCCACGAATTCCTCGCACATCAAGGCATACGCCACAGACGGATCACTCCACAGTGGCCCCAAGCCAACGGCGAGGTCGAACGCTTCATGCGGACACTAAATAAAGTTCTGCGAATAGCCAGCGCCGAACATCTGGACCCAGAACAAGAGATCCAACAGTTCCTTGGGGAGTATCGCAGCACACCACACTGCTCCACCAGACAAACCCCATGGGCCCTCATGCTGCAAGGAACACGCCGTGATGGTCTACCCACAGTCCCCGGGTGGGCCCCCCCCACCGTTTGAAGCGGAGCAGGCACTGCAAAGGCGAGAGCGGTGAAACCAGCACGCGAGCCGGGCCAGGGGAAGCCGGGAGCGTGCCCTGGGGCCGGGAGACAATGTCCTCATAAAGACCCGGAGACCCGGGGGGAAATTCAAGCCACGGTACAAGCCCGGGAGCTGGACAGTGGAACGCCGCCACGGGACAATGATCACGGCCCGAAGAGGGGCTGAATCAGCCACACGTAACATCTCGTGGTTCAAGCGAATCCCCTTGGCTACAGAACACCGGCCAGAGACTGCGGAGGAAGAGGAGGAGGACGCAAGGATTCCCGAAAGAGAACTTTCATCTCCTCTGACCCAGCCCGAGTCGACAACAGACCCGGGCGGGCCCAGCTCCAAAGCCGACCGGGCGGAACGCGCCTGCCCGCCAGACACCAACACCCGAGCGACGACCAGGTATGGGCTGAGAGGGAATCCTCCACCAAGCAGCCGCCTCAGAGACTTTGCCTGCCAAGTAAGTGACTGAGTGGGGAGTTCGAGTCGGAGTTTCATCATCCAAGTTGGAGAGGGATGTTGCAGTTAGCGCTCTAGCGTCTGACGCTAGAGCGCGTATGTAGACTACGTTATGCGTACGCCGCGACGGTGGCGTACGCGTAGAGTTAAATAAAGGGGGGCCTGCCCCGAGGCGGGATTCACGCCGATACTCCGATCCATGTGTGGCCTGATTATTGCGCTGCGCAGCGGCTGCCAGGCGTCCCCGCACCACGACGCAACACAGCCAGCGAAAGCCCAAATAAGCCCGTAAGTGTTAAAACAACAGCATTAAGACGGAATCTAAATTTTATTTTGACCAGGGCATATTTATCACACTAGTCTGCTCTAAAAGTGTAACTATAGTTGACAAAAATGCCCACTTTACTCTGATTACTATTCCACAGGAAACACTGTTTTCGTGCTACAGTTACTTGCGGAATGCAGCCTGCCGTATTTAGAGATCTTTGTGAGGCAGGCATGTGGTCTCTGTACCTTCAGTGGAGTTTTTTTGTTTTTTAAAACAAAGTACCAAAGTTGGAGTTTGTTAGTGCAAAAACTAAAAATGAATGGCCTTTGACACGCTGAGTTTTCTCTCAGCGTGTGTCTATTTTTGTAAGTTTAGGACGCCAGACTTTCCCTGGTGTTTCCGAACCTTCTCATTTGCAAATTCTGTGTTCTTGAACCTGTTAATCTTCAAACCCTGTATTTTTCTGTTTTATGTGAAATTTATGTATAGGCAATACTTTGTGAATATAACCCTCATAATTCAAACTGGCTTTACATACACGCCATTGTTTCAAGCTGGTCCTCGTGTTTTAGTTCTTTTCTTGTCTCAAGTGGTTTTTGTTGATTATGAATCCCATGGATCCTCTTGAAGTTGGAAAGCTAAGTGTTTGTGTTACCCTCTGACCTCTATAGTTTGGGCTCTCACAAAACACCTCTGAACTATCGAGTAACCAAAGTATTGACTCTGTTGGAGGTGTCATCACAGGCTAACGCCTCGAAGGACAGCCAGGCAGCTCGTTCATCAAGCTTTTTCATGAAACTTGGATGACCAGATGAGCGTCTGCACCTGCAGCACTAGAAATGCTTAGTGCACCAGCATTAATGCTGACATTTACACAAATAAGCTGATACAATTTTCGAGAGCTGCAAGTGGCCATGTCAAATATATTGAATTAGAGACGGTTAACAGTGAATGGTGGGAATGTTTTCATCAGGAAGTTCTCAGTGACATCAAACAGACAACAAGGGTGAGCCTTGAGGTATCTATAATGGCATTTAGAACCCCAAGGAGGAAAGCATCTCCCATTATTTACAGTTATCAATCTACAATTGTATGCTATGCATCGCCCATCCAAATCATCGGCCCCAGCTGTAATACCTATGCAGGGCTAGAGGAATGTTGGACGAGCCACAGACAACATGGCCCAGCTTGCCTAAGCCACCTGCACCATGTAACAGCTGGTTGGAGACACACTCAGCGGTAGGGAAATTGGTCTGGGTACCATAGTTCAGGATTGGTCTAACGGCTATGGCGGTCAACTATGAATCTGGGGGCCTGGGTTCGAGTATCGGCAATGACGCTGAACATCCTGTGATTCTGGGCAAATCACTTAATCTCCCCCTGCCTAACAAAATATGAATGTGTCCTCATGTAACGCAAGTGGTGCTATGTCAAGCGCTCTGATACCTTTGGGTCAAGTTTGTGCTATATAAATCTCGATAAATAAATTCTAATTCTCACAATTACAAAATACATAATACCAGTAGTGATGTTTAATAGTTTGAAAGCTGCAACCCGGCAGCGTTTTTCTTACCAAGACTTCTCATCATGTCTTATAACCTTTTCATAACAGATAACATGGTAGGTGAGCGGGGCTTGTGATCATTGACCTAAAGGCAAATCCTGATTTCTGTGGACTTCTATATAGTTTAACATACCACATGCATGGACCATATGTTAGCCCTGAAATGGCTGAGTGAGTTTAAGACATACTTCTGAATTCTGCAGTGATCTAAAGCTCAGTGGTAATGAGTATTTAAATTTTCTGAGGTCGGTAAATTAAGAACAATTAAATTGGATAATACTAAAAAAAAATTAAAGGTAGGGGCCATATAGCCAGCTGCCAGATAAATAGTGAATGTTCTCTGTTATTTACTTGGCTGCTGGCTAAATAGTGGAGATTCTGCACTGCTTGGCCTACAGCTGTGCAAAAAATGGGGGTTATCTACGAATTTAGGTGGCAGCAAAGCAAATTATAAAGAAACTTCGAAATGTACCTGGTCTGTGGCTAATTTACAGATATTATGTATCATTTGGCCAGCGTTCAATCAAACAGCAAAGAAACTTCACTCAGTGTTGCAAATACACTTCATTATTTCCCAGGCTGTGGTTTAAATAGCAATTATCATGCACTATTTGGCCTGTGGCCTGGCGAATAGCAAATAATGTTAACTGATTACCTGGCTGCTGGCTAAATAGCAGAAATTATGTACTGTTTGGATGGTGGCTTTGCAAATAGAAAAGAAACTTTAATATGCACCTGATGGCTGGATAAATAGAATGCACAACATGGACAGTATATATGCAAATAGCAGTGAAAACTCGTTATTTACTCAGCTTTGTCTAAAAAGCTGAAATGTGTTATTATGCCTTGTGCAGATTTCAATCTGCACTTACACAAGGTAGAACTGCAAATAAGGAGTTAACACAATTGACATCAATCTCCTTATGCAAGTTAGTGTCCTGATGCGTTATTATTTCACTCAGAAAAAATGGTCACAAATGGCACACAGACTTTCTACTAATGGAATTGTCTTTTGCAAAGCGACCTAGTCGAAAACTTTTTCAACTCATAATAGGGCTTTTGTACACAATGATAAGTACTTTTGTGATCACAAACCCTGTGTGATTTTGTGACATGCTACTCTTAGTGCTAAAACTGACTTAGATGCAAGAAGTAACTCATGGGACTAAAGATCTCAAATGTTTGAATGTTTTCAAGGTATTTTGACAAACATGTTACAGAATGCCACTCCATTTTACAATTAGCCAAGAAACAGCAACCTGGGGGGCCCTTTGTGGAGTTGTCTCATGCTCCATATATGGTCCTATTCCTTTACATTTACCCACAGAGGTGGTTAATGATAAAGATAATATGGACCTTCGCAACAAGGCTTAAGAAAGCTGTGGGAATGTGCCAGGTCTAGATATAGGATTACCAGAATGCTCCATGTTGACAGAATACTTATTTTTCTGCAACAAATCAGTGCATCCTGAAATAATTAACTCTAGTTCAGGTCAATTGAGATAATCAGACTAGAGCACCTATAAATAATGATTTGTACTCAGAACTCAAAATATATTCTCCCAGTGATATGGTGTCATCTAATATTTAGGGAGATTTTATTAAAATAGAAACAATTGCAAAGGGTCCCCTATCAGGTCACCAATGCAGTATAATTGATAAGCTTCATTACGATCTCATGACAAAAAGAAAAAAGGTTATGAGTCTGATTAAGAGTTTGTGGGACAGAGGATGGCGGAGGACAATACCTATATCATCCCCAGACTAAACACGAATGCCCACCCCACACCCAGAAGTTTTTTTCCCAGGGTATTGTGGCCAGTATTTCTTTTGTGTCCCTTACAAGCAGGTTTTACCCTAAATAGGGTGTATCGTGTAAAATCCTTCCTCCATCTGCCACTACTCCATCTGGCTGTCGAAGGAAGTATTTCATCGATAGAGCTAGCTAGCGAAAGAATGGGACAATAAATGATTGAGCTGAATGTCTTTGGAATATGAATCAATATTTCCAGTAAATCCAAGAAACACATATAGAAATCACAGATACAGAACAAAATAAACAGATAGAGATATTTTATTCATTGACTTTATTGAAAATGTTGTAGGACCGACAAAAGGACAGGCCCTGCTTAAAACATTTGTCATCTCTAACAAGAGAAATCTCTTCCCTACCCTCACTCTTACCATGTATGCCACCACTCAGAAAGAACTAAGCAGTCCTTTGCTTACATGGACCTCACACGCCTTTTCTGCTTACTCCTTCACGTCAGTTCTGGGTCTCCACCTCCCACTCACAGGGATGCAGTCAATACACTTCCATTATCTTTCACTCTGTATCTATTCTCCCTTACATGCCATGCTAAGCCTGGGGCAATGTAGAATGCATCCCACAGGTCTCAGCACTTAAAACTTCACCATACATGGGTCTTACTACAACACGCTTGCCATATATCCCCCACACATGCGCATCCTTGGAAAGTCAGCACAAAGGTCTGACAGTCACAGACACTATTTTACCAGTCTTGACACCCAGTGTCTCTTTGCTGGCCTTCAAAATTCTTCTGCCACATATGTATCTCCACAACCCCTCATCTAGCTTTCAGCATTTCACAGACCACTTGCCTGGTCCGTAGGTTATAACTATTGGCCTTGGTTCTCAGTCCTGTTACAGTTGGCAATCAGAGCACTTTGTTACTCAGACAGAATCCCTCTGTAGGTCATCTGAGGTGATCTATAACTGGAGCCTTCATCACCTCCTTGGAACCTTCTTATGATCTTGAGCTGCCCTTTGCTGAATTTCGTAAGCCATTAATCATTGTTGTTGACTTCAGCCATACTAGTTTCTCAAACCCTTTTTGCCATCTTTCATAGACCACACTCTTATTCACCAATTCATCTTTAGTCCCCTCTGCAAAGTATCTCGGTCCTCTGATCCACCCTCAGACTACTGTGCCTCATATAACCTAGAGTCATCTCCCAGCAAAAAACAGCTATATGTCCGCCCAGCCCAATTGGGCTGGCGAACATATAGTCAATTTTCAATTGACCCTCATTCTGTCAGAAGGTTCTAACTATGTTGGAGATGGAGTAGGCTCAGTCATAGTAACACCAATGGTCTGCCCACATATAACATGTGCTGGTCGACAATTATTTTGGCGGTATGGATACTCTGTCATCATTATCAGCCAACTCCCCCACAGCGTGCGGTCTTCGACCATGTGTAGCTAGGTCTGGGCTGCAGTACTGGCTGCACAACATCCAGTGAGTACAGCCCAAAAGTCTGCACATTGGGGTTGTCCACAGGGGCACTGCATCCACCCCACTCGGGTGCACAACCCCCTTTGTGCACAGCCTTCGACCGTGGGGGTTAGCAGGACTTTTCTGAAGCCCTCCAATGGTCAGCCAACCCCCACTATTGGCACCAACTCCACACTGCAGAAGACCTTTGGCAGTACACTGTGGGAGGCTGGCTGCAGGGACGAACCGCTGGTCAGGCCCGGCATCAAATTCCTCGCAGTCATGGGTGTTTGCCAGACACTCAACTCACCCACAGACACCTATCTCACATTTAGTTTTATTTATTTTATTTTTTAAATGTTTTCTGGTACTGCTTTATTTCCTGTGATGTCATTTGAGATGTAATGAGTGGTATCATCAGTGATGTCACTGAGCATGTCATGAGTGATGTAATATGCGAGGTCATAAGCAGTGCATTGTGGGGTCATAAGTTATAGTTAACCCAGGTAACTATAACTGGTGACTTTCTATGGTTTTGCATGAGTGAAATCTGAGACTAACTATACTGTCCATGTTACTTCTGCTTTTTTCAGTGAATTTCTAAGGTTTTTTGAATTCTATTTCCTAACTATAAAGTCCCTATAACCTATCTATATATTACTAGTGGTCGCCAGTAGGTAGTTATAGTTAGGATCGAGCTTCCATAGGAGAAGTGTTTTTTCATTTTGCCACTAACTTTGGAGTCGTTTGATGAATGCTCTGGAAAGTTTGCCACTTACTTCAGCTGATGTCTTGTTTCAAGGTGATCAGTCAAGCGGGGGCTGAGAAAAAGGGGAGGGTCCCTTTGGGAGTGTGACAGGGATTTAGGCAGACCACAAGACAATTCTTGCTATGGGAGAGGCTCCTGCTTTTTTTGAACAAAGGTGAGCGTAGAACAGGGTGGAATAAACAGTCCGATAGCAACAGTCCCGACGACGTTTTCCTCTGGGAAGGAAACCTCTTCTCCTTAACGATGTCGGGCTGGGCTTCTCTCGCCGCCAGGGTTGAGACAAGGGATGGAAAACAAACAACACCAAAGGCACTGGTTAGTGCTCATGAAATCTGGAGCCAAAAAAAAACATTGCAGGGGGTGAAAGACCCGTGTTGGGAATCACAGGGCGGCATATGTGGTTTATGCGGGAGCAGAAGGAAGACAACATCACCGGAAAAGGAGGGAATCAGACAGGCAGCCCCATGCCGATTTAATGCTTACAAGTGCCTACGGCAGGATTTGGTGAACTTTACCCGTCTGCCCGGCCGGTTTACGAGCTCCCACCCCGCTCCCCGCCCCCGTACACGAGCACGCACCTGTTCAAGCCACGACCCTCGAGGGCCGTGGCTGGGCACAGCATCCTCCTGTTGGCCTCTCGGCTCCTCCAGCGAAGGTTCGGTGTCTCTTCTCGGCTGCTCCAGCGGAGGTTCGGTGTCCCTTCTCGGCTTCTCCAGGATCCTCGGCGTCTGCTCACACGGGTTCCGAGTCTCTACTTCCTCCTTCCGGGTTCCGCCTTTTTCTTGGAGCCACCTATCTCTATCCGGCTCGTTGTGCTGTAACTCCGCCCCCCAAGGGGTTGGATCGTCGAAGTAGGAACTGGAATTAAAGGGCCAGCCACCGCATTCCTCCTGCTGTACTTCAACGTGGTCACCAGCGTCTGCGGACTGAAAATGAGAGAGAGCGGTAGAGTCAAGGGGGCCCCGGGACGGGTTCATGGCGGGACGGGGTGCGGTCCGACATACCCCTCCCCTAGAGTCATCCCGATCGGGGAGGACAGGGAACCGGGAAAGGAAATCAGCTTTAGAGTTCAGGGCTGCCTTCCGATGTCGGACCTCAAATACAAAGGGCTGTAAGGAGAGAAACCATCGCATGACCCTGGGGTTGTTCCCCTTGTTTCGAGCCATCCATACCAGGGGCGCATGGTCGGTATACAAGGTGAACTTATTTCACTCCAGGTAGTAACGCAGTTTTTCTATGGCCCATTTGATGGCTAGGCACTCCTTTTCTAGGACCGGATAGTGGGTTTCCCTGGGGAACAGCTTGCGGGCGGATGAACAGGACTGGACGCCCTACCCCCTCCTTTGTTATCTGAGATAGGACAGCTCCAACCCCTACCTCGGAATCATCCGTCTGCAGGATAAAGGTCTGGGAGTAATCAGGGGTGATAAGCACGGGACCCTGGGTGATAGCTGTTTTCAAGTCTCGAAAGGCGAGCTGGACAGAGGGAGAGGGAGAGAGCAGCTCGCGTGGTCCCGCCCCTTTCTTAAGGAGATCCGTGAGTGGAGCTGAGAGGGTGGAATACTGTGGTATGCAGCGTCGGTAATAGCCAAGGAGGCCTAAGAAAGCATGTACCCCTTTCTTTTTGGTAGGGAGAGGTGCCTCCGTGATAGCTTTCACTTTTTCGCTTTGTGGTTCTATGCACCCATTCCCCAGGACATAACCTAGGTATTTCACTTTATTGTACCCTATCTTTGATTTCTTTGAGTTTATGTGCAGTCCCGCCTGCCCCAGGGCTTTCAATATCAGATGACAATGTTCTGGATGTTCCTCCCAGGTCGGACTGTAAATGACGATGTCATCTAGATAAGCTGAGGAGTTTTCTTGGTGCGGTCGCAAAACCTGGTTCATGAGGCGTTGGAAAGTGGCTGGGGCACAGTGTAACCCGAAGGGTAGGACAGTGAACTCAAACAGGCCATCTGGGGTAGTGAAGGCTGTTTTCTTTTGGTCTGAGGCACGCAGGGGGACCTGCCAATATCCTTTTGATAGGTCTAAACTGGTTATGTATTTGGCGTCCCCTAGGCGTTCTATGAGCTCGTCCACCTGGGGTAATGGATATGCATCGAGGGTAGAGATGGCGTTTACCCGTCTAAAGTCGATGCATAACTGTATACTCCCATCAGGTTTAGGAACCAGAACAATGGGGAGGACCAGTCACTGTGGGAGGGTCTAATGATCCCCATTTGTAACATATTCTGGATTTCTCTGGAGATGGCTTCTCTACGGTTAGCGGGTATTCTATAGGGGTGGAGACGAACCACTTTATCGGGTTTGGTGTGAATGCAGTGTTCAACTAGGGTGGTCCGGCCGGGTTGGTCTGAAAACAGGGTTTTATGTTTCATCAAGACGTCTAGTAAGGACTCTCGTTGTTGATGACTGAGCAGGTCGTTTACAAGTAGTTGGTCTAAAGTGCTGTCCGCATGGCTAGGGACCTGTATCAGATGGTTGTTACGGGTAGAGGGAGGAGGACCTATCCACTTCTTTAAGAGATTAATATGGTACGTCTGGGTTCGGTTGGGTCCGATCTGTAGTCTGTACGTTGTCTTGCCAAAGGTTTCTATCACTTTGTAGGGTCCCTTCCACTCGTTCTTTATCGTGTTTAGGGAGTTAGGTAAACACACCAAGGCCCAATCGCCTACCTGAAGAGAACGCCAGCTCTTCCCCTTGTCGTTCTGAACTTTCTGTTTGCCCTGGTTCTGTTCAAGGTTGGTGTGGGCCAGGTCTCGCAGTTTGCCTAAACGGGACTTTAGATGTTGGGTATACTCGAGTAATCCTACCGCCTCGTCAGCTTCTTTCTTCCAGGCCTCCCTGGTCATTTCCAACAGGGTCCGGGGTTGTCTTCCATACAATATCTCAAAAGAGGAGCTGCCAAGACTCCCCTGGACCTGTCCCCTTATGACAAACAGGGCAAGCCGAAGGAGGCGATCCCACTGTCTTCCCTCGAGTTCCAACATTTTCCTACGGGTTAGTTTTAGGGTCCCATTGTAACGCTCTACTAAACCGTCAGTTTGTAGCTGATAGACCGAGGTTTTTATCTGTTTGATGCCCATTAGTTTACAAACTTGTTTCATGAGCTTGGAGATGAAGGGGTTCCCTGGTCTGTAAAAATTTCACGGGGAAACCCAATATGGGAAAAATACTCCAGGAGTCTGTCTGCGATGACAGCGGGGGTGGGTGCTCGCAGTGGAAACGCATCTGGGAAGCGTGTGCAGTAATCCACCATCAGTAATACATATTGGTGTCCCCTTGAGGTTCTAGGTAGTGGTCCTATGAGGTCCATCCCCACTCGGTCAAAGGGTTTCCTTATTATTGGTAAGGGCTGTAGGGGAACGCGTCTTGGTCGGTAAGGGTTCTTTGTCTGACATATAGGGCACTCTTGGCAGTATGTCTTTACCTGGGCATAAATGCCCGGCCAATAGAAGGGGCCGATTCACAGAACTAACTTAAGACAAAATCCTAAACTTACTACTTTTGGTATTCACAGAAGTTAGGATTTTGTCTTAAGTTTGCCTTAAGACAGACTTAGGACACACTTAGGACAGACTTAAGACAGACTTAAGACAGACTTAAGACAGACTTAAGACAGACTTAAGACAAAATCCTAACTTAAGTCTGTCTTAAGTCTGTCTTAAGTTTGGTTTAAGTCTGTCTTAAGTCTGTCTTAAGTTTGTCTTAAGACAAACTTAGGACAAAATCCTAACTTGTCTGTCTTAAGTCTGTCTTAAGTCTGTCTTAAGATAAACTTAAGACAAAATCCTAACTTCTGTGAATACCAAAAGTAGTACGTTTAGGATTTTGTCTTAAGTTAGTTCTGTGAATCGGGCCCGAAGTGTCTTAGAAGGTTCTGGGTTACCTTGTCAGGTCCTAAGTGTCCCGCTAACAAATGAGAGTGGGTGTAGAACATGACCTGCTCTCGAAAGTCAGAGGGGACAAGCAGCTGGGGTTTCTCATTGACCTTAGCAATCCTATACAACAATCCGTTGGTTACTTTGAACATAGGGAATACTGGTACAGGGTTAGTGGCAGTGGCGCTGGCTTGTTGCCATGCTGAGGCAAGAGTGGGGTCATTAGTCTGGGCCCATTGGAAGCGTTTGTCATAGTGCCAGGGTTCCTGGGTGAGTAAGGCTCTCGGGACCTCCTTGCTGTCTGTTGTAGGTACGGGAAGCCCTGTCCTTGTCCTTGCCCGTATAAGAGCCATGAAGTGGGGGTTATCAGTACCTAAAATCAACTGTTCAGGGAGAGTAGGCAATACCCCGACTATCACCTTGGTGAGGGTATTCCCAGGGCATATAAGAGGTATTCTAGCTGTGGGATACTCATTAACATCACCGTGAACACACTGGATGAAGGCCCTTCCTCCTGGAGTGATTTGTCCTTCCCTAACCAAGTCGGCGTGGACCACAGACTGTCTACACCCCGAATCCAAAAGGGCCTCAATGTGGACCCCGTTCACCCGTACACTCACATAGAAGCAGGAGCCCAGTTCCTCTGTGTATAGGATGCTCCGGGGTATGCAGCTCGCGTCCATAGGCTCATCCAGACACTTCTTTGGGCATGCCCGAGCGATATGGCCCCAACTCCCACAGTCAAAACATTGCGGTCCACGGGAAGGAGAGCCATCCGCCCACGGAGGTGGAATCTTTTCGGGATCCTTGATAGGGCGTAGGGGTTTTCGTGGGGCAGAGTGGGGTCGAGACGGTTTTTCTGCTTCCCAATGGGGGTTACGGGGTTGGGCTCTAGAGTATGACGCGCCCATATCCACGGCTTGCTCTGGTGTCAGGTTTGAATGCTGTTTCAGCCACCTCTGAGTGGGGTAGGGCAATGCCTCAACAAACTGTTTCAGATAGATGGGGTTCATAATTTCGTCCTTACTTCGTTCGTTTGGTTTTAGCCACTTGTCCGCCGCCAGCTTCAGCTTAAAGTAAAGCGTTTTGGGGTTATCCCCCAGTGACCCTCTCTCTTTTCATCCTATAGGTTTCTGAATCCATGCCCAAATGGTCGAGGATGATGATCTTCACCTCTTCATAGGGCGTGACGCCTCCCGAGTTTGCTACTTGGTAGGCTGCTTGTGCCTCACCGGACAGCAGAGGAGCCAGGAAGAAGGGCCATTTGGCTACCGGCCAACCCGAGACCCTGGCGGCCCGCTCGAAGTTTAGGAGTAATGCGTCAGGATCTTCTCCGGTGACATACTTCTGAAGGGATACAGTTGGTGCGGAGGAAATGAATTTGCCTCCCCTTGGACCTCCACCACCCTGTACCGCTTCTTCCCCGACGCGCATGAGGGCCTCCATTTGTCCCTTTATTAAGTCCTTAAAGAGGTCCCTGTCAGCTTGGGCGGCGGACATTTGCCTCTCGACTGCCCACTCCAGTTTGTTTTGTCTCTCTGCCAGGTGCTGGATTAACGCCTCCATTTTCCGTTACAATGGAAGGTCCTGGCTCCTATCTGGCTCGCCATGTGTGGGAGTGCGACAGGGATTTAGGCAGACCACAAGACAGTTCTTGCTATGGGAGAGGCTCCCGCTTTTATTGAACAAAGGTGAGCATAGAACAGGTTGGAATAAACAGTCTAATAAAAACAGTCCCGACGACGATTTCCTGAGGGAAGGAAACATCTTCTCCTTAACGATGTTGGGCTGGGCTTCTCTAGCCATCAGGGTTGAGGCAAGAAATGGAAAACAAACAACACAAAAGGCACTGGTTAGTGCTCACGAAATCTGGAGCCAAAAAAAACCATTGCAGGGGGTGAAAGACCCGTGTTGGGAATCACAGGGCAGCATTGGTGGTTTATGCGGGAGCGGAAGGAAGACACCGTCACCGGAGAAGGAGGGAATCAGACAGGCAGCCCTATGCCGATTTAATGCTTACAATTGCCTACGGCGGGATTTGGAGAGCTTTACATGTCTGCCCGGCCGGTTTACGAGCTCCCACCCTGCTCCAGAGCCCCTGTACCCAAGCAAGCACCTGTTCAAGCCACGACCCTTTGGTGCCGTGGGTGGGCGCAGTGTCCTCCTGTTGGCCTCTTGGCGCCTCCAGCGAAGGTTCGGTGTCTCTTCTCGGCTGCTCCAGCGGAGGTTCGGTGTCCCTTCTCAGCTTCTCCAGGATCCTCGGCATCTGCTCACATGGGTTCCGACTCTCTGCTTCCTCCTTCCAGGTTCCGCCTTTTTCTTGGAGCCACCTATCTTTATCCGGCTCATCATGCTGTAACTCCGCCTCCCAAGGGGTTGGATTGTCGAAGTAGGAACTGGAATTAAAGGGTCAGCCACCGCATTCCTCCTGCTGTACTTCGATGTGGTCACCAGCGTCTGCAGACTGAAAAGGAGAGAGAGCGGTAGAGTCAAGGGGGCCCCGGGACGGGGTCATGGCGGGACGGAGTGAGGTCCGACAGTCCCAAAACGCATTTTCCTCATGTAAGTTTCCATAGAAACGTTTGAGACGGCTACAGCCTGAATTGCTGAACGGAATTACATCAAATTGCCAGGAAGGTAGATGTTGGTTCAGGGATGTGTCTTTTTGTGATTTGTTGTAAATCCGTCAGTTGCAGGGTTATTAAAATAAATTTCTAATTGTAAATATAGGGATGCGGAGGATCCGTGACCCCTCCCGATCTTGTGCTGAGATCTGATTGGCTGCCAACACTTCAAACCAGGAAGTGTTGGCAACCACCTTGGGACTCGGCTTGAGCCAACTCCCAGAGAAAACATAAAAAAAAGAAAAGGGGACAGGGAAGAAATACCCTGGCCCCTAGAAATATAGGGGGGGACACAAAGGGACCCCGCAGGGCCCAAAAAGTATTTCCCCAAAAATATATTTTGGGGGAGTCATGTTGGATCCATGACTCCCGCCGAAAATAAAAAAATAACAGAAGCGCGGGCTCCCACGCTTCTGTAGTAATCAACCCCCTGGTTGACCAGGTTCCAGGGGCATTTTGTAAATCAAGGAGGGGGACACACGGTCCCTCTCCTGGGGCTTATTAATGCCCCAGGGACCACCACCTCCCTAGGGCTTTTATATTGTTAAATGGGGGTGCCTCTTGGATCCCCCTTGGCCTCAGGAACCACCGTCTCCCCAGGGCAATCAATAAAGGAGGGGGGCAGAGTGGCCCCCCTCCTGGAGCCATCAATGACCTTGGGGACTACCACCCCCCTGTAGTGGCTCCTGCTATGTCCCGGAGTGCTTACCCCTGGGTCAAAGCTGTTTGCTGTGGCTTGTCTGGAGCATTACGGCTCCCACCAAGCCACAGCTAAAGGCTCTGCTTTCAGCAAGTGAGAGCATTAAAAATTATCTTGCTTGCTGGGAGTGGAGCAGAATTGCTTTCACACACAGGAAGATGCCTTTCCAGCAGATCCCTGTGTGTGAAAGCAACGCCAATTCCCACAAGAGGCCAAGAGCGGGCAGGGACCACAGGGGCCTCCAGGCTTTCCCTGCGATCCCAGTGGAGAGTGGGTGCCCTGGAGGCACGTACTTTCAGATAGCCCGGCCTCTGGGATGGGGTCCCCAGGGCCGAATTCGGCCCGAGGAGGGAGGCTGCACAGCCCTCTCCCCATCTCTAAATGGCTGGGCCCAGGGGGATGAGGTCCTTGGCCCAGCGAGGGGGGTCCCACGGCCCCATCCCTAGTACTATTTAAAAAAATATTTAAAGGCTGGTCCGGGACCAGCCTTTAAATATTTTTTTAAATAGGGATGGCGTCCCAGGGCCGCTATCAGCCCAGGGAGGGGGGGGCACATTGCCCCCTCCTCAAAATATATTTTTTAAAGCCATGACCTGGATGTTGGGGTTCCCAGGGCCAAAACTGGCCCGGGAAGGGGGTCTTGCGGCCTTCCTCTCCCATTTCAAAAAGGCCTGGTACTTGGGGCCCAGAAAGCCCTCCTGTTATCTCCAGCAAGTCCCACACAGTGGAATTTCTGACAGGTCTTCGGAGGCCATGCCCCGTTTCTCCACCATTCTGCAAACACATCTTCTGGTGCACTACTGGTTGGGGGATGAAGTCACCTTGGCTGCTTGGGTCCTAGGGGGCCAAGAACCCCCTCCTGTTACTTTCTGTTGCCTACAGTATGTCCCACACAGCAGGATTGCTGGGATGTTTTTAGAGGCCTGTCCCCTTTTTCCACCACTCTGCAAACACTCCTCCTGGTGCACTAGTGGTTGGAGGATGAAGTCCCCTTGGATCCTGAGAGTTGTTGGTGGCCAAGAACCCCTCCTGTTGCTACCAGTAAGTCCCAGACAGTGGGATTGCTGAGAGCTTGTCGGAGGCTCCGCTCCCTTTCTCCACCACTCTGTAAATGCTTCTCCTAGCGCACTACTCATTGGGGGATGAAGTACCCTTAGATGTTGAGGATCATTGGGGGCCTTGAACCCCTCCTGTTGGAGGTCCTGCCCCCTTTCTACACTGTACAGACCCACACAGCCACTCACACACTGTTAGAAATAGGGTTTCTGGTTGGCTAAGATATACAAAAATCAACAAGAGAGGAAGGGAACAAAATAGGAACACTCCTAATCCCCTCAAAATAAGTCAGGTAATCAACAAAGGAGTGTATCAAAATAGTAAAAAGAGAGAAGAGCAAGCATGTAAACAATCGCAGTAAGTTTTTACTGTTGAAAAAAACACTCGGTTTCTTTTAAAAAGCCCTCACTCACCAACCTGGTTGGTGAGACATGCTTCATCATTGGGCCCCACCAGGAGTGGCCGAATGCCACCCTAGTGTGCTGCGATGCCAGTTTACTGCGGAGCTGGTCAAAAAAGGTTTGTGAAGAGTGAATTAGTGAAATTTAAAAATGTAAGAATTGTGTCAAAAAAATCCTTTATTAATTTTGCTAATCAGACATGGATAAAAAATGTGTGTGGGATAAAGAACTGGAATTAAAAGTTCATTTTTATCCCTAAGGGTGTGGTCAACATGTTTCTGCCTTAATGAGTGTTAGTCAGGCTTTCATCAGGACTAAGGGAGTGATAGTGAAGACCCGGCGGTATGGGCGCGCTAAGTCCCGCCCTAACCAAGGGTTTACAAGTGTTAAAAATATAAGAAAACACTCGGAGTAGATTCCGTCATGAGTAGAGAGGAACCGAGTTTATTCTGGCAAAAAAAGGGGATTTTTTTGTGACAAAAGAAACATACAACACAGAAAAACATAAAAGACAAACAAAATTAAGTCAGTATGCTTCTAACAAATGTCACAGTTAGAAAACATGCAAATGTGCTCTTCGTGGTGCACTACATTAGCAGTAACAGGATCTCAGGTGCTGCTATCGGTGAACTTGTGTGAATAAAAGGACTACCAATGGAGTCCTTGTGAAAGAGCAGAGAGCAAACGTTCCCTGTCTTATTCATTCAACTAGTTGTTCGACATAGAGGATCAAAATGCCCACATAACGTTACTTTCTAGCAAGTGAACTAGGCCAACAAATAAGCGACCAAACTTCAAAGTGCTGCTGGGCAAAACATAAGTGCAATGAGAGACGTAATGTTCTTACATTAGGTGCAAAGGTTCAGTGCACCATGGGTTACAGGAGGGGGGTGGTGGCGAAATGGCACACCCTGAGAGAGATAATAGAGGGGAGCGGGAGAATAACAAAAGAAGAAGGAAAAAATAAGCATCAAGGCACGTTGTGGCAGAGGTTAGTACTTAGCTGATGTTTGAAGAATATGACTCACGCCTTCTGCGCCAGGCACCCGTTATGGACCTCCGCAAACCCTCATAGAACCGGACCCCGACGATAGTGAGTCGGCGGTCCGGTTATTGAATATAAAGCCAGAAGAAGATGGAACGCGGTCACGTGGAGCGTCACGTGGGGAGTCACGTAACGTCATACTGATCATGTGACTTTGAGAGTGTTACCTGGGCCAATACTCGTCCTAGAATAAGGAACACGTGGGCTCTGGGGACGTATCAGAAAGACTCTAGTAAGCCTAGCCAATAGCGGATTACAACACTAAGGGCCTCATGTAGGTAAATAAATTTTACCGGTTCGTAAATACCGAGCCGTACCGAATCGGTAAATTAGAATCGGTAAGTTATATGTAGGTAAAAATTCGGTAACAGTTACCGATTCGGTAACATTCGGTAATTACGAATCGGAATACACCGAATCGGTAAATACCGAGGTGGAATCCACCGATTCGGTAAATACCGAGGTGGAATCCACCGATTCGGTAAATACCGAGGTGGTATTTAGCGATTCGGAAAATACCGAGGATACTACCACCTACCCTTAACCAAGTAGCCAATATCACAATCATGCCATCATAGAAGGTCTCTCAGGCTTGAATAGGGGACCCCATACCTCAAAGATCAGCTCAGTGAAATCACATCACAGGAGCATCAGGAGTCTCCTCGCAGGAAGGCTCGCCTTCGGTCTGAATAATAAACATGATGTCTGTGATATTAAAAGCACCAACATTCAGGTATGTGCAGCTGCGCGTGTGCCATGGCTAAATCGTGGGTCGAACAACCCAGAGTGGAAAACATGCATTGTGTAAAATTCCAGACTGTGTGTCACAGCATGTACAGACCAAGGTCGCTGCGCAGTGCTTGGGATGGGAACAACATAATGCACTCGTCTGAAGGAATTTTCGAGTCATCAGTTTATTCAAGAAAGAACATGTAAACGCAGTGTCGTGTGCAAAGACACAAATATGGCTACATAACATTCAACGCGGTCATGCCAACTGAACAATGCATGTTCGTATGCAGGGAGAACTCACTACACGCCCCCTTGAGCGAAGCAATATGTAATAGGCAAGAAAAGAGAGAAAGCAGAGTTCAGTTTGGTCAGAGCAGGACAGGGCATAACCAATGCAGCGCCAAAGTCCTACAGTCCAATTAATTGCAGCATACAATTGTAAAAAACACAATGCATATATAGTAAACAACTCAAGCAGACCATCAGGAAGAGAAAAACGAGAAATAAAAGAAATGAATGTCGCGCCAGGGTGCTGTCCAGTAGCACAGGCGCAATGGACGACTATCCAGTCAATCCATGAATGTATAGGCAGCATATGTGGCCACGGCTTCCAACAGCCAATCGTTTTCAGGGCCACTAAAAGTCTCAGCCATCCAATTGAGTAAAGAAAAGGAACATACGTGTGCTCCAACCAACGGAGCCTCTAGCACAATCTGAGGGCACCCGGAATGTTCCTCCAAATAGCTCATGGACAAGAAGTCGTAGGCTGCCGCTGAGATGTCCCAATTACCCAGGATACCAAGCGCCGCTCCACACTCCATGATCCGGACACCATAACAGGACAACTCGTGAAACACTAAGGGCCGCATCAGTCGATCGAAATCCGGCACCGGAGACAGCATGTTGGTCAAGCACAAATCCAGAGGCCATTCAAAGGGACAATGCAGGCAGTGCAATACAGGTTGTACGCAGGTGAAGTAGGAATACCTGAAGGATAATCCATAAGCCAGGCTCAAAGTCGCCAATGGCAAAGTACCATAGAAGTCAAGCATCCTATCACGAAGAAGATGCAGACGGGACAGGCGCTCGTGTGGCACAGAAGGAGCAGCCATTCCGTAGTATGAAAAGTAAAAGCAGCACACCTTCCACCAGCGCCAGATGCAGCGGAACACCTCCAAAGATGCTCGGGAACAGTGAATGTAAAATGCCGAAATTACACAAATAATAGTGTGGAAGGAGGTCACGAGACCCGAGCCCCACATGTTCACACAAATTGAGCCAGGCCGGTCGTGGACGAGGCATTGATAATACATTGGATCAAAGAGCCGAAATGCAGGGGGAGGTCAGTATTCAGAAGCGCCTGTTCCTCAGTGCGCGTAGCAGCAACGTGAAGGACAAATATTTCACGAGGGAAGTCAAAGGCACCTGTTTGTGGGACAATGGCGCTCTATTCTGCTCAACTAGTTGGACTCTGCTTTCAAGGTTGGAATCGAAGGTCAGATGGAAACATCCCGCCGCCCATGCGGGGGTGGAATAAGAACAGTATTGCAGCAGACAACTTCATGCGAGACAGTTATGTACGGGATTACCACTCACATCCCGCAGCAAACATCATTTATCATATTTAAATGAATACCGTTTGCAAGCACAGTGAAAGAAGGTGTAATCACAGGCACTGGGATACCTCGTAGGACGCACGCCGAAATCGGGGCTTGTACATTGCATGCGCCGTGTACTTGCATGTGCCCATTGTCTCATGCATGAATCCTAGGAGTGAGAGTGCTAGT
Organism: Triturus cristatus; assembly: GCF_964204655.1. Taxonomy (NCBI): domain Eukaryota; kingdom Metazoa; phylum Chordata; class Amphibia; order Caudata; family Salamandridae; genus Triturus; species Triturus cristatus. The sequence goes on from NC_140592.1 coordinate 211,912,258, forward strand.
GCTAATATCTATAACGGCTTAGGCCTTCTCCATGTTCGCTTGGTCAATGGCTCTCAGTCTGGAGGCCGCCTCACTGTGCGACAACTTGCAGACCTCGTTGTAAATAGCATACGCGCACCTTTTGGTTCTGCCACCCACGGGACCTTTCACAATAACATTCCATTCGGTATGCACATTGATGGAGTGGGTGGACTTCCTGATCCTGTAGATGTGCTCTGTGTCAGCTGGTGGACAGAGTGGGATGTGTGTCCCATCAATGCAGCCAATGTAATGGGGGAATGAATTCCTGAAGGAACGGGACAGGCAACTCTGGGATACACCACCCACCGCAGCTGTCACCACCTGCGAAATGCCGGATGCCAGCAGATGTGGGCTGCAGAGCACCTGCACATGTGGGGGTATGGCGTGCGCCCTTCTTATTGGCTGGTCCAGGAGTGGGTGTAGGTCCCTGCTTAAGTCCATGATGGTTTCGGGGTGTAGCCTGTACCTCTCATGTATCTCTGCATCAGTCAGCTGGAATAGTGTGATGCGCTGTCTGTGGATGCGTTCCTTCCGTCGCCAAACCCTCAGTCCTGCTGCCTGTAGACGTAGGCGCATTGCAATGACGTGCATGGCTGCCAGGCTGTCCACGCTGTTGCATTTTGGGATTGCTGAGCTGCACTGCTGTTGGTTACCACCTGCTTTCAATCCGTGTTAATTACCGACTCTTATTTACCGATTTTCCTGGATTTCTTATTTACCGAGTGCTCCTACATGTCATTTTAATTATTTCCACTTCATATTTACCACTTCATGTTTACCGATTCGTTAATTTTGTATTCGGTAACTATGAATCGGTATTTACCGCCTCATATTTACCGAAAAGTGGTTTTTGGACTCCTACATCTCACTTGTCTGTATACCGGTCGGTAACGGCATATTTACCGAAATTCGGCCGTTACCGACCGGTATTTCGCTACCTACATGAGGCCCTAAATGAGATACGCCTGTCTGGTAGATAAGGGGAGAGCATCCAAAAAAAAATGAACGGGTGCGATCCCAAGTACTAAGGAAGCGCGGACAAATTACGTGCTTTACAGAAAACAAAAAATGACGCTCGGGGGTAGCAACTCATATAATTTAGAGTGCCAAAGGGATATATTGATGGTGTAGAAAAATAATAAACAGCGGAGCATTAGATCGCTGTAACGAATGGGTCAAATACAGAAAGGACAAAAGGCACTGACCACTAATACTTAATAATAGTGATTTGCGAAAGATAAGCTAAATGGTCAGTAATGCGGTGTAAAGGAGGTGGAGTAGCCACAATATAGAATTCAAAACCGAGTGGGAGATACACTACCAAAATATGGCTGGGAAAGGACTGGATACAAAGCGCAAACCAGCCAGTTAATCATGTTAGGCTACAAAGAAATTGTTAATAATAAGCCTGTAGCTACTCTGAAGCAGGCGATGACAACGGTAGATTGATGGACAACCTATAGAATGGTGGCCCAAGGGATATTGTCATTCAGTCCATTGTGATGTGTCCCAAGGCAGTACATCCATCTCTGCTCTTTTTCATAGAGTATCTTCTGAGTGTTTTTGCAAGTGGAAACCTGTTCGATTACTGTCCATCTCATGTCGTTGGTAGTGTGATTAAATTGTAAAAAGTGTTCACTCAATTTGTTGGTAGCCCGACAACACCTGATGTTACTTCGATGTTCACAAATACGTAATTTAACTTTACGAGTGGCCATCCCCATGTATCGTAGATCACAAGGGCAGGTTATCAAATACACCACATTTGTAGAGTTACAGTTAGTATAGACCCTCTGCGTCCATACTTTGCCAGTTCCAAGGGTCAGGGTTTTTGTGTGGGACGTAAGATGGCAAATGCTGCAATTAGAGCAAGGAAAATGCCCTGTAATTCTGGGTAGGGCCCCAGGCATCAGTGATGGATGGAGGCTCCATAGTAGGCGCCTCTATTGGGAGGGTGTTAACCAGGGAGTCACGAAGACTACGTCCTTTCTTAAAAGAAAAAAGGGGGTTTTCCCATTTTCTATTGGAGCTATTCACAATACGCCAATGTTTGTTAATGGTTTTTTTTACTGTGTCTGACGCTGAACTGAAAGTGGTTACACACGTCAAAGGAATGACATTAGGCTCTCTAGGGTGTTCTTCAAGAAGAGCTTCTCTCTGCTGATTTCTCGCTCTTTTGTAACCTTTATTAAGGATAGAGGCAGGGTAACCTCAATTCTTAAGTTTGGTGGTCAGATCTGATGTCTTCACTATCACTCCCTTGGTCCTGATGAAAGCCTGACTAACACTCATTAAGGCAGAAACATGTTGACAGCACCCATAGGGATACAAATGAACTTTTAATTCCAATTCTTTATCCCACACAAATTTTTTATCCATGTCTGATAGGCAAAATTAATGAAGGATTTTTTTGACACAATTCTTAAATTTTTAAATTTCACTAATTCACTCTTCACAAACCTTTTTTGACCAGCTCCGCAGTAAACTGGCATCGCAGCACACTAGGGTGGCATTCGGCCACTCCTGGTGGGGCCCAATGATGAAGCATGTCACCAACCAGGTTGGTGAGTGAGGGCTTTTTAAAAGAAACCGAGTGGTTTTTTCAACAGTAGAAACTTACTGCGATTGTTTACATGCTCGCTCTTCTCTCTTTTTAATATTTTGACACACTCCTTTGTTGATTACCTGGCTAAGATATACACCTAAGCCAGGCAGAACCCACCACTCTAGTGAGGTAAGGGAGTTACACACCCATGATAACCCATGCTCACCCCCTTGGTAGCTTGACAGAGCAGTAAGGCTTATCCTGTGGGCAATGTATAAAGCGTTTTCACAATACACACACACATACACCAGTGACACTCTAGGCACACCACAAAAAGAGACTACACAGAAGGTTATATCAAAAATATCCTTTGTATTGTACATAAAACTACATTAGGAACTGTTTAACAAGATGAGGTCTTGGGCTGAGGAGGATTGCCAGTTAGGTTTTAGAAGCAAAATAGGCACAGTGGAACAGTGTCTAAACGTCAACTTGATTATTGGCAAATACACCATAGCCCGGAAACCTCCTATTTATTTGGCTTTTATGGATCTTACCTTAGGCTTTGATTTTGTTAACAGGTCAAGCTTATGGTCGATTCTTTTAAAATACGGGTTGGATGAGGCTTTGGTTCATTTTTTAGCTTATTTTCATAGGGATCTGAAAGCCCAGGTGAGGATTGGTAAAGGCGGGTAGGTTTCAAATGACATCAATATTGGTAGAGGGGTCAGGCAGGGGTGTGTACTAGCCCCTCTCCTATTTATTTTATACATTAATGATTTACATCGTTCACTGATTACTCTTACTAATGATGTTCCTAGAATTAACGGTAATATACTCCCCGCCCTACTGTATGCGGATGAAGCGGTCCTAATGGGCCGCACACCCAATGCACTAGGCACTTTAGTCTGGGTTTTTGTGGATTTTATGGCTGGTCTAGATCTCTGCACTAATTTAAAAAAATCGTTTTTAATGGCCTATGGTCCAAAAAAGCATCTTATTAACACAGTTTCCATAGGCCCGAATGTTTACATCGCACTTGCACTTTTCCCTATTTAGGGCTGGTAGAAGCAGCCAATGGCTCTTGGGTTAACCATGTGGCACACAGTGGGAGCAAGTTTTCAAAAGCCACTAATTCAATCCTTTGCCTTTCACAACCAAAAAAGGCTGAGGTGGCTTTATCCATCACCAAAATTTTCAAATCACAGTGTATCCCCACTGCAACATATGGTGCAGATGTTTGGGGATTCACAAAGTGTAGCAGCATCCAGGGTGAGGAAAACAGATTTTGCCGGAAACTATTGGGGGCCCCAATTTCTTCTTCACAATATGTCTGTCATAAGGAATTGAAATTGCCATATGTTGAAGATTATATAAGTGCAAAAACAACAGTTGATGGACAGAATGCAGAACATTGTCATACATTCACCCCAAGTACAGAGATCTGGGCCTAAATCCATTGTTTTTTTGCTCACCATGCCGTTCCAGTTTGAACCCAGCCATATGCAAATCAGTCTTGACCCTGTGCCTCATGGGAACAGTCCAGCCCTAATTGCCAAGCCAGGTCCTCCCTGAACTGGAAACAAGCATCCTAGAACCGGTTTCGGGGTTTCACCCCTCTTCAGCCAGGATAACTTGATTTCAGTGGCATGGAGAGGACGGGACCCACGTCTGTGTAGTAATAAACTCAGAAGTCGTGAATCCTTGAAGTTGGTTTATTACTGGTCAACACAGCAGAGGCAACAAAAGACATCCGCCTTCGACAATTAACGTCCTCGCATCATTTCAAAACCCTGGAATCCTCTGACACCATCACCCAGCAACCCATGAACATTCCTAATGAAACCCTGCCACACAGGCTAACACTCTAAGACTAATAACCAGGCATAACATATCCCCCTTTCTCATTTTTTGAAAACAAAATAAACGTTACACAAAAAAATATAAAACACCCCAACTTTCACATAAACTCTACGACATAGATTCACTCACGAAAACGCATGGGAAATCTGCTTGTCCTACTACTCCTCCTCACAGTAGAACGCACATCACCAGTTCTACGACCAGCATCTAAAGCATCAGAAGAGTAAGGCTCTCCTGTCTCACTTGTTTCCCTAGCTTTAACAATTTTACCTACATTCCACCAACTACCCCCTTCAACCTTTACAGCATTCCTACCGATTTCTATGACACGGATGGGTAGTCCAAACTTACTCTCTCCTTTCTTGACATGTATGGAAGATTTAATCCTAACAAAATCCCCCACCTGCACTTCAACAAGCCTAGCGGAATTTTTCTTATCAAACCACCGCTTTTGTTTGACTTGAGCACACCCAACATTCCTTTTCACGATCTCCATCGGACTGTTGACATCATGTAACGATTTGATCCACTTATTCATCCAACCTGGTCGGAAACATGTATTGGCTTTACGTCCTCTCAATAGCTCAAATGGAGAAACTCTAGTGGTGGAATGGGGAGTAGTTCTATAGAACCAAAGCATACTATCAATGGAACCTTGTATATTAACTCTTTCACTCTTAGCCCATCTGATACAGTCACCCACCACTCTGTTCATGCGCTCCACTTGACCATTAGACTGTGGGTGATACAGCGAACTTTTCGTGTGTTTAATGTTGGAAGACTTTAGAAAAGACTCAAACTCTACACTAACAAATTGAGTACCATTGTCCGTGACCAATGTCTCAGGAAACCCCTCTCGAATAAACACCTCTCTCAAAAACATAATCACCGTAGAAGAAGAAATATCCTTAACAACCTTAACCTCTGGCCATTTTGAGACATAATCGATTAAAACCAGAACAAAACGTCCACCATTCTGCAAACCTTCTATTGGCCCCATGATGTCCAACCCCAACTTACTCCAGGGACCCGGTGGACAGTCAACTGGCAAGAGTGGTGGGGTCTTTACTTTCAAGCCTTTATCAGCTTTGCTGCATATGACGCACCTGTCAACAACTTCTGTGACATCCGAATCCATAGATGGCCACCAGAAACCATCTCGAACTCTTCGTTTGGTGAGAGTCAAACCTAGATGACCCTCATGAGCTCGGAGAATAATATCTTTCCTAACACCAAGAGGAGGAATAAGCCGTTCTCCCCGAACTAACACCCCCCCTTCGATGGAAATCTCAGACTGAACTTTCCAGTATGGCTGTAAATAATGTACCAAAGTACTCTCTCTAGGCCAACCATTCATCACATAATGGTTCACTTGCTGAAGCACTTCGTCTTGAGCAATGGCTTCTAACCAACTCCCTTCGTCTCCAACAGCAATGTCTACAGCAGCTATGAAACAATCATCTGAATCGTCTTCGTCTTCTTGGTATTCATCTGAACAGACCCCTTGGTCCAAGCCTACAGGAAATCTAGACAGGAAATCCGCTCTTGTATTTTTACCACCAGAAACATGGACCACGTCGAATTGGTACTGCATAAGCCTTGAAACCATTCTCACAATCCTCGGTGAACAACACTTGCTAGTACCAACACCAAGAATATTCACCAAGGGTTTATGATCGGTCCTCAAAGTGAACCGTCTGCCCCAAACATACGTACGAAACTTACTCACAGCCCAGAGACAAGACAACAACTCTTTCTCTATTACAGAATATTGCATTTCTGCATCCCTTAAAACTCTGGATGCAAAAGCAATAGTGTTTTCACCACCTCGAGTATCTTGCGTAACAACACATCCCAAACCCACTTGACTTGCATCCACCGTGATACAAGTGGAAAGGGAAGGATCATAAGGCTTGAGTGCCTCACTATTCTTAAGTAGAACTTTCACAGTCTCCAAAGCTGCACTACACTCTTTCGACCAACCGAACACAACACCCTTCCTCAATAAATAGCTGATTGGCCTAACAACCGAGGCATAGTTTGGAATAAATTTAGAATAATATTCCAATAAACCCAACAGAGATTTAACCCCTGTCTTATCCTTCGGAACGGGCGCATTGACAATGGCATCCAACAAACCTTGCCTAGGACGAATACCTTTGCCAGAAATGTGATGCCCCAAGTACTCGACTTCATCACATAAGAATTTACATTTTTCTGGCTTCACTACCACTCCATATTCTCTGAACGTTTCGAAGACCTTCCTCAACAAAACATTGTGCGAAGTAATATCTTGGGAATGAACCAGCACATCATCTTGGAATACCAGCACCCCTTTGATTTCACCCAACATACCCTGCATCACACGTTGGAAAACCGACGCGGCAGAAGCCAAACCAAATGGCATACGTTTATAGCGGAAAATTCCCAGAGGAGAAATAAATGATGTAAAATGACGAGATTCCTCCTCCAATTCAATCTGGTGGTAAGCATTTGCCAAATCTAGTTTGGAAAAATATCTCGAACCCCTGACGCATGCAAACAAATCGTCAATTTTTGGCAGAGGATGAGAATCCACCCAGATCTCCTTATTCAGGGACCTACGGTCCACACAGACACGCAACTTACCACACCTCTTGCGTGCTACGACAAGAGGAGAAAGCCATAAAGACGACTCTGTTGCTTCAATGATGTCTTCTTGGCACAAGCGCTTAATCTCTACTTCAAGGTCCTCCCTAACACTGAACGGGACACCCCTTAGCTTGTGCTTAACCGGTAGTGACCCTTCTTTAACAATAATTTGGTGCTTGAACCCTCGGATCGTTCCTAACCCCTTAGAAAAAACAGTAGGAAAAAGTTGTTCCCATTTTATATTGCCATCAAAACCACCATCAGAAACTGTTAAAACCTGCACCCTGCAACCTGGTTTTTGGATCATCCCAAATAACCCCTGGTGAAACCATCCTAAAATGTTTAGTCCTTTGACAGCAACATAAATCTTGCCCTTGATCACTCTACCATCAAATCGAAGTTCATCCTCAAAGTATCCCAACAGTTCTATCCTACGACCCTCATAGGATACTGGCGAGCGATCGGGGGGTAGCAGACTCCTATCTCCCCAAGTTTCCTCAAATAGTTCCTTGGTTATCATTGTTATCCTAGCTCCAGAGTCTACAAGTAAATTAAGTGCTTTGTCCCCCACCAAAATCTCAACGATCGGATCGACACAGTCTGTTTCATCAGAAATCTTTAAAACATGATCAGGACTATCTAGAACAACACCAATTGTTTCTGAATCTGACTCACAGTCTGACTCTAACACACATGCAACAGACCTTTTTTGCTCATTAAATTTCTTCTTGAAACAAACTTTGGCAAAATGCCCTGTTTTTTTGCAATAACTGCATATAACATTTATCCCTGGGCATCCAGTCCCCTTCTGATGTTGTTTGTTACCACATCTATTGCACATATTCTTGGGGTCATGTGAAACATACATATTTTTCTTTGAAGTGGATCTTTTAGACTCATTATCTTTAACCTCTGGTTTGGGGTCACTGCGCTTGAATTTTGAACTGGACGAGATCGCATTCACCGGGTCTGGAAGCTTGTCTTCCAATTCTTTTAAAGATATTTGTGAAGTTTCGATACTTTTAGCTATCTTAATAGTTTCATCTAAATCAGGATTCGAGAGAGAAAGAAGTTTTTGTCTTATCTGTTTGTCACTGCAGTGACAGACAAATTGATCTCTGATCAGTTGCTCTAAAAATGTCTCAAACTGACATTCAGAGGCAAGTTTCCTTAACGCAGAAACATACATGTCAACATCTTCTCCATCTTTTTGTTGCCTCTTGAAGAATTTGTGTCGAAGAACCATCAGACTAGGTTGTTTGTGAAACCTTGTCCTAAGTTTGGTCACTGCATCTTGAAATACATCTATGTCTTCTCCTGGAACATGAACAATCTCAGGAAGATGTTTGAAGATGGACCTCCCTTCAAAACCAAGTGAATGAAGGAGTAAAAATCTTTTACGTTCATCGCCGAATCTGGATGCTCCAATAGCACCCAAATAGGTTTGAAAAGCGTCAAACCACAGTTCCCACCTAACTGGTGGATCCCCCGCAGATTCCAGAAAGGCAGGAGGTGGATTGACAGATTGCATATTGGTAGTGAATGGCAAGGGAAACGTACAGAATTGTGATCAAAAGCTTTGAGAGAGAGAAAAAAAAAATGAAAAGAGAAGAAATCAGAAAAATAACAACCCACCTAAGTAATTATTCACAAAAACATCAAATTTGGGTTTCGTATGTAGAATACGGGAAGAAATTGCTTCGACAGGAAAGAAATACAGAATCTGGGAGAAAAGAAACTATTTCTTTTTTTAAAAAAAATGTTAGTGTGCAGATCACAGGAATAATCTGCTTCTTTTTCTTTAAAACTGAAGAAAAATAACTGTGTGCAGATCACAGGAAGAATCTGCTAAAATACCCTTCCCAGGGGTGACAAATGCAAAAAACAACAGTTGAGGGACAGAATGCAGAACAATGTCATACATTCACCCCAGTACAGAGATCTGGGCCTAAATCCATTGTTTTTTTGCTCACCATGCTGTCCCAGTTTGAACCCAGCCATATGCAAAGCAATCTTGACCCTGTGCCTCATGGGAACAGTCCAGCCCGAACTGCCAAGCCATGTCCTCCCTGGACTGGAAACAAGCATCCTAGGACTGGTTTAGCGGAGTGAGCTAAAGAATGATGATGGATTAAACCCAGATCAGTTGACTGGGGGTGAGTGCTTGCAATGTTCAACACTCCGTCCGTCATCCCCTTTGGTTTTGCATTGTTCTCCCTAAATTGGCAGGGTATGCCCAGACGTGGGTCCCTTGCTCACTTTGCCACTGGATTCAAGCTAGCCTGGCTGATGATGGCTGATTAGCCAGAAACCAGTCCCAGGATGCTTGTTTCCGGTCCAGGGGAGACATGGCTTGGCAGTTCGGGCTGGACTGTTCCCATGAGGCACAGGGTCAGACTGATTTGCATATGGCCATGTCTGAACTGCTGTGGCGGAGTGAGCTAAAGAATGATGATGGATTAAACCCAGATCAATAGACGGGGGTGAGTGCTTGCAATGTTCAATACTCCGTCCGTCATCCCCTTTGGTTTTGCTTTGTTCGCCCTAAGTTGGCAGTGTATGCCCAGTCGTGGGTCCCTGGCTCACTTTGCCACTGGATTCAAGCTAGCCTGGCTGATGATGGCTGATTAGCCAGAAACCGGTCCCAGGATGCTTGTTTCCGGTCCAGGGAAGACATGGCTTGGTAGTTCAGGCTGGACTGTTCCCATGTGGCACAGGGTCAGACTGATTTGCATATGACCATGTCTGAACTGGGGTGGCGGAGTGAGCTAAAGAATGATGATGGATTAAACCCAGATCAGTTGACTGGCGGTGAGTGCTTGCAGTGTTCAACACTCCGTCTGTCATCCCCTTTGGTTTTGCTTTGTTCGCCCTAAGTTGGCAGGGTATGCCCAGACATGGGTCCCTTGCTCACTTTGCCACTGGATTCAAGCTAACCTGGCTGATGATGGCTGATTAGCCATAAACTTGTCCCAGGATGCTTGTTTCCGGTCCAGGGAAGTCATGGCTTGGCAGTTCAGGCTGGACTGGTCCCATGAGGCACAGGGTCAGACTGATTTGCATATGGCCATGTCTGAACTGGGGTGGCGGAGTGAGCTAAAGAATGATGATGGATTAAACCCAGATCAGTTGACTGGGGGTGAGTGATTGCAATGTTCAACACTCCGTCCGTCATCCCCTTTGAAGAATATATCAAGGCTCGCCCAGCTATATTTTGGGTTAAGATCTGTCAAAACCCGGCAGCGACCCTTACGAGAGATGTAATAATTGATTGTCTTAAATGCGAAAAGGGCAAGGACATACCTTGGCTTGCCGCTGTAAGGTAGAGCTTAAACAGCGTGAATCTTGAACATATCTTTTCAAATCCAACTGTTATGGAGGGCACAAACCAAAAATTCAAAATCCCTCCATGAGGCTTTATATGAACAATATAGTAATGCAAGATATAAAAAGTAGATTCTGAAATCCTCAGTTGCAAGGTATATGTCCTTAGAGGATGCATCTTGTTCATTAACATGCTTGCCATCTAGTTATCTTTTGAAGACCATAGGTCATTGGAAAAGAGGTTTGCTTTTCCGCCTAAGGGCAGGTACTCTGAAATTTTCGTTCTGTTTTCCCTTGAGGTTTAATGCCAACCTTGATCAAAACCCTTGCCCCTGTGACGATCGCAGTAATCAATCAATGTTACATTTTTTATTCTTTTGTAAGTTTTATCAAAAATATGTAAAATGGTTTTTGATTCAATTTTTTTAAGAAAACTGCCATTATTGATTGTAAAGTAGCCTACACAAAATTCTTAAGTTGGAGGATGAGGAACTAGTTGTTCGTGTGGGATCCTTTTTGAAAGCGGCTGTCTGTTCACGCGCCTCAATGAGCACCGATGGATGGCTGTTTCTATTGTGTTTCAATTTATTATTTGTGATTTTTTGTGAAACATCTGGACTCTTGTGCTTATTTTCTCATTCCTGTACCCGTTCTGATGGCCTTTATGCTTACCTTATATGTTTTTCCCTTGGAATTATTTTAGGTTGCTGTATTGTAATTTACCTGATTGCATTTTACAAGCCCTTGTATTATTATGTTGCTATTTGATCTGTGTTTACAGGTCTCTATGGGGAAACTGTTTTTATGATGTTGTTGTATTTTTTATCCCTGCGTGTTTTACTATAGTTCTATGTATTTAATTGCTGGCATTTTGATCAGTGCTTTTATGGATATATATTTTTATCCAAATAAAGATAATTGAATTGAATTAAAAAACACAGTAGACCATAATTCATTTTGTAGTATGTAAAGCACATTCGGCCACTTCACATAAGTCACTGTGCTAGGCGCTTGTCATAAACATGAACATAAACTACATAAGACCACAATTACATGGATTACCGTGCCACTAGGCACTGGTCATCAGAATGTTATGTTATGTTATGTTAAAATTTTATTTCTATAGCGCACGGCTGCTCCAGAGGAGTGTCCCGGCGCTTTATCGGGGCAGCTCAGTAAAAAACATAACATGTATAACTCATAAATCATAAATCACTTCACCATAAGGCAATTGCCATAAACATCACAGTTAGGTCAACAAAGGGATTACATATACACTGCACACGTCATGAAAAATGTTATGGTGCATGTCCTGCCATCCAAATATACAGACTCCCTCAGGACACAAAAGGTGTAGCATCTAGAGGCATAGCATCAATGATTCAGTCATACCTAACTCACCCAAAGTCACCATGAACAGATAGGGTGCAGCTTCTTTGCACTCCTATGACAATTTCTACTGTGTTGCCGTAACCACATGCAGCAGTTTGAAGGTACAGGGAGAAAACCTTGTGCTCCCCACAATGAGGTATATGCTTATATCCCAATCGCTCCGGTCACCTTCATGGAATGCGGGCAGTTTTTAGGTGGAGGGAGGTTCCCATCAAGGCTATGTATTCTAGTAGCTGCTCACAGTAGTGCAGCGCAGCTGCGAGGAATTCCTGGGGCTTAATTCCTCTTCAAGGTTTGCCACTGGGGAGTCCTCTTTGTTGCAGGTCGTGGGAAGCAGGTGCAGTCATCCTTGTCAGCCCAGCCCGCAGCGGGAAAAAACTAAGCTCCTCTTCCAACCATGGTCCCGCCTGGACACGCTCACACCCAGGGTTGACCATGCTGCCCACAACCTCTAGCACTGGTCAGCTGTGGTTTAGTGCCCAGAATCCTATAGCCAACAAAAACAGGCTCAGAAAAATAGAAAGCAAAAGATAAAATGTTTGGGGATAAACTTGTCAAAAGGGCCAGGTCGAACAAACACCAACTCACAGACACATACAGCCACTTCCAAACCCACTCTCACACCCACAGAGCTACTCACACACCCAGTCACAGACCCATTTATCCACTCACACACCCACTCTGAAAAGTTACAGTTAGGAAATAATATTTAAAAAACCTTCAAGATCCACAAAAAAACAAAGGTTACAGGGATGGTATAGTTAGGAAATAGTATTTAAAAAGCTGTACAAAAACAGTTATAGTCAGGGCTACTGGCCTTAGGTGGCAGGAGAGGGCCAAAGGGTTTAGTAAATTATACAGCAAGAAAAGGAAAATTATGCACAATGTCACATTTTCTAGTATGTAATACTTCATTATTTTGTCTTTTGTAAACTTGGTAACACTGTCTGGGCATTGGTTACACCTCTTTAGTACAGTTTTAATGCGCAGCTATAGCAATAAGCAACAGAAAGGTGACCAGATCAGCTATGCAAAGGGCCTTTTACTGTGGAACAACACGTATCACTTAATTTTTTTTTAACTTTTGATCCGTTTGAGGTAGAAACAGTTTTTTTGTTAAAATCTGCAGAATATGCTGCAAATTAGATTTGCTAATGCTTGTTACTTTTTGTTTTCTTCCCAGGAAGCAACAGCAGCTTTGCAGGACATCTACTTGGGCACCAATTTCAGCAACACAAGGACTTTTTTCTGTTGATTTATGAGGCAAGGTGTTAGACTGGTAGAACAAGTTTCAGTATAAATGCAATGCAGAGAAGTGGGTACAAGAGGGTAAAGAGAGTGAGTAGCGCAGAGTGGAAGAGTAGGAAAAAGTGCTGCACTAGAATGCAGGGTGCAGTATGAATACCTTTAAATATCTTTGACAAGCACACCTGAGAGTCAGTGAAACCAGAATCTGTTGGCTTCCCATAGGATTCTGAGTATGCAAATGTGTCTGGTGGAAGCGTTCATCGAAAGCTGCGACAGCCATCATTGGAGGATTCAAAGGTTTTTCACGATTGGCTGGTTTGAGTCTGGTAGTGGCGTAGTGGCGTACTTGTGGGGCATGAACCTTTCCTTAAGGGTGGTGCATACTGGTGTTACTGAGGGTTATGTGACGTTACCCCACATGCATTTACCCCGCATGCTTTTACCCCGCAGTTTTTACTCTGCAAAATCTTTTACAACGCAGGGCTTTACAGCGTAATTCGTTACAATGCATTCACCATTCCAACGCAATTACTATTCTAACTCCAGGGGGCCGTTAGTTTGGGGAATGCGTTGTAACAGTTTTGTGGTGTAAAGCCCGGAGCTGAGAACATTTATTGCGTAAAGCCATGCAGAGTAAAAAATGTGGGGTAAACAATGTTTCCCATTTCGGAGTCTTGCTGTATGGCAGAGCCCATGCCAGCTCCTGTGCTGTTGTCAAGGAGTGATTGGAGATTTCCAGAGATGACAATTTCCCTGTAGCAAGGATTGCAGGTGCTGCATCACTGATCATACTCTCTGCCTCCCTCTGCTGTGTCTGAAGTGGTGTGAATTGCAGGGGTGACCGAAACCAGCGGCAATGGGAGGACAAATCCAGCAAAGCCAAAGTGATCCACGAAGATCTACAATTAAGTGGGTGCCCCAAGCTACAATGAGCGAAGCTGTTTCTCACCATGTTGATGCAGCTGCCATCTGAGCTCCAGGGAAAAGGTGCTGTGATACCTAAATGACTACTTTGTGACATTCTGTTCTTTTTAAAAGAAATACATTTTAAAAGTAAAGAGAAGAATGTGATGATCCAAGAATAGAGATAAGGCATCTAGGCAGTAGTTAGAAAAAAACAGAGAAGGCCACCCCTGTTGCGGTCTGACCAAAAGTCCTTTCTTTCCTTTTAAGGTTGGACCTACACGGCGCTTGTGCTGTTAGGCAATCTGTTGTATCTGTTTTGTGGAGTCTGACTCCTCCCATGCTTCGGATTGGCTTCTTTGTGTGTCCTTTAAAAATCGTAGCCTGCAATTGGCTAATGGTGGGTGCATGTCTCACCATTTCTCACAAGCTCGCTCCCATGGAGTATTGCCGTCAGAGCAAGCAGGGGCACGCACGCTGATTGCATGCCTTTATCTTCTTTTTTTCTGTAGCTACCAGAATGGGGTGCACTCTGCAAAGCAGAGAGGCTCCCGTAGTTTGCCTTTCCAGTCTTAAATTCACAAAAGAAAAAAGGTCCTGGACTTTCTGACCACTGCTGGTAATAGACAGACAAATGCTGCCCGGAACTGTTGTTTTCCCTCAGCAGTCTCCCTTCACGGAGGCGCAGGTGCCGACGGTAGCATGCCGGGTACATGCAGTCACTGTTAACTGCAGCTCTGAGTCACAGGCCCCATTGGAAAAGTGTGTAGAACAGCACGGACAAGGAAAAGTTCAGAAGCCAGTTCCGGGCCCTGTACTATAAATAGTTCCCGTGAAGCGTGTCCTTGTTCCCTGTCTATTGTGCCCGGAGCGTGAATTTTTAAATGGGAAACGGTTGCAGCAGGTCAATTGTCAGCTGTCCAAAGCGATGTATGGTCTGGCAGCGCACCAAGCGCTATTCTGACACCTGGTCTCCCGTCCACGCTTTTGGTGAAAGTGCAAAAGATGGCACTAGGATACATTTTATTTGTTTGAGGGGTGTTGGAATGTGTTCTTCACCAGCTACTTTATGCTGTAGGCCAATTGTAATTAACACAGCTAGTGACGATTTCTAGCGGGTCGTTTGCTAGGGCCAGAGTTTCAAATGCATAGCATACACAGGGCACTTACTGCCTTTTGCAGGTTGATAACAACCAGCGTTCTTACAGTGAAAAGCAGATCCACAGCGTAGGATTTGTACATCCTGCTCCGGCCAGTGAATGTTGCAAATACAAACAACGAGTATACATATTACTTACTATGCACACCCCTGGCAATATTACCACAGTTGGCCAGACTTGACACAAGTATCGTGACGGGCAATACTACATTCCTCCCCAAAACAAAATGAAAAATGTAGTACATGCTTAGTGTTTCTATGCTTATGGAATGTTTATTCTCCTACGTTCTTCCCTGCCCTGTGAGTTCTAGGTTCTCTTCCTAGACAGTTGCTGTTGGCTTCTGTCGTGGAGAGTCCGTTCTTGTGTCTGCTCTGCCTAATTAAACTGCTCTTCAAGAAGATACCTTTCTATGCCTACTCATTTACTACAATTTGGCGACGACTGGCTTCTAACCCATACGCTGCATTCCCAAGCCACACAGCAGTTTCTGCACAAGAGCGGAAGATCTTCACCCTTCACACCACTCTTACCTTTGTGTCCACTTCCTGATCCAAGCCTTCATCGGACCGAGGCTTGATTTTGCGATGTTCTGTCGGTGTTGAGGTTGTCAGTCTGACTGTCCTGACTTCATAGCTCATTTGGCAGCTTGGAAGTGCTTTGAGTCGCCCTGACTCTCATCTGGTGGTGTGTGAGGCTGAGCCAAGTTGTTGTTGTCTCCAGCTCCAAGTTCCTGCGCACCTGTGTCTTCAGCTTCTCCTCGCTGCCGTGTCTCTTTGAAGTTGACAGTTGGTGCAGTTGGTGCAGCGGGAGCTTCGTTCCTCTTCCTGGCAGCAGTCTGAATGATGACGTCGTGGAACCTTGCACTACAATCCTCGGCGTTCTGTGTGAGGTCCTAAGGAGTTCTTACGTTCTCACGCTCTGACGTTGTGACGCTCTGACGTCCTTTACGTGGCGGCCATCTTTGTTTACATCGTTGTCATCACTACGGACACGGACGTGCATCAGCTCCGCCTCACAGCATTCCGGTGCAGCGTAACAGCGGCGATACACACGTCTTGTGTATTGTGAAGATACACTCTGATCCAGTGCAGTGTCCTGGTAACACCGGCGATACACACGCCTTGTGTATTGTTAGGAGACACACAGGTACTGTTGTTTCTTTTTGTGTGTATACTCCGTCTTGCATCAGTACAGTGACAATACTCATGCAGGTTCTGTTGTTTCTCCTGTGTGTGCATTCTGATCCTTATTCTTCGATTTTCTCCTGTGTGTGTGCTCACGCATTGTTTTTAAATAACTATGTCCAACGAAAATCCCTCGATAGTTCTTCCTCCAAGTTTCTTGGTTAGTCCCGGTCAACCCAGCATCTCGTGGGATGATTGGTTCCCAATGTTTGATAATTATCTAGATGCTTTGGATGCACAGGAGTATTCTGCAAAAAGGAAGAAAGCCTTACTTTTGAGTTCTTTGGGCAAGGAAGGTCAACGCATTTTTCGCTATTTACCACAGGCACTACAGGCTAATGGACAACCTGTCCCAGACGAGTATAAGGAAGCAATTTGTCGCTTAGAAGTCCGATATGCCAAAGAGGAGAATTTGGTCATGAATAGGTATAGATTTTATACCAAGGGTCAAAAGATGGGTGAAACTATCGACAATTTTGTGGAAAGACTTAGAGAAATGTCGGTCAAGTGTAAGTTTGGCAATATGACTGATGAGCTCATTAGAGATCAACTTATCGTTCAATGTAACAATAAGAAAGTTCAGGAGCGTCTTTGGGCGGCTAAAAATCCTAACTTACAAACTGCTATTGAATTAGCTAAAATTGTTGAAGATTCACAAGGATATATGAAAGAACTGGAGAAGAAACCGTCTAGTGATGTTAATGAAGTCTCGACCCAAGAGTACTCAGAACAAACTTTTGCTTCTGGCGAACTCTCTGATGTTGCTGCAGTTAAGAACAAAAATGTCTTTAAAAAGAACTTTACTTCCAAACCACCATCTACACAAAAGTTGTCTTCATCTCGCATGTGTAACAGATGTGGTAGCTCTGTCCATTCCTCTGACTCAAAATTTTGTTTTGCAGCTAAACAAGAGTGTCTTAAGTGTGGTAAAATGGGCCATTATGCCAGAGTTTGTCGTGGCAAATCTCGCTCTTCTGTCACCACTGTTGAAGACTCCATTCTATTTGATGAGGAGGGCCATAAAATTTTGGTTATTAATGAAGATTCTGCAGGGCAAGTTGATGATAGGCGTAAGGTTAGGCCTAAAGCCCTCTTCTCCATTGATAGTAAAGAAGTGTACTTAATGGTGGATACAGGTTCTAGGTACACTATCATTCCTTATGAACTTTTCAGGGACAAATGGGGTTCCAAGTGTCTTCTACCCAAGGACATCTCCCCGGGTGGTTATCAAGGTGAGACCATTGACATTGTGGGGTATTTCACAGCGGACATTGTTTTTTCGTACAGGAAAATACATGGCAAGGTTTATGTGTCCAAGATTGGTCCAGCTATACTTGGGTGGATTCACCAATATGACTTAGGGATAATTGTCAATCCCTGCGCTTCCCCACAGGTAATGGTTGTTGAAGACAGTGGCTTACTGGATATCCTAGAGAAGGCCAACTCGGTATTCAGAGAGGGTTTGGGTCAGCTCAAGGAGTATTCCCATCGTATTATCTTAAAAGAGAATTCTGTTCCTGTACAACACAAAGCGAGGCACATTCCCATAGTGGTTCGGCAAGAGGTTAAGAGTATGATTGATGACATGCTTGTTTCTGGGGTTATTGAACCTGTGGAGGCTTCACCTTGGGTTTCTCCCATTGTCGTCACAAAAAAATCGGATGGCAAACTCCGTTTCTGTGTTGACTTGAGGTCGTTGAATGACTGTGTGATTGCGGATACTTTTCCACTCCCTAACATTTCGGAACTAGTCACTACTCTGCATGGTGCTAGGGTGTTTTCTAAGTTAGACTTTAGAAGTGCTTATCACCAAATTGATCTTCACAAGGACTCTAAACACTTGACAGCCTTTATCACACCGTTTGGCACGTTTCAATTCACACGGTTGCCCTTTGGTCTCATTTCGGCTGCCAGTGTGTTTCAGAGGATGGTAACTGATCTTTTTGAAGGTGTTGGTAATACTGTGTTTTTCCAAGACGACATTTTGGTTTATGGTGACTCTGAAGAGCAACACAATGTCATTCTCAGGCTGGTTTTGGACAGACTTTTGTCAGCCGGCCTGACGTTGCGTAGGGACAAGTGCAAGTTTTTGACTGAACAGATAGATTATCTAGGTTACACTATTAGTGCCAGTGGTGTACGTCCAAAACAGGACTTATGTCGTGCTATTCACTCTGCTCCCAGGCCTAAGGACAAAGATCAGTTGCGTTCCTTTATGGGACTTATTGAATATTACTCAAAGTTTGTGAAAATTTTTTCAGATAAAACTGTTTCCATGAGGTCACTCCTCAAGAGAGGTGTTAGTTTTGTTTGGTCTTCCCAGTTGCAAGAGTCTTTTGAGGCCATCAAAAGAGAGATTTGCAATGCAAAAGTGCTTACTCCTTTTGATATTAAAAAGACTTCTGTGGTGACCGTAGATGCCAGTGCTACTGGTTTAGGGGCTATGTTATCTCAACTTTATGATCAATCTGAGCGTACAGTGGCTTTTGCCTCTAGAACTTTAACTGATGCGGAGAAAAATTATTCAGTAATTGAGAGGGAGGCTCTAGCTGCTGCTTGGGCAGTGGAACACTTTAGAACTTATTTGTGGGGTTTGAAGTTTGTGCTGAAGACGGATCATAAGCCCCTCATAAAAGTTCTCTCTCCCGGGGGCACGGGCAAAGGCTCTGCTAGACTGGCGAGGCTTGCTTCTAAGCTCCAAGAATTTCAATACTCTGTTCAACATATCCAGGGCTGGAAGAACACTCAAGCGGATTGTCTTTCAAGGTTATCTTTGGATTGGAGGTCAGTTCTTGATTCTTCCACTTCTAGCTCCTCTAATGATATTGCTGTAGCTTCAGTGGAAGATGCTGTCTTTGTTGGTGAAGGGGCTTTCCAGGCTTGTGATTGGGAGAGAGAGATGGCTGTGGATGTGACATTGCAGGAAGTTATCAAACTTATTTCGCTTGGTTCCAGAAGGGAGAGTGCGGTGTCGGTTTCTGTGCGTCCTTTTCTCAAGGTCTTGGATGATCTTTCCTTAGTTGGGGACAATCTTATTGCAAAAGGGGAGAGGTTCATACCTCCTTGTGGTCTGAGGAGCAAACTTTTGGCCTTGGCACATGAGGGGCATTTGGGTCAAACTCTCACTCAGCGTCGTCTCAAAGACAATTTCTGGTGGCCTGGCATGGATTCTCAAGTTGTAGATTGGGTGGAGAATTGTCCAACATGCAGAGAGGGGGAGAAGAGACTCAAGGTTTGTCCTGGTACTTCTCAGGGGCATCTACCTAATCCAGGTTCACCGTGGCACACCATTTGCTTAGACTTTATTGGTCCCATGGGTGAGTTACATGAGAAAGACAGATTTGCCATAGTGGTGGTTGATGTTTTTTCAAAATGGTTAGTTGTGGAATTTACCAACAATATCACTACCGATACCACTATCAGGTTCTTAGGAAATTTTTTCAAGGATGAGGGTCTTCCTTCTATAATCATAACTGATAATGGTACTCAATTGATTTCTTCTGATATGCAATCTTTTCTCATGGGATGTGGGATATCTCACCATCGCACATCTTTGTACAACCCACAAGGCAATGGGATTTGTGAAAGGGCCAATAGGGTGGTAAAGGGCATCATACAGATGGCTTTTTCTGATGGTTCTATTGTTCGGAAAATGGTCAATGAAATGTTGTGGGCATATCGCACTACACCTCTAATTGATGGTCAGCTGTCTCCTTTTCAAATGATGAGGGGGCCGGTTCCTGGCTCTAAATTGATTCCGGCCTGGATGAAGAAGGTGGTTGCTGGGGAAAAGGATCTTGCTGTGTTGCTGCCTACTTCTTCTGTGCGCCCTTTTTGTGTGGGGGATTTGGTCAAGGTAAAAAGGGGCAGGATAATCAAAGGGTTGTCAAAATTTCAGGGTCCATTTACGGTCAAGAAGGTTTTGGATCATTGTGTCATTCTTAACAATGGGGAATGTTGGAATTTCAGGCGGGTAGCTTTGTATCGGAGAGGTGCTTCTTTGGAAAGTCTTGGAGGCTCTCCTGGGGAATCTCCTTCTTCTGAAGAAGGTAGCAGTGGGTATCTTTTGGCTTCTCTGCCTTCGGAGTCTCACTCTGCTGTTGCTGCACCTCTGGTGGTTGGGGGTGCTGGGGATTCGTCAACATCTAATCCTATTCCTCTACCTGTGCCTTTGGTCTCCAATCGCACTCCACGTTTTAGGAGGGCTCCAACCTACTTGCAAGATTTTGTTTGTTGATGTGTTTTTTTTGTTTGGTTTTGTTTTCTTTAGAAGGGAAGAAGATGTGTAGTACATGCTTAGTGTTTCTATGCTTATGGAATGTTTATTCTCCTACGTTCTTCCCTGCCCTGTGAGTTCTAGGTTCTCTTCCTAGACAGTTGCTGTTGGCTTCTGTCGTGGAGAGTCCGTTCTTGTGTCTGCTCTGCCTAATTAAACTGCTCTTCAAGAAGATACCTTTCTATGCCTACTCATTTACTACAAAAAACATTAGCAATCACATCAACGGTGCATAAATCACCAACTTCTCAGAATGTTCACCATATACAGACCACTGCCAGGATCCTAGTCCATCCACATGCTCCTCTAGAAGTTAGAGTACCTCAGCCTGCTTGCCGTTTCTGTGCTTTGTCGCAGTCTGTACTGGATCTGTCTTTCCCGACTGTCCTCTCTGTTCGCAACAGGGTTCACAGGAAACTCTGGAAGGCCTTGCTGACTCCGGGATTACTTCTGGGTGGACCAGACGCCTCTGGGTACTCTGTCTCAAACTCCCCTTCTGACCATTCCTCCCCATCCATCGCATTCCCATTCGCATCACGGTTCTGGATTGCTAAGTCTGGACCAGGGTGGAACCTCTTGAAAGCCGAGATATTCCTCGTGCTGAACTCCCGGCCTTTCTAGGCCGTGACTTGCATACCTCGTAACGCTGTGATGCACCATGGATCTTTCTCAAACGGCAGCCTGAACCTACTAGACTTACAGGAGCTCCATGTTTCATGATGTCTGGTGTGCGGTGAAGTGCCAGGCGCTTGGGGTTGGCATCTGCAGTGTAATGAGCTGTGAGGTGTTCACCCCTCCCCCAAATAACACTAGGAATTCCCAGGAGCAAAACGCCAGCTGAGAGAGGGGTGCCACTGACAGCTGCCCGTGTAATATTGCCAAAATGTGACCTTTGAAGTAGTTATACCAGCTGGGATGATTCCTAATTTTTGACTACAATATGACGGATCGTCTCAACACTCCATTTTACTAACATATACAATAACACAGCACGTTTCTTGCACAACATTTACAATAATTGTATTCCGTTTTTCTTTTGAAATTACCCAAATTTTGTCATGCGTTCTCAATTCTCCTGTGTGTTATATAGATCCATGCACGGGGAGACATAAAACACACGTGCCAACATTTTTTTTTTAATTAGGTGCGTACACTTTTTTTTTAACGTGCCATGTCCGGCCAACCGGTGATTATGGCACTGCAGGTTTGTACCACTACTGTTTCTAACCCTAGTTAGCGAAGAAATGAGACTTCAGGAAGTGTCTTCCTAAAAGTTCCCCGGTTGGACGTTCTCTTTGTTCAGAACGGCTATAGTCAAATTATTTCTGTGCAGCATAAATTATGTTGTTCTAATGAAAACCTGTTTACGTATGAAAATAAGCAGGCCTCGTTTCCATTCTACCCTTCATCACAATCTGAAGGCGCACCTGCAGTGGAGAGTGTTATATGTCCGATGGCTTATATTGGCCCGAGCTCCCAGGTGCGGCATCTAAATGCTGTGGCCGTGTTTTCAGTATTGAAAATGTGTTGTGCTTTAAATCCGTGCTGCTTAAGGTCAGGACAGAGAACAGAACCATCACTCAGACTCTCTTCCCTGCGACGACATCAGGCTCAGTGAGCAAAATGTTGGCGGAGGGCGGGGCTGAGGCTGTAAGGAGGCGCCGAGAACCAAGGCTGGCAGTAAAAGAGGCGCAGTTACTGCCAGCTTTGCTTCTCGCAAGCAACGACTATAAGTACAAAGTGCATGCTTACGCACCGCTTGCAGGTTTTCAAAACACATAAATAAAAGGCATTGTCATTTACAATGCCAATAGCTCAAACTCTCGCAAACGGGAGACTTATTGCATTGCAAATGCTTGTTGTTTCTGTTGTTCATTTTTTGAGTATTTATTACATGAGGACTGTCACACATCTAAAGCTATTTGTGTCTGAGCAGAAAGCAGGTCAAATGTAACGTTAATGTGTACCAGTTTCATACCTACGGTGGGATGTTGATAATTCAAATTTAGATTGCAGCGACAGACTTCAATCAATCAATCAATCAAAAGACCTTTATTCAAATTTCATAAAATTCATAAAAGTACATATAAAAAATAATTCATTATTACAATATTCCAATACAGTTTCATAAAATTAAAAACCAATACAGCAACAAATCAAGGATTTTCCATCATTTTACGTGCACGTGTGATAAGTCTTAAGAAAGTGCTGGTGCGAAAAATTAATTCATCTGTCTCCAGAGAAAGTGACATTGAACGGGACTCCTCCAGAGAGAGTGGTCTCTGCTTTCTAAAATATGGTGTTAAAAACCAATTTATATATTTTAAATAAAATTTACAGAAGAATAGGAAATGTAAATCATTCTGTGTGCTAATACCGTCACACGGGCAAGGACTATACACTGTTGAACGATGGTAACCCAAAGGGAAACCCAGTAAAAATTTTACAGAGCCTGCCCTTAAACGGAATAGCAAAGACCTCTCCCAGTTGGACATGGGTAGGGTAAGATAGAGTGGGAATGGTTGCAGGCACATGTCGTTCTCCATGTATCTTACTACAGTGGGTTTTAATATTTCCCTTTCCATTCTTTCTGTGTCAAAAAGTGCATAAAGTGCTTGTTTGACCTCTACCTTATCTTTGGGTTCAATTCCTAATGGGTCAGAAAAGAGGTTGCCTCTATTTACGGCGCTTAATATTTTTTGAACTCCAGCTAGCCAAGGAATCAATAGGCCATGATCACATTTAAGGCAATCTTTGATTATATCTTGAGTTAAAGTGGCTGCGTTGTTCCGCCAAATTCTCAGCGACAGACTTAACTTCGACACAACTGATTATCCAGCAGGAGTGACCAGTGTTGACACAGTAGGAAGTCTCAACTGGTCACAGAGGTACTCAGCACAGATTTAGAGCCGATCATACAGCACCTCATTAATCCAGAAAGGCTCTCCGCTTGGAACATAAAATATCTATTTATTGGAAAGCGGTTCTTTGTGTCCCAGGTATGCACAGTGCAGGGACTTCTAAAACAAGTGGGTTTTCTGTATCTAAGGAAATTAGAGCAGCTATCCTGATACGAATAGCAACCATCCTGAGATGTGTGAATACTATCTTTTTGAAAGTATTATCTCCCCTCTTGCGAAGTCCTGATAAGATTCCGTAGTGAATCAGTGGCCCTTCTATATTGAAAGTTGAGCAGTCCTGCAGGAAAGTGCCAATGTCTGAAGAGTGTTAGATTCTCCTGTTGTCTCCCACATAGGTATATAAATGTTCACCAAGTATTAAGCATTTAGTAAATTAATTTTAAAGGACCTCATAAAAACAATTTATGTTCTAAACGTAAACATATTTTTCCAAAAAGAAAAAGAAAAATTTCAAAAGGAAATTCAAAAAGCACGGTGACGTGCTTTCCTAGATTTAAGATTGTGCTACATAAAGATCACAATGGGCCATATGTATCAAGGCGAATTGCAATCGCAAACGCTAAAATTCGCAGAATTTCAGCGTTTGCGATCGCAATTTGGCATAGTGCTATGTATGAAAGCACAACTGTCTCACAAATTAAGAAATCGCAAAGTTTGTGATTCCTTATTTTGCAAATGCATTTAAGGAATTGCAAATTGCTATTCCTTAAATGCAATGTATGAAGCACCCAAGTTTTTCGAATATGGCAGAAGGAATCGCAAATTACCACCAACTACAGGTTGGTGATAATTTGTGATTTCCTTCAAAAATGCACATTTTTGCATTTTTCAAAGTGGCATGTATGAGCGCACATGTATACCCATGCTCATATCAGTGGTGCAACAGGGTGTTCTTTTGACACCCTGGCACACTTGAAATTGCATTCTCAATTTGCGATTCTCTAATTGGGAATCGCAAATTGAGAATGTCTTCCCATTCATTCCTATGGGCTTCTAGGCCCATAGGAATGAATGGGGAGGTATTCCTTAATTGCGATGCGATTCGCAATTAAGGAATATGTAGGATTCGCAAAATTTATTGCAAATCCTACATACATCGCGTTTTGCAATTCTCAAATAACGATTCTCAAAAATTCGCTATTTGAGAATCGCAAAACCTGACATTGATACATATGGCCCTAAAAGTTAGTCAATGGTTACCAGAGACTGGAGAAGTCAAAAACTAATACTATTGCTTCTTGCCTCAGATGCCCTCGTGGCAGCTCCCATAATATTCGGTTCTAATGCATGAACTGTCAGTGTGTTGCCCTTGATGAGTTATCTAGGTATTAAAATATTCTTGGAAGATGGTTAGCTCTGTATATCAGCCCTTCAGTGAAATAGAGGGTATGCAGGCTGTGGCACTTCAGATTAGTAGTAGTGAAATGTAGGGTATGTGCAATCCTCTACAGCGGGCTCATTAACCCAACAAACTGTCATACCAGGCTTGAAGCCTGGTTTCTGATTAAAAAAAAAGACCTCTGGATCCTGTACATTAACCTCACCATGCTATTTTTCTCAACAGTAAAAAAGGCTGTAGGCTGGAACAATGTGAGTCAAATGTAAGTCCCACCTGCCTTGTGAAGGACTCTGACACATCCCCAAAAGGTAATCAAAGGACTATGTTATGGGGGAATCTGGGGATTTCCTGATTAGACATTGCTTCTGAAAGTGTGGTAGAGTTTGGGTTGTGACAGCCATTTATGTATCAGAAATGGGAATGGACAGAAGCGCGCTTAAGAAAGTGACTCAAGGGGAACAGTCTTGCAATCTTTTCTCAGTACAAACCCTTCTTTGTCATAACTTAGGTGAGAATGGAACTGAAAATATGTCCATTCAATTCTTGCCACTCAGCGGTGATTGCTAACGAGTGCTGGTACTGTATAATTTAGTGGAGCAGCTCTTTCGGGAATTAGTATACAGGCACTGCAGGCCTGCATAGAAAGGTGTAACCAACCTTACTAATTAGTTCTCATTCTTTTCCAATAAAAGTGTATTTGTCAAGCTTAAAAGTACTGGTAATGCATCTATAATTATACCAGCCACCTCGAAAGTACTAGTTATTTTAATATTAAAACATAATAGCAGCCTGGTGTTAACTGTCCCCATCTTATAAACAAAGCTAATAAGTATCCCTCTAGACCTATATTTCTTTTACTTAACAAATAACTTATTGTGGGTTCACATAAAGAAAAGGCCACCAATTGTATGTTTACATTCCAACTACTGAATTTATTTTTATAAATTGTTTTTTAGATATTTTACTTATTTATATACATTTTTCTCAAATATACATCGGATTCTTTTCTTGTTACTAAAAACAACCTATACAGAAATATTCTGAATTACTCTGCGCTTACTCAACTTTATCAACACAATACATAAAGGTATAGGCTAATAATCATTCTGAAAAACATCTCTCCTATGATTTGAGAGAAATCCCCACAGCAATCACTCCTCTACTCATACTACATGCATATCACTATCATACGACACATTCACACTACACCCCAGATAAGCACCAACGATGTTGCTGGACTAGCCAGGACTGGGCCAAATGCTTGACCCTTTAATTATGATGCAAAATACTGGGGTGTGTCACTCTGTCTGGTCGACGCACGTTTCGGTGGATCTAGCTTCTTTTCTTGCCACCTTCTTCAGGACCTGTTGTTTGCGAATTTTTTATCGCGGGCAAAGATGAGGGGATTGTTATTCTGTAAATCAATTAGATAGTATTAGAACATAGTTTCACACCATATATCATTTATGTGTCCCACAGGAGAATGCTTCATTATTCTCCAATATATACAATTAAAAAACCAAGAATTTACACTTCTGTCAAGATTACAAACGTGCCTGTGGCTACATAGCTCTCTAAGAGTTTGAAAAAGATATATAGTGGTTGCTCAGAGAGTAGAAAGGATAGGATAAATGAGAGGGATATATACTTCAAGTAATCTTACTTTTACCCTTAAAAATCTTATTTCTCTACGGGCCTGTGTCCTATTTGCTAATGTTCTCTGTTTTTGGAGTCTCACTGAGATTACTCCATTATATTACTTCTTATTCGTGAACATACAGGAGAGAACCTAGAGCTACCTGTTCTGTGCTGTTATTCAGGTAGTAAAGGTCTTCCTCTCAGTTGGTATTTCATATGTCACTCTTCTTATTTCCCGATATGGCCAGTGCTGCAAGGAGATTTCATATTGTTGTTACACATCATACTTTGTCTGTGGATACACTCCCTATTCAGCGTATCTGCTTTGTATCTATATTGTATGTACCTTGGTCAGTCCGGGTTGCGATCCTAAG
This sequence comes from Triturus cristatus, assembly GCF_964204655.1. Taxonomy (NCBI): domain Eukaryota; kingdom Metazoa; phylum Chordata; class Amphibia; order Caudata; family Salamandridae; genus Triturus; species Triturus cristatus. The sequence continues at coordinate 211,939,077 of NC_140592.1, forward strand.
AATCAGTACCACAGATCGTCGTAAAATTGTTTGTTCTTTTTTTCATTTTTTCAAGCCTTTCTCACAGAGCACATGGCTAACCAGCCCTCAAAAAATCTTCCCGGTGCTGTATAATCTAGTGAGAGGTTTGAAAATAATTAGCATTTCTAGGTCTTGTTATTACCCATACAGCATATTTTAGTTAGTGTGTGATTACCTACATAGTCTTTTTTGTAAACAGCGAGGGGTATTAATTCTTCCCGTTTCTTATTTCATCGTGTAGTCGCGTTGTTCCATGAGGGGATGGCTGGTTCCATTCTTGTTGTGTGCTCTAGTAGGTAATAAAAAAATGTTATAATGAAAAAGTAGGGCGCATTATGAGGCGACTTCTTATTGTTATTCTTATAATATTGCCAAAAAGTCTCACTAGAGTTCGTTTCTCACTAATGTCTGTGATCGTCGTATTTTTACTAGAAACTATCCATGTAGAATTACAAGTCCTGTGTACTCTGATTACTGTTTCTCCCCCCCCAGTGAAAATCTTTTTTGTATATTGGGGGTATAACTGCATGTAGACTTCCTAGTTTGTTAAGGTACTAAGACGAGGAGGGTAAGATTAAATCTAACAGCCTACAAAAAGTTCTAGAATGTCCTTTTTCTTGGCGCGGTATCTTACCTATCGGCGATTTCGTATTCTCCTTCGACAACGTGGTAAACAGACTCCGGCTCCGATGTGGTGGCCGTGAAACCATTCCCTCTTTATACGGTACAAACTTTCTAATTACGAACACCTGTGATGTTAAATCACGTGTTCCCCTGCATGCCGGTGTACGTCTCGCTCGGTGTGCCTATGTTACTGTCGTTTCCATTTTGAAATGGTGATCGCGTAATTGACCTCCATGAGGCAATTCATTTACTAGAGCCGTTTGGTGTGAGAAAGTGCCATCTTTCTTGCATGGTATGCCCCCACTTTTTGCTAAACTGCTGAATGTACTTCGATTGAGTGTACCCTGGGTTCCTGCCAATCAGGTGCCCAGGGCCTATGTTCCTTCCTTAAACCACACAAACTCCAAATTGGCAAACCCTAGCCACATGTCAGCCCCTAGTAAATGGTACCCTAGGTACCCAGGGCCTTGTGACCAGGGAAGGCCTCTAAGGGCTGCAGCACTCATTGTGCCACCCTCAGAGGTCCTGTACCCTTACACACACACTGCCCTTGCAGGCTGAGTGTCTGGGTGCAGGACAAAACAAAGAGTCGACATGGCACACATCACTGTGTACCATGCCCATCACCTACACTGCCAAGGCATATGTCAGCCACCCCTCTAGCTGGGTGCATTACGCCTATGGTGTGGGCACAGGAGCAGGAGCCCTGTGCCCCTACAGTACCCGGGTCCATTCCTGGGCACTGTAAGTGCAGTGCTGTCATTTAAGAATACATGGTGCTGAGAGCTTGTCAAACACGAGCTCCACAGCACCATATTGGCAACACTGAAGCCTGGGAAGTTTGGTATCAAACTTCTCAGCACATTGAACCCACACTGATGCCAGTGTAGGATTTAATGTACTAAGCACCCCAGAGGGCATCTTAGAAGATGCCCCCTTACAGCTAACTTACAATCCACGTCTGCTCTGAGGCTGCCCAGGCTGCCACACAGCAGACACGTTGCTGGACCCCTGGGTGGGAGAGCCCCTGCTCTCCCGGGCCTGCAACAATGCACATCCTGGGTGAGGTGAGAAATCTCCTCCCCCAGGATGAGCAAAGGGAAGCTTCAAAGGCATGCCGCCATTTGGAGTTTCCCCAGGCCACTGCAACCCCCCACTCTGGCGGGAAGCTTGGCCGGAAACCCCATACAAGGACAGGGGATGTGCCAGCCTGCCCACCCCACCCCTCAGGAGGGGGAGGCGAGGTGAAGCACATCTCCGGGCTCTCGCCATCTTGAAGATGGGAGGCCCTACCCTATCAGGATTAGGCTACTGCCCCCCTCCCACAGGAGAGAGGCAGGATAGGGGGTGTACCCACCCCAGGACAAGGACCCATTGGTCCCTGGCCTTCACCTACCTGTAACGCCCCTAAATCTAGTATTTAGGGGCACCCTGAACCTTCCTTCCTCAGATTCCAGATAGAAAACGACAAGAAGAGCAAGAAGAACAAAGACCTGCCCTGCAGCTGCTAAAAGGAGAAGAAGACACCAACTGCTTTGGCCCCAGCCCTACCGGCCTGTCGACTCTCGAACCTGCACCAGCGCGGCATCCCACGTGGCCAGCAACCTCACCAACCCCGGAGGACCTGGCTACCTTTTAGCTCTAAGCCCCTGGGACTCCCACGAGTAGAGGCTCTACTCAAGAAACCTATTTGCTATCCCTGGCACCAGCCCGGGACCGCGGACCCAACACACTCTGCACCAGCCAAGCCTGGCCAGTGCCGGAGTGGACAAAGACCCAGAGGACGACCCCACGGCGACTGTGACCCAGAGTCCGGCACCCAAGGACCCCCCTCGACATCCCGGAAGAAGCCTGCAGCCTCAGAACCAAGTGCCACCCCAGCCGCGATCAACCAGAGGGTAAGATTCCCGACGTCAAAAGGCACCCCTGCACCCGGCGCCCTGCGACCCCCTGTGCCCAATCCCGGGGTACCCACCTAACCTACAACTACCCAACTTACCTCTCGAAGTGGTGGTGGCACCTGAAACATCCTCGTCCCCGGGCCTGCAGCCTCTTTCCAAACCGGAACATTCCCATTGATTTCCATTGAGCGCCCTAAGGCTCAAAAGCACCCTGCACCCAGCCGCCCGAGTGGCCCTGGCAGTGCCCTCTCTACACTAACCTACTTCCCCACTTGCCCTGAGTAAGTGACCAGGAGGCCAGCTCCCACAGCCGCGTGGCTTGCCAGACAGCAGCCACCAACCAAGGCCCCCCTATCCCTCATAGGATAACATTGGGCCCAACTCTCTCTGCACCCGGCCGTCCTGAAACCGCTGAGGGTGAACCAACTGTACCTACCTGACACTGGGGGACCCCTGAGTCCATGCCCGGAATTTCAACACTACCAGTCGAGTACTTACCCTTAAACCGCTAACTTCGTTTTCCTCATAGGGTAACATTGACTGACTTTTTCTTCAAAAATCTTCTAAGTGTGAGCTTTTCAAAACTGCAAAAATTCACCAAAAATCAGCCAAGTGACAAAAACGAATTTACTCACCTGCTCCTAGGTGAGCTCCCAGTGCTGGATCTTGGTGCCCAGCCCTGACTCTGAAAAGTGTTCACAACTATACTTACCTCTAACTCATTTTTCTCCCATAGGAAACCATTGTCTGCTTTTCTGTGAAATTTCTTCTAAGTGTCTACTTTTGCAAATTTGAAATATTCTTTTAAAATCGTACCATTTCTGCAAACGAAATTACTTACCTGCTTTTGATAAGGACCCCAGTCCTGGGTCTAGGCACCCAGTCCTGGATTACTAAAGTAACGATAAAGTACTCTACCTGCAATTTGAATTTCTTGCCATAGAGATCCATTGAATGTTTTCTGTGAAATATTTTCCAAGTGCTAACTTTTGAAATAGCTAAATATTATTTAAAAATCATTACAGTTATTAAGTCGACTTTCATCACTTGATTCTGAATACTGACCCCAGGCTGGTTCTAGGAGCCAGACCTGGAATTCCAAAAGTAATCTGAAAAGTAATTTATTACAAATAACCTGAATTTACCATTGAGCTCAATGCATTGTTATGTTTAGGAAATGGGATTGTTTATTGCAACCAACTGTGACTGTTTTCACAAATTTATTGCCTAAGACAAAAGTATTTATATTCAACCTCTCATTCTGAGAAAGTATATTTTTACCCCCTTTGTGGTTCTAAAAATAAAACAAGCATATATTTTATATATATAAACCATTGGCCTAGAGTTCAGTTATTGAGTGTGTGAAACCATTTGCTGACTGAGTGTGTACAATAAATGCTTTACACTGTCCTCTGGTACTGCCTTACTGCTCGACCAAGCTACCACTTTTGAGAGTAAGGTCATACCTAACTTTGACCTCTATCAGCCTCTGGGGGACTGTGGACTCTGTACACCCTGTACCTATTAGGGAACAGTATATACAGAGCCACTTTCTCACATTGGTGGATCAGCGGTGGGATACAAACTTGCATTTGTTGGACTACTTGGTTACCATCTGATCACACGACAGAACTCTTAAAAATTGCCTTTAGAATTCTGATTGGTTTTTCCAAAATTACTAAAAGTCTTGCTAGGGCCTTGCTTAAGTCCCATTAGAATTTTAGAAAAATAAAAGTCACTATAGTCAGGGTAGAGGGTTAGAACTGTCAGGTTAGAATGTCTCAAACAAACCCAGCTATTAGTGATAATAATAACACGGACCTGGTGGAGGAGCTCGACCTCACACCTTACTTACACTTGTCTTTCAAGGAATTGAGGTCCTTATGTAAACTCAAAAATTTACAAATGGGTCAGCATCCAACCAAACAAGGGCTCCAGGAGCTCCTGGCTGAGTATGCTCAAGACCACCCATCTGAACATGGTGATGGCCAGTCAGATGAGGAAAGGGAAACAGGGGAGGAGGACAGCAACCTCCCCATACTATTCCCTAGGGAGGAGATGGCACCCATACCCTCCAACTCAAGACATAGCATCTGGGCACCTAGAGACCACACAGGTGGCTCCGGTCCCAGAGACAACACTGGGGGACCCCCCAGTGAAGAGGACAGCCTTGTGAGGCTGGCCAAAAGAATAGATCTAGAGTCCAGGCTCCTGGCTCTAGAAAAGGAAAGGAGAGAGATGGGTTTAGCACCCATCAATGGTGGCAGCAATAATAAAAACAAGGATAGGGAGGAAACTTCTGACCTTAAAATCCCCAAAGGGATTGTCCCTAAATTTGAGGAAGGTGGTGATAGCACCAAATGGTTCACAGCCTTTGAGAGGTCTTGTGATATCAGGAAAGTAAAGAAACCTCTCTGGGGGGCACTCCTGTGGGAACTGTTCTCTGGTAACTGCAGGGACAGGCTTCTGACTCTCTCTGGGCCAGAAGCAGGATCCTATGACCTCATGAAGAAAGCTCTGATTGAGGGATTTGGATTCACCACTGAGGAGTATAGAATTAGATTCAGGGGGGCTCACAAAACCCAGACCCAGTCCTGGATTGATTTTGTAGATTTCTCAGTGAAGACACTGGATGGTTGGTTAGCTGGACATGGTGTGCAGGATTTTACTGGATTGTACAATTTATTCATGAAGGAACATATTTTGAGTAACTGCACAAATGAAAAGTTGCATCAGCATTTGGTAGACCTAGGTCTAATTTCTCCCCAAGAATTGGGAAAGAAGGCAGACCACTGGGTCAAGACTAGGGTGACCAAGAAAACCACTGGGGGTGACCAAAAGAAGGTGGTCACAAAACCTCCCCAGGGGAAAGGTGGTGAGAATCCCCAAGATAAAAAGTCTGAGTCTTCCAAAGGGCCCCAAAAACCTGTTCAGGTGGGTGGGACCCAAACTACTCCCTATGTGCCCCAACCATATAGGGGGAAGAACTTTGATCCCTTAAAGGCCTGGTGTAATACCTGTAAGAAGCAGGGACACCTAACTGTATCTTGCCCCCAAAACAAAGCCCCTAAGGCACCCAGTACAGCCACTCCTGGGGCAGCAAGTATACAAATGGGATCAGAGGTGTACCCTGAGCAAATCTGGGAACACACTGAAGCAAGTTTAGTCTCCTTGGGAGAAGTGGAGTTTGCCACTGTGGCTGTGTGGCCCCACAACTTAAAGAAATACTTACAGTACCCCTGGGTAAATGGAACTAGGGTAGAAGCTCTGAGGGATACAGGTGCCAGTGTCACTATGGTGAAAGACACACTGGTTTCCCCTGAGCAATACTTGATTGGGAAGTCTTACCCAGTCACCAACGCTGACAGTGTCACCACTAGTCATCCCATGGCCATGGTAACATTAGGCTGGGGGGGGGTTACTGGCCTGAAACAGGTAGTGGTCTCTCCAAAGTTGCCAGCTGCATGCCTGCTTGGAAATGATCTGGAAACCTCAGCCTGGGCTGAAGTTGAGTTAAAGGCCCATGCAGCCATGCTGGGCATCCCTGAATTGGTGTGTGTGCAAACCAGAGCACAGAGCAAGAGGAAGGGTGAAAAAGTAGGTTTGGAGCCTGGAATAATGGCCCAACCAACCAAGAGGAAGGGTAAGGAGACTGGGGGACCAGCTTCTGTACAGCCAAACACTCAGAACACCTCTCCCCCTGGAGAGGATGTAGATACCCCTGAGGGAACTGAGTCCATGGAGCTTGACCCTTACCAGGTTGAACTCTTGGGCCCAGGGGGACCCTCTAGGGAAGAGCTGTGCCAGGGCCAGCGAGACTGTCCCACTCTTGAAAGCCTGAGACAACAAGCTGCTTCAGAAGCCAGGGGAGATGTCAGTGGTACCCACAGAGCTTATTGGGAAGAGGGATTACTGTATGCTGAGGCAAGAGACCCCACTCCTGGAGCCACCAGGAGGGTGGTAGTGCCACAGAAGTACAGGGAGTTCCTCCTAACTTTGGCTCATGACATCCCCCTAGCTGGACATCTGGGGCAATCCAAAACTTGGGAAAGGTTAGTGAGTCACTTTTACTGGCCCCAGATGCACCAAAAGGTGAAGGAGTTTGTCAGCTCCTGTGTTACCTGTCAGGCCAGTGGCAAGACAGGTGGCCACCCAAAGGCCCCCCTCATTCCACTACCAGTGGTGGGGGTCCCCTTTGAAAGGGTAGGTGTGAACATTGTGGTTCCACTTGAACCTCCCACAGCCTCAGGGAACAAATTCATTCTAGTAGTAGTGGATCATGCTACTAGGTACCCTGAAGCAATTCCACTTAGGACTACTACAGCTCCTGCAGTAGCCAAGGCCCTCCTGGGTGTCTTCACCAGGGTGGGTTTTCCTAAGGAGGTGGTTTCAGACAGAGGTTCCAACTTCATGTCTGCTTACCTAACACACATGTGGAAAGAGTGTGGAGTGCAGTACAAGTTTACTACACCCTACCACCCACAAACCAATGGCCTTGTTGAGAGGTTCAACAAGACATTGAAAGGTATGATCATGGGACTCCCTGAGAAACTCAAAAGGAGGTGGGATGTCCTGTTACCATGCTTGCTTTTCGCTTACAGGGAAGTGCCACAGAAGGGAGTAGGTTTCTCACCCTTTGAACTTCTGTTTGGTCATCCTGTAAGGGGACCACTGTGTCTTGTAAAAGAGGGCTGGGAGAGGCCTCTTCAGGAACCCAAACAGGACATAGTGGACTATGTGCTTGGCCTAAGGTCCAGAATGGCTGAGTATATGGAAAAGGCATCCAAGAACCTTGAGGCCAGCCAGGAGCTCCAGAAGCACTGGTATGACCAAAAAGCTGCACTGGTTGAATTTCAACCAGGGCAACAGGTGTGGGTTTTGGAGCCAGTGGCACCAAGGGCTCTCCAAGACAAATGGAGTGGCCCTTACCCTATCCTAGAGAGAAAGAGTGAGGTCACCTATCTAGTTGACCTGGGCACTAGCAGGACACCCAAAAGGGTCATCCATGTGAACCGCCTTAAACTCTACAATGATAGGGCTGACATCACCATGCTGATGGTGACTGATGAAGAACAGGAAGCAGAGAGTGAGCCACTCCCTGACCTCCTATCCTACAGCCCAAAAGATGGGTCAGTAGATGGTGTGATTTTCTCAGACACCCTCTCTGCCCAACAGCAGACTGACTGCAAGCAAGTCTTGCAACAATATGCTAGCTTCTTTTCCCTGACCCCTGGTCTGACAAGCTGGTGTACCCATGATGTGGACACTGGTGACAGTGCACCTGTCAAGAACAAAATCTATCGACAGTCAGATCAAGTCAAGGAAAGCATCAAAGCTGAGGTCAGCAAGATGCTGGAGTTAGGGGTCATTGAGCCTTCAGAGAGCCCCTGGGCTAGCCCAGTGGTTCTGGTCCCCAAACCTCATCAACAGGGTGAAAAGAGAGAGATGAGGTTCTGTGTGGACTATAGAGGGCTCAACTCTGTCACCAAGACAGATGCTCACCCTATCCCAAGAGCAGATGAACTGATAGACAAATTGGGGGCTGCCAAATTTCTCAGTACCTTTGACTTAACTGCAGGGTATTGGCAGATTGGCATGGCCCCAGGAGCAAAAGAAAAGACAGCATTCTCCACCCCTGATGGGCATTATCAGTTTACTGTGATGCCCTTTGGGTTAAAGAATGCCCCTGCCACCTTCCAGAGGTTGGTGAACCATGTCCTGGCTGGGTTGGAGTCCTTTAGTGCAGCTTATCTTGATGATATTGCTGTCTTTAGCTCCACCTGGCAGGATCACCTGATCCACCTTGGGAAGGTTTTAGAGGCTCTGCAGAGTGCAGGTCTCACTATCAAGGCGTCCAAATGCCAGATAGGGCAGGGCACTGTGGTGTACTTGGGCCACCTTGTAGGTGGAGGCCAGGTACAGCCCTTACAACCCAAAATCCAGGCCATCATGGACTGGATAGCTCCAACAACCCAGACCCAAGTCAGGGCATTCCTTGGCTTGACTGGGTACTACAGGAGGTTTGTGAAGGGGTATGGGTCCATTGTGACCCCCCTCACAGAACTCACCTCCAAGAAAATGCCCAAGAAAGTTAACTGGACAGTTAGTTGTCAAAAGGCTTTTGACACCCTAAAAGAAGCAATGTGCTCAGCACCAATTCTGAAAGCTCCAGATTATGCCAAGCAGTTCATAGTGCAGACTGATGCCTCTGAGCTAGGGATAGGAGCGGTCCTATCCCAGACCAATGATGAAGGCCAAGACCAACCTGTTGCTTTTATAAGCAGAAGACTACTCCCTAGAGAGCAGCGTTGGAGTGCCATTGAGAGGGAGGCCTTTGCTGTGGTTTGGTCCCTGAAGAAGCTGAGGCCATACTTGTTTGGCACTCACTTCCTAGTTCAAACTGACCACAGACCTCTCAGATGGCTAATGCAGATGAAAGGGGAAAATCCAAAACTACTGAGGTGGTCCATCTCCCTACAGGGAATGGACTTTGAAGTGGAACACAGACCAGGGACTGCCCATGCCAATGCAGATGGACTTTCCAGGTTCTTCTACTTAGACAATGAAGACTCCATAGGACAACCCCACGGCGACTGTGACCCAGAGTCCGGCACCCAAGGACCCCCCTCGACATCCCGGAAGAAGCCTGCAGCCTCAGAACCAAGTGCCACCCCAGCCGCGATCAACCAGAGGGTAAGATTCCCGACGTCAAAAGGCACCCCTGCACCCGGCGCCCTGCGACCCCCTGTGCCCAATCCCGGGGTACCCACCTAACCTAAAACTACCCAACTTACCTCTCGAAGTGGTGGTGGCACCTGAAACATCCTCGTCCCCGGGCCTCCAGCCTCTTTCCAAACCGGAACATTCCCATTGATTTCCATTGAGCGCCCTAAGGCTCAAAAGCACCCTGCACCCAGCCGCCCGAGTGGCCCTGGCAGTGCCCTCTCTACACTAACCTACTTCCCCACTTGCCCTGAGTAAGTGACCAGGAGCCCAGCTCCCACAGCCGCGTGGCTTGCCAGACAGCAGCCACCAACCAAGGCCCCCCTATCCCTCATAGGATAACATTGGGCCCAACTCTCTCTGCACCCGGCCGTCCTGAAACCGCTGAGGGTGAACCAACTGTACCTACCTGACACTGGGGGACCCCTGAGTCCATGCCCGGAATTTCAACACTACCAGTCGAGTACTTACCCTTAAACCGCTAACTTCGTTTTCCTCATAGGGTAACATTGACTGACTTTTTCTTCAAAAATCTTCTAAGTGTGAGCTTTTCAAAACTGCAAAAATTCACCAAAAATCAGCCAAGTGACAAAAACGAATTTACTCACCTGCTCCTAGGTGAGCTCCCAGTGCTGGATCTTGGTGCCCAGCCCTGACTCTGAAAAGTGTTCACAACTATACTTACCTCTAACTCATTTTTCTCCCATAGGAAACCATTGTCTGCTTTTCTGTGAAATTTCTTCTAAGTGTCTACTTTTGCAAATTTGAAATATTCTTTTAAAATCGTACCATTTCTGCAAACGAAATTACTTACCTGCTTTTGATAAGGACCCCAGTCCTGGGTCTAGGCACCCAGTCCTGGATTACTAAAGTAACGATAAAGTACTCTACCTGCAATTTGAATTTCTTGCCATAGAGATCCATTGAATGTTTTCTGTGAAATATTTTCTAAGTGCTAACTTTTGAAATAGCTAAATATTATTTAAAAATCATTACAGTTATTAAGTCGACTTTCATCACTTGATTCTGAATACTGGCCCCAGGCTGGTTCTAGGAGCCAGACCTGGAATTCCAAAAGTAATCTGAAAAGTAATTTATTACAAATAACCTGAATTTACCATTGAGCTCAATGCATTGTTATGTTTAGGAAATGGGATTGTTTATTGCAACCAACTGTGACTGTTTACACAAATGTATTGCCTAAGACAAAAGTATTTATATTCAACCTCTCATTCTGAGAAAGTATATTTTTACCCCCTTTGTGGTTCTAAAAATAAAACAAGCATATATTTTATATATATAAACCATTGGCCTAGAGTTCAGTTATTGAGTGTGTGAAACCATTTGCTGACTGAGTGTGTACAATAAATGCTTTACACTGTCCTCTGGTACTGCCTTACTGCTCGACCAAGCTACCACTTTTGAGAGTAAGGTCATACCTAACTTTGACCTCTATCAGCCTCTGGGGGACTGTGGACTCTGTACACCCTGTACCTATTAGGGAACAGTATATACAGAGCCACTTTCTCACATTTGGCAATTAGAGTTGTCATTTTTACTACGGTTACACCGGAGGATTATTGTCCAATTTATATCGTATATATGTTCCAATTTCTAACAAATATAAAGATATATTGGTGGTCATACATTATCCGAAAGACTCCGCCGCCATTTTGGAACGGGTCGTATCCAGCTATTCAGCAGTTTACCTACTCGATATTTATCGGTTGGTTTTTGGTTTTATAATTGCCGATAATTGCTTTTATCACCATTTCCCCGAGGCACTGATTATCAGGTTTATGTCCTGTGGCTGTTCTACTGTTTGACACACGTCAAAAATAAATTGCTGGACATCCATAGTGCGAGGTAATCCGCCACCATTTTGGTACGGGTCCTATCCAGCTATTCAGTATGTTTGCCTGCTGAGCATTTATCGGGCGTGTTTAGGCGTACTAGTTGCTACGCAAAACGTAGTCAGCATTTTTGCAACATGTACGATCTAGTTGTTCAACCCAATGTTTCCTTAGTGTGTATCAGCCATATGTAAACGTACGCTTTAATGTGTGTAAACAGTCTAATGCCAAGTACAGGATGGCCTGTTGCCCAAAAAGAAGAATAAAAGTTAACATAAAATTATTCTTGTGTGTATGCATATTCAAATCAAAAAGCTCCACGAAATTGCTCCAATGTTACTACCATATATGTTATTTTACATGGTTTCCAGAAGGGGATTTTGCAAATTGTTACTTTTACCCCAAATTTATAGAAACACTATGTGTGGTCTGGTCAGATTTAGTATAGTATAAATTAGGTTATAATCTATACTATCTATAGTGATTTCATACATTCTGTTATCCAATCGTTGGGAGGAGGGAAAGTGGTCTGTACAGCCCTTATCTTGTGTACCATAATATTTCTTCGTTGAGACCCGTTTTGACTGTATCTAAGGTATAGATCCAGTAGGTCTCACGTGTTTTTCTGACTTCTTGTATATCTTTTCCTGCGATGTATTTGACTTTTTCTAAGATCAACCATCTTAGTTCTTTCTCACTATGTTGGAAGTCAATGCAATGCTGTACCATTGGACTTAGTAGTTTTTTTGTTCTGATGGCGGATCTGTGCTCACTATATCGTGTTCTAAATTCCCGACCCGTCTCGCCTACATAGCCTAAGGCACAGGGACATAATATAAGGTATACAAGATTTTGGCTTTTGCAGTTAGTAAAATCCCGTAATTTACCTCCCTTACCTTGGTATTGCCAGAATTTAGTGACGATGGCACTGTCACATGCAACACATGTACCACATTTGTGATTACCTAGGATCTGGGGTCCTACCAAGGTTGTTTGTGAGTTTGACTGTTGTCGTCTGGGCCTAGTATGCACAAGACTATCCCTCAGGTTCCGATTCCTACGAAATGCAAGGATGGGTTTCTGAATGATCTCAGGTCCTTCCCCGGTATTTAAAATGTGCCAATTTTTGTTCAAGACCTTTTTTATTTTGAAGTTTTAGGTCGAATGATTCACGACACACACCAACTTGTCATTCTTGGGGCGAGAATTACCTGCTAATAGGGCATCCCGATTATAATAGCGTGCCCTTTTGTATGCTGTTCTAATCAACCGTTTGGGATAGCCTCGTGTGAGTAGTCTCTGTTTCAGGTCTTCTCCGTGTTTGTCAAAGTCCTTGATGTTTGAACAATTCCGCCTGATGCGTAAAAACTCTCCAAACGGGATAGAATCCTTTTGACAGTTTGGATGGTAACTGTTGTGTGATAGTATGGTATTTTTGGAGGTGGGTTTTCTAAAGAACCCGACTGAAATCCTGCCTTCCTCTTCCTGTATTGTGATGTCTAGAAACTCAACTGATGTAGTGCTGGTGTTGCTAGTGAATTTCAAATTTTTATCACTGGCATTCAGCCAGTTGATGAAAGTGTCTAGAGTTTCTTTGTCTCCACGCCAGATAAAAAATAAAAATATCATCGATGAATCTATGCCATTGACTGACATTCTCGTAGAAGGGAGCAATTTCGTTGAAGATGTGTTTGAGTTCGTATTCCCCCATATATATATTGGCCACACTAGGGGCACATGATGCCCCCATGCTGGTACCTTTAGTTTGTTGATATAGGTCCCCTCTGAACTCAAAATAATTGTTTTTAAGCACTATTTCCAAACATTCAATTATAAACTTGTTAGGTCTTTCTCCTGGCGATCTTTCTAGGAGTGTTTTAACCGCTTCTATTGCCTCTTGTTGCGGTATATTTGTATATAGCGCTTCGATGTGACCAGGATTTCCTTCTTGGGGTCATAGGGTACATTCTCCAATTTTTTAATAATATCCCCTGTGTCTTTGATATAAGATGTGTATTGGGTGGTAAGAGGGCATAGGAACTTGTCCACATACTTAGACAGTGGTTCAGTCGAGGAATTGATTGAAGAAACTATTGGACGTACTGGTGGATCTTGAATATCCTTGTGTGTTTTAGGCACACCGTATAATGCTGGAATTACTGCATTCATTTTATTCAAAAATAGATATTCTTTCTCGCATATGACTTCTTCCTCATAGGCCTTGCTAGTCGTGTGATCAATGGTTTCTTTCAGTTTTGTAATAGCTCCTGATTTTATGGGTTTGTAGTGTTCAACTACATTCAGCATTTGGTAGACTTTTTCCTCGTATTTCTTAGTGTCCATAAGGACTATGCCTCCCCCTTTGTCACAGGGCTTTATGGTAAGCTCCGGTGTATTTTGCAGTTCCAGGAGCGCCTTGCTCTCTCCGGCTGTCAAATTGGATTTGCTATGGTAGTTGTATTTCAATAATTTATTCATGTCATTAAGGACAGATTTCTCAAAGACAGATACTTCAGCACCCACCATTTCCAGGGTTGGTGTGAAGGTAGATTTCAATTTACACCCTGAAAGGTTACCTTCTGGCTCACCTTCTTCTCTACCCAAGAAGAACTTTTTCAGGCGAATTTTCCTGAAGAAGGAAAAGATGTCTTGCATAAGTTTGAACCTATTGCAGTGTGTGTTGGGTACGAAGGATAGTCCTCTACTTAGGACGGCTGTTTCTTCTGGCTTTAACATATGTGTTGAAATATTGAAAATAGGTATAGTATCTGTTCTAGATTTGACCATCAGTTCCTCCAGTACTGCTGGTTTCTGGTCCTCATGTACATCTGAGGAGGTTGAGGGTCCATAGACTGGTATCCTCTCCTGTCCGACTTCGTATAACGGAATCTGTTCCGACCCCGACCTCTCCCTAAAAAAGATTGGGGGGCTTGATAGTATGATTGGTATTCGCCTCCTCTTCCTCTATAGGATCGTTGGCCTTGGGGAGTGTCCTCATAGTTATTGGGGGCATCACCTTCCGATTCCGATGAGTTTGTGTCTGAGAAAGTAACCATTTTTCTCTTGTTGTTCTGTACATATGCGTGGGGGTTGCTTTCATTTTGCCACTCTTGATAGTAATTGGCTCTGAGGTACGGGTATGCCTTTTCTTGCGTAAACCATTTGATATCTTTTTTAAGTTTTTCCGTTTTCTTTTTTAAGATATATTCCTCAAAGTCATGTAAGTCGGCATTAATACTATCTAGTTTTGACTTAGCCTCATCTAAAGCTGTGTTGTTCTTGAGTTTGTCTTCTAATTCTTGAATTTGTGTGTTTAGAGCTGCCACTAGCTCCTTCGCTGTCTCGATGATTAAAATCATCCAATCTCTTGAACATCTATTGCTTATGTGGGACCATCTCTCTAGAAATTTCCGTAACTCCACAAATAGTGTTGGAGTGTTGCGGACTCGTAGGCCAGATGGAATAACTCCCGCCTTGAGATACTCTAACATATAAGTGGCATGAGATTCCATTCTCTTACATTTTTTTCTTAAGTTGAGTAATGTTTGCCATTCAATATTGGCTGCATTGGTTAGTGTGGTATTGCAGTTGGGATTACTAGTGCTCCCAATTAAAGCTATGCAATCCGCATCAGTGAAACCAAAGGTCTGTAGAGCTTCCATTTTATATACCTAGGCTAACAGCCCCATAAAATCAGGAGCTATTACAAAACTGAAAGAAACCATTGATCACACGACTAGCAAGGCCTATGAGGAAGAAGTCATATGCGAGAAAGAATATCTATTTTTGAATAAAATGAATGCAGTAATTCCAGCATTATACGGTGTACCTAAAACACACAAGGATATTCAAGATCCACCACTACGTCCAATAGTTTCTTCAATCAATTCCTCGACTGAACCACTGTCTAAGTATGTGGACAAGTTCCTATGCCCTCTTACCACCCAATACAAATCTTATATCAAAGACACAGGGGATATTATTAAAAAATTGGAGAATGTACCCTATGACCCCAAGAATGAAATCCTGGTCACCCTAGACATCGAAGCGCTATATACAAATATACCGCAACAAGAGGCAATAGAAGCGGTTAAAACACTCCTAGAAAGATCGCCAGGAGAAAGACCTAACAAGTTTATAATTGAATGTTTGGAAATAGTGCTTAAAAACAATTATTTTGAGTTCAGAGGGGACCTATATCAACAAACTAAAGGTACCAGCATGGGGGCATCATGTGCCCCTAGTGTGGCCAATATATATATGGGGGAATACGAACTCAAACACATCTTCAACGAAATTGCTCCCTTCTACGAGAATGTCAGTCAATGGCATAGATTCATCGATGATATTTTTTTTTTTATCTGGCGTGGAGACAAAGAAACTCTAGACACTTTCATCAACTGGCTGAATGCCAGTGATAAAAATTTGAAATTCACTAGCAACACCAGCACTACATCAGTTGAGTTTCTAGACATCACAATACAGGAAGAGGAAGGCAGGATTTCAGTCGGGTTCTTTAGAAAACCCACCTCCAAAAATACCATACTATCACACACCAGTTACCATCCAAACTGTCAAAAGGATTCTATCCCGTTTGGAGAGTTTTTACGCATCAGGCGGAATTGTTCAAACATCAAGGACTTTGACAAACACGGAGAAGACCTGAAACAGAGACTACTCACACGAGGCTATCCCAAATGGTTGATTAGAACAGCATACAAAAGGGCACGCTATTATAATCGGGATGCCCTATTAGCAGGTAATTCTCGCCCCAAGAATGACAAGTTGGTGTGTGTCGTGAATCATTCGACCCTAAACTTCAAAATAAAAAAGGTCTTGAACAAAAATTGGCACATTTTAAATACCGGGGAAGGACCTGAGATCATTCAGAAACCCATCCTTGCATTTCGTAGGAATCGGAACCTGAAGGATAGTCTTGTGCATACTAGGCCCAGACGACAACAGTCAAACTCACAAACAACCTTGGTAGGACCCCAGATCCTAGGTAATCACAAATGTGGTACATGTGTTGCATGTGACAGTGCCATCGTCACTGAATTCTGGCAATACCAAGGTAAGGGAGGTCAATTACGGGATTTTACTAACTGCAAAAGCCAAAATCTTGTATACCTTATATTATGTCCCTGTGCCTTAGGCTATGTAGGCGAGACGGGTCGGGAATTTAGAACACGATATAGTGAGCACAGATCCGCCATCAGAACAAAAAAACTACTAAGTCCAATGGTACAGCATTGCATTGACTTCCAACATAGTGAGAAAGAACTAAGATGGTTGATCTTAGAAAAAGTCAAATACATCGCAGGAAAAGATATACAAGAAGTCAGAAAAACACGTGAGACCTACTGGATCTATACCTTAGATACAGTCAAAACGGGTCTCAACGAAGAAATATTATGGTACACAAGATAAGGGCTGTACAGACCACTTTCCCTCCTCCCAACGATTGGATAACAGAATGTATGAAATCACTATAGATAGTATAGATTATAACCTAATTTATACTATACTAAATCTGACCAGACCACACATAGTGTTTCTATAAATTTGGGGTAAAAGTAACAATTCGCAAAATCCCCTTCTGGAAACCATGTAAAATAACATATATGGTAGTAACATTGGAGCAATTTCGTGGAGCTTTTTGATCTGAATATGCATACACACAAGAATAATTTCATGTTAACTTTTATTCTTCTTTTTGGGCAACAGGCCATCCTGTACTTGGCATTAGACTGTTTACACACATTAAAGCGTACGTTTACATATGGCTGATACACACTAAGGAAACATTGGGTTGAACAACTAGATCGTACATGTTGCAAAAATGCTGACTACGTTTTGCGTAGCAACTAGTACGCCTAAACACGCCCGATAAATGCTCAGCAGGCAAACATACTGAATAGCTGGATAGGACCCGTACCAAAATGGTGGCTGATTACCTCGCACTATGGATGTCCAGCAATTTATTTTTGACGTGTGTCAAACAGTAGAACAGCCACAGGACATAAACCTGATAATCAGTGCCTCGGGGAAATGGTGATAAAAGCAATTATCGGCAATTATAAAACCAAAAACCAACCGATAAATATCGAGTGGGTAAACCGCTGAATAGCTGGATACGACCCATTCCAAAATGGCGGCGTAGTCTTTCGGATAATGTATGACCACCAATATATCTTTATATTTGTTAGAAATTGGAACATATATACGATATAAATTGGACAATAATCCTCCGGTGTAACCGTAGTAAAAATGACAACTCTAATTGCCAAACGGCTCTAGTAAATGAATTGCCTCATGGAGGTCAATTACGCGATTACCATTTCAAAATGGAACCGACAGTAACATAGGCACACCGAGCGAGACGTATACCGGCATGCAGGGGAACACGTGATTTAACATCACAGGTGTTCGTAATTAGAAAGTTTGTACCGTATAAAGAGGGAATGGTTTCACGGCCACCACATCGGAGCCGGAGTCTGTTTACCACGTTGTCGAAGGAGAATACGAAATCGCCGATAGGTAAGATACCGCGCCAAGAAAAAGGACATTCTAGAACTTTTTGTAGGCTGGTAGATTTAATCTTACCCTCCTCGTCTTAGTACCTTAACAAACTAGGAAGTCTACATGCAGTTATACCCCCAATATACAAAAAAGATTTTCACTGGGGGGGGAGAAACAGTAATCAGAGTACACAGGACTTGTAATTCTACATGGATAGTTTCTAGTAAAAATACGACGATCACAGACATTAGTGAGAAACGAACTCTAGTGAGACTTTTTGGCAATATTATAAGAATAACAATAAGAAGTCGCCTCATAATGCGCCCTACTTTTTCATTATAAAATTTTTTTATTACCTTCTAGAGCACACAACAAGAATGGAACCAGCCATCCCCTCATGGAACAACGCGACTACACGATGAAATAAGAAACGGGAAGAATGAATACCCCTCGCTGTTTACAAAAAAGACTATGTAGGTAATCACACACTAACTAAAATATGCTGTATGGGTAATAACAAGACCTAGAAATGCTAATTATTTTCAAACCTCTCACTAGATTATACTGCACCTGGAAGATTTTTTGAGGGCTGGTTAGCCATGTGCTCTGTGAGAAAGGCTTGAAAAAAGGAAAAAAAGAACAAACAATTTTACGACGATCTGTGGTACTGATTCTTAGGATCGCAACCCGGACTGACCAAGGTACATACAATATAGATACAAAGCAGATACGCTGAATAGGGAGTGTATCCACAGACAAAGTATAATGTGTAACAACAATATGAAATCTCCTTGCAGCACTGGCCATATCGGGAAATAAGAAGAGTGACATATGAAATACCAACTGAGAGGAAGACCTTTACTACCTGAATAACAGCACAGAACAGGTAGCTCTAGGTTCTCTCCTGTATGTTCACGAATAAGAAGTAATATAATGGAGTAATCTCAGCGAGACTCCAAAAACAGAGAACATCAGCAAATAGGACACAGGCCCGTAGAGAAATAAGATTTTTAAGGGTAAAAGTAAGATTACTTGAAGTATATATCCCTCTCATTTATCCTATCCTTTCTACTCTCTGAGCAACCACTATATATCTTTTTCAAACTCTTAGAGAGCTATGTAGCCACAGGCACGTTTGTAATCTTGACAGAAGTGTAAATTCTTGGTTTTTTAATTGTATATATTGGAGAATAATGAAGCATTCTCCTGTGGGACACATAAATAATATATGGTGTGGAACTATGTTCTAATACTATCTAATTGATTTACAGAATAACAATCCCCTCATCTTTGCCCGCGATAAAAAATTCGCAAACAACAGGTCCTGAAGAAGGTGGCAAGAAAAGAAGCTAGATCCACCGAAACGTGCGTCGACCAGACAGAGTGACACACCCCAGTATTTTGCATCATAATTAAAGGGTCAAGCATTTGGCCCAGTCCTGGCTAGTCCAGCAACATCGTTGGTGCTTATCTGGGGTGTAGTGTGAATGTGTCGTATGATAGTGATATGCATGTAGTATGAGTAGAGGAGTGATTGCTGTGGGGATTTCTCTCAAATCATAGGAGAGATGTTTTTCAGAATGATTATTAGCCTATACCTTTATGTATTGTGTTGATAAAGTTGAGTAAGCGCAGAGTAATTCAGAATATTTCTGTATAGGTTGTTTTTAGTAACAAGAAAAGAATCCGATGTATATTTGAGAAAAATGTATATAAATAAGTAAAATATCTAAAAAACAATTTATAAAAATAAATTCAGTAGTTGGAATGTAAACATACAATTGGTGGCCTTTTCTTTATGTGAACCCACAATAAGTTATTTGTTAAGTAAAAGAAATATAGGTCTAGAGGGATACTTATTAGCTTTGTTTATAGTATTTTTCCCCCTGATCCCTGACCTAAAACAAAACTTCCAAGGGGCTTACCTTTTTCTAATTAACTGTCCCCATCTTTCCATCGGTGTGATCGCGCCTATTCAGTATTCAGGAACGTAAACCGTAGGAGGGAACAAGAAGTAATACCAACACAATCTTTGGCTGCTTTTACAGTGCTTGAAAATAATATCAATGTTCATTTATCCATGGAGCATGTTACACAAGTCCAACCGCCTGATTCGAAAAGTTGCTAGTGCATTTAGAACTGGGGGGCAGATTTACAAGCCCCTTGCGACATATTTGCATCACCGTTGCGTCACTTCTGTGATGCAGTGGCGTCGTAAACAATGCGCCACTATGCAACATATTTACAACGTGACGCTTCGAGGGAGATGCGTCACGTTGTAAAGCCCTGCGCCACATTATATCTGCATCAGGTATAATGTATGCAGGGTGGGTGTTCCGTCGCAAGAAAGCCTTGTAAAAGTGATGCAGTGAAATCTACAAGATTTCACTGAGTCACTTTTACGACACCGCTGCGTCTAAACCTTACGCCTGCTTGAAGCAGGTGTAAGGAGTGACGCAGCGCAATAAGTATAGGTCGTCCCATAGCATTGCTGGAGTTGCGTCGCGCTTGCGACATGACTCCAGCAATGCGCTGCCCTTGCGACAGAAGATATGGCATGCATCTGTTTATCCTTGCGCCACGGGGCACCGCATTGTAAATGTGACGCATCTGTGGTGGCGCAAGGGTATTTTTGCTCGTCACATCTTTACTGGCGCATCCCTGCTAATATGCAGAGATGAGCCAGTCCTTGTAAATCTGCCGCAAAGTACATATGGAAATAACTTGATTTTTGCGTGCAATGTATTTACAAACGGTGATCTTGAACCCGTAAATCCATTTAGTGATGCGGAGTATCACAGGATGGAATAGTATTGAGCTTTAGTAAATCCTAAAACAGAAGCAGAGAGTTGGCGTTTCTGGGCTAGGATGTTCTGAAATGTTTAGAGCTCATATGTTTTTGAATATTTGCAAAAACAAAATTTCCAACCAAGGTGCAGTCTGGATATGGGTGGAGAGGTATTCCTATAAAGGGCAGCAGAAAGCCCATTTCGAGTGTGCGATTGGACCCAAAACACCCTCACAACTGGAGTGTCATCGGAGAAGAAGTTTATCCACGTGCAAAATTATTTTACGGGTGAAGAAAGAACAACCAAAAACGGCAAATGCCAACTCAAATTGTTCATTATAAAAAGCTGATCTATTTTTCAGTCAATGTTTGATTATTTTTAAAAGTTATTGTTTAGTGAAAAGATAATAAATGCGAATCATTAGTGAAGAGAAGGTGTTATATTTTTGGCGGGTACAGTGCATGAATTGAAATATGAATTCAGTTCCTTTAAACATTTCTTCAGAAACTCTGCGAGCTGCCCGTGTTCTTTTTGGGAGTGGGGGAGGAAGGGAATAAAAAGGAGAAAAATAGCTAAATTTGTCCCCTTGACAGTTACAGCTAAACTTAACAACTCCTTTGAATACAACAGCTGCGTAACCAAAATTGTCCTTAATAGCAGCAGCTTTATTGTTTTATGTATCTGTAGTTAAAAAATGAAAAATGCATAATTCTCCTGCCTTCTTGACATGATAAAACGTTATTTTTTTCTTTAGGTCTCGTGCTTGCTTTCTTTTAGATGTACCATTACAAATTTTCAAAGCCACTGCCTCTGGAGCAGAATATATTCCCATACCTTAACCATGCTGCATTCTAAAATTTGAACTGTTAAGGAAAATGGTGTTTACTACTGGCGATCAGTGCTTAATTTGAGCCGCTGGTATCTGGTGCTCGGCACCAGCACTTAATTGTCCACACCAGCGCCTGTGACAGTTTGCCACAAGGTGGCACTGTCTAGCTAATTTAGAGAGGACCACAACAACAGTCACTTGTTGATTCAATCCTGCCGACCAAGCCATTCCTATAATTTTGGGGGTCTGGAATAGTCCGAATTGTGACACTTGTAGGAGTGTGATGATTAGCAGTTGTGTTGTTACTATCATTCACAGCATGGCAAGGGCAATGTGTGGTGCAATGTGCAATTACCTCCTGACAAGAGCCCTGGCATTTATCTTTTTTTACAAATTAAGCACTCCTGGCAATGCTCCATTACAAATGCTTGTGTTTTATTCTACTGTACATTAATTACCTAGAGTCTGGAGCCAACGCTCTCTTCAGCAACTCCTGAGAAGAAGATCTACAGGATGTTGATGGTATGGTAGAGGAGATTCAGAGGAGAAGCATAAAGGGAGAAAAGGGGGCTAGTGAGAGAGAGGGAAACAGAGAGAGAGGAGAGAGAGAGGGGAAAGAGAGAGACGTAGAGAGAAGTCTGAAAAAAGAGATTCTAGCAAAAAGGGGGCAGGCAAGAGAAGTATGAAAATAGAGTAGCAAATAGGAGAAATAGAGAGGAGAGTAAATGGAATATGCAAGAGAGAAGAGAAAAGTGAATAAGGAGACGAAAGAAAGACGCAGAAGAAAACAAGGTAGTGAGACAAAGAGAAAGAGAGAAGATAGATTTATTAGAGAGTGGAGAAGACAGAAAGAAGGGAGAGACATGAAGAGTGATACGAGAGTTTAAGTGGAGTTCTAGATAATGTTTTGGCCAACGCTTCGGGGCCAATGTGCTTTAAAATGCACAATTTTGCACTTATTTTTTGTAAATTCCTTTATACAATGATCAAACAATTACCCTGCAAGTGTCACCCAACGTCTTATTGAGTTCTACCCAATGTGGAATGCTTCACATTACTTTTTGGCAAGTTTGTTAACCCTGGCACTTTGTCCAGGCCTCCTCCCCACACACACACAATTGTTATTTGTTGCTATACACTCTCTGTGAAAAGGGCTGATACTTTTTCTTTCTGTGTATGTCTGTGATGACTAGAATTTATGGTCAATGAAAATTACAGCATACATTTTGAGAGATTTGGTCTCTATCATGGAGGTGCTTTGGGTTTCTATTACACACTTAAAGTTGGAAGTCTCTTTATGGGTGCATATCGATGAAGAGTGACTTCTGCTTCCACCTTTGGAAATGCCAAATGATCCCCCTGCAAGTAAATATTCTCAATGTCTAGTAGCCATAGCAGACCCCCCGCCTTCTAATTCACCACTCTGAAAAGTGAATGCTGGTCCAAGCATTGTTCGCCACGTAGACAGTGGCACCATGATGAGTCTATGCAATGAATCTCCTGCACGTGAAATGGAGGAGAATATTTGTAATTCTAGACAGTCCAGTGCTCTCCAACAGCCAAATGGGAGACACAACACAAGCAGAATCAAAGACTAAAGAAATCACCGAGCATGATCTAGATGCAAATGTTTAATTCACCATTCAGTGGCAAAGCCTTTGGGGCTCCTGTGACTGGGATGGAACTAGTGTTCTCAGACAATGGCCTCATCCAAGGCTCCCTCAGTCATCTAACTCCTACCATGGCTTCCTGCCTTGCTGGTGGCTGTGTGAGGGAGGTCTCATTCTGTACCGGACCTTCAGCACAAACTGCCTGCTTTAACTATGATGGTTGCATGATCAGTGTCTGAGCTTAGTTAAAGTTCATCCAGTTTTGAATGGTGGTTTTGATCAAATGGCAACTCCCCATTCTGCATCCAAGTAAATTTGCATTTAAATTCAATTTAGTGTTCATCATTGTTGCAGTAAGCATGGCATGTTTGGAAAATACACAAACCTCTGAGTCAGTCGACTTTTCAACTTTCCACATCCCAATCTGAAATTGGGGTGTGGAAACTTGACTGGATGTGCTTTAAGACGCGCTCTTTAAAAAAAAAAAATCCTACAAATTGAATAACACTAATAATGAAAAAGTGGCAAAAGAACCCTGCATACTATAGCATTTCCCCTACTAGTGCCAGTGAGAAAATGCACCCCAAGTGCTCATTTAAAATCTACTTCTGGCTACAGGCCTGGTTATTGTTTAAACTGCACAGGAATGTGCTTGACCTTGAACAGTAATGTATCACTTCCCACTGAAAGTTTGACAAACATATGAGGATCTGAGTCGGAGGAACACATCTTAGGGCGAGAGGGGAGTAGAACAGACCAGAGAACTATTTTTGGTGTGAAAAAGGACGATTTTATTGAAGCAGGTGCACATGACATACAAACCCTAGGCCTTATGCCTTGCAAACTATTAACCTCACTATACAGCAAGTCACCTACGATTACTGACCCCCACCGCTAAAAGCCTTGTCCCCCACATTATATCCTACAAATATCTAACTCTTACCCTAATGCACAATTGAAATAGTAACCTTAACTTCCCCTAGCACTTAACCTACATCTCTTAACATCTAAGCATAACTTTTAGTTTCCTGCCTCCTACGGGAATCCTTTCCGTACACCCTCCCCTTTATTCTGATTCACTCACGGCAACAACAATAAACTTTATATTAAAACCCTGCCAACTTATAGACCATACGCCCTGCACCTGAGCACCAATATACATAACCGCACCCTGTGCACCTGTATCCAAAGAATGCTGACCGGAAATATTTGGGAACTAAAGCAAGTGGAAAAAACCTTATAAACTAATAGGGTGGGATGGAGGCGATTGAAACCCCTACTGCTCACCCACCGTGTCACTTGCAAAATGGTTGCTCCTAGTGTGATGACAAAAATATAGTTGCAAGAACATCGTGAGTGTGGGCATCTCACAAAAAGTAACGGACTGGTCTCACACACCACCTGGTGTCATGCTTCATCATCGGCCAGTCCTCGCCCACTAAAACCTTCGTTTGATAGAGGGCGGGCATACACCTGACGACAGGGATGCACTTCTAAATAACTAAGTGGGGGCCCGTGATATTGTGAGTGGATTTAAAAATCATTATGGTTATCAGAAGTGCTATTTTAATGTGACTGATAACTATATGATATTAAAAGCATAGGACGGTGAATAGGGTGATTAGTGTCCACTAACCGTCTCGTGGGTGGTCAACATGTTTCTGCCGTGTCGGCCCAGTTGGGTCCAAGGCATTCATCAGGACCTAAATAAACAGGGGGCTCCGTTCTTACCAACTGGTGGCAAGATACTACCACTGCAGGGGTGTGGCCAAGGCCACTATCCACTTCCTAAATGGCTTCCAACGGTAAAGCCTACAGAGAATATGGGAGAAATCAGAGTTATTTAGAACATTTTTGGGTCAAAAAACCTGAAAAGGAAAAGAGAACAATGCATGCATTGGTTTCTATTGGTGAGTGATTATTGCACGTGACTTTGTGACACTCTATTTGTGTACACATAAGTGGAAAAGGAGAGGTGGTAGTAGCTGAAGGCTACTGCTTGTCTTACCCTAGCTCTATAAAAAAAAGCATAAAAACCACAGTTTTCATCAGTCAAAGTGGTGGAGGAAGACCTCCAAACATTCGGTAAACATCCACTCATGCACCCGATCGAGTACATAATTACTCACATGTCTCTCAACTCATTCACACTCTTACTATGACAGGAAATGTATTACTCCTGAGTCCTATGCGGCTGATCCCGGTCCTCCCGAATGTCGGAATGAGAGGGAGCGGTCGGGGTCATTTATAGTGTGGCCGTGTCACTAATTAGGGAGATTGGCGCGAGTTAAAGAAAAATAAGTGTTGTCTGGTGTGCGTCTTCCGGTGTCCCGGGCGATCAAGAAAAAACATGCCTGAACTCAAGATGGCGTTATAGGCGTGTCCAAGAGAGTACACGAAGCCAGGTATGCCCATTCGATGTGAGGCTGGGGGTGGCCCGCGGGGTCTCGTGGTTGCCTGAAGTACCCGTCAGAGCGTGTTCAGTTGTCGAAGGGACGCCGCATGCGTCAAAGTGTGGGCTCACGATTGGCCATAATACGTCAGTGCGTGCTTGGTTGGCATGGTGACGCCGCGCGCGCCGGACGAAGAGTGGAGCGCTGAGGGCAAAGGATGAGTGCTGCCTGTATTACGTAGTGTGTAAGATGCTAACGTATGCCCATAACGTATGCCCATAAGAAGAGTGGAAAAGGGCTTATGTTAAATGTATTGAAGAGCGAAAAGTTAAGAAATAAAAATAAAAACTGTGCGCTATGTAGGTGCTGCTGACACGTTGGATCATCTCAAGGAAAAAACATGCCCTGACGGGGACTCGCAAATTGCTAAGGCGCTTGGGGGCGTGTGCCGTTGTTAGGGTAACTTTACATGCGGTTCAGTATTAAATGCGGGGACGAGATAACAATGTGGATTACGCAGTGATCACAAAGGTGGCGCCCGCCTTATGGTATGGATGCGTGCATAGTAACACTGCATGCGGTTCAGTATTGTATGCGGGGGCGAAATAACGAAGATGTCATGGATTGCGCAATGGTCACAAAGGTGGCGCCCGCCTTGTGGTGTGGATGCGTGCATCGGTCTGAAAGTAGAGTTACTGGGAGTTACTAGGAGTCGATGTATAAGTGTGTTAAGTGAAATATCCAAGTCCAGAAAAACTGTATGGTTTTCTGTCTTTCTGGACTTGGATATTACACTTACCAACGAGGGGATAGCAACCATGGTACACAATAAGCCCACGGACAGGAACAGTTTACTCCTATATGAGAGTTACCACCCAAAAGCCCTCAAACAAAACCTACCGGTCGGTCAGTTCCTCCGGGTCAGGAGGAATTGCTCTGACAAAGACACCTATGAGGAACAGGCAGCACATCTTGAGAAGAAACTCATCGAACGCCACTACCCAAGAAAAATGGTGAGAAAGGCGAAGAAAAGAGCAGGAAACAACTCAAGAGAAGCACTTTTGGAAAATGTAGAGAAAGAAAACACAGGAAGACCAGTGTGCGTCACCACGTTCACCCCAGTATCTAACTTAGTCCAAAAAATCATCAGAAAAAGATGGCATATATTGAACAGTGCTGGCAAACACCTTTGTTTGCATTCAAACGCAACAGAAGTTTACGGGATGAACTAGTACACGCCCAGATGACTACCAAAGAGGGCGTTGAACAACAGAGACTCTGGGATCAGCCATGAGCAGTGGGACACTTTTCCTGTGGCAGATGTATATCATGCAATCTCACCAAGAACACAAAAGAAGTGGACATAGGCACGGGCAAACCATGGCCGCTCCGAACATTCAGTAATTGTAACACCGAAAATGTTGTGTATTTGATAACATGTCCATGCAACCTCCAGTATGTGGGCATGACAACAAGGAAGATCAAAACCTGCATTAATGAACACCGAAGCACGATCAGGTGCAAAAAACCAAACACAAGGATGACACGGCATTTTGTTGAAAAAAATCACAATGACACGGATCTGAGCTGGACCATTCTTGAGGTCATGAAAAAAAAGCAAATTCGACTTAACTAAAGCCCTACACGTGAGGGAGCAACGATGGATCTATCGCTTATGATCCCATGAAAGGGGCCTTAACAATGACATCCCGTGGCTTCAACTAGGGCGATGATATTTGTCCATTAGCATGACAGCTATCTCTTCAAGCTAAGCTCCACTCTATACCTACAGGAATTGTATATTTCCCTTTTACAGAGCGCACACAATAGGGCATTGATACCATCTACATGCTCTCAACCACGTTTTGCTTACACCCCTGCATTAACAACATGTACTGAACCAGAGATATAAATGTGTCTTTTCTGAATATCTTTTCACTGAACACACTTATACATCGACTCCTATTAACTCCCAGTAACTCTACTTTCAGACCGATGCACGCATCCACACCACAAGGCGGGCGCCGCCTTTGTGATCATTGCGCAATCCATGACATCTTCGTTATTTCGCCCCCGCATACAATACTGAACCGCATGCAGTGTTACTATGCACGCATCCATACCATAAGGCGGGCGCCACCTTTGTGATCACTGCGTAATCCACATTGTTATCTCGCCCAATACTGAACCGCATGTAAAGTTACCCTGACAACGGCACACGCCTCTAAGCGCCTTAACAATTTGCGAGTCACCGTCAGGGCATGTTTTTTCCTTGAGATGATCCAACGTGTCAGCAGCACCTACATAGCGCACAGTTTTTATTTTTATTTCTTAACTTTTCGCTCTTCAATACATTTAACATAAGCCCTTTTCCACTCTTCTTATGGGCATACGTTATGGGCATACGTTAGCATATTACACACTACATAATACAGGCAGCACTCATCCTTTGCCCTCAGCGCTCCACTCTTCGTCCGGCGCGCGCGGCGTCACCATGCCAACCAAGCACGCACTGACGTACTATGGCCAATCGCGAACCCACACTTTGACGCACGCGGCGTCCCTTCGACAACTGAACACGCTCTGACTGGTACTTCAGTCAACCACGAGACCCCGCGGGCCACCCCCAGCCTCACATCGAATGGGCATACATGGTACTTCAGTCAACCACGAGACCCCGCGGGCTGCCCCCAGCCTCACATTGAATGGGCATACCTGGCTTCGCGTACTCTCTTGGACACGCCTATAACGCCATCTTGAGTTCAGGCATGTTTTTTCTTGATCGCCCGGGACACCGGAAGACGCACACCAGACAACACTTATTTTTCTTTAACTCGCGCCACTCTCACTAATTAGTGACACGGCCACACTATAAACGACCCCGACCGCTCCCTCTCATTCCGACATTCGGGAGGACCGGGAGCAGCCGCATAGGACTCAGGAGGAATACATTTCCTGTCATAGTAAGAGTGTGAATGAGTTGAGAGACATGCGAGTAATTACGTACTCGATCGGGTGCACGAGTGGATGTTTACCAAATGTTTGGAGGTCTTCCTCCACCAGTTTGACTGATGAAAACTGTGGTTTTTATGCTTTTTTTTACAGAGCGGACAAACAGGATTTAAAGCGGACAAACAGGATTTTTCTCCTCCCCCTCCCCCCATGGGGCAAGTAATCCTTACCACTAGGGTAAGACAAGTAGTAGCCTTCAGCTACTACCACCTCTCCTTTTCCAATTATGTGTACACAAATAGAGTGTCACAAAGTCACGTGCAATAATCACTCACCAATAGAAACCAATGCATGCATTGTTCTCTTTTCCTTTTCAGGTTTTTTGACCCAAAAATGTACTAAATAACTCTGATTTCTCCCATATTCTCTGTAGGCTTTACCGTTGGAAGCCATTTAGGAAGTGGAGAGTGGCCTTGGCCACACCCACGCAGTGGTAGTATCTTGCCACCAGTTGGTAAGAACGGAGCCCCTGTTTATTTAAGTCCTGATGAATGCCTTGGACCCAACTGGGCCGACACGGCAGAAACATGTTGACCACCCACGAGACGGTTAGGAAACACTAATCACCCCATTCACCGTCCTATGCTTTTAATATCATATAGTTATCAGTCACATTAAAATAGCACTTCTGATAACCATAACGATTTTTAAATCCACTCACAATATCACGGGCCCCCACTTAGTTATTTAGAAGTGCATCCCTGTCGTCAGGTGTATGTCCGCCCTCTATCAAACGAAGGTTTTAGAGGGCGAGTACTGGCCGATGATGAAGCATGACACCAGGTGGTGTGTGAGACCAGTCCGTTACTTTTTGTGAGATGCCCACACTCACGACGTTCTTGTAACTATATTTGGTCATCACATTAGGAGCAGCTTTTTGTGGTAAATATTCAGTATTGGAGGCTGTCAGCTCCTAGAACCCCATGCCTCTTGTTCCCCTCTCCACATATAAAGTGGAGCCCCTTTTGTGATTAGACTTGCAAAATGGTAGCAGTATGTCTCAAGTGGCCGGTTGTATATGTTGGGCTATCCTGCTTTTTAGGCATAGCCCAAAAATAGCCCAGCAATAGCCTGGTCTGAATCACTCGCCCTACAACCCCAGGGAACACACACCCAGGGATCGGCTGTTCCCCAAAACCCATTAACAACCAATTTATAAGCTCTGTGAAAGGAAGCAGGCAGGAAGCATTAACAGATTAAAGTCCCATGAAGAACGCAGACTAGGCAATTCAGTTCAGGCCCTTGCTCATGGCAGGATTGCCTTGCTGGGTATCTCACTTGTTTGTTCTCGGTTCAATAGTTTACATTGTTATTCTTGTGTTTATCCTGTTCGGGAGCATTTCGGTCTCACTGTGTTCAGAATTGATATAAAATACGAACACTGCTGACTCGAGGGGACTCTTTGTTTTGTAGTCAGTGCTGTCTGGGACTGCATATGTTTCCTTTCTCTCTCAGCCTGCCTTCTCCTATATTTCGCCTTTCCCCCAGCACGAGCTGTGTCTCTTTTTGCTTCCCTCCCCTATGCCACTTTCTCTGCTACCCATCTCACTCCCAGTGTTTTTTTAATTATATGTTTGCTTTTTTTATTACAGCCCAGCAATGTGCTTCAAAACCGCTTGCTTCAATTTTTTGAGCTGGAAGGCACTTTGTTTTTGTATATACATTTTTAGTTTCCTTTCATTGACTTGTCCGTCACCATGTTACAACTGTAAATTAAAAATAACAAAATGGCAGAATTGTGTAATATATGTGTGCTCATCAGAAGCCATTTTGGACTGGGATTTTTAATAGCCTATTGAAGATTGCTGGTCATAGGTGTGCTTGCATCCTAATGCATGTGTTCGTATGCAAACAGTAAGGAAAAAAGCATTGGTAATGGCTATAGCTTACTTTTACAGCTGAGACCTATTGGCTTGCCAATGCTTGTCTTATAAGGAGTTAATGCTTGCAAAACTATTTGAACTAAGATTTAAACTGGTTGGACAAGGTATTTCACAACTTTACTTGCTTATGGTACTTTGATACCATTCTCTATTATATAGCACATTTTATTTGCATGACTGCATGGAGCTGTAGATAGTTATACGTATTTGGCTCGTGTTGTTCTTTCCTCTCTCGACCATATTCAGATCATATTTCCCACTTTTGTTCCAGTGGTTATGTGTTCTTTCTTCTTTTCTTTCTTGGAAACAATGCCTTTATTCAAGGCCTCACTGATTACCAGAGAATCCTGCCTACCTGCAAATAGTCTCTTATTCCTGGGAACTTGTAAACACGGGAATGTTTAGAATATGTACCTTCTATAATTCTGTAAAACATAATAGATTTGTTAAGTCCTGTAATTTATGTATTGAGTGAGAGTATTTTAACTTACAATTTACTGTTGAGTATTATTCTATTTATGCCCGTCCCTAAGCCACTGGCTCACCTACGGAAACATTTGACTATGCTCTTACAGATAGACCTTCTAGCTGCTCAGTGGTGTAACAAAAGTTGAGGGGCCCCCCCCTGCCAGGTACACGGAGGGGCCCTCTGCTCCGGATTTACTCTGGAGCTGTCTGGTCTGAGTACTGTGCTGAGGGGGCCCCCTGCAGCTCCGCCCCCCCACACCGCAGGGTCCGCGGGGGCCTGTGTTACGCCCCTGTAGCTGCTATACATAAAGCGGTTTGCTGCCTATGTAATCACACCTGTGCTCTTTAGCCAGCCAAAAAAAACAACATGTCTCTGAGCAATAAATGAGCAAGAACCATGAGGATGTGCTAACTGGGAAAACAAATCTGCACATTTACCCAATAAAAACTGGTATGAGATGAGAACGCGACAGAAAACAAATTGCTAAGAAGTGCCCTGCAACATGGCCTTATGACTCTACATATCCTTTACAAGCCCACAAGGTAATCAGCAACTTGAAAGCTAATTCCAAAGAAATGACACAACCTGCCCAAGGGACTAGCATGCGCATTCCCTATAAATATTCCCCAACACACAAGTGTGTGGCTTGAGACCTAAGAACTGGAGTCCTGAGGAAAGGTACCGAAATGATTGCCAATCCCAATGTGATACCAATAGCGAAACCAATGGGACTGATCAAAAATTATTTTGTTATGTGTGGATGGGATCTATTCTTGTAGCATTCCAGTCTTGCTCCTGAATTTCAGAAGTACTCCTCTCCCACACCTGACTTACTCCTGAAGTTCAACAATAAACACAAAAAACTACAAGTGTTAGCCAGTCTTAGGCCTTCCATTCCCCCTTTTATATAAACACCACAAACAAATATATGACAACCTTGCAAAGCATTTTACAAGGGAAAGTGCTGGAAAGAAGCATTATGTAGCTAGTAGACCTGGCTTTTCCAGCGGGTGTATCCCCAGATGTTTTGCTTTTTGGCCTCCTGTTTTGGGCCCTGTTTTTGTTGGTTTTATGACTCTGAACACTTTACCACTACTGATCAGTGCTAAAGTGCATATGCTCTCACTGTAAATTGTGACTATGGACTGGTATATCCATGATTGGCTTGTTTGACTTACTACTAAGTCCATAGTACAGTGCACTGTGTGTGCCCAGGGCCTGTAAATCAAATGCTGCTAGTGGGCCTGCAAAGCAATACCAAAGGGGATGATGGACGGAGCGTTTGAGCAAATCAAACACTCACCCCCAGTCAACTGATCTGGGCTTAATCCATCATCATTCTTTATCTCACTCCACCACCCCAGTTCAGACATGGCCATATGCAAATCAGTCTGACCCTGTACCTCATGGGAACAGTTCAGTCCGAACTGCCAAGCCATGTCTCCCCTGGACCAGAAACAAGCATCCTGGGACCGGTTTCGGATTCGTAACCCTCGTCAGCCAGCCTATCTTGAATCCTGTGGTAAAGTGAGCAAGGGACCCACGTCTGGTCATACCCTGCCAACTTAGGGCGAATAAAGCAATACCAAAGGGGATGATGGATGCAGCGTTTGAGCAAATCAAACACTCACCTCCAGTCAACTGATCTGGGTTTAATCCATCATCATTCTTTAGCTCACTCCACCACCCCAGTTCAGACATGGCCATATGCAAATCAGTCTGACCCTGTGCCTCATGGGAACAGTCCAGCCCAAACTGCCAAGCCATGTCTTCCCTGGACCGGAAACAAGCATCCTGGGACCGGTTTCGGGTTCAGCTATCCTGGCTGAAGAGGGGTGAAACCCCGAAACCGGTCCTAGGATGCTTGATTCTGGTCCAGGGAAGACATGGCTTGGCAGTTCGGGCTGGACTGTTCCCATGAGGCACAGGGTCAAGACTGATTTGCATATGGCCATGTATGAACTGGGGTGGCGTGGTGAGCAAAATAACGATGGATTAAACCCAGATCTGTGACTGGGGGTGAATGTTTTGCCAATGTGCAACATTCCGTCCCTCATCTTGTGTGTTTTGCTGTTCGCCCTATGTGGGAAGGGTATGCCCAGACGTGGGTCCCGTGCTCACTACGCCACTGGAGTCAAGCTATCCTGGCTGAAGAGGGGTGAAACCCAGAAACCGGTCCTAGGATGCTTGATTCCGGTCCAGGGAAGATATGGCTTGGCAGATTGGGCTGGACTGTTCCCATGAGGCACAGGGTCAAGACTGATTTGCATATGGCCATGTCTGAACTGGGGTGGCGTGGTGAGCAAAATAACAATGGATTAAACCCAGATCTATGACTGGGGGTGAATGTTTTGCCAATGTGCAACATTCCGTCCATCATCTTGTGTGTTTTGCTGCTAGTGGGCCTGCAGCACTGTTTGTGCCACCCACATGAGCAGCCAGTAAATGTAACTCAGACCTGCCACTGCAGTGTCTGTGCGCAGTTTGGTACTGCCATGTTGACCTGGCAAGTGCACCCACTTGCCAGGCCCTAACCTTCCCTTTTCTTAAATGTGAGTCACCCCTAAGTTAGGCCCGAGGTACCCCTGTGGGTGGGGTGCGGTGAGTGTGAGAGGAAGGACATGCCTTGAAGGGTGTAGCATGCCATGATAGTGAAATACTGCTAATTTCTTTTTCACTATTGAAAGGCTATACGTCTCATGGGATAGAATGGGGAGTTTACTTATAACATCTTATAAGTATAACTGCTCCTGGGAACAAGATAGGAAAATTTAGTTTAGTATGCTTGAACTCAGAATATAAAGATGCAGCTTTTAGTAAGGATGATTTTTATATTCTGGTTTTGAAAATGCCACTTTTAGAAAGAAGGTATTTTCTTGCTTAACCATCCTGTGTGCCTCTGCTAGATTTGTGTATTGACTGTCTGGCTTTTGGATTGACAGGGGCTGGGGATGTGCATTCTGTTCAGATAGCCACTTGGGGGGGAGGTGTGTCCTGCCTTTTCAGGGTGAGTCAGGGCTGGACTGAATAGACTTGGGCTGCATTCAGATTGGGGGGGGGATTTCGTTCACACCTGAATGGGCCTTGTCTGCCGCCTTGGACAATGCTGGCTCCACCTCCTGCCAGGCAGCTGCACCAGATAGGACAGAACTGGCTCTGGCTGGTTAAAGACACTCTCTGCCTCCAGAGAACAAAGGATTTTGTAATAAAAAAAGTGGGGCTCAGACCCCTGAACATTAGATCACTTTTGAACTTCAAGAGGACCATCTGCCAAGGAGAAGAGCTGAAAGAAACTTGAGGAGTACTGCCTCTTTGCTGTGTGCTGTCTGGAGTTGGCCTGCAGTAGCTGTTTCTGCCAAGAAGAGGAACTTTGTATGTATCCTGCTTGACAAAGTATCTCCAAGGGCTTGAGGTAGAGCTTGCCCCCTGCTCAAGAAGTCTCAGGAACAGCAAAAACGTCACCATCCTTCTGGGAACCATCTCTGGAAGCACTGGTTTGAGTCGCCGCAGAAGAAAAGAGCAGCCGACTCTGTCACTGAGTCCGTTGTTTGTCCCGAAGGCACTTCAGAGGGCACCACCGCACTACATCCCTGGTCTCACCGACGCTGATGGACAACCATCACCGAGCTGTTGCTTGCACCACGTCCTGTGGGCACTGCACTGCCTTGGTTCACTCTGACTGGACGCCACCGACATCGTTGCTGCCTGACCCGAACCTGACCAGCTCTGTTGCCTGCATCGTGACAAGCCAGCACCGCATTGAGCACCGCCTCACTCAGTATGATAATCCTTGGTCTCACCGATGCTGTTGGATGACCGTCAAAGAGCCGCTGCCTGCACCGCACCGTGAGGGCATCGCATGCTGCACTGCTTCACTTCACTGCAACCGCGATGGTTGCCCCGACCGACTCATACCAACAGGATCGACCGCAATGAGAAAGGTACAGTCTACGAGTCTGTTGAAGCTTTAGCTGGCCCATACCAACGCGGTCAGCTCGAACTGTTTTCTGCATCGCCGTAGCCCTGGACGGAGCTACCAACTTGAAAGAACTGTGTTTTTCAGTTATTTCTGCAATTTATAGGTTATCTTGCAAAGTAACTATATTTATAGTATTGTATGTTGGATCTTTGTCATATTTGGTCTTGTTGGTTTAGATAAAGTTTTGCTTATTTTTCTAAACTGGTGTGGTGTCCATTTGTAGTCACTGTGTTACTGTATGCATGCACAAATGCTTTACAGACTGCCTCTGAGGTAAGCCTACCTGTCGTGATAAGCTACCAAGGGGTGAGCAGGGGTTATTTTAGAAGTGTATCCCCCTTACACTGACTAGGAAGAAGGGTCCCTATTTGGACAAAGGTGCAAACCATTGCCAACTGGAGGCCCGCATTTCTAACAGAAGCAAACATCAGAACAGCACACATCCTATAAGGGGAACTGGAAATATAATTTTGTTTATAATTTTAAGTAAAAATAGAAGTAAAAGGTACTAAGTGCCAATAATATCTATAGAAGCACTAGAGCAGGATTTAGGCATAATCTGATGCCAGCCACAATGGAGTCCTGGTTGGATACACCAAGTGGATTGGTCCCAGTGAAAGTCTGTAAGTCATATAGTTAGAAATAGTTTGCAACTCCGCATTGAAAAGGGATTTTGTGACTCTTTGTAGCTGCCGCTGTGAAACTGAAGGCTAGATTCCTGAAGCAGGTTGGTCTCACTAGCACTCTTGAGCTTTGGAGATTGATTTTTTTTTAAGTCCGGGCGCAGAAAGGTATTTTGTCACTTTCAGACGTGTAGGAATCTTTGAGTGGGACAAAGCTGAAATTCAATCTGATGCTGTTGAACTGGGCCTGGATAAAGCTCTTGAGCTCTGGAGGAAATCTTTCAAAATGTTCCAAATTTGCTTCTAGTACCCAAACAACAACAAGAGTACACTTCTAAGAGCCCCAGAACCTTAGGAAAAGCCATTTAGAGACTCTCAGGCATCAGGCTGTAGCCAATACTCAATTACAGTCTAGGCCCATTTGCAACTTGTCTGCTGGGCACTTCATGGAAAAGGCATCTTGCAACTTGCTTTGTTCCTGTAGCCACATTTAAGGTTAGCCAATTCACCCTTGGTGCCCACTTCCTTGTATTGGGAATAGGAGTGAGCATGTCTAGTTCTTCAGGCTTGTCTCAGGTCACAGACAGCAGGTCCGATCTTCCAGAGGTTGAGAAAGCATTCTTAGGATGGTGCCTTGGGGTGCCACATTTATGCCTGGTACCAGCTAGTTGATGGTGGTAACTTCTGGCTCTTCCTGAACCAATGGGGTAATAATAAGAATAATATCCACATTTGTAGCACAAACAATCACACGTAAGGGTCTCTAGGCGCTGGGGGCCGTCGGGAAGATTAAGCAATCTATTGCCCAGAGTCACATGGTGCTGGGCTAATCTGCCGCCAGTGCCGGGGATCGAACCGTGATCCCCAGATTCCA
This sequence comes from Triturus cristatus, assembly GCF_964204655.1. Taxonomy (NCBI): domain Eukaryota; kingdom Metazoa; phylum Chordata; class Amphibia; order Caudata; family Salamandridae; genus Triturus; species Triturus cristatus. Next base: position 211,975,182 of record NC_140592.1, read on the forward strand.
GTGTCAGTCGCCCTGGCCGCGGCGCCACACCTCTTCATGTAAAAGTTCCTAGGAGTAACCCTACCCATTTTCACATCAGTTCTTGTTTGTCCTACTGCAAACAATGCCACAGTGCACCTCATTGCCTAAATCAAAGATGGGGAAACCTTGTGTGCCCATCCAGAGTTGTGGCCAGGTTAATGAGCAGTCCCCTACTCTGTGATCAGTCAAAACTAGATCTTGGGTAGCTTTCCTCACAATCGGGTTTGGTGCCATCCTGACTAGAGGAACAAAAGGCTGATTCCTCTAGGCTTCCCCTTACGTTTACGACATATCCCTTCTCAAGGTAATGTAGTTCCTGGATGTACCCAAACTGGTCTTCCTGCAAGGGGAAGAACATCACCTTCCATTGTTTCTGATCTGGGGCAGCGTTTACATCCATTACACACTTCATTAAGGCAAAGTACCAGCTGGGCAGTTGCGGGAGACCCAATACAAGTTAGCCACTGCTTTAGGCCAGGGTGAACTAACTTTCTTAAAGTTACATTTCTAGTATATTTAATAAAAGTCTGACTTCACCATAAGATTCAATTTTTCTTAAATATACGAATCAGTCTTTGAATTGCATCTGTAGCTGGTACAGGTTAGATGTTACAGATTAAAGTGTATAATCTGTTACATCCTTACCAGTGACACTGCCGTATTCAGCCTAGTCACTGAAGGAACATACCATTTCCAATGACACACTTTCCACTCCGCACCCTACCTTTTGAAAACAAGGTGTGCTTAAGGGTGACTTATTTATTATTTGAAATCAGCTTTTTCTACCTGTGAAAAGGGTGATTTTTACAGGTCTGTGCAGCAGAGGTCAGGCTGAAACAGGGTAGTACTGAAGCCAGGTTTTCACTGCCACTGTAGTGGACGGCACAATAGTTGTTGCAGTTCACAAGTGTCATTTATCTTTCCATGCCAGGGGTATATTTCTGCACCATACACAATGGCATTATAGGAAAGTTTATTGCGCCAAATGAATTTAGGTTCAAAAAGAGAGCACAAGGAATTTCCACTAATTTAGCAGAGGTAAAGTGCACAGAGTTTCAATGATAGCAGAACATAAAGGACCAACATTTGGAGGAAAGCACACAAAACATGTAATCATTTCCTACATAAATGTACCAGCACTGACCACATTTTGCATTATATAAGATTAGAACAAAACAAAGAACCTCAACAAATATGTGTGTACATGAAGTGTGCATTGTAGAAAAATTAGTCACTATCTATTTATCTACTATGTGTCTTGATAGTTGATGTGCAGCTGATGTGAGAGAACCATCTGTAGACATATGTGTGAAGCCTGAGGTGTGGTAACCGCGCCTACCAACCATAATATACAAAACAGCAAGACTATGGTAGTACTTTAAGCAGTACACAAAGAACAGATTACACTGAGCCGATCACAGCATGTTATCAGTTTCTGAGATTTTTCACGGTGCCCATTGCCTCTGCAAGTGATTGAATTCACTCATTTCTCAGCAGCTGATCTCCATGCATTTCAGCAGAGCTCAGTTGCAGGTTCTGCCTTGCATGAATTCTATGTATATATTTTCTCAGAATCTGATTATTACTACAGAAGACTACATTTGACCAGAAAGGAGAAATGTAGACACAGAGGTCCAGCTACATGATACATTTTCAAGGTTTCACTTACAACACAATTTGGATTCCATTAGATTCATTGTATGGTGATGTCAACATGGATCTGTTCCTTTGTACACCTCTGCTTTAGACTGTGTGGGATCTGAAACTAGAGCGCCCATCGAAGTAGAAATGAGCAATATTGTTTCCAAACTGTTAGAAAAGCATTCAGCCCACCAATAGGTAATCATATGGGACTCTAAAGGTACACACTTGACAAAATGAGTATGAAAAGCTTGTTGACAATGCTGAGTTGGGACCATTTATATACCGCATGACACAAGAAGGGATCTCTCTAGGTGCGAACTACTGCAATAGTCTTCTACACTACACTTACTGCAATAGACTACTGCAGTACTTCAGTAGTGTTTTTTTTCATTCGATGATAATGTGTGTACTTGCAGAGCGATATGTACATGCACATTTGATTCAACCATTAAAAGTTACAACCTGTTGCTATTGGTCATTGGCTCACATTTGTCAGGAATCAAACCTGCTGGCATAGGGTCATTTGCACTGGAGACCATGAGGCTATTCACAAAAGGAGCTGTAAATTCATTTTAACATTCAATTCAGGGGTCTTGTTACTCATATTGTGAAAGGGTGGATCCCCTCTCAAAGAGACAACTACTGCTTTATAACCTGAAATACAGAAAGTGGCATGGTGCAGCCTGAAGAGACTTATGGGCATATTATCAAGACAGTCGATAAAAGTATCACCGTTTTAGCGGCAGAAAACTGCTGCTAAAACGAGAATAATTGGCTTGATAATATGCTCTATGGAATTCCAATTGAAGCCCAGGTTAGATGTCCTTCACATCATAATTGTATCGCCTGTCTTGATAATATGCCCCGTGATGGCTCCCCATCCTGAACTATGCCTCATGTTTTCACACATGAACACTGCACCCAGAGCACATGTTCTGCTCATCTCAGCAGCTTTACCTGTGGAAGCAAGGCAATTTCAATACTTTCAAATGTCACAGTAGATTAGCTTTGATAAGGTGGGGACCTTGCCCCTTCCAGCGATCCCTTGTACAGTGCCTAAGCACAATACATTGCTTAGAGAATGTGCTAAAGATTGCTACGGAATCAAAGGGAAATATGGCGGTGCCACATGAAAACCAACTGCACGTCAGGCCACTGTGATTTATTGTGTCAGAAGAAACTCCCAAGTTTGTCTTGCACAGCAAAGTATTTTGCCAAGCATATGCATGCAAAATGGCACCCACTTGGCAAAGGATCAGTACCTTTAATGATGCCACCACTTTAGCAGCTCCATTAAAGGCATTTAAGGTTCTGGTAGTTCGTCTTCAACAGATTTATTTTCTAATTTCACAATACTGGACAATTACTAAAGATGAATAAAACACATGAATTATTATTGAAGAACACAGATAAAGAACTGTACTTAAAAATATATATTGTTTACCAGCCCCAGGAAATAATAAACAATTTGACTGGTCAGCGTTTGCTAATCCTAAGAAATATAAAGCTATCATACCACCTAAACTAACTTATTCCCCTGAAGGCTAAAACTAGGGCCCAGATTTACTAGGAATGACCTAACACTGCATTATGTAGTGTTGCTTTGTAAAAAGTTGTGTTGTGTTACACTGTTTTATTGTCTCCAGGATGCATCGTGTTTTCTAAATGCCACACCATGATGCAAGTGTAACGCTACACGATGCAGCAATGATATAAGGTCGTAGTTGTGGCACAACCTGCTGTAACCCAACACATTCTTGATTGTTGTAAAGAAGAGTTGCGTGATGCAAGCCAGATTTACATCATGCAATTGCTTTGTGCTTCTGCTCAAAAAGCAACACATTTTTACGCTTTCACATAGAGTTGATTCTTTCAATATCGAAAATCAGGAGCAAGGTACCATCCAGGAGAGTCCAAGGAAGGATGGAGGTGCTCTCCTGGTGGGCAGCTGGCCAAGGAACCTCAACGTTAGAGAAGAGGAATACCAGAGGGGGGTGGCCAGGTGCCAAAGAAGATGGCCTCTCGCTTACAGAGCTCCGTGGTGACTGAAAGGCGAAACAGGTTGAATGCTCGTCTCATAAGTCCAGGCAATGAGGAAATACGGATGTAGGGGTGGGCAGTATCCTGCATGTTCTAGAGCCATTGTCTTTGCATGGATTTCCATGGCTGTTTGATTCTACTTCTCGACCGCAGGGGCCCGTCTGAGGAGCACAGCGCCTATCCCTTTGTAAACTGTACGGCCAGAGTGAAGAATGAACTGATCGCTTAAGCTACACATCTCCCTGACAAGTAAATAAGGCCATAGGCATGGTCATAGCCCTTCTTTTGTCTTCAGTGATCTACACTGTTGTGAGGATGCTTCATGGTGCTGAGGTGTAAGAAAGTTAAGTCTGCCATTTTATGTGCAATGTGTTAGAAATGGGGATCCCTAGTTGGCAGGTTGTTACCCTGTCCAAGTAAGGACCCCTCTTCCTAGTCAGGATACGGGGGATACACTTCTAAAATAACCTCTGCTCACCCACTTAGTAGCTTGGCACGTGTGTAAACCATTTGCATTTCACAAACAGTAATACAGTTAAAACACTACAAAAGGACATTATACTAGTTTTAGAAAAAATATCCAATATTTCATCTATGCAAACAAGACCAACAAAAAAAAAAAAGTCCACCATTCAGTTCTTAGAAATATCAATAATCAAAAATAGACTTAAAATACAGTTCCTTAAAGTCAGTAGCTCTGTCTGGGGCTATCACGGCGTCGTGAACAACAGTTCTGGTTGACCGCACCATTGTAGGCCAGCTACGGTGTCGGAAAGACCCGCAAAACAGTACCTTTAGAAATGTAGGGCGTTGGGGGCCTCACAGCGAACTCCGAAGAGCCGGCGTCGGCAGGCGTCAGTTCCAGAGGTCGGTGCAGGAGTCGCCGGGCCCTTGAAGTCACCCACGAGTGGTTGAAGTCGGGAGCATGAAGTCGGCAGGCATTGAGGTTCCGGTGCGAAGTGCAGCGTGTCAGCGTGTGGTGTCCTCAGGTCGCGGTGCAGGCAGCGGTATGTTGATTTTCATCCAGTGGCATTGTTAAGACCAGGGCTGTCATGGGAAGTAGTGCGGTGCTCGTTTTGGTGCTGGCAGGGCATGGTGCAAGCAGCAGCGTTGTTGTTGCTGAAGCACTGTCGTCGGCTGATGAACCAGAGTCGATTGCGCCAGCATCGTTAGGCCTAGGCTGCGATGTGGGACGGAGCGGTGAGTTGTGTAACTTACGAGCGGTGCCCTCAAACCACAGTGCAAGCAGCAGCGTCAATGTCAGCATGGAGCGGCAGGGATAACAGGGCGTCAGTGTCACCAAGGCAGTGCGAAGTGCAGTGCCATCAGGTCATGGTGCAAGCAGCGGCTCGGTGGTGGCGAAGGGGGGTGATGGCGTTGAGACCGGGGTTTCGGTGCCAAGTGCGGCAATGCCCTCTGCAGGGCCTTAAGGACACTGAGCTGGCAGCGGCATCGCTGATGGTGTCAGGTTACTTTTTATTCTTTTGCAGCACAAAACAGACAGTTCCCAGTGCTGGTAGCAGATGAATTTGAAGTCTTTGCTGTTCCTGAGACTTCTTGGACAGGGGACAAGTGCTACCTCAAGCCCTTGGAGAAGCTCAAACAAAAGAAGTTGCAGAAAGTTCAGTCCAGTCCTTTCTCTGCCCAAGACAGAAGCATCCACTGCAGGCCAACATTCTACAAATATGTCTTCCATTAAAACCAAATTCAAAAGTGGTGAGTCTTCTCCAGTAAAGTCACCTACACTGATCTCCATATAGCTCCTTCTGAAAGAAATTAGGCTTCTTTAGCTTTACATGGAGGAAACAAATCAACAACTTCAAAGACTTGAGAATAAATGTATTCAAATTGATAATGGACACACCTCAGAAAACATGTTGAAGAAGTAGAAAATTGTAACCGCAGAAACAATATTCACCTTTTTGCAGTGGGTATGGAAGGTTCTGATTCTATCATATTCATTAAAAACGTTTTACCCCAGCTTCTTCATAAGCCAGATACTACCACACTTAGGCCCTCATTTACAAGAGGCCTGCATGCTGGAATGTCACCTTTCATGACAATACGGTGGTGCAGGCTTCTCAATCATATCTATGAGGCGAAGCAAAGTCACCCTGCGTGCTTTGCATGGCCCCATAGATACCGAGTAAGGCAAGGCGGTGCAAAGCTCTACCTTGCCAAACTCTACATCAAGGAGACGTTCCATAGGCATTGCTCTGGGTGTTCCCACTCAACACCCATAGATTTTGTCGGAAGGGGGATGTTAGCACACTGCCTCATTTCCCAGCAGTGTTCACCCCTTTGAACTATGGTGAATGCAGATCACAATTAGCGCTTACTTGAATATTAGTAGGAGTATTTCACCAAGTTTGTGCAGGTAGTGTTGTTTATCTGTAGACTCGTGTTTCTGGATTTCACCCTTCATCAGTAGAGATCAAAAACTAATTTTATCAGGGGTTGATGAGAATGTTGCCACAGTCCTCTCAGGTCTCAGCACCTCTCACTGTGCACAGGTGCATCTCCAAAAGCTTTTCAGCTCACTGGCTCAAGGGTGCCTTTTTTAACAGAAGAGGGGTGGAAGCACGCTGCCTCACTTCCGAGCAGAGTTCTCCCCTTTGCATTATAGTGTATGCAGTTCACAATTATATTACTTGAACATTAGTAGTAGTATTTCACCAAAGTTGCTGCAGGTAGTGCTGGCCATCTCTAGACACGTGTTTCTGGATTTCATCCTTCATTAGGAGAGCTCAAAAACTACTTTTATCAGGGGTTGCTGCAAATAATGCAACAGTCCTCTCAGTACCTCTCACAGGTGCACAGGGCATCTCCAAAAGCTTATCAGCTCACTGGCTGAAGGCAGCCTTTTTAAACGGAAGGGACATGGGAGCCCACTGCCTGACATCCCAGCAGAGTTGGCCCTTTTGTATTATGGTGAATGCAGTTCACAACTAGATATTACTTGAATATTAGTAGGAGTACGTCACGAATGTTGGTGCAGGCAGTTCTGATTATCTCTGGACACGTGTTTATGAATTTTATCCTTCATCAGTAGGGATCAAAAATAAATTTTATCAGGATTTGCTGCAAATGCTGCCACAGTCCTCTCAGTACCTCTCAAAGGTGCACAGGGCATCTCCAAAAAGTTATCAGTTCACTGGCTCAAGGGGGCCTTTTTATGCAGAAGGGGCATGAGAGCAGACTGCCTCAGACCCCAGCAGATTTCACCCCCTTGCATTATGGTGAATACAGTTCACAATTAGCTCTTCCTTGAATATTAGTAGTAGTATTTCACAAAAGTTGGTGCAGGGAGTGCTGTTTATCTCTAGACAGGTTTAGCATAATGGGGGGAGGGCTTGCCTCCGGGATTTATACCCCAGAGTGACCTTCATATCTTTCGAGGAGGCTTGTCTTGAATTCTCACTTGGGCCTGAGCACTTGTTACACCACGCAGGCTTGGCAGACATTGCCAGGGTGACCTTGCCCTCCTTACTCTCACCTAGACATACTCTCGAGATACTCAAATAAGCTGTCTCCCGGTTGGATGCGGAGGAATTGTGACCGGGTTGATTGGCTCATAATGCAGTCTCCTGGAATGAGCCTGTTCTATATTCTGCAATCCAATAACTGCTGATTTATTGTTTATGACAAAACTTAAAAATAAAGGTTTTTAAAAAATCAGCAAAGGGGACTTTCTATGAACCTCAATGTGCTTTTCAGTAAAGAGGGTAAACATCACAAATGTGCAAAAATTACAGACCTATCTCTTTTGTTAATTTGGATTATAAAATTTTAGCTAAGCTTATGGCTCTTCATCTTGATCCATTCCGACCATAACTGATACAAACAGGGTTTGTTAAGGTCAGAAATTTGACAGCCAACACAAAACGTTTTCTCAATATTTTAAGCGAGTCCAATAAATATACGCACTCTTTAGAGACAATCTTTCTAGATGCTGAGAAAGTTTTCAATTTTATGAATTGATCATTCATTTTCTATTTCCTTAAATGATTCAGTTTTGTTCCTTATTTTCTTGATTTAGTTTCTCTCCTATACTCTTCTTCATCTGCAATTATACTTGTCACTGGTCTTTTATCAAAATCCTTTTAGCTAAATAGAGGAGTCAGGCAAGACTAAACTTTTCACTACTGCTTTTTTGGGGGGCTTTAGTTCCTTTCTTACTCATAATTCAGCAAAACTGATATCTGAGATTTTCAATATGGTGAGAGATGGGTTAAATTGGCTGTTTATGTGGGCAACATTCTGATGTTTGTATCTAGCTCACCCTTCTCCTTACCTGCTTTCTTAAATTAAGTTAATGACTTTGCTAGGGTTTCCAAAATAAACTCAACACAAATAAATGGTAAATAATCCTTCTTAATATATTTTGCTTTAAAATATATTTTGCATGTGCTCATTTTGCCTGGACTCCTCAACAAATTTTATTCTTAGGTTTATGGTTTGCAAACACCATTAAAGATATACACAATTTAAACTCAGTAATCACAAAAATCACATCTCTTACATCTGGATGGAATCCTTTATTCTTATCATGGTGGGGCAGATTAGATTCAATATTCAACATTTTTAGCTTATCTAACATACCTATATGGATTCCAAGACATTATTTGAAACTTATATTCACCATTTGAGTAACTTTTTATATATTAATAAGAAACCTTGTATGTCTCTCTTGCTCTAGACTTCAGAAAGCTAAAGAATTAGGGGAGTTTATTTTCAATTTTTTTTATCTTATCATAGTGCTTTCTTCTTAAATAAATTCCGATGTTTGTTTACAGATGACCTAGCACACCCTCCTTCAAAGTGGGTGGAACTCAAACTTTCCTATATACCCTATTTTCATGTGACAAATTTTGAACTTTTACTTGAAAACCTTCCTTTCTTTCCTACCCTTAAATTCTTTTTTAAAAAATGTTGTCCTATCATAAAGACCCATTTCAATGAAAGGGACAGGTTCTTAGAATCCTCCTTGTTGTACAATTCATTAAATAAAATAAAAGGCAAACTGTTTCTGGAAATCCTGGAGAGATAAAGGACTCTTATGGGTTAAGCAACTTATTTGATGTAGATAATATTCTTCCCTTTTATCAAGCTCAATCTCACTTCAATCTATCAAATTATAATGCTCCACAATATATGCAACTAACAGAAAGCATCTCTAGCAGCAGTCCTGAAGTATCCCATTCACATCTTGCTCATCTCATCTCATCCTCATCCTCAACTTGTATTATTTACAGATCTCTCACTACAACCTCTGTTCCACAAGCTAAGAGTAACACGGAACTCCAGTGGTAAAAAGATTTTAATGTCTGATGGTCAATACCTTTAAGGAATACATTTGAATCAAAATCTGTAATGCGCAAGAGCAGCGAATAGTATTTTTTAATCTGTGATAGGCTTCTCTTGACATACCCTTGTCTCTAAATACATTTAATTTCACCTGATTGTTGGTCCTGCACTGCTCTCTTAGGTGATCTTTTTCATACAATCTTCACCTGCCCTCACACTCATCAATTTTGATTGAAGGTAGTTAGGCAGTGTATTGGATGTATGGGACCTCTCCCAATGTCCTACAAATACTATTGATTTCTTGGTTTTTGCTATTTAACAAATGACGAAAAACGGAAAGACTAAACAGCTATTAAATTGCAAGCCTGATGGAATGGAATTTTTATAATCATTGACTAAATAGATCATTTGTTCATCTTTCAACTTTGGCCATACGCATAGACACCCTCTGGTCCCCGGTTACAGGTTCTATAGACTCATCTGCGGCCACTGTTCTAGGCCATGACCCATCTATTGAAGAAGGTACTAAGCTTCATTGAGCGTTCCTGTAACACTGTTTATTTCTTGATTTTCTGATTTTCAATGTATTGTTTGCATTGTGTTTCATGATTCAATAACAGTTTTACAAATTCATAGTTTGCATATGCACTATACATGCTGTCTTTTTATAATCTTTTCTTTTTCCTTTTACTTTCTCGTCTGCTCTCTTAGTACTTCACTACAGTTAAATAGTCATCATTTATGTATTTAATCTATAAAAACATTGTCTTAAACTTTAAATGGAAGAGGAAAACAAATTTTGAGTACTGAGGTGACAAAGCAAATAAATGTTTTTTGTCACCTCAAAATTAATCTTATCTAAGAAGTATGCTCTGGTGCAAGCAGTTGTGGACAAAATTAATGCTGTAGCACCATCACAAAACACTGTGGTGGAATGTAGGAAATGATGGCATGATCAGTACGGGCCTAAAGAGAAACAGGCCAAGAATGCGAAGGCTGTAAAGACCACACGAGGACTTGACTGTAGAAGGAGAGTAGGTGACATCACTGATTTAAACAGGCTTGGTTTCTAGAGTTGAGGGTAAAGACACCTCTTCACTGAAGACATTACCTACTACTCAGGGTAAGTGCCAAATAAAGTTGTCCATGTATAATCATACCATTTCTTTCTACAGGGATGTGGACGTTTAGCCTCTCGCCATAATGTTTAAGATTTTATTTTTACAATGTCTAAAGTATTCTTGGCTAGCTATTATTTTTTTTATAAGTCTATCCCAGTGCTTTATTGGTTTACATTTCATGCACCAAGCTCATAAGCTATAGTTGGTTTTCTACATTGTGTGAAAGGGAGAGAGCAGAACTGGCCCATATATTGAGGATATGGTAAAGTTGTGCTCTCTCATACTGGTGTTGAACTTTTTGCTTGCATAGTGTCAACGCAGACACCCTTGTGGCATGAGCCAATGGTGTTTGTGTTCTGTCTTCCCTGGATAGCTATTGTGCCTGAAGGTGTAGCTTTCTGCACATAAACTGTCCTTTGGGGCAATTTTATCTTAGAATGTGTGCTACAGAATGCAGTGCATTTTAGTATGTGTACTACAGAATGCAGCAGACATGTAAAGATAAAAAAAACCATGCAGTTAAAAAAATATATATATATTGTCAGGGTTCCCCAGGCTCAGTCTTTAGTGTTGGATGATGGGGATATGTCTGTGTTCTAGGATGATGTGGATGTGCCTCTATATTAATGTGTTTTATGCATAAACTGACATCCATGGTATGTTTCACAGACATAAAGTAAGCCTAGGGAGCACAAATAATGTATTTTAAAGTAATGTCCTAAGTCTTATAGTTGAATATCATTTATCAGAAGGAAAATCATTATTTATTCATATGTTGATGTTATGAAATATAAGGTAAAGAATGAGAAAAATCATTCATTTTTAATGTACACGTTATTTATTTTTTTAATGTTAAGATTTCTATATTCTCTTCACAATCAATTCTTTGTACTTTGTATAGTTAGATAGGTCTTATTTATTTTGTCTTATACTTTGACATACTGCATTTGTTTTTCTGCACACACAGGTTGTAATTTTTATTGTCTGCATTTAAAAAAGTCCCCTTTAATTCAATTTTGTCATACTACATAATAGTTTTATCAGTATTATGTAGTGTCTCACATTTTTATTTGGTTAGTGGGTTTTGTTTTCTCATGTGTTGCAATATAACACAATTAATGAAAGGAATTCTTAAAATGTCAAGAGGTGATGGGGTTTGAAAATTTGCATTTAGTGTGAAGATTGTGTATTGCCTACTGTCTGGAATGTATAGGAACCTCACACACTGACTTGGCTGAGAGGGGGATTTTTTTGTTATGATGACAAGAGGGATATTGGCTTCTTGCTGTTTGATCTCAGAGAAATTCATTTCACGACATCATCTCCCAACTGGAACAGAATATAATTATAATCCTAGATCGCAGAGACATACTTTGTCTTCACTATGTATACTAAAGAAAGGCTAAGAGCGTTATTTTATCATGCTTTGTAGCCTAAATCTTAAGCTAGGAATTAAGGAGGATGAAATAACAATGTATTGTCATGTCATGTGTTGTTATGTTATGTTATGTTATAGATTGTTTAGCGCATGTACAGTGAGTATTCTTGGCGTTGGAAAGGGTAACTCAAAATCAATGGAGAATCATTAATATTGAATAGAAATGTTTTACATTAAAGAGATATAAAAAGTAAAGCTTTCACTATTTTCTGGAAATCTTTATTAGATGGGAGCAAGCAAAGCTCATGAGGTAGTTTTTCCATTCTCTTGCAGGGGCCACTGAAAAGGCCCTATGTCCATAAAAGACAGTCCTGGCCTTTGGGATATCAAACAGAAATTGGCTGGTGGAGCTCAAACCGTTGAGGTGTGTTCAAGTGAAATTTGGAGATCACAACTGAAGGAACAATGCCATAAAATACATGGTTGACTATGATAAATGACTAGAATAAGACTCCTTCTCTAATGGGCAATCAGTACAACAGAAACCGAACAAGGCATATGATGCAGCAGCAAGAGGCAGTGATCAGGAATGCAGCTGTGTTCTGTGCAATCTGCAGTCTTCTTAATAGCTCTTCCGGAAGAAAAAAATAGCTTGAGTTGCTTAGCAGTCTATAAATCTCTGATGAAAGCTTTGAAAGCCTACCTTAGGTCTGCTATTAATATGAGGAGAATCCCGGCAGCCATATACAAGTCTAGAAGCCAGGAAGGAAGAAATTAAACATAAGGCTTGGGATAATCTGATAGTGGCTTGAAATGTAAGTGATACTTGGGGGTTTTAGACACTTGTGAATAGGCCTTTTTTCGAATTACGAGGAACCAAAACTCATCGGTCGCTTGAGCACAGATAGTTGGGAGGAACACTTTATAACAGTGTTTCATGCTGCTCCGGGAAACACGTTACCGGATAAGGGTGAGGTGTTTGACGTGAATATGGCATCTGCTGATGCTCTTAGACAGTCAATCAGCCTCAGTGAGGTAACTGATGTTATTAACAAGTGCGCTTCCAAGAAATCCCCTGGACCCGATGGGGTCCCACGTGACATCTTTAAAGCTAATATGGAGTTATGATGGCTTTTATTGACGAATCTGGTTTGTGCCATAATAACTGGCCCACTCCTGTACTCCTGGAAAGAGGCAATCATTGTCCCCCATATTTGACTTGGGAGATATAAACCATCCCTCTGGATATTATCCTATATATTTACTTGACACCTCCTCCAAAAAATTGGGTTTTGTTTTATTGTCCAGAATAGAGAAATGATTGGAGGATAATTGGTCTCCTTTACCTCTTGTTTTGGGATACCTGTGTGAAAGTTTACCACTCCCAAGACGGAGTCTGCACCTCATCTATTAAAACATTTTGGGGAGTCCAGCAAAGATATACTTTGGCACCTTTTCTTTTTTTGCTTTATATAAATGGCCTGGATGACTTTTAATGAACTGTGGAAAGGATATGCCCCAAATTGGAAAGTGAGCTATTCCTGTATTCTTATATGCAGAAAATGCAGTTCTTTTTGCAAGAACAGCAAATGGGCAACCCTTTCTGATCGATGGGCTTGCCGTCTTTATGAACTTGTTTAACCTAACTGTAAATTTTCCAAGACTTACACTGTAGTTTCAAGACCTAGAAAAACCAAGGTCAAAATACATGTGATCGGGACCTCATTGATAAATTGGGTTAAGAAATGTTATTATTCCAGTTTCCCCTTTGATGAAGAGTTAAAGAGGTCCTATCAACTGAACATCAGGTCTATATCAGAGAGCTGTCAATGCAGTCTTTAGAGTTGCAAGACTCCATCAAAGACCTGTGAAGGAACTTAGGGGCATATTATCAAGACAGGCGATAAAATTATCCCCGCTTTAGCGGCAGAAACCTGCAGCTAAAACGGCGATAATGGGCTTGATAATATGCTCTATGGAATTCCATTTGAAGCTCAGGTTAGATGTCCTTCACATCTAACATGGTCTTCAATTGGAATTCCTTAGAGCATATTATCAAGCCCATTCTCGCCGTTTTAGCGGCAGTTTTCTGGCGCTAAAGCGGCGATAATTTTATCGCCTGTCTTGATAATATGCCCCCCAATTGTATTTAGATGGTAAGATGTTCAGCACTGGCCTGATATGGAGCTGGTGTGTGGGGACATACTGACTCCCTTTTACTTCAGAGAATTGAAGATTGCTTTCTAATCAAATTATTGATCGTGACAAGGGCCACAGCAAATATAATTTGTCACATGAAATAAGGATAAATTACCTGGAAGATCTGATTTGGCTGGCCTCTATTATATTGTGGCATAAAATCTGGCACCAATTGAATTCTGGGCTATGAAAAGCCTGTTTGATTGACTGCTTGGCCCATGACAATATACTTCGAATTCCATGATTTTTATATTTGAAACACGCTTTCTCTGACATGGGTGTCCCCCAGGACAATGGTAACCCTGGGGTCTTAAACACAGTCTATAATGGCAGTATGAAAAAAACATATCTAACATATATAACATATTTAGGCATAAAATCTGTCAACATTCGGATTCTGGATTATCAAAAACCTTTTGATTGACTGCTTGGCCCATGACTAAGTAAGTACATCCAATTTCGTGGTTTTTATATTTGAACACACAGTTTCTCTGACATGGGTGTTCCCCACTACAATGATTACCTTGGGGTCTTAAACACAGTCTCTAAAGATACCATGAACAAAATATATCTAACATGTAGGGCATGCTTGCGTAAATTAAAGGCAGAATCTTTGAGGACAGTGGTTACACATTCAGAGCCCCATCTGGCTCATCCAAAATTCCCAATATGGATTTTATCCTATCCGTTTTAGGCTCAGCACCTTGACCTTTGTAACTGCTTTTCCGATTCAGGGCACATGGTTTGATTCGCTCCCCATATGCTGCTAAGATTTACCCCCAACTATCAAAGTACGAGCCACTTTATATTATTTTGAACAACGTATAGTCCTCTGAGCAGACGTTTTTTGGTACCCCATCTGCGCGCGGCCAACATTAAACAAGATTGTGCTGCTTTATTAAAATTTCAGAAGTTAACCTCGCCATACATATGCTATGCTGGTTTGAACTTTATCAAAGATGCACTTAAAGAAACGTTACGGTACTACGTAATTTTCTAATTTTAAGTCTATTTTATTTTACTGTTCTGATTTTGCATATGATTTTATCGAATTTATTTGCATTGTGCTTTTATGCCTTGGAGCTGAATAGGTATTTGGATGATGATGAGTTGCCATAGTCAAGGTGACATTGTATCACCTTAACAACCACAGTCATGTGTTAAACAGACGTGATATTGGGTAGGATATATGTTCAGAGGTGTGACATGCCTCAAAGAGGTGGTTGCAATTCTGTAGATGTGGGGCTCAAAGCAAAAGCTTGAGTCAATCATAATGCCCAGGATACCGACTCCTTTGGAAGGAGGAAGCGATGGGTCCATGCCCATTGGCCAATTGATGGGGCTCTAATTGCTAAACATCTAATATAGAACATTGGTATTATTAGAAATAGAACGCACAGAGGTCAGGCAGAAGGATAACTTGCATGTCAGTTATGCATCGTAAGTGTACATAATTGTAAAACTGGGCTCCCCATCATATAAGTGACAGGTAAGTGGCAACATATAAATGACAAATAACAGTGGCAAAATACTGAAGTCTGATGCACACCACAGTCGATGGATCTAGGAAGAAGCTCAAGGGCAAGCAATCTGCACAGATAGTCTAGTATACAGGACAGATCTAAAGCCTGTTTGAGAAGAAGGGAGCTGGTTTTTCGATTTAAGAAATGTCTGGAGGTGTGTGAAAGTTACTTTTACAAGAATTTGCGCCAGGGAGGAAAGCCTAATCTTTCAGAAGAAAGAGTGGGCTTTTTAACAAAGATCTAATCAGTGCTGATTTCCAATGATTTGTTACTACTCACTAAGTAAAGGACAGACTGAATAGATTTGTGCAGATCTGAGATCAGAAAGTGTTGCATCATCTTGGTGGGAGCATATCATAGGAAGATGCAGAGAGTCTGGAAGGAGTGATGGGGTCAACTACCTTAGGGAGTTGATAAAAAAGAGCCAGGTCTTCCCTGTTCTGTGATCTGATATTATCTTTATTATGAATAAGGAAGGTTGATAGAATATCACAGAGAGCAGTGTCTTGAGAGGGCACAAAATGCCTTGACTGACTGTAGATAAATACTCGGTCACTCAAAGCAGTTCTTTTGGTAGGTTAAGGGCATAAGTAAAGGTGTCAAATATTATTTCAGTTTCAATAAAATAATATGATTTATACATTGTAAGGGCAGTGGAGTATTGTGATTTTGCTACTGGGTTGTCTCCATTTTCTCTCTGCTTCTGATTTCCAGGAAGGGAGTTCTGAGGTACGCATGGGTTAATTCTGCGGTTGAGATTAGCAGGTCGATTATAGGTTTCTAAAACAATATGTTAACAAGTAGGAGTTATAACGTTTAGTTAAATGTGGTCAAGAGTCTGTTTATTTCCCTGCCCTGCTTGTTGGTATGCTGGGGTAGTACACCAAGGATTACATTAGAGGCTTCCTGTAGGGAAAATAATGTTCAGATTTCTTTAGTAGCTAAAGATTTAGGTTGTCTTTGGTATGACAGTGTGAACATTTTTAAGAGAAATGGAAAATCAAGGTGTGCAGACAATGACAGAGGGATGCAAGGGCCTGAGTCACAGTTTAGATCAAAGGTGATGAAAATTGATTTAAAAAGATGCCTATAGAGATGAGTAAACTCTTGATCCACTGGGATAAGATCAAATACTTTTAAATCATTTAAAAACCAGAGGTCACCACTCCTGGTTGTTCAAGCCAGTTATTGTAGTCTCTTAATATTAGGACATGCTTTCTATTGATGGGATAATATCCAATGTCCTCAATACCTTCTGCAGAAATCTTTAAATTAGTTTGTAGGGGTTGGTAGGTAAGAAAAAGATTAAAAATACTTGAGGAAATTTTGCATTTACTGGTCAGGGGCTCACTCGAAAAAATTTTTTTAAGGGAAATGTTTAAGGACAAAGGCACCATATTTAGAGTTTGGCAGATAGGGTCCTCAGTCACAAACATGATGAACTACTCTGCCTGCCAAAACCTCAGTCCGCTTACCTCAATTAGAATTTGGTAGATGATCATTACCAGGATAGACATGACTAGTTAAATTCGCTAATCTGACCGTGACAGGTATAGGGTGCTCGCACAATTCACACTTTTCAGTGGGGAGTACACTCTTGATTCCGGTTTCACTCTGACTTCTCAGCTTTACTGTGCTACCTCACAACTGGAATTAGTTAGTTCGATCACGGGCTACCACACAACTAGGGAGATCTACACTTTGAAATCCGGTTAATTCCTACATATAAATTCTTTCCCTTCACGGCCGCCCTTGCGTAGTGCAAAATGAACTCCAGACTAGAAAAGTTTGGCACTAATAGCTACACAATTATCTATCCGATTAACCTCTCCAAAAATGCGATTAAATCTATGAAACACAGACTTCTCAAAGCTAACCCTGAAAACCTTATCTCTGACCTCTAGTTCTGTCTCAAAAAGGGTGCTATTACTAGTGACTTGATCTTCTATACTAAAAGAAGAGCTCAGTGGAGATCGGCATTCCACTCCTTACTCAGAATCGCCTTGGCCAAAAAGTTCCCTCATGGTCTAAGGCTCCTGATTACGACCTCGCCCCCATTTGGAGCAAATGCTACTATATCCATTTACAACAATGGGACTATATTATTGCAGGCCACAGATCAGAACCTGGACATCTTTGATGACAGATTTGCCCTCCTTAAAAGATCCGTGGATACTAGTGACTCCCCTTCTCAGCCCATGAACATGCCACCCCGTAACCCTTCTCAGGACCATCCCAACCCCTTCTCCGACCAGGATCAATCAAACCCATCCACTCCTGTTTTGACCGTACCTGATACTCAGTTCAATGTTCAGACCATCCCCGCTAATGTACAAATTTCGATGTCCAAAGACGGTGGAACTCCTCCAGTCCCAAACGATCAACTCCCACCCCAGGAACGACACAGCCTCACCTTGGACCCCACGGGCCCACATCGAGGCCCCCTTTCTCCGCCCGCTCTCCCAACATACCCTTTACCCCTCTCCCAACACTCAGACCTGATGTCGCGTCTGGATGATTTATCTCTCCAGTTGCACCTTCTCTCTACTGAACTTCATGAACTTAAAGCCCTCTCAAATTATCTTTTCCCAGGGATCAGCTCCGTCCTCACCTCGGCGAATTTGCCCAGAGTCTTACCTAAGGTTAGAGATGACATGGGTCAGTTTTTCGCCCCACAGTCCAGATAACCATACCCCTACCTAACTCCCCCTCCCGCCCCAGAAGATTTAAGACCTACGTGGCGTCCAATGAACTCAAGGACCTGCACAACTCTTACTCGCCTAGGTACAACACCAACATGAACCCTCCAGGACAAATACAATCTATCCACTCCCCCTTATAATCCTAGAGTCATCAATAAAGATAACCTCACGAGAGTGAACGTCATCCAGACTCCGTTCCCCCTTAACCCGGTACAACTCAAATGTGTACTACTCAATTGCAGGTCAGCCAGTAAACACGCCTCCGATATCTTTGACCTCATCCAAGACAATGATATAGACATCATCATCCTCACTGAAACTTGGCTAAATCCCGCCTCCACTCCCATCCTAGACATCCTAGTTCCTCCTACACATGACATAATTAGGCTAGACAGAGCTCGGAAGCTAGGTGGTGGCCTAGCCTGTATTCATAGGAACTCACTCTCGATTTCTCTCATGGAGTACTCTACGCCTTCATCCTGTGAATACCTTGGTCTCAGCATTTCAAGTAATAACCTGCCGGTTTGTAAACTTCACACTTTTTATCACCCTCCGGGTGAAAATCTCCCCTTCATCAAGCAACTAATGGAACTCATCTCTGGCAATGTCGACTCAGCAGTGTCCCAAATCATCCTTGGTGACTTCAACCATCATTGGTCTAACCCCAATGACCACGCTGTAACCTGCCTTAAATCATTTTTAAATGATCAAGAATTGATTCAGCACTGTGACCAACCAACACATAATAAAGGAGAAATTCTAGACCTCATCATCTCGAAATAACAGACCATCACATTGGACTCCATTACCCCTTGCGACTGGTCCGACCACCATAGCATCCTCTTTTATATTAACAGGAAGGTTTATTTGAGGAAGGCTCAAACAACGAAATTAAAGATATGGAAAAGGGACCTCAGATCAATAAATCCAGATAAACTAGCAGCCCTCTCCTCCCAAGCTGACCTGGTTGAGGTACAGTTACTCACTGATTCCTACAACTCTACCATCTCCAACATCATGGATGACATTGCACCACTCCAACAAAACAATGCCTCTTCAAAAATATCTGAACCGTGGTACAATGACAACTTAAATATGGAACGCCGCAACCCTAGGGCTTCTGAATGCGCCTGAAGACCCGAACCCTCCTCGGAACAACTAAAACTCCTTTAGACATGTTAGGAGCTTCTACAACAAACAAATCAAGACCACTGAGGCAGAATATTTCAGACACCAACTGGATCAAGCTGCAAACCGCCCCAAGAAACTTTTCAAATTGGTCAAGCAGCAATCAGTGGTAGCTCCAAATAACTCGGCTTCTGGAGGCAGTCCACCCTCTTGTGACAAACTGGCGGTCTTCTTCACTGAGAAATCAAGACTCATCTCCATTGAGCTCTCCTCTAAGAAGGCTCTACTGCCATCCTCCGGGTCCGCACAACCCTTTCATCTTGTAGAAAACTGCAAACCTATCAGCATGAATACCAAGAACAATGCATCATGGGACACCTTTACCCCATTCAGTGAACAAGACATCAAAAAGATTCTCCAAAATATCGACCCTTCTACCCACTTCAACGACCCGCTGCCCCCGGCCATCTTCAAAGAAATCAAGAATGCCCTAATCCCCACCAGGACAAGGATTGTAAACGCTTCACTGTAACAAGGCACGATCCCAGACTGCTTAAAGGCAGCTCAGGTATCACCTATACTAAAAAAAACGAACGCAGATAGAGCCGACCTCGCCCTATCTCCAACATTTCCACCCCAGCCAAACTACTAGAAAAATGCATACAATCCCAACTTTGTGCACACATTGAGAATTTCCAACACCTTGACCAGCATCAATCTGGTTTTCGGAAGGGGCACGGTACTGAATCGGCGCAGACTCATGTTTTGGATGACATTATAAAAATGCTAGACCAAAACAAATCATGCCTCCTAATCCTCCTTGACCTTTCCTCCGCATTTGACACGGTCAATCAAGACAACCTCCTATCCATCCTGAAGAACAGGATGGGTTTCTGTGGCCGGGTATTACAATGGTTCTCATCCTTCCTCCACCACAGACCACAAAGAGTCAAGGCGGACCATTCTCTCTCTCACAACCCTCCCCAGTTCTCATGGGGGTACCCCAAGGGTCTGCCCTATCTCCCATACTCTTCAGCCTTTTCCTGGAACCATTAGCTAACTCATTAAATTCCATGAACATTCTCTTCCATATGTATGCGGACGATACGCAACTTTATTTAAAAATCTCCAGCCCGGATAACATCATCTCACTCAACACTACACCAACATTCACTCAAAATTGGTTAACTGAGAACCATCTACTGCTCAACACCTCCAAAACTGAATTCCTTTTCATCTCGCCTCTGACCCACATTCCTAAGCCAAACCTTTGGTTGAACCACCTCACGGCTTTCAACTGCACCCCCCACATTATAGACTCAGCCAAATCTCTCGGAATCATCCTGGACCTGAAGAATCATATCAGCAATGTGTGTAAGGGAACAAATCACTTGATGAGGACACTTAGAAATATCAAACCATTCCTTCCGCAACTTGATTTCAAGCATCTGGTCCAATCGCTTGTCTTACTGAGATTAGACTATGGCAGCGCTACGCTCTGTGGCCTCCCCAAACACACCTTGGCTCCTCTAAGGGCATCACTGAATGCTGCGGCTAGACTGGTTACAGGTACCAAACGAAATATGCATATATCCCCAGTCCTAAAATTTCTCAAAGGGTTGCCCTTCGAAGCTCGAATCCAGTTAAAGATTGTGGTTAGACTCACCTGCTCAAAGCCATTGCCCCTACAACCACTTGACCATCATTGGATATTGTTCTTCTTTACAGCATACTTCCCCCCCCTGTATTCCGTTATTTGCCTGTTTATTGTATTACTCTCCTTTGACCCATTCGTAGTGCAATTATGCGATTATTCTTGTTTCTGCTCGTACCCGATGTTGTTACTGCATTTATTGCCTTCCTTCCATCCTTTTGTAAAGTGCTCTGATATCCTTTGTGATCTTGTTCGCGCTATATAAAACTTTATCAATAAATAAATAAATAAATGACAGAGAACTCTTGAAGCTGTTGTAGAAGTAAGTTTTCTTTAAGCACGAAAGATACAACCAGAAGGGTAGCCAGAGGAAAGTTATCTCCCAGTAGTATCAAACATAATATTCCACATTCCCCCAACAGTGAAGTCTTGCAGCACTCCACATTCCAACCCTTAACTCCACATTCCACCCAGCTAAACCCCACACATATTCCCCTTATAAAAAATCTCAAAAGAAATTGTTACAACAAAAACAATAAAAAGGAAAATATTCAAGAAAAATTATCACGATACATAGTTATGTAACCACACAGATGGTTTTCTCTCCCTAGAGGTGCTTGTGTATGGATGACTCTTCTCCCTTAAAGCTCCAATACGTAGCTCCTCTGGAACAACACGGGTATCAGTAAGAGCTTTTCTCACTTTGCCCGGTGGACTTCTCACTGCTTGCCATCTTCAAGTTTGACCACACTCCTCTTCACACACACTACTTTTTTAGGATCATAAAATGTTGAATGCCCTTTGGCAATTATGCCAGGCAATTTGACTCTGATCCAATCTCCTTTCTTGACCATCAACCACCCATCCTTGTTCTCGGAGACATATTTCCCTCATGCAGCCTCACACCTTTCCTTAACTGCTTTTTTCTTCTCCAACACATCCTATCCATTTTACCATGGGAACACCAATTTGGTTGCAGTCAACCTCCCCTTGAGTAAATCAAAGGGTGACATACCAGTGACTGCATTTGAAGTGGTGAGTATTACCCACACCAAGTCCCCCAGTTCCCTGATTCAAACCAACCCATTTGCTAATGATAATTGCACATTATCCTTAATCACTGTGTTGCACCTCTCCACAAAACCATGGTCCAGGGAGGTAATCACAAGCTTTACACCCCAATTGTTCATAAACTTGCTGAAATCCTCAGACGTAAACTGTACTCTATTATGCATTACCAGCACAGTTGGAGCCCCTTCCATCAAAACAACTTGTGCAAAAATGTTACAACTTCCCATGTATCTACTGCCCTCAAAAATGTTGCCTTGGGCCACAGAGAATATAAGCAATAAACAGTATATCATACATACAACTCTCCGTAAGCATGTTCATGGGTCCAATATTAACCATGCCCAATTTATTTCAGAGTTGCTCTGACATTGGAACTGCCTCCACAGAACTTGGCACCATTACCTTTAACTTGTCACTAAGGTCACAAGCTACTAAGGGCCATATGTAGGTAAGTGAAAATTACCGATTCCTAAATACCGAATTTTACCGAATCGGTATTTAGAAATTGGTATTTCGTATGTACGTAATTGTTCGGTAAATTTTACCGAATCGGTAACATTCGGAAAAAGTTTACCGATTCCACAATACCGACCGGTATTCCAGAATCGGTATCTACCGAATCTGCATTTACCGAATCGGTATATACCGATTCGGTATTTACCGCATCGGTATTTCAAAAACACTGCAATTGAGGAATCAGCCAATCATGTGCAACCACCACCCCTCCCAACCAGGAAGTGGCCACACCCACGCAGGTGCACACAATCAGAACCCTCTGAAGAGGCTGGAAGTGCTGAGGAGTGCAACAGAGCAGTGCCTGAACATTTGCAAGTGATCCTGTACAATGGCCAGCCAGGACACAGATGGAGGTGAAGGGAAGAGGAAAATGAAATTCAGCGTGAAGGAACTGCAGGTACTTGTGGAGGAGGTGGTTAAGCACCACAACAAGCTTTTTGGAAAGCTGTTCCTGAAAGTTGCAGAGTCTGA
Organism: Triturus cristatus; assembly: GCF_964204655.1. Classification (NCBI taxonomy): domain Eukaryota; kingdom Metazoa; phylum Chordata; class Amphibia; order Caudata; family Salamandridae; genus Triturus; species Triturus cristatus. The sequence goes on from NC_140592.1 coordinate 211,997,957, forward strand.
AAAAAGAAGGATCTGGCAAGGAATACAGTTGCAGGTAAATGCGATTGGAGTCACCCCCGGGACATTGATGTGCTAAAGAAGCGGTGGTACGACATCCGGATCATCACCAAGAGGAAGATGGCTGAGCTGAAAAAACAGGCCAGCCAGACTGGAGGAGGAAGGAACAGGGCACCTGACATGACTGAACTGGAGCAGCTCGTGGAGTCCACCATAGAGCCTGAAAGTGTTGTTGGGATTGGGGATGCAGACAGCTCTGCCAGAGCTGCGACCAAAAAAGGTAAGAAGCATGCGCAGCATTGTGTCCCCCCTTCCCCTATCCCAAATCCCCAATTGTGCTTTGTGAGTCCCACTCCAGTACAGGTGTTAGGTCAGACCAGCAATGCATTGTGGGTGATGTGGTCAGTGAAACCCCTATCATGACAGGATTCGCACCCAACAACAGGGCATGTGACACACATCAGCGAGAATCAGGCAGAGGACAAAGAGATAGTGTTGCACAAATGTATTATGATGTGAGCAATGTAGGCCTGCAGGTACACTGAGCTAATGTAACGTTTCTGTCCACAGGCAAGACATCGCGCAGGACTGCTCAGGAGAAGGGAGAGAGGGCACCCAGGAAGCACATCCACGAGAAGACCACCACGAGTGCAGGGCACACAACACCACCACAGCCAGCCTCACCACCACAGCCAGGCTCGCCAACACACCCGGCTACGCCACCAAGCCCAACATCGCCGCTACTGCTAGCCTCACCAGCATCAACACCACCTGCAGTGGTGAGACCTAGGAGGCATGCTGTTGGCAGACTGCATGTGTCCGAGTCCTCCTCAGAAGACTCGAGGGGGGATGAAACAACCAATGTGCCAGTGGATGATATCAATGCTGGTGTGCTGTCCACCGTTGAGGGAGCAAACACAGCTGCCAGATGCCGCTGCAGGGCTCGTGTCAGCAGTCCACCTCCTCTGGGTGAGAGCCATGGTGTCTTTGGAGGGCTGGAGGTAACCATGGTGAAGGTGCAGCGCCTACAAGGCAAAGTAATACAGTCGGTACAACGACAAATGAAGTGCCTAAATGACAAAATGGGTAATATTGACAGGGGCATTTCATCAATGGCTGAGGGCATGAGGGAGATGGCTGCGGGCATGCGGGACATGTCACAGTCTGTGATGCTGCTGTGCAGTAAAATGGAAGAGGACAGAGCAACACGTCGAAGGGAGAGGCAGAACATTGCGCACCATACCAGGGCAGTGAACCGACTAGCTACTGCCACTTCTCTGGTCTGCAGGCACTCGGTGGCCATGCAGGAGGGGCTTGCGCACTGCAGCACTGATGTTACTAAGGGGCTGGTTAAGGTGACCAGTGCTCTTGAGGTGCTGCTGACGAGCCAGTCTGCCAATACTGGTGCTGTGGATGTCGTGGACAGCGAGGACACGACCAGTAGGAGCAGCATTACCCCCCATGTCACAGACACACGGAGGAGCAGCAGACGGCATGGGGCTGCCACTGGTCCCACAGCCAGTGAGGACAGTCAGTGACTGGCATCCCACACTGTAGTGCATGGCCGCAGACGCTGATGCAGGCCACACTGCCAGGACAGAGTTGGGTGAAGTAACCCATGACTTCCTACAATGGATGTCACCAATTTGAAAGCCCAGTTTGGCTGTTTGTGTTGTGGCGTAGTGCCCCCAAATTAAAACTACGTCATTGCATCCAACAACTGGCTGTGTCTCCTTACTTACTTAGAAATAGTTGCATGTGATCTCTGCCCGTCTCTCTCTCCCATCTGTTGCTGCTGGCACTCCTGCTGCGTTGGGCTCTGGCTGTGCAAATTCATCATCATCATCCTCCTCAAAATCTGTTATTTCCACTTCTGTACCTTTCTTTGTGGCAAGGTTGTGCAGCATTGCACAAGTAGCAATGATCTTGCAGCAGATGATGGGTGTGTACTGGCGTGCGCCTCCTCTCTTGTGGAGGCAGCGGAACCTGCTTTTCAATAGTCCAAACGTGCGCTCCACCACGTTTCGTGTTGATTTGTGTGCCACATTGTATCGTCTCTCACTCAGGGTTGATGGGTATAGGTAGGGAGTGAGGATAAATGACCGCACGACATATGCACTATCGCCTAGGTGAGAAAGAGGGTGCCATTAGTCACATACACCAATACACATTCATCTGTGGTAAGTATAAGGGAGTGTCACAGTGATTTACCTAGCAGGTATCCTTCTCCAAATTCTCCCGCAACCAGGCGTGTGTAGATCCCACTGTTCTGCAAGATGTAGGAGTCGTGGGTGCTCCCAGGAAATTTGGCTGCGATGTCAGTAATTATGTTGGCAGCATCGCAGATTACCTTCACATTTATGGAGTGGGTGGACTTTCTGTTGCTGTAGATATACTCAGTGGCTGCTGGTGGGCAGATTGGAATGTGTGTGCCATCGATGCAGCCTATGACATGCGGGAACTGTGCCATCTGGTAGAAGTCTGTCATGATTTTCAGCAGTTCAGGCTGTGTGTTTGGGAAGCTAATGTAGTGTTGCATTCTCTGCATCATGGCATCCAGGAACTTCCTGAAGAAATAAGACAGGCAACTCTGGGATACCCCGCCTACCGCAGCTATCACCCCCTGGTAACTGCCAGATGCGAGTAGATGGAGGCTACACAGCACCTGCACATGTGGTGGTATGGTGTGCGCCCTTGTTGTTGGATGGTCCAGGAGTGGGTGCAAGTCCCTTATCAGGTCCATGATGGTTTGGGGGTGTAGCCTGTACCTTTCATGTATCTCAGCCTCAGTCTGTTGGAAGAGTGTGATGCGCTGTCTGTAAATGCGCTCCTCCCGTCTCCAAATCCTCATTCCTGCTGCCTGTAGACGTAGGCGCCTTGCAGTCACATAGAGAGCCGCCATGTTGATCACGCTGTTGCATTTTGGGATTGCTTATATGCACTGTAGCTGATTACCACCTGCTTTCACTCAGTGTTAAACACCGACTCTTAAATACCGAATTTCATGCAATTCGGTAATGCCGAATTTACCTACATCTCTTTTCTCGTTTTACCATTTCCTATTTACCGATTCGGTAAATAAGAATTCAGTAATTCCGATTCGGTAATTTAGAATTCGGTAATTACCGATTCATAATTACCGAATCCTGCTTTTTGGCCTCCTACATCTCAATCACCTAAATACCGGTCGGTAACATGATATTTACCGAATTTCGACCGGTATTTAGCTACCTACATATGGCCCTAAATCTCTTACCCAATGGTCCCCCAGTCTATCCATTTCTGGCCACTAAAAGGTGTCCCTGAACATTTTTTTCATTGCTCTCATCATTATGTGGCCTCATGGGCCAATTCAATACCTTTGCTGGCACACCCTGAAGCACCACCAACAAATTTGCACATCTCACAACTCAATTTAAAATGCTTAATTCTCAGAAAACCTCTTTGCACATTTTCAGCGAGACATTAACTCTCCCTTTGTACCAATGTTTATTTAGGCATGATATTAACTCCTGCACCACCCTATCTAGTTTCACTTCATCCCTCCACTCCTCTTCATCCATGCAGCCCTTTTCATCAGCTGATGAACATGCTACTACACAGAAATGATTGTTCTTATCTTCTTCAACCCTTACATCTACCTCCAAAGGCATGTGTGATAAACAGTGCACAAAGATGTTTTTCATCCCTGGAATGTATTCAAATTTGCACTGCAACTCTTGCAACCTGTAGTGTCACTTGGCTATTCTAGGAGTTGCTTTGCAAGCTCCTTTGGTAATAAATCAATTGTCAAAGGCTCGTGATCCATTCACAAAGTAAACTGCAATCCCCATACATATTTTCTAAATGGCCTACTCCCCACCAACACACCAACGCTTCTCTCTTAACCACAGAATATGTGCTTTCTGCACCATGAAGAACACGTGAGGCAAAGGCCACCACTGCGTCCTTGCCATCCTGTACTTGTATCAACACTGTACCAAGTCTATACTGACCGGCATCCATAACTATGATGCACGGATCAAGGGTGCCCAAAGACTTGAGCAGGATAGAGTCAGCTATCTCTTCCTTAATCAAACAAAACTCCTTGTCCACCTTCTCCACTTTCTCAGCCCACACAAACCTTTCATGTTTCCTTAATAAAACTCTCATAATTGTTGTCTATTCTGCACATTTTGGCAGAAAATGTATATGAAATTCTAGCTGGCCAAAGAAAGACTGTGAGTGGTCTTTATTTTGTGGTACAAGGAATTCTTTAACCCCTTCCCTGCTCATGACGGAACCGTTCCGTCATGAGCCACGGTTGCCGTGTGCTCATGACGGAACGGTTCCGTCATGACAATCCTGTTGGCGGCCGCTCCGCCTGCGCGGCGCTGTTTCCCCGCCTGTGCGGGGGGACAACGCAAATGGGCGGAGTCATGACGGAACCGTTCCGTCATGAGCACAGCTCAACTGTGGCTCATGACGGAGCGGCTCCGTCATGAGCACAGGCCCACCGCGCTGCCCCCCTGCCCCCCCCAGCGCTGCAGCGGAATGTCCGCAGCAGCGAAGGGGTTAATGGCCCTCTCTAAATATTCCTTCCGCTCCACCCCTTTGGCCGTCAATGTATGTCCTAAATATTCCACACTGGTTACTGCAAATTGGAATTTACTCTGCTTCAAAGTGACCCTTTTATCCTTCAGAATGGACAACACTAATGCTATGGGTTTATCATGTGCCTTCTCATCTGCCCCAAAAAATAATTTATGATCCTGAAAACACCTTACGTTATCAATCCCCTTGGACATTTCCTCAGTCACATGCTGGAACACAGATGGAGCCAAAGTCAATCCAAAAGGCATCCACTTAAACCTGAAAGCCCCACCATGAGTAACAAATGATGTTAAGTGGAGAGTGCCTTGATGTAATGGCATTTGAGGGTAGGTGGAGGACATGTCTAAATGTAGAGAAAATACTTGACCCCTTGAGAGTGGTCGGCATTTTGGCAATATTGGACCTTTCATTAAGGTCTCTCAGGTCAATCCTCAAAGTGCCATTAACCTTCCTAGCTAGTGCTACTGGCGAAAGCCAGTCTGAGCTCTCTATGGACTCTATTATGCCTTGCTGACATAACTTCTTGAGGTCCTTACTCAATTCCTCCTTCATGGTAATGGAGACATGTCTTGCTTTGTGCATCACCGGTTCAGCTTCTGCTTCTAAATGTATTTGATGCATGAACACATTTATAATTCCCAACTTACTGCCAATCACTTCCGGAAAGTAATCGTCCATGCACATTTCCCTGCTGTCAGCACACTCATTTTCTCATTGCATAACATCACCTGTTCTGGGCTGTTGGGATTCAAGATGATGCCAAGATTTCTTTGGTCTAACCACTCCAACAAACAAGAGCCTTTCATAGCCACATACACCGTGCTGTCTGCCACACTCCCTGTGAAATTTAGCACTGCATTAAACTCACCTACCACAATGGGTTTACCCCATACACTACAGTCTTCGCTTTTGATTTTCATAATTGTACATTCCGAAATGTTTTCCATTCTTCCAAACATATCAAAGTGAACAACGATCCAGAATCAGCCATCTTACTGACACTGTCTCCATTCATCTCTACTAGGCACAACAGGACCACCTACTAGTGACACCTCTCCATTATCACTTGTGGCCTTACCCTCATTTTGTCGCTCTTCGTCCACTATGAATACCACACTTCCTTCATTCAAATTGGATTGACCAGCCAGGTCCTGACCATTCCCAACCGTGTTTACACTCTTCAATGGCTTAGGCTCCTTTAGCCCACATTTCCTACATTTCTCATACAATTTGTCTACACGAGGCCAACTAGGAGAATTTCCTAACTGGTTTTAGCTATCCCATCGATAGAACTCCGGCAGTTTTCTCATTTCCTGACTTTTGGTCTACTATTTCTTTGATTTATCTTCCAGATGCAAGGCATGTAGATGCTTACATTTGTTCCATGAACTTCATTGTTGATTTAATTCCCCTCGCTATTTCAATAGCCTTTTCCAATGTAAGATTGTCCACTGTCAACAACTTTTCCTGCACCTTTTTACTGCTAGATTTCTCCACAATTTGATCATATATCACCTCTTCCTTGATCATGTTAAAGTCGCACGTCAACGCTAGTACCCTCAGATCACTTACAAAATGTTCTACTGATTCACTTGGAAGTTGATGTCTTCTATAAAATTTTAGCTGTTCCATAATAGCATTTCTTTTTCTTTTAAATCATAAACCCAACACTTTAATTGCTGATGCATATTCATCTAAAAACGTCACCCTCCCCCAACACAGTTGACGCTGGGAGATGTTTGATTACCTTCTTTCCCTCTGTCCCCAACAAGTGACACAATATTGAACACATCACCCTCAATGGCTTCCAAATACGCTTCGAATCCTTCCTTCCATTGCTCCCAGATTACAGGAGGTAAACCAGGAGATGCCAGAAAGGCAGGTGGGGGAATCACACTTTGTTTCATTGTACCACACACAATATGCATCAATAGATAAAAAGAAAAGTATATAAAAAAAAAACTAAAATAGCCACCCCTTATGATCAAATCTATGAAAGGTATGCAAATCACCATGATCCACACTTTTTCAAATGTGTGCAACTCACCAAATGCTCTTAATGTCACCTAAAAAGCACTTGCAGTTGTTTTCTAGCTTTAATGTGAATGGTTTCACTACTCAAGGTGTGATTAAATGTCATATCTCCCACTTCACATTAGGACCGCTGAAAAACTGCATGCAAAACACTTTTTTAGCTGGATCCAGTCATGCACAACACATTCCAGTGTTAGACAGCGTGGCATTCAATACGAACGCATTGGAGTGCACTCCTGGGCTATTTCGCTGGAAAAAGTCATGCAGGTTATTTTGATAGTCAAGGAGTGCTGTAAAAATGCATTTAAGCACAGGGTTTATAATGCTTGTCAAGATAAATGCTTAAAATGCTGCAGCTATATTTCACATCAAAATTGAAATGCCGCCATCCCCACGGTTGCTCGCTAACAATATCTTAAAGTCAACCGGTAAATACATTCAAGTGGACTGGTCTTGTGCCAACAGTTATCTGTGCCTGCTGCGTGAAAGACTACAGCTCTCGATGGTGATAGAGCACTTACAGCACTCTAAATTGTATGGGTGCACTATACTCATGGTTTAAACGGACTCACATGTATTTTTGGCATTTGCAGTGTTTCATGATTATTAAGATGCATTTATTCACGTTATAGTAGCACTGAAATGTAGTGTGCACATTCAAATATGATGTTACATGTATTAGTGACATTTACAATTCCTGTATGTGTAACTTGCAGGATGAAAATATACTCATGCAATGTAAACTGTGTTTAGTTTAAGTTGCCTAAATTGTAGGCCCAAACTGTAAGTTGTTTTGAGTTTCGTTTCTCCTTGGTTGCTCAAGAATTAATTAAATGAATCATTTTTGTGCTCGGAGACAATATGTTCTCATCCTACTGCAGGTGCAGGAATTTGACCTCGTTATTCTTAGATTTAAGGAGATACCCAGAATGTCTGTGAAGAAGTCTGGAAGGCGAGAATGGAGGACGCCTTTCGTGCCTGACCTATCTGGAACCCAAGGCCACTGGAAGATGAAGAAAAATTAATGAAAGCTCCTGTGGAAAGCTACTGAAAACGTTGCAATTGAAAAAGTACACCATGTGACATATTGTGGGTTGAACATTGTCTTTTTGTATGATGGGCAGGGTCAGATTTGAGAGACTTCTGCCAATATTCGGAGGAGAAGGAGCATCTTAAAGCGAGCTCCATAGATTTAAGCTATCAGACCCATTTGACGTGAGTACTTCTTAGGAAGTCAACACGTGCTGACACCTTTGGGATATGATATAAGAGAGATTGGTAGGACCCTCATTTATAGCAGTGTAGGGAAAGATATATTTTTCTTTGTTTCTTCTCAAATGAATTGGATTCAGCTTCTATTCTTTGCTGTATTTTGATTTTGGAGTTCATCATATTATGCCTTTTGTGCCAAATGAATTATATTCGTAAACCCAATATTGTGGCACACATAATACACACCAGACATTTATGATGTTCTTTACGTTGGTGCTGTGGTGCATTTGGCCCGCAAGTACTACGTGCACATGTCTGAGCAGCCCCAGAAGTTACTGATGTTGTTGCTCCAACGCATCTGGAACGCAAGTACTTTTGTGTTTCACTGTGACATTGCCGCCTTGACAAGTCATTGATACATGTTGGTTTACAGCTCCTCATCTCCAAAACACCTCACATTTCATGAAAAGCAATTTAATTGCCCTGATGTCACCTAATGCCGGTCGCTTCTGTGGTTCTTCTCTCCTCTCTTCGCCAAGGCTCGTCCTTCGTACTTTCCGCCTGCTAATGAGCTCAAATGCCACCCTGCTGGCTGTGAGCACGTGTCCTGTCTCTCCACTCATTGCCAGTGAAAAGTACCAGGATAGAGATGATACAGAAGACTTGAAGCTCTTGTAGTAGTAAGTTTACTTTAAGCATGAAAGATACAACCGGCAAGGTAGCCAGAGGAAAGTTAACTCCCAGTAGTTTCAAACATAACATTTCACTTTCTCCCCAACAGTGAAGTCATGCAGTACTCCACATTCCAACATTCACTCCAAATTCCACCCAGCTAAACCCAACAGTAGACTTTCAGTCAAAGGAGCCCTCATTGGTTCTGTTGACTGAAACTTCCTCTGGTGGCTGCCCGATAGAATGAAAACTCCAATGGAGACAGAGAGAAAATGCCTAGCATTTAGAGTTGTCTTTATTTTTCTGTTTTTCAATAAAGTGCCCCCATGTTGGGAGTTTGTCTTTGAAAAACAAATAATTTCAGATGTTTGGTGTGTGTCCATCAAAGCAGACTGGCAGTTCCTTCCAAGGTGCAGAGACGACTTGGGGGAGTGGAGTACCTCAGGATGGCAGAGGTAATGTCCTCTGCCATCGCAACAGACACTACTCTGTCTGGCAAACTTTAAATCAATCCATTTTCATTGCGGCAAGTCACCCCCCCCCCCCCAATTATGTTAGCAGGATCTTAGTCAGCCATGGTATGACACTTAGAGCCTGGTTACAAGTTTGGCAGTCTCGTGGACCTCTGTACTCATGGTGGCGGTTCGAGCGCGGTCAGCTCTGTGGTCCGACCACCATATGAGAAGTTGGGAGGATTGGCTTTATGAAGCTCGCTGTCGAACCACCAACTCTGCCAGCCAACTCAAAGTACAGGACTGCGGAGTGGGCCAATGAGGTTGTGGGAGACTCGGGCCACCACCGGAACCGCCCGCCCAGTTACGAGTTGCTTTTCAGCCAGCATGACCCTGGCAGTGCAACCACCATATCTGAAACAGCGGAAAGAGAGGCATAAGAGGCTCAAACTCACCTCTACTAACTCTACTCATCTTCTAGAGACATAGAGCCCATTCTGCATGTCATGCAGTTGCTCTACCTCCTCAACCACCTTCAAAACCTAGTCCGTTGTGGTTGAAATCCACAGTAAGTCATACAACTTCCTGTTGCCATTGACTCCTCTGCAAACAATGCACCACCATGGACCAGGAAAGGGAGGTGGGGTCCTTAAGTAATTTTACACATATATAGGTACCCTGTCTGGGATTGTATGTTATCAATCATCACAAATACATCTGTAGGATGGCCTCCTAGGCAACAACACTGGTACTGTACAAGCACGCTGTATACAAACGGACATGTGATTACAAATTATGGACACTGGTAGTAATGTGTGCATGTTTTGTGTCCCACAACACCACCTCTTCAACACTATCACACCTAATAATCTCTGTCACACATAACTTTTGACCTTTCTCACTTGTCTCCCATTTCACTACTGATCTTCACTTATAGTGCAGCTTACAATGACTCAAATGTTGCTAAAGTGACATTGAGCTGACTACAAGGCCTTGTCAGCCCAACACTAACCAAGATGCTATACTCCTTTTTCCCTTTCTCACTTGACTCACATGTCACTACTGAAGTTCACAAGTCATGCAGCTTACCATGACTCAAATGTTGCTAAATTGATATTGAACTTACTACAACTACTATGAAGCCTTGTCACCCCAACGCTAACTAAGATGCAATACTACTTTTGCCTCTTTTGCCTCTTCTCGCTTGTCTCCCATGCCACTACTGAAGTTAAAAATTCAAGCAGCTTATCATGAATGTTGCTAAAATGATATTGAATTGACTACAACTACCATGAGGCCCTCTCACTCCAACTATAAACCAGATGCTATAGTGAATGTGACACTTTATGCACACATCCAAGGTTCTGTTGTTATGTAAAAGAAACATCTGTATGGATATGTCAACAAGTTACACACACTCTGGTGCCGATTACGATCCTGTAAAAACCGGGTACGAACCGTAGGACGGAGCATATTCTCCATCCGACGCGTACCCGGTCGTCAAAATATACAAACATGGAATTACGATTCGCACGGAAACTCAATATCCGTCCGAATCGTACAAAACCCCGACCGACTAAAATAAACATACAAATGCGATCCGGGAAAGCGCCGACGTGACGTCGGGATGCAGCCAGCCTGCCATTCACGAACCAGGAATTACGATTCGCACCGACGTCACCCCGCGCGGACAATATTTTCCGGCTGCCAAAAACTGCCGGGAAATCAGTACGACGCGAACAAGGAGTACCTGTACGCGACGGACAGACATGGACCCGAACCTACGTGTCATCCCGGCCCTCATAGCAGTCGACCTCCTCTACAGGTTCGGACGCAGACGCCGCAGAAGGTCAGAACAACTAAGGGAGGGGGGAAGGGGGGGGGGCAGGACCAGGGGCAGGCCACAAATCCCCCACCCAAGTCACACAGCACACATGCCCTGGACATACCTGACCCCCAGGCCCTGGTCACTACGAGGGGGTGGGGGCGTGTCCAGCAAAGCCAGCGTCCGCCACAACGGAAGTGCCTGACGACGCGAACCGTCAACACAACAATACAGGTACGTCCCGTACCCACGCCTTAAGAGTGTGGGTACGAGTCGTACCACGCCCACACCTACGTCACCCCAACAATGGCGGGACGGCTGTACCCACGTGGCAAAGGCCTGGGTACGGCCCACACAAGCATTCCACAGCGTGGGTATGGATATGTACGGACCGTACCCCCACCCACGTATGCATGGAGCGTACCCCCCACCCCAACCGTGTATGTACGACCCGTACCCTCACCCGCGTACGTATGGAGCGTACCCCCCACCCCAACAGTGTAAGTACGACCCGTACCCCCACCCGCGTATGCATGGAGCGTACCACCCATGCCAACAGTGTAAGTACGACCCGTACCCTCACCCGCGTACGTATGGAGCGTACCCCCCACCTCGACAGTGTAAGTACGACCCGTACCCCCACCCGCGTATGCATGGAGCGTACCACCCATGCCAACAGTGTAAGTACGACCCGTACCCTCACCCGCGTACGTATGGAGCGTACCCCCACCCCAACAGTGTAAGTACGACCCGTACCCCCACCCGCGTATGCATGGAGCGTACCACCCATGCCAACAGTGTATGTACGATCCGTACCCCCACCCCGTATGCATGGAGCGTACCCCCACCCCAACCGTGTAAGTATGACCCGTACCCTCACCCGCGTATGTATGGAGCGTACCCCAACAGTGTATGTACGACCCGTACCCCCACCCCGTATGCATGGAGCGTACCCCCACCCCAACCGTGTATGTACGTACCGTACCCCCACCCCAACAGTGTAAGTACGACCTGTACCCCACCCACAAACGTATGGAGCGTACTCCCACCCCAACAGTGTAAGTACGACCCGTACCCCCACCCGCGTATGCATGGAGCGTACCCCCACCCCAACAGTGTAAGTATGACCCGTACCCTCACCCACGTACGTATGGAGCGTACCCCCACCCCAACAGTGTAAGTACGACCCGTACCCTCACCCTCGTACATATGGAGCGTACCCCCACCCCAACAGTGTAAGTACGACCCGTACCCTCACCCGCGGACGTATGGAGCGTACCCCCACCCCAACAGTGTAAATACGACCCGTACCCTCACCCGCATACGTATGGAGCGTACTCCCACCCCAACAGTGTAAATACGACCCGTACCCCACCCGCGTACGTATGGAGCGTACTCCCACCCCAACAGTGTAAGTACGACCCGTACCCCCATGGAGCGAACCCACACACGTGTATGTTCTAAGCGTACATATTGTTAAATAGGAGGGGTGTGTGCAGAGTCCTCCCAGCAGTGCCCAGACACAGGAGGGGTGTGTGCAGAGTCCTCCCAGCAGTGCCCAGACACAGGAGGGGTGGGTGCAGAGTCCTCCCAGCAGTGCCCAGACACAGGAGGGGTATGTGCCTGTCACTCCCAGCAGTGCCCAGAGACAGGAGGGGTGGGTGCAGAGTCCTCCCAGCAGTGCCCAGAGACAGGAGGGGTGTGTGCAGAGTCCTCCCAGCAGTGCCCAGACACAGGAGGGGTGTGTGCAGAGTCCTCCCAGCAGTGCCCAGACACGGGAGGGGTGTTTGCAGAGTCCTCCCAGCAGTGCCCAGACACAGGAGGGGTGGGTGCAGAGTCCTCCCAGCAGTGCCCAGAGACATGAGGGGTGGGTGCAGAGTCCTCCCAGCAGTGCCCAGACACAGGAGGGGTGTGTGCAGAGTCCTCCCAGCAGTGCCCAGACACAGGAGGGGTGTGTGCAGAGTCCTCCCAGCAGTGCCCAGACACAGGAGGGGTGGGTGCAGAGTCCTCCCAGCAGTGCCCAGAGACATGAGGGGTAGGTGCAGAGTCCTCCCAGCAGTGCTCAGACACAGGAGGGGTGTGTGCCTATCACTCCCAGCAGTGCCCAGAGACAGGAGGGGTGGGTGCAGAGTCCTCCCGGCAGTGCCCAGACACAGGAGGGGTGTGTGCCTATCACTCCCAGCAGTGCCCAGAGACAGGAGGGGTGGGTGCAGAGTCCTCCCAGCAGTGCCCAGAGACAGGAGGGGTGTGTGCAGAGTCCTCCCAGCAGTGCCCAGACACAGGAGGGGTGTGTGCAGAGTCCTCCCAGCAGTGCCCAGACACAGGAGGGGTGGGTGCAGAGTCCTCCCAGCAGTGCCCAGACACAGGAGGGGTGGGTGCAGAGTCCTCCCAGCAGTGCCCAGAGACATGAGGGGTGGGTGCAGAGTCCTCCCAGCAGTGCCCAGACACAGGAGGGGTGTGTGCCTATCACTCCCAGCAGTGCCCAGAGACAGGAGGGGTGGGTGCAGAGTCCTCCCAGCAGTGCCCAGACACAGGAGGGGTGTGTGCCTATCACTCCCAGCCGTGCCCAGAGACATGAGGGGTGGGTGCAGAGTCCTCCCAGCAGTGCCCAGACACAGGAGGGGTGTGTGCCTATCACTCCCAGCAGTGCCCAGAGACAGGAGGGGTGGGTGCAGAGTCCTCCCAGCAGTGCCCAGACACAGGAGGGGTGTGTGCCTAACACTCACAGCAGTGCCCATGGAACACAAAGGGTGGAGTAGCCACAGATACCATGCCCACAAATTTCAGTCAGGTGCACAAAGACCCAGCAGTACATGTACCACATGTGTGCGAGGCTGGGAGTATACGCATGCATAGCGCAGAAAAGAAAACATGTCCACATGAAGTCATGTCAATAGTCCACATACACAAGTACAATGACTACCAAAGATGCCACGAATGATGCAGGTGGAGACATTGCTCAGCATGCATGTGCAAAGTTGAAGGAGTCCGTCACACACCCAGCTAATGTACACACAGCTCAGCGCTAAATATTGGGAACACCCTGCAGGGAAGATGTCAGGGTACACAGAGGAAGGAATACACCTTTGGACAATTTCACCATGCAGCAACTGCTTACATGAACAGAGAAACCTAGCTAACACCGTGTGATGGCACACAGATCCCAGGGTCCCCCCTATGACCAGCACACTACTAAATTTCCCACACACCCAAAACATGAACACCACCCAAAACCATGTAGCAGCCCCACCAACAGCAATACCAGCAAAGCAGTAGTGTTCCAAGGGGAAAAAAATAAATAGCTTTATTCAGCATGAATCAAAAAATCTTGTTTGTAGGAAGTTCAATATTTACAAAGCCCATAGGGCAGTCCAGAAGTCACAGCTGGATGGGGGACACAGTGGGATGCGTGTCCCCTAGCTTGCCTGCACAGTTAGATTCCGTCGTCTTCCACAGGGGTGAGGGCATCATGTGGGGGGGAAGAACCAGGCACCGCAGGGACAGGAGGGCGAAGGGTAGGCGTCGTGGGTGCAGGGATGGAGGACTCCACCACAGGGGGTGGGGCAGGGCCAAAGGCGGAAGCCAGGATCTCGCTGCACACCTTAGCAATGTCCTCCAGGGAATCCCCTGCACCCGAAGGAACCACAGGCCCCAAGGAGGGGGGGGTCAGAGGGATGGGTCGCAGTGCCACTGGGGGAGGGTGTAGACAGGGGGGGGACTCAACCACCCTGACCGGGGACTCCCTTGACCGCTTGCGGGGTGGTGTCACTGTGGGGCTCAGGGACAGAGCGGCCATGAAGGAGTCTTTGTGTGATATGTGGCCAGGAGAGCTGAGGGGAGGGGATTTGGAGGGAGTGGATTTGGTGGAATGCGGACTCCCACTCTGGCTGCGTGTCTTACGTTTGCCCCCCGACCCAGTGGGTGTGCCTACTTCACCCTGTGTGTGCGTGCCAGGAGGTGTGCGGGTGACCTTCCCTGCTGGTGTGGTGCCTGTGTCCGTCGTGGTGGGTGCATGCTGACGTCTGGGTGTACGTGGGACAGGCATGGGAGTGGGAGGTGTGGATGGGGCAGGGGTAGGGGGTTGGACGTAGCGCTGCAGGAGACCCACTGCTGCAGTCAGTGTCGAGTCTATCGACCTCAGCAAGCTGCGTTGGTCAGCCTGCGATGAGTGAATGCCCTCCAAGTATGCCTCCATGTTGTTGAGGACCTGGCTGTGGCCATGGAGGACATTAAGGATCGCAGCCTGACCAATCTGCAACTGCTGCTGGATGTCCACAGACTCGGCATTGGCGGCAGCAGTGGAGACAGGGGCAGGGGGTGCGGTACCTGGCAGGAAGGAGACATGTGGTGACCGGGCACGTTGGGAAGGCACACGAGCAAGTGGGAGGCGGCTGATGGCAATGGAGGGGGCGGGGTGCGATGTTGTGCCGCTGTCAGCTGGTGGTGCAGCCTCCGCCCACTCGGAGAGATCATCCTCGGACCCGTCGGCTTCATATTCGGTGGTGCCAGTGGACAGGTCCTCGGCCTCACTCTCCTCCGCCTCTGTACCACTCAATGTGCCAGCCACGATGTCAACGCTGGCACTGGTGCTCGGTCCCTCCGCTCCGTCTGTGCTCATGTCTCCCTCCGTGTCCCCCGACGATGCTGTGGGCAAGGTGAAGAGACAGCAATTAATCACACACCTGTATACATATGTCACATGAGTCCAATCTACATAGGTTACAGTGCATAGCCTGAAAAGAAAGATCAGTAACATCTACAAAACAAGGTACAGATGTAGGGCATGCAACACATAGTTGGTTGACCCACCATGCCAATGAAAATCCATGGAGAGCATGACACAATAGCAAATGACATGAAATGGAGTTTGACATAGGAGCCAGGCCCTGGGGACAATCCAGCACTGCATCTGCACCACACAGCGTTGCCGACAATAGGGATGAGGAGGGACCAAATCCATGAGCTTGAGGCACATGCTGCATAGGTAATACTGAAAACATGCCCAACATGACTGGCTCACTGCACCTTGAGTGTATGTCCAGACAAACATCACACACTGGCCAGAACTAGCAAGGAGATTTCAGGTTTTGACATGTAGGCTTGCCCCGCACCAACCACCCCCTACATGAGACAATTTGTTGAGACACAGGTGGCACTTAGATCTCTTAGTCTGGGTGAAATACACAGGGGATGCATAAATGCAAGATTGGACGCCAAATACCCGAGGTGCGCCTGTCCAAATAATCATATACAAATGGCCAGCATCAGATGATTGTAACAAGACACACAGGCACTGGCCACTGTGACTATGAACAAGGAAAATCAGGTCCGGCTGTACAGTGGACACTTGTACTACATTTCACGTCAATATACATGGTGCCAGGGGACAATGGCACAGAGCACAACCTATGCTGTAGACACTGAGAGTGTCCACGTTTTGTGATGACACACATGACACCTAGGAAAATATGACCCAGGGGACAGTAGTGGCAACACAGCTCCATGGTCCTGAATGGGAATGACTGCAACACACGCCACCATCCCTGCACTATGCGTATCGCACACTCATGCACATCATGTCACAGGCCACAACATAGGACATGCGCACTGTAAGGCATGACACTTGTGAGACTAACTCCCATGTCTGGACTCTGCATCAGTGCCAACTGACTTGGAACCCACATGTATTGAACTGGACAGGGCACAGGCAAGGTCCCAAAACCTGTTACACACCACCCCCACACATGATGCTACAGGCATAGTTCACGTGGAGAAAGTGCCAGCCTAGATAACCTTGTGAAGGAGTGACTACACACAGACCAGGGAACACATTGCAAGGAGGGGAAGGGAGGCAGGAGAGCACAGCTATACAGTGGGTAACTGGATCTGCACAGCACCTTTAAACCCTGGCAGTGTATCCATGCAACTGTGCACTTACAAATGCTGGTGAAACACAACAAGCACACATGTACCTACCCCCTTCCTGCTGCTGCATCTCCTGTAAGCGCCTCTCCAAGTCTGGAAAGACCACCGGCAGCACACGCTTGTGGATGTGGCTCAGTCGGCGGCACCCACGGTTCTTATGGGTCTCAGGTGAGTCCCCCAGCAGGAACCGTGCGATCCTCCGCGTCCAGCACCGGATATCCTGCCAGCGTTTCCTCACCTGGGACAGGCGCCGCTTCCGACCATCCGCACTCCTCACGGCGCTGACGGCGGTCAGCCATATCTGCTCCTTGGCAGAGGCGCCTACCTGTGAGGATGAACAAGTGACACTACATCAATACACCTGGCACATGTCACAGAGACACATATTAGAACACATTTGCTGTTTACAACAAGGCATAGTATGCATCCAACGCATTGCACCTTTGTCATAGGGACATGATCCTCTGGGGAAGGGCAAAAGCAGTACGTGCCATTGAAAGGACACAGGTGGAATGAGGGCAACTACACAATCAATGATCCAGGCTCACACTGTGCATCACAAGCTACACCAGGATAATGTGCAGCACCTCTAAGCAGTCACATGCCACAGGCCACTGACGCTACCGCAGCAGAGTACACAGACACACACAGGCACAGGACATTCACCTGCCATGGCCAAATGCAGCGACAAACCTCACTCTGCACATGTGCCACTAGACTGGGGGGGGGGGCTCACAGGTGTGGGGCTGGCTCTGCACGTCAGACACACAGCACTGCTCCCTGCTCACATCACATGGCCAGGGTATATCCATCCGTCATGCAGCTGGGGTGCTACACTCCACATATGCACCCACCCACATGACAGGGGACTTACACACACACCGATGTCCAGGGTACGAACACATCATGTGGACACTCTCAGCACAGGTACACAGAACTAACACACATCTGTGGGTACAGTCACCTGTCACACTGGGCTGACCACATAATCACATGAGGACTGTAGAGGCAACATACCCAGGAGGATAAGACAGGCAGAATGTGGCATGCACCATGCAGTGATTGTCACAGTAAACACGATGCAAGTGAGGATGGCAGACATGCACCACTGCATGCTCTGGCTGGGAGACATCAGGCATTCCCCCCCGGGACCCCCCTACAGTACATAGCATGTGTGAGACACCTGGACATAATGCCAGAAGTCACAGTCACAAAAAAGGGACACAGTCTGTGCTAGTGGACTCTGCACTCACCTGATACCCTGATCGCCCATACAGCATGGGGTACTGTGGGAGGATCACATCCAGCAAAGCCATGTTCTCCTCCAGGGTGAAGGGCTGTGACCTCTCCACAGACCTTGACATGGTTCCAGGGAATCAGTAGCAGCAGCTGGGTCATGGAATCCAGAGATGTGCAGGCAAGTGCTCCCTCATGGGACCTGGCTGCCTTATATCTGCCTTGCTGGCCTGTTTCATGCACAGGAGTACAGAGTGATTGGTCACTCACATTTGCATCCTATGTTTCCTCCAATCCCTTCAAACCTAGCACAGTCAGTGGGTTCTTATTGTGTTTTTTTCTTCAGCATGATGTCAACCCCACAAGCACATTGCAACAAAGTAGATTCATTCCAACTGACTTCTGCTGTGCACCTTCCAGAACAAATTCAAACTTTAAACTTGGTCTCCATGACAACCAGCATGCATGTAGGCCTTAATACTTGTCCCTCATGTGTCCCCTATGTAATTTTGAGCTTCACACACAGGTACAGTGCGTTCCGGGGCCCTAGGGCACCCCAAATGCATAGCAACTGCCCGTACAGGCATGTGTACGGGCCGTACCACTATGAGTACGCATACGCAAGAACACCCATAGTGGTACGGACCGTACACTGGTGCGTACGTTCACTATCACTATGGGTGTCCTCGCGTATGCGTACTCGTAGTGGTACGGCCCGTACACACGCCTGTACGTTCACTATCACTATGGGTGTCCTCGCGTATGCGTACTCGTAGTGGTACGGCCCGTACACACGCCTGTACGCTCACTATCACTATGGGTGTTCTCGCATATGCGTACTCGTAGTGGTACGGCCCGTACACACGCCTGTACCTTCACTATCACTATGGGTGTTCTCGCATATGCGTACTCGTAGTGGTACGGCCCGTACACACGCCTGTACGCTCACTATCACTATGGGTGTTCTCGCGTATGCGTACTCGTAGTGGTACGGCCCGTACACACGCCTGTACGCTCACTATCACTATGGGTGTTCTCGCGTATGCGTACTCGTAGTGATAGTGAGCGTACAGGCGTGTGTACGGGCCGTACCACTACGAGTACGCATACGCGAGGACAGCCATAGTGATAGTGAACATACAGGCATGTGTACGGGCCGTACTACTACGAGTACGCATACGCGAGGACACCCATAGTGATAGTGAACGTACAGGCGTGTGTACGGGCCGTACCACTACGAGTACGCATAAGCGAGGACAACCATAGTGATAGTGAACGTACAGGCGTGTGTACAGGCCGTACCACTACGAGTACGCATACGCGAGGACACCCATAGTGATAGTGAACGTACGCACGCGTGTACGGTCCGTACCACTATGGGTGTGCTCGCGTATGCGTACTCATGGTGGTACGGCCCATACACACGCCTGTACGTTCACTATCACTATGGGTGTCTTCGCGTATGCGTACTCATAGTGGTACGGCCCGTACACACGCCTGTACGCTCACTATCACTATGGGTGTTCTCGCGTATGCGTACTCATAGTGATAGTGAGCGTACAGGCGTGTGTACGGGCCGTACCACTACGAGTACGCATACGCGAGGACAACCATAGTGATAGTGAACGTACAGGCGTGTGTACGGGCCGTACCACTACGAGTACGCATACGCGAGGACACCCATAGTGATAGTGAACGTACGCACGCGTGTACGGTCCGTACCACTATGGGTGTGCTCGCGTATGCGTACTCATGGTGGTACGGACCGTACACACGCCTGTACGCTCACTATCACTATGGGTACGCATACGGCAGCACTCCCATAGTGATAGTGAACGTACGCACGCGTGTACGGTCCGTACCACTATGGGTGTGCTCGCGTATGCGTACCCATAGTGATAGTGAGCGTACACACGCCTGTACGCTCACCATCACTATGGGTACACATACGGCAGCACTCCCATAGTGATACGGGAACGTACACAGGCCCTCTTAGCAAAAGTACGGTGGTTTTCACACATCACAGTGGTGACAGGCAGCACACAGGAAGGAATAGGGCTGACATACTTGTCCATGGATGGACATCAAGGCATTGTCTGGCCAGTACTACATGTGTGGGGCACAGGTGTGAAAGGCTGTGATGTGGCACATTACTCCTGAGTCGAGAAGGCACCAGATGTATGATGAGATGTGTACACATGTAATGTGTGACGGTGCAATGTGTGCCAGGCATGCCCTTGACTCCTTTGACATGTGTGCATGTCGTACTGCACACTTGGGATGAGCGTCACTGGCATGGCACGGACACCAACACACGGAAGTGTCCCCTGAGGCCAGGTACAGGGGTTACCACACCTGACATGTCAGTACCCACGGTGCACGATGTGACTATGTCATGTATGTGTGGGGGATTCGCATTAGCTTGATGTTGGAGCTCCCTCAAAAGCTGCAGCTGTTGCAGCAACCAACATGTGTCTGTGTGTAGATTGACATTGCACACTGTTCCGCACACCATGCCACATGTGGTATCGGATGTGAGGTGCGTATGTATGCATGGGACACGGAGTAGCGTAACAAGGACATGTCTGCATCCTCTCTATGAATGTGTGGTGAGTCATCACATGTACACCTTAATGGCAAGGTGTGTGGGCTGTCCTAGTGTAATGTCATGTGACCTGTGGCTCTAGTGTTCCGCTACCAGTCTCTGAAATCGACATCCTACTTCTGCTGATGTGTGGATGTATGTCACTCCTGTCTTGCGTCTGGCTGTTCACTTACACTGGGACACAGCTAATCCCATGCCATGGCATGTGGAGGTTCACAATCTCCGTGTGTAGCTGGGTCTTGGTAGGAGTGTCACCTGGCAGCCATACGTATCCAGGGCATGTGGCACATACCTGACTCCGTATGTAGCATATGTGTATAGACAGATTAACATGTGCTCAGTACAAATAAATTGTTGTTGTGGTGCACTCACTCTTCCTTGTCACTTCCAAATTACTGCAGAGCGCCGCCTCTTCCCTGACCAATTCCGGACTTGGCTGCCATGCGGGAGAATGACTGTATCCGGTGCTACCGCTTCCCCCAACGGTTGATTATGGAGTTGACGGCGAGACTGGCACCACACCTGCAACCGCTGCACAGGTATCCTACGGCACTGACACCCAAGCTGAAGGTAATGGCAGCCCTACATTTTCTAGCCACGTGTACCTTTCAAAATACCATAGCTCATGTTGGTGGCATGTCCCAGAGCATGTTCTGCCGTGTGCTGCATGATTTCTTAGAGGCCATGTTGATTCACCTGGATGACTTCATCCATTTCCCAACCCCTGAAATGTTGACTGGGGTCAAGCGGGGATTCTATGCCCTGGGAGGGATGCCCCATGTCATTGGGTCCATAGATGGGACACATGTGGCTTTGGTACCACCACAGGCACAGGAGGTAGCGTACAGGAATCGCAAGCACTACCACTCCATCAATGCCCTTGTGGTGTGTCTGTCCAACATGGTGATTTCACATGTCTGTGCTCGTTTTCCAGGATCAGCACACGATGCCTACATCATGAGGCGTAGCAGGGTGCCTGAAATGATGACGCAGCTGCGCAACGAACGAGCATGTGTTGTCGGTGGGTACAGTCTGTCTGTCCTGTATTTTGCGTAGACTTCCAGCACGACCGCTTCTCCTGTCCTACTTATGTCCATGTGCTTTCCATGTAGGGGACGCTGGCTATCCCAACATGCCATGGCTGATCACACCTCTCCGCAACCCCATCACGCCGGCCCAGCTCCGCTACAACACCGCCCATGGCCGGACAAGGCGAGTGATAGAGAGGACGTTTGGCCTCCTGAAGAGCCGATTCCGATGCCTCCACAAGACCGGCGGCGCCCTCCCATATGCCCCGGCGAAGGTCTGCAAAATCTTCATGGTCTGCTGCATGCTGCACAACATGGCAGTTGAGAAAGCTGTGCCACTCATCCTGGATCAAGATGACCAGGATCATCCACCCGTGGAGGACGAAGGGCTTGGCAATGGGGCTAGTGATGTGGAGGATGTGGAGCCGCAAGAGGACATCCGGATTCGGCTCATACGCGACTTCTTTGCTTAGTGGTGAGTACCAGTGTCTGAGTGTGCACGCATTGGTCCCCGTGTGGCATGTGTTGCGATGTGTGTCTCCATCTGCATGTATGGCACGTGAGTCAGAGGTGTGTGTGGATGTGTCACTGGAGTGATGGCGCCAGTGATGAGTGTATTTCCCCAGTCATAATTGTGACCTAGCATGTTGTCATCCTTATATGTGTCGAGTACATGCACATGCAAGTGGCTGTGCTTTTTGTGGCTGACTTCTTGTGTGTCTCTCTTCCCCAGGTACTTGCGCATGCCGTCTGCTGCTTGCATTGTTGTGGCACTGCTATTCCTCATGGACACGTCATCGTGTGCTGACTCAGCATTACACGCACGGACAAGTTTGGAAGTCTCCTAAGGGTAAGGGATGCATCAGGGGTGTATTGGGTGTGGCAGTAGTTCACGATGTATGCACACTGCCCCTGTCGATGTTTGTTTCCTCTGCAGACATGTTGCATCACCATGGTACACATGACATGCAGATGGGTACACCTGAATAGATGGTCAGACTTGTTGACAGTCATCAGTGATGGGATTGTGGAATGTGATGATGGCATCAATGTGTGTAACACTGCCCTCGGACACATATGGTTTTCATTGGCTTGACATGGTGTGGGACTTCCACATCAGCG
The DNA here is from genome assembly GCF_964204655.1 of Triturus cristatus. Lineage (NCBI taxonomy): Eukaryota > Metazoa > Chordata > Amphibia > Caudata > Salamandridae > Triturus > Triturus cristatus. Next base: position 212,020,658 of record NC_140592.1, read on the forward strand.
GATCAATGGTGTATGGCAGGCTCTCCGTGAGCAGCAGGGGGTGTTTAGCTGTTAGCCGACACTTGTGTGCCAGTTCCATGGATATCACACATTTGTGGTGCAGAAGGGGGGTGCCAGTGTTGGACCCACATGTTACTCCACATGACCCGTTCATGTGTACTCCGACTTGCCTCTGCAATCCCAAATACATGACTAATAAAGGTGTCCCTATGCCTCCAAGGAGCCTCTTCTCTGTCAATGCTGGTGTGTTGCCACGGTGCATCCGGCATGTCTGGCATGGTTTTCCGTGATAGTGGCTATGTGTCTATGTGTAGAGTAGCAAGATGCAAGCTGTTTGTGTGGGATTAGACAGTGTATTGTGCATGATGTCCATGACTGTGTGGGTATTGTGACATGTGCCATCCCCATGCATCCAACGTTGAGCAGGCCACCATTCTCTGCATCCACCTGACTCAAGCTTGCAGGACATGGTTCTGCCACCTGTCTACACATACCTGGGTGCCCCCCAGGACACTCGACATGATCCCTGACCTCTGCGCATGACTGTTGCTGTACTCAATATGTCTGTCGGCACGGTTGTGCGGCCACCCCCTCAGCTGGTTGGGCCCATCACGGGTGTGTATGGTGCTCCATGTCTGTCTTGCCTAATACACTGTGACCCGTGTGTCCTGTGCCAGACTCAGGCCCCAGGGTGTGGATGGTTGAAGTCAAATGAGAACTCAGGCATGTTTAGACTTTACAAGACACATGTAAGGTAATAATGCAACCAGCAGGCATCTTCTCTTCATGGTGTGACTTTTTATTTTAGTGGGGGGGGGGGGGTTGACATGAGGGGCTTTCCGGGTGTGTGGAATCCAAAGTTCACTAGGGGAGTTGGTGTCCTTGCCATTAGAAATCCTCAGAGTCCATGCCACAGACTTTGTCAACATTGGTCAGACAGTGACCAGCAAGGCCATGTGGCAGAGAATGTCTTTTGATGCTGTGCTGCTGTTGCTCCAGTGGGCCAGGTGCCAGGCCAGGTGTCCTGGGAGATGGTGCTGTAGCGCCGACCCTCACGGTCTTTTACGTGGACGACCCGCCCTCCTGCGGGGACCCTCAGAAGCAGGCCGTGACGATGTTTGGGATGCTCCATCAGATGTTTCCTCCTCCTCCTCCTGATCCCTCCCTGTGGGTGGTGATGTTCTACGCCTTCTGGCACAGGGAGGGTTGCCCATGTTGTCGGCAATCCGACGGAGTGTACTGTGAATTCCCGTGAACACCGTCACAAGCTCAGCCTGTCTGTCCTCCATCCTCCGTTGGTGTTGCAGTAGACAGGCATGTTGCTCCGCATGTTGCTGGGCCTGCTGGGTCTTGATCTCCTCGAGGATGGACACAACCTGGGCCATGCCCGTGGTGTCCTGCCGGTATGTGTCCAGGATGTTTCGGACATGGGAATATACCGGTTCCCCAGCCAACTGGTCAGGCTGGCGCCTCTGCCGTCCTCCACTCCCACCACCCCTGCCCACTTGCACCTGGCCTGCCCTTGTGGGCACATCGGTTCTCCGGGACCCCAGAGGGGTGGCATTGGCGTTGTCGCCTGCCTCCTCCTGGGTGCCCGGGACACCGTGTCCCTCCTGGCCAGCCTGGCTGCTTTGTGGTGGTGGGGCAGGGATCCTGGGTGTCTCCTGGGATGTGGCAGGAGTGGGGGTGGTGGTTGGCCCCGTTGTACCTGACGCAGGTGCTGCAGGTCGTTGGACACCAGAGGGGCCAGGTTGGTCGGGGTCGGGTTGGTCCACAGAGTGGTGAGAGTCATCGCTGCCGGTGGCTCCTTCATCCCGCCGAGCCGGGTCCTGTGAGTCTTCCCCCCCAGTGTTGGGGGGTGATCCACGACGTTGACCTGTGTGTGAGAGAGACAATGTTAATTTTGTTCCATGCAACATCCATGTTTCATTAGTTTCAAAGTTGGAACATTTCCTCTGGGAAATTGGATATGTCTTGCATTCCACTCACAGTACACTTGTGCATGGGTATGTCCCTTGGGCACAGCTTTGGCGACTTTACCTATGTGTGGCACAGTCTTACTTGCTGCGTCAAGTGTAACTGCAGTCAGCAGTGGAGTGGGCAGGTGTGGCGAGCCGTGCATTGGCGCCTTCCGTGTAGCACTGTACGTGGGCACATGAAGTTGTTCCACACACTTATATGATGCAGCTATCTGTCGTTGTTCTCGTGCACAGGTTGTGACATGGCCCTGTGTTTTGCCATGGAGGAGAGGGGGGGTTCTGGCACTGGCCACCCTTGTCTACATGCACGCAGTCCACCTGCTGACGAGCAGACATTCCCACACACCACAAGGCTGATTTGCTCTCCCTGTGTCTCCCTCCCTCTCTGTCCCCCTCTCCCTCCCTCTGTGTGTTGGCCCTCCTCCCTCTGTCCGTCTTCCTGTGTCTCCCTCCCTCTCTGTCCCCCTCTCCCTCCCTCTGTGTGTCAGCCTCCTCCCTCTGTCCGTCTTCCTGTGTCTCCCTCCCTCTCTGTCCCCCTCTCCCTCCCTCTGTGTGTCGGCCTCCTCCCTCTGTCCGTCTCCCTGTGTCTCCCTCCCTCTCTGTCCCCCTCTCCCTCCCTCTGTGTGTCACCCTCTGTCACCTCAGCCCAGCTTACTGTGCACACACTGTTAGCAGATCTTTGAATGGCCCTTGGATTGTTGATGTGAGTTTGTTTCTGATCTCCAGGCACCCATTGGGTGTAGTGTCTGTGTCTGCACTGCTGCTGTGGTGGTGTGTGCTGCCACTCTTTCACAGTGTTGGCTGTTCATTAGCTGCTGTCATGTGCAAGAACGTGCCGTCACCCCCATGTGTTGATGCAAGGCGTCCGCCATTTGCTGGCAAGTCATTCCTGTGTTGGGACACACTGTTTGTCTGGCTGTGACCTAGGCCATATGGGCACGGGGCATTGTTGTCTGCTTCTGAGTTGCACTATGTGATTTTTGGGGCCCACCCTCCCGCCATCCGGCTTACCGTGTCATGTGTTGGTGTCTTCTGTGGCCTGTGACTTGACATTGTCCAGCTGGGTGCATGGGGCATGGTGGCGCCAGTGGCATGTGCGTGTTCATGGAGTGTGGTTGAGTCATGCGATAGCTTGGGGTGGTTGCGTGCCTGTTTGTGAGTTTGGTTGTGGATGACGTTCCCCCCATGTGAGGTGAGTTGTTTGTGTACTCACCCGGGTCTCGGAGTCCTTCTAATCCGTCCACTGCCTCCACCGGCAGAATGGCCATCACCCTCTCCTCCCAGGGATGGTAGTGTACGGGTCTGCGGGACGGCCCTCCTCCAGTGACGTTGGCCTGGTTGTGTTCATCCGTCATCTTGGCTCGGACCCTCCTCCGCAGATCGTACCACCTGGCTTGGCATTCCTGCTTGTTCCTTCTGGTGTCCGCAACAGCATTCACAGCATCGACGATGGTCTGCCACATGGCTGTTTTTGCTGAAGTGCTGGTCTATCTGACCAATGTTCCAAAAAGGTGTGGCTCGACTCTGAGGATTTCATCGACAAGGACCTCCAACTCTCGGCTAGTGAACTTTGGATTCTTGTTAGTGGGCATGGTGAGGGGTGTGGGTGTAGATGGTGGGGGGGGTGTGTGTGGATGGTTATGGGTGTGTGGGTGTGGTTGTGCAGGTGTGTGTGTGAATGTGATGAGGGGGTGTTTGTGAAGGTGTGTGTGTGAAGGTGTGCAAGTGTAAGGTGTGGTAAAGCTTCTAGTATGGTGCTGTAGGTTGTCTGTGGGGTCTGGCAGCAGTGAGTCTGTTGCAAAGGCTCATGGTTTGTGTGTGTGGGCCCTTTTTATTGGTCCATTGGTGGGTGTGGCTAGGTTTGATGTTTGGGTGGGTGTGTTATAAGGAGTGGTTGTGTTTTGGGCCTCTGTTTGTTTTTGGCAGTTGCAGGTCAGTGAATGTGTTGTTTTAGTGGTTGTTGGACATGTTTTGTGGCTTTGTGCCATTCGGATGGTGTATTCTTATGTCGTTTTGGTTTGTCCTGGTTGTGTACGTGCGTTTTTTGCGTGTGTACGGTGTGTACATGGGCCATTTTGTTGTACAGTGCTGTCCTTGTGTGTGGCTTGGTACGACTCGTACATGTGGTTGTGATGTTGGGGCCTGGGGTGCACTCCGTACTTAGAATGTTGTGGTGGGGGTATGCTCCATGCATACGTGGGTGGGGGTATGACTCTAACGTACACGGGTGTAGATACACGGGGGTACGACACGAACGTAGAGGGGGGTAGGACACGTACACGGGTGTACATACACGGGGGTACGACACGTACACGGGTGTACATACACGGGGGTAGGACACGTACACGGGTGTACATACACGGGGGGTACGACACGTACATGGGTGTACAGACACGGGGGGGTACGACACGTACACGGGTGTACATACACGGGGGTACGACACGTACACGGGTGTACATACACGGGGGTACGACACGTACATGGGTGTACATACACGGGGGGTACGACACATACACAGGTGTACATACACGGGGGGTAGGATACGTACACGGGTGTGCATACACGGGGGGGTACGACACGTACACAGGTGTACATACACGGGGGGTAGAACACGTACACGGGTGTACATACAGGGGGGGTACGACACGTACACGGGTGTACATACACGGGGGGTAGAACACGTACACGGGTGTACATACAGGGGGGGTACGACACGTACACGGGTGTACATACACGGGGGGTATGACACGTACACGGGTGTACATACACGGGGGGTACGACACGTACACGGGTGTACATACACGGGGGGTACGACACGTACACCGGTGTACGGGTACGACACGTACACGGGTGTACATACATGGGTGTACATACACGGGGGTAGGACACGTACACGGGTGTACATACAGGGGGGGGTACGACACGTACACGGGTGTACATACACGGTGGGTATCACATGTACACGGGTGTACATACACGGGGGGTACGACACGTACACGGGTGTACATACACGGGGGGTATGACACGTACACGGGTGTACATACACGGGGGGTATGACACGTACACGGGTGTACATACACGGGGGTACGACACGTACACGGGTGTACATACACCGGGGGTACGACACGTACACGGGGGTACGACACGTACACGGGTGTACCTACACGGGGGGTATGACACGTACACGGGTGTACATACACGGGGGTAAGACACGTACATGGGTGTACATACACGGGGGGTATGACACGTACACGGGTGTACATACACGGGGGGTACGACATGTACACGGGTGTACATACATGGGTGTACATACACGGGGGTAGGACATGTACACGGGTGTACATACAGGGGGGGTACGACACGTACACGGGTGTACATACACGGGGGGTACGACACGTACATGGGTGTACATACACAGGGGGTACGACACGTACACGGGGGTACGACATGTACACGGGTGTACATACACGGGGGTACGACATGTACACGGGTGTACATACACAGGGGTACGACATGTACACGGGTGTACATACACGGGGGCGTACAACACGTACACGGGTGTACATACACTGGGGGTACGACATGTACACGGGTGTACATACACGGGGGTACGACACGTACACGGGTGTACATACACAGGGGGGTACGACACGTACATGGGTGTACATACACGGGGGGTAGGACACGTACACGGGTGTACATACGGGGGGGTACGACACGTACACGGGTGTACATACAAGGGGGAGTACGACACGTACACGGGTGTACATACACAGGGGGTATGACACGTAGACGGGTGTACATACACGGGGGTACAACACGTACACGGGTGTACATACACGGGGGGTAGGACTTGTACATGGCTTTGTGCCATTCGGATGGTGTATTCTTATGTCGTTTTGGTTTGTCCTGGTTGTGTACGTGCGTTTTTTGCGTGTGTACGGTGTGTGCTTGGGCCATTTTGTTGTACAGTGCTGTCCTTGTGTGTGGCTTGGTACGACTCGTACATTCGGTTGTGATGTTGGGGCCTGGGGTGCGCTCCGTACTTAGAATGTTGTGGTGGGGGTACGCTCCATGCATACGCGGGTGGGGGGTACGACTCTAACGTACACGGGTGTACATACACGGGGGTATGACACGAACATAGAGGGGGGGTAGGACACGTACACGGGTGTACATACACGGGGTTACGACACGTACACGGGTATACATACACGGGGGGTACGACACGTACACGGGGGTACGACACGTACACGGGTGTACATACACGGGGGGTATGACACGTACACGGGTGTACATAAACGGGGGGTACGACACGTACACGGGTGTACATACACGGGGGGTATGACACGTACACGGGTGTACATACACGGGGGTATGACACGTACACGGGTGTACATACACGGGGGTACGACACGTACACGGGTGTACATACACGGGGGTACGACACGTACACGGGTGTACATACATGGGTGAACATACACGGGGGGTAGGACACGTACATGGGTGTACATACAGGGGGGGTACGACACGTACACGGGTGTACATACACGGGGGGTATGACACGTACACGGGTGTACATACACGGGGGGTATGACACGTACATGGGTGTACATAAACGGGGATACGACACGTACACGGGTGTACATACACGGGGGTATAACACGTACACGGGTGTACATACACGGGGGGTACGACACGTACACGGGTGTACATACACGGGGGTACGACACGTACACGGGTGTACATACACGGGGGGGCATGACACGTACACGGGTGTACATACATGGGGGTATGACATGTACACGGGTGTACATACACGGGGGGTATGACACGTACACGGGTGTACATACACGGGGGGTACAACACGTACACGGGTGTACATACATGGGTGTACATACACGGGGGTAGGAGACGTACACGGGTATACATACAGGGGGGGTACGACATGTACACGGGTGTACATACATGGGGGTACGACACGTACACGGGTGTACATACACAGGGGGTATGACACGTACACGGGGGTACGACACGTACACGGGTGTACATACACGGGGGGTACGACACGTACACGGGTGTACATACACGGGGGTACGACATGTACACGGGTGTACATACACGGGGGCGTACGACACGTGCACGGGTGTACATACACGGGGGTACGACACATACACGGGTGTACATACACGGGGGGTACGACACGTACACAGGTGTACATACACAGGGGGGTACGACACGTACACGGGTGTACATACACGGGGGTAGGACACGTACACGGGTGTACATACGGGAGGGGGGTACAACACGTACACGGGTGTACATACAAGGGGGAGTACGACACGTACACGGGTGTACATACACGGGGGGTATGACACGTACACGGGTGTACATACACGGGGGGTACAACACGTACACGGGTGTACATACACGGGGGGTAGGACATGTACATGGGTGTACATACACGGGGGTACGACACGTACACGGGTGTACATACACGGGGGTAGGACACGTACACAGGTGTACATACAGGGGGGGTACGACACGTACACGGGTGTACATACACGGGGGGTACGACACGTACACGGGTGTACATACACGGGGGTACGACACGTACACGGGTGTACATACACGGGGGTATGACACGTACATGGGTGTACATACACGGGGGGTATGACACGCACACGGGTGTACATACACGGGGGGTACGACACGTACACGGGTGTACATACATGGGTGTACATACACGGGGGGTAGGACACGTACACGGGTGTACATACAGGGGGGGTACGACACGTACACGGGTGTACATACACGGGGGTACGACACGTACACAGGTGTACATACACGGGGGTACGACACGTACACGGGTGTACATACACGGGGGTACGACACGTACACGGGTGTACATACACGGGGGTACGACACGTACACGGGTGTACATACACAGGTGGGGTGTACATACACGGGGGTACGACTCAAACGTATGGGGGCTGGGGGGAGTGTTGGGCGCGTATGCGGGCACATGTCTCCATGGTTGCTATGGGAGTTCGGTGCGGACGGGTGTACATACATGGGGGTACGACACGTACACGGGTGTACATACACGGGGGGTATGACACGTACACGGGTGTACATACATGGGGGTATGACACGTACACGGGTGTACATACATGGGGGCTATGACACGTACACGGGTGTACATACACGGGGGGGTACGACACGTACACGGGTGTACATACATGGGTGTACATACACGGGGGGTAGGACACGTACACGGGTGTACATACAGGGGGGGGTACGAGATGTACACTGGTGTACATACACGGGGGTACGACACGTACACGGGTGTACATACACGGGGGGTAGGACATGTACATGGCTTTGTGCCATTCGGATGGTGTATTCTTATACCGTTTTGGTTTGTCCTGGTTGTGTACGTGCGTTTTTTGCGTGTGTACGGTGTGTACATGGGCCATTTTGTTGTACAGTGCTGTCCTTGTGTGTGGCTTGGTACGACTCGTACATTCGGTTGTGATGTTGGGGCCTGGGGTGCGCTCCGTACTTAGAATGTTGTGGTGGGGGTACGCTCCATGCATACGCGGGTGGGGGTACGACTCTAACGTACACGGGTGTAGATACACGGGGGTACGACACGAACGTAGAGGGGGGTAGGACACGTACACGGGTGTACATACACGGGGTTACGACACGTACACGGGTGTACATACACGGGGGTACGACACGTACACGGGGGTACGACACGTACACGGGTGTACATACACGGGGGGTATGACACGTACACGGGTGTACATAAACGGGGGGTACGATACGTACACGGGTGTACATACACGGGGGGTATGACACGTACACGGGTGTACATACACGGGGGTATGTCACGTACACGGGTGTACATACATGGGTGAACATACACGGGGGGAAGGACACGTACACGGGTGTACATACAGGGGGGGGTACGACACGTACACGGGTGTACATACACGGGGGTATGACACGTACACGGGTGTACATACACGGGGTTACGACACGTACACGGGTGTACATACACGGGGGTACGACACGTACACGGGTGTACATACACGGGGGTATGACACGTACACGGGTGTACATACACGGGGGGTGCGACACGTACACGGGTGTACATACACGGGGGTACGACACGTACACGGGTGTACATACACGGGGGGCATGACACGTACACGGGTGTACATACATGGGGGTATGACACGTACACGGGTGTACATACACGGGGGTATGACACGTACACGGGTGTACATACACGGGGGTACAACACGTACACGGGTGTACATACATGGGTGTACATACACGGGGGTAGGACACGTACACAGGTGTACATACAGGGGGGTACGACATGTACACGGGTGTACATACACGGGGTACGACACGTACACGGGGGTACGACACGTACACGGGTGTACATACACGGGGGTACGACATGTACACGGGTGTACATACACGGGGGCGTACGACACGTGCACGGGTGTACATACACGGGGGGTACGACACGTACACGGGTGTACATACACGGGGGGTACGACACGTACACAGGTGTACATACACAGGGGGGTACGACATGTACACGGGTGTACATACACGGGGGTAGGACACGTACACGGGTGTACATACGGGAGGGGGGGTACGACACGTACACGGGTGTACATACAAGGGGGGGTACGACACGTACACGGGTGTACATACACGGGGGGTATGACACGTACACGGGTGTACATACACGGGGGGTACAACACGTACACGGGTGTACATACACGGGGGGTAGGACATGTACATGGGTGTACATACACGGGGGTACGACACGTACACGGGTGTACATACACGGGGGTAGGACACGTACACGGGTGTACATACAGGGGGGGTATGACACGTACACGGGTGTACATACACGGGGGGTACGACAGGTACACGGGTGTACATACACGGGGGTACGACACGTACACGGGTGTACATACACGGGGGGTATGACACGTACACGGGTGTACATACAAGGGGGTATGACACGTACACGGGTGTACATACATGGGTGTACATACACGGGGGTAGGACACGTACACGGGTGTACATACAGGGGGGGTATGACACGTACACAGGTGTAGATACACGGGGGTACGACACGTACACGGGTGTACATACACGGGGGTACGACACGTACACGGGTGTACATACACGGGGGTACGACACGTACACGGGTGTACATACACGGGGGTACGACACGTACACGGGTGTACATACACGGGTGGGGGTGTACATACACGGGGGGTACGACTCGAACGTACGGGGGCTGGGGGGAGTGTTGGGCGCGTATGCGGGCACATGTCTCCATGGTTGCTATGGGAGTTCGGTGCGGACGGGTGTACATACACGGGGGTACGACACGTACATGGGTGTACATACACGGGGGGTATGACACGTACACGGGTGTACATACATGGGGGTATGACACGTACATGGGTGTACATACACGGGGGGTATGACACGTACACGGGTGTCCATACACAGGGGGTACGACACGTACACGGGTGTACATACATGGGTGTACATACACGGGGGGTAGGACACGTACACGGGTGTACATACAGGGGGGGTATGACATGTACACGGGTGTACATACACGGGGGTACGACACGTACACGGGTGTACATACACAGGGGGTACGACACGTACACGGGTGTACATACACGGGGGGTACGACACGTACACGGGTGTACATACACGGGGGGTACGACATGTACACGGGTGTACATACACGGGGGCGTACGACACGGGTGTACATACACGGGGGGTACGACACGTACACGGGTGTACATACACGGGGGGTACGACATGTACACGGGTGTACATACACAGGGGGGTACGACACGTACACGGGTGTACATACACGGGGGTAGGACACGTACACGGGTGTACATACGGGGGGGTACGACACGTACACTGGTGTACATACAAGGGGGGGTACGACACGTACACGGGTGTACATACACGGGGGTATGACACGTACATGGGTGTACATACACGGGGGGTACAACACGTACACGGGTGTACATACACGGGGGTAGGACATGTACATGGGTGTACATACATGGGGGTATGACACGTACACGGGTGTACATACACGGGGGTAGGACACGTACACGGGTGTACATACAGGGGGGGTACGACACGTACACGGGTGTACATACACGGGGGGTACGACACGTACACGGGTGTACATACATGGGGGTACGACACGTACTCGGGTGTACATACACGGGGGGTACAACACGTACACGGGTGTACATACACGGGGGTATGACACATACACGGGTGTACATACACGGGGGGTATGACACGTACACGGGTGTACATACATGGGGGTACGACACGTACACGGGTGTACATACAGGGGGGTACGACACGTACACAGGTGTACATACACGGGGGGTACGACACGTACACAGGTGTACATACACGGGGGTACGACACGTTCACGGGTGTACATACACGGGGGGTACGACACGTACACGGGTGTACATACATGGGGGTACGACACGTACACGGGTGTACATACACGGGTGGGGGTGTACATACACGGGGGGTACGACTCGAACGTACGGGGGCTGGGGGGAGTGTTGGGCGCGTATGCGGGCACATGTCTCCATGGTTGCTATGGGAGTTCGGTGCGGACGGTGTTTTTTCCATACGGTTGTAACATCGGACGCACGGGATGGATCGTGATTCCGCGGTCGGACTTCACTTTTCACATTTGTACGGTAAATCGTCCGAGGACATGTCGGACACATTTTCCGACCCGAGGACGTGTGGGGAATTATTCCGAATGCGATTCGTATGGTCTTTTTCCCATGCGAATTGTAATTGGCAGTTTGTACGGCACGTGTACGATTCGTACGGTAAAAAGACCGGATACGAGTCGTACGGGGAAAAATTTTACCGGATCGTGATCGGCACCTCTATCTGCTAAAACTCTGTATTAAACCCTCACACATCACTCACATGAAAAGCCAATGCCAGTCAATGAGATCACATAGAATCAGTGTGAGAAACATTTCAAGGGCACAATGGAAAAACTCTCTGCATGATAGCTCTGCCTCTATCAAGGGGAACCCTCAAAGGCTGGGGCGCTGGGGCACAGTGCATTTTGCGCATGCCTGACAAACTCCATGTGCACAAGACAAGGGAACTTAAGTATATCAGGGACAACCAATAGCATGCATAACCAAGTGACATGCATGTGAAGGCAGTGGTAAGTGCAACTTAGGAAAGCATACACTGCTCTAACAGCATGTGGCACAAATCTAGATAAAGTCGATGTAAGGTACACACAGGAAAATGGACACATATCCATGCAGAACTACACAAAGGTATATCAAGTTGACACCCTCCATGTTCAGATATACAAATATCTAACTACAACACATCAAACACATATCCAACCTACATCATAGGGAGAAGTGCAACCTAAATAATGTGGACGGGGCCGGGCAAAGCTGAAATACTTACCATATAACATATCACCCAATGCAATGTCTGGCCCATTTGGATGTAAACCCACAAAGACATACATCCAACCTTTTCCCTTGTCCTGTCTAAGTTCAGCACTGGCTCTAACGGCACATCATGCTAACCACATCACCTGGATCAGAAATCATGGATCAAACAAACACATCTGTACTCACACATCCCTAACTATACAAGAACATCAAATAGAAATGTAATGGCAGGACGAATGTCTTCTAAAAGAAGATATGTTTTAACCAAACTCTAACAACCCATCAAGGGAAACAAAGGCCAATGGGCAGTCCATAGTATCCAAATGTGTCACAGCACAAGGCTGTGAGATGTAATTTGCCTTTACTGACACTGCCAGAGAACCTCCTCACAAAGGGGCATCCATTGGGCACAGCAGGCACCTTGAAGATGGTCCTTGGGAAGGGGGAGAAGAGGTTTAGGGAGGGGAGGGTTTCTCCTGGAAGGGGGCATCTTGGGTTTAGGGATTTTGGGTGGGTTTAGGAGGATTTCTTTCCCTATTTACTTCTAAGGGCTGGGTTTAGAGGGTGGGGAGGCTGTTTTTCAAAGGTGGCATTGAACGTGGAAGAGATGGGTTTGGGTGTGGAGAGGTTTTTAGGACTTTGGAGAGGCAGGTATTAGAGGGTTAAGGGCAAGGGCAAACATGGGTGATTCGCAGGAAAAATGGGTAGCGTATTTGGGATGGACTATGGATAGGAAAGACGATGGAGTGGAAGTGTGTGCTAGGTCTGCTGTTTGCACTGTGTGTTGTGATGGTGGCTGTTGTGTGGGTGACTGTGAACGTATGCATTTTTTGGGTGGGAATGTTGTGGATGTGCTAGGTGTTGTGGAGGAGTCTGTGGCTGTTGATGTGATGTCTGTGGGTATGGGTGTGTCTATGGAGGGGTCAGTGTGTGTTGGTGTGGTGTCTGCAAGGATGGTTGTTACTGTGGTGCCTTGGGGTAAGCTGGAGGAGGTGGAGCCAGTGAGGGAGGTTAGTGTCTGCTGTGAACGTGCATGTTTGAGTGTCTTGGATGTCTTCTGTTTGTGTGTGGTGCTCAGGTCTGTTGAAGTATGTGCATGCTTAGGTGTGAGGGATAGGTTTGGGAAGAGGGAATATGGATGGGAAGGGGCAGGAGTGGGGTGGAAGGTTGCACTGCCATGAGGGAGGAGGGCAGAGCCTAAAAAGATCTCTGTAGGCCAGACATGGCAGTGTGAATGCCTTCCAGGAAGGCAACCATTTGGGTAATCTTGGTGTTTGGCCCCTGGATGGCATTCAGCACTGCATTCTGACCATCAGAGATACTCCTTAGGAGGTCGATAACCTCCTCCCTCAGGGCAGCGGGGCTAATAGTGGCAGGGGTTGAGGTGCCTGCAGCGAATGAGACCACTCCCCTTTTAGGGGAAGGGAAACAGAAAACTTGTGGGGGAACAACAGGGCGGGTGGTATTGGAACTGGGAGTGGCAGACAAGGGTAAAGGTAGAACTGATTCTGTTGGGTCCACCACAACATCGGAATGTCCATCGGGTGATGACTCAGATAATGATAAGATATTGATGTTGTCCTTTGGGACACTCCTCATACCCTCCTGGTCATTGAAGTTGTCCCTTTCCTCTCTGCTTGCCCTGGATATCTCTGAAAGTGCAAAAACATTGGTTATTGCAACTGCATTTCCTCACCTGACCATCACAAATCCACTGAAAGCATTGAAGAAATTCACTTATCACACCACCTACATGGTTCACTCCATAGGCTTCTAAGTTACCATGGGAACATGCAAGCATGCTACATGACCTGCAAACAGTTGGGTCCACATGTGTCAGAACCCATGACTGGCCCAACTGCATAGATGGAATTCTCTACACTCCATCCTTATGTGCATACTAGGATTGTTGATCAACTTGCATACTTTGGCACTTGGGCCTCATTATGATGTCGGACGGAAAGCCTCCCCTTGACAGTCGGAATTTCCTAGACCGTGTCAGAACCCTTCCAACCGACTCAGTCAGTTTACAATCCGCTCGACCGATTATGATGTGCACAGTCAGAAAAGTAAACCACCCGATCACTCTGAATCGGTTCCGACTGGCTCTTGAAGCATTCGTGTTGGTCAGACCGCATCGTGCACCTCTACGAACATCATTTCCGACTGACCGATAACGATGTCAAATTCCAACAACTTTTCCGAGTTGGCCTGTCTGACAAGAAAAGGCTGTCAGAAAGAGACTTTGGGGGTCCTAGGAGGGCCCCCTGACCTGAGGCCTCTGGTTCGGGGCTGAAGGGGTACCTAAGGGACCCTCCTGTAAAACAATTGGGTACCCGCAACAGGGTGCAAGGTTTTTTCACACACTCCCAGTCTCCTCATAGGAGCTTGTGTTGTCGGGCAGAACACAGGCTCCCAAACGGAACAAGGACTGCGACCGAACACTGTTCGGTCGCATCATAATCGGTTGGGCAGAACAGCCAACCACGAGTCGGTCGGTTCATGAATCCGAGATTGTATTGGGCAGAAAATGTTTCCCCCCAACATCATAGTGAGGCCCTTGGTGTATACCATTGTAAAGAGATGCAACAATATAGGATGAATACAATTTTTAGATCTACACAATGCTTACGCAAGGCCCAGAGTCGAAACGATCTACCTATCCCTCAAAACAGATCATTATGTCTTGAAGTTGAAGTTGAACACCAATGTATCATCAATATCTGTGGTGGCAGACATCATGTTCACATACAAATGATAGTGAGACAGAATATCCAGTCAAAAATATCGAGTGACAGTATTATCGAATCAAAAATATTGTGGAATGGAATTATCGAGTGCAAGAATATCGTAGGAAGTAATTTAATTTAATTGAAAATATTTGTTAATTAATGTTAATTATTTAATTGATAATTAATTATGGTAATATTGTTAGTTAATGATTAATTTTTATGAGTGGGTTGTGGGATTTATGGGTGTATAGGACTGGCAGTTATTTAATTGCAAATAATTGTTTTCTTATTAATATGAATTATTTAACTGATAATGCATTAGGTTAATTTTTTTTATTTTAGGTGTGGGTTGTGGGTTTTATAGGGGTATAGTGTGGGAACTAAATCAATTGTAAATTATAAATATTTTAATTATTTTAATGTTGATGTTTTATATCTAATGTGTTAATTGTGTATTTAATGTATTATTACATTAAACTGTAATAATACATTAAATACACAGTGGTGTATATTTTGTGGAGGTATGTTGTGGAAAGTTAAATAAATGTAATTGCATATTTAATAATTTTTTATTGAATACATAATTTTTTTCTAATACATATTAATGTTAATATTGTAAAATATGTGTGTTTTTATTTTAGTGTAAGGTGTTGGTTGTAAGTTTTGTAGTGGTAGATGGTGGGAGGAAATTATAACTAACTTTATTTTATGAATTTAATTTAATAATAAATACTTTTTGAGATTTTTTTATTTGTGAAGTAATATTGCATTTCATTTTTTTAATTATTTGTAACATTATTATGTTTTTAATTTTCAGAAATGTTTTAATTTTCATTATTTGTTTACATGTAATATATTACATATAAAATATTAATTTTTTATATTTTAGCTTTATTTTTAAAATTCGTTTTTGTAGACATTTTGAGGGCGATTAGTAAGTTTTAATCTTCCTCAATCTGACACTTTTCCTACTTTTTCACTTACTGGAGTGAGAATAGTAAATTTTACCTCTCCGCAATCCAACATTTTCCCTACTGTTTCATTGACTGGAGTGGAAATAGTAAATTGTACCCCTCTGCAATCCAACACTTTCACTACTGTTTCACTAACTGGAGTGAGGATAGTAAATCTTACCCCTATGCATTCCAACATTTTCCCTACTGTTGCACGGACTGGAGTGGGAATATAAAATATTCATTTTTTGGTACATTATAATTTCTATTGTTTTATTTTATTGTACTGGGAATAGTAATTTGTAGTTTTCTGTAATGTTATATTTTATGTAATTATATATTTATTGTAGGTATAGTAGTAAATCATATTGTTGTGTTATGTAAAAAATGTTATTGTTGTGTTGTTTTAGGTGGGGGTACATATTGGTATATTTATTTAGTTTTAATATAGTGGGAAATTTATATGTATATATTTTTTAAATATTTTTTATATTTCAATTTATATAATTCTGTATTTTTTTTATAATTTTATAATCATATAGATGATTTTTTATGTTTTTATTTGCATATTATTTTTTATTAAATTGTAAAAAATGCATGTTGTTTAATTTTATCTTAAATTAGATTGGTTTCCTTTTTTAATATGTTATGTTTTTGGTACATTTAAATATGTATACATATATTTTTGATAATATTAGATTATTTGTTTTTGTAAATCAATTTTAGTATTAGAAATATGTTCATTATAATATTTTAAATCATATATATTTAAACATCGATGTTTAATACAAGTATATTATTGTAAACAATATTTGTTCCCAATATTTTTGTAATTACCTCTTTAAGTATAGGCAGTAGATATATTTGTATCCTATATTTTTGACCCGACAATTTTTTACATCGATATTTTGTTGATCAATATTCAGTGACCCATACAAATGCTCATCGCACACTGATGACACTTTAAATTCCGAATTACATGATTTGACCACTATCTGAAAAGTCTAAGGTAATTTCAAAACATGTAGTTTACCTAAGTATCACAATTCACAGATAAAGTTCCATGAGAACATAAAGGGGTCTAATACGATGGCGGGCCAGTGTAACGGAATGCGGGACCGTCCGCCAGGGGTGCAGCGGTCCCGCACCTGCAATTAGGATGCCACCGTTACCGTGGCGGTGGCATCCCCCATTCCCAGCATTGTGGCAGCGGGGCTCACAGCACCGTCCGCCACAATGCTGGATATGCACGTTGTGCATTGGCATGCACAAGGTGACAGGCACCGCGTGGTGCCTGATACCATAGGTATCCCCCATGTGCACCCCCCAACATCCTGGGGGCCCAAAAACAGGCCCCCAACAGCAAAGACCGCATGCCTGTCCATGGCGGCAACGCTGCCATGGAAAGGCTCATCTCTGCCCATCAGGTTTTCACTCAGGTCGACGGGTCCACCGGGGGAGAAGCGTCGGACGGTCTTTCCGTCCACCGCAGACCCCCCAGCCATCCTAATGTGGCGGGGGGTCATTCATGGCAGGATGGTGGGCAGATCGCCCCCGCCGGGCCGGCGGTGTCTACTGCCGGCCCGGCGGGGGCGATCTGCCCACCATCCTAATGGGCCCCAAAGTTCCAAACATTTGGAACAGATATATTCTGAATTCCCACAGCACAAGACTCCATGTAGCCTTATGAACATCGCCAATCCTGCTTTGGTACAGGTGATGACGCCAGTCACAAATTGTATATCCACAAGCCAATACACCTTTGAAGGTGTTGGGTGTTACTGAACAGCTATGACATGAAGATGTGGTATCACTAGAGCCACAATGGCCAGGCACATAACACCACTCTTTGGTATGGCATACTAAGATTGGCTTGGAAGGATCAGTGTACACACTCACATAGGCTCCTCACAGTTCTACTCCTCACTTACATAGAGCATGTCTCTAATCAGTGAATGAGTGCTTAGCAACACTATTGCAGATGAACCATCAACTGGCAAATTCACACAGTCCAACATGTAGGCACTAATGTTGATAGCACGAGTGATGTTTTCACTCTCATTTCACTGTATAACCAGTACTTACCAATGGGAACTGTTGTACAGTCACTGCATTTACTGTGATCTCTTAGTGGCCGATTACGATGGCGGACGGACTGGAGTCCATCCGCCATCGTGGTGGTGAACGGGACCGTCCACAATACATGCGGCAGTCCTGCACAACCAAGTAGGATCCGACCGCCATGGTGGCGGTCGCATTGTGCACTTTAACATGCGGCGGGTGCTGCTGACTGCAACACCCACCGCGATATTCAAAATGCATGTTGTGCATTTCGCTGCACATGGGGCCTGCCACTTGGTGCAGTGAAATGATGGTACCCCCCCCCAGTGCACCCACACCTCCGCCCAACACAAGAAGGGCCCGCCAAGGGCCCCTGAAACCAATCCCCACCAGCCTTTCAATGGCGGTTTTGCCGCCATGGAAAGGCTGGCTGAAGACCTCATCCTAATTTGGTGGACGGTGCCTGCTAGGCACCGGCACTATTTTAGCCTATTTGGACCGTCCACCAGGTGGCGGTTCCGTGGTGGACGGTCTTTGCATCCGCCACCGTCACAGTCTGGATCCCCCTGCCATCGTAATGTGGCAGTGGGAAAATCGCGTTCCGATGGTATAAACATTGTAATGACCCTCTATGTTATGTCACATGCAATAGGGCCAACATCAAATGAGAGCCAGTAGTGAGGGTACATCACTCCTCACACAAGCATGACTAGTTGCCTGTGTGGTACAATTGTCACCCAGATTCACTAAGAACATGAGATGATTACTCACTTCACTCAGCTAGGTGACTACTAAAAAGGAGAGAATTGGATGTTGACAGGACTCTGCTCTCTTCCAGATCAGAAAGACAATAGCCAGAGCACCGCAGCATAGACCTACTACCACATTTACACCAAAAATGACTCAACTTGTGTGTGGCACATGGGCCTCCACTAATCTTGGTTTGGACATGCCTGCCTGTAACACACATGCAGAGTAACATGTATGACTGTGGCTAGGACTCAACCACTTGTTTTTACTGTTCGGCCTTTAACTGCCCATCAAGGTCTGGGTAGGCCACTGCTAGTATGGGGGCAATAAGGGGGGTCAGGGTCCGGTACATGCCCCTTCCATGTTGGGAGGTCTTCACCAGCTGGACCTCTATGACCTTCTGAGTCCAGCACTGCATGTCCTCCCACTCTTCCTGCTGTGGGCACTACGCCGGTTATAGACCCCAAGGGTCTGCACCTTCTGGGTGATGGCTTTCCCAATAGCTGTTTTTCTGATGTGCGTTGACCTGTGTGGATGCAATAGATGTAGAAACTGATTGTAACTGGAAGTTTGAGGAGAACTGTAGGGTTGATACATTTCACGCTGACATCTAGCACTAACATTCACCCAAAGTCAACATTTTTCATGAGCCCATGTCACATGCTATGCACAACTAAAGCGCGGGTACACACTTTAGTGGTCATCTAACCTCAACCCCGGTCCTGACCTACACTGTCTGAGACAGCCCACTAGCAGCATGTAGGCTAGGCCCATCCTACATGAAATGTGATGTGAGGTACAATGACACACAATATACCATTTGGACCTTCTGAAGGGTAAACTAACTGTGCATGACTGTCCAGACACCATTCCTGGCAGGCCCATTTTATTGATGCATATGGTCCAAGGAGGCTCCCCCACATTGAGCGTGTGCCTGTGGAGGGAGGAATTCCTCTAATATCAATGTTTGTAAGTTCATTGTTGAAACGCCGAGTCTGGAGGAATTGGTCGAGGCTTTTCCCCTTGCCTTGAGAGGTGATTATCTGGCTCTTCCAGCAGCTCCCACTCAGTTTTCCCACATACCAGTGCTTTTTTCCTTTTGGCCATGTCCTGATGAGGCCTGACATAGTGGGCTGAAACACATCGACCACAGAAATTGGAGTATCACCCGGATACACACTTTGGGACTGTGCGGAAGTTGGAAGTAATCCACTCCTGTTTGTATTGGACTACCTCTCATACGGATTGCTTACAAATTGTTGTGTTTCTAGCAACCGATCTCTGAATGTATGGGTAGGAAGGAATCATGAATTATTGATGATTGTTTATTGTTTATGTTTTTTCCTACGTTTGAAAAGAGAAAGAATCTTTCTGAAAGTCTAGTTTGGAGTTGGTTTGTGAGTACTAAAAATATAAAAAGAAATAAGCCTAGGGACTGAGGACCCACATGTAGGGACTAATTTACGTTTTTTCCTACAGAAAATTTCTATTATTGATTCCCACACATCAGTCTTTTTTCATTCTCATATGTTATTGCCCAGATGTGGTGGGATAATCAGGGCAAAACCCTATTGCCCGTGGATACGTACTGCAGAACAACACCATATGCAAGCTAATGTCACAACAACTACCGGAGAGGGCCTGGCTTGTAGGTAAGTGGATCTTTCCTAACTTTGTGTGGGAAATGTCAGGTAGTATGATCTGAAAGTGTGTAACTAAATGTTTCCCTTCTGCCTATCTTCCATCTAGGAGACTAGTGATCCTGAGTTGAACATTGTTTACATACAACATATCCACATATCCAGAAGTCCCTTGTTTTGACATTGCAAAGTTCACCTGGTAATACGTTAACATTGTTATCTGTAGGCTGTAGGAATTACAACAGGAGATCTTGTTTTGGTGACATGTGTTTATAATGAAGTTGACAAGGCCAAAGAATCAAAAGATAAAATCAATAGTGCAAAAAAAAAAGTCTTCAGTCATGGTGGATGAAAACATTGAAGTAGAGTCCAAATGGTAATTAGTCCAAAGTCAAACATACTCCTCACATCAGATTTAGAAAAGTGGGCAGGAATAGTCCAACAAAGTGAATGTGCTAACATAAAGCTCCTTAGTAAGCATAATGCACTTTATAGTAGTTTATGAATGGATAATAGTAAAAGGATCTCAACTGTAATATCTGCTGCTAATATATGTCACTTTAGAAAGATGTTGCTAAAATATTTTTTACGGTCAGTAAAAGGTATTTTTGTAAGCATAATGCTGTTTTATCATCAAACATGAAATGATAATAGTGAAATAATTGCAAATTACAATAACCGCTGCTAATATATGTTGTTTTATTTTGTTGCATTTTAAATGGTATTTATTGGAAGTATAATGCACTTTATTGATTATAATGCTTCTTAATTACTGTTTTATGTAAAGGTTTTAATGTTAGGTTGAAAAATTGTTAATTATTAATTTACAAGTAGTGGTTCTTTTCAAAGGTGTTTTTATTTTTTATTTTTCTGTGGGTGTGCACATGTTTGTAATGATTTTAATTAATCAACAAATAAATTACTACTACTAGTGTAGCACACACAGCAGGACATTAGGGGAAAGGTTTTTTTCCTGGTGGTGGTGTTTGTCTTGACATCCTGAGCTCCTTGGTTTTTTGGGTGGACGTCCCCTCTTTTTGAGAAAGCGGGATTTGGAGGTGCTGTAACAGGGGTGCTTGCAGGCATGGGCTCCTCAGATAGGGCCTCCGTTTCTGTGACTGTGGCAGATGTAGATGTTGGGGATGTACTTGGACCAGAGGAAGGGGTAGCTGCAGGTGGAAAGCCCTGCAGAGGAGGGTGTTAGTATCCTGCAGCACCCTAACAAGGGAGGCCACCTCTGTGCAAATGTCGGCCACCTTAGTGTGGATGCCGGCCACCTCAGTGTGGATGTTAACAACCTTCGGGTATGTGTCCCTCTGTTGCTCCTTAATTTTCTGAATTTCAGCCAATGCCTAGCCCATGGCACTTTGGGAGTCCTGGTAGACTCCCAGAAGTTGGATGAGGGCAGCCTGGTTGAACGGGGCCTAAGTAGGTTCACTTTGTGGGCCTACACTTACCCTACCAATGTGCCTCCCCCCACGGTCCTGTGCCCTTGGCACAGACTGCACCCTACTACTGGGTCCTGGTTCCTCCATGAATGGGGTTGTGTTAGCCAACGAAGAATCCAGGACTGGGGTGCACAGGATGGTACAGACTGTGCTAGGTGCACAGGTCGGGGGTACAGTGGTTGGTTGTGATGTTTCAGCGGTGCTGAGAGGTGTTGTAGTGTGCACAGTGAGCCCCACAGTTGATGTCTGCCCAGACTGACCAGATGGGCCAGGAGCGTCATCCAGGTTCACCTCATCCAGAGCGTTGCCATCACTGAGGACTTTGTCCTGTAGGGGGAGAACAACTCTGTTCGGTTTCCAACTTATGTGCAGTTGCAGTGGTGGATCAACCTGTTGAGTGATAGAGAACATTGTTAATGTTGCAAGTGATGTATCTACAGCAGTGTAGCAGCTTGGTTAGAGTTCCAATCACAGGGCCTCATAGTAGTAGTAGTAGTAGTAGTAGCTTTTCAATGTCACTTTAGCAACACTTGAGAAATGGTAACCTGCATGAACAGTTAACATCAGTCGTAAAATGAGAGACACGTGAGAAGGGGCAACAGCAGTGTAACATCTTGGCTAGTGTTGGACTGACAAGGTCTCATGGTAGTTGTGGTCACTTCAATGTCACTTTAGCAACACTTGGGTAATGGTAACCTGCATGAGTAGTGAACTTCAGTAGTGACATGGCAGACAAGTGAGAAGGGCAAAAGCATTCTAGTATCTTGGTTAGAGTTGAAGTGACAAGGCCTAATGGTAGTTGTAGTCACTTCAGTATCATATTAGCAACACTTGAGAAATGGTAACCTGCATGAACAGTTAACATCAGTTGTAAAATAGGAGACAAGTGAAAGGGACAAAAGCAATGTAGCATCTTGGTTAGAGTTCCAGTCACAGGGCCTCATGGTAGTAGTGGTAGCTTTTCAATGTAATTTTATCAACACCTGAGTAATGGTAACCTGCATGAGTAATGATCTTCAGTAGTGACATGGCAGACAAGTGAGAAGGGCAAAAGGAGAGTACCAGCTTGGTTAGAGTTGGGGTGAGAGGGCCTCATGGTAGTTATAGTAACTTCTATTTCAATTTACCAACACTTGAGTATTGATAACCTGCATGATAAGTGGACTTCAGTAGTGACATGGCAGGCAATTGAGAAGGGCAAAGGGAGTGTATCAGCTTGGTTAGAGGTGGAGGGACAGTGCCTCATGGTAGTTGTAGTCAGTTCAAGGCCACTTTACCAACACTTGATCATTGGTAACCTGCATTAAAAGTGAACTTCAGTAGTGACATGGCAGACAAGTGAGAAGGGCAAAAGGAGTCTATAAGCTTGGTTAGAATTGGAGTAACAGCACCTCATGGTAGTTGTAGTCACTTCAATCTCACTTTACCAACACTTGACAAACGATCAGTATACCATAGCTGTTGGCAACAGACATTTGGGATGGACCCTACATTTACATTTTCACACATTTTATGGGTCCTGGGTAGATATTTTGATGGTAATACAGTTACAGGCAGCATTGAAACAAATAGCATGTTATGGATTTGGATATATCTGCTCTTCTATGCAACAATACACATTGCCACAGCCAAGCCAACATCTCAGATACTTTGATTATTGCATGTTAGGAAACTGGATAAAGAACAGAATGGGAAAAACAGATTTGAGAGCGACTTGCCAGAGTCGACCCCCCTCAATTCCTGATAAGTCCTCAGTATGCACAATGACCAACACCTTCTCCTCCCAGGGTAATAGTTGCAGTGGTGCGCTGGGAGTGCCACCACCAGTACTCTGAGCCTCCAGTTGGTGGTTGTTGTACATGGCTTGTACCTTCAGCCTGAGGTCGTTCCACCTCTTCCTAATGTCTCCCTGGGTGTGCAGGGTGTTACCAACAGCATTGGTTTGGTTGGCTATCCTGTCCCACATGTCAGTTTTCCTACTGAGAGGAGTATGCTGAAATTGGGACCCAAACATATGAGGCTCTACTCCAATGATTTTATCCACCATGACTGTCACCAACTATTTTTTTTAGCAGTCCTGGTGAAGAATACAAACATGAGAGGCAATAAGTGACTGGAGAACAAACAAGTTATAGAGGTTAATAGCTGCCCAAAAAATAAAAAGCTACAGGTGGTGGAGAGTGCTAAATGTGAAGATGATAATGTGTAGCAGAGAAAATGACTGTCAGGCGTTCTTACTGTGGTGCAGTTGTGTGTTTTATAGACTGACTTGCAGGCATGTCTATTTGCCAAAGCACATCAGGTATGAAGTTTTTGAATCCATCCAATGGTTATATATTTATTTTGCTTGACACGTACTGCGGCCTTCAACCTCTGTTGAGCACTGCTGTGAGACCACGGGTATGACTGTGTAGATGTAATATGCTCAGCTTGTGAACCTCGGACCTAGTAGCGCTGTAGGACACAACGCGATCATTACAGACTGCCAGGATCCCGCCTGGTAGACTGCCTTGGCCACGGTCAGTGTTTCAGACATCACAACTCATAATGCGACGGGTGGTAGCTTGGATGACGTGAACATGGTTCTCAGGTGGTCGGACCACCAAACTCGTAATCTGGCCCTTAGTCAGTTATGGTTAACAAGGGTTTACTATGATATTAGTAGGCACCTTGCGTTATCATAGTCTACAAAGGAACAACAATCCCTCCCTAGTTCAGTGAGAAGTGTAAAGATATGTTTTCAAAGCATTTAATGCAAAACATAATATAGAAAGCACACATAATCAAAAACATTTTTACTTTTTTTATACGTTTGAAAATATACTTGGTGCTCAAGCGTGACACAAGAAAATGGAGTCACATTCATGCATCACACTAAGGGCCCGATTACAATGCCAACGGACCGGATTCTATCCCACATTGCTTGGGAACTTGAACCGAATGACATCCTGTTGTTGGTTCCAGCCCAGCAAGTAGGATGCGACAATTGGAGCATGCATTCCGAACAGAATGCATGCTCTCTTTGTTAAGAGCAGGCACCTCAAGGTGCAGGGATCAACAGGGGGGCACCATAGGTGCCCCCAAGGCCACCATTTGGTGGCCTTGTACCCATGGGGGCCCTGCCAGGGACCCCAAAAGACAGTTTCCCACAGCTTTTCTGTGTCGGAAAGTCCGGCACAGAAAGGCAGTGAAAATCTGCCATCGTAATCCCTCGGCCCGAAAGAGCTGGCTGAGGGATTACTGAAGGCTTTCTGAATGGTGGACGGGCCCTCCCTATTGTGATTGTACTCCTTTATATTCCTCCAGTTAAGTTGAAAAGGAGAACGGAATGGGGAAGGACTGTTAGTTCCCTATGTTAAGGTGCGGGGGAGATGTCGTTACCCTGGGAGAAGAAGATGAGCTTCTTTCTTTTTCTCCAAACCCCATTCTGTTTCTCGCCTGGGATGGACTAACTGGACCCCCTAAAATGGACTGCTACTTCTTCCCATTCTGAATAAGACCCTGGCACTAAGGAGCCAGACTCAACCCCACATTCTGCACCCAAATAAGCCAAAAGAGACTAAAAGCAGTGTGATGAAATGCCTCACTAAAACCCTTATGAAACCAGAATACAGCTTATGTGCAAGGAAGAGTACCACAGAATACTTCTAATAAATACGTACCAACTTTAAAGAAGTGCTGGGCATCCTGAGAGCACAGTCACTTTTCTGCAAGACATTCGAATCCCGGCACCGTATAACATTAAGCACTAACCAGTAAACATGAAGGCATATTCATATCAGCCAATAATGTTAGGTTCCAAGACTACTTTTTCCCCTCGATGACAACTGCCCCATATTTTTATGACAGCTGTGCAAACATCTGTTTGAACACTGATCACAATTATAAGTTGAGTGAAGTTCATCATTATGCTAATCGCCATGTGGCAGAACTTTTCTCCAGGAAGGCTCCAGAAAATGTGAGCTGTTGAGCACCAGCGAGATTTGGCAAGTCACAGGTGATATCGAGCTGTCATGTTCAGAGGGCTGCCTCTTGAGGAGATTTGCTACAGTTTGAGTAGATTGTCTACTTGAGTGGCAGCAAAATCAACTCGAATGGCCATGCGCTCTTGCGCAATGCATGGTACCATTTGTGCTGCTTTTTCAGTGCTGCTTGTCCTACCAGTGCTAAATTGCAGGGCGAGCAGTGCGAGCTGCATATTTTCCGACCCGTTGGCAGAACTCCGAGGAATCTCGCATTCTTAAAATGTAATTCTGAAGAATTCTCAGAAGTTAAACTCTGCGTGTTCCGCCTACCCCGTGACATTTTCTAGATCCAAAATCATACTTAAAAATAAATCCGCTTGTCTTTATAATCAGTGG
This sequence comes from Triturus cristatus, assembly GCF_964204655.1. Taxonomy (NCBI): domain Eukaryota; kingdom Metazoa; phylum Chordata; class Amphibia; order Caudata; family Salamandridae; genus Triturus; species Triturus cristatus. Next base: position 212,047,126 of record NC_140592.1, read on the forward strand.
TGCTCAGGCAAATTTAAAATGGCACGGACAATCTTTGCTTCTATTTAATACAGATTTGAGAGAGCTTCTAGACCAGTGGTTCTTAACCTGTGGCCTAAGACCTCTGGGTGTCCTCGAGGGCTATTCAGGGGCTCCACAACTGTTTTATAAAATTAAACAATATTGAAATTAATAAAGTATAAAAGTAAAGAAGCAAAATTGAAAATGTGAAAGCTTTTTTCCATATTTAATCGTGAATTAAACAAAATATTTGAGTATTTCTTTGGTGCATACTACATTCTGTATTTCCATGTATTGTTGTGAGATTCAAATCATAAAAACTGCTTGAGCCAGGGCTTCCCAGCTTCCAATATTGATTCAGTGGGGGTAGCTGGATTCCAGTAATTATTCAATGTGGGGGGCCTACAGCAGTCAAAAGCTTAAGGACCACTGCTCTAAACTGTACACTGTGATTTTGCAATGAAATGCAGTACAGTCAATTGTTCAGATAAATAGGTTTGAAAAGGATTGAGGTTTCTTTATAATTGCCACATTTTCATAACTTCTCTAGCTTCATATGCAAACATTACAATGATTGTTCTATTCAGGTTTGCTTGCCTCACCACAGTCCTCTTTTTTGTACACACACAGTGGGATTGCTTCTCAAATGCTTTTAGAAGAGTACACGTTGATATAGGCAGGAGATGGCGTCTAAAGTTTACTTAGTAAATGCAAGCAAATGCTAGGCAAAATAACTTTAAGTGGTGTGATTCAGATTGAAGTTTATTGTTTCACCTCTCTTATAGACTATGGTAATTCACGCAATAGCTTTAGCAACGGATTTACGCTATTTACAGAATGAACCTAATATTATCACTTTTTCAGTTAAATAAAAGTGCTGCCTCCCACATAACAAGGGACCACCTCAAAACTCCAACTAATGTTATAGCCTTTTAGGAAAAACCTTTTTGAAAAAGGCCATTTATAGGACAATATTTAATTTTACATTTACAAAGAATTGACGCTACGCAGTGCAGTCACATAAGTTGATTAACTGTATTGCGTCAAAGGGAGAGAGCAGACCAGCGCCATATCTACTAAGATATGGAATTGTTTCTCTCTTCCCCTATTCTGCTGCTCTTTTGGCTGTCTTGTGCTAAATACACATGCTTACAACATATTGCAAGGGTGTGCGTGTGATATACAGTGTAAGGTTTCTACTGGAAGTGTACCCTTCCAATACAAAATACTATGCGAAGCTAGTGTAAAGTACTATTCATGGGAATAAGCTCTTTCCACCTTGTATGTGTGCTGTATATTACAACACACATGCAAAGTTGAAAACATTACTCCTGCGTCCAGAAGGCATAATATTTCTATGCAAATCCTTGTGTGCCAATGTTGGTAAATAGGGATTTGTGTCAGAATACATGGTTGGTTCCCTGCGAATATCCATGTGCCACCCAGGGGACAATCCCTTGTGGCACCATAGCACAAGGTCGTGCCTAGTGCTACTACACATTACTTTAAGACTACCTAAAGCACAAAATTAATTTTGAACTGGAAAATAAATCGCAATACAACACTTAGGGGTCTATTAGGATTGAGGGCTGGTGGTCCCGCACCGGCAATTAGGATGCCACCGCCACAGTGGCAGTGGCATCCTCTATTCCCAGCATTGTGGCAGGCCCCCAAAAGCAAAATCCGCATGGCTTTCTATGGCGGGGTCTTCGCCATGGAAAGCCATTCCAATATGGATGGCGGTGTCTAGCAGACATCGCCACCATATCCAGCACCTTTTCCGCCCGGTCGACTGGTCGACCGACGGAAAACCAGCGGATGATCTTTCTGTCCGCTGGGGTCCCCCCCGCCATACTAATATGGCGGGGAGGAAATTGGTGGCGGGTGGGGTATGATGTAGGGCAGATCGCCGCCCCCATGCAGGCGGTGGCGATCTGCGCTACATCATAATAGATCCCTTAGAGCCTATTTGCATCACTTTGGTGATGCACACTGGCACAACGTGTCATAAGTCTGAGCCTAGGTGTGCATAGTTTGTATAATTTTGCAAAATCTCCAGAAAAGTATGCAAAATTATGATTATTCCGAATTGGGGCGGCTCTAGTAACTTCCATCCCAAAATGGAAGCTATCATTATTTTTAGTTGTCCCTTGTTTATGCTCATCAATTTTGAATATTTTCATCATAAGTTGCTTCAAATTCTTTCTTGGAAAAGAAAAACTTTAAACCAGCATTTTTTGTCTTAATGCAACAGCTGGAATTCCATACCTGGATTGACAGGAACCAGTGAGGAGGCACAGTCCTGCTTTGTGCCCCTCCCCGAAGGTGGCTTTAAGCGCACAATGCCATTAAATACCTTTTTTGCTCTCATCTACTGTATAAGAAACCCATACTAGAGATCCGTTCTTCACCCATCTTCATGCAATCCTTTGCCAAGAACAAATATTCCCAAATTCTTTTCTTAAATGCTTCCTCCGCATCAAGGCTTACTGCTAACCCTGGTGTTTTATTTTTTGAAGCTAACATCTCTAAAGGACAATTTAAAGTACAGTATTACCATGCCCCTTTCCTTTCTATTAATAACACTTGACTGGTGTTTATTTACCCTATTATTAATATGTTCTTCCATAGGAGTGGCCAAATGCATGTAAGGACATTGACCTCAATATTCAATATTTAAATTCGGCAAGAACTTGGGGATAGAACATGGTTACTCACAAATTTGTGGAATACCATTGTGACTGATTCTTTCAACTCTTCTCTTCCATGGGATCTCCATTGAAGGTGTAAGAATTTAGAGAGCAATTGTGTGCAGTCTCATCGGCATAGCGGTTGCCGACTGTGACATAATCATTGCCCTGCCGATGGGCAGCACACGTCACCATGGCTATTTGGGTAGGCACTTGTAATGACAGCAAGAGGTTTCTCACACTCTCCCTATTGTGGATAGGGGAACCAGACGACGTCACAAACACCCACTGTGACCACAATTGTCCAAAGTCATTTGCAACGCCGAAACTGTACTGACTATTGATGAAGATGGTGACTCGCATTTGGTCAGAGATGCTACCAGCTTGCATCAAGGCTACCAACTCAGCCACTTGTGTAGAAAACACTCCTTGCAACCATGAAGCTTCAACCACACCTGTAACGTACATGCTGCATATGGAGCTTTCAGATATCCTTCCGTCTCTCGCAGACAGTACCCGTCAACAAACATCACAGGATATGATTCAGGCAAAGGGGTATCAGGCTTGTCGGGAGGGGGCTTTGTGCTTAGCTTAGTCACTTCCAGACAATCATGTTCAGCTTCATCAATCATAATCTCATTTCCAGGAAGGGAAATCAAAGTTGCAGGATTTAGGCTCATGCATTTCATCAACGTAACATTTTCAGCTCCCAAAATAATCAGCTCATATTTTTGGAGGCTGCTGCTATTGAGGTGTTGCGTTCGAGTATGAGTGAGCAACACTCACACTGAATGGGGCACATGAACTTTCAATGGGTGTTGAATAACAATACTCTCATCTGTTCCACACTCACACACGTTGCAGCAACGGCTTTCAGACATCCAGGCAATGCAGTGGCTACAGGATCAAGAGTAGGTTAAAATAGGCAACAGGTCTACGTGCAGTACCATGCATTTGAGCTAGCACTGACAAGGCACAACCACCGTGCTCACTGCAAAACAAGTAAAGCTCTAGTTATAGTCAGGCATTCCCAAACCTGGAGCTCGAAAAAGACTCTCCCACAGTTAAGTAAAAGAGCACATACAATCATCATACCAAGGTACCGGGTCAGACACATCTTTGTGTGTCAGCCTCTGAAGAGGCTTAGCTGTCAGGGAGAAAAATAGGAAGCCATTGATGGCAATAGCCAACCATTTCCAAAAACACACAGACTTCCTTTTGAGTACTGGGTGGACTCATTGTCAAAATTGCTATGATTCCATGGGACACTTTCTTTGCTCCTTTCTTAATATGATGTCCAAGATGCAGAACATCTCTTTTGCAAATTGCAATTTAGACAGGGACACTATGGGGCGATTTCACTCCTGGAAAAAGGCCGTACGAATCGTCGTACGGAGCATTTTCTCCGTACGACTCGTACCCGGTAAACTGTCCCTACCACCTAGGAATTACGATTCGTACAGAAAGCCTATTTCCGTACGAATCGTACAAAAGACCATATGGGTAAAAAAAAACTACGATTCTGATCCAGAACAGCCTGTACGCGACGTCCGCACGTATTTAGGCAGCGGTTTCCGGCCCAGCAAGTACGATTCATCCCTACGTCACTCCGTACGGCTATTTTTTTTACAGGAGTCAAACACAGCCGGAAAAGCAGAGTCCGACGCGAACCGCTACGCAACGGAGCCCCGGTACGCGACGTACACGCCATGAACCCCGTCGTACGTGGCATCCCAGTCCTCTTGGCCTACGACCTGGTGCACCGCACCCGACGCACACGCCGCAGAAGGTGCGAACAACACCCAGGGGCCACGGTGGGGGTGAGGGGCAGGAAACAAACCCCATACTCAAAGCCAAACCTATAATATGGAGGCCATACATTACCACCAGGGTCTGGTCACTTGGGGGGGCGTGGCCAGCAACCCCTGCTTACCGCAACAATGGAAGTGGACGTGTACGGTGCGTTGCACACGTACCCCTACGGCACCATTAGAACAGTGATACGGACTGTACACACGCAATGAATGCGTGGGTACGGTGCGTACCACACGTACCCCTACGGCACAGTAGAACAGTGATATGGACCGTACACACGCAATGAATGCGTGGGTACGGTGCGTGTCACACGTACCCCTACAGCACAGTAGAACAGTGATACGGACCGTACACACGCAATGAATGCGTGGGTACAGTGCGTACCACACGTACCCCTACGGCACAGTGGAACAGTGATACAGACCGTACACACGCAATGAATGCGTGGGTATGGTGCATGTCACACGTACCCCGTTACGGCACCAGTACATTTGGGATACGAGGCCTGGAATGTGGGCTTAGAGGACTGGCCCAGCATGTTACCTTCATATTGGTGTGTGTGTAGGTCCAGGCCAGCAGTGTACTGCTCCAAGGGGGTGCGTGGGTGGGTGCAGAGGACTCCCAGCAGTGTCCAGACATATGAGGGGTGGGTCCAGAGGACTCCCAGCAGTGTCCAGACATATGGGGGGTGGGTGCATATCACTCCCAGCAGTGGCCTGCAATATGAGGGGTGGGTGCATAGGACTCCCAGCAGTGGCCTGCAATATGAGGGGTGGGTGCAGAGGACTCCCAGCAGTGTCCAGACATATGAGGGGTGGGTGCATATGACTACCAGAAGTGGCCTGCAATATGAGGGGTGGGTGCATATGACTCCCAGCAGAGTCCAGACATATGAGGGGTTGGTGCATATGACTACCAGCAGTGGCCTGCAATATGAGGGGTGGGCGCAGAGGACTCCCAGCAGTGTCCAGACATATGAGGGGTGGGTGCAAATGACTACCAGCAGTGGACAGAGATATGGGGGTGGATGCAGAGGACTCCCAGCAGTGGACAGAGATGTGAGGGGTGGGTGCAGAGGACTCCCAGCAGTGGACAGAGATATGGGGGGTGTACATCATTATCAGATGATCACACCTACATGGTGGTAGGGACGCATCCCTAACTTTGGACTATGATTTTAGTGCTATTACAACACATCACTGACAGCAGTGTCCCACTCCCAGGAGGATGGATGTCTTTCACACACTGCATGACACACCACATGTGGGTGTGAGGACATATAACACATGCATACCCACCCATGGCGGATGCAGCACAATACACACCCTGATTTCATGCAACAGCAGGCTGAAGGCCAGCACGTGCCAAGCAGTCACATGTTCCACTCCACTGACGCACCATCAGCATACTAGACAGACACACCCAAGCACAGATCACTCGCCTGTCATTGACAACAGCGGATACAACCCTCACTCTGCACATGTGCCACTTTCCAGTGGGGTGTCACAGGTGTCATGCTAGCTCTGCAAGTCAGACACACAGCATGGCTTACTTGTCACATCAGAGGGGTAGATCTGTTGCCTCCTCCATGCAGCTGTGGTGCAACACTTCACATAGACACTCACCCACATGACAAGGAACATTCACACACATCAATGTCCATGAGGTCGTACACATCATTTGGACACTCTCACCACAGGTCCACTCAACTCATACACATCTGTGGGTACAGTCACCTGTCACACCGGGGGGACCACTGAATCACCTCAGGACAGGAGGAAAAAAAACACCAAGGATTTGCCAGGCTGAAAGTGTCATGCACTATGCAGTGAAAGTCACAGTAAGCACAATGCAAGTGAGGAGTGCACACAGGAACTACATCATGCTCTGCATGAGAGACATCAGCATGCCCACCCCCCCGGGACCACTCTAAACAAATTTGCATGTCTGTCCCACCTGGACACAATATTGACAGTCACACAACAGGTGCATAGGCAAAGGTAGTGGACTCAGCACTCACCTGCTCCCCTGGTCTCCCATACAGCTTGGTGTACTGTGGGAGGTGGCAGTCCAGCAAGCCCTCATTCTCCTCCTGGGTGAATGTCTGGGCCCTCTCCACAGTACGTGACATGGTCCAGAGGAAGCAGAGCCAGCAGCAGTGTGGTCGACTGGAAAGTTGGGCAGGCAAGTGCCCTCTCATGGGTTCTGGCTGCCTTATATCTGTCTTGCTGAGGGGCATTCATTTAGAGGAGTACATAGTGATTGGTCAGACTCATTCGCATCCTACGTTTACTCCAATCCCTTTAAACATACACCAATGACTTTAAACATACACCAATGGCAGCATTCGCATCGTTCAAATTTTGAGCATCATGTCAAGTCAACAACCACTTTGCAACATTGTATTTTGTGGCCAACTGACTGTTCCAGGACACATGATCGACACTTTTCAACTGAAACCTCTGTCTCCATGACAACCAGCGTGCATTTAGGGCCTAATACTTGTCCCTTATGTGTCCACTATGTAATTTTGAAATCCACACACAGGTACGGTGCGTTTCACACGTAACCCTACGGCACAAATACAATCGTGAAACGAAGCGTACACACGTGATGATAGCGGGTGTACAGTGAGTTTCACACATACCCCTACGGCACAAGAACAATGGTGAAACGAAGCGTACACACGCGATGATAGTGGATGTACGGTGCGTTTCACACGTACCCCTACGGCACAAGTACAATGGTGAAACGAAGCGTACACACGCGATGATAGCAGGTGTACGGTGCGTTTCACATGTAGCCCTACGGCACAAGTACAATGGTGAAATGAAGCATACACACACGATGATAGCGGGTGTACGGTGCATTTCACACGTACGGGTACGCACTAGTAGTGCAGTGCGTTTGACACGTACGGGTACGCACTAGTTCATACGTACGGGTACGCACTAGTAGTACAGTGAGTTTGACACGTACGGGTACGCACTAGTTCACACGTACGGGTACGCACTAGTAGTACAGTGCGTTTGACACGTACAGGTACGCACTAGTTCCCACGTACGGGTACGTACTAGTAGTACAGTGCGTTTGACACGTACGGGTATGCACTAGTTCACACGTACGGGTATGCACTAGTAGTACAGTGCGTTTGACACATACGGGTACGCACTAGTTCACATGTATGGGTACACACTAGTAGTACAGTGCGTCTGACACGTACGGGTACGCACTAGTTCACACGTACGGGTACGCACTAGTAGTACAGTGCGTCTGACACGTACGGGTACGCACTAGTTCATGCGTACGGGTACGCACTAGTAGTACAGTGCGTTTGACACGTACGGGTACGCACTAGTTCACACGTACGGGTACGCACTAGTAGTACAGTGCGTCTGACACATACGGGTACGCAGTAGTTTACACGTGCGGGTACGCATTTCACACGCTTACAATGGTAATACAGGCACACACATGCTAGGAATGGAGGGCTACGAGTCGCACAAGGATGTCCATCAAGTACTTGTCATTGCATACTGTCATGTGCAGGCCCTAGGTGTGGCAGCCAGTGATATTGCACAGGTCATCTCATCTAGTTGCACAATTGATGTGTGATAACCTGTGGACACATGTCATGTGTGATGGGGCACTATGTGGCACACATCCCCTTGCCACTTGCCACATGTGTGTCTGTAGTCCAACTGTGTCATGCACAGCAGCAGTGGGATGGCACAGTCATCAACACCCGCACCTGTCTCCTGATGCCAGGGACAGGGACACTCTATCAACTGACCTGTCAGGATCAGCGTGCCCCTTTGGGACTATGTCAGATGTGTGTCATGTGTTCCCATGAGCTTGATGTCAGTGTCCCGTCAACTGCATCTGCTGTTGGTGCATCCAACAGGGGTCTGTGCGGAGATGGGCATGGAACACATCTACGCACACCATGCCACATGTGGATTCACATGGCTGTAGGGTCTGTGTGCATCGGATATCATATTTTCCCAGTCATGCATGTCTGCGTTGTCTCAATGGCTGTGTCTTTCTCTTGTCACGTGTACCCCTTCATCGCAATGTGTTTGATATGTACATTTGACATTCCATGTGACCTGTGCGTGTGCCTTGCAGTCAGCTGTGTGGATGAGATGACATCCTTCCAATGCAGCTATGTGGTTGTGTGTCACTCCGGTGATATCTGTGGCTCTTCACTCAGACTGGCCACCAACTCATTTCAGGGCATGTCATGTAGACTTGACAATCAACAGGTGTATCTGGCTTTTTGTAGTAGTGCCAGCAAGCTGGCATATGTGTCCTGTATGTATTGCACACACCCGACTCCATAGTTACCTGATGTGTATTAGCAGTGTAGCATGTGCTATGTTCATTGACATTGATATTGGCAGACTCTCAATCTTCATTCTTACAAACAATGTCTTGCAGGGCACAGCCTGTCCCAAGAAAAATGCCAGACTTGGGTGCCATGAGGGAACGTGCCTGCATCCGCCATTACAGATTCACACGCAAGTTGATTGAGGACTTGACAGACAAGCTGGCACAACACCTGCAACCGTGACACAGGTATCCTACTGCACTGACCCCCAAGATGAAGGTGATGGCAGCCCTCCATTTGTTTGCCACATGTACGTTTCAATTCACCATAGCTGATGTTGGTGGCATGTCACAGACAATGTTCAGCCGTGTCCTGCGTGATGTTTTAGCAGCCATGTTGGAGCACCTTGACGAATTCATCACATTTCCTACTCCTGAGGAGTTGACAGATGTCAAGGGTGATTTCTATGCCCTGGGAGGGATGCCCCATGTAATTGGGTCCATTGATGGTACACATGTGGCTTTGGTACCACCACAGGCACAGGAACAAGCCTATCGCAATAGAAAACATTACCACTCGATAAATGCCTTTGTGGTGTGTCTTGCTAACATGCTGATTTGCCATGTCTCTGCACGTTTTCCAGGATCAGCACACGATGCCGACATCATGAGGCGTAGCAGGGTGCCACAAATGATGCTGCGGCTGCACAACAAACGAGCATGTCTTGTTGGTGGGTATACTCTGTTTGTCCTGTGTGTTGTGGTATCTTTGCCTCTTAAGGCCTCTCCTGACCCACTTTTTTACATGATGTTTCCATGTAGGGGACTCTGGCTATCCCAACATGCCATGGCTGCTGACACCTCTCCGCAACCCAAGAACAGCTGCAGATCACCGGTACAACAATACACACGGGCAGACCAGGCGAGTGATTGAGAGGACGTTTGGACTCCTGAAGAGCCGATTCCGGTGCCTGGACAAGACAGGCGGGTCCCTCCCTTATGCCCCGGAGAAGGTCTGCCGAATCTTCCTCGTGTGCTGCATGCTGCACAACATGGCAGTTGAGAAGGCAGTGCCACTCATCCTGGATCCGGATGAGCAGGAACATCCACCCGTGGAGGATCAAGGGCTAGCTCACGAGGCTAGTGATGAGGAGGAGGAGGAGGATGATATCCAGAGTCAGCTCATATGCAACTTCTTCTCATAATGGTGAGTCACTGGGTATGAGTGTGCAAGCTTGTAGCATTGAGTGGCATGTGTTGCAATGTGTGTGTCCAGCTGACTGAATGCAAAATGACTTTGATGTGTGTTCTGATGTGTCACTCGAGTGATGATGTCATGCCACACAGTTTGGCGGAGAGACTTTCTTTGAAATTGACATGTGTCCAACATTGTTCATGTTTTGTAAATGTCCATGTGTGGCGAGAATTGTTTTGGGTGACTTCTTGTGTGTCTGTCATTCCCAGGTTTTTGCGCATGTTGTCAGCTCGTGTCATCGTTGTCCTCCTGCCATTCCTCATGAGGATTGCAACGTGTGCTGAATCAGCGTTACATGCATGGACATGTGGAAATGTCAGTTTGGGTGAGGATTGCAGCAAGGCTTTTTGGTGGTGGTACGGGTTGGGAATGTGTGGGCCTGCTTCTGTGCATCTTGTGGTATCATGCATACATGTCTTCTCACCATGGAGCATATAACATGTAGCATCACTCCCATGACATGATAGTCACCCTTCTTGACAGTCATCTGTAGTGGAGTGTGGCGTCTGATGAAGGCATCAATGTGTGTAAACCTTGCCTCTGAAACATTGCGGATGCTACGGGTGGACATAGTGTGGGACATCACAACAACAGGCTCTATGGGGAATTGCAGCCTCTCCGTGTGCAGCAGGATGTGTTTGGCTCATCCCCTTAACTTGTGTGCCAATTCATTGGGATTGACATCATCCGTGTCGTGAAGGGGTGGTCCAGCGTATGTTCCACATGTTCTGTCAACTGACCTGTGAGTCTGTTCACATGGATGCATTTCCCTTTGTGTGTGTATGTGGAATAAAGGTGTTCAGCACAATCCAAAGTGACTCATCTCTGTCACTGCAGCTCTCTTGCCAGTTTGCATGCGTCATCTATGAAATACTTGTCAAATATTGAGCATATGTGTATGTTTACTTCGGCAACATGCATGCAGTTCTTCATGGCTAATAATATCTATTGTGCATGAAGTCCCTGTTTGTGTATGTATTTGTACAGGTTGCTCCCCACAACGGGACGTGAACACATGCCGATGGTGTGTCTCCTGTGCACAGCTCCGCATTTTGTTGCCTGACCCTGTGACCGTCATTTTTGGTGATTGGTCATACATTTTATCGTAGTGACCCATGAGTTACCTGACACTCCTTCCTTTACATACACCTGTTGCGCTGTGCCTTTCTGACCTCCTTGTCTTTGTGTGCTACTTTTTGCCTAATTTCTCACCCCTTCCCCCTGCTGCTGCCTCACCTGCGGCACAGCCCCGCCGAGTGCCTTGATTCTGCAACCCACACGCCTCCAAAATGCTCCTCCCTTCCCCCTCCACCCATTCCTAATGCAGCCAGCAGCTTGTCTGTGCCACTGTTGCGCCAACGCCACGCCAAAGGCAGGACCGTCTGCGCCTGCAACGTGCACAGTGCACAAGCCTCTGGTCTTTGCATGACCCACGTCACACAACAGGCTCATGCTGCAGCCAACCTCTAAGCAATGTCCTCCAGAGAATCATCCGCCTGCTATCAGGCAACCCCTAAGCGCACACACTACACCTTTGCATGCTGAGTGTGCAACTCCAACTGCCTACACAGCGCTGCCCAGCCTACCAGACCCTGTCAGAACAACCAGGTCATGTGCCTCCTACTCCACACCCGCTCCGTCCACCAGCACGCCATTGGACTCTGTTACATCCTCAACACAACAGCCCTACACATCACCTTCATGACAGTAACCTGGACATAAGCATCCTCAGCACAGGACTTCTTCATTGCCATCTCAGACAGATATAAGATCACCCGCAGGGACGGCACTAACAATCCCAGAGGATGAATTGAAATGTATTCACAAGTACACCCTCAGAGTCACAAATCCGGGTTTGCAGTAACTCCCTGGCAACCCTCAGAGTAACACTCATCTACAGATCTCCAGGCCTACATCCACAATTGCGCTAAGCCACCAACACATACATCTGCACGCACGCCCTCACCTCCTCAGGCTACATGTGGCTGGGGGCCAGTAACTTCTGGCTGGAGGAGAACCACACCACCATCCATCATTGGTCCATCAACATTTCAATCGACGTCTCCGACAAGCCACACACCGCCCCACACCCTGCTAACGATCCCCCAAAGATGCTTGATGTAAGTCACCACAGACAAGCTGTGTGGGACACTCAAAACAACACCAACGCAACACCCTGAAACCTCACGCACTGGATCAGCAACTGATCCAACAATCTTGCCACATTGATGGACTTTCCTGTGAAGCACAACAACAGTTAAGGCACCTGGGACAAGGCAGACCTACTGGACTCCTACAGACCTAGCCGGACTCTTGTGCAAACCTTGCAACACAAAGAGCCATCATTTACCTTACAGGCCTGGAAAAGACCACACACAGACATCACCATATCATCAGCAAGGACAAGTGGATATCCTTCAGACAGTGCTGAGACACCAAAACACACGACATCAAGGAGCTCATCAGCATTGTGAGTGAACTGACAGCAGATCTCCATCCAAGACACCCCACCCTTGCAAGGCAGATCACATCCCTTGCAACTTTGTACCACTGCTAGCTCATGGCCATACACAACAGCCTTGGCACACAGAGGCAGATAGCACTATTATCCGCAGGACAAACCCCCCTCAGGTTCTGGACCCCCGTCAGCAGCAAGTACACCACCTGGCTCATGTGCACCATCCACTCTGGCTCTCCATCAGGTCCCTTCCCACACAACATCTCAACCACATCATTCCTCCTCCTTGAAGCCCACGTCCAGTGCGTCATGAATGTCTCCTTTGAGTTAGCCACATTCCATGGGTGCTGGAGGCATGCAGAGACCCAGGCCCTTCTTAAACAACAGACGGCAGTACCGTAGTATCTCCTGGTACATCACCTTGCTTCCCTACCCAGCAAATGTCATCCGGAAGACACTCAACAAGCAACTGACAAATTTCCTCCACGCAACCAGCTCCAGGCAACCAGCACCAGACCATATTCCACAGTAATCACACCACTGCAACCGTCATCATTGCCACCACCAACGACAACTTTGCCCTGCTCAACATGGTGAGCCCACCCCCCTTGACCTCTCAACGGTATTGTACACCATGTGCTACCACACTGTCAGCTCACACATCTCCAACACTGGTATCCAGAGGAGGGCCCAGGATTAAATCAGAAAGTAGCTCACCAGCAAGGCCCAGGGAGTCGGCCTCCACCCTGCAGCATGTAGTACACTGGGGTCATTGGAATTGGAAGTGCATTTGTAGAGCGCGAATTTGCTGCCCGAAGGCGTCCAAGCGCTAAGAGTACCAATAGTCCGACCAGTGGACTCAGGAGAGGGGAAGGGAGAGAAGGTTAGACTGAGTGAAATAACCAGGTTTTCAGTTGTTTGCGGAAGACCGTTAGCTTGGGGTTGGCTCTAATAGACAGCGGCAAGGCGTTCCAAACCCTTGCGGCGTTGTAGGAGAATGTCCTGCCTCCGGATCTGGTTCGTTTAATTCTGGGGGTCAATGCGAGGAAGGTCTGAGTAGAACGTAGACTTCTTCTGGGAATGTAGTGGGTAATTAGATCCCGAGTGATCCTGGGGCCGGCGTTCCAGAAGGCCTGATGAGCTATACACATAGCTTTAAACATTACTCTCTGGCGCACCGGTAACCAATGGAGAGATACCAGTCCTGACCTTGCTGACTGTCTGCGGGGGAGGTCTAGTAGAATGCGTGCTGCGCAATTCTGGACTGTCTGCAGTCTTCTCAGAGTGGATTCTGGGGCGCCAAGATATAATACGTTATTGAAATCCAGGCGTGACTGGATAAGACCTTGTACGGCCACCTGTTTGGCATCCAGAGGGAGGAGAGGGAGGATTTTCTTTAACATCCTCATGATGCCAAAACAGGTGGCTGAGAGTTTAGAAGATTGTATATTAAAAGACAACGATCTATCCAGCCAAACTCCCAGACTCTTGATGCTATTTTTAGGGATTGGGGGGAGCCCAGACTAGGCGGCCACAGGGAGGTGGGGAGGCTGAGATCAGAGGGACCTAGGAGCAAGAGCTCGGTTTTGTCCCCATTCAGTTTTAAGCAAGACAGGGACATCCAGGTCTTTACTGCCTCCAAACACTCTCTGAGCCCGCCACAGACAGGTGGATTAGTAGCCTGCGACATGGAGACCACCAGCTGCGTATCGTCCGCATAGGAAATGATCTTTATTCCAAATGGGCGGACGACATCAGCCAGTGGCCTCATGTACAGATTAAAGAGGGCAGGACTCAGAGAGGATCCCTGAGGGACTCCACAGTTCAGAGGTCTCCTGGTGGACAACGAATCGCCTTCAAACACGCGAAAGGACCTGTTCTCTAGGAAGAATTGGAACCAGGCCCAGGCTTTATCCTTAATCCCGGCTTGGCATAAGCGTTCCAGCAAGGTGACATGGCTGACCGTATCAAAGGCCGCACTGAGATCAAGGAGGATCACTGCCACTGATCCTCCCTGATCGAGGATTTTTCTGGCTTCCTCTGTAACCATGAGAAGGGCGGTCTTGGTGCCATGTTTTGGTCTGAAGCCCGTCTGGGTTGGATCCAGTAGGTGGTTATCTTCCAGGAAGTGTATTAATTGCGAATTAATATATTTCTCCAGGATCTTACCTGCCCATGGGAGCAGGGAGATGGGACGATAGTTCAGATTAGTGGGGTCCAAGGTAGGCTTTTTCAATAAGGCTCTGACCATCGCTTGTTTCCAAACAGTCGGAACCATACCGGAAGAAATGGAGGCATTTAAGACCTCCTTAATAATAGGTAGGGTGACCTGCGAGGCTGCCATTATTATGTCTGGTGGAGCTGGGTCTTCTGGGGATCCAGATTGTACTTTCCGAGCCAGAGAGTCAAGAGTGGCTAGATCCAGAGGGGGTAAGTGAGTGAGCGAAAGTGACTGATGAGTTGGTGGTGAGGTGGCGGGATCAGGAAAGGGGGTGGATTGGTTAGGATTTCTCGGGGGAAAGGAGGAGTAGATAGAGCTAATTTTCTGGTGGAAGAACTCTGCAATATCGTCACAGTGGGTATTAGACACATCCGCCTGCGTGCAAGGGGACTGTTTAGTGAGGGTATTGATGATCTGGAAAATTTCCTTGGGCTTGGATTTGGCAAGTAAAATTTTCGCGGAGAAGTATGAGGCTTGTGCTGCTTTTATCATCATTTTATATTCGCTGATGGTTTCTCGATAGCGAGTTTTATTGTCTGTGGAGTAATCAGAGCGCCAGCGTCTCTCCGATTGCCTACATAGTCGTTTCTTGTCTCTGAGGGTCTCTCAGCCCCAGGGCTCTTCTCTCAGCGTGACAATCTTCAATGTCTCCATGACCCCCCTCTCCACCATCACATGCGCATACGACCTCATCATCATCTCGTATGCCATTGACACCCAGCTGCTCCTCAAACTCACCAAAGAGCCAGCCATTGCCAGATCCAAATTTCAAGAAGGCATGAGATACGTTGACGAATGGCTGAACATCAGCCACCTGAGGCTGGACTTGGACAGGACTGAGGTTATCATCTGAGGATTGTCCCCTTACGGCTGGGTCAACTCCTTGTGCCCCACTGGTCTGGACACCGCACCAGCACCCAGTGGCCACGCACGCAAGCTGGTGTTCATCATGGACCCATCGCTCACAATTACCATGCAATTCACCACCATCTGTACCTCATGCTGCAACACCCTCCGCATGTTGAAATGATCCACAGATAGATCCACTACAAGGCACGACAGACCGTCCCCCAGGTCCACGACACCAGCCGGCTCAACTACAGCACCGGGCTCTACGTAGAACAACAGCAAAACTGCAGGAGAACTTGTCCACATCCAGGGTGCATCCGCACACCTCATCTTCAACATCCCCAGACCCAGCCACATCACCGTCCACCTGAGATAGCTAGAATGGCTCACTGTCTGCTGCAGGATCACCTTCAGACTTCTCAACCACACTCAGGAGGCAGTCCACAACCCCAGACCCAAAACAAACCTTGGACATCTGTCATCCAACACCCCGTTGGCCCAACTCCATGCATCCCACCTTGCCCTGGCCACCATTCATCACATCCACATAAAAACTGCATGCAGGAGATAGTTCTCCCACCTCGCCAAACAGACCTGGGACTCCCTCCCCGGGCACATCAACATGACCCATGACCTCTACACCTTCATGATACTCTTCCAAATTGGTCTGTCTGAGCAGCGTTGCAAGCCCCCCCTCAGCAGTTTGAGGCCATCACGGGTGAGTATTGGGCTCCATGTCTGTATTTGGTGATACATTGAGACACATGTGTGTCCTCGACCGGACTCAGATCCAAGTTTATGGATGGCTTGAGTTAGTTCCACACTCAGGCATACTTTGACATATCCCCACAAGTATGTTGTGGACTCATGCTAAATGACTGCAACATAAAATTTCACGTATTAATTATTTAATTATAGCTCTGTGGCGTGATTTGTGCACTGAAAAAGGTGCAATGCAGGGACCATAGAATCGAAAGTTCACAGGGGGAGATGGGATCCTTGCCATTTGAAGGCATCAGAGTCCAGACCACAGTGTTTGGCATCATAAGTCAGACTGTGACCAGCCGGTCCATGTGGCAGATGATGTCAGTCAATGAGGTGATGCTGTGGCACATGAAGGCCAGGTGCCAGGCCAGGTGACCTGGGAGATGTGGATGTGCCGCTGCCTCTCACGGTCTTTTCCGTGGACGACCCACCTTCCTCGGGGGACCCTCAGATGCAGACCATGACGATGCTTGGGACGCTCCGTCTGACGAATCCTCCTCCTCCTCCCTCCCTGTGGCTGGTGGTGGTCTTCGCCTGGTGGCACAGGGAGGGTTGCCCATGTTGTTGGCGATCACACGGAGTGAATGGCTTATGTCCCTTTGCACCGCCAGCAGCTCAGCCAGTCTTGCGTCCATCCGTCCTTGGTGTTCTTGTTGACTGGCGTGTTGCTCGGCCTGCTGGTTCTTGATCTCTGTGAGGGTCACCACTACCTGGCTGAACTCCCTGGTGTCACGCCGGTATGCCTCCATGATGTTGTGTATGTGTGACATACCGCTCCCTTCAGCTGGCTGGTCAGGTTCTCGCCTCCGCCTGCCTCCACTCCCACCACCCCTGCCCACACGAGGTTGGCCTGCCGTTGTGGGCACATCGGGTCTACGGGACCCCTGAGGGATGGCAGTGGCGGTGTTGTCTGCCTCCTCCTGGGTGCCCGGCGCTCCTTGTCCCTCCTGGTCAGACTGGCTCAGTTGTTCACTGCGGGCAGGGCTCCTCGGTGTCTCCTGGGAAGTGGCAGGAATGGGGGTGGTGGTTGGCACAGATGGTCCTGAACCAGGTTCTGCAGGGGCTTGGACACCAGAGGGTCCAGGTAGGTCGGGGTCATCCGCAGAGTGTTGAGAGGCGTCGCTGCCGGTGGGATCAGGTTGCTCCCGGGCCAGGGACTGTGAATCTTCACCCCCATTGTTGGGGGTAGATTCATCACGTTGCCCTGTGTGTGAGAGACAGACAATGTTAATGCTGTTTCATGCAACATGCATGTATCATACACATTCAAGTTGGCACTGTTTCTCCAGGTAGTTGTATGTGCCTAGCATTCTCCTCAATGTTCACTTGTGGATGGGTATGTTGCGGGGGATAGATTGATATGTTCTCCTGAGTCTTTGACATGTAGATTTTTGGCTTGGATGCTTCTTCGGCTATGTATTAAGGTTGTTGTTTTACATGTCCATTGTGACAGTGGGTAAATCTATTGCCTGTCCCGGGGGTGTCTGCTTGTGTAAGGGGTGTGTGTGACAGGGCCTGCTGGTTGGTGTAGTGTGATTTGGCAGTGGGGCTCCCAGGTGATGTAGCTGTCCCCCCATGGAGCATGCTGCCATGACAGTGAGTGTGAGTTCCTGTCCTAGATATCTGACTTTGTTGCCTTGGTGTTTTGTGTTTGCACTGGTCACAGGAGGGCCTAGTGCTGCCTACACCCGGGCCGAGTGTGAGCTATCTTGTCAGTACTTTCCCAATCCCTGTACATTGCGCATGGTGCATGGGTATCTACCTGAGCCATATGGGATGAGGGCAATTGTGTCTGATTTGGAGTTCAACAATGTGTTTTGTGCCACCCACCCACCCACCCAGCATACCGGACATCCATTCTTGGGTTGCTGCTTCGTGTAGCATGGGACATAGCATGGCCTTGCTTTCTCAATGGAGCATACACATGTTAGTGGCATTAGCGTTATTTTTTACTGTGGTTCTGGCCGGTGAGGGCTTGGGGGTAGTTGCGTGCATTTGGTGTAGTTGGGGTGTGGATGCCATTACCCCCATGTTACCTAAGTTGTTTGTGTACTCACCAGGCTCTGGAACTCCTTCCAGTCCATGTACTCCCACCGGCGGAAGCAGGGCCATCACCTTCTCCTCCCAGGCATGGAAATGTACTGGTCTGCGGGGCGCACCACCTCCAGTGATGTTGCTCTGGGCGTAGTCATCATTCATTTTGCGCTTGACCGGCCTCCGCAGATCGTACCACCTGCCTTGGCATTCATTCCTGGTCCTCTGATGGGTGCAACAGCATTCACCCTATCGACGATCCTCTGCCACAGGCGTGATTTTTCAGCTATGCTGGTCTGTCTGAACAATGTTCCAAACAGCTGTGGCTCGACTCTGATGACTTCATTGACAAGGATCTCCAGCTCCTCCCTTGTGAACTTTGGATTCTTGTCTGTGGGCATGGTGTGGGGTGAGGGTGTGGATGGTTGTGGGTGTGTGGGTCTGAATGTGACGGTGTGGGTCTGAATGTGAAGAGGGGGTATGTGTGAAGGGGGTTTGTGAAGGTGTATATGTTAAGGTGGATGGGTGCAGTTGTTGGTGTGTGCTCTCTAGCTGCAGTGAGTCTGTTGCAAAGGCTCATGGTTTGTGTGTGTGGGCCCTTTTTATTGGTCCATTTGTGGGTGGGTCTCAGTTCGAATTTTTGGTGGGTGTGTTATAAGGGGTGGTGGTGAGTTTGCCCCTCTGTTTGCCTGTTTGGATGTGTCCAGGTCAGTCATTTCCATGTTTTGTGCACTGTAGACGTGTTTTGTGGTGTTGTGCGAGTCAAATAGACCCTCCTTGTGCTGTTTTACAGTGTCCGTGGTTCAGTACGGTACAGGGGTACGAGTCGTACAGGCACACACCCCCATGCGTTGTGTATGTACGGTGCGTACACGGACATTGCTATGTACGGTGCGTACACCGCATTGCATATGTACGGTGCGTACACCGCCATTGCTATGTTCGGTGCGTACACCGCCATTGTGTATGTATGGTGCGTACACCGCCATTGCATATGTACGGTGCGTACACCGCCATTGCTATGTTCGGTGCGTACACCGCCATTGCTATGTACGGTGCGTACACCGCCATTGCGTATGTACGGTGCGTACACCGCCATTGCATATGTACGGTGCGTACACCGCCATTGCTATGTACGGTGAGTACACCCCCATTCCTATGTACCGTGCGTACACCGCCATTGCGTATGTACTGTGCGTACACCGACATTGCTATGTACGGTGCGTACTACAACATTGGTGCATACAACAACATTGTGTATGTACAGTGCATACACCGCCATTGTGTATGTACGGTGCGTAATACAACATTGGTGCGTACAACAACATTGCGTATGTACGGTGCGTACACCGACATTGCATATGTACAAGTCATTCCCCGTGTACGGGACGTTTTCTGTACAACTTTTCCCGCTACGATTCGTACGGATCGGGCCGATCCGTATGTACTTTTTCCCGTACGAATCGTACTTCACGGGTCGGACGTGACTTGTACGATTCGTACGGAAAAAAAATACGGATACGAGTCGTAAGGGAAAAAAAAATACAGGATCGGAATCGACCCCTATATGTCCATTCTCACCTAAATGGTTCAGTAAGGCAATGGTATCACGTGTGCTAGCCTCCTGTGTACTTGATGCTTTCAACAGTTTGTCAATCTACTGGACAAGAGCAGAATGATTTGGCATCACTAAAGACTCTTCGTTTTTCTTCAATTTCTGATTAAATATTGAAGGGCTATACGTATACCCTTGTGTGACACCATGCCAAGTCACAACTGACAAACCAGAAACCAAAAAGGACTTGGCTATCATCATGCAAAGGAATAGAAAAGAAGGCTTGGCACAAATCAATGACAAAGAACAACTCAGCCTCAAATGTAATTAGAAAAAATATCACAGCTGGATTCGGTACCACAGGACAACATGAAGCCACAATCTGATTAATCCAGTGCAAATCCTGAACAATATGGTCCTTACCATTAGCGTTCTGCAAACCCATAATAGGAGATTTACATGGGCTTCCCATTATTTCTATCAGGATTCCTTGCTCAATCATTGAATTATTCAAGGTAGTGATCCCTGCAAAGGTTTTGGGACTCAAATTATATTGTAAAATTCACAAACATTCTGCATTAGGCTTCACAGTGATTTTTACTGGAGCAACACCTCTAATCAGAACAGTATTTTTTCCTGTAAAGTCGCAGACTTCTGACGACACAGTGTCTCTAACAATCAAGAGACCGGTCATTTTGGATCAGCAAGGTAAATAGTCTTAGTTTCTGACTTTTGTTTAGCCAATTTGAAAATGACATCTTTATCATTTGTATGAAATTCAATTTATTTGGAGTACAGTAAATTGAACAATTAAGCTTGCATAGCAAATCTCGTCCCAGTAAATTAACTGGACTTGAATTGAACACAACAAATTTGTGTAAATCCTCTAAGGAACCTATTTTCACAGGCACAGTTTTCGTTATCGGGTTTGACATCTGGTTGTTTGCGGCTCCGATGGCTTGGATTCTTTCTCCCAAGAGGGGCAGTTTTGGAACTTCTACTGTTCTCACAGTAGAACGGGTAGCACAAGTGTCAACAAGAAATTAGATCGGTACTTTACCTTCCACATAGGGACCACTTTGGTCTATCACTAAGGATGCGCCAAGCATGCATTCCTCCTCCCTCTCCAGGCACCATCATTGGGACAGATCTGAGTCGGCATCATCTATCTGAATCAGAGAAAATTGTTGAGACAAATTCTGGTTCACAAGGTTCTCTGTATTGCATTGAACCATTGATTTGAATTATATCTCTGAACCTGGCCATTCGTTTGAGGCATCAGGGCTTGGGGCACATTCGAAGCTTGATTTCTTTGTCTGTGACCCTTTTGAGTTTGAGTCATGCCATTTCCCTGTGATTGTGCATGGCCAACATTCTGAATCTGTCCTCCATATCCCTGATTAACTGGATTAAATCAGCATTCATGCATCCAATGCGCTAACTTGCTGCAAATGTGACACAGATTTGTCTTTGTCAATGCATTAATTGGAACACCCTGACCTCTACCTTGTGACGGCATACCCTGTTGTTGTACTCCAACTACCCCTCACATTCTAGGGTTTTGCTGATAATCTCCATGCACGGCAGACTTGTAGTCAACATCTGATACATTATGATTTTTCTCAACAGCTTTCATTTGTGCAACCATCAATTTATCCTTAAGCCTTTTATGCTTCATTGCAATCTTATCCCCACAATATTTTGCATATCGGAGGATTTTATCTACAGGCTTTCTTTGCCAACAAATCAAATGCTGCTGAATCCTATTGCCAATCTCAGGTCTCAATCTATATACAAATCAATAAATGAAATTTCCCATATCCTTTTCAGGCACACTTTCTATTCAACTGTACTGCTTAAATGCCTGCAACCCTCTCTCACAAAAGGCATGGACTGTTTCTTTCAAATCTTGGCTTATCCAATCTATTTTCACCCAATCAATTTCATTAGGGGAAGTTTTCCTAGTAAATAGGTGATGGCTTGATTATATTTCTTCATCACCTCAGCAGATAGTGCACCTGTACAAGCATGCATTTCTAGCTGGCTCTGTGTCAGGCCAATCAACAGCAATTTTGCATTCTGCTCACAAATTACTTGGGACTACAATGTCAAATAAGGTATCCAATTCCTACAGCAGAATCTTTGTAACCTTTACTAACCGTTTGACCTGTCTGTACCATACAACAGGATTTTCTCTCAATTTTGGAAAATCATTTGTAAAGGACAATATGTCTAACCTAGTCCAAGGAACATGTAAATATTCTACCCCAGGCACTTCTCTCATAGGAAGCATCATTATGTCTTCACCCCCATCATCTTCAATAGCTGGGAGCATATCCATTGTAACCTTCTTTGCATCCTTCCCATTTTTATAGTTCTCCCCATTTCCTAAGGATAGCTAGTAATTCCTTAACTTGCAATCTCATTCCAGAAAGTCTCATGTTTTTACTACCTCTGTCACTGAAATTTACTCTGCAGGGTTTCTGCAACAACTTGGATTTCTGTACATCCACCTTGCATTTCTGAGCCAATTCAGACAACTTCTGATGAGTGCTTCGAGCACATCTAGTAAGGTCGTAACAAATGAACAGTAGTTCATCGTCCTGATAAGCACTTATCCTGGCCGGGCTTATTGTCCCTACAATCATCTCTTCCAGTTCTACTTTAAGTTCTGTGACATCAAGGAACCTATTTTTATTCATTCCCAGGACATTTGCTCTATTTTTTCCAGCACCTTTTCATTTGTAGAAGTGTCAATAACTCTAAGCCAGTCATCAATTTCTTGAGAAGTGGGACCTGTTTGTTCTTTTGACATATTCAGAAATAAATCCTCATGACAATCTTGCTTTCCTGCAATAGGAGTTGAATGTAAAAGGGAATCAGGCATTCCCAATGTAAGAGTGTTTCCCGTGGCACTCTAAGTTACTTGTGGAGTTACCACATCATTCTCGAGTATGTAGAAAGGTTGAGTTTGCCTAAGCCTCCCTGTTGAGGAATTAAGTCATGCTGAATGTACAGCTGAACCAATGTTCGTTCTATTTGACAAGTCAGCTGGAGTCAAAACCAGTGGTGTCTGTGTAGGCTGTTTTAGT
This sequence comes from Triturus cristatus, assembly GCF_964204655.1. Lineage (NCBI taxonomy): Eukaryota > Metazoa > Chordata > Amphibia > Caudata > Salamandridae > Triturus > Triturus cristatus. Next base: position 212,070,189 of record NC_140592.1, read on the forward strand.
TTCAAGTCACCAGGAGTAGAGGTTGGACCATTTTCCCCAGTAGAGACTGCCAAAGTGTGTACTGACTTCTCCTTTTTCCAAAACTGATGTAAAGGGTCTACAGGACCTGTAGTTACAGGAGCTGTTATTGTGTCTGGCACATTGTGAACTGTCTGATTAGTAGTGTTTGGAAATTCAGCATTACTTCCCATTGGCGTGAAAGGTGTGTGTGGAACTGGAATAGGTACAGCAGGTGCATCAGGAAATTTGCCAAGATATGAGTTTGTTAGATTTGGGGCTGATTCTCATTATCAGGTGGTGGATGATTCAGCAATAGTTCATTTAAAAAGTCATCATCAAATTCACTATCACTACCTCCAGCAGGAGCTTGGGTTTTCGTCTCTTCAAGGTGTTTTTTCTTTTCCTTTTGCTTCCCCCACCCTCTACAACTAGTACATGATACATTCTAGTTCCTTCTGCTATGTCAGTTCTCCAAGCCTTTTGTTGTGCATCCCACCTGGCCTCAATGTATCTATTCAGGGTATGCTTGTACCTTCCCCTATATTTCTGTTTTTCTTTTTAGTGAGCTACATGCTCCCATTCACTGGGTGCTTCAAATTGCATCGGTCGAGGAGGTGGTTTGATCTCATACAATTGTCTTCTCAAACTTTCAAGAATTCTAACGTTAAATGTTCCATATTGTGAAAAGCCAAGGGACCATTGTTCTCAGTGTAATTCATTTGATTTTCAAGCCACATGTATGTATGATATCCTCTCTCTTGTGAAATATACAGTGCCGGTGTACTGTGAGGTGGTATCGGTTGTCCTCCTCTTATGGGTACAGGCACCTTTTCCATCATCAAGCTTTTCATATTCTTCAGTATTTCAAGTTTTTTCTCACTAACTAAATTTCTTTGTCCTTCACAAATGACTGTCCACAATCAATTCCTCTTCCACTTCCTTGTTTAGCTTTTACAACCAATACCAGTGTGGCACACAGTGATGTAGCCAATCTGTAACAGAGCGGCGTTACATCAACTGACCAATACAGTGCGCAACACACTATGATGTCATACTCCTCTCAGTGTCTACCCCTCCTTTACAATCCTTTGTGCCCCTTTTCTTTTCATCTAAAATCAGGCCACAACACATCACTTCTCCTGCGTCCCCATGGTCTCAGGAACTGGCGCCTCTCTTTGTGTTCTCGACGCTTCCCATATCTGCGCTTGTTTGGCCTTGTGAATTTTGACGCAAATACAGGTACTTTGAGAGAAATAACGCATCCATGACCCTGATTAGGAAGAAGGGTCCCTACTTGGACAAAGGTGCCAAATAGAGACCCCCATTTCTAACATGGGCCCTGAACTATAAATAGTTCCTGTGATGAGCATCCTTGTTCCCAGTCTTGTTCCCAGTCTATTGTGCCCAGAGCGTGATTTTAAAAAGGGAAACGGTTGGAGCAGGACAATTATCAGCTGTTCAAAGCGATATATGGTCTGGCAGCGCACCAGGCGCTTTTCTGACACCTGGGCCCCTGTCCATGTTTTTGGTGAAAGTGCAAAAGATGGCACTAGGATACATTTTATTTGTTTGAGGGGTGTTGGAATGTGTTCTTCACCAGCTACTTTGTGCTGTAGGCCAAGTGTAATTAACACATCTAGTGACTGATTTGGAGCGCGTCGTTTGCTAGGGACAGAGTTTTGAATGCATAGCATACACAGGGCACTTACTGCCTTTTGCGGGTTGATAACAACCAGCGTTCTTACAGTTAAGAGCAGATCCACAGCGTAGGATTTGTACATCCTGCTCCAGCCAGCAAATGTTGCAAATGCAAACAACGAGTATACATATTACATACTTTGTTTTGTTGTTCGAATTAAAGTTTTGCCAGAATTAGCAGAGCGGCACTTGTAATCTTGAAGATCTGCTTAAAAGGTGCTCGTTGAGTAGCCGAGATGAAAGACAATGCTATATTTACTTTTTAATTAAAATTGTCATGGAGTACGGTTGTGATGCAAAATACAGTTTCTGCATATTTCATGGTATTGAAAAAAAACATATGCAAACTGCTCGCATAAGCGCTATAACGTAAAAAAAAATCAAAACCCATCAGCAGAACGCTCGCAATGGTGTTGATCAGAGGTACCAGGATGTACTAATGCGGTGAATAGAGTCCCCAACGTAAGTGCAGCCACTACTAGTGACATCAGCTTATTTTCTGTTCGATGGAGAAAAGAAAGCCGCCTCTTGCAATTCAAAACACTCTGAAACACACACACAGAGTTTTGTTTCCATGGGAAGTGCTAAGGAGCTCCACGTTTCAAGATGTCTGGTGTGCAGTGAGGTGCCAGGCGCTTGGGGTTGGCATCTGCAGTGCAATGAGCTGTGATGCGTTCACCCCTCCTCCAAGTAACACAGGGAATTCCCAGGAGCAAAACGCTACCTGAGAAAGGGGTGCCACTGACAGCTGCCTGTGTGGTACAGCCAAAATCTGACCTTTGAAGTACTTACATCGGCTGGGATGATTTCCAATTTTTGACCCACAATATGACCCCGAGGACTTGATCCCCCCATCTTGTTATTCATATAGTTCTCACTTACCATAAACGAGAGTAGGCTCAGACACAGCCCCACCTGCTGGAATTTTCAAAACGGATCGTCCCAATACTCCATTTTACTGGTATATAAAATAACACAGCACGTTTCTTGCGCACCATTTACAAAAATGTTGTTCTGTTTTTCTTTGGAAATTCCCCAAATTTTGTCATGCATTCTCAATTGTCCTGTGTGTGTGATGTGTCATAATCAAAGGTTCTACTTGGATCTTAAAATGTAGTGGAGTTCTTGTGTGGGCAGTTGCTGTGGGCGGTTGATGGATGAGGTGAATAAACTTGGAGCGTAACTTACACAAGGTGTGGAGCCTCTCTTATTCATGTGTGGAGAACACCACATAATTTGACGACAAGTACGGGATCCCTCCCACAGTCACCTCATCATCAAGCCCAAAAGGAGTCAAATGCAGTTTTGTTTTCAGCAGCTGGCGTACGTGCCTGCAACTAAATACCAATTCAACAAAATTGGGTTTAGGCATACATCAGTAAGGACTAGCCTGTAAACGTAAGTAACACCACAATTACCAATACTGAGTCTCAATTTAATGTCCGCATTTCTTTAGCGGAGGACTATATTGAATGAAAAAAACATAAGTCTCAAGACCACTTTTTCCGTCTGTTTAATAAATTTGTTTTCTATTATTTAGTAGGCACTTTAATTTTTAGTGACTTCAAAATATGAATTTCAAGCACATATCTTAAGAAAAATCACAAGAAATAGCTGTGAACATAAAAAGTTTTTCACTCCAGACACACTCGATTTTTCACCAATCTGTCATATCATACATTCATTCGCATACCATACTGCGCAGTTCCAAACATACATATTTCAACATACCAATCACAAATTATTTTTCAGTTCAATCAAGAAATATTTTCACAAAGGCCATAGAAACATTTTTTGCCAGAATGATACACAAATGCAAGTTTTTAGGAATTATTTTAAACTCTTATGGCCAATAAGCTATGGTCGACGCGTTTCAAGCCCCGTCTATTCTTGGGACTCTCATGAGGACCTAAAAGCTAAGAAAACAAGAAAAGACTTAGTACTACTAGAAACCTCTGCACTAGCCATTCAACTGCACAACTTTCCAATATTTGTACCTTTATTCAAAAGGGAGCATAACGTCCAGGGAAGTCTTTTTAGACCTGGAAGAAAACGACCAATTAGATCAGCACGACTTGATAACCATTCATAAGGTCATACATTCAGTTGTTTTTAAACAAGTGTGCTTACTTTATATGCGTCTCATCTCGTGATGGGATTGTAGTTATTTCTGTAAAGAACGGGAATAAGGGGATTAGTTTCTTGGTGGATCAATTCACTAATTAGAGGTGAGTTAGGATGCTGAACTGTATAACTTACTTTTTACTACTCAAACCCTCCTCACTAAGAGTGTCGTGTCGTCAGAAAACCTTTGGAAGGCTGTATGTCCACCGGTGCTAGAATAGTAAAATTACGGAGTACCAATAAACAGAAGTACTCATCATGGGCCCAAACCCCAACGCATGGAACGATACCTGGTGGCCCCCCGCCCTCAGAAGCCCGTCCACCCCCACGGACCACGGACTCAACCTGGAAATCATACTGGACTCCGAGCTCAATATGGACTGCCAGATCAACTCCGTCTTGTCCTCCTGCTTCCACACCCTCCGCCTCCTACGTAAGTCCTTCAAATGGATCCCCCTCGAACACAGAAAGACCGTCACTCACGTCCTGGTCCCCAGCAGACTCGACTACGGCAATGTACTCTATGCCAGAATAAACAAAAACCTCACCCGCAAGCTACAGAACATCCAGAACGCCACTGCAAGACTGGTCCTCGACCAGCCAAGACACTGCCACATCTCCCAACACCTGCGCACACTCCACTGGATCCCCATTGAAGCTAGAGTCACCTTCAAGATGCTCACCCATGCCCACAAGGCCTTCCACGACACCGGACCAGCATACCTGAACAGCCGACTCAAATTCCACGCACCCCAGAGGACCCGACGATCTGCCCAGCTCTCCTATGCTGTGGTCCCCTGCACCAGAAGGACTGGATCGGGAGGCCGCTCCTTCTCCTTCTTCGCAGCCCGAGCCTTGAACGCCCTGCCGCTCCAACTCAGACAGACAACATCGCTCCCAATCTTCGCAAGAAACCTCAAAACCTGGCTCTTCGACAGACCCCCCCTTGATGGACTGGAGCCTGCTAACCGCCCCCCCCCCAGGACCTTGAGACCCTTACGGGTGAGTAGTCGCACTTAACGAATGCCTGATTGATTGATTGATTGATTGACATGGTTCACTGATAGAATATCGACGGTAAAAACATCAATGGTAAAAATATCGGAAAAAAGATATAGATAGTAAAAATTTCGACTCCCTGTACTTAAACAGGTAAGTACAAAAATATTGAATCAAAAATATTGAAATGAAAAATATAGATGAAAAAAATATTGATTAAATAATATCAATAAAATAATATATATTAAAAATATAAAATATTAATATCTTTAACAAAATTAATTACATTTAACACACATTTTAAATAAATATAAAAATTCAACTTAATAAAAAAATAATATACACACAAACATGATTATTTATACATATACATATATTTACTTTAAAATAATTTATTAACTATTATATTTATTACATTTTTAAACTTTTAAATTATATAAAAATAAAATGTATACATATCTCAATAATTTCTAATTAAAAAAACATTCTATAATTAATTAAATCATTAAACTATTAAAACAAAATTAAAAAGTACATTTCGCAACACAATAAATACAAAAGTAGGGAAAATGTTGGATAGCGAAACAATTAAATTTAATATTCCAACTGCAATAATGGAAAGTGTTGAATAGCGGAGGGTTAAAAATTACTATTCCCACTCCAAAGAGTGAAACAGTAGGGAAAGTGTTGGATAGCGGAGGGGTAAAATTTACGATTCCCACTCCATTGACTGCAAAAGTAGGGTAAATGTTGGATAGTAGGAGAATTAAATTTACTATTCCAACTCCAGTGATTGCAACGGTAGGGAAAATGTTGTATAACGGAGGGGTAAAAATTACTATTCCCACTCGAGTGAGTGCAACAGTAGGGAAAGTATTGGTTAGTGGAGTGGTAAAAATTATTATTCCCACTCCAGTAGGTGCAACAGTTGGGAAAGTGCTGGATAGCGAAGGGGTTAACATGACTATTCCCACTCCAGTGAGTGCAACAGTAGGGAAAGTATTGGATAGCGGAGGGGTAAAAATTACTATTCCCACTCCAGTGAGTGCGACAGTAGTGAAAGTATTGGACAGCAAAGGGGTAAAAATTACTAAACCCACTCCAGTTAGTGCAACAGTAGGGAAAGTGCTGGAAAGTGGAGGGGTCAAAATTACTATTCCCACTCCAGTGGGTGCAACAGTTGGGAAAGTGCTGGATAGCGAAGGGGTTAACATGACTATTCCCACTCCAGTGAGTGCAACAGTAGGGAAAGTATTGGATAGCGGAGGGGTAAAAATTACTATTCCCACTCCAGTGAGTGCAACAATAAGGAAAGTATAGGATAGCGGAGTGGTAAAAATTACTATTCTCACTCCAGTCAGTGCAACAGTAGGGAAAGTATTTGATAGCAGAAAAACAAAAATTACTAATAACATTTAAACAATAAAATAAAATTACAAATAAATAAGCAATATTGTAAAAATATACAAATAAATATATTAGACATATACAAAGAACACATATTGTAATGTTAATTACATATACCAAAAACCTACAAATATGACATAAAACATACATAATTGAGTACTAACTAACTAATTTAAATTAATTAACACCTAATTAATAATTAATCAATAAAAAATAAATTACTTCCCACCCTTCACACCATTAACACCTATAAACACCACAAAAAACACCTAAAATGAATTACAATAATTAATTACTAATTAATTCATTTAAATTCATTAGCCACTAATTATTAAACAATTATTATATTAATTTACAAATGTAACAATATAACATCACAACTAAACAAATATTATTAAATAAAAATTATTCAATGCATTTTATATAATTACATTTCTTACCACCCTATTCCCCTATAAAGCCACAACCCGCTATGGAACTAAAAATGCAAATTTCAAATAAATAAAATGTAATAACTACTATAAAAAATCAATAAATGTATATCATTAAATTACTTCCCACCCTATTCCTCTATAAACCCACAATCCACTATGGATCTAAAAACTCAAAATTCAATAAAAATAAAAATTATTAACTACTAACATTTTATTACATATAATAAAAATACAAACAATTCTTATACAAAAAACAAACATCATACACATAAAATATATACTTAAATACATAACATTAATAAAAAAATCGATATCTTTAACAACTATGAGGTCCATTACAAGGGCGGTCATGCAACGGCAAAGGGGACCACCCGCAAGAGGTGCAGCGGTCCTGCCATGGCAATCAGGATGCGACCGCCACCCTGGCGGTCACATCCCGCATTATTAACATTGCGGCGGGTGGTACTGTAAGCAGCATCCGCCGCAATGTCAATAATGCATGTTGTGCATTGACATGCACAGCGTGACAGGCACCGCGTCTGCCACCTTGTCCATGCCAATGTTGGGGGGTACCATAGGTACCCCCCAAGTGCAGCCCTCCAACCACCTGGGGGCCCGCAATGGGCCCCGAAGCGAAATTTGCATGCCTTTCCATGGTGAAGTCTCCGCCATGGAAAGGCATTGTAAATGCCACATACTAATATGCAGGCACCGCTACCATATTAAGGGCCTTTTCCACCCGGTCGAGAATCCAATCGGCGGAAAGCCGTAGACGGTCTTTCCGTCCGCCGCAGTGCCCCTCGCCATTCTAATATGGCAGGGGTTGATATGGGGCCATCTGGCAGGCGGATCGCCACTGCCAGGCCGGCGGTGGCCACCGCCTGCTCGGTGGTGGCGATCCGCCCGCCCGCCATCCTAATGGGGGCCTATATTTTTTGAAACAATATTAAACACTTCGATAATTTTTAAATAGATTTTACTTACCTAAAATCGATATTCTTGACCACGAGGATTTTACTGTCGATATTCGTCACCCACGATATGTGTACCACAATATTTGTGCAATTCAATATTTTTACCTCAATATTATTTCTATGCACCGGCGTACGTGTAGCTTACCGCAATAGCCGCTTCGTTGGTGAAGATGCGGTATGTAGTCCTCCTGTGCTAAGGAGTTTGGGCGTAGAAGAGGCCGCATGCTGATCATAGAGAGCTAGTGAGGAGATCGGCAGAGTGTAAGTGCTGAAATGCATTTGCGTTCCACCGCAGCTGTGTGCAAGACTGTACCCCATCGCCCTAGAGACAAGGTCAAGTTCCCATTAAAAGAGGTCCGTTTGCTGGGTGGAGAACCTAAGGAGCAAGCTCAACTTGCAGTGGAAAACAAACCGAAGGCAAGCGTGATCACGCATGGCCGCCATTTTAGGTGGTTGGGAAGATGTACATAGGAGTACTGGGAATTCATGTTGTTCCCAGTTTCTTTTCTCTTTGAGTGCTGATTGGTATAGAAGCTTCCATGATTGGCACACCATTTACAGCATACGTTTGCTTTTTTTAGTCTGTTTATTAATAATAGGGCAGAGTATAAAATAAACACCATTTGCACCATTGCAGCCACTTGTTTGACACATAGTCCACTTGCATATGCACATCATGAATACAGTTAGCACATTAAACCGGAAATGCGATGGCACAAATTGTTTGATTTCTTCATTACCCCCTTCACTCGGAACCCTCATTGGATACTGTCAGAGGTGGAGCACAAATATACCCCCTATATTTATTCCATGCTCCCCATATTGGCTCCCATTTCTTGGGACAACCCCGGTGTATATATGTAGCCCTCTCTGCCACCATGGCCCCATCCATGTCTTCACACCAATCATGTAGCTTTGGTGAGCACCTTGATTCCCACAATCGGGCTATATTACGTTTGGTGAACATCATCCCAAGGGTCGACCAATCCTGTAATACATGAGTAAGGTCAGTGGGCTCCCATATATTTAGGAGACATCGTTTGGGCTCTGGCAGAGTCGAGACACCACTTACTTGAGACATTGTTCGTAGTACTGCTATCCAGTACGGCATTATCCGCCGGCATTGCCATATGGTGTGGTAGAATGTGCCTTCCTCTCCACACTCCCTCAGACAAAACGGATGTGTGGCACTCCCTATTCTATGCAGGGTGACCCTGGTGTAGTACTTGTGATGTAATATCCTAAGTTGTACCAGTCTCAGTCGTGAGGGTATAGCTACTTTGCATGGAGACAAAAGTGCCTCCTGCCAATCTGTGTCATCCATGTCACCCAGTTCAGTGGACCATTTTATACGTAGAATTTCCGTTTGATCAGGTAGATTATTAACCAGTTTGCGATAGGTGAGAGAGGTAGCCCTTTTTTCCATGTGGTCAGTCAGTAACCTATCCTCCACTGGGGAGGCCTCCGGAAGTGTGGTGCCAGTTGGTATGACTGCCATAAGTGTGTGCCTAATCTGCATGTATCTGAATAATTCAGAGGGTGCCATCTCGTAGTGTTCCTGAAGATAATCAAAGATGACCATCTCACCCTTGACCCATAAGTCACCCACCATGGAGATGCCTATATCATCCCATCTGTGAAAACCCTTACTATTTCTAAGTCTTCCCAGTCGTTGTGTGTCCCAAAGTGGAGTGAGTTGGGTGATAACTCCATTCCAGCCCAATTTTGTTAGTGCCGTGTACCAAATCTTCACCGTATGTGCCCTGGGTCCAATTAGCGGGGTAGATCGCATTTTAGTGTATAGCGCTTTCATGACGCCTCTCTCCCCCAGCCCACTCCTATCTGCCTTAAACGCTGAACATCATACTTTTGATCAAGTTTGGTGTGAGCTTTGTGCATCAATTTGTGATTTGAATATTCATTTGAAGAATCTATGGGGACCCAGCTGGAGTTGTGTTAAGGTTTTAGACAGAACTTTATTTTGTTGGCAGTTTACATTTCACCAGGTATTGGATTTCCTTCTTTTAGCACTGAAGATTCTCACAGCATGGATGTGGCAGTTTGGTGGGCGCTGATATTAATGGCATTCTCTGTCATGAAAATTGAAGCACTTTTTTATTTGTAACTCTCTCTATAAAGATATATTTTTACATAATTTTGCTGGGTTCGTTTTCACCTGTAAGTGCACAGGGGTTGATTGTTTACAGAGAAACACTCAAAAACAAGAAGTTAAAGTCTGAACACTTTTAGAGAAAATGCAGAATGTGACACAGCCACCATTTTTGTTTACTAATCCAGGTGAACCGACAATTAAGTGGCAGAATTGGAAGAACATTTTGTAAATTACGCAGGAGTTTGTGAAACAAATTTAAGTGCAGAATGCAAGATTGTTTAGGTGGAGAAGGTCAAGAAGATTTCATGAATTGCCAGAACCAAGTGCTGCAGATCAGAGGGCATTGGATGAATATGTAATATGTCTGTTACAGTTAGATTGACACTATCTGCCACGTGTCAGTACCATTATGGAAAGTTATTATTTTGGTTTGAGGGAGCAAAGGAAAGACGATTTTGGTCTAGGATTTTGGTACTAGATTAAGGAAATTAGCGGCCAGTTGCAAATTTGGTGGGGCGATATTAGAGAGAATTAGGGATTAATTTGTGTTAAAATGTTCACATGACAAAATAAGAGAAGAGTTGTGGTTGAAAGATAAGCTGCCATTGGATGAGGTGATAGCAGTTGCTAAACGGGTGGAGCATATGATGATTCATGTAGATGAGTTTAGAAATGCTAAGAACAAGTTCAAGGAAATAGGTGTTGAGGAAGTAATTTCCCAAGTAAAGAGGAAGACTTCCTCAGATTCAGAAAATAGGAGAATAACACGTGTTCCAGAAAGGAACAGTGCGCAAGATAACAGAAACACCTGCATGCAGTGTGGCAGGTTAGGTCATAGAGCGAATGACACATTCTGTCCGGCATTACAGTCCATTTGTAATGCTTCTGGGAGAAAAGGCCATTTCTTAAAGTGTTGTAAAAGAAAAGATAAAAGAAGAGATCCGCCTTAGGTTAAACAGATTCTGTTTTAGGTTGCTGTTGGAAAAGCCAAGCATCCATCACATACTGTTATGATGGAGGGAATAGTACTTGAAATGAAGTTTGATTGCTGTTCACACCTGACAATTATTAACAAGGATACATTTGATGTTTTCTTTAGAGATAGAGTGAAGCTACACGGGGCGGGCATTTCACCTGTAGGGTATGGAGGATTGACAATAAACATGTTAGAGTATTTCACAGCGTGTATTGAACTGAGTGGGAGGATGACTACTGGAAAGGTGTATGTTGCCAAGAGAGGGGATGCATTACTAAGGTGGCTGCATCAGCCTTTGTTAAGTGTTATGCTGAATCTGAATGCTGATCCACAGGTGCAAGTGCAAGAAGTGGATGATTCCTTGGCAGTTCTGGATGAGCAGTTTATGGAAAAAGATTAAGCGTCTGATTGAGATGGGAATTATTTAATCAGTTGAGGCAACGGAGTGGTTGACTCCGATTGTTGTTGCCACGAAATCCAGTGTTAAGATTAGTTTGTGTATTGATTTGCCTGCTCTCAATAGGGAGGTGGTTATGGATCGTTTCCTTTACCTAACATTGATGAGTTTATCACCACGTTGGGGGGGGGTGCCAAATACTTCACCACTTTAGATTTAGCTTCCGCTTACCATCAGGTGGAGCTAGTCGAATCTTCACAGGAATTGACAGAGTTTATCACACCCATGCGAACATTTAAATTCAAGAGAATGCCATTTGGTTTAGTCTCAGTGGCCTAGGTGTTCCAGCTAATAATGTCCAATGTGCTGAAAGGAGTCTCCAGTATAAAATACTATCAGGATGATTTGTTATTTTATGGTAGCATGAAAAGAGAACATCATTCAAGGGTGTGTGCAGTGTTGGAAAGGTGGAAGAAGGCTGGATTAAATTTGAGAAAGGAAAAGTGTAAACTCTGTGTAGAAGTAGCTAATTACCTAGGCCATTGCATTACTGGGCAAGGTGTGTTTCCAAAAAAAGAGTTGGTTGACACCATAGTGAGATTACAGGAACCCGGTAATTAAGAAGAGTTGGTATCCTTTTGGGGGATGGTAGAATATTACTGTAAATTCATACAAGGTTATGCAGAGAAGACACAAAGGGGCAAAAGTACGACCATTGGAAATTGCGACTTGTAATTTGCGCCAAATTACGAGTCGCAATTTCCAATGTACAACAGTGTCTGAGACACTGTTTGCGATTCCAAATGGGGTCGCAAATTGCATGCCTCATCAATATTAATGAGGCACTCGCAATTTGCGACCCCATTGGTAATGGCTGACTCTCCCAGGAATGGTGGCCCACTGGTATCAGCAGACCTCCATGTCTGGGACTTCTTTTAAATAAAGCTGTGTTTTTTCAAATGCAGCCCGTTTTCCTTAAAGGAAAACAGAAACGATTTTTTTTTTTTTTTTTTAAATGAAACGTTTTAGTTTCATTTCTTAAGGGCGGGTAGTGGTCCCTGGGACCACTGCCTGCCCCTAAAAAATATTTTCCCCTGCATTTGCAAAGGGGAAGGGGTCTCCTGGGGACCCCGTCTCTTTTGTGAGAGCTTTACCAAACTCTTGGAGAGGGTGGTAAACTGCGAGTGTTTTGCGACCTCAATTGCAGTCGCAAAACATTTTTACATGGCTTGTGGGGGTAGCTATTAGGAAGGGAATGCCCTTCCTAATAGTGCGTGACAAAACACTATTTTGCGAGTCGCAAATTATTTGCGAGTCACAAAATAGTGTTTGTACATGGCCCACAGGAATTTTGCATGCGCAAATGGGTCGCAAACCCGTTTGCGCATGCTAAATTCCGCCGTACACCTGTCCCTAAATCTCAGGAAGTTAATTGGCAAAAATGTGAGCTCTGAACGGAGTTCTGAGTGCAGAAAAGAATTCAATTCAGTCAAGGATGATTTGAAAAAAGCACCCTGTTTACAGACATTTGTACTGGGTGAGGATACACATGTTATGACCGATGCCGGTGCTAAGGGCATTGGGGCAGTGTTGATACAGAAGAGAAATGGTGTGAAACATTTAATAGCTTGTGCTTCCAGGTGCTTGCGAGGTTTGGAGCAGACTTACTCTGTTATAGAGAAAGAGGCTTTGGCAATTTATTGGGCATTGAAAAAATACAGGAATTTGATTTGGGTCATGAAGGTTAAAGTACTTTCAGACCATAAGCTATTGAAAGAGGTTTTTTCAAAAAAGGATTGGATTCCACTTCGTCAAGAATTAGGAAATGGATCATAACACTTCAAGAGTATAATTTTTCAGTTGACTATATTCCTGGTGTGATCAATTGCTCAGATGATTGTTTGTCCCTCTTGGTGGATGCAGGAGAGGTTGATTAGGAAGAGGAAAGAGATGTGGATGAAGTAGTAAATGTGTGTGAGGTAACATTGGGGGGTGGTTGAAGAGGTGGAATAGAAGAGTGAGATAAACAAGGAAATGGAAATTACAAAAGTAATTGAGTTGTTGTTATTAGGAAAAAACAAGCATTTTGAAAGACCGTGGTCAATGGTTTGTGAAGAATTGTCAGTGATGAATGGTATGGTTGTTCATTGAACAAAACTTGTACCACTGTTTGGGGTGTGAAAGAAACTACTTAATTTTGCGCATGATTGTCACCTAGGCATTGTGAAGATGAAAGAGAGATTAAAGATGCAGTTCTGGTGGCCAGGAATGGATAAAGAAGTTGAAAAGATGGTGAGAGATTGCATGCAGTGTTGTGTGGGTGATAAGATCTTGAAAAACAAACAAATGTCCACGGTCTGCAGAAAGCTCCCAAAACATCCTCGGAATAAAATTGCCATAGATATAGTAGGACCCTTGCATGGGAAAGTGTCACACCTTATTTGATAGTTGTGTTGAATTGATATATATATTTTTAATTTTTTAACGAGGGGTACAGACAATGTTGAAAGAAGAAAAACAAAGAAGAAAAAAAAAGATTATCCAAGATAATCAAAACATTAGCAATAATAAAGAGCACAGAGCGAGCAACACATGTGCAACACATGAGCAAGAAACAATAAAAGACTTTAAGAAGAGCAAATCATAGTCAGCTTTTAGATAAGCAATATAAATGTTAATACAGCGACATCCTAGGAGCATCCACCATCAGTCTGGTAACATACCATACTAATGCTCAAAATATTTCTAAATACGACTGAATCTTAGCATTGAAAGAGTAGATCGAGTTTTAGCAAGTTCACGTTCTCTTTCGTAAATATCCTTCATGAGGACCAGCCAATCGAATAGTGAAGGAGAGTTAGGGCTAATCCACTCTCTCCCGATACAGAGACGGGCAGTTACTAATAAAATTGACATAAAGCACCCCATATAGGGGTCATCACACAACTTAAACCCCAGCATAATCTCTTTAACGGTAAAAGTTAAATCAAGACTCAAGCGTTGGCCGACATAATGTATACCCTTTTCATAGAAATCCGAAAGTGTAGGACATAGATAAAACATGTGATGAATATCGGCTGCTCTTTGGCCACACTTAGGACAACATGATCTATCCGTACCCCCACTACCAGATGCCTGTGATGATTGCTGCCACTTAACTATTTTTTCCGGAGTATAATATAACATGCAGATAGTATGGAAATGTTGCAGCTTCAGATTAATAGAGTGTACAGAATTATTTAATTTATCTAAAGCCAACGTAATTTCAGATACATCTGTAACCATATTAAGTGTCCGACTCCATTTATTAGCTAAATCACTAAGATCAGCACTTCTAACCCAGCGTAGATGTGTATACATTGAGCTAGTTCTGGCTTTAAAAGACGGATTTAAAAAAACATGGGAGAACTACGTGAGAGTGTGGGGTTGCGTTGATTGTCGTTTGAGAAAATAATCTCTAAATTGTAAGTATTTAAAAAATGACTGGTATGGGAGATCAAAAGATTGTTACAACGATGTGGAGGTAGCAAAACAAGAGTGGTCATATAGCTGTCCCTGTCTTCCAGTGCCATGTCTAGCCCAATTACAAGCAACTCAGTCATGAAATATACTCGGGAGAGATAGATTATTCCATCATTTTAAATGGTCATGGCTGGTAAGGTCCTCAAAGGTAAGTGAACAGTGATCAAGAATTTCATTCCATATACGAATCATATCCCTTATAGTCTTAAACCAGACTCTTTTATAGTAATTAGGATTGTTGACCCTACACAAAAACATACGGGTATCTGTACCTAATGCTAAGACAAGCCCATGGTATGGCAGTTTATCAGTTATTAAACTTTGTATGCGCCCTGTAAACGCCGCCCAGAAATAAAGTTTAAAATCAGGAAGTTAGAGACCGCCAAACTTTTATTTATTTTGGGATATAAGCAAGAGGCTAATAGAACTGATAAAATTTGTTCTAAGATTTAATTAGTTGAGCTGTATGATCAACCATCTCTACCCTTAATTGAATCAATCCTGGTTCTAGTTTTCTTGTCTGCAACCTGATAAGCCAGTAGCCGCCAAACCTGATCCCCATATTCACATTGATTCAATCGATTTTTATTATAGACAGCTACAGCCTTCTCTTTAAACTGCCGAGTCATAAGCACCCTTGTATTTATTAGTGCAGAATATATAGCTTCACTATTTGACCCATTCGACATAATCTCCTGAGCGTGTGCTACCTCCAGTTTTGGTAAAGTATTTCAGAGCTCGTTCACCCGCCTCTGATTAGCCTTATATGAATAATAAATGTATTGCTGGGTGGACCCCCGTATGAAAGCTTTCATTGTATCCCATATTGTATTGTAAGAAATCAGTATGGACCCCTTGAATATGTGTAATATATTGTGAATAAGACAGCAGATACCTTGGAAATGAAAAAGGGCGATTGCTCCTGTCCCCAATAAAAGGCTGAAAACAAATCAAAAGCTGGTTGTGATCAGATGTTATCCGTGGACAGACCTCTACATGTGACTTTTCTAAAAGACAGCTACTCACAAAAATTGAATCAATTTTAGAATAATGTCGATGCGGTCTAGAGGAGTACGTGAAACCGGGCAAAGCGGGGTGTAATGCACGCCGTAAGTAGGTCAGCCTATGAAGCCGAGCCAATTCAAGAATTGCCTTTCGGACCCTGCTCATTCATGGAAAGGCAAGCCTGTTTGTTGAGTAAATTGAATAGTTTAAGGTGCAATTAAAGTCACCCAAAATAATTATTTCCCCCTGCTTATCTAGAGGCTTCAACATTAGTTTATCAAAAAGAGTAGGATCATCCTGATTTGGCCCATACAATGCACACAAGACTAGCTTTTCATTGTTAATTTCAAGTTGTAAGATGACCCATCTGCCACCTGGGTCAGAAGCTTTTTAAAGTTTTTTACAGACAAAATGATTGTCCTTAAGAATTGCTACGCCTCTGATTGCTACACCCTGCGAGGTACATTCTAACATCTCTAAACCGAGCTGTTTGAACAAGCCCCTGTCTTTATATGCCAAATGTGTCTCTCCTAAAACAACCAAATGCGGTTTATACATCTTAAGCTCTTCTCTGACCAGACGTCGCTTAATAGATGAGTTTAGTCCTGCCACATTCCAACTTATGCATCTAATTGTACCCATTGTATAACCTATAACATTTTGGGTTCACACTGATTCTCTCCTTGGAGAATTTCAAAGGTAATTTAGAGAGCAACAACCTTTTCAGTATTTCCATAAAAAACATAAACAAATTATTCTTGCCCATGCAGGTTTTGTAACTTTTATCAATACTCATTGCTAGTTAAATCTGTACCCCCGTGACTTACACCCCCATAACCAATGCTTGTCAATACGCCACCCCTCGGTCAGCTGAAATCCTCCTCCACCTCCACCACCCCCTAAACCAAGGCAGGGTACCCACCCCCTACCCTGTATCCTAGAAAAGGAATCACCCCCACTAACCTGCTGTCGATCGATGACAGCATAAAGAAGCAGAACCCTCCAAGACCCTCCCGGCATTGGCTAATAATGCAGCACTTGTGCAAACAAATAGGGAAAAAGAAAAGAAAACAAAGAAGAAAACAAGAGGATTTCGAAAAATAGAAAAGAAACGACAACTCCCCTATATTTGTAACGATTCAGGGCAGCCTTGCTTCAGATGGCCCAAACCAGCAAGTATTTTCAGATCATGTTCTTTAAAGATTTTGTTGCAGTTTACCAAGCGCCAGTTTTGCCTCTTGGTCAGTATAATAAATCTGTGACCTGCCATCTTTAATAAACTTCAATCGGGCAGGTTCTTGCAGATAGACCAGTGCACCAAGAGCATTCCAAAAGTCGATAAGTTGCCTTATCCTCCACCTTTTATCCATTTTGATTTTACATAGATCAGATCTTGCAATGATGGAAAATGAACCAACTAAAACTGGTGTAGTAGGTCCGGCTTTAATTGCAATAGCCTGACGTAGTAAAACTTTGCCAACATATATGAGTATTGGTCATGGTCGGCGTGGCTTGGACTGATCTGCTTGGTTGAGGAAAATTGGTAACCTATTTGCTCTTTGTATTTGGGAATCCCAGTCCCAGTCTGCTAAATCAGGAAAGGCCTTCTGAAATGTTTGTACGATAAATAGTCGTTGGTCCGAGCCTTATCTGCCTTCCGGGATCCCAAATATTCGCAAATTGTTCCGGCGTTGGCGGTCTCAAGATCTTCGACTTTCTCCTGTAGAGCATTGGGTTGCATATCATGTTCTTGTAGCAGTTTAGTAGAGTGTGTCACTGCATCTTCATTATCAGATAGCCGTTGCTGTAGAGTAGTCATTTCTGTTGCAAGTTCTGCAACCTTACTAGTTACTGCTAACAATGATTGCTGTATGTTGGCATTATCCGCCCTAAGTTGTGTATGATATTCCTGTGCCGCAGATCTTTGCGCTGATAACGCCTGCATAATTAAAGCTACTGAAGGCTTTGATGTTGCGTTGGCATTGATAGATCTCTGGATTAATTAGCGACAGGTGTAGCGCTGGATAGTGCAGACGATTTAACAGTTTCAGAGCCCCTGGTCATGCTAGCACACTTGGACAAGTGATCAGTTACAGAAAGAGAGGTGGGAGCAGGCTGACTTCTAATGATCGGCGGATTTTGCACAAGTCCAGATAGCCTCAAAACAATCGCCTTGACTTCCCCCTCAGAAGTAACCCACTTACGTAGAGGACTGTCCTGAGTGTTTGATTTAGCTTTGGAAGTGGTCGTAGTTTTGCCTTGCTGTTGATAAGTAAAAGTATCTTTGTTAGATACACCAGCCTTGCGACCCGCCCTTGCCGATTTAACGAGCTTAAGATTGCGCTTTTTCTTCTTTGCAGTCTGCAGCTGAGAATTGGTGATCTCCTCCGATGAGTGACCAGATGAGTCATCGATGTTCATTGGTGATAGAGAAAGCAATGATGTATCAGCTGGTAATTCCACACTTACACCATTCTGTGAAGAGTTTATCAAGTTAGGCAGTTCAGCTATATCTATTACTGATGGCACATGTGATTGCAGAGATGCAAGTATGCCATATTCCACATTGCCGGGCCTACAAATGCAGTTGAGAGAGCGCTAGAGATCGTATTTATAGATTGCAGGTTTTCTTTGCCTGATTCGCTATCGTTAAGTAACGAAGCAGAGGAGCTGGTCAGCTCGCCAGTTGTATCACTGGCATTACCCCCATTACTATTATCAGTTTCCTGTGGAGCAAGCAATGATAAGCCTGTTGTAAGTCCACTGTCAAATTGTAAATCAAGAACTGCTCCCAAGCCAGCCGCATCTCCCAGAGTATCTGCCGACTCCATTCCCCACTCCACAGTACTCACAGCAT
The DNA here is from genome assembly GCF_964204655.1 of Triturus cristatus. Taxonomy (NCBI): domain Eukaryota; kingdom Metazoa; phylum Chordata; class Amphibia; order Caudata; family Salamandridae; genus Triturus; species Triturus cristatus. The sequence continues at coordinate 212,088,695 of NC_140592.1, forward strand.
TCACAGCGCTTGCCGCCAGCGTAGCATCCAGCGATCCCACAGGTAATCCTGCTAGCTTACGTTGTACAGCCTCCATGACGATCTCTGCCATGGCGGGTTCAGAGGCAGTAGCGAGAAGATCAACAGCCTCTCCCAAGTACAGCAGTTGCATAATCGGCTTGCCCATACGTAGAGAAGCCTTTTTCAATACACCATTTGCCACCTCTGTAGCAGGATTAGCCACGCCAGTGGCGGCGGAGTTTCGGGTTAGTAGTCCGACCTGCTGTGAATTCACCTTTTGGGGGAGCCATTAGTTGTCAACCGGATCGAAGGCAAGCTGTTAGACCAATCCAGTAGAACACAGAACGCTGTTGTCCGAGCCGTCTTCCCTTTCCCCATTGAATTTATATTCAAGATGGATTGAAGTAAGCTCTGTTAGAGACGTTTCCTCAGCAAGTGAGATAAAAAAGATTTAAGAGATATTCAAGAGGGAAAGCTATCCTAATTGCATTCTATCATATAATTGTCCTCAGTTTTGTTCAACATAGATGCCAAGATTTTTAAATAAATGTGGGATAATTCATAAAAAGAGTTCTGTCTATCACCCAGAACCCAATGGAGCTGTGGAAAGGGTGAATACAACTCTCAAAGAGAGTATTCAAGTAGCTAGGGCAAGCAATTTAAATTGGAAACCTGTACAAGACAGGATAATGGCATATTGTTCAATGGAAGAGCAGCCCACTCTAAGCTGTGTCCAGGATGGATGGTGTGGGATAAAGGGTTGAAGAATAATTATGTTGGTGATTGGAGGTGTAAAGAGCTTAGGCAACAAGAGGTTAGGAAACAGTATTTTGACGAACAGAAATGTGTTCTAGTCAATCGTGTGGCTGTGGGTGACTATGTCAGAATAAGGGCACCCATAGGATGTCAACCATGGTCAAAATATGCGAAAGAGAGAAGAGTTGTTAAATTATTAAAAAATGCTGTGAAGACTGATGAGGGGAGAATTTGGAATAAAAGTCGGATTGTGGTGAATAAATCCAATTCTGAATCGGCTTTAATGCATTATGGTTGTGTTCGTAATTAGTATTCTGGACAAGGTGGTGATTCACCACGAACTGTGTCACATTCCTTTTAAAGCTCTGTTAGGGAAAAGAAACAGAGAGTGCGTAAACAGCCTTTGTATATGAAAGATTACATATGTTAGATGTAGTTTTAGACTTTTAATATGGAACATGTTGCCTGTATGTCAATGACTACATTTCAGTTTGTTTTCTCTTCATTTTGGGCTATCATATTTGGAAACTTTACATTAAGGGATGGTAGTTCTGCTGGATCTTCTCGGATCCTAAGTTATTAGTTCATTATGGTATTCTTTTGTTTGTAAAGAGGGAAGATTTGTGATGTGTCATAATCCAAGGTTCCACTTGGATCTTAGAATGTAGTGGAGTTCTTATGTGGGCAGTTGATGTGGGCAGTTGATGGATGAGATTAATAAACTTGGAGCTGTAACTCACACAAGGTAGGAGCCTCTCATTCATGTGTGTTGAACACCACCGTGTGTTTTATAAATACATGCATGGGGAGACAGAACGAACACCCACGTGCCAACGATTCCTTTTTCTTTTTTTTTTAAGAATTAGGGACGTAAACGTTGTTTTAAAAAGTGTCAGGTCTGGACAACCAGTAATTATGCCACTGCAGGTTTATACCACTACAGTCTCAAACCCCAGTTTGAGAAGGAATGAGATTTCAGGAAGTGCCCTCCTAAATGGATCACGGTTTCTTCAGTTCCCTGGTCGGACGTTCTCTTTGTTTAGAACGGCTGTAGGCAAATTATTTTTGTTCAGTGTAAATTAAATTGTTCTATTGAAAACCTGTTTACGTATGAAAATAAGCAAGCCTTGTTTCCATTCCACACTTCATCACAATCTAAAGTAAGTGCCATATTAATTCTTGTCTAAAAAAAAAAGCGCAACTGCACGGTAGAGTGTGATATATCAGATGGCTTATATCGGTCTGAGCTCCCAGCTGCGGCATCTAATTACTTTGGCTGTGTTTTCAGTATTGAAAATGTGTTATGCTTTAAATCCTTGCTGCCTATGGTCAGGACAGAGAACAGAAGCCCTACAGTGGATCACAGTGGTAGATTACCTGGCAAGAGTAAGGTTGTACACTTTTAGGAGGTTTTGAACACTCAAGCTCAGACTCTCTTCCCTGTGGCGACATGAGGCTCAGTGGCGCAACGCAAAATGTTGGGCGAGGGCCGGGCTGCAGAATGTAAGGAGGGGCTGGCCGTAGCTGTCAAGGTTACACATTGCGCATGTAATTGTAATTATGTAGCGCTTATTACCCCTGACGAGGCGTTGAGTCGCTTTTCGGCGAATAGCACGCTACTCCGGAACCCAAAAATAATTAGTGGTGGTTAATATTGGGAAATATGTTAATTTGAGCAGTGTACATGTGTGTCTGTTAGTTGGATTGAATATGAGAATGGAGGGATAGAAGAGGCTATCTGTCCTTATGGGTGACATTTAACGACCAAATGTCACTTTCTCGCAAGCAAAATCAAACAATGAAGTCCACGGAAACAGATACATATGGGAAATAATCCTAAAAAAATCTTGAAACTTCAGCAATGCCCCTGAACTTTGCAGCAGACATATTAACCCTCTGAACTAATTTATGGTGAGTCAAAACTGCCACTAGACAAAACTCTATTTTTTGCAGCAGGACCATTAATCAGTTAACTGTGAAATTTTTATTTTTGTCAGAAAACTGTTCCACACACAAGTACCTCTGCAGCAGTCCAGGTGCATTTAACCCATTTTATTTTTGAGTACCCCAACACAGCTCAGCACTAGGTACAACTGAACCACAAGTAAAACAAGCATTTGCAATGCAATAGGTCTCACATTTGCGAGAGTTTGAGATATTGGCATTGTAAATGACAATGGCTTTTATTTATGTGTTTTGAAAACTTGCAAGCGGTGTGTAAACACACACTTTGTACTTATAGTCATTGCTCACGAGTGTAGGAAAGTAGGATCTGCTTCTTATGGTTACCCCCACTTTTTTCTTGATGTCTCACTGTTTTTGACTAGTCTGGCTGGGACCCTGCTAATCAGGACCCCAGCCTATCTGCTTTCTCCCTTAAATTGACATACATGTACTTTGGTACACTCCAGATTGGATACTGGGGTACCCTAATCAGTCCCTAGAATATGGTACACCATGTACCCAGGGCATATTTACCCCAGAGGCCGCCCATGGGTTGAAGCATGTATTCTGCCACCCACGAGAGGCCATACACAATGGAACTCTAGGTCTGCTACAGCCTATGTAAGATGGTGCTTGCACCACTTACTTTAGATATAGGTTCACTATATTTAATGGTCACTACGCTTAAAACCTATAAGTCACCCCTATAGCAGGCCTTAACAATCCTGCTGGCAGAGTGCTGGGTTTTATGTGAATGTGAGAGGGTGCACCTGCATGAGCAGAGCCCCTCTGCAGCCTTCAGGGACCATTCACCCAGGTTGTTTGTGACTCAGCCGGACATAGGTACATTATAACCTCGCGCTAAATGCTATTTCGAAAACGGCGGCATAGAAACATATCGTGTTTGGTATCAAACACCTTGGAATCATACCTCCACACCAGTAATTGGTAGATATGATTCCACCCTTCAGAAGCGGGCTTTATTGGGGTCACCGGTCAACCCGGTGAAAGCCTTCTCGACCGGGACAGCACAAAATGGATGCTGCCAGCCAGAGACACATTTCTGCCCTCCTGCTGCTGAGCCAAGCTCGAGTAGAGGAAGGCAGCACAATAGGCATCCTGTCACAGGGAGGTGTGACCACCTCCCAGACAGGGTTTAGTGTATTGGGGCTGGGTGGGTGCACTCTGAGAGTGCCTGAAAGTCTGCACTGGGGGCACATTTGGTGTCCCAGTGCATAGTCCAGCTCAAACCAGTCCTGGAAGCCATTGGCTCCTGCTTTGGCGCGAAACTGAATAAAGGACATGGGTGTAGCCACCCCTCTGTCCTGCCCCTCCCCTAGGAGGGTCCCCTGAATCTGTCCAACACCCTCCTGTGGGTATAAAATGGGTTACCTGGTTACAGGACATTAGATTTTACATGGACAAGATTCTACAAAGAAGAAACCACTGACCTTCGACCGCCTGGACACTTGGACTTCGCTGGACCTCGACTGGGCTTGACTTCATCCCCCTTTCCGTGCGAAGCTTAGTTTGTGCTGTGACTCCATACAGGCTCTGTGCAGGACCTGTGGGGCTCTTAATACAACAGAAAAATCTCCCTTGGAGTGAAGGAGTCACTCCCCTGCTTGGCAGGCACCTAAAGCGCAACTGACCGCTAGCTGCTCCTGAGCTCCTGCGGACAACACAGGAGGTGGGTTCCAGAAGGTCCCTGAGGTTGATCTGCCCTCTCACCGAGTTTGAGGCCATTATCCCTCATGGGGGCTGCGTAACACAAACCCCTGTGCACCTCATCCATTTGCAAGTGCATATGCTTATTGTCAATTCCTGTGTTGTGCATTGGACCCCGAGTGGTCCTGACCCTGAGCAGTATTTGCACCAAAGAACTCCAGCCTCCTCACACGTCTGCTCCATGGGCTGGTGCTTTGCAAGCTTGCTCGAGGTCCCCTCGCGACTCCTGGTCCTTCGGTCTGTGGGTCCCCCTGAGGGTCATCTTGATTGTTCTTGGCCTTTCCTGGTTGCTCCAGATGTGCCCTGACTCCATTGCTTGGGGAGTCCCCTGGACCTTGCTGTTCCACACCGTAACCTGTTTGTCCTTCCCTCGTGGGTTGCTGTGGCCAAGGCTTGTTGGTACTCCCGCCAGACACTGACCCCTCAGCACTCAACATCCTTCGTGGGACAACTCACCTCCGGCTCCTGGTTGTCCTCGACACCTCCAGGACCTCGTGGCTGCGGAGTCAAGCATCCCTTCTTCGCACCTGAAGCTCCCAACATCGGTGGGCATTCATCTACCGTGCCCCTGGTCACTCTTACGTGACCCAGACTCTGTCCCCTCTGCTTTCAGGTTCCTCTCTTCCAGAATCCAGGCTTGGATTCCACCAGACCCTTTTCACCTTCACGGCAGTAGTACTTCTTCACTTCCTTCTACAGAGAACAACAAGAGTTTCCGATGCCAATTCAGACCTATGCACCAGACTACCCTGGGATAGGTAACTCTGATACTACAGTATCCATGGGTGGGGTGGCTCTTTAAACTCTTAAGTTCCGAAGGGTTTGCTCGAATTCCTCCTAGACGGTTCCTTAAACATAAACTTTGCAATCGTGACTATCCCATAGAGTTGTACAGAGTACGAGGTCGTGTTTCCACACTGCACCTGTCCTCCTTGGGTCTCCTGTGTCATCACCTTGGTGGTTCCTTGGGGTCCCAGCAATTCTACGTGCACTAGGCACTGTGTCTAGTCAAGTTGTGATTGCTATACCACTATTTTAGTATATGTTTGGTCTCCCCCTGGAACCTGCTGTGTATTGTGCTACTTACAACTGTTCTATTGATCCATTATTGTGTGTTTTGTGTTCCATCCTCGTGTAGAGGATAGTAGAGAGTGTTATATTAATAAATACATATTTTTATATAACTACTTTGTGGTTCTCCTTCATTTAGTCATTCAGGATGTGATATTCTGGTAAAACAACCTGCTTTACATTCCTTGAAGATTAAGCCTGAAGGCTGCTCTCCATAGCTACCACTAGGATAGCTTTCAATAAGGTTATCTTTGACCTCCTACATCATAAGGGTCGTGTGGATTGGTACAGGGTGCCCACTGTAACTATACCAAGCCACCTTCTCACAACGAGAAGCAAGGCTGGCAGTAAAAGAGATGCAGTTACTGCCAGCCTTGCAACTCGTCAGCAACGACTATAAGTACAAAGTGCGTGTTCACGCACCACTTGCAGGTTTTCAAAACACATAAATAAAAGGCATTGCCATTTACAATGCCAATAGCTTAAACTCTCACAAATGCGAGACCTGCTGCATTGTACATGCTTGTCTTGCTTGTATGTGGAGTGGGATAGTAAATGCAGATCGAGCTGAGCGTACGTGGTCTACTTACTTTGCACAAATGCGTGTAGAACATTTTATGAAAGCTGTAGAATTTTTGGAGGGTGTTATAGCATTGTCTGATAACAGTGATGGTGGAGATGGAAGGGTTTGTCTTGCTGGTTCAAGGATATTAATTTGACAAGTGCATGTCCTGAATACTTACGCCAGTGTGAGGGGGTGGTATAAAAATCTCTATAGGCAGAGCTTTAAATAGGCCGGTACCATCCGGTACGAAGTACCAGCACTTTTTTATTTTGGGAGGGAGAGTACCGGCACTTCTCAAGAGAAATGCTATACTTTTAATTGGAGAGTACTGGCACTTCTCAGAAACAAGCAGGTACTTGCTACAGAGTACCTGCACTTCTATTTTTTCATTTCAAGCACTGTCTATAGGATAATTGAGAAATCATCATATGATTTGGGAGACACATTCAAGATCGTGGGACTCGGATGATGAATTTAGTACAGGGAACCTTGATGTATCAGTGACTTGACTTTTGGTGAGAAAAACAATGATAAGTTCTAATTTAACATGATAACTATTGCGCAGCTAACACAAAGTCAGGCACACGTGACTGTAGTATAGTAATATGGGATTTCACAACCGATCGGGAGATGAACAGTGTTCATGTCACCTTAGGCCCAAACTGCCATTGCAATGTGTACTATAGATTTAATTGGTCAATGGGAACAGTCCAGGCAATAAGCCTATCATGGACAATCAGTGCCGCATCTCTTTGGCTGTGTGCTAGTGTTGTTCGCCAATAAGTCATTTCTCGTCCAGCGAAGCATTATCCCTTGACAATGGGCTATTGGTTTTAAGCTGTTAATTTTTGCCTGTTTGGGGTGAATAACTGTCGATGATCTTTGCATTTTTTGCAATATTATAAGTGGGCGCCATGTTATTAACGCTGGGAAATATCAGTTAAGCCTAATATTGCGGCACATTGTTTTGATGGTATTACTCTGTGATGTGTGTGTGTATGTGCGTGCGTACGTGTGTGTGTGTGTGCGTGTGTGTGTGTGTCTCTCTCACTCTTGGTGGCAGGGATGTTTTAAGGATTTTGGGGGCCCTGAGCCAAATGTATTTTGGGACCCCTGTTCAGAACAGCTTTGATTTTATGATCCAGTTTCAGCTCTTTCATGCCCTTTTTGGTCAAATTCTAAATATGTGTACATCTGATATTCAGGGATAGTGATGTGTGCTTTCAGTGTTGTAACACAGCAGCAGCTCACTAATATTACTGCAAATAATCTCTGTCACACTCTCCTATTCCTCATATGTGAGGTCCTGTTTTGATCTAAAACAAACTTTTTATAAGGATGTTGCATGAAACATAAACACATTTTGTCTGCAAAATGTCTGAAATAGACTCTCACACATTACAAATAAGTGAAAGAAAAATCTATTTACAACAATCTGTTTGAAAATGATTCAAGGTCATCAAGGCAAGAGTCTCTGCAGAGCACAGCTGGCTGTGTCAATGGGTCCCCTGAAAGAGCCCACTTTGCCCATGCCTTAAAACGTCTCTGCTTGGAGGGGATAGAGCTCACTGTGGGGACCATTGCTAGAGGATTTCTGCAACCTTCCCCTGATCAAAAAGATGATATCTTTCAAAGTTTTATTGCAGGAACATTTACTTTCTTCTAACTCTCATGGAGATCTAAGTGGGCTTGGAGTAAGAATAGTAAACGGTGATGGAAGTCAGTGGTGGGTGGCTGTCAATAATGTATTGTGTTCCTCTATTTTTCGTTGTGATGATTAAGAATGCTTCCCCGTGTACATACTTATCTATGGATACTATTGTACAAATGTGTTTGATTGATGGTGAATTAAAAATATTCTTTAAAAAAGGAAGTCAGTGGTGGGTCCCCACAGAGACTTGCACACATGGGTGTGTTTATTAGACATCTGTTCTTCCTGAAAAGGCATATTTTCACTCCTGCGTGGTGACAGTAGCCCATTCAGAGATTTCACAGATTATGAATTATTCTTACATAGAACCAGCCAACATTACCTTAGTTATTTTAAAACTAATTAGCCAACAATAGCCCAGTGGGTTGAGAATACACTTATACTGTCTGTGTGCAGCCTGCACTTGGGATTTAAACCCAACAAATTCCAACGAGACTCTCCATTCTTCTAAACTCGAGAAAATGGGCAGCTCTGAGTTGGTAACAGCAGCACATACTTATTAAGAGTGAAACAAAATAAAGGTTGTGGGCTGTTCCATAGTATCAATATTATCACTCAGTTTATTCTTCCAGAAAGTAGCCTTTATGCGAAATACATACCTAGAAAGTGCTTTATTTCAGTTAATTCATTGCTGTACATGCGTTGCTCAAAAGCCAAACTGGGGGGCAGATTTACAAGCCCCTTGTGCCACTTTTGCGTCACTTTTAACATGGGAAAAGGGACGCAAAAGTGGCGCAAGGGGCTTGTAAATCTGTCCCTGGATGTATATTTAGGCGTAGCCTGTTCTTTCAAATGTGCATCACTCTGCCTTTAGTCTGAGCATCAACTTTCGTAGTTAATTTTAAAACCTGTTTTATGACTGGCTTGGTTGACATCTGCCACGGGAAATGTTTCACCCTTGTGGCTAATTTTAGGACTTTTCTGTTGATTACCCAGATGCGGGAGGAAAGTGAATATGTGTCAAAGCTGCTCCTAGTTTTATGGCTTTGATCTCGTTTGTGAGAACAATTCTCAGATGCTAAACCAGAAACAAATGTGCAGCATGCTCATCACACACCTGCCAGTTTTATCAATCTTTGCTTTAATGTGAGAAAAAGTTTCGAATTAGACAACTCCAAGATCACGGGTTTATTTACAAGAAATTGGAGTAGGGCAGCACTGCAAGGCTTCCTGCTGCGCTGGCCAACGTCAATTATTCACAGTATTTACTGGATACAGTGCAATCCTGTCCTTTCAGCCAGCGTCGGCACACATTTTGCAGCTGTGCACCAATGCAGGCACCCTTGTACCATGGTGCAAGGGGGTCTGCATTGTTGGCAGGGTTGTTTTTGTGCAGGAAGGAGCACCTTCCTGCACAAAAACAATCAATGAAGGTGTTCCCCTCTCACATAGAAAGAGGAAATAACAAGGAGAAATTAGAACATTTCTCCTTAGTACACCTGCTCTGGGGAGGCACTCGTTTTTGATGCATTCCCAGATTTATGCCATGTTGTAAATCTGAGAATGTGTCATAATCCATGGACTTTGCGTAGGAGCAACCACCGCAATGCCCATGGAATGCCTCTTTCTCTCACTCCATATCTTTGAGGCCATGAAAAGCCAAACAAAGTGGCTTTGCATGAGCTCGTAGATATGGGTCTGCACACAGCACCTCCAGATCATCACAGATGTGATGCTCTGGTGGCGCAAATATGCTGCAATATAATGTAACTATAACCACAATCACATGACCACAAACAAAGTAATAGTCACACCTGTTATTTACGGCACTTTAGAAATAGTGCGGAGGTGGTGTCAGAAATTGGGTTTCTGGTTGGCAGAGGTATGCACCCTGTCCAATCAGGAACCGAAATCCTAGTCAGGGTAAGTCACAACACACACCCTAAATTAACCTCTGCTCACCTAACGGTAACTTGGCAAAGCGCAGTCAGGCTTAACTTTAGAGGAAATGTGTAAAGTTTTTGTGCAACACTTCAAACAGAAACACAGTGAAAACACCACAAAAAGACTCCACACCAGGTTAGAAAAATAGGGCTGATGTTAGTAAATATAATAAGACCAAAATGGCAAAAATCCAATCAGTAGAAGTCGAGATATGAATTTTTAAATCATAAACTATAAAATAGCGCTTAGAAGCAATAGCTCATATTTGAAATACCTGGTTGCGCCAGACCGGGACAAAGTCAGAAGTTTAGGCTGACTGCAATGGTGCACAGGTCAGATACAGGGAATAAGTGGGGCACGCTGAATAAAAGTACATTAATCCTGGTTGCATTGACAAAAATGCAAGGTGCAGTTGAGCAGTGCTCCCCACGCAGTAGGGGCAATATATAGATTTTCTGTACACAGCAGTGCCAATGCGTTGGATGCTGAGGCAAAGTGCCAGCTCCCTAGATGCAACAGTTCCAAAGGCAATGCGTCGGGTTTCTCCACGCAGTAGAGATGATGTGTCAATCTTCTCCATGCAATGGCAGCAACTCTTTGATTCTGCAGTGGCGGTTCCGAAGGCGATGTGCTGGTTCTGAGGGTGATGCACCTTTCTTTTTCCCGAAACAGCGGTGATGTGTCAATTCTGCTCATACAGCAGGGAATATATCAGTTCCACTGGAGGAAACACTTTAGGCCCACTTCCAAAGGTCCAGAACTGGGGTGGCATCAGTTGGCAGAGCAGACTCATAGATTACAGAGTCAAGGCGTAGGAGGAGAATGAATGGAAGGCTTTTATGTCCCTGAGCCTACAAATTATGAGGCAAGCCAACAAGCCCTTCGGGTCTCTCTGGGTTCAAGTGATGCAGGTCCAATCCTTCTCACCCAGGCAGGGGGGCAGCAGGCAGCAGGCAGCAGGGCAACACGGAAAGGCCAGAGCCCAGCACAGCAGCAGTTCAGCAGGGTGGCAGACCTTCAGTAGCACAGCAGTCCTTCTTCCTGGCAGAGACTTCACAGGTCCAGAAGTGTACTGAAGTCATGGTGTCAGAGTTCCAGTACTTATACTCAGTTGTGCCTTTGAAATGGGGGAGACTTCAGAGAAGGGTCTTTAACATGTAGAGAGGTCCTTTCTTCCTGCCCTGGCTCCAGATTCACTACAGGGGGTTATGCAGCCCTTTGTGTATTGACAGGATGCAGCCTATTCATGTGTAAGTGTGAGCCTGTGCCCAGCTCCTACCTCCAATCTCCAGGATGGCCATCAAGTCACATCTAAGCTCCCAAGCTCCCTTTGTGCGTGGTTGTCTAGAGGGAATACACAAAGCCCAGCTTTCACCCAACCCAGACTGAACAGAGACAGGCAGCAGGCCCCAAACGGCTAAATTAAGAAAATGCCAGCGGTCTAAAAGTGGCATTGTAGAATTGCAGATTAATATCTGACGGTACCATAAGTTGTGACTTTAAATTGTGATTCCGGAGACACCAGATTCAGAGGTCTTATCTCTCTCTTCACAATTGGAAATTACACTTATAAAATATTTTAAGGTAATCCCAATGGTATCCTCTGGGAGCGATGGGCCCTGTAGTAGTTAGAAATTTAAGAGTTTTTCACCACCAGGCCATGTAAAACTTAAAAGAACATGCCCTACTACTTTAAATACACTGCACCCTGCCCTTGGGCTGTCTAGAGTCTACGTTAGGGGTGACATATGTATTAAAAAGGGACGTTTTAGCCCTGGCAAGAGGTTTAAATTGCCAGGTTAACATGACAGTTTAAAACTATACAAACAGGCTCTGCAATGACAGGCCTGAGACATAGTTAGAGGGCTATTTAAGTGGGTGGCACAAAAAGTGCAGCAGGCCCACTAATAGCATTTTATTTACAGGCCCTGGGCACATGTATTTCACTTTACTAGGGACTTATAAGAAAATTAACTATGCCAATTTGGGATGAGCTCATGTTACCATGTTACCATGTTTAGAGGAGAGAGCACATGCACTTTACCACTGGTTACCACTGGTTAGTAGTAGTACAATGCTCAGCATTCTAAGGCCAGCAAAAACAAAGTCAGACAAAGTAGGAGGAGGAAGGCAAAATATTTGAGTGTGACACTGCAGAGAGAGACATTTTCCAAACACTGGTATGAAGCACTGTACTGAAAAACTAATTATGCAGGTTATTGAATGTAAGCTCTGTATCTTTTGTCTTAATGATTTTCTTCATTATTTTTATAAAATGTTAATATTGGAGGCAAACAGACTTTAACTTGCGAGCTTATATGATACAAATCACTTGGGCAGCATTCCCAGCACCCACTAAAATAATGTACTGCTCTTTACTGAAGAAGGACAACTGTCCTGAAACACGTGTCTAGAGAGACACATCACTGGCTGCACCAACAAGGGGAAAAACTAAAGCCTGACACCGAAGTAAGTGTTATCATACACCGCATTTACTATGAAGCATCGGGCCAAACTGAGTGCTGGGATGTGAGGCAGTGTGTGCCCACCCTCCTTGTGTTAGAAAAGGCTCCCTTGAGCTAATGAGCTGACGAGCTCTGGTTGATGCAACTGCGCCCAGCGAGTGGTACAGAGACCTGAGAAGATTTTGGGCAGCATTCCCAGCACCCCCTTAAAGAATGTGTTGCTCTCTATGGAAGAAGGACAACTACCCTGAAACACGTGTCTAGAGATACACAGCACTGGCTGCACCAACAAGGGTGAAAAACTAAAGCCTGACACCGAAGTAAGTGTTATCATACACTGCATTTACTATGATGCATCGGGGCAAACTGAGTGCTGGGATGTGAGGCAGTGTGCGCCCACCCTCCTCGTGTTTGAAAAGGCTCCCTTGAGCTAATGAGCTGACGAGCTCTGGTTGATGCACCTGCGCCCAGTGAGTGGTACAGAGACCTGAGAAGATTTTGGGCAGCATTCCCAGCACCCCCTTAAAGAATGTTTTGCTCTCTAATGAAGATGGACAACTATCCCGAAACATGTGTCCAGAGATACACAGCACTGGCTGCACCAACAATGGTGAAAAACTAAAGCTTGACACCGAAATAAGTGTTATCATGCACTGCATTTACTATGATGCACCAGGGCAAACTGAGTGCTGGATGTGAGCCAGTGTGCGCCCACCCTCCTCTTGTTTGAAAAAGTTCCCTTGAGCTAATGAGCCGACGAGCTCTGGTTGATGCACCTGTGCCCAGCAAGTGGTAGAGAGACCTAAGAAGACTTTGGCCAGCATTCCCAGCACCCCCTAAAAGAATGTGTTGTTCTCTACTGAAGAAGGACAACTATACTGAAACACGTGTCTAGAGAGACACAGCACTGACTGCACCAACAATGGTGAAAAACTAAAGCCTGACACCGAAGTAAGTGTTATCATACACTGCATTTACTATGATGCATCGGGGCAAACTGTGTGCTGGGATGTGAGGCAGTGTGCACCCACCCTCCTCCAATACAAATTACGGGGTATGTGGTATACCACTGTACTAGGGACTTATAAACAAAGTAAGTATGCCAATCAGGTGTAAACCAATTTTACCATGTTTTAGGAAGTGACCACAAGCACTTCAGCACTGGTTAGCAGTGATAACATGCACAAAGTCCTAAGGCCAACAAAAACAAAATCAGCAAAATAGGAGAGGTGAATGCAAAAATGTGTTGGGAAGACCACCCCTACCCCAAGGATGACAAGTCTAACAATAGCTGTAAAATTATATCCTGAACATATTAAATAAAATAGACAAATGCATGACATGCTTGCTGCTTAAGTTCACCTATTTGAAAATAAATAGACATAGTAGCATACATATAACTCTAACCAATTGTAGCTACAAAGAAAAAACACATCAAACTTCATAACCCAAACCAACAATGAAAGAAAATCAAACTGTGAGTATTAATCAATAACTTAGAAATGATATAAGTTAGAATTTATGTTATATTGTTTTGGGCAATAATAGTTTAATTTACATATTTAAACAACAGATGACAGAATGAAATAAAATAATTTTGTTAACAAAATGTAATATATTTTTATTTAAAACATTACAATAGGGGGAGGAGCCAAGATGGCGATCGGGACGGCAGCGTAGGCTCCCGGCTCCGTGAACCTCCACATCCCGCACAGATATCCTGCATGAGATCCTTAGCCTACGCTATATGCCCGTGTTGGTGGCTGAGAGCGGCAACCGATTGTGTGCTTCTGAAGTTTCTGGCGGCGGTACCGCCGGAGAAATGTCCATTTGAAGTTTGCGGCCTGTGCAACCCTGGAACCGGGACCTCGGGTGGACAACAAGGCCGGGCGGCAGTTCAACAACAGCGGCCATTGGTGACTGGGTGGAGTCGGAGTACCGGAGCGGTGCGAATATTGGCCTGAATTTCGCTGTGGTCATTCCTACCATTGAGCGTAGCGGAACGAGTGCATGCCCGGGGTGGCAATTCCAGGATTCTCCGGTAATTGCCTGAGCCTTTGCCGGTGAGCTGCCCGGACGCTGCCCGTAACGCGTCCCTATTTCCGCGGGCTGCTCCCGGATTCTCGCGGGCGCTGGTCCGTGGTGGGGATGACTGTTACCTGTGGCCACACACTGTGTATATATTTTTGTCTGCCCCCGGAACCCTGTTTCCAGTGACATGGAACTTGATGCGCCTGTGCCTGAGTCCCGGTCCCAATCTGGGATGAACCTACCCGGCGGCCATCTTGCTAGGATGGAGTCTATCATCCTGTGCACTGGGTCTCCGCAAGATTGGGAGTGTGTGCCTAAGAGGAGCGTAGCGGAGCGGGCGCCGAGAGCTGGGCTGGGGTACGGTGACCTTCTCGAAGCTCTCGGTGCCCTTCATTCCACCCTGGTTCACGGCGCCTCGGTATTGGGGAGAAAGCTTGATAGTGTTTCTTCAGCGTCGGAACAGTTGCGGTCTGCCTGTCCCCAGGCACACAGGGACTTGCCACACTCTACACAGGAGGACAGTGTCGTGGCCGCCCCTGTGAATAGGGGAAAGCTGGAAACTTCGGACAATGTGCCAACGTGTGATCGGCTGGCTGTGGGTCCGGTCTGTTCCGGAGGTTTTGGATTTGAGCGGGGGGTGGTGGCTTTGTCCCACGCGCAACCTCCGGTGACCCAGGCAATATTCCAGCAACAGTCGCCTGCCCTGGCTGATTCCGCCTTCCTGAACCTTGTGTGCAGTACAGATCCTGGGGCAGTACTGGGAAAGATGGTCCTCCATAATGTCGACTGTGTTGGTGTCCAGAGACGTTCATCCTACATGTGTGTGTCGCTTCCTGGTCTTTTTTGGACGCTCCTCTTCCTCGTAACATTGGACATGGCACTGGGTCGATGGGTATGCATGGGTGGATTCGCAAAGAGTGGCCAAGGATAAGGCTGATCCTTCAGAGGTTGTCATCTAACAGGCGGGCGGGCACAGGGGTTGCGTGCTCTCATGACATAACTAATAGTGTAGTAGGTGCATAATGCTCCCCATTTTTCTTTGACATGATCGATTTTGTGTTTGTTTACTGTTTGCTTTGGGGAGAAACATATTGTGCGGGAGGGAGAAGCCGGGGGCATGTTTTGAAGGCCCTCCTCCAGTTTATTAATACTCTCTTTACTCCCCCGTCTGGTGGGGTTTCCTTTCTTACTCCATTTTCTCTGTTTCTTCTATATTTCGGGTCTGGTTCCGGGGCGACAGGCACACTGCTGGGGGGGGGGGGCCGTACTCATCTGCAGAGGTGCAGGGTGGGGGGGTGGGGGGAGGGGATTCTTTAGTTTTTACTTTGTTTCTATGGCCTCCTTTTTCTTCTCTTATTCTTCTTTGTCTTCTTTTCTGGGGTCAGCACGGTAGATCTCCTTTGCTGCCAATCACTGCTTTTTATGTGTGCCTCAATTTCCGTGGTGATTTCTGGGTCTTCGGGCAGGGGACTGCAGGCGCAAATGGCCGTGATATTCCTCCGCATCCTGAACCTCCGGTTTTAGCGCCATTGCCTGGATAGATTGCTGTTTATTGTTGGCGTTTACTATTCTGCCTGTCATTTTTTGCTGTTGGGAAATTGTTTGGCACCTGATCCTTCTATCCCTTATTATAAAATGAAATCCTTTTGTATCCTGGTCCCTATTTGGGCTGTTTAGTGGCCAAGAGTATGCTAGCATGGAGAATCTGCTCCCCGAGGTGCTGCCTGTGATTAAAATGTGCTTCTGTTACTCTGACTGCTTAGCGGCCGGCCCCGGGGGTTGTAGGCCCATACTTGTCTTTTGTTTGAAATGTCAATAAAGGTTTTTACAAAAAAAAAAAAAACAAAAAAAAAACATTACAATAGACTACATGAACATATTCAATGTGCTATATCAGCCTACAGTTCATTTTTAAGTTAAACAAGTAACGTAAATCAACTCCTCAATTCATAATGTATACTATAATTAAGTTATGGTGAACAAAATAAATAACAATAGCAAAAAGAAAACTTTATACTTTATAGATTGAACACATATATAAACATAAATAAAAAACACATCATTATTATATGAAAAAAACTAAATTTAAAACAGTCCAGGGACACTCTCAAAAAACAAAACAAAATTGTTCAATAAAAGAAAAGTTCCCAGAAAACTAAAACACTTAAAGAAAATGTTTGAAAATGTATTGATTAGTAAACCTTCCAAATCATTTCTTTAAAACACAAGATATCATTCTTGAAAGACGATCACTATATCAGAAACGTAAAAAAAAACATTCACACCCACAAAACAAAGCACCATGAAAATCCAAATAACACATCCTATAAATTCCTAAACGTTACTAGTATCCTAACACAGCTGCAATATATTAACATACAAGTGAAAACAATACAATTGCAAACAGCCTACTAACCCTAACAAACAAAAGAATGTTAAACTTAATTTGCTAACGTATCTTCATAATGCAGCCACCCAACCTAGGACCAATGGTTAGAAGTAGAAAAGTTAGGCCCAAATTTCCACATTTTTTACACAGTGTGGTGCAGGGTGTTGTGACATGCTCTGCCCTGTAGCCTCTGTTAATTACAGGGCAGGTGCTGAACCTTCTCATGGCTAGGGCTGTTTTGCTCCTTGCTTTAGGATCTCTGGTGCTTATCGGACCCACTAAGTTAGGTTTCTGGGGGACTTGAACTTGACTAGCCTAATCTGTGATATAATGCGTTTAGGTTGCCTTGGGGGGTGGCCTAAATGTCTGTTGTTAGACTTGGCCCTTTCTGCTGGATCAACCCAATACCTTGGCCCTCATGCCAACATTTTTATAAATATGTGTTTTGTTGGTCTTAATACTCTGTGCACTTTACCACTGCTAATAACTTCCAAAGTGAGTGTGCTCTTGCCTTAAAACATGGTCACATCTGCTTAGACCCAATTGGCATATTTAATTTACTTTTAAGTCCCTAGTAAAATGTCACATGTGCCCAGTGCCTGTGAATTAAATGCCACTAGTGGGGCTTCAGAACTGGTAAGCCACCAAAGTAAGTAGCACATGTCTCGGACATGCCAATGCAGAACCTGTGTGGTCAGTTTAAACTGCCATTTCGACCTGTCAAGATAAACCTTTTGCCAGGCCCAAACCTTCCTTTTTAATACACATATGTCACCCTTAGTGTAGGGCATGGACGGCCAAGAAGGCAGGTTACAATTTATTTAAATCGTAGGACATGTACTTTTAAGTTTTAAATTTCCTGGTAGTGAAAAACTCTTAAATTTGTTTTTTATGATTGCAAGGCCTACCTGACCCATAGAATAACATTGGAATTACCGTATTACAGTTTGTAGGTATAATTTCCAAATGGGAAAAGGTAACTGGTTCATGTTATGTCTGTAATCCTAATTAAAAATCCTTACTTATGGTGAAGAAGCATTTTAAATTACAAGTCTGAAAATGCCAGCAAACAAATGATGGACGGAATGCTGACAATGCAAACATTCTTCCCCAATCAAAAGATCTGGGTTAAATCCATCGTTCTTTTGCCCACTATGCCACCCCAGTTTGGACCCAGCCATATGCAAATTAGTCTTGACCCTGTGCCTCATGGGATCAGTCCAGACCGAACTGTCAGGCCAGGTCCTCCCTGGACCGGAAACAAGCATCCTGGGACAGGTTTCAGGGTATGTCACCCTTCTTCAGCCAAGCTAGCTTGAATCCAGTGGCACAGTGAGCAAGGGACCCACGTCTGGGCATACCCATCCCACTTAGGGCGAAAAGTGTTACAGGAAGACGGATTTTAAATTACAAGTCTGAAAATGCCAGCAAACAAATGATGGACGGAATGCTGACAATGCAAACATTCTCCACCAGTCAAAAGATCTGTGTTAAATCCATTGTTCTTTTGCCCACTACCCAACCCCAGTTTGGACCCAGCCATATGCAAATCGGTCTCGACCTTGCTTCCAGTTCAGGGAGGAACTGGCTTGGCAGTTTGGACTGGACTGTTCCCACAAGGAACAGGGTCAAGACTGATTTGTATATGGCTGGGTCCAAACTGGGGTGGTGTGGTGAGCATAAGAATGATGGATTAAACCCAGATCCTTGTGACTGGAGGTGAATGTTTGCATTGTACAGCATTCCGTCCATCAATTGTTTCATTTGCACTTTTAGAAAGTTGACATTTTCTTTCCTTAGCCATTTAGTGCCTGTAGCTTGTCTCTGGGTCACATGACTGGGTGTGGGTGACAGTTGGGCTTTGTGTATTCCTCCTATACATCATTGGCAAGATGGGCGGGGGAGCTGGGCCCAGTCCCACTTACTAGTAGTTTCTCTCCATCTCAAAGGCACAGCTTTGTAGAAAAGAAGTACCTCAGACACCACATTTTCAGTGCACTTCTGGACCTGTGGGCGGTCTGCCAAGAAAAAGGATTGTTGTGCTGCTGGGCTGAAGTTATAAAGGAACTTCTGCCCTGATGTGCTGATCTGCCGCCTGCTGCCCTCTTGTCTGGGAAAAGAAGAGCTGGACCTGCAACTTCATCTTGAACCCAGCACCCCAGAGGGACTCAAGGGCTAGTCTGCTGGTCTCCTGATCTGAGCCTCAGGGACATAAGAGACTCCCCAACCAGCTCCTGAACCCAGCTAGCTGCAGCAAGTTCTTGACCCTCAAGTGGTGCCTCTCAAATCCTGGGCCCTTGGTGAGCCTCAGTGCTTTTCAAATCAAGCCTAAGTGCTCGTTGCAAACACGATCAGGCCCATTCCCACCAAGACCATGGCGCTCGCACTGAAATACACACAGCAGCATAAACCACCGGCCTGTCAATGCAAAGCTCCAGCTCGGCCGCCCATGATCTGCTCTCCGCATCACGCTAACAACGGCCTGCATACTCTCCTTGCTTACAGTGACCCTGTTTGTCATGTGGTCACATTTAGGCTCATTTTACATGCTCAGGTTTAAACTTGACATCTTTTCTTGAACTTTGACATATGACACACTTTTTGCATGAGTGCTTGTATGGCTAATGTTCAGCGAAATAACTTTGCTTACATTTACTCATCTTTGTAGGCACATTATCAGAGTCTTGAATATGCTGTGCTAAAGTTAAAGTTCAATGTGAAAAATAATATTGTTCATTATTGTTCACTCAGTAACAGCTTTGTCAGGGTAGAATCAATAATGGCAGCCTGACTGAGATTTTGGCATGGCAACATGGGTGATATTCATTATGTAAACGACATCAGTCCTTTGTTTAGTAAGAGAAGCATTTTGCTGGCACTGTGAAGTTACCCCAAGCTGTTTTTCCAGTCCAGCTGATTCCAGTTTACCTCCTGCAAGGGATAAAGCCCAGCTCTCCACCAAGTCGGACTCCCTGAAGACACCTACCCACAGGTATGTGGAAGTTAGATCACCCTACAGGGATTCTGGCAGAATCACCCACCCTGAGCACACTAGGATAGGTAGCGCTAGTAGGGGTACAAAATATAAAAGTACTTATATGCGAGAATATATTTTCTCTGTGACATCACAATGGTTGAATTGTTTATCTTCTTTACCATTGTTGTAATGCTGATGACACATCTGTTTCCTACTATTGATTATTGCAGCACACATATTTTACACAATAATTGTTTGAGGAAAGCGGGTGCAAGCCAACATTCCATCACCTTAAAGATGACAGAGACGCTAACAAAAAATGCTAATGTCAATCTATAGGACCAAGGCATGCTTACAATTCCACAGACCTGTGAGGTCTACACCACCCACAATCCTATTGTCAATCCCCTGGCAACACATAAACCTAAAACCCTGACCACCATTATCTCCACTACCATTATATCAACTACCGGTGAGTCAGCCACAACCAGCTCAATCTACACAAGCACTATCACAAGTAGACTCACAGTAAGACATCACAACCAACTTTGCATATGTGATTAATTCCCAATAGTAATTTTACAATTTATAACATTTTCCACTCTACTCAAAACAATTGAGACACAGCTTAAAGCAACATGTAAAATACATGCTTACCTTGATCGCAACCATGTGCATATTGCGATTCTACAGGAAACTCATATCACACATGCTGAGTTGAGGAAGGTAAGCGCGAAATGGAGAGATTAGGTCTACGGTACCATATTGTCGGCCTATGCTCAGTGAGTGTTAGTCTGGGTGGGCCGGGTGACCCATATGTGGTGGATTCCCACAGGGTTGATAAAGATGTAGGCCTGTGATTCTTGAGGGTCAACTGGATGGGTCGCGCTTCATGTATGTTCTTACCCTGGCACTATTACAAGATCCCCAGATGCCTGGGCTATTGGACGGAGAATATAACTGGGTGCCTGGTGTCAACAGGGACCGATCTCCTCCCTTCCAAGGGGGGTCGCCAATATCCAAATGACACACCACTTTAGAGAGTGGACGGCCTGCAATTGGCTGCATGATGCATGGCACTTGCTTCATCCCACGGGCTCGAAATACTCCTTTTACTCCCGGGTCCATGGTCCCCACACAAGGTTGGATCTCTTCCTTTGTAGTGAATCTCTGGGTGGGGGCCTAGTGTGCGCTGTGCATTTAGCACTTACGTTGTCGGACCTACTGCTTACGATCAAATGGGGAAGACCGATGTTTCAAATTCCAGTCTGGAAGCTCCAAATGGAGGCCCTCCTTGACCCACCCTTTAAAGAGGTCCCCTCTACCCAGGTGGTTCTCACCTACTTCAAACTAAATAGGGAGACAGATACATCTAGGGTAGTTGAGTAGGATGCACATCAAGTGGGGATGCAAGGTCATTGCATGGGAGGGACGTGGGTGATCTCCAAGTTAATAACCACAGAGCTCCTCAGCATGGAACAGGTGATGCGGGCTCTGGAGAATGAGACGCTCTTCAGCAGCACAAAAATATGATGGACAGATTGCTGAATATTGTCAGATATTCACCCCTATCACAGATCTAGGTTAAATCCATTGTTTTGTTGCTCACCACTCTATCCCAGTTTGGACATAGCAATATGGAAACCAGTCTCGACCCTGCTCCCCATGGGAACAGTCCAGCTTGAACTGGCAGGCCAGGTCCTTCCTGGACCAGAAAAACAACATCCTGGGACCAGTTTCGTGGTGTCACCCCTCGTCAGCCAGGCTACCTCGAATTCAGTAGCATAGTGAACTCGGGACCCACGTCTGTGCATACCCTTCCCACTTAGGGCAACTATAGCTACACAAAAAGATGATGGACGGAATGCTCAACATTGTCAAATATTCATACACCCCCAACCCCAGTCAAAGATCTGAGATAAATCCATTGTTTTATTGTGGTCACCCTGCCACCCCAGTTTGGACCAAGCCATATGCAAATCAGTCTTAATCCTGTTTCCCATGAGAACAGTCCAGCCCAAACTGCCAGGCCAGGTCCTCCCTGGACCAGAAAACAAGCCTCCTGGGACTAGTCCGACTGTGATTCATCTGTAAGGAATACAGGGAGTCAGAAGTGCTGCTTGGGAAGCATGATTGTAGGTGGGGCCCGGCTACTTTGTATGCAAGGGAAATCACTCTGGCAGGTTACTGGCTTGGTTAGAGAGAGAAAATTTGCAGAGGCTCTTGATTCCTGCCGTTCGGCTACCAGATGGTGTGAGGGTTAACACACAGGCAGCTATCCATGGTGTTTTCATGGAGTACTACTGCTCATTATATTCAGCAGAGACCACCTCACCTCCTTCACGAACGCAAGCCTATCTCTGCGAGCTTCCGCTAACTCGGCTGCCGTTATTACAAAGAAATGAGTTGGGAGCTGTCCTCCAACTGGAAGAGATCCAGCATGCTATTGAATTAATTGTTCACAATAAGACCCCTAGCAGTATTATGCGACATATGTGTCAATCCTGGCACAAACTTCCTCAAGGTCTTTAACGAGGCCAGACAGTTGAGGCAATTACCACAATCTCTCAGGGAGGATAGTGGTCCTACTTAAACCAGGGCATGACCCTTTAATTGATAGATCCTATCAGCCGAAGTCTCTTTTGAACCTTGATTATAAAGTGCTGGGAAAGGTGTTAGTCAATAGGTTTCTTTCCATTGTGGATATTTTGGTGCATACAGACCAATCCAGTTTTATTCCGGCCCGCAACACCTTCCTAAATATACGCCAGCTACTCTGTATGATGGATGTTTCCCTCCATGATGACAGGAGATGGAGCATGGTGTCAATAGATATATAAAAGGCTTTTGACACCCTGAACTGGGCCTAATTGTTGGCCTCCCCCAAATGAATGGGTTTTTGCCCTACATATATGAGTTGGATCTGAGCCTTATATAGGAGATCGGCTGCTGGGGTGAGCACGGGTACCACAATTTAGACTGTTTTGATATTCAGAGGAGCAGGGTTGCCTACTGTCTCCTTTAATATTTGCCTTGCCAATGGAGCCTTTGGCCTGTACCCAACGACGGCAGGCACTCCAACCTAGGAAGTACGATTCGTACAGAAAGCCTATTTCCGTACGAATCGTACAAAAGACACTACGTGGAAAAAATACCTACGATTCTGATCCGGAACAGCTTGTACTCGACGTCCGGACGTATTCAGGCAGCGGTTTCCGGCCCAGCAAGTACGATTCATCCCTATGTCACTCCGTACGACTCTTTTTTTACGGGAGTCAAACACAGCCGGAAAAGCAGAGTCCGACGCGAACCGCTACGCAACGGAGCCCCGGTACGTGACAATACACGCCATGAACTCCATCGTACGTGTCATCCCAGTCCTCCTAGCCAACGACCTGGTGCACTGGACCCGACGCACACGCCACAGAAGGTGAGAACAACACCCAGGGGCCAGGGTGGGGGTGAGGGGCAGGAAACAAACCCCATACTCAAAGCCAAACCTATAATATGGAGGCCATACATTACCACCAGGGTCTGGTCACTTGGGGGGGCGTGGCCAGCAACCCCTGCATACCGCAACAACAGAAGTGGACATGTACGGTGCGTTGCACACGTGCCCCTACGGCACCATTAGAACAGTGATACAGACCGTACACACGCAATGAATGCGTGGGTACAGTGCGTACCACACGTACCCCTAAGGCACCATTAGAACAGCGATACGGACCGTACACACGCAATGAATGCATGGGTTCGGTGCATACCACACGTACCCCTAAGGCACCATTAGAACAGAGATACGGACCGTACACACGCAATGAATGTGTGGGTACGGTGCGTACCACACGTACCCCGACGGCACCATTAGAACAGTGATACGGACCGTACACATGCAATGAATGCGTGGGTACGGTGCGTACCACACATACCCCTACAGCACCATTAGAACAGAGATACGCACCGTACACACGCAATTAATGCGTGGGTACGGTGTGTACCACACGTACCCCTACGGCACAAGTACAATGGTGAAACGAAGCATACACACGCGATGATAGCGGGTGTACGGTGCGTTTCACACGTACGGGTACGCACTAGTAGTACAGTGCATTAGACACGTACAGGTACGCACTAGTTCGCACGTACGGGTACGCATTAGTAGTACAGTGCGTTAGACACCTACGGGTACGCACTAGTAGTACAGTGTGTTAGACATGTACGGGTATGCATTAGTTCACAAGTACGGGTACGCACCAGTAGTACAGTGCGTTAGACACCTACGGGTATGCACTAGTTCACACGTACGGGTACGCACTAGTTGTACAGTGCGTTAGACACCTATGGGTACGCACTAGTAGTACAGTGCGTTAGACACCTACGGGTATGCACTAGTTCACACGTACGGGTACGCACTAGTTGTACAGTGCGTTAGACACCTACGGGTACGCACTAGTTCACACGTACGGGTACGCACTAGTAGTACAGTGCGTTAAACACCTATGGGTACGCACTAGTTCACACCTACGGGTACGCACTAGTTCACACCTACGGGTACGCACTAGTAGTACAGTGTGTTAGACACGTACGGGTACGCACTAGTTCACACCTACGGGTACGCACTAGTAGTACAGTGCGTTAGACACCTACGGGTATGCATTTCACACGCTTACAATGGTAATACAGGCGCACACATGCCAGGAATGGAGGGCTACGAGTCGCACAAGGCTGTCCATCAAGTACTTGTCATTGCATACTGTTATGTGCAGGCCCTAGGTGTGTCAGCCTGTGATATTGCACAGGTCATCTCATCTAGTAGCACTATTGATGTGTGATGACCTGTGGACACATGTCATGTGTGATGGGGCACTATGTAGCACACATCACCTTGACACTTGCCACGTGTGTCTGTAGTCCAACTGTGTCATGCACAGCAGCAGTGGGATGGCACAGTCATCACCACCCGCACCTGTCTCCTGATGCCAGGGACAGGGACACTCTATCAACTGACATGTCACGATCTGCGTGCCCCTTTGTGACTGTGTCAGGTGTGTGTCATGTGTTCCCATGAGCTGGATGTCAGTGTTCCGTCAACTGCATCTGCTGTTGGTGCATCCAACATGGGACGGTGTGGAGGTGGGCATGGAACACATCTACGCACACCATGCCACATGTGGATTCCCACAGATGTAGGGTCTGTGTGCATCGGACATCATATTTTCCCAGGCATACATGTCTGCATTGTCTCAATGGCTGTGTCTTTCTCTTGTCATGTGTACCCCTTCATCGCAATGTGTTTGACATGTACTTTGACATTCCTTGTGACCGGTGCGTGTGCCTTGCAGTCAGCTGTGTGGATGAGATGACATCCTTCCAATGCAGCTATGTGGTTGTGTGTCACTCCGGTGATATCTGTGGCTCTTCACTCAGACTGGCCACCAACTCATTTCAGGGCATGTCATGAACTCTTGACAATCAACAGGTGTATCTGGCTTTTTGTAGGAGTGCCAGCAAGCTGGCATATGTGTCCTGTATGTATTGCACACACCCGACTACATAGTTACTTGATGAGTATTAGCAGTGTAGCATGTGCTATGTTCATTGACATTGATATTGGCAGACTCAAAATCTTCATTCTTACAAACAATGTCTTGCAGGGCACCGCCTGTCCCAAGACCAATGCCAGACTTGGGTGCCATGAGGAAACGTGCCTGCATCCGACGTTACAGATTCACTCAACAGTTGATTGAGGACTTGACCGACAGCCTGGCACCACACCTCCAACCGCGACACATGTATCCTACTGCGCTGACCCCAAAAATGAAGGTGATGGCAGCCCTACATTACTTTGCCACAGGTACGTTTCAATTCACCATAGCTGATGTTGGTGGCATGTCACAGACAATGTTCAGCCGTGTCCTGCGTGATGTTTTAGAAGCCATGTTGGAGCACCTTGATGAATTCATCACATTTCCTACTCCTGATGTCAAGGGTGATTTCTATGCCCTGGGAGGGATGCCCCATGTCATTGGGTCCATTGATGGTACACATGTGGCTTTGGTACCACCACAGGCACAGGAACAAGCCTATCGCAATAGAAAACATTACCACTCGATAAATGCCCTTGTGGTGTGTCTTGCTAACATGCTGATTTGCCATGTCTGTGCACGTTTTCCAGGATCAGCACACGATGCCTACATCATGAGGCGTGGCAAGGTGCCACAAATGATGCTGCGGCTGCACAACGAACGAGCATGTCTTGTTGGTGGGTATACTCTGTTTGTCCTGTGTGTTGCAGTATCTTTGGCACTTCTGCCATCTCCTGACCCACTTTTTTACATGATGTTTCCATGTAGGGGACTCTGGATATCCCAACATGCCATGGCTAATGACACCTCTCCGCAACCCAAGAACAGCTGCAGATCACAGGTACAACAATGCACACGGGCAGACCAGGCGAGTGATTGAGAGGACGTTTGGCCTCCTGAAGAGCCGATTCCGGTGCCTGGACAAGACAGGCGGGTCCCTCCCTAATGCCCCAGAGAAAGTCTGCCGAATCTTCCTCGTGTGCTGCATGCTGCACAACATGACAGTTGAGAAGGCAGTGACACTCATCCTGGATCTGGCTGAGCAGGAACATCCACCCGTGGAGAATCAAGGGCTTGCTCATGAGGCTATTGATGAGGAGGAGGAGGAGGATGATATCCGGAGTCAGCTCATACGCAACTTCTTCTCATAATGGTGAGTCACTGGGTATGAGTGTGAAAGCTTGTAGCATTGAGTGGCATGTGTTGCAATGTATGTGTCCAGCTGACTGAATGCAAAGTGACTTTGATGTGTGTTTTGATGTGTCACTCGAGTGATGATGTCATGCCACACAGTTTTGCGGAGAGACTTTCTTTGAAATTGACATGTGTCCAACATTGTTCATGTTTTGTAAATGTCCCTGTGTGCGGCGAGAATTGTTTTAGGTGACTTCTTGTGTGTCTGTCATTCCCAGGTTTTGCGCCTGTGGTCTGCTCGTGTCATCTTTGTCCTGCTGCTATTCCGCATGAGGATTGCAACGTGTGCTGAATCAGTGTTCCATGCACGGACATGCGGAAATGTCAGTTTGGGTAAGGATAGCAGCAAGGCTTTATGGTGGTGGTACGGCTTGGGAATGTGTGGGCCTGCTTCTGTGCATGTTGTGGTACCATGCATACATGTCTTCTCGCCATGGAGCATATAACATGTAGCATCACTCCCATGACATGATAGTCACCCTTCTTGACTGTCATCTGTAGTGGAGTGTGGCGTCTGATGAAGGCATCAATGTGTGTAAACCTTGCCTCTGAAACATTGCGGATGCTACGGGTGGACATAGTGTGGGACATCACAACAACAGGCTCTATGGGGAATTGCAGCCTCTCCGTGTGCAGCAGGATTTGTTTGGCTCATCCCCTTGACTTGTGTGCCAGTTCATTGGGATTTACATCATCCATGTCGTGAAGGGGGGGTCCAGCGTATGTCCCACATGTTCTGTCAACTGACCTGTGAGTCTGTTCACATGGATGCATTTCCCTTTGTGTGTGTATGTGGAATAAAGGTGTTCAGCACAATCCAAAGTGCCTCATCTCTGTCACTGCAGCTCTCTTGCCAGTTTGCATGCGTCATCTATGGCATAGTTGTCAAATATTGGGCATATGTGTATGTGTACTTCGGCAACATGCATGCAGTTCTTCATGGCTAATAATATCTATTGTGCATGAAGTCCCTGGTTGTGTATGTATTTGTGCAGGTTGCTCCACACAACGGAACGTGAACACATGCTGATGGTGTGTCTCCTGTGCGCAGCTCCACATTTTGTTGCCTGACCCTGTGCCCGTCATTTTTGGTGATTGGTCATACATTTTCTCGTAGTGACCCATGAGTTACCTGACAATCCTTCCTTTCCTGTGCCTTTCTGAACTCCTTGTCATTGTGTGCTACTTTTTGCCTAGTTTCTCACCCCTTCTGCCTGCTGCTGCCTCACCTGTGGCAGCGCCCCGCAGAGTGCCATGATTCTGCAGCCCACATGCCTCCAAAATGCTCCTCCCTTCCCCCCTCCACCCATTCTTAATGCAGCAAGCAGCTTGTCTGTGCCACTGTTGCGCCAACGCCGTGCCAAAGGCAGGACCGTGTGCGCCTGCAACGTGCACAGTGCCCGAGCCTCTGGTCTTTGCATGACCCACATCACACAACAGGCTCATGCTGCAGCCAACCTCCAAGCAATGTCCTCCACACAATCATCCGCCTGCTATCAGGCAACCCCTAAGCGCACACACAACACCTTTGCATGCTGAGTGTGCAACTCCAACTGCCTACACAGCGCTGCCCAGCCTACCAGACCCTGTCAGAACAACCAGGTCATGTGCCTCCTACTCCACACCCGCTCCGTCCACCAGCACGCCATTGGACTCTGTTACCTCCTCAACACAACAGGGCCACACATCACCTTCATGACAGTAACCTGGACATAAGCATCCTCAGCACACGACTTCTTCATTGCCATCTCAGACGGATACAAGATCACCCGCAGGGACGGCACCAACAATCCCGGAGGATTAATTGCAATTGATTCACAAATACACCCTCAGAGTCACAAATCCGGGTTTGCAGCAACTTCCTGGCAACCCTCAGAGTAACACTCATCTACAGATATCCAGGCCTACATCCACAATTGCGCTAAGCCATCAACACGTACATCTGCACGCACGCCCTCCCCTCCACAGGCTACATGTGGCTGGGGGCCAGTAACTTCTGGCTGGAGGAGAACCACACCACCATCCATCATTGGTCCATCAACATTTTAATCGACGTCTCCGACAAGCAACACACTGCCCCACACCCTGCTAACGATCCCCCAAAGATGCTTGATGTAAGTCACCACAGACAAGCTGTGTGAGACACTCAAAACAACACCAACGCAACACCCTGAAACCTCACGCACTGGATCAGCAACTGATTCAACAATCTTTCCACATTGACGGACTTTCCTGTGAGGCACAACAATAGTTAAGGCACCTGGGACAAGGCAGACCTACTGGACTCCTACCGATGTAGCCGGACTCTTGTGTACACCTTGCAACAAAAAGAGCCATCATTTACCTTACAGGCCTGGAAAAGATCACACACAGCCATCACCATATCATCAGCAAGGACAAGTGGAGATCCTTCAGATAGTGCTGAGACACCAAAACACACGACATCAAGGAGCTCATCAGCATTGTGAGTGAACTGACAGCAGATCTCCATCCAAGACACCCCACACTTACAAGGCAGATCACATCCTTGCAACTTTGTACCACTGCTAGCTCATGGCCATACACAACAGCCTTGGCACACAGAGGCAGACAGCACTATTATCCTCAGGACAAACCCCCCTCAGGTCTGACTCCTGTCAGCAGCAAGTACACCACCTGGCTCATGTGCACCATCCACTCTGGCTCTCCATCAGGCCCCATCCCACACAACATCTCAACCACATCATTCCCCATCCTTGAAGCCCACATCCAGCGCGTCCTGAATGTCTCCTTTGAGTTGGCCACATTCCATGGGTGCTGGAGGCATGCAGAGACCCAGGCCCTTCTTAAACAACGGACGGCAGTACCGCAGGATCTCCTGGTACATCACCCTGCTTCCCTACCCAGCAAATGTCATCCGAAAGACACTCAACAAGCAACTGACATATTTGTTCCACGCAACCAGCTCCAGGCAACCGGCACCAGAACATATTCCACAGTAATCACACCACTGCAACCGTCATCATTTCCACCACCAACGACAACTTTGCCCTGCTCAACAATGGTGAGCCCACCCCCCTTGACCTCTCAACGGCATAGTACACCATGTGCTACCACACTGTCAGCTCACACATCTCCAACACTGGTATCCAGAGGAGGGCCCAGGATTAAATCAGAAAGTAGCACACCAGCAAGGCCCAGGGAGTCTGCCTCCACCCTGCAGCATGTAGTACCCTGGGGTCATGTGGCACATGCCCCAGGGCTCTTCTCTCAGCGTGGCGATCTTCAATGTCTCCATGACCCCCCTCTCCACCATCACATGCGCACACAACCTCATCATCATCTCGTATGCCATTGACACCCAGCTGCTCCTCAAACTTACCAAAGAGCCAGCCATTGCCAGATCCAAACTTCAAGAAGGCATGAGATCCGTTGACGAATGGCTGAACATCAGCCATCTGAGGCTGGACTTGGACAGGACTGAGGTCATCATCTGAGGATTGTCCCCTTACGGCTTGGTCAACTCCTTGTGTCCCACTGGTCTGGGCACCGCACCAACACCCAGTGGCCACGTACGCAAGCTGGTGTTCATCATGGATCCATCGCTGACCATTACCATGCAACTCACCACCATCTGTACCTCATGCTGCAACACCCTCCGCATGCTGCAAATGATCCACAGATAGATCCACTACAAGGCAAGACAGACAGTCCCCCAGGTCAACGACACCAGCCGGCTCAACTACAGCACCGGCCTCTACGTAGAACAACAGCAGAACTGCAGGAGAAGTTGTCCACATCCAGGGTGCATCCGCACACCTCATCTTCAACATCCCCAGCCCCAGCCACATCACCGTCCACCTGAGATAGCTAGAATGGCTCACTGTCTGCTGCAGGATCACCTTCAGACTCCTCACCCACACTCAGGAGGCAGTCCACAACCCCAGACCCAAAACAAACCTTGGACGTCTGTCATCCAACACCCCGTTGGCCCAACTCCGTGCAGCCCACCTTGCCCTGGCCACCATTCATCACATCCACATAAAGACTGCATGCAGGAGATAGTTCTCCCACCTCGCCAGACCTGGGACTCCCTCCCCAGGCACATGAACATGACCCATGACCTCTACACCTTCATGATACTCTTCCAAATTGGTCTGTCTGAGCAGTATTGCCAGCCCCCCCTCAGCAGCTTGAGGCCATCACGTGTGAGTATTGGGCTCCATGTCTGTATTTGGTGATACATTGAGACACATGTGTGTCCTCGACCGGACTCAGATCCAAGTGTATGGATGGCTGGAGTTAGTTCCAAACTGAGGCATACTTTGACATATCCCCACACGTATGTTGTGGACTCATGCTAAATGACTGCAACATAAAATTTCACGTATTAATTATTTAATTATAGGTCTGGGGCGTGATTTGTGCACTGAAAAAGGTGCAATGCAGGGACCATAGAATCCAAAGTGAGAGACAGACAATGTTAATGCTGTTTCATGCAACATGCTTGTATCATACACATTCTAGTTGGCACTGTTCATCCAGGTAGTTGTATGTGCCTAGCATTCTCCTCAATGTTCACTTGTGGATGGGTATGTTGCGGGGGACAGTTTGATATGTTCTCCTGAGTCTTTGACATGCAGGAGATAGTTCTCCCACCTCGCCAATCATACACATTCTAGTTGGGACTGTTCCTCCAGGTAGTTGTATGTGCCTAGCATTCTCCTCAATGTTCACTTGTGGATGGGTATGTTGCGGGGACAGTTTGATATGTTCTCCTGAGTCTTTGACATGTAGATTTTTGGCTTGGATGCTTCTTTGGCTATGCATTGGTGTTGTTGTGTTACATGTCCATTGTGACAGTGTGTAAATCCATTGCCTGTCCCGGGGTGTCTGCTTGTGTAAGGCGTGTGTGTGACAGGGCCTGCTGGTGGGTGTAGTGTGATTTGGCAGTGGGGCTCCCAGGTGATGTAGCTGTCCCCCCATGGAGCATGCTGCCATGACAGTGAGTGTGAGTTCCTGTCCTAGATATCTGACCTTGTTGTCTTGGTGTTTGTGTTTGCACTGGTCACAGGAGGGCCTTGTGCTGCCTACACCCGGGCCGAGTGTGAGCTATCTTGTCAGTACTTTCCCAATCCCTGTGCATTGTGCATGGTGCATGGGTATGTACCTGGGCCATATGGGATGAGGGCAATTGTGTCTGATTTGGAGTTCAACAATGTGTTGTGTGCCACCCACCCTCCCAGCATACCGGACATCCATTCTTGGGTTGCTACTTCATGTAGCATGGGACATAGCATGGCCTTGCTTTCTCAATGGAGCATACACATGTTAGTGGCATTAGCGTTATTTTTTAGTGTGGTTCTGGCCGGTGAGGGCTTGGGGGTAGTTACGTGCATTTTGTGTAGTCGGGGTATGGATGCCATTACCCCCATATTACGTAAGTTGTTTGTGTACTCACCAAGCTCTGGAAGTCCTTGCAGTCCATGTACTCCCACCGGCGGAAGCAGGGCCATCACCTTCTCCTCCCAGGGATGGTAATGTACTGGTCTGCGGGGCGCACCACCTCCAGTGATGTTGATCTGGGCGTAGTCATCATTCATTTTGCGCTTGACCGCCCTCCGCAGATCGTACCACTTGGCTTGGCATTCATTCCCGGTCCTTCTGATGGGTGCAACAGCATTCACCCTATCAATGATCCTCTGCCACAGGTGTGATTTTTCTGCTATGCTGGTCTGTCTGACCAATGTTCCAAACAGCTGTGGCTCGACTCTGATTACTTCATTGACAAGGATCTCCAGCTCCTCCCTTGTGAACTTTGGATTCTTGTCTGTGGGCATGGTGTGGGGTGAGGGTGTGGATGGTCGTGGGTGTGTGGGTCTGAATGTGAAGGTGTGGGTGTGAATGTGTAGAGGGGGTATGTGTGAAGGAGGTTGTCTGACGGTGTATATGTTAAGGTGGATGGGAGCAGTTGTTGGTGTGTGCTCTCTAGCTGCAGTGAGTCTGTTGCAAAGGCTCATGGTTTGTGTGTGTGGGCCCTTTTTATTGGTCCATTTGTGGG
Source organism: Triturus cristatus (assembly GCF_964204655.1). Classification (NCBI taxonomy): domain Eukaryota; kingdom Metazoa; phylum Chordata; class Amphibia; order Caudata; family Salamandridae; genus Triturus; species Triturus cristatus. Next base: position 212,121,035 of record NC_140592.1, read on the forward strand.
TGGGCCTCAGTTTGAATTTTTGGTGGGTGTGTTATAAGGGGTGGTTGAGAGTTTGCCCCTCTGTTTGCCTGTTTGAATGTGTCCAGGTCAGTCATTTCCATTTTTAGTAGACGTGTTTTGTGGTGTTGTGCGAGTCGAATAGACCCTCCTTGTGCTGTTTTATAGTGTCCGTGGTTCAGTAGGGTACAGGGGTACCAGTCGTACAGGCACACACCCCCCATGCGTTGTGTATGTACGGTCCGTACACGGCCATTGCTATGTACGGTGCGTACACCGCCATTGCATATGTACAGTGCGTACACCGCCATTGCTAGGTACGGTGCGTACACCGCCATTGCAGGTCGCTTACTGGTGCCTTTCCTGGAGCTTTGTATTTACGGGACTTACAAGATCATTGGAACCCTATCAATTGCACTCTTATTATGGAGTAACATAATGAAATATTCAAGGGATTACTCTCTATACGTTTGTGTCTGATATATATTCTTCTTATGTCGATTATTTTTTACACAGTGGATTGTCGTTTTTAGGAACTTTTTATGCACATGGAATCGTGTTACATTGCATTTCATCCTCCATTGCTACATAGACTCGATTTTTGCCTTGAAGAAGTTCCGTTGTGGAACGAAACGCGTTGGCTGGTTCTTGTCTTTCTATACTAGAAGGAAATAAAAAGGAAATACTAAAGGATACCTGCTTGGATTTGGACTTTTTTCATTGGTGCACCTTCCTCGTTTGCTTTTGTTCTCCTCATCTGGCCCCCAGTGGAGTTGTTCTACGGCGAACTCCGGAAGACTTGTGCACAGGAACATATACCATCTTGAGACTTTGGGATTTTAAGTGCTAAACCAGTAGTCAGCCGTAGTTCTTTTGTTTTACTGCCATTGCATATGTACGGTGCGTACACCGCCATTGCTAGGTACGGTGCGTACACCGCCATTGCATATGTACGGTGCGTACACCGCCACTGCTATGTACAGTGCGTACACCGCCATTGCTAGGTACGGTGCATACACCACCATTGCTATGTACGGTGCGTACACCGCCATTGCTATGTACGGTGCGTACACCGCCATTGCTATGTACGGTGCGTACACCGACATTGCGTATGTACGGTGCATACACCGCCATTGCTATGTACGGTGCGTACACCGACATTGCGTATGAATGGTGCGCACACCGCCATTGCTATGTACGGTGCGTACACCGCCATTGCTATGTACGGTGCGTACACTGCCATTGCTATGTACGGTGCGTACATCGACATTGCGTATGTACGGTGCGTACACCACCATTGCTATGTACGATGCGTACACCGCCATTGCTATGTACGGTGTGTACACTGACATTGCGTATGTACGGTGCGTACACGGCCATTGCTATGTACGGTGCGTACACCGAAATTGCATTTGTACAAGTCATTCCCCGTGTACAGGACGTTTTCCGTACGAATCGTAAATCGGAAAGCCGGTCCGGATCGTACTTGTATGCTCGGACTGTCTTTTTACGGTTCGTACGGAAAAGTGTCCGGGTCCGTCTCGTACAACTTTTCACGCTACGATTCGTACGGATCGGGCCGATGCGTATGTACTTTTTCCCGTACGAATCGTACTTCACGGGTCGGACGTGACTTGTACGATTCATACGGAAATAAAATACGGATACGAGTCGTATGTGAAAAAAAAATACAGGATCGGAATCGACCCCCTGTGTTGATGATGTAACTCCATGTGAAGCAAATGTGAAGTGTTGGACTTGGCCCTTTTTGCAGGGTCATCCCTGAACTTTTTGCCTTCCTCCTGTATTTTTTCTGACCTGTTGTTGGCTGTTTTATGACTCTGGGCACTTTACCACTGCTGATCAGCGCTAAAGTGCATATGTTCTGTATTGTAAATTCATGTATTGATTAGTGATTGGATTATTTGATTTACTTGTCAGACCCTAGTACAGTGCACCATGTGTGCCCGGGGCCTGTAAATCAAATTCTGCTAGTGGGCATGCAGCACTGGTTGTGCCACCCACAGAAGCAGCCTCTAAAGTGTGTATCAGGCCTGCCATTGCAGAGCCTGTGTGCAGTCTAGTACTGCCATGTTGACTTGGTAAGTGCACCCACTTGCCAGTCCCTAAACATTCCCTTTTCTTCATATCAGACACCCCTAAGGTAAGCCCAAGGGCAGAGTGCATTGTAAGTATAGGGTAGGACATGCCCTGGTGTGTGTGGCATGTCCTAATAGTGAATCACAGCCATTTTCGTTTTTCACTGTTGCAAGGCTACCCGTCCCCATAGGCCAGAATGGTCAGTTTGATTATAACACCTTATAATCCTAACTGACCCAGGGAACATGGTAGAAATTTGAGTTTAGTATGCCTGAACTCAGAATGATAAAATACATCTTTTAGTAAAGTTCATCAACTTGAACTAAGTGACTTCTACCATCTTTAAGTCTATTTTGAGTACAGTTTTGTGGATTTTTGTCGTTTGTGGTCTTTTGTTAAGTCTACATAAAGAATACTTATTTTTATAAAACCTGTGGGGTGTCCCTCTGTAGTTTTTTCACTGTATTACTGTATGTGTTCACAAATACTTAACACACTGCCTCTGAGATAGGCCTGTCTGCTCGCGCCAAGCTACCAAGGGGATGAGCAGGGGTTATACAGTAGTGTAATCTCCTTTCCCTGATTTAGAAGTAAGGGTCCCTATTTGGTCAAAGGTACCTACCTCTGCCAACTAGAGACCCCCAGTTCTAACATGAAGCAACATCTATCTCATTATGCATTTCATTATCATCACAGAAGTTGTATTAAGAACAAGAGCTTTAAAACTGTAAGGAACATTTATTTTATGTATATATATTCATTATGTGGTGTTGGACTTGGCCCTTCTGGCAGGTTCACCCCTGAACTTTTTGCTTTTTATTGGTGACTTGGTGTGGTGATTTTTGGTTTCTGCGCACTTTCCCTGTGTCCCAGGGTAAAGTACGTGCGCGCTCTGAGTGCATGTGGTGAGATAGGCCTGCCCTCCCATAGGAATGCATGGGGAATGTATGTGTCCCTAGTAGTTCCTGATGCGTGGGGTGTGCAGGCCCGAGTTTGGTATGTGCGGACTCGTGTGATTGAATGCTGCGCGATGATGTGTGCGGCGTGCATGTACCTAGTGTGGAAGTGCCACTTCTAGAAGTGGGCACTTCTGTGTGCAGTGTGTCTGGCGTGTGATTGGCTGGAGCTGGCTGGTGGGCCTGGCTCCAGGAGTCTGGTTGGGTCTGCCCCAGTGGTGAGTGTGAGATTAGCATGCTGATGGCTGGGGAGGAGTGCACCTTGGACCTGAATAGGGCAGGGTTTTCCCCACACAATGCTGGCTCCGCCCCCTGTGGTGCGACTGATGACCCTAGCCCTGCCAGTGAATAGAGTGAGGGGCTGAGCACATCAAGGGTGCTCCCCAACCAGCTGCGACTGGTTTTCCCCCTCACCCTGAACCCAGAACAAAGGGATTTGGTGTATAAAAGAGGGGCTGTGACCCCATGAAAATGTTCTTGCTCTGTCTTGAATCTACCAGGGGCGTGTGGCTGGTGGGGCCCAGAAGGGACCGCCATGGGGGCTGCCTCCCTGCTGGAGGGTACTGTGTGCTGGCCCCTGGGCCCTACCTTGCCCCCCTGATGCCTCCAGGACTGCTGGGACCTTTGGCTCTTTATTATTGCTTTTGCCAAGGCTTTGCTATAGTCCTCCAGCGCCTGAGCGCTGTATTCTGCTTTTTAAACTGGCCCAGCTGAGGGAGAGCGTGGGCTTCGCAGCGCCGAGCTACAGCCCCTGTCGGAGGGAACCCCCGTGGTAGGGATTCCCCGTGATACGGGACCGAGCGGGAGCCCACTCCGCTGGTTATGCTGCCAATTACTTTTTATTAATTGCGGGTGCCCACCCCGCGATTGCGGCATTTTAAATTTATTCTATATGCGTGTGCCCACCCCGCGGTTCGGACCCTGGAAATTAGTCGGTCGGTGAATTCCATGTAGCTCGCATCTTACTTGCTCGCTCGTACAACTGTACGAGTCGGGCAAAAACCACGCGTACGGTGCGTAGTTTTTCCGGTCGGATCGCGTTCGGTGCCCTTCCGACCCGAATCGGAATCGGCCCCTTAGTGTCATGCAAGCATGGAGGTTAACTTGCCTATGAGCTGCCTATGTTGTCAGAAGTGATCCTCTGGAAAGAACCAGTGGCCTGAAAATACATTGAAGGCAGTATTTTAACAATATTTTGCCAAAATATTGTTTACAAAATATCATGAGACACACATATTGTGTCAAAAATATCATGATGTCAAAAATATTGTGGGACAGAATACAAAAGTTAAGAATATTGGGCCAGTTGTCTCAACATTAAGAACTGTAATTTCCAAAATGTGATTCTTAACAAATTGCAATTTTGAAATTGAAAATTCTTAATGTATGACAATTTTATTTTTAAAATAGTGATTTCTAGTGGATTGCAAATTGACCTACCTTATGAATATTAATGAGGTAGGTCAAAATACGCAACCCACTCGGAATTGCAGACATCACAGGGATGGTAACCTGCTGGGGTCAGCAGACCATCATACCTGTATTTGATTTTTAATAAAGCAATCTTTTTTTCAATACAGCCAATTTTACTGAAAAGAAAAACGAGATGCATTTCTAAAAAGAAAATGAAATGTTTTAGTTTAATTTTTCAAGAGTAAGCAGTGGTCTATGGGAAACGTTTTTTAAAAATATACTATAATTTGAATATTTTTCACAAAAATTGGTAATTGTTAAATATAAATGTTCCTATTTTTCCCTATTGTTATTTTGGGCCTCCATTATCTTCTATGGGAGTGTGTTGTACCCATGAGTGGCAATGTGTGGTGCTTGTCTTACTCAATGCTTGGCTGGAGTACATTTGAGCCTGTTTTGTCCTTTCTGGCTACAGTAACTTTGAAGTGAATTTAGTGAATTGTGATATTAAATTAAACTATGCTTAACTCTCCAGTAGCATGGCACCAATGCAGTCAGGCTTACCTCAGAGGCAATGTATAAAGTATGTATGCAGCACACAAACAGTATTAAAGTGAAAAACACTACTCAAGATGAATCTCACACCAATTTAGAAAAATAGAAAACATTTTCATAAATAAAATGACACCAAAAAGAACTAAATGCAATGAATAGAACCAGAGTTATGATTTTCTTAAAGTTCTAAGTGAATTCTAGCACCTAAAAGATCAAAACGCCAGCCGCGGGTATCTGGTTGATCGAGACCAGGGCAAAGTCAAAAGTTGAGGCTGACCTCGATAGGGCACAGGGTGGAAACACAAGGAGGATTGGGTCTGGTCTCACTTTACCTTCGGAGTGAAAAATCCTTAAGAAAAATGCTGGTCAGTCAGGTCATACGTTCTTTTCAGCCCCTCACAAAAAGCTGGTCCGACTGGATTATTTCCTTGTCTCTTACTCTATGCTGGGTAAGGTGTCTATATTTATTTTGCCAATGTTTATTTCTGACCATAACCCTTTAATTTTAGAGATTGAGTTTGACACATTTACCCCCCGTAATTCTGAGTGGACCTTTGATAGAAAACTGCTGCTAGATTTGGAGTATTGCAACCGTATTAGGGATTGGATGTCCTGCTTTTTTTCAGATAAACAGGAACTCCGCTGCAGGAGGGATGGTTTGGAACGCTTTTAAGGCGGGACTCAGGGGTGTGACCCTGAGCTTCGCTGCACAAAAGCACAAAAATATGAAGAAAATCATGGAAAAGTGTATCTTGGATCTTAGTATTGTGGAACGTGAGTTGGACAAAAAAGTAAAAGAAGGAGCAGATCTGAATCAGGTGTTGAGAAAGCTCGCTATTAAAAAATCTGTAGTTTATCAGCAGTTTGCTGATGAGGCTGCTGCTAAATTCTAGCTCCATAAAAGGGAGTGCTATGAGTATGGGGAGCAGACTGGCAGAATTCTCGCTAACCGACTTCGTCAAAAAGAGGTACAAAACACAATTACTAAAATTAAAGATAATCAGGGAATAATTCAGGAATCTTCTCAAGGGGTTCGGAAAGCCATTCAGGCTTACTATGAGGATCTATACTCCAATGAAGAAACAGATAAGGCGGACAGTTATTTAGCAGGCATTGTGTCCTCTTCTCTACCAGGAGTACAGAAAGATATTTTATCGGAGACGATTACATGGGAAGAAGTGGAGGCGGCTCTTCTCTCGCTTCCGCGTGGTAAAGCGATGGGCCCCGACAAAATTCCACTGGAGTTTTATATTATGTTCAGGGTGGAGCTGAGGGTAGAGCTAATGAATCTATTTCAGCACGCTTTTGAAGGCTCTCCTCCGGACTCATGGTCTAAAACGGTGATTGTGGTTTTTAAGAAGAAGGGGAAGGATGGGCTTCAGCTTTGGTCATATCGACCTATATCTCTAATAAATTCTGATAGCAAGATATATTCCAAACTACTCGCTAGGAGAATTGCTAGAGTCATTACTTCAATAGTTTCAGTACGCCAGCACGGCTTTATTGCCGCTCGGGGTACTACTGACCATATAAGTCATGTCATATCTCTATTAGTCTGGGCACAGGCGACGGATTCCCAGATGGGAGTGGCCCTGTTGGATGCCGAGAAGGCATTCGGCAGGGTCTCCTGGGACTATTTGTGGTTGGTTCTTGTATGGAAGGGATTCCCTCCTGATTTTCTGAAGGCTATCCAGGCCTTATATCGGAAACCAGCTGCCACAGTTCGGGTTTCAGGGGTGGAATCTGAGGAGCTCAGAGTGTTCAGGGGCACCAGACAGGGGTGCCCTTGCTCGCCCTTTCTTTTTGCTCTATATATAGAGCCGTTAGAACACGACTCACTAATTGTTCCAGTCAAACCTCAGCAACATGATGTTAAAGTATTAGCCTATGCTGACGACTTAGCAGTCCTCACAAGGGATGTGGTTAGTGCTTTAAATAGAATCGAGATTATGACTAAGGAATTTGCAGGGATATCAGGCTATAAATTGAACTTAGCCAAAACCCAGATTTTACACTCAGTCAAGGGATGCCCATCTGATGTTAAAATAGTCGATGAGGCAGTATATCTGGGTATTAAAATCTCTGCGAAAGTAGAGGACATCCCTGCCTTAAATGCTGATCCTATTGTTATAGCTTCCAATAAAACCTTGGAGAAACTAGATCACTTGCATTTGTCACTCTATGGAAGAAGTAATGTTATTAAAATGTTAATTTTCCCAAAATTCTTATACTTATTTCGAGCTATTCCGTTATGGTTTCCCAACTCTTTATTTTTGAGAATAGAAAGGATGTGTTCCCGGTTTATATGGAGCTATAAAAGGGCGAGAAGAGCCCTGAGATGGCTCTGTTTACCTAGAAGTCGTGCGGGGTGGTCTATCCCTAATTTCTGTCTTTATTATTATATATCACTGCTTCAGCACATTGGGGTCTTGATTTCCGGAGAAAGGGTTGTTCAGGATCCGGCTACTTCTCCTTCCATTTATGAATTAATTATGGGCCTAGAAGCTCGGTATTTATTTGTTAGGATTATAGAGCCGAGCTACTATAAGAAAACTAGGTTTAAAATTCTGATGGCTGCGTTTTCTGTATGGAAAAAGACACGTGCATTGTTTAAGATAAGGGATTCTGTCACGCGAAAGTGGCGTGTTGCCGGTATTGGGACTATTGGGGATCTCTGTGAACATAGTCAAATTAGGTCGTATGCTTCATTGAGGGAGAAATTTGATCTTGATAAGGGTGACTTTTTCAAATATTTACAGTTGCGGAGCTTTCTAGACAAAGCTATTATAAAGGGCACTTGCTCACTTGAGGGAATACCCATTCTTGAGGTAATAATGCGTAGGGGTAAGTTGGCGCAAATGTATCAAGAAGCTAGTCGGGGCAGCAAGACGACCTTTTAATACAGGAACAAAAATGGGAAAACAGGTTTGGGGTTTCGAATATAGATCTACAGGAAGCTCAGGAAATGGCTAACTCAATACTGTTGACTGGGAGCTTTAGGAGTCAGTGTTATATGGCGATTTTCGACTTATACTATACTCCCGCTAAGATAGCTAAATGGAAGACTGGAAGGGGGGATAGGTGCCCCCGGTGTGGTGCGATTGCAGCTGATGCCGCACATATGTTTTTTCTATGTCCGTCTTTAGCCCCCTTCCTGCGTGACTTACAACATTTTCTGAATTTTCTTTGGCAATACCAGTAGTCCTTAACGTGGGATTGGCATTGTTCGGCATCGAATTCGGCATAATAACTAACAAACGGTTAGCACCACAAAAGGGCTTTTTATTTTTATGCATGGCTGTGATGCGTCTTTGCATAACTTCGCAGTGGTTGAGCCAGGACCCACCCCTATTTTTTGAATGGAGGGCTAGGATTCTTGCTTTGTATAATATGGAAATGGCTCTATATAAACTGAAAGGCTATTGAAGGAAGCTATTTGGCGAGCAATTATGGGCACCAATAACAGGTTGGCTATGATTGAAGGTTATAGTCAAAAAATTGTAATGAATTTGTCTCAGTTTTGTATTTGTATTGTAAAAGGATTTGTTTTCATGTAATAATAATGAAATCTGCTTTTGCTGAATAAAAATTATAAATAAAAAAAATAAAAAAAAATAAAAAAGAAAGGTGCAGGTCAAGGTAGAGTTTACTGGGGCAGTGCAGCAGGCTATGTCCGGGTGGGATCCATGGTTGCTGGGGAGCCACTCAACGAGGTCTCGCTGGAAACGTCGACAATGGCGTGAAAAGGTCCAAGAGGGAGAAAACTAGATTTCCAGGCTGAGGAGGTCATAATCATCAATGGGGAGCCTGTCGCCATCGATCTCAATGAATCTTTTTTCCTTAGAACTTAGACAACTTTTTTCAAGTTGAAAACCTCCAGAAGTATGAAGCAGCAAGCCGTAGCTGAAGGGGGCTCCATGAGTCTGGATACAGTTGCTCAGAGGTCTCAATGAAAATAATTTGCGGCTACAGATAAGAACATAGTGGGAGCTCTTGTGAAGTCAGACCGACCGACAATGCACTTTGGGAGAACCAGCAGGCAGGGACCTCTCAGCAAAGGTATCCAACCTCGTGGAGCCCTCATTGGGTACAACCTGCAGTTTTGTCCTGCTGAAGATTTCCAACTTCCAAAAAGTGACCAAGTCTGAAAGTAAAAATCTTCATCCAAGACTCCGTTCAGTGGCTCCCAACGCCACTGCCTTCTCCTCAGATACCCTGTTGCTGCTTTGTCCCGCTGAACACTACCTTCTCAGGAACTTTTCTTCACAATTTCTTCTAAATCCAAAGGTAAGCTGAGACCAGGCACAACCCACCTTGTGTATCCAATAGGTGCTCCATTGTGGTCGGCCTTAACTCTTGACTTTGCCTCGGTCTCACGCGGTTGATGCTTTGATCTTTAAAGTGCTAAAAACTCCACAAATTTATAACTCCAGCTCTACTGATTGGATTACGTTTGTGTTGGTGTCGTTTTATTTACAAACATGTACTCTATGTGGCTGAATTGGTTTGTGTTGTGTTTTCACTTTAATACTATTTTTGTATTGCTAAAACATTCTGCACATTGCCTCTAAGTTAAACCTATTTAAGTTACTAGGACTACCCCTGAAACTTTTTATCAGTTGTGAAATTAAGTAATGTTTGTGTTTTTGATAAATTGATTCTATGGACCTGATTTGGATTTTTGTGGATGGGATACTCCATCACAAACGTGATGGATATTCCGTTGATCGTATTCCAAGTTCCATAGGATATAATAGAATTGTAATTTGGAAGACGGGATATCCATCATGTTTGTGACGGAGTAAACCTGTCCACCAAACTTGCAATCAGCCCCTTTATCCAGAAATAGGCCTAAAACTCTCACCCTCAATAAAATTTGATCAGTAGCTTGGAATGGGTCCACTTGTTTTGATTTCCGCCCCGTTCAGTAGTACCAGTGAAATCCAGGGATTATTACTCAGTTGTTTTAGATAAGGCTTATTATACAGGGCAAACAATAGAGAAGATAATCTGCACTGCTGTGTATCCTTACATATTCGAAATGGGAGAGAGCTACGTCCATCTAAAACCAGTCTAGCCTTTGGGTTCCGGTTGAGGCTGTGTACACAATTCATAAATTTATCGCTGATAACCATGATAAGATATACCCAAGAAACCTGATCAAACGCCTTTTCAGCACCTTTGAGGATCATACTGACCTGTCTCCTAAGAGTGTTAGTTGTGTCAAATAAAGCAATAGCAGTGTTTATATGGTTAGTGGCATCTCTAATGGGGATTAACCCATGTTGTGGGCATACCAGGTCTATACGCAGTAAGTTGGGTAGCCAGTATTTGGCATATATTTTAGTATCTGAGTTTATTAAAGAAATATGTTGATTGAGGCGGTGTTTGCATATCAATGTTTGGATACTACCAGGTATCTGGAGTGTTGCTTCCTTGATCCTTAGACGGTTCACATGCGCCAAATATGGGCTTCCTGTGTAGCTTGAGACAAGCTTTAATAATGCATGCAATTAGTTGAACACCTTTTCTTTTTTGCCATTTTAATGCCCCACTGCCATATTGCATTGTCCTTGGGCAGGCCATCCTGCGCAGTAATATCGCCTGAAGCTGAAGACCTAAAATTAAGATCTTGGTAGTCAGATATGGGGCAACTCCATTCTGCCCACGCTGCACGCTTTGCCCACTTTGACCAGAGTTCAAGGAATTCAAAGCGTGGGATCTGACCCTGATCTCTGGCTCCTGTAATCATACCAGTCATATAGGAGAACTGAGTGATATAATTTCATTCCTCAACCTCCTGAGAAGGTGAAGTTTTATGGCGGAGAGGACACAGTGTCCAGAAATGGAGTCCCAATAGGTGTACACCAGGCTATCTAGGATACATTTCCTCCCTGCATTAACAAAATCCTGGACCTGAGCTAGGTCTTTAATAGAATGCCTAATTATGATAATATGGAGATTTGCAGATCGGATTGTTGTATTTAGCTCATAGTTCATAATACAATTGAAATTGCCTAATATTATCAAGTCCCCAGGCCAGTGTGCAGCTCTTATGACCCATTGATCAGGACGCTCTAACATTGACACCCAGTGCTTAGTTTGTAAAAAACATTTTTTTTAAATGCCATGGCCTTTATCAGGAGTGCACTGCCGGTTGCACCAGCAATTGCCACTGCTAGTAACGCCAAATACAGTACCTACACAACTTCTGACCATCACATTGCTACGAGTGTGACGATTCAGATTGTTCTACACCCCCAAAGCAACAGGCATTGGTTGTTTAATTGTATATTGAATTAATAAACAATTTTCATACTGCTCATCTCAAAATTATGCAAACAGTGCCACCACGTGGTAGCTGCTATGAGTGCCGGTGTTGACAATTAAGTGTCATTGCGGAGCACTGGAAACCACCAGCTCATATTAAGCACCGACACCAAAGTCAAAGTTGAATCAATAGGCTGGATTGCAACAGGCCCGTCGTTGAGCACCAGGCATGCAACGCCCATAGGGCTAAAAGGGCCTCAGCCCCCCCCGTTGTGTATCTCAGCCCAGGCTGCTACAACTTGAGCTGCTGTATGCTCGGCTGGGCAGAGTCTGGAGTCTTATCTCCAGCACGCCCGAGTTTTTCACAGGTCTTTAAAGATCATTTGCTTATTTACATATCTTTGTACCAGGGTTTTTTTTTCTGGTTCCAGTACACCCTGGGCCCCCTTACATTTGTATTTTACATTTACTGCTCTAGTGTGAGAATGCATTTCATGAAAAGAAATATAAAGTAGGGTTGCCAAAAGAAAAATGCCAGCCATGTGTTGTTTAAAGGGCCTGCAAAGTCCTTGTCTTGACACTAAATAGGGTTATAAATAAAAAAAGGATATTTCATTTGTAATGGGACTTCTCTGTATTTGTTCCCTTTAATTATCAAAAAGAACAGATGATGGACAGAATGCAGAATAATGTCATACATTCACCCCAGTACAGAGATATGGGCCTAAATCCATCGTTTTTTTTGCTCACCATGCCATTCCAGTTTGGACCCACACATATGCAAATCAGTCTTGACCCTGCGCCTAATGGGAAAAGTACAGCCCGAACTGCCAGGCCAGGTCCTCCCTGGACTGGAATCAAGCATCCTAGGACCGGTTTCTGGCTTTCAGCCCTCATCAGCCAGGATAGTTTGACTCCAGTGGCATGGAGAGCACGGGACCCACGTCTGGGCATACCCGTCCCGCTAGGGGTGACAAATGCAAAAAGAACAATTGATGGACAGAATGCAGAACAATGTCATACATTCAGTCCAGTACAGAGATCTGGGCCTAAATCCATCGTTTCTTTGCTCACCATGCCATTCCAGTTTGAACCCAGTCATATGAAAGTCAGTCTTGACCCTGAGCCCAATGGGCACAGTACAGCCCGAACTGCCAGGCCAGGTCCTCTCTGGACTGGAATCAAGCATCCTAGGACTGGTTTTGGGCTTTCAGCCCTCATCAGCCAGAATAGCTTGACTCCAGTGGTATGGAGAGCATGGGACCCATGTCCGGGCATACCTGTCCCACTCGGGGTGCCAAAAGCAACAATTGATAGACAGAATGCAGAACAATTTCATACATTCACCCCAGTACAGAGATCTGGGCATAAATCCATTGTTTTTTTGCTCACCGTGCCATTCCAGTTTGGACCCAGCCATATGCAAATCAGTCTTGACCCTGCGCCCAATGGGAGCAGTCCAGCCCAAACTGCCAGACCAGGTCCTTCCCGGACTGGAATCAAGCATCCTAGGACTGGTTTTGGGCTTTCAGCCCTCATCAGCCATGATAGCTTGACTCAAGTGGCATGGAGAGCACGGGACCCACGTCTGGCCATACCCATCCCACTCGGGGTGACAAATGCAAAAAGAACAATTGATGGACAGAATGCAGAACAATGTCATACATTCACCCCAGTACAGAGATCTGCGCCTAAATCCATTCTCTTCTTGCTCACCATCCCATTCCAGTTTGGGTCCAGCCATATGCAAATAAGTCTTGATCCTGCACCCAATGGGAACAGTCCAGCCCAACTGCCAGGCCAGGTTCTCCCTGGACTGGAATCAAGCATCCTAGGACCGGTTTCGGGCTTTCAGCCCTCATCAGCGAGGATAGCTTGACTCCAGTGGCATGGAGAGCACAGGACACACGTCTGGGCATACCCGTCCCACTTGGGGTGACAAATGCAAAAAGAACAATTGATGGACAGAATGCAGAATAATGTCATATATTCACCGCAGTACAGAGATCTGGGCCTAAATCCATCGTTTTCTTGCTCACCATGCCCTTCCAGTTGGGACCCAGCCATATGCAAATCTAACTTGACCCCGCGCCCAATGGAAACAGTCCAGCCTGAACTGCCAGGCCAGGTCTTCGCTGGACTGGAATCAAGCATCCTAGGACCCGTTTCAGGCTTTTAGCCCTCATCAGCCAGGAAAGCTTGACTCCAGTAGCATGAAGAGCACGAGACCCACGTCTGGGCATACCCGTCCCACTCGAGGTGACAAATGCAAAAAGAACAATTGATGGACAGGATGCAGAAAAATGTCATACATTCACCTCAGTACAGAGATCTGGGCCTAAATCCATCGTTTTTTTGCTCACCATCCCATTCCAGTTTGGACCCACCCATATGCAAATCAGTCTTGACCCTGCACCCAATGGAAACAGTCCAGTCTGAACTGCCAGGCCAGGTCCTCCCTGGACTGGAATCAAGCATCCTAGCACCGGCTTCAGCCCTCATCAGCCAGGAGAGCTTGACTCCAGTGATATCGAGTGCAAAGGACCCACGACTGGGCATACCCGTCTCACTCGGTGTGACAAATGCAAAAAGAACAAATGATGGACGGAATGCAGAACAATGTCATACATTCACCCCTCCTGGGCCTAAATCCATCGTTTTTTTGCTCACCATGCCATTCCAGTTTGGACCCAATCATATGCAAATCAGTCTTGACCCTGCGCCCAATGGGAACAGTCCAGCCCAAACTGCCAGGCCAGGTCCTCCCTGGAATGGAATCAAGCCGGTCCCAGGATGCTTGATTCCAGTTTTGGGAAGACCTGGCTTGGCAATTCAGCCTGGACTGTTCCCATGAGGCACAGGGTCAAGACTGATTTGCATATAGCTGGGTCTGAACTGAGGTGGCGAAGTAAGCTAAAGAATGATGATGGATTCAACCCAGATCTGTGACTGGGGCTGAGTGTCAGAAAAGTTTCAGTGCTCCGTCCATCATCTCCTTGTGTTTGCTTTGTTCGCCCTAAGTTGGCAGGGTATGTCCAGAAATTTGACCCTTGCTAACTGGATTCAAGCTAGACTGGCTAATGAAGGGTGTTACCCAGGATCCAGTCCCAGGATGCATGATTCCGGTTCAGGGAAGACCTGGCTTGGCAGTTCAGGCAGGACTGTTCTCATGAGGCCAGGGTCAAGACTGATTTGCATATAGCTGGGTCTGAACTGAGGTGGCGAACTGAGCTAAGGAATGATGATGGATTCAACCAAGATCTGTGGCTGGGGGTGAGCGTCTGAAAAATGTTTCAGTGCTCCGTCCATCATTTCCTCGTGTTTGCTTTGTTCACCCCAAGTTGGCAGGGTATGCCCAAACGTGGGTTCCTTGCTCGCACTGCCACTGGATTCAAGTTACCCTGGTTGATGAAGGGTGTTACCCAGAAACCGGTCCGAGAATGTTTGATTCCAGTTCAGGTAAGACCTGGCTTGGCAGTTCGGGCTGGACTGTTTCCATGAGGCACAGGTTCAAGACTGATTTGGATATAGCTGGGTGTGAACTGAGGTGGCGAAGTGAGCTAAAGAATGATGATGGATTCAAACCTGATCTGTGACTGGGGGTGAGTGTCTGAAAAGTTTCAGTGCTCCGTCCATCATCTCCTTGTGTTTGCTTTGTTCACCCTAAGTTGGAAGCGTAGGCCCAGACATGGGTCCCTTGCTCACTTTGCCACTGGATTCAAACTAGCCTGGCTGATGAAGGGTGTTACCCAGAAACCGGTCTCAGGATGCTTGTTTACGGTCCAGGGAAGACATGGTTTGGCAGTTTGGGCTGGACTGTTCCCATGAGGCACAGGGTCAGACTGATTTGCATATGGCCATGTCTGAACTGGGGTGGCAGAGTGAGCGAAAGAATGATGATGGATTAAACCCAGATCAGTTGACTGGGGGTGAGTGCTTGCCTTGTTCAACACTCCGTCCATCATCCCCTTTGGTTTTGCTGTGTCCAACCTGAGGCCCCATTCCTGAATTCCTTCCCAATAGGGAGTTTATCATTTTCCTGTTTCAAAAGATGAGACTCCATAAAGGTGCATCTTCTCGTAGATTGGTACACGTTCAATATGTTTTTAAGTAACGTCAGATGATATTTATCACTCGTCTTTGTTTATTCTGCAATTGGTTGGTTGGCGAACAATTTAGTAATTGCACTATAACTCTTGAAAATACTTTTCTGAGGAGCATGTGTAAATATTTTCAGTGCTACATTTATAGAGCAAACGTTGGAGATGTGTGTCATTTACATAAATTTTTAAGCCACCTTCTCTTTCACAGATTCAGCTGTTATAGAAAGATAATCCATTGTTATCAGTCATATGTTCTTCTCATAGCCATGTTAACATCCTGTCAGCAGAATGTTGAAATCCACTCAGACACATACAAATCAGCCCGTGATCAAGGAATTTGGAATCCTGATGCCTGCATGCTCCAGTTCATTTGGGAAAAACACATTTTTTACAGTGAAGTAATATTGCCCTCATCTTCAACCCCACAGCAATCAATTTGGAATAAAAATCAACTATTTGTAGTTTAATTGTGACAGGGTAGCTGTTGCCAGATCTTTTATTATCAGCACAAAAAGACCTTCCAGAATCCCTAATGAAACAGGGATTTAAGCTCCACCAACATATTGATCTTTCTCTATAAAAATGTATAAGTGGGTCATCATCAAAATCCTTTATTCGATATTTAAAAAATATCATAAAAGTACAATATTACAATTAAAAACAATTCAATACAATTCATATTACATTGACATAAAGGGGGCCATTTACATCAAGGCCTTCAAAGTAGCCCTCTAGTGTGTCTCAATCTTATTGCAACTCTAATAAAATTCATAATACAAGCTAGCGTCAATGGATTCCCAACCTTTTGTAAATGTAGAAGAGCAACTTTGGCATGTCTAAATTTCATTTGTTTTAAGAACGTTACTAAAAAACGGCGTCTGGGAACTGAATAAAAAGGGCAGAGAAGTACAAAATGAAGGGTATCCTGCGGAGACTTATTGTCGCAGCCGCAGGTACCCTTCTGCTCAACCATGGCCGTAAAACCAGGCAGATCAGCCAAAAGGTGATGTAAAAGGTTGAGCCTAAAATGAGTAATTAAAAATCTATCTTGTGCATTGTATAATAAGGCAAGATAGGGTTCCATGCCTTCTACTGACTTAACTAGACTAAAACTACGGACGGTAGACTTGCTTTCTTCTGCGGCGGCTCTGCGAGCAGACTCCTTTGCCAAAAAAATTCTTTTAATACTGGTTTTATCCTCAGTGGTGATTGTCGTGGGTTCGGTAAAAAGGTTCTTACAGTCTAATCTAGTTAGAACACCCTTTACATAGTTCAACCATGGGATGTCCATCCCCTTATCTCTACCCATACAATCACTAATTATTTGCCTGCTCAGGCCCGCCTCACTATTAGTCCATATTCTTAGTCAGGCCATAAGTGGTCTGACTTTAATCAGGTCCTCCATGTATACCCTTCCCAGTTCAGTATGTTCGATATAAGCTGACGTACTTTGTGGGATTTGTAAGACCTTCCTAAGAAATTTATTTTCCTCAGTTTGAATTTGTAAGGGGTTTGCGAAACCCCAAACTTCAGCCCCATAAATTATTTTGGGGCAGCAAACTAAGCCATAAAGGTGCATGACCTGTTCAGGCGACCACCTACCCAGCCTATGTCCATAGCTCATAATGGCCCCCGTAGAGGCCACTACTTTTGCACTTCTCCCTTCCATTAAAAACTTAAAATTTAAAAGCCCATCAAATAAAACTCCCAGGTAGGATAAGGTTTTAACCTGTTCCATTATGTGTGAGCCGATTTTGAAGCAAAACTTTTTACATGGTTTGAGCCCTGCCAACAATACATATGACTTGGCTAAATTAGCTGATAGATCTAAACTGGCCATAAAGCTAACAAACCCGTCCAGCAAGGTCTGGAGGCCTTTCGGTGTTCGGGCTAAAAGTACCGCGTCGTCAGCATATAACAACACCGTAACTGCTCGTGCGCCTACTCTAGGGGTATCTGCATTTAAATTGCATAGTGCCTGTTCTAGCCCATTTATATATAATGAGAACAAAAACGGGGCCAGAATACAACCCTGGCGCACCCCGCTAGTGCAAGGGAAGGGAGCTGTAGTATCACCCTCCAGATTATAGCGCACTTTAGCGGAGGTGTTCCAGTGGAGTGCTCTTAAAATGACTACCAAGCCTTCTTCTACCCCTAGTTTGGTCATCAGATTCCAGAGCTTTTCTCTATTGACGTGGTCAAAAGCCGATGAGAGGTCCATAAACCCCATGTAAATCGATTGATTGCTTGCAATAGTATACTTGGCCGTTAATAAATAAAGGTTCAGACACTGATCTGTAGTTGACCTTCCTGTTCTAAAACCATATTGCAGGTCGGTTATTATATGGTGTTCCTCCGCCCAGTCTAAGAGACGGTTCAGGACTACTCTCCCTAATACTTTAGCCGTTACATCAATTAGGCAAATCGGGCGGTAACACCGGGGGTCATCCTTTTTCCCTTTTTTAAAAATTGGGACTATCGTGGCTGCAGACCAGGATCTTGGCATGCCTGTAGAGACTGCCGTGTTTATTACTCTGGTGAGGATAGGTGCCCAGAGATCAACTTCACTTAAGTAGAGATCCGGGGGGATGCCGTCCGGGCCAGGGGCCCTATTCTGTGTCAACCCTTTAATCCCCACTACCAATTCATCTACCGTGAATTCTACATTTGTCATCCATGGGCAAATAACCTCACCCCCCACCGGATGCTCATTAGCATGATTGTATAGTACCTTAAAGTGGTCAAACCATTGCTCAGAGAGAATGGTAGTGCCAATTACCGGTGCAGCCGCATCCTGGAAACAAGGGTTGTTTATTATTTCCCAAAATGCCCTAGAATCTTTTCTATCAGCAGCCTCCCATAAGTTTTCCCATGTCTGTGATTGGAGAGCCAGTTTCCTTAATTTAATGGCCTTTTTATATGCTATCCGGCATTGTGCAATGTGCCCCTTGTCTCTAGGGACCTTTTTTAAACTTTCTTTCAGTTCATTGTGGGCCCTAGAGCAATCTTTATTAAACCATCTGGGGGAGCATTTCATCGGGCCAGCCACGGGTGATTTTAATAGTCCATCGATGAGGCGTGCCATTGCCTCAAAGGCTTTAACCACCATGGGTCCCTCGAGTGAGGGGTCTAAAAAAAACCCAATCATTTCCTTACCGTCCTCCATTAAGGATCTATAAAAGGCGTCCCCATCCACCCGGGCCCATCTGAGCCTTCTCCCCTGGTCCATAGCCCTCAATATACTATTTGCATTATCATTTTCCTTATTTTTACAAGGGGCCCAGTTCTTTATCCACAGAACTAGGGGATTGTGGTCGCTAAATATGCTCCATTCAATGCTAGCCTTATATAGCCAATTCACAAAGGGGATAGAGACTGCTATGTAATCTATAATAGTACAATACCCTCTTCCCTTGAATGTTGGTGTTATTTTATGACCGACTTTAGGCCCCATCAGATCTATTGTGTGCCTAAGTGCATGATTATTCAGGACCCTTTCTAGCTCCAGTCCCTCAGGGGTATGTTCAAGATGTGGGCCTTTTTCCACTGTACAACCGGCCCAGGCCCCCTCCATCCATCTTAGGTTGGGACACAAGTGACAGTTTAGATCCCCCGCTAAAATCACATATGGGGCTACTGCTCTCTTTCTCTGCGCTAGCTCATCAGTAAGTAAACTGTCTAGGTTTTGAATTGTAGAGCTCTTCCCATTCCCTGGAACAGCGTTATATACATTAATCAGAACAATGTTCATCTTTCTCGCTTCAAATCCAATAGCTTGTATATTAACTGAGTTCCATTGCAAGTCGACCCACACACCTTCAAGCTGTAAATCCACATATGTAATTAACCCTCCCATTGGTCTTCCTGGTGCCGTTTTCCTTGCGGGCGCAGAAAAACACTTAAACCCTTCAAGGTGAAAAGAATTGTGGTCCACCACCCAGGTTTCCTGTAGGCAGATTACGCGAAATTTGCTGATGTACTGTCTCCACTCCTGGTTGTGGAATTTGGAAGCCAGCCCCGCAATATTCCAGGAAATCATTTCAATACCCTCTTTCCTTTCCAAACCTGAAGGCTCTATTTGAGTAATAGGTAAGAGGGCCTTAGAATCAATAGTGGCTTTCATTAATACACTCTCAGTATGTACCACTTGTGTATAATATGATTGAACGGGCCCCTGTGCTTCCAACTCACTAATTTTATCCTCTTGCGCGCCTACCTTATTCCTTATCAGTGTGAGTTTAGTTACCGTAGTGTTATTATTCCGGGGTCTCTCCCCCACCAGATAACCATGGCCTGATTTACCCCCTGCGGAATGGACTTGGTCATTACCTATGGGGGGGGGGATTTAACAAAGGACAATTCCTGTACGGTTTGCTCCATTTGATCTTCCACCCTTTGCAGTCAATCCCACTCATTCATGTGGAGAAGGGGGTCAAACCTGTTTGACAGGGTAATTCTACCGTGATTTCTGTGTGGGACATATCATTTCGTGCCATAACCCTTATTACAGGTCTGGTAGCCCTCCTCACTGTCTTGCATTAGCCAATTCCTAGACAGGGGATTTAAATCATTGGCATAAAAGGACCCTAAGGGTGCAAGGCTAATACTACTATACGTAGCTGCCGGTCCCCAACTTAATATATAATCTACTGTTCTACTGGCCCTAAAATTTATCACCACACAGTCACCCGCTTTATTTTTTACCTTATTTCCAATCCACCTGACCCTTCTTACATGCAGAATTTCTCCCTGTTCGTCCCTTGGCAATGGCCTATTCCTATTCAGCCAATGCGTGACTTTATTTTTGAGCTCGTCATGCGTCTCTATTTGGGCAGCTTTTAGTTCTGGGACCCCTGTGAGAATAATAACATAAGGGGCTGCTTCTGGGGGTAAATTCAAGCATGGCCCCTTGTTACCTACTTTAACATAAGGTACCTCTCTAATGCTCTGACTGGGGTCTATGTTTCGTCCACCAGTGGCAAGGGGGTTATGGATGGGCAAAGGTGGGGGTCCTATATGACCACTTGATGGCCCTACTACGGTGTGATCTAGTGGGATGGTAGGTGGATTCTTATTTGTTAGTGACTCAGCTTCCTTGAGGTTCTCCCTCTGGGTGGGTGCTGAGTGTATTGGAGCTATGTTGTCAGTTGCAATACAGGGCAATGGTGTAACAGCCGTATTACTGCCCCCTCCGTTTTGTTTTACTAGCGACACTACTTTATCCAGCCTACTCAGGATTTGTTTTGTCTGGGCATCAATCAGTTGCTCAACGTATAACTTCAAGTCACTAATAATATTTGATGCCCAGGCCGGGGGGACTTGTACACCCATTGGCTTGGTCCCTTATTCCCTCCACCATAGTAGTTACTGTCTCATTACTGTTGTTGATGGCTGGGCGGCCTCTACATTTCTTGAGTCTGGATTTCTTTTTACTGTTCACTTTCCTGTTGCCAGCTTGCGTAATAACCCCTTTACCCCTAGTATTTGGACACTTATCCGGGGATATCTGTACGTAGGAACTAACAATCTCTGGCGATTCCAAAGCCGAGTCCTGAATTGTCAATAAGGGAGTAGTAGAGGGCGAGATCAATTGGCTCAGTTGGGGTGTTAATGAGAGACGCCTTTCCGTGCGTGCAATTTCGCAGGAGACCTCACCAATGGCTTTAAGCACCATTCGATCAATTGCCGTTTGTGGCGCTGAAACATGTGGGGGGGTCTTTAGTGTTCTAGTCGTTTTCCTTGTATCTGTTAGGTCCATTGTGTTGGCTTCTACAAGGCGTGTTCGGGTTTTTGCAGGCATAACGCCACTACTATAGGTTTTAGAGTTTCTAACAGTAGTTAGGCCTTCTCCTGTTAATCCCGAGTCAAATATTACAAGCCTCCCCTCCTAGGTAATGAGTCAAACAGCCCGTTACCTCGCTCAACTTTCAGCGACCTCCTTCCAAACGTTAGAGTACTGGCCCAGCCCGGCCTCCTCGGCCCCTGACGGCCACAGACGGTCCCGCCCTTGTCCCGGGCTTCTCCCGGCGCCGCCCGCACGCGTCCCACGACGCGGGGGGAGCGATGCTCTTTTAAGCGCCTCCGGGCGCGTGGATGTCGTCAGGGCCCGCAAAGCACTCTGGGGGCTGTAGTCTCCTCCCGCTCTCGGCCGCAAAAGGTAATGGCGGCGGCGGGGGAGACACGCAGCAAAGAGTCACCCCGGGACGCCGGCGATAGCACCAGCAGCAGGACAGCAAGTGAGGGTCCCCCAGCAAGTAAGCAGAGTTCGCGTTTGAAAGTTTCCCGCTCTCCGAGAGGAGCGATGCTCTTTTATGCGCCTCCGGGCGCGTGGATGTCGTCTGGGCCCGCAAAGCACTCTGGGGGCTGTAGTCTCCTCCCGCTCTCGGCCGCAAAAGGTAATGGCGGCGGCGGGGGAGACACGCAGCAAAGAGGCACCCCGGGACGGCGGCGATAGCACCAGCAGCAGGACAGCAAGTGAGGGTCCCCCAGCAAGTAAGCAGAGTTCGCGTTTAAAAGTTTCTGTACAGTCAAATTGTCGGAGTGTCACCAAGATTACCTTCTCCCTCAGCCCTCCGGATCCAACACGCCGACACACGAGCGGCCCACAGGAGAGCCGCAGCGATCAAACCCGAGCGGGAGCGGGAAGCGGGAACAGACTCCAAGGTACCAGCCCTCGAGCAGCACAACCCCTCGGGAGAATCCGAAAGAATCCGAAAGAATGCAAAACAGACAGCGGGCCTCAAACACAACTCCGGCTCCACCTGTCCCAGCAATCTCGAAGCTCCAAGCATCAGAACAGGTTTAGCAGAGGGGCAAGAATGAGAACGCCAAGACGCCGAGCCTCACGCAGCCATCAAACCTCTCGTGTTTAAGTGGGTCATATTTGGGTGATTCAATTTTCGATACGTTCCATCGCAGTTCATACACCTTAAAGTGTCCACAAACTCCAATTGAGTTTTAGGTTTATAATAAATATTGCTTGGAATGAAAAGAAAGAAATTAATTGAGACATTGTGATAAAAAAAAGACGGTTTGATGCCAGCTGATATATGGCCAGAAGGACACGGCATGATTCGCTAGAGAATTTATTACATAAGGAAAATGCATGTTACCTGCATCGCTCTTTCAGAGGCCGTGAAGAGAATCTCTTCAGCAAAGATGACTGCAACGTCAGTGTTAGAACTGTCATCCTAAAGGTGGTCTTTCCCCCAACTTTTTGCCTTTTGTCTCCTATTTTTGCAGATTCTTTTTGTTGGCCTTAGGACTCTATGCGCTTTACCACTGCTAACCAGCGCTAAAGTGCATGAGCTTCTCCCCTAAACGTGACTTTGATATATACCCAATTGGCATATTTGTTGTACTGTTAAGACCCTTGTAAAGTGGAATACTATATACCCAGGGTCTGTACTTCAAATGCTAGTAGTGGGCCTGCAGCACTCATTGTACTACCCACACAAGTATCTTTTCAAATTGTATCAGGCCTACCAATGCAGTGCCTGTGTGTGCAGTTTACTGTCACTTTGACTTGCCATTTAAAATTACTTGACAAGCCTTAAACTCCTGTTTCATTACATATCAGTCACCACTAAGGTAGTCCCCAAGTAACCTTAAGTGCAGTGTGCAATGCAAGTAAAAGGTAGGAAATGTACCTTTATCTTGTGCATGCCCTGGTAGTGACATACTATTTTGCTTTTCACTATTGTGAGGCCTACCCCTCTCATAGGCCAGCATTGGGAACTCCTTAATATACCTTTAAGTTGTAATTCCCAATCAGAGAGGAGTAGCTTTTTCATGTTTGATATGCCTGAAATGGCAATGATAAAACCTCCTTGCCCGTGAAGTTGGATTTAACATTACTGTTTTAGAAATGCCACATTTGGAAAGTGAGCATTTTTCAGTACTTACTGTTCCTTGTGCATGACAGCCTGTCTCCAATACATATCTGGGCTGGGTGACAGCTACACTTTGTGTAATCTTTCTTGACAGCCACAAACATGGGAAGGGCTGGGTGTGACAGAGGACACATCTACATTCATCTGCATTCTGATAGCCTT
Organism: Triturus cristatus; assembly: GCF_964204655.1. Classification (NCBI taxonomy): domain Eukaryota; kingdom Metazoa; phylum Chordata; class Amphibia; order Caudata; family Salamandridae; genus Triturus; species Triturus cristatus. Next base: position 212,144,483 of record NC_140592.1, read on the forward strand.
GCAGAGCAGGAAGGAAGAGAGGTAGCTCAAACTTACATCTGAATAGACTGTGTCCTGTCCTCACACAAAGCACTGATTTACCCCCCAGTGTAAGCCTGGCAGACAGGACTGGGTTAAAACGGATCCTTGTGCATGTCACAGAACTCCTTTGAAGTCACCGCCTACATCAAAGGCACTTTTGGGTATATGTACTGGGTCTCTGACCCACTAAAATCAGACACTTCATTTTTTTTTTTTTAAACATGTTTTTATTGCAGCATTATAAACAAAACATCCATTAGGGCAACTGGTACCCGCGTATAATCTCAGATCACACCCCTCAGTATAGCAATGCACACAGCCGTTTAGCCCACATCCCGGGGGCCGGGCGTAAAATCAGACACTTCATGATCTTGAACTGAACCTCAGTCTAAAAGGAATGCTGAGCTGCTTAAAAGACTCAGCTGGACTGCTTTTCTGGAAGGACTCATTTTCTTTTTTTTTTGCCATGTTGCCTGCGCCTTCCTAACTCTGCTCGAAGGAGAGCTCGACTCTGCCTTTCCTCCAAGTGTTCTCCAAGAACTAGCTGCCTTACCTCCTGTTTTCTGAAGTCTCAGGGACACAAGATTTCCCACAATTCTGCTGGTGCTGCTGGATTCTGCCATCTGTGAGTCCTAACTGTTCCTGAGGTGCCCCTCCAAGCTCTGGACCTCAGAAGTGGGTTCTACAGCTTTTTTCATCACCTACAGCTCCTGAGCCCCTGAAAACAAGCTTTTGGGCTTTTCACAACCGCGAACAGTCTAGTTCGCACTGGAACTGTGCCAATCGCTCGAAGGATCAGTGTGAGCTGCCGCAACATCGTCTCCTCACACAGAAAACATCACTGCTCATGACGGTGCAGCCCTGTCTTCTGTCCGCGACACCCACCCATCTCTTCACACTCGCAGAATCAGCATTAGTGATGCTCTACCTCCTCCCGGCAACTGTCTTCCCCGCAAACGGGGTTCTTGGCTCAGCTTGGGAAGGTAAAACTTTAGCTGGACCTGTTTGGAACTGTATCCAACAAGCACTCCATTGCGGTTGGCCTGAACTTTAGATTTACCCCAGTCTAGTGCAACCTAAAATAACCTTTCAGCATTATTGACTTCTAAGCTGTGTTTTTGGGGTATTCTGTCAAAATGTCTAACTCTGGTTCTACTTATTGGATATTTGGTCTTTTTTTATTCATAAAAATATTATCTATATTGTAAAACCTGTGTGGTGTCTTTTTTTGGTGTATTCATTGTGTTCCACTGTGTGTGTGTGTTGCACAAATACTTTACACATTGCCTTTGTAGATAATCCTGACTGCTACCAGAGGGTGAGAACAGTATGGTGCCGATTACGATCCGGCAAAAACCGGGTACGAACCGTCGGACGGAGCATATTCTCCGTCCGACGCGTACCCGGTCGTCAAAATTTACAAACATGGAATTACGATTCGCACGGGAACACCATTTCCGTACGAATCGTAAAAAACCCCGACCGAACAAAATAAACCTACAAATGCGATCCGGGAAAGCGCCGACCTGACGTCGGGACGCTCGCAGCCTGCCATTCACGAACCAGGAATTACGATTCGCACCGACGTCATCCCGCACAGTGAATATTTTCCGGCTGCCAAAAACTGCCGGGAAAGCAGGACGACGCGAACAAGGACTACCAGTACGCGACGGACAGACAGGACGACGCGAACAAGGAGTACCAGTACGCGACGGACAGACAGGACGACGTGATCAAGGAGTACCAGTAAGCGACGGACAGACAGGACGACGCGATCAAGGAGGACCAGTACGCGACGGACAGACAGGACGACGCGATCAAGGAGGACCAGTACGCGACGGACAGACAGGACGACGCGAACAAGGAGGACCCGTACGCGACGGACAGACATGGACCCGAACCTACGTGTCATCCCGGCCCTCATAGCAGTCGACCTCCTCTACAGGTTCGGACGCAGACACCGCAGAAGGTCAGAACAACTAAGGGAGGGGGGAAAGTGGGGTGGGGGTGGCAGGACCAGGGCAGGCCACAAACCCCCCAACAAAGTCACACAGCACACATGCCCTGGACATACCTGACTCCCATGCCCTGGTCACTACGAGGGGGTGGGGGCGTGTCCAGCTAAGCCAGCGACGGCCACAACGGAAGTCCGTCACGACGCGAACCGGCAACACAACCAGACAGGTACGTCCCGTACCCACGCCTGAAGAGTGTGGGTATGAGTCGTACCACGCCCACACCCACGTCACCCCAACAATGGCGGGACGGCTCGTACCCACGTGGCAAAGGCCTGGGTATGGCCCGCACAAGCATCACATAGCGTGGGGACGGATATGTACGGACCCTACCCCCACTCCTTATGCATGGAGCGTACCCCCACCCCAACAGTGTAAGTATGACCCGTACCCCCACCCGCGTACGTATGGAGCGTACCCCCACCCCAACAGTGTAAGTATGACCCGTACCCACACCCGCGTACGTATGGAGCGTACCCCCACCCCAACAGTGTAAGTACGACCCGTACCCCCACCCGCGTACGTATGGAGCGTACCCCCACCCCAACAGTGTAAGTACGACCCGTACCCACACCCGCGTACGTATAGAGCGTACCCCCACCCCAACAGTGTAAGTACGACCCATCCCCCACCCGCGTACGTATGGAGCGTACCCCCACCCCAACAGTGTAAGTACGACCCATACCCCCACCCGCGTACGTATGGAGCGTACCCCCACCCCAACAGTGTAAGTACGACACGTACCCCCACCCGCGTACGTATGGAGCGTACCCCCACCCCAACAGTGTAAGTACGACACGTACCCCCACCCGCGTACGTATGGAGCGTACCCCCACCCCAACAGTGTAAGTACGACCCGTCCCCCACCCGCGTACGTATGGAGCGTACCCCCACCCCAACAGTGTAAGTACGACCCGTACCCCCACCCGCGTACGTATGGAGCGTACCCCCACCCCAACAGTGTAAGTACGACACGTACCCCCACCCGCGTACGTATGGAGCGTACCCCCACCCCAACAGTGTAAGTACGACACGTACCCCCACCCGCGTACGTATGGAGCGTACCCCCACCCCAACAGTGTAAGTAAGACACGTACCCTCACCTCGAATGCATGGAGCGTAGCCCCACCCCAACAGTGTAAGTACGACACGTACCCCCACCTCGAATGCATGGAGCGTACCCACATCCGTGTATGTCATGAGCGTACATATTGTGAAATTGGAGAGGTGGGTGCAGAGTCCTCCCAGCAGTGCCCTGAGACAGGAGGGGTGGGTGCAGAGTCCTCCCAGCAGTGCCCAGACACAGGAGGGGTGTGTGCAGAGTCCACCCAGCAGTGCCCAGAGGCAGGAGGGGTGTGTGCAGAGTCCTCCCAGCAGTGCCCAGACACAGGAGGGGTGTGTGCAGAGTCCTCGCAGCAGTGCCCAGAGGCAGGAGGGGTGGGTGCAGAGTCCTCCCAGCAGTGCCCTGAGACAGGAGGGGTGGGGCCTATCACTCCCAGCAGTGCCCTGAGACAGGAGGGGTGGGTGCCTATCACTCCCAGCAGTGCCCTGAGACAGTAGGGGTGGGGGCCTATCACTCCCAGCAGTGCCCTGAGACAGTAGGGGTGGGGGCCTATCACTCCCAGCAGTGCCCTGAGACAGTAGGGGTGGGGGCCTATCACTCCCAGCAGTGCCCTGAGACAGGAGGGGTGTGTGCAGAGTCCTCCCAGCAGTGCCCTGAGACAGTAGGGGTGGGGGCCTATCACTCCCAGCAGTGCCCTGAGACAGTAGGGGTGGGTGCCTATCACTCCCAGCAGTGCCCTGAGACAGTAGGGGTGGGGGCCTATCACTCCCAGCAGTGCCCTGAGACAGTAGGGGTGGGGGCCTATCACTCCCAGCAGTGCCCTGAGACAGTAGGGGTGGGGGCCTATCACTCCCAGCAGTGCCCTGAGACAGGAGGGGTGTGTGCAGAGTCCTCCCAGCAGTGCCCTGAGACAGGAGGGGTGGGTGCAGAGTCCTCCCAGCAGTGCCCAGAGACAGTAGGGGTGGGGGCCTATCACTCCCAGCAGTGCCCTGAGACAGTAGGGGTGGGGGCCTATCACTCCCAGCAGTGCCCTGAGACAGTAGGGGTGGGGGCCTATCACTCCCAGCAGTGCCCTGAGACAGGAGGGGTGTGTGCAGAGTCCTCCCAGCAGTGCCCAGAAACAGTAGGGGTGGGGGCCTATCACTCCCAGCAGTGCCCTGAGACAGGAGGGGTGTGTGCAGAGTCCTCGCAGCAGTGCCCAGACACAGGAGGGGTGTGTGCAGAGTCCTCGCAGCAGTGCCCAGAGGCAGGAGGGGTGGGTGCAGAGTCCTCCCAGCAGTGCCCAGAGGCAGGAGGGGTGTGTGCAGAGTCCTCCCAGCAGTGCCCTGAGACAGTAGGGGTGGGGGCCTATCACTCCCAGCAGTGCCCTGAGACAGTAGGGGTGGGGGCCTATCACTCCCAGCAGTGCCCAGAGACAGGAGGGGTGTGTGCAGAGTCCTCCCAGCAGTGCCCTGAGACGGGAGGGGTGGGTGCAGAGTCCTCTCAGCAGTGCCCAGAGACAGGAGGGGTGGGTGCAGAGTCCTCCCAGCAGTGCCCATGGAACGCAAAGGGTGGAGTAGTCACAGATACCATGCCCACAAATGTCAGTCAGGTGCACAAAGACCCTGCAGTACATGTACCACATGTGTGCGAGGCTGGGAGTATACGCATGCATAGCGCAGAAAAGAAAACATGTACACATGAAGTCATGTCAATAGGCCACATACACAAGTACAATGACTACCAAGGATGCCACGAATGATGCAGGTGGAGACATCGCTCAGCATGCATGTGCAAAGGTGAAGGACTACGTCACACACCCAGCCAATGGACACACAGCTCTGTGCCAAAGTCAGGGGACACCCTGCAGGGAAGAAGTCAGGGTACACAGAGGAAGGAATACACCTTGGGACAATTGCAACATGCAGCAACTGCTTACATGAATGGAGAAAGCTAGCTAACACCGTGTGATGGCACACAGATCCCAGGGTCCCCCCTATGAGCAGCACACTACTACATTTCCCACACACCCAACACATGACCAACACCCACAACCATGTAGCAGCCCCACCAACAGCAATGCCAGCAATGCAGGAGTGTTACAAGGGCAAAAAATAAATAGCTTTATTCAGCATGACCAAAAAACTAGTATGACGTAAGTCCAAGATTAACAAAGGCCATAGGGCAGTCCAGGAGTCCCAGCTGGATGGGGGACACAGTGGGATGCGTGTCCCCTAGCTTGCCTGCACAGTTACAATCCGTTGTCTTCCACAGGGGTGAGGGCATCATGTGGGGGGGAAGAAACAGGCACCGCAGGGACAGGAGGGTGAAGGGTAGGCGTTGGGGGTGCAGGGATGGAGGACTCCACCACAGGGGGTGGGGCAGGGCCAAAGGCGGAGGCCAGGATCTCGCTGCACACCTTAGCAAGGTCCTCCAGGGACTCCCCTGCACCCGAAGGAACCACAGGCCCCAAGGAGGGGGGGGTCAGAGGGATGGGTCGCAGCGCCACTGGGGGAGGGTGTGGACAGGGGGGGGGACTCAACCACCCTGACCGAGGACTTCCTTGACCGCTTGCGTGGTGGCGTCACTGTGGGGCTCAGGGACAGAGCGGCCATGAAGGAGTCTTTGGGGGAGATGTGGCCAGGAGAGCTGAGGGGAGGGGATTTGGAGGGAGTGGATTGGGTGGAATGCGGACTCCCACTCTGGCTGCGTGTCACACGTTTGCCCCCCGACCCAGTGGGTGTGCCTACTGCACCCTGTGTGTGCGTGTCAGAAGGTGTGCGACGGACCTTCCCTGCTGGTGTGGTGCCTGTGTCTGTTGTGGTGGGTGCATGCTTACGTCTGGGTGTATGTGGGACAGGCATGGGAGTGGGAATTGTGGAAGGAGCAGGGGTAGGGGGTGGGACGTAGCGCTGCAGGAGACCCACTGCTGCAGTCAGTGTGGAGTCTATGGACCTCAGCAAGTTGCGTTGGTCAGCCTGCGATGAATGAATGCCCTCCAAGTATGCCTCCATGTTGTTGAGGACCTGGCTGTGGCCATGGAGGACATTAAGGATCGCCGTCTGACCAATCTGCAACTGCCGCTGGATGTCCACAGACTCAGCATTGGCGGCAGCAGTGGAGACAGGGGCAGGGGGTGCGGTGCCTGGCAGGAAGGAGACATGTGGTGACCGGGCACGTTGGGAAGGGACACGAGCACGTGGGAGGCGGCTGATGCCAATGGAGGGGGCGGTGCCAGATGTAGGGCTGCTGTCAGATGGTGGTGCAGCCACCGCCCACTCGGAGAGATCATCCTCGGACCCGTCAGCTTCATACTCTGTTGTGCCAGTCGACAGGTCCCGATGTCACCGCTGGCACTGGTGCTCGGTCCCTCCGCGCCGTCTGTGTCCATGTCTCCCTCCGTGTCCCCCGACGATGCTGTGGGCAGGGTGAAGAGACAGAAATTAATCATACACCTGTATACATATGTCACATGAGTCAAATCTACGTAGGTTACAGTGCATAGCCTGAAACAAAGGATGAGTCACAACTACAAAACAAGGTACATACGTAGGCCCTGCAAGACACAGTTGTGTGACCCACCATGGCATGGAAAAACTATGGAGAGCATGACACAATAGCAAATGAGATGACATGGTATTCTGACTGAGGAGCAAGGCCCTGGGGACAATACAGCACTGCATCTGCACCACACAGCGTGGCAGGAAATTGGGATGAGCCAGGAACTAGAGGCACATGCAGCATAGGTAATACTGAGAACATGCCCACCCTGACTGGCACGCTGCACCTTGAGTGTATGTCCAGACAAACATCACACACTGGCCAGTCCGAGCAAGGTGATGACAGTTCTTGACATGTAGGCCATGCCCGCCCCACCCACCCCCTACATGAGACAAATCTGTGGAGACACAGGAAGCACTTACATCTCTTAGTCTGGGTGAAATACACATGGGATGCAACAATTCAAGATTGCACACCAAATACCCAAGGTGCGCCTGTCCTAATAATAATCTACAAATGGGCATCATCAGATGATTGCAACAAGACACACAGGCAATGGCCACCGTGAGTATGTACTTTGAAAATCAGGTCAGGCTGAACAGTGGACACTTGTAATACATCTCACGTCAAGGAACATGGTGCCAGGGGACAATGGCACAGAGCACAACCTATGCTGTAGACACAGAGATTGTCGACATACTCGGATTACACACATGATACCTAGGAAAAGATGCCCCTGGGGACAGTAGTGGCCACACAACTCCATGCTCCTGAATGGGAATGACTGCAACACACGCTAACATCCCTGCACTATGCCCAACGCACACTCATGCACATCATGTCACAGGCCACCACATGGGACATGCCTGCTGGAAGGCCTGGCACTCGAGAGATTAACTCCCATGTCTGGACTCAGCATTAGTGCCAACTGACATGGAACCCACAAGTCCAGAACTGGACAGGGCACAGGCAAGGTCACAAAACCTGTTACACACCACCCCCACACATGATGCTGCAGGCATTGTACACTTGGAGAAGGTGTCAGGCTACATAACCTTGTGATGGAGTGACTACACACAGACCAGGGAACACATTGCAAGGAGGGGAAGGGAGGCAGGAGAGCACTGCAATACAGTGGGGAACAGGATCTGCACAGCACCATAAACCCTGGAAGTGTATCCATGGAACAGTGCACTTACAAATGCTGGTGAAACACAACAAACACACACATGTACCTACCCCCTTCCGGCTGCTGCATGTCCTGTAGACGCCTGTCCAAGTGAGGAAAGACCACCGCCAGCACACGTTTCTGGATGTGGGAGAGACGGCGGCGCCCGCGGTTCTTGTGGCTCTCAGGTGAGTCCCCCAGCAGGAGCCGTGCGATCCTCCGCGTCCAGCACCGGATATCCTGCCAGCGTTTCCTCACCTGGGACAGGTGCCTCCTCTGACCATCCGCACTCCTCACGGCGCTGACGGCGTCCAGCCATATCTGCTCCTTGGCAGAGGCGTCTACCTGTGAGGATGAACAAGTGACACTACATCAATACACCTTGCACATGTCACGGGGACACAGATTAGAACACATTTGCTGTTTACAACAAGGCATAGTGTGCATCCAACGCATTGCAACTTTGTCATAGGGACATGATCCTCTGGGGGAAGGCCAAAAGCAGTACGTGCCATTGAAAGGACACAGGTGGAATGAGGGCAACTAAACAATCAATGAGCCAGGCTCACACTGTGCATCACACCCACCCCTCCTGTCTCAGGGCACTGCTGGGAGGACTCAGCGCCCACCCCTCCTGTCTCAGGGCACTGCTGGGAGGCCTCTGCACCCACCCCTCCTGTCTCAGGGCACTGCTGGGAGTGATAGGCCCCCACCCCTCCTGTCTCAGGGCACTGCTGGGAGTGATAGGCCCCCACCCCTCCTGTCTCAGGGCACTGCTGGGAGGACTCTGCACCCACCCCTCCTGTCTCAGGGCACTGCTGGGAGGACTCTGCACCCACCCCTCCTGTCTCAGGGCACTGCTGGGAGGACTCTGCACCCACCCCTCCTGTCTCAGGGCACTGCTGGGAGTGATAGGCCCCCACCCCTCCTGTCTCAGGGCACTGCTGGGAGTGATAGGCCCCCACCCCTCCTGTCTCAGGGCACTGCTGGGAGGACTCTGCACCCACCCCTCCTGTCTCAGGGCACTGCTGGGAGGACTATGCACCCACCCCTCCTGTCTCAGGGCACTGCTGGGAGGACTCTGCACCCACCCCTCCTGTCTCAGGGCACTGCTGGGAGTGATAGGCCCCCACCCCTCCTGTCTCAGGGCACTGCTGGGAGACATCAGGCATTCCCCCCCTGGGACCCCCCCTACAGTACATAGCATGTGTGTCACACCTGGACACAATGGCAGAAGTCACAGTCACTAAAAAGGGACACAGTCTGTGCCAGTGGACACTGCACTCACCTGATAACCTGGTCGCCTATACAGCATGGGGTACCGTGGGAGGATCACATCCACCAAAGCCATGTTCTCCTCCAGGGTGAATGGCTGTGACCTCTCCACAGCCCTTGACATGGTTCCAGGGAATCAGTAGCAGCAGCTGGGTCGTGGAATACAAAGATGTGCAGGCAAGTGCTCCCTCATGGGACCTGGCTGCCTTATATCTGCCTTGCTGGCCCATCTCATGCACAGGAGTACAGAGTGATTGGTCACTCACATTTGCATCCTATGTTTCCTCCAATCCCTTCAAACCTAGCAGTCTGTGGGTTCTCTATCGGTTTCATTCTCCTGCATCATGTCAGCCCCCCAAACACATTGCAACAAAGTAGATTATTTCCAACTGACTTCTGCTGTGCACCTTCCAGAACAAATTCAAAATTTGAACTTGGTCTCCATGACAACCAGCATGCATGTAGGCCTTAATACTTGTCCCTCATGTGTCCCCTATGTAACTTGGAGCTTCACACACAGGTACGGTGCCTAGGGCACCCCAAATGCATTGCAACGGCCCGTACACGCGTGCCTACGTTCACTATCACTATGGGTGTCCTCGCGTATGCGTACACGTAGTGATAGTGAGCGTACAGGCGTGTGTACGGCCCGTACCACTACGAGTACGCATACACGAGGACACCCATAGTGATAGTGAGCGTACAGGCGTGTGTACGGCCCGTACCACTACGAGTACGCATACGCGAGGACACCCATAGTGATAGGGAGCGTACAGGCGTGTGTACGGCCCTACCACTATGGGTGTTCTTGCGTATGCGTACACGTAATGATAGTGAGCGTACAGGCGTGTGTACGGCCCGTACCACTACGAGTATGCATACGCGAGGACACCCATAGTGATAGGGAGCGTACAGGCGTGTGTACGGCCCGTACCACTACGAGTACGCATACGCGAGGACACCCATAGTGATAGTGAGCGTACAGGCGTGTGTACGGCCCGTACCACTACGAGTACGCATACGCGAGGACACCCATAGTGATAGGGAGCGTACAGGCGTGTGTACGGTCCGTACCACTACGAGTACGCATACGCGAGGACACCCATAGTGATAGTGAGCGTACAGGCGTGTGTACGGCCCGTACCACTACGAGTACGCATACGCGAGGACACCCATAGTGATAGGGAGCGTACAGGCGTGTGTACGGCCCTACCACTATGGGTGTTCTTGCGTATGCGTACTCGTAGTGGTACGGGCCGTACACATGCCTGTACGCTCACTATCACTATGGGTGTCCTCGCGTATGCGTACTCGTAGTGGTACGGCCCGTATACATGCCTGTACGCTCGCCATCACGATGGGTACACATACGGCAGCACTCCCATAGTGATATGGGAACATACACAGGCCCTCTTAGCAGCAGTACGGCGGTTTTCACACATCACAGTGGTGACAGGCGGCACACGGGTAGGGAGAGGGCAGACATACTTGTCCATGGATGGACAAACTTGTCCATGGATGGACATACTTGTCCATGGATGGACATACTTGTCCATGAATGGACATACTTGTCCATGAATGGACATCAAGGCATCGTCTGTGCATTACTACATGTGTGGGGCACAGGTGTGACGGGCTGTGATGTGGAACATTACTCCTGGGCCGAGAAGGCACCAGATGTATGATGAGATGTGTACAGATGTACTGTGTGACGGTGCAATGTGTGCCAGGCATGCCCTTGACTCCTTTGACATGTGTGCATGTCGTACTGCACACTTGGGGTGAGCGTCACTGGCATGGCACGGACACCAACACACGGAAGTGTCCCCTGATGCCCGGTACAGGGGTTACCACACCAGACTTGTCACTACCCACGGTGCACAATGTGACTATGTCATGTATGTGTGGGGGCTTCCCATCAGGTTGATGTTGGAGCACCCTCACAAGCTGCAGCTGTTGCAGCAACCAACATGTGTCTGTGTGTAGATTGACATTGCACACTGTTCCGCACACCATGCCACATGTGGTATCAGATGTGAGGTGCACATGTATGCATGGGACACGGAGTAGCGCGACAAGGACATGTCTGCATCCTCACAATGAATGTGTGGTGAGTCATGACATGTGCACCTTCATGGCAAGGTGTGTGGGCTGTCCTAGTGTAATGTCATGTGACCTGTGGCTCTAGTGTTCCGCTACCAGTCTCTGCAATCGGCATCCTACTTCTGCTGATGTGTGGGCGTATGTCACTCCTGTCTTGCGTCTGGCTGTTCACTTGCACTGGGACACAGCTATTCCCATGGCATGGCATGGGGAGGTTCTCAATCTCTGTGTGTAGCTGGGTCTTGGTAGGAGTGTCACCTTGCATCCATACGTGTCCTGGGCATGTAGCACATACCTGACTCCCTATGTAGCATATGTGTATTGACAGATTAACATGTGCTCAGTACATATGAATTGTTGTCGTAGTGCACTCACTCTTCCTTGTCACTTCCAAATTACTGCAGAGCGCCGCCTCTTGCCCGACCAATTCCGGACTTGGCTGCCATGCGGGAGAATGATCGGATCCGGTGCTACCGCTTCCCACGACGGTTGATTCTGGAGTTGACGGCGAGACTGGCACCACACCTGCAACCGCAGCACAGGTATCCTACGGCACTGACACCCCAGCTGAAGGTAATGGCTGCCCTACATTTTCTTGCCACGGGTACCTTTCAAAATACCATAGCTCATGTTGGTGGCATGTCCCAGAGCATGTTCTGCCGTGTGCTGCATGATTTCTTAGAGGCCATGTTGATTCACCTGGATGACTTCATCAAGTTCCCAACCCCTGAACAGTTGACTGCGGTCAAGCGTGGATTCTATGCCCTGGGAGGGATGCCCCATGTCATTGGGTCCATAGATGGGACACATGTAGCTTTGGTACCACCACACGCACGGGAGGTGGCGTACCGCAATCGGAAGCACTACCACTCCATCAATGCCCTTGTGGTGTGTCAGTCCAACATGGTGATTTCACATGTCTGTGCTCGTTTTCCAGGATCAGCACACGTTGCCTACATCATGAGGCGTAGCAGGATGCCTGAAATGATGATGCAGCTGCGCAACGAAAGAGCATGTGTTGTTGGTGGGTACAGTCTGTCTGTCCTGTATTTTGCATAGCCTACCAGCACGACCGCTTCACCACTTCTAACGATGTCCATGTGCTTCCCATGTAGGGGACGCTGGCTATCCCAACATGCCATGGCTGCTCACACCTCTCCGCAACCCCATCACGCCGGCCCAGCTCCGCTACAACACCGCCCATGGCCGGACGAGGCGAGTGATAGAGAGGACGTTTGGCCTGCTGAAGAGCCGATTTCGGTGCCTCCACAAGACCGGCGGCGCGCTCCCATATGCCCCTGCGAAGGTCTGCAAAATCTTCATGGTCTGCTGCATGCTGCACAACATGGCAGTTGAGAAAGCTGTGCAACTCATCCTGGATCAACATGACGAGGACCATCCACCCGTGGAGGACGAAGGGCTTGGCAATGGGGCTAGTGATGTGGAGGATGTGGAGCCGCAAGAGGACATCCGGACTCGGCTCATACGCAACTTCTTTGCTTAGTGGTGAGTACCAGTGTCTGAGTGTGCACGCATTGGTCCCCGTGTGGCATGTGTTGTGATGTGTGTCTCAACCTGCATGTATGTCACGTGAGTCAGAGGTGTGTGTGGGTGTGTCACTGGAGTGATGGTGGCAGTGATGGTTGTATTTCCCCAGTCATAATTGTGACCTAGCATGTTGTCATCCATACATGTGTCGAGTAAATGCACATGCAAGTGGCTGTGCTTTTTGTGGCTGACTTCTTGTGTGTCTCTCTTCCCCAGGTACTTGCGCATGCCGTCTGCTGGTTGCATTGTTGTGGCACTGCTATTCCTCATGGACACGTCATCGTGGGCTGACTCAGCGTTACAGGCACGGACACGTTTGGAAGTCTCTATAGGGTAAGGGATGCATCAGGGGTGTATTGGGTGTGGCAGTTGTTCACGATGTATGCACACTGCCCCTGTCGATGTTTGGTTCCTCTGCAGCCATGTGGCATCACCATGGGACACGACATGCAGCTGTGTACGCCTGAATAGATGGTCTGCCTGGGTGACAGTCATCAGTGATGGGATAGTGGATTGTGATGATGGCATCAATGTGTGTAACACTGCCCTCGGACACATACGGTTAGCATTGGCTTGACATGGTGTGGGACTTCCACATCAGCGGATCAATGGTGTATGGCAGTCTCTCCGTGAGCAGCTGTGGGTGTTTAGCTGTTAGCCGACAATTGTGTGCCAGTTCCATGGCTATCACGCATTTGTGCTGCAGAAGGGGGGTGCCAGTGTTGGACCCAAATGTTACTCCACAAGATGTGTTCATGTGTACTTCAAGTTGCCTCTGCAATCCCGAACACATGACTAATAAAGGTGTCCCTCTGCCTCCAAGGTGCCTCTTCTCAGTCAATGCTAGTGTGTTGCCACGGTGCATCCAGCATGTCTGGCATGGTTTTCCCCGATAGTGGCTATGTGTCGATGTGTCGAGTAGCAAGATGCAGGCTGTGTGTGTGGGCTGAGACTGTGTATTGGGCATGTAGTCAATGACTGTGTGGGTATTGTGACATGTGCCATCCCCATGCATCCAACGTTGGCAAGGCCCCCATTCTCTGCATCCACCGGACTCAAGCTTGCAGGACATGGTTCTGCCACCTGTCTACACATTCCTGGGTGCCCCCCAGGACACTGGACATGATCCCTGACCTCTGCGCATGACTGTTGCTGTACTCAATGTGTCTGTCAGCACGGTTGTGCGGCCACCCCCTCAGCTGGTTGGGCCCATCACGGGTGTGGATGGTGCTCCATGTCTGTCTTGCCTAATACACTGTGACCCGTGTGTCCTGTGCCAGACTCAGGCCCCAGGGTGTGGATAGTTGGAGTCAAAAGAGAGCTCAGGCATGTTTAGACTTTACAACACACATGTAAGGTAATAATGCAACCAGCAGGCATCTTCTCTTCATGGTGTGAATTTTTATTTGGGGGGGGGGGGATAAAGTGAGGGGCTTTCCGGGAGTTTGGAATCCAAAGTTCAGTAGGGGAGTTGGTGTCCTTGCCATTGGAAATCCTCATAGTCCATGCCACAGTCTTTGTCAACATTGGTCAGACAGTGACCAGCAGGGCCATGTGGCAGAGAATGTCTCTTGATGCTGTGATGCTGTTGCTCCAGTGGGCCAGGTGCCAGGCCAGGTGTCCTGGGAGATGGTGATGTAGCGCCGACCCTCACGGTCCTTTCCGTGGACGACCCGGCCTCCTGCGGGGACCCTCAGCAGCAGGCCGTGACGATGTTTGGGATGCTCCGTCGGATGTCTCCTCCTCCTCCTGATCCCTCCCTGTGGGTGGTGATGTTCTCCGCCGTCTGGCACAGGGAGGGTTGCCCATGTTGTCGGCCATCCGACTGAGTGTATCGTGAATCCCCTGGAACACCGTCACTTGCTCAGCCTGTCTTTCCTCCATCCTCCGTTGGTGTTGCAGTAGACAGGCATGTTGCTCCGCATGTTGCTGGGCCTGCTGGGTCTTTATCTCATCGAGGGTCCCCTTGATCTCATTGAGGGTGGACACAACCTGGGCCATGCCCGTGGTGTCCTGCCGGTATGTGTCCATGATGTTACGGACATGGGCAAATACCGGTTCCCCAGCCAACTGGTCAGGCTCGCGCCTCCGCCGTCCTCCACTCCCACCACCCCTGCCCACTTGCACCTGGCCTGCCCTTGTGGGTACATCGGGTCTCCGGGACCCCTGAGGGGTGGCATTGGCGTTGTCGCCTGCCTCCTCCTGGGTGCCCGGGACACCGTGTCCCTCCTGGCCAGCCTGGCTGCATTGTGGTGGTGGGGCAGGGATCCTTGGTGTCTCCTGGGATGTGGCAGGAGTGGGGGTGGTGTTTGGCACAGTTGTACCTGACGCAGGTGCTGCAGGTGGTTGGACACCAGAGGGGCCAGGTCGGTCGGGGTCGTCCACAGAGTGATGAGAGTCGTCGCTGCTGGTGGGATCGGGCTCCTGCAGATCCGGCTCCTGTGAGTCTTCCCCCCCAGTGTTGGGGGGTGAACCACGACGTTGACCTGTGTGTGAGAGAGACAATGTTAATTATTTTTGGTCCATGCAACATCCATGTTTCATCAGTTTCAAAGTTGGCACTTTTCCTCTTGGAATTAGGATCTGTCTTGCATTCCACTCACAGTGCACTTGTGCATGGGTGTGTCCCTTGTGCACCACTTTGGCCCCTTTAACTATGTGTGGCACAGTCTTACTTGCTGCGTCAAGTGTGACTGCAGTCAGCAGTGGAGTGGGCAGGTGTGGCGAGCCATGCATTGGCGCCTTCCGTGTAGCACTGTACATGTGCACATGGAGTGGATCCACACACTTATATAATGCAGGTAGCTGTCGTTGTGCTCGTGAACAGGTTGTGACATGGCCCTGTGTTTTGCCATGGTGAAGAGGGGGGGTTCTGGCACTGGCCACCCTTGGATACATGCACGCAGTCTACCTGCTGACGAGCAGACATTCCCACACACCACACGGCTGATTTGCTCTCCCTGTGTCTCCCTCCCTCTCTGCCCCCCTCTCCCTCCCTCTCTGTCCCCCTCTCCCTCCCTCTCTGTCCCCCTCTCCCTCCCTCTGTCTGTCAGCCTCCTCCCTATGTCCGTGTCCCTGTGTCTCCCTCCCTCTCTGTCCCCCTCTCCCTCCCTCTCTGTCCCCCTCTCCCTCCCTCTCTGTCCCCCTCTCCCTCCCTCCGTGTGTCAGCCTCCTCCCTCTGTCCGTCTCCCTGTGTCTCCCTCCCTCTCTGTCCCCCTCTCCCTCCCTCTCTGTCCCCCTCTCCCTCCCTCCCTGTCCCCCTCTCCCTCCCTCTGTGTGTCAGCCTCCTCCCTCTGTCCGTGTCCCTGTGTCTCCCTCCCTCTCTGTCCCCCTCTCCCTCCCTCTCTGTCCCCCTCTCCCTCCCTCTCTGTCCCCCTCTCCCTCCCTCTGTGTGTCACCCTCTGTCACCTCAGCCCAGCTTCCTAGACATACACTTTTTCCAGTCCTTTGAATGGCCCTTGGCTTGTTGCTGTGAGTTTGTTTCTGATCTCCAGGCACCCATTGGGTGTAGTGTCTGTGTGTGCGCTGCTGCTGTGGTTGTGTGTGCTGCCACTCTTTCACAGTGTTGGCTGTTCATTAGCTGCTGTCATGTGCAAAACAGTGCCTTCACCCCCATGTGTTGATGCAAGGCGTCCGCCATTTGCTGGCGAGTCTTTCCTGTGTGGGGACACACTGTTTGTCTGGCTGTGACCTGGGCCATATGGGCAGAGGGCATTGTTGTCTGCTTCTGAGTTGCACTATGTGATTTTTGGGGCCCACCCTCCCGCCATCCGGGTTACCGTGTCATGTGTTAGTGTCTTCTGTGGCCTGTGACTTGACATTGTCCAGCTGGGTGCATGGGGCATGGTGGCGGCAGTGGCATGTGCGTGTTCATGGAGTGTGGTTGAGTCATGCGATAGGTTGGGGTGGTTGCGTGCCTGTTAGTGATTTTGGTTGTGGATGAGGTCCCCCCCATGTGAGGTGCGTTGTTCGTGTACTCACCCGGGTCTCGGAGTCCTCCTAATCCTTCGACTGCCTCCACCGGCTGTATGGCCATCACCCTCTCCTCCCAGGGCTGGTAGTGTACGGGTCTGCGGGAGGGCCCTCCTCCAGTGGCGTTGGCCTGGTTGTGCTCCTCCAGCATCTTGGCTCGGACCCTCCTCCGCAGATCGTACCACCTGGCTTGGCATTCCTGCCTGGTCCTTCTGGTGTCCGCAACAGCATTCACAGCATCGACGATGGTCTGCCACATGGCTGTTTTTGCTGCAATGCTGGTCTGTCTGACCAATGTTCCAAAGAGCTGTGGCTCGACTCTGAGGATTTCATCAACAAGGACCTCCAACTCTCGGTTACTGAAATTTGGATTCTTGTTAGTGGGCATGGTGAGGGGTGTGGGTGTGGATGGTGGGGGGGGTGTGGATGGTTGTGGGTGTGTGGGTGTGGTTGTGCAGGTGTGTGTGTGTGAATGTGATGAGGGGGTGTTTGTGGAGGTGGTTGTGTGAAGGTGTGCAAGTGTAAGGTGTGGTGAGGCTTGTAGTATGGTTCTGTGGTGTCTGGCAGCAGTGAGTCTGTTGCAAAGGCTCATGGTTTGTGTGTGTGGGCCCTTTTTATTGGTCCATTGGTGGGCGTGGCTGTGTTTGAAGTTTGGGTGGGTGTGTTATAAGGAGTGGTGGTGTTTTGGGCCTCTGTTTGTTTTTGGCAGTTGCAGGTCAGTGAATGTGTTTTTTTAGTGTTTATTGGCCATGTTTAGTGGCTGTGTGCCATTCGAATAGTGTATTCTTGTGTTGTTTTGTTTTGTCCTGGTTGTGTACGTGCGTTTTGAGCGTGTGTACGGTGTGTACATGGGCCATTTGGTTGTACGGTGCTGTCCTTGTGTGTGGCTTGGTACGACTCGTACATGCGGTTGTGATGTTGGGGCCTGGGGTGCGCTCCGTACTTAGGAGGTTGTGTTGAGGATGCGACGGGAACGTACTGGGGTGTACATAGACGGTGGTACGACACGTACAGGGGTGGGGGTACGAATCGAACGTACTGGGGTGTACATAGACGGTGGTACGACACGTACAGGGGTGGGGGTACGACTCGAACGTACTGGGGTGTACATAGACGGTGGTACGACACGTACAGGGGTGGGGGTACGACTCGAACATACAGGGGTGTACATAGACGGTGGTACGACACGTACAGGGGTGGGGGTACGACTCGAGCGTACTGGGGTGTACATAGACGGTGGTACGACACGTACAGGGGTGGGGGTACGACTCGAACGTACTGGGGTGTACATAGACGGTGGTACGACACGTACAGGGGTGGGGGACGACTCGAACGTACAGGGGTGTACATAGACGGTGGTATGACACGTACAGGGGTGGGGGTACGACTCGAACGTACAGGGGTGTACATAGACGGTGGTACGACACGTACAGGGGTGGGGGTACGACTCGAACGTACAGGGGTGTACATGCACGGGGTAGGACACGTACAGGGGTGGGGGTTCCACTGGAACGTACTGGGGTGTACATACATGGGGGTCAGACACGTACAGGGGTGGGGGTTCGACTCGAACGTACTGGGGTGTACATGCATGGGGGTCGGACACGTACAGGGGTGGGGGTTCGACTCGAACGTACTGGGGTGTACATACATGGGGGTCGGACACACAGGGGTGGGGGTACGACTCGAATGTACTGGGGTGTACATAGACGGTGGTACGACACGTACAGGGGTACGACTCGAACGTACAGGGGTGTACATGCACGGGGGTAGGACACGTACAGGGGTGGGGGTTCCACTGGAACGTACTGGGGTGTACATACATGGGGGTCGGACACGTACAGGGGTGGGGGTTCGACTCGAATGTACTGGGGTGTACATGCATGGGGGTCAGACACGTACAGGGGTGGGGGTTCGACTCGAACGTACTGGGGTGTACATACATGGGGGTCGGACACGTACAGGGGTGGGGGTATGACTCGAACACACTGGGGTGTACATAGACAGTGGTACGACACGTACAGGGGTGGGGGTATGACTCAAACGTACTGGGGTGTACATAGACGGTGGTACGGCACGTACAGGGGTGGGGGTACGACTCGAACGTACTGGGGTGTACATACATGGGGGTCGGACACGTACAGGGGTGGGGGTTCGACTCGAACATACTGGGGTGTACATACATGGGGGTCGGACACGTACAGGGGTGGGGGTTCGACTCGAACGTACTGGGGTGTACATACATGGGGGTCAGACACGTACAGGGGTGGGGTTACGACTCGAACGTACTGGGGTGTACATAGACGGTAAAAAGACCGGATACGAGTCGCACGGGGAATTTTTTTACCGGATCGTAATTGGCACCTATATCTTTTTGTGTACCCTGACTGGTAAACAGTCAAAATATCGAATTTTAAATATCGATATTGCAAAATATCGAGTTTTAAATATCGAGTGGACATAAAATCGAATTTCAAAAATATAGTGGTGCAGAATATCGAAATGCAGGTAAAAAATATTGTTTTTCACGATATCGAAGTTAATAATATCGACAGTCATAATATAGTTGTTAAAAATATCTATTTTTTTTAGTGTTTTAAGTGTTAGTATATGGTGCCGATTACGATCCGGTAGAAAAAATCCCCGTGCGACTCGTATCCGGTCTTTTTACCGTACGAATCGTACAAGTTCCGTACGAACTGGCAATCACGATTTGCATGGTAAAAAGTCCATACGAACCGCATTTGGAATCATTCCCCACATGTCCTCGGGTCGGAAAATGTGTCCGACACGTCCTCGGACGATTTACCGTACAAACGTGAAAAGTCAAGTCCGACCGAGGAATCACGATCCCACCCGTGCGTCCGAACTCACAACCGTATGGTTAAAACACCGTCCGCACCGAACTCCCATTGCAACCATGGAGATATGTGCCCGCATACGCGCCAAACACTCCCCCCAGCACCCATATGTTCGAGTCGTACTCCCCGTTAATGTACACCCCCCCCTGTATGTACACCCGTGTACGTGTCGAACCCCCACCCGTGTATGTACACCCCAGTACGAGTCGCACCCCCACCCCTGTACGTGTCAAACCCCCGTGTACCTACACCCCAGTACGTTCCAGTCGAACCCCCACCCCTGTACGTGTCTGACCCCCATGTATATACACCCCAGTACGTTCGAGTCGCACCCCCACCCCTGTACGTGTCGTACCACCGTGTACCCACACCCCAGTACGTTCGAGTCGTACCCCCACCCCTGTACGTGTCGTACCACTGTCTAAGTACACCCCAGTACGTTCGAGTCGTACCCCCACCCCTGTACGCGTCCGACCACCGTCAATGTACACCCCAGTACGTTCCAGTCAAACCCCCACCCCTGTACGTGTCCGACCCCCATGTATATACACCCCAGTACGTTCGAGTCGAACCCCCACCCCTGTACGTGTCATACCCCCGTGTATATACACCCCAGTACGTTCGAGTCGTACCCCCACCCCTGTACGTGTCGTACCACCGTGTACCCACACCCCAGTACGTTCGAGTCATACCCCCACCCCTGTACGTGTCGTACCACCGTCTAAGTACACCCCAGTACGTTCGAGTCGCACCCCCACCCCTGTACGTGTCATACCCCCGTGTACCTACACCCCAGTACGTTCGAGTCGCACCCCCACCCCTGTATGTGTCGTACCACCGTGTACCCACACCCCAGTACGTTCGAGTCATACCCCCACCCCGTACGTGTCCGACCCCCATATATATACACCCCAGTACGTTCGAGTCGAACCCCCACCCCTGTACGTGTCATACCCCCGTGTACCTACACCCCAGTACGTTCGAGTCGCACCCCCACCCCTGTACATGTCGTACCACTGTGTACCCACACCCCAGTACGTTCGAGTCGTACCCCCACCCCTGTACGTGTCGTACCACCGTCTAAGTACACCCCAGTACGTTCGAGTCGTACCCCCACCCCTGTACGTGTCCGACCACCGTCAATGTACACCCCAGTACGTTCGAGTCGTACCCCCACCCCTGTACGTGTCCGACCACCGTCAATGTACACCCCAGTACGTTCCAGTCGAACCCCCACGCCTGTACGTGTCCGACCCCCATGTATCTACACCCCAGTACGTTCGAGTCGCACCCCCAACACAACCTCCTAAGTACGGAGCGCACCCCAGGCCCCAACATCACAACCGCATGTATGAGTCGTACCAAGCCACACACAAGGACAGCACCGTACAACCAAATGGCCCATGTACACACCATACACACGCTCAAAACGCACGTACACAACCAGGACAAAACAAAACAACACAAGAATACACTATACGAATGGCACAAAGCCACTAAACATGGCCAACAAACACTACAAAAACACCTTCACTGACCTGCAACTGCCAAAAACAAACAGAGGCCCAAAACACCACCACTCCTTATAACACACCCACCCAAACTTCAAACACAGCCACACCCACCAATGGACCAATAAAAAGGGCCCACACACACAAACCATGAGCCTTTGCAACAGACTCACTGCTGCCAGACACCACAGAACCATACTACAAGCTTCACCACACCTTACACTTGCACATCTTCACACAACCACCTCCACAAACACCCCCTCATCACATTCACACACACACACCTGCACAACCACACCCACACACCCACAACCATCCACACACCCCCCCACCATCCACACCCACACCCCTCACCATGCCCACTACCAAGAATCCAAAGTTCAGTAACCGAGAGTTGGAGGTCCTTGTTGATGAAATCCTCAGAGTCGAGCCACAGCTCTTTGGAACATTGGTCAGACAGACCAGCACTGCAGCAAAAACAGCCATGTGGCAGACCATCGTCGATGCTGTGAATGCTGTTGCGGACACCAGAAGGACCAGGCAGGAATGCCAGAACAGGTGGTACGATCTGCGGAGGAGGGTCCGAGCCAAGAGGCAGGAGGAACACAACCAGGCCAACGCCACAGGAGGAGGGCCCTCCCGCAGACCCGTACACTACCAGCCCTGGGAGGAGAGGGTGATGGCCATACTGCCGGTGGAGGCAGTCGAAGGATTAGAAGGACTCCGAGACCCGGGTGAGTACACAAACAACGCACCTCACATGGGGGGAACGGCATCCACAACCAAAATCACTAACAGGCACGCAACCACCCCAAGCCATCGCATGACTCAACCACACTCCATGAGCACGCACATGTCACTGCTGCCACCATGCCCCATGCACCCAGCTGGACAATGTCAAGTCACAGGCCACAGAAGACACCAACACATGACACGGTAACCCGGATGGCGGGAGGCTGGGCCCCAAAAATCACATAGTGCAACTCCGAAGCAGACAACAATGCCCTCTGCCCATATGGCCTAGGTCACAGCCAGACAAACAGTGTGTCCCAACACAGGAATGACTTGCCAGCAAATGGCGGACGCCTTGCATCAACACATGGGGGTGAAGGCACTGTTTTGCACATGACAGCAGCTAATGAACAGCCAACATTGTGAAAGAGTGGCAGCACACACCACCACAGCAGCAGCGCACAGACACACATCACACCCAATGGGTGCCTGGAGATCAGAAACAAACTCACATCAACAAGCCAAGGGCCACTCAAAGATCTGCTAACAGTGTGTGCCCAGGAAGCTGGGCTGAGGTGACAGAGGGTGACACACAGAGGGAGGGAGAGGGGGACAGAGAGGGAGGGAGACACAGGGAGACGGACAGAGGGAGGAGGCTGACACACAGATGGAGGGAGAGGGGGACACAGAGGGAGGGAGACACAGGGAGACGGACAGAGGGAGGAGGCTGACACACGGAGGGAGGGAGAGGGGGACAGAGAGGGAGGGAGACACAGGGAGACGGACAGAGGGAGGAGGCTGACACACAGATGGAGGGAGAGGGGGACACAGAGGGACGGAGACACAGGGAGAAGGACAGAGGGAGGAGGCTGAAACACAGATGGAGGGAGAGGGGGACAGAGAGGGAGGGAGACACAGGGAGATGGACAGAGGGAGGAGGCTGACACACGGAGGGAGGGAGAGGGGGCCAGAGAGGGAGGGAGAGGGGGACAGAGAGGGAGGGAGAGGGGGACAGAGAGGGAGGGAGACACAGGGACACGGACATAGGGAGGAGGCTGACAGACAGAGGGAGGGAGAGGGGGACAGAGAGGGAGGGAGAGGGGGACAGAGAGGGAGGGAGAGGGGGACAGAGAGGGAGGGAGACACAGGGAGAGCAAATCAGCCGTGTGGTGTGTGGGAATGTCTGCTCGTCAGCAGGTAGACTGCGTGCATGTAGACAAGGGTGGCCAGTCCCAGAACCCCCCCTCTTCCCCATGGCAAAACACAGGGCCATGTCACAACCTGTTCACGAGCACAACGACAGCTACCTGGATCATATAAGTGTGTGGATCCACTCCATGTGCACATGTACAGTGCTACACGGAAGGCGCCAATGCATGGCTCGCCACACCTGCCCACTCCACTGCTGACTGCAGTCACACTTGATGCAGCAAGAAAGACCGTGCCACACATAGTTAAAGGGGCCAAAGTGGTGCCCAAGGGACACACCCATGCACAAGTGCACTGTGAGTGGACTGCAAGACAGATCCCAATTCCAAGAGGAAATGTCCCAACTGTGAAACTGATGAAACATGGATGTTGCATGGACCAAAATTAACATTGTCTCTCTCACACACAGGTCAACGTCGTGGTTCACCCCCCAACACTGGGGGGGAAGACTCACAGGACCCGGATCTGCAGGAGCTTGATCCCACCGGCAGCGACCACTCTCACCACTCTGTGGACGACCCTGACCGACCTGGCCCCTCTGGTGTCCAACCACCTGCAGCACCTGCGTCAGGTACAACTGTGCCAACCACCACCCCCACTCCTGCCACATCCCAGGAGACACCCAGGATCCCTGCCCCAACACCACAATGCAGCCAGGCTCGCCAGGAGGGACACGGTGTCCCGGGCACCCAGGAGGAGGCAGGCGACAACGCCAATGCCACCCCTCAGGGGTCCCGGAGACCCGATGTGCCCACAAGGGCAGGCCAGGTGCAAGTGGGCAGGGGTGGTGGGAGTGGAGGACGGCGGAGGCGCGAGCCTGACCAGTTGGCTGGGGAACCGGTATTTTCCCATGTCCGTAACATCCTGGACTCATACCGGCAGGACACCACGGGCATGGCCCAGGTTGTGTCCGTCCTCGAGGGGATCAAGGCCCAGCAGGCCCAGCAACATGCGGAGCTACATGCCTGTCTACTGCGACACCAACGGAGGATGGAGGACAGACAGGCTGAGCAAGTGACGGCGTTCCAGGGGATTCACGATACACTCCGTCGGATGGCCGACAACATGGCCGACCCTCCCTGTGCCAGAAGGCGGAGAACATCACCACCCACAGGGAGGGATCAGGAGGAGGAGGAGGAAACATCCGATGGAGCATCCCAGACGTTGTCACGGCCTGCTGCTGAGGGTCCCCACAAGAGGCCGGGTCGTCCACGGAAAGGACCGTGAGGGTCGGCGCTACATCACCATCTCCCAGGACACCTGGCCTGGCACCTGGCCCACTGGAGCAACAGCATCACAGCATCAAGCGACATTCTCTGCCACATGGCCCTGCTGGTCACTGGCTGACCAATGTTGACAAAGACTGTGGCATGGACTCTGAGGATTTCAAATGGCAAGGACACCAACTCCCCTACTGAACTTTGGATTCCAAAATCCCGGAAAGCCCCTCACTTTGCCCCCCCCCCCCCCCAATAATAAATCACACTATGAAGAGTAGATGCCTGCTGGTAGCATTATTACCTAACATGTGTCATGTAAAGTCTAAACATGCCTGAGTCATCTTTTGTCTTCAACCATCCACACCCTGGGGCCTGAGTCTGGCACAGGACACATGGGTCACAGTGTATTAGGCAAGACAGACATGGAGCACCATACACACCCGTGATGGGCCCAACCAGCTGAGGGGGTGGCCGAACAACCGTGCTGACAGACACATTGAGTACAGCAACAGTCATGCGCAGAGGTCAGGGATCCAGTCCAGTGTCCTGGGGGGCACCCAGGTATGTGTAGACAGGTGGCAGAACCATGTCCTGCAAGCTTGAGTCCGGTGGATGCAGAGAATGGGGGCCTGGACAACGTTGGATGCATGGGGATGGCACATGTCACAATACCCACACAGTCATGGATATCATGCCCAATACACAGTCTCAGCCCACACACACAGCTTGCATCTTGCTACTCGACACATTGACACATAGCCACAATCAGGGAATACCATGCCAGACATGCTGGATGCACCGTGGCAACACACCAGCATTGACTGAGAAGAGGCACCTTGGAGGTATAGGGACACCTTTATTAGTCATGTTTTCGGGATTGCAGAGGCAACTTGAAGTACACATGAACACATCATGTGGAGTAACATGTGGGTCCAACACTGGCACCCCCCTTCTGCAGCACAAATGCGTGTTCGCCATGGAACTGGCACACAAGCGTCGGCTAACAGCTAAACACCCACAGCTGCTCACGGAGAGCCTGCCATACACCATAGATCCGCTGATGTGGAAGTTCCACACCATGTCAAGCCAATGCTAACCGTATGTGTCCGAGGGCAGTGTCACACACATTGATGCCATCATCACAATCCCCTATCCCATCACTGATGACTGTCAACCAGGCAGACCATCTATTCAGGTGTACACAGCTGCATGTCGTGTCCCATGGTGATGCTACATGGCTGCAGAGGAACCAAACATCGACAGGGGCAGTGTGCATACATCGTGAACAACTGCCACACCCAATACACCCCAGATGCATCCCTTACCCTATGGAGACTTCCAAACGTGTCCGTGCCTGTAACGCTGAGTCAGCCCACGATGTCATGTCCATGAGGAATAGCAGTGCCACAACAATGCAAGCAGCAGACGGCATGCGCAAGTACCTGGGGAAGAGAGACACACAAGAAGTCAGCCACAAAAAGCACAGCCACTTGCATGTGCATTTACTCGACACATGTATGGATCACAACATGCTAGGTCACAATTATGACTGGGGAAATACAACCATCACTGCCACCATCACTCCAGTGACACACCCACACACACCTCTGACTCACGTGCCATACATGCAGGTGGAGACACACATCACAACACATGCCACACGGGGACCAATGCGTGCACACTCAGACACTGGTACTCACCACTAAGCAAAGAAGTCGCGTATGAGCCGAGTCCGGATGTCCTCTTGCGGCTCCACATCCTCCACATCACTAGCCCCATTGCCAAGCCCTTCGTCCTCCACGGGTGGATGGTCCTCGTCACGTTGATCCAGGATGAGTGGCACAGCTCTTTCAACTGCCATGTTGTGCAGCATGCAGCAGACCATGAAGATCTTGCAGACCTTCGCCGGGGCATATGGGAGCGCGCCGCCGGTCTTGTGGAGGCACCTGAATCGGCTCTTCAGCAGGCCAAACGTCCTCTCTATCACTCGCCTTGTCCGGCCATGGGCGGTGTTGTAGCGGAGCTGGGCCGGCGTGATGGGGTTGCGGAGAGGTGTGAGCAGCCAAGGCATGTTGGGATAGCCAGCGTCCCCTACATGGGAAGCACATGGACATCGTTAGAAGTGGTGAAGCGGTCGTGCTGGTAGGCTATGCAAAATACAGGACAGAGAGACTGTACCCACCAACAACACATGCCCGTTCGTTGCGCAGCTGCATCATCATTTCAGCCATCCCGCTACGCCTCATGATGTAGGCATCGTGTGCTGATCCTGGAAAACGAGCACAGACATGTGAAATCAACATGTTGGACTGACACACCACAAGGGCATTGATGGAGTGGTAGTGCTTTTGATTGCGGTACGCCACCTCCCGTGCGTGTGGTGGTACCAAAGCTACATGTGTCCCATCTATGGACCCAATGACATGGGGCATCCCTCCCAGGGCATAGAATCCACGCTTGACCGCAGTCATCTGTTCAGGGGTTGGGAACTTGATGAAGTCATCCAGGTGAATCAACATGGCCTCTAAGAAATCATGCAGCACACGGCAGAACATGCTCTGGGACATGCCACCAACATTAGCTATGGTATATTGAAAGGTACCCGTGGCAAGAAAATGTAGGGCAGCCATTACCTTCAGCTGGGGTGTCAGTGCCGTAGGATACCTGTGCTGCGGTTGCAGGTGTGGTGCCAGTCTCGCCGTCAACTACAGAATCACCGGTTGGGTGAAGCGGTAGAGCCGGATGCTGTCATTCTCCTGCATGGCAGCCAAGTCCGGAATTGGTCGGGCAAGAGGTGGCGCTCTGCAGTAATTTGGAAGTGACAAGGAAGAGTGAGTGCACTACGACAACAAATCATGTGTACTGAGCACATGTTAATCTGTCAATACACATATGCTACATAGGGAGTCAGGTATGTGCTACATGCCCAGGACACGTATGGATGCAAGGTGACACTCCTACCAAGACCCAGCTACACACGGAGATTGAGAACCTCCCCATGCCACACCATGGGAATAGCTGTGTCCCAGTGCAAGTGAACAGCCAGACGCAAGACAGGAGTGACATACGCCCACACATCAGCAGCAGTAGGATGCCGATTGCCGAGACTGGTAGCGGAACACTGGAGCCACAGGTCACATGACATTACACTAGGACAGCCCACACACCTTGCCATGAAGGTGCACATGTCATGACTCACCACACATTCCTTGTGAGGATGCTGACATGTCCTTGTCACGCTACTCCGTGTCCCATGCATACATGTGCACCTCACATCCGATGCCACATGTGGCATGGTGTGCGGAACAGTGTGCAATGACAATCTACACACAGACACATGTTGGTTGCTGCAACGGCTGCAGCTTTTGAGGGTGCTCCAACATCAACCTGATGGGAAGCCCCCACACATACATGACATAGTCACATTGTGCACCGTGGGTAGTGACAAGTCAGGTGTGATAACCCCTGTACCGGGCATCAGGGGACACTTCCGTGTGTTGGTGTCCGTGCCATGCCAGTGACGCTCACCCCAAGTGTGCAGTACGACATGCACACATGTCAAACGAGTCAAGGGCATGCCTGGCACACATTGCACCATCACACAGTACATCTGTACACATCTCATCATACATCTGGTGCCTTCTCGACTCAGGAGTAATGTTCCACATCACAGGCCGTCACACCTGTGCCCCACACATGTAGTAATGCACAGACGATGCCTTGATGTCAATTAATGGACAAGTATGTCCATTCATGGACAAGTATGTCCATCCATGGACAAGTATTTCCATCCATGGACAAGTATGTCCGCCCTATCCCTACCTGTGTGCCGCCTGTCACCACTGTGATGTGTGAAAACCACTGTACTGCTGCGAAGAGGGCCTGTGTACGTTCCCATATCACTATGGGAGTGCTGCCGTATGTGTACCCATCATGATGGCGAGCGTACAGGCATGTGTACGGCCCGTACCACTACGAGTAGGCATACGCAAGAACACCCATAGTGGTACGGGCCGTACACACGCCTGTACGCTCCCTATCACTATGGGTGGCCTCGCGTATGCGTACTCGTAGTGGTACGGGCCGTACACACGCCTGTACGCTCCCTATCACTATGGGTGGCCTCGCGTATGCGTACTCGTAGTGGTACGGGCCGTACACACGCCTGTACGCTCCCTATCACTATGGGTGGCCTCGCGTATGCGTACTCGTAGTGGTACGGGTCGTACACACGCCTGTACGCTCCCTATCACTATGGGTGGCCTCGCGTATGCGTACTCGTAGTGGTACGGGCCGTACACACGCCTGTACGCTTCCTATCACTACGTGTACGCATACGCGAGGCCACCCATAGTGATAGGGAGCGTACAGGCGTGTGTACGGCCCGTACCACTACGACTACGCATACGCGAGGCCACCCATAGTGATAGGGAGCGTACAGGCGTGTGTACGGCCCGTACCACTACGACTACGCATACGCGAGGACATCCATAGTGATAGTGAACGTAGGCACGCGTGTACGGTCCGTTGCAATGCATTTGGGGTGCCCTAGGGCCCCGGAACGCACCGTGCCTGTGTGTGGAGCTCCAAATTACATAGGGGACACATGAGGGACAAGTATTGAGGCCTACATGCATGCTGGTTGTCATGGAGACCAAGTTCAAAATTTGAATGTGTTCTGGAAGGTGCACAGCAGTAGTCAGTTGGAATTCTTCTACTTTGTTGCAATGTGTTTGTGGGGCTGACATCATGCTGGAGAATGAAACCGATAGAGAACCCACAGACTGCTAGGTTTGAAGGGATTGGAGGAAACATAGGATGCAAATGTGAGTGACAAATCACTCTGTACTCCTGTGCATGAGATGGGCCAGCAAGGCAGATATAAGGCAGCCAGGTCCCATGAGGGAGCACTTGCCTGCACATCTCTGTATTCCACGACCCAGCTGCTGCTACTGATTCCCTGGAACCATGTCAAGGGCTGTGGAGAGGTCACAGCCATTCACCCTAGAGGAGAACATGGCTTTGGTGGATGTGATCCTCCCACGGTACCCCATGCTGTATGGGCGACCAGGTTATCAGGTGAGTTCAGTGTCCACTGGCACAGACTGTGTCCCTTTTTAGTGACTGTGACGTCTGCCATTGTGTCCAGGTGTGACACACATGCTTTGTACTGCAGGGGGGGTCCCAGGGGTGGGAATGCCTGATGTCTCCCAGCAGTGCCCTGAGACAGGAGGGGTGGGGGCCTATCACTCCCAGCAGTGCCCTGAGACAAGAGGGGTGGGGGCCTATCACTCCCAGCAGTGCCCTGAGACAGGAGGGGTGGGGGCCTATCACTCCCAGCAGTGCCCTGAGACAGGAGGGGTGGGTGCAGAGTCCTCCCAGCAGTGCCCTGAGACAGGAGGGGTGGGTGCCTATCACTCCCAGCAGTGCCCTGAGACAGGAGGGGTGGGTGCAGAGTCCTCCCAGCAGTGCCCTGAGACAGGAGGGGTGGGGCCTATCACTCCCAGCAGTGCCCTGAGACAGGAGGGGTGGGTGCAGAGTCTTCCCAGCAGTGCCCTGAGACAGGAGGGGTGGGGGCCTATCACTCCCAGCAGTGCCCTGAGACAGGAGGGGTGGGTGCAGAGTCCTCCCAGCAGTGCCCTGAGACGGGAGGGGTGTGTGCAGAGTCCTCCCAGCAGTGCCCTGAGAGAGGAGGGGTGGGTGCAGAGTCCTCCCAGCAGTGCCCTGAGACCGGAGGGGTGGGTGCAGAGTCCTCCCAGCAGTGCCCTGAGACAGGAGGGGTGTGTGCAGAGTCCTCCCAGCAGTGCCCTGAGACAGGAGGGGTGTGTGCAGAGTCCTCCCAGCAGTGCCCTGAGACAGGAGGGGTGGGTGCAGAGTCCTCCCAGCAGTGCCCTGAGACAGGAGGGGTGGGTGTGATGCACAGTGTGAGCCAGGATCATTGATTGTGTAGTTGCCCTCATTCCACCTGTGTCCTTCCAATGGCACGTACTGCTTTTGGCCTTCCCCCAGAGGATCATGTCCCTATGACAAAGGTGCAATGCGTTGGATGCATACTATGCCTTGCTGTAGACTGCAAATGTGTTCTAATCTGTGTCCCCGTGACATGTGCAAGGTGTATTGATGTAGTGTCACTTGTTCATCCTCACAGGTAGACGCCTCTGCCAAGGAGCAGATATGGCTGGACGCCGTCAGCGCCGTGAGGAGTGCGGATGGTCGGAGGCGGCACCTGTCCCAGGTGAGGAAACGCTGGCAGGATATCCGGTGCTGGACGCGGAGGATCGCACGGCTCCTGCTGGGGAACTCACCTGAGAGCCACAAGAACCGCGGCCGCCGCCGTCTCTCCCACATCCAGAAACGTGTGCTGGCGGTGGTCTTTCCTGACTTGGACAGGCGTCTACAGGACATGCAGCAGCCGGAAGGGGGTAGGTACATGTGTGTGTTTGTTGTGTTTCACCAGCATTTGTAAGTGCACTGTTCCATGGATACACTTCCAGGGTTTATGGTGTTGTGACGATCCTGTTACCCACAGTGTTGCAGGCCTCACCTGCCTCCCTTCCCAACCTTGCAATGTGTTCCCTGGTCTCTGTGTAGTCACTCCATCACAAAGTAATGTAGCCTGACACCTTCTCCAAGTGTACAATGCCTGCAGCGTCATGTGTGGGGGTGGTGTGTAAGAGGTTTAGTGACCTTGCCCTGTCCAGTTCTGGACTTGTGGGTTCCATGTCAGTTGGCACTAATGCTGATTTCAGACATGGGAGTTAATCTCTTGAGTGCGAGGCCTTCCAGCAGGCATGTTCCATGTGGTGGCCTGTGACATGATGTGCATGAGTGTGCGTTACGCATAGTGCAGGGATGTTAGCGTGTGTTGCAGTCATTTCCATTCAGGAGCATGGAGTTGTGTGGCCACTACTGTCCCCAGGGGCATCTTTTCCTAGGTATCATGTGTGTAATCCGAGAATGTCGACAATCTCTGTGTCTACAGCATCGCTTGTGCTCTGTGCCATTGTCCCCTGGCACCATGTTTATTGACGTGAGATGTATTACAAGTGCCCACTGTCCAGCCTGACATGATTTTCCAAGTTCATACTCACGGTGGCCATTGCCTGTGTGTCTCGTAGCAATCATCTGATGATGGCCATTTGTACATGATTCTTTGGACAGCCGCACCTTGGGTATTTTGTGTGCAATCTTGAATTATTGCATCCCATGTGTATTTCACCCAGACTAAGAGATGTAAGTGCTTCCTGTGTCTCCACAGATGTGTCTCATGTAGGGGGTGGGTGGGGCGGCAATGGCCTACATGTCAAGACCTGTCATCTCCTTGCTCGGACTGGCCAGTGTGTGATGTTTGTCTGGACATACACTCAAGGTGCAGCGTGGCAGTCAGGGTGGGCATGTTCTCAGTATTACCTATGCTGCATGTGCCTCTAGTTCCTGGATTTGGTCCCTGCTCATCCCAATTTCCTGCCACGCTGTGTGGTGCAGATGCAGTGCTGTATTGTCCCCAGGGCCTTGCTCCTCAGTCAGAATGCCATGTCATCTAATTTGCTATTGTGTCATGCTCTCCATAGTTTTTCCATGCCATGGTGGGTCACACAACTGTGTCTTGCAGGCCCTACGTATGTACCTTGTTTTGTAGTTTTAACTCATCCTTTGTTTCAGGCTATGCACTGTAACCTACGTAGATTGTACTCATGTGACATATGTATACAGGTGTATGATTACTTTCTGTCTCTTCACCCTGCCCACAGCATCGTCGGGGGACACGGTGGGAGACATGGACACAGACGGCCCAGAGGGACCGAGCACCAGTGCCAGCGGTGACATCGGGGCTGGCACTTCGAGTGGGACAGAGGCGGTGGAGAGTGACCCCGGGGACCTGTCGACTGGCACAACAGACTATGAAGCGGACGGGTCCGAGGATGATCACTCCGAGTGGGCGGTGGCTGCACCTCCATCTGACAGCAGCCCTACATCTGGCACCGCCCCCTCCATTGGCATCAGCCGCCTCCCACATGCTCGTGTCCCTTCCCAACGTGCCCGGTCACCACATGTCTCCTTCCTGCCAGGCACCGCACCCCCTGCCCCTGTCTCCACTGCTGCCACCAATGCTGAGTCTGTGGACATCCAGCGGCAGTTGCAGATTGGTCAGACTGCGATCCTTAATGTCCTCCATGGCCACAGCCAGGTCCTCAACAACATGGAGGCATACTTGGAGGGCATTCATTCATCGCAGGCTGACCAACGCAACTTGCTGAGGTCCATAGACTCCACACTGACTGCAGCAGTGGGTCTCCTGCAGCGCTACGTCCCACCCCCTACCCCTGCTCCTTCCACACTTCCCACTCCCATGCCTGTCCAACATACACCCAGATGTAAGCATGCAACCACCACAACAGACACAGGCACCACACCAGCAGGGAAGGTCCGCCGCACACCTCCTGACACGCACACACAGGGTGCAGTAGGCACACCCACTGGGTCGGGGGGCAAACGTGTGACACGCAGCCAGAGTGGGAGTCCGCATTCCACCCAATCCACTCCCTCCAAATCCCCTCCCCTCAACTCTCCTGGCCACATCTCCCCCAAAGACTCCTTCATGGCCGCTCTGTCCCTGAGCCCCACAGTGACACCACCCCGCAAGCGGTCAAGGAGGTCCCCGGTCATGGTGCTTGATTCCCCCCCCCCCCTGTCCACACCCTCCCACAGTGGCGCTGCGACCCATCCCTCTGACCCCCCCCCCTCCTTGGGGCCTGTGGTTCCTTTGGGTGCAGGGGAGTCCCTGGAGGACCTTGCTAAGGTGTGCAGCGAAATCCTGGCCTCCGCCTTTGGCCCTGCCCCACCCCCTGTGGTGGAGTCCTCCATCCCTGCACCCACGACTCCTACCCTTCACCCTCCTGTCCCTGCGGTGCCTGTTTCTTCCCCCCCACATGCTGCCCTGACCCCTGTGGAAGACGACGGATTGTGACTGTGCAGGCAAGCTAGGGGACAGGCATCCCACTGTGTCCCCCATCCAGTTGGGACTCCTGGACTGCCCTATGGCCTTTGTTGACATTGGACTCACGTCATACTAGTTTTTTTATCATGCTGAATAAAGCTATTTATTTTTGCCCTTGGAACACTCCTGCATTGCTGGCCTTGCTGTTGGTGGGGCTGCTACATGGTTGTGGGTATTGGTCATGTGTTGGGTGTGTGGGAAATGTAGTAGTGTGCTGCTCATAGGGGGGACCCTGGGATCTGTGTGCCATCACACCGTGTTAGCTACCTTTCTCCATTCATGTATGCAGTTGCTGCATGTTGCAATTGTCCCAAGGTGTATTCCTTCCTCTGTGTACCCTGACTTCTTCCCTGCAGGGTGTCCCCTGACTTAGGCACAGAGCTGTGTGTCCATTAGCTGGGTGTGTGACGTAGTTCTTCACCTTTGCACATGCATGCTGAGCGATGTCTCCACCTGCGTCATTCGTGGCATCCTTGGTAGTCATTGTACTTGTGTATGTGGCCTATTGACATGACTTCATGTGTACATGTTTTCTTTTCTGCGCTATGCATGCGTATACTCCCAGCCTCAAACACATGTGGTACATGTACTGCAGGGTCTTTGTGCACCTGACTGACATTTCTGGGCATGGTATCTGTGACTACTCCACCCTTTGCGTTCCATGGGCACTGCTGGGAGTGATAGGCCCCCACCCCTCCTGTCTCAGGGCACTGCTGGGAGGACTCTGCACCCACCCCTCCTGTCTCAGGGCACTGCTGGGAGTGATAGGCCCCCACCCCTCCTGTCTCAGGGCACTGCTGGGAGGACTCTGCACCCACCCCTCCTGTCTCAGGGCACTGCTGGGAGGACTCTGCACCCACCCCTCCTGTCTCAGGGCACTGCTGGGAGTGATAGGCACCCACCCCTCCTGTCTCAGGGCACTGCTGGGAGTGATAGGCCCCCACCCCTCCTGTCTCAGGGCAGTGCTGGGAGGACTCTGCACCCACCCCTCCTGTCTCAGGGCACTGCTGGGAGGACTCTGCACCCACCCCTCCTGTCTCAGGGCACTGCTGGGAGTGATAGGCCCCCACCCCTCCTGTCTCAGGGCACTGCTGGGAGGACTCTGCACACACCCCTCCTGTGTCTGGGCACTGCTGGGAGGACTCTGCACCCACCTCTCCAATTTCACAATATGTACGCTCATGACATACACGGATGTGGGTACGCTCCATGCATTCGAGGTGGGGGTACGTGTCGTACATACACTGTTGTGGTGGGGCTACGCTCCATGCATTTGAGGTGAGGGTACGTGTCTTACTTACACTGTTGGGGTGGGGGTACGCTCCATACGTACGCGGGTGTGGGTACGGGTCATACTTACACTGTTGGGGTGGGGATACGCTCCATACGTACGCGGGTGTGGGTACGGGTCGTACTTACACTGTTGGGGTGGGGGTACGCTCCATACGTACGCGGGTGTGGGTACGGGTCGTACGTACACTGTTGGGGTGGGGGTACGCTCCATACGTACGCGGGTGTGGGTACGGGTCGTACTTACACTGTTGGGGTGGGGGTACGCTCCATACGTACGCGGGTGTGAGTACGGGTCGTACTTACACTGTTGGGGTGGGGGTACGCTCCATACGTACGCGGGTGTGGATACGGGTCGTACTTACACTGTTGGGGTGGGGGTACGCTCCATACGTATGCGTGTGTGGGTACGGGTCGTACTTACACTGTTGGGGTGGGGGTATGCTCCATACGTACACGGGTGTGGGTACGGGTCGTACTTACACTGTTGGGGTGGGGGTACGCTCCATACGTACGCGGGTGTGGGTACGGGTCGTACTTACACTGCTGGGGTGGGGGTACGCTCCATACGTACGCGGGTGTGGGTACGGGTCGTACTTACGCTGTTGGGGTGGGGGTACGCTCCATACGTACGCGGGTGTGGGTACGGGTCGTACTTACGCTGTTGAGGTGTGGGTACGCTCCATACGTACGCGGGTGTGGGTACGGGTGTGGGTACGGGTCGTACTTACGCTGTTGGGGTGGGGGTACGCTCCATACGTACGCGGGTGTGGGTACGGGTCATACTTACACTGTTGGGGTGGGGGTACGCTCCATGCATACGGGTGGGGGTAGGGTCCGTACATTTCCATCCCCACGCTATGTGATGCTTGTGCGGGCCGTACCCAGGCCTTTGCCACGTGGGTACGAGCCGTCCCGCCATTGTTGGAGTGACGTGGGTGTGGGCGTGGTTCGACTCGTACCCACGCTCTTCAGGCGTGGGTACGGGACGTACCTGTCTGGTTGTGTTGCCTGTTCGCGTCGTGACGGACTTCCGTTGTACGGTCGCTGGCTTATCTGGACACGCCCCCACCCCCTCGTAGTGACCAGGGCATGGGAGTCAGGTATGTCCAGGGCATGTGTGCTGTGTGACTTTGGTGGGGGGTTTGTGGCCTGCCCTGGTCCTGCCACCCCCACCCCACCCCACATTCCCCCCTCCCTTAGTTGTTCTGACCTTCTGCGGCGTCTGCGTCGGAACCTGTAGAGGAGGTCGACTGCTATGAGGGCCGGGATGACTCGTAGGTTCGGGTCCATGTCTGTCCGTCGCGTACTGGTCCTCCTTGTTCGCGTCGTCCTGTCGCGTACTGGTCCTCCTTGTTCGCATCGTCCTGTCTGTCCGTCGCGTACTGGTCCTCCTTGTTCGCGTCGTCCTGTCGCGTACTGGTCCTCCTTGTTCGCGTCGTCCTGTGTGTCCGTCGCGTACTGGTCCTCCTTGTTCGCGTCGTCCTGTCTGTCCGTCGCGTACTGGTAGTCCTTGTTCGCGTCGTCCTGATTTCCCGGCAGTTTTTGGCAGCCGGAAAATATTCACCGTGCGGGATGACGTCGGTGCGAATCGTAATTCCTGGTTCGTGAATGGCAGGCTGCGTGCGTCCCGACGTCAGGTCGGCGCTTTCCCGGTTCGCATTTGTATGTTTATTTTGTTCGGTCGGGGTTTTTTACGATTCGTACGGAAATGGTGCTCCCGTGCGAATCGTAATTCCATGT
The DNA here is from genome assembly GCF_964204655.1 of Triturus cristatus. Taxonomy (NCBI): domain Eukaryota; kingdom Metazoa; phylum Chordata; class Amphibia; order Caudata; family Salamandridae; genus Triturus; species Triturus cristatus. Next base: position 212,180,692 of record NC_140592.1, read on the forward strand.
TTGTAATTTTGTACGACCGGGTACGCGTCGGACGGAGAATATGCTCCGTCCGACGGTTCGTACCCGGTTTTTACAGGATCGTGATCGGCACCTATGTGTAAAGAGTATGTATTATTTTTGTAATGTATGTTTGAATTTTTTTAAAGTAATGAATTTTATGTTAATTAATTTTTGCGTAATTTAATTCCGTAGCAGGTTGTGGGTTTATAGGGGAATAGGGTGGGAAGTAATTTAATTATAGTATATTTTTTAAGAATCATTTAGAATTAATTGATTATATGTTAATTACTTTTTGCGTAAATTAATTCTGTAGCGGGTTGTGGGTTTATAGGGGAATAGGGTGGGATGTAATTTAATTGAAATTAATTAGTTAATTATTTTATTAATTAATAATTTTGTATTTCATAATTTATATTGTTAATTAAGTTAGTTAATTTATTGTTAATTAATTATAAATTGAGTAATATCAATTAATAATTCATTAGTAATTATGTTAATTGTGTAAATTGTTTTAATAATTAGTAATTAATTAGATATTAATTATCAATTATTAATTTGTAAATATGTTAATTGTGTACTTTTTTTCGGAGTGGGTTGAGGGTTGATAGGAGAGTAGGGTAGGAAGTAATTTAGTTTTAATTTAATTTTTATGGATCTTTTATATTATATTTATTTAAAGTTTTTTATAGTGTTAATTGTGTGAATTAATTTAGATTTGATGGTTATTAATTTTATTGTTAATTGTTATTAGTTAATTAATTAATTGGTAATTAATTATGTTAATTTATTAATATTTTACAATATTGTAGGTGACGCTTATAGGGGAAAATGGTACGAGGTAAATTAATTTTGACAAAATAATTACTTGTTAATTAATGTTAATTATATTGCAGGAGTGGGTATACTAAATTATTCCCCTACGCTATCCAACTTTTTCCCTAGTGTTACACTTGGTGGAGTGGGAATATTAAATTATTCCCACCCGCTATCTAACACTTTCCCTACTGTTGCATTCGCTGGAGTGGGAATAGTAATTTTTACCCTCCCGCTATCAAACACTTTCCGTACTGTTGCACTCACTAGAGTGGGAAGTAATTTAATTATAGTATATTTTTTAAGAATTATTTAGAATTAATTGATTATATGTTAATTACTTTTTGCGTAAATTAATTCTGTAGCGGGTTGTGGGTTTATAGGGGAATAGGGTGGGATGTAATTTAATTGAAATTAATTAGTTAATTATTTTATTAATTAATAGTTTTGTATTTCATAATTTATATTGTTAATTAAGTTAGTTAATTTATTGTTAATTAATTATAAATTGAGTAATATCAATTAATAATTCATTAGTAATTATGTTCATTGTGTAAATTGTTTTAATAATTAGTAATTAATTAGATATTAATTATCAATTATTAATTTGTAAATATGTTAATTGTGTACTTTTTTTCGGAGTGGGTTGAGGGTTGATAGAAGAGTAGGGTAGGAAGTAATTTAGTTTTAATTTAATTTTTATTATCTTTTATATTATATTTATTTAAAGTTTTTTATAGTGTTAATTGTGTAAATTAATTTAGATTTGATGGTTATTAATTTTATTGTTAATTGTTATTAGTTAATTAATTAATTGGTAATTAATTATGTTAATTTATTAATATTTTACAATATTGTAGGTGACGTTTAGAGGGGAAAATGGTACGAGGTAAATTAATTTTGACAAAATAATTACTTGTTAATTAATGTTAATTATATTGCAGGAGTGGGTATACTAAATTATTCCCCTACGCTATCCAACTTTTTCCCTAGTGTTACACTTGGTGGAGTGGGAATATTAAATTATTCCCACCCGCTATCTAACACTTTCCCTACTGTTGCATTCGCTGGAGTGGGAATAGTAATTTTTACCCTCCCGCTATCAAACACTTTCCGTACTGTTGCATTCACTAGAGTGGGAAGTAATTTAATTATAGTATATTTTTTAAGAATTATTTAGAATTAATTGATTATATGTTAATTACTTTTTGCGTAAATTAATTCTGTAGCGGGTTGTGGGTTTATAGGGGAATAGGGTGGGATGTAATTTAATTGAAATTAATTATTTAATTATTTTATTAATTAATAGGTTTGTATTTCATAATTTATATTGTTAATTAAGTTAGTTAATTTATTGTTAATTAATTATAAATTGAGTAATATCAATTAATAATTCATTAGTAATTATGTTCATTGTGCAAATTGTTTTAATAATTAGTAATAATTAGATATTAATTATCAATTATTAATTTGTAAATATGTTAATTGTGTACTTTTTTTCGGAGTGGGTTGAGGGTTGATAGGAGAGTAGGGTAGGAAGTAATTTAGTTTTAATGTAATTTTTATTATCTTTTATATTATATTTATTTAAAGTTTTTTATAGTGTTAATTGTGTGAATTAATTTAGATTTGATGGTTATTAATTTTATTGTTAATTGTTATTAGTTAATTAATTAATTGGTAATTAATTATGTTAATTTATTAATATTTTACAATATTGTAGGTGACGTTTATAGGGGAAAATGGTACGAGGTAAATTAATTTTGACAAAATAATTACTTGTTAATTAATGTTAATTATATTGCAGGAGTGGGTATACTAAATTATTCCCCTACGCTATCCAACTTTTTCCCTAGTGTTACACTTGGTGGAGTGGGAATAATAAATTATTCCCACCCGCTATCTAACACTTTCCCTACTGTTGCATTCGCTGGAGTGGGAATAGTAATTTTTACCCTCCCGCTATCAAACACTTTCCGTACTGTTGCACTCACTAGAGTGGGAATAGTAATTTTTACCCACCGGCTTTCCAACACTTTCCCTACTGTTGTATTCACTGGAGTGGGAATAGTAATTTTTACCCTCCCGCTATCCAACACTTTCCCTACTGTTACACTTGGTGGAGTGGGAATAGTCATTTTTACCCACCTGCTATCTAACATTTTCCCTACTGTAGCACTCATTGGAGTGGGAATAGTGTTTTTTACCCTCCCGCTATCCAACACTTTCCCTACTGTTACACTTGGTGGAGTGGGAATAGTACATTATTCCCACCCGCTATCCAACACTTTCCCCACTGTTGCACTCACTGGAGTGGGAATAGTAATTTTTACCCACCCGCTATCCAACACTTTCCCTACTGTTGAACTCACTGAAGTGGGAATAGTAATTTTTACCCTCCCGCTATCCAACACTTTCCCTACTGTTGCACTCACTGGAGTGGGAATAGTCATTTTTACCTACCTGCTATCCAACACTTTCCCTACTGGAGTGGGAATAGTAATTTTTACCCACCCGCTATCCAACACTTTGGGGCCGATTCTGATCCTGTATTTTTTTTTTCGCACGACTCGCATCCGTAATTTTTCCCGTACGAATCGTACAAGTCCCGTCCCACCCGTGAAGTACGATTCGTACGGGAAAAATACATACGGATCGGCCCGATCCGTACGAATTCGATCGGGAAAAGTTGTACGAGACGGACCCGGACACTTTTCCGTACGAAGCCTAAAAATACAGTCTGACCATACAAGTACGATCTGGACCGGCTTTCCGATTTAGGATTCGTATGGAAAACGTCCCGTACATGGGGAATGACTTTACCTGCTACAAAGCAAAATTGGAACGACTCGTATCCCGGGAAAAGTAGTTCCCGGGGTGCGAGTCGTACAGGCCCCCCCCATGTATAAGTGCGCACCTCACAACAACATCGTGTATGTACACACCTTACAACAACATCATCGTGTATGTACGGTGCGTACCCCAACATCACAACATCATCGTGTATGTACGGTGCGTACCCCAACATCACAACATCATCGCGTATGTACGCTGCGTACCCCAACATTGCGTATGTACGCACCTCACAACAACATCATTGCGTATGTACAGTGCGTATCCCAAAATCGTGTATGTACGCACCTCACAACAACATCATCTCCTCTCTCTCGGGCTGAGTGGTCGCTCCCAGTGTCCCTTGGAGACATTTGGTATCGTTGTGCTGCATTGCTACCTAAAATTGCCAATTAGTATTGCCTGCTATCTGCCTGGTTGCCGCTTTGCTTCATTTGCACTTTTATCATTTAATACTGTGTTTTTACTCTGTTTGCGCGTTTGCCCCTAGCGCTCCGCTGTGCTCCCCCCTCCGTCTCCATTTTGTTTGTTGTTGTCGTCCTCGTGAGCCCGCCCCGCCTCCCAGCTGAGCCGCCCTCGCCCCTCCCCTCCACTATCCATATATGACAGTTGCTCCCGCGCGCAGCGTTCACGCGCAGCGATCGCGCCCCATTCGCGCCGAAGGTGCGCCAAAGGTAAGCCCGTCTACGCCCGTCCGCGCCTGGACCGCGCCCAGCGCCATAGCCCCTGGTCCTCGTAAAGTCCACCCCTCCCGCATTACCTACGATGCCACCACCCTCCTAGCCCTCAACCCCGGCCGCTCCACCAACTGCGTCCAAGCCGCTCCTGGACACACCCATGGACCTTTCTCATGCTACTCCTGCAAATTCATCGGTACCGTCACCAACCCCGCTACGATCACACCCCAGATTCCCGACCCCAACCACCTACAATGCATCCTGCTCAACACCCGATCGGTCCACAGACACGCCATCGACCTATGGAATCTACTAGACACCATCTCTCCGGACGTCGCCTTCCTAACAGAAACATGGATGAACGCTTCCTCCGCCCCAGACATCACCATCGCCATCCCAGAAAATTATAAGATCATACGCAAGGACCGTACCGGCCACACAGGAGGAGGAATCGCTATCGTCCATAAAAAATCCATCCACATCTCAACCAGCTCTGACGTCAATCTCGCCAACTCTGAACACCTTCACTTCCAGATCCACATCGACCCCAAGACCACACTCAGAGGCACCCTCCTTTACAGGCCACCAGGACCCCGCGCACAATTCAGTGAAGACATCACGGACTTCATCACCCCACACGCGCTCCCCTCCAAAGATTACATCCTTCTGGGAGACCTCAATTTTCACCTTGAAAAGAACAACGACCGCAACTCCACCACCCTCTTGGACAACCTCGCCAACCTCGGACTTAAACAACTGGTCACCTCCCCCACCCACATCGCAGGTCACACACTCGACCCTATCTTCACCTCCAGCAATCATGTCTCCTTCAGCCACACTACGGCTCTCCTCTGGACTGACCACAGCTGCGTTCACTTTACCTACAACAAGCCCAAACCCATCAACCACCCCCAACCAACTCTGCAAAGAAACTGGAACAAAATCACCATCGACCAGATCTCCTCATCGCTCCTTCTAAACACCCCAGCCCACTCTTCAAACCCCGACCAAGCCGCCACCAACCTCACCCTATGGTTATCCAACAGCGCCGACATCCTAGCACCACTGAAAAAACGACAAAGCAAACTTGGCAGCAAGAAGGCCTCATGGTTCAACGATGATCTCAAGAAGTCCAAGAAACTCTGCCGCTCCCTTGAGAAGGCCTGGAAAAAAGTCCCAACCACCAGCACCAAGGACGCCTTCAAAAACGCCACCCGCAGTCACCACCAACTAATCCGAAAGGCCAAGAAAACCGCCTTCAAGGATCGACTAGATAACAACGCCCACAACAGCAAGGAACTATTCAACATCGTCAAGGAATTTACCAATCCCTCGGCCAACTCCAACGACATCACCCCCTCTCAAGCCCTCTGCGACTCCCTAGCTTCATTCTTCCACAACAAAATTGCAGACATCCACAACAGCTTCGACAACCAACCCGGAGACCAACCCACCCAACCATCTGCTGAACCTTCACCCCCCTTAAACATGAACATCCTTAATGACTGGAACCCAATCTCCACTGAGGACACCATCCACCTGATGAACTCCATCCACTCAGGATCCCCCACAGACCCATGCCCTCACCACATCTTCAACAAAGCAGACTCCATCATAGCACCGCACCTCCGAGACGTCATCAACTGCTCCTTCAACTCCGCCACCTTCCCGGAAAGCTGGAAACACGCTGAACTCAGCGCCCTTCTGAAAAAACCCACAGCGGACCCCACCGAACTCAAAAATTACCGCCCCATCTCGCTCCTTCCATTCCCGGCCAAAGTCATCGAGAAAGCTGTCAACAACCAGCTCGCCGCCTTCCTCGAAGCCAACAAATCCCTCGACTCATCACAGTCCGGCTTCCGAGCAAAACACAGCACTGAGACCGCCCTCATCGCAGCAACAGACGACATTAGAACTCTACTGGACAATGGAGACACAGTCGCCCTCATCCTCCTCGACCTCTCCGCAGCCTTTGACACAGTCTGCCATAGCACCCTTCTACAGCGCCTCAGAAATATCGGAATCCAAGGCAAAGCACTAGAATGGATCATCTCGTTCCTCACCGGAAGAACCCAGAGAGTCCGCCTTCCACCTTTCAAATCAAAGGCCACTGAAGTCATCTGCGGTGTACCACAAGGATCCTCACTCAGCCCCACCCTCTTCAACGTATACATGAGCCCCCTCGCGGCCATCGCCCGCCAACACAACCTCAACATCATCTCCTACGCGGATGACACTCAACTGATCCTATCACTCACCAATGACCCTAGCACCGCCAAAACTAACCTTCACGAAGGAATGAAAGAAGTTGCCGAATGGATGAAGCACAGCCGTCTGAAACTGAACTCAGATAAAACAGAAGTCCTCATTTTAGGTACATCCCCCTCCGCATGGGACGACTCTTGGTGGCCAGAAGCCCTTGGAAAAGCACCCATCCCGACAGACCACGCACGGAACCTAGGCGTCATCCTGGATTCCTCACTTTCAATGAACAGACAAGTCAACGCTGTCTCCTCATCCTGCTTCAACATTCTGCGCATGCTCAAAAAAACATTTCGTTGGATCCCCATCGAAACTAGGAAAACGGTCACCCACGCTCTGGTCACGAGCCGACTGGACTATGGAAACACCCTCTACGCCGGTACTACCGCTAAACTCCAGAAAAAACTCCAACGAATCCAAAACGCCTCAGCCAGGATCATATTAGACATCCCGCGTAAAGAACACATCTCTGGTCACCTGAAAAACCTCCACTGGCTTCCCGTCAATAAGAGGATCACTTTCCGGCTCCTAACCCACGCACACAAAGCACTCTACGAAATCGGACCAGAATGCCTCAACACACGACTGTCCTTCTACACCCCCCCCCCGGCAACTACGATCTTCCAACCAAGCCCTCGCCACTGTACCTCGCATCAACAAAACCACCATGGGAGGTAGATCCTTCTCCTACCTAGCAGCTAAAACCTGGAACTCACTTCCCACTTACCTTCGCCTTACCCAGAACCACCTAGCATTCAGAAAGCAACTTAAAACGTGGATATTTGACAAGTAATCCTCCACCCCTCCCTAAGCGCCTTGAGACCCTCTGGGTATGTAGTGCGCTATATAAATTCTCTGACTTGACTTGACTTGACATCATCGCGTATGTACGGTGCATACCCCAACATCACGTATGTACGCATCCCACAACAACATCATCGCGTATGTATGGTGCGTACCCCAACATCGCGTATGTACGCACCCCACAACAACATCATCGCGTATGTACGGTGCGTACCCCAACATTGCCTATGTACGCACCCCACAACAACATCATCGCGTATGTACGGTGCGTACCCCAACATCGCGTATATACGCACCCCACAACAACATCATCACGTATGTACGCACCTCACAACAACATCATCGCGTATGTACGATGCGTACCCCAACATCGCGTATATACGCACCCAACAACATTCTCACGTATGTACGCACCTCACAACAACATCATTGCGTATGTACGGTGCGTACCCCAACATCGCGTATGTACGCACCGCACAACAACATCATCACGTATGTACGCACCTCACAACAACATCATCGCGTATGTACGGTGCGTACCCCAACATCGCGTATGTACGGTGCATACCCCAACATCGCGTATGTACGCGCCGTACATAGGCAATGTAAAACAGCACAAGGAGGGTCTATTTGACTCGCACAACACCACAAAACACGTCTACAGTGCACAAAACATGGAAATGACTGACCTGGCCACATCCAAACAGGCAGAGGGGCAAACTCACAACCACCCCTTATAACACACCCACCAAAAATTCAAACTGAGGCCCACCCACAAATGGACCAATAAAAAGGTCCCACACACACAAACCATAAGCCTTTGCAACAGACTCACTGCAGCTAGAGAGCACACACCAACAGCTGCACCCATCCACCTTAACATATACACCTTCACACAACCTCCTTCACACATACCCCCTCTTCACATTCAGACCCACAACTTCACATTCACACCCACACACCCACAACCATCCACACCCTCACCCCACACCATGCCCACAGACAAGAATCCAAAGTTCACAAGGGAGGAGCTGGAGATCCTTGTCAATGAAGTCATCAGAGTCGAGCCACAGCTGTTTGTAACATTGGTCAGACAGACCAGCATAGCCGAAAAATCACGCCTGTGGCAGAGGATCGTCGATAGGGTGAATGCTGTTGCACCCATCAGAAGGACCAGGACTGAACGCCAAGCCAGGTGGTACGCTCTGCGGAGGGCGGTCAAGCAAAAAATGAATGACGACTACGCCCAGAGCAGCATCACTGGAGGGGGTGGGCCCTGCAGACCAGTACATTTCCATCCACGGGTGGAGAAGGTGATGGCCCTGCTTCCGCCAGTGGGAGTACATGGACTTCAAGGACTTCCAGAGCCTGGTGAGTACACAAACAACTTACGTAACATGGGGGTAATGGCATCCACACCCCAACTACACAAAATGCACGCAACTACCCCCAAGCCCTCACCGGCCACAACTACAGTCAAAAACAACTCTAATGCCAATAACATGTGTATGCCCCATTGAGAAAGCAAGGCCATGCTATGTCCCATGCTACACGAAGCACCAACCCAAGAATGGATGTCCCGTATGCTGGGAGGGTGGGTGTCACAAAACGCATTGTTGAACTCCAAATCAGACACAATTGCCCTCATCCCATATGGCCCAGGTACATACCCATGCACCATGCGCAATGCACAGGGATTGGAAAAGTACTGACAAGATAGCTGACACTTGGCCCGGGTGTAGGCAGTACAAGGCCCTCCTGTGACCAGTGCAAACACAAACACCAAGACAACAAGGTCAGATATCTAGGACAGGAACTCACACTCACTGTCATGGCAGCATGCTCCATGGGGGGACAGCTACATCACCTGGGAGCCTCAGTGCCAAATCACACTACACCCATCAGCAGGCCCTGTCACACACACCCCTTACACAAGCAGACACCCCCAGGACAGGCAATGGATTTACCCACTGTCACAATGGACATGTAACACAACAACACCAATACATAGCCGAAGAAGCATCCAAGCTAAAAATCTACATGTCAAAGACTCAGGAGAACATATCAATCTGTCCCCCGCAACATACCCATCCACAAGTGAACATTGAGGGAGGAGGAGGAGGATTCGTCCGACGGAGCGTCCCAAGCATCATCAAGGCCTGCATCTGAGGGTCCCCGGAGGAAGGTGGGTCGTCCACGGAAATACCGTGAGAGGCAGCGGACCATCCACATCTCCCAGGTCACCTGGCGTGGCACCTGGCCTCCATGTGTGACAGCATCACCTCATTGACTGACATCATCTGCCACATGGACTTGGTGGTCACAGTCTGACCAATGATGCCAAACACTGTGGCCTGGACTCTGATGACTTCAAATGCCAAGGATCCCATCTCCCCCTGTGAACTTTGGATTCTATGGTCCCTGTATTGTACCTTTTTCTGTGCACAAATCACGCCCCAGACCTATAATAAAAAAATTATAATTGTAATTTTATGTTGCAGTCATTTAGCATGAGTCCACAACATACGTGTGGGGATATGTCAAAGTATGCCTGAGTGTGGAACTAACTCCAGCCATCTGTCTAATCCAGAACCCCATTCCTTTGTGTCTGACTCGGGACTGCCCAGTTTGTCGAGCTTTCCTCCTATTGAGCCTCAAGCCTCACTGGAACTTCTTTCTAAAATGAAATCTGGATCTCCGCTGGACCCCTGTCCCGCTAAGTTTCTAGCCAAAGTGGCATATGTCATCAACCTCATTGTTAATCCGATTTTAAATCATTCATTGGAGACAGGGATAGTGCCGCTTGCCTGGAAACAGGCGCTGGTTCTTCCTCTTTTGAAGAAACCCTCTCTGGACACTGCCATCCATGCTAATTACCGGCCTATCTCTCTGCTCCTGGTCTTGGCTAAGGTGGCGGAAAAGCATGTACAGTCAGTTCTCTCAGACTTTGTTGAGTCACACGGTGTTCTGCATTATACCCAATCCGGTTTCCGTGCGAATATAAGCACGGAAACGGCACTGCTGGAGGTGGCGGAGGCCATTAAGGAGGTCCAGGACACTGGAGGGAAGGCACTGCTGGTGTTGCTTGATCTTTCAGCGGCGTTTGACACCGTTCCACACGACCGCCTATTGGTTAGACTCTTGGAGATTGGCGTCGGGGGAACGGTGTTCAGATGGTTTAAGTCCTTTCTCTCCAACCGGCAACAGACAGTCTGGGCTCCCCCGTACTCGGCGGCAGTGCCGCATCTGGAGGTGGGAGTACCCCAAGGGTCGATATTAAGCCCCACTCTTTTCAACATATATATGTCCCCTCTGGCGGCTCTGGCTGAGTCATTTGGCGACCAGATTGTCTCATATGCTGATGACACTCAGCTTCTCTTCACATGCGGAAAAAACATGAACTTTAACGGGGATCGCATTAAAAGCTGTCTGGGTGCGGTTTTTGCCTGGTTTCAACTTAATCAGTTGAAATGCAACTCAGACAAATCTGAGGTTCTTTTCTTCGGCTGCCCTCCGAATCCCTGTTGGAAGTCCTGGTGGCCGGCGGATATGTTTCCTCCTTCCGCTGTAGCCTCGGTGGCTAGGAATCTTGGTGTTAGGATGGTCAATTGTCTTACTCTTAAGCCACAGATTCTGAGCCTGGTCGGTCAATGTTTTGGGATACTGAAAATGCTAAGGAAAGTCCTCCCTTTCCTATCTATTGCCCATAGGAAAACCACGGTGCAAGCTATGATAGGATCAAGGCTGGACTATGCTAACATCCTCTACCTGGGTCTCCCGAAGTACCTTCTTTCACGCTTGCAGGTAGTGCAGAACTCGGCCGCACGGGCAATCTTTGGCCTCGGCCATCAATCCCATGCTGCGGGACTGCTGAAGTCTCTTCACTGGCTGCCAATTCAGAAACACATTGAGTTTAAGACTCTCACCATGGCGTTTAAGGCACTCCATGGCACTGGTGTCCTCTGTTTGAGGAAGAGAATTGGTTTTCACCTGCCTTCCAGAGCCTTGCGTTCGGCATCATTGTCTCTGACCACGGTCCCGGCAATTAGGCGTTCTCGGTTCGGTGGGCGGTCTTTTAAATATCTTGCGCCCCGGGCATGGAATGCCCTCCCACTGTCCTTAAGAAAGAGTGAGAGCTTACTGTCGTTCAGAAAGGAGCTCAAAACGTGGCTGTTCGGCCAATAAGTCTCCTCTATTTCGCCGGGGCTCTGCCGTTATGGGTCTGATAGCGCCGGGACACTCTGCTTGAGTAGCTGAGCGCTCAATAAAACACCAGCTAACATAACATAACATACACTTGGATCTGAGTCCGGTCGAGGACACACATGGGTCACAATGTATCACCAAATACAGACATGGAGCCCAATCCTCCCCTGTGATGGCCTCAAGCTGCTGAGGGGGGGCTTGCAATACTGCTCAGACAGACCAATTTGCCAGAGTATCATGAAGGTTTAGAGGTCATGGGTCATGTTGAGGTGCCCGGGGAGGGAGTCCCAGGTCTGTTTTGCGAGGTGGGAGAACTATCTCCTGCATGCAGTTGTTCTGCGGATGTGATGAATGGTGGCCAGGGCAAGGTGGGCTGCACGAAGTTGGGCCAACGGGGTGTTGGATGACAGACGTCCAAGGTCGGTTTTGGTGCTGGGGTTGTGGACTGCCTCCTGAGTGTGGTTCAGGAGTCTGAAGGTGATCCTGCAGCAGACAGTGAGCAATTCTATCTCAGGTGGGCGGGGATGTGGCTGGGGCGGGGGATGTTGAAGATGAGGTGTGCGGATGCACCCTGGATGTGGACAACTTCTCCTGCAGTTTTGCTGTTGTTCCTCCATAGAGGGCGTTGCTGTAGTTGACCCGGCTGGTGTTTGTGGACCTGGGGGATGGCCTGTCTTGCCTTGGAGTGGATCTATCTGTGGATCATTTGCAGCATGCAGAGGGTGTTGCAGCATGAGGTACAGATGGTGTTGAGTTGCATGGTAATTGTGAGCGATGAGTCCATGATGAACACCAGCTTGCGTGCGTGGCCACTGGGTGCAGGCGCGGTGCCCAGGCCGGTGGGACACAAGGAGTTGACCCAGCCATAAGGGGACAATCCTCAGATGATGACCTCAGTCCTGTCCAAGTCCAGCCTCAGGTGGCTGATGGTCAGCCATTCGTCAATGGATCTCATGCCTTCTTGAAGGTTGGATCTGGCAATGGCTGGGTCTTTGGTGATGTTGAGGAGCAGCTGGGTGTCAATGGCATACGAGATAATGATGTCATGTGCGCATGTGATGGTGGAGAGGGGGGTCATGGAGACATTGAAGATCGTCATGCTGAGAGATTAGCCCTGGGGCATGGGCCACATTATCCCAGTGTACTACATGCTGCAGGGTGGAGGCCGACTCCCTGGGCCTTGCTGGTGAGCTACTTGGTGATTTAAACCTGGGCCCTCCTCTGGATACCAGTGTTGGAGATGTGTGAGCTGACAGTGTGGTAGCACATGGTGTACAATGCCGTTGAGAGGTCAAGGGGGGTGGTCTCACCATTGTTGAGTAGGGCTAAGTTGTCGTTGGTGCTGGCAATGATGACGGTTGCAGTGGTGTGATTACTGTGGAAGATGTTCTGGTGCCAGTTGCCTAGAGCTGTTTGCACGGAGGAAGTTTGTCAGTCGCTCGTTGAGTGTCTTCCTGATGACATTTGCTGGGTAGGGAAGCAGGGTGATGTTCCAGGAGATCCTGCGGTACTGCCATCCGTTGTTGAAGAAGGGCCTGGGTCTCTGCATGCCTCCAGCTCCCATGGAATGTGGCAAACTCAAATGAGACATTCAGGACGCCCTGGACGTGGGCTTCAAGGATGGAGAATGATGTGGTTGAGATGTTGTGTGAGAAGGGGCCTGATGGAGAGCCAGAGAGGATGGTGCACATGAGCCAGGTGGTGTATTTGCTGCTGACGGGAGTCCAGAACCTGAGGGGGATTTGTCACACGGATAATAGTGCTGTCTGCCTCTGTGTGCCAAATCTGTTGTGTATGGCCATGACCTTGCAGTGGTAGAAAGTTGCAAGGGATGTGATCTGCCTTGCAAGGGTGGGGTGTCTTTTGGATGGAGATCTGCTGTCAGTTCACTGACAATGCTGATGAGCTCCTTGATGTCGTGTGTTTTGGTGCTTCAGCCCTATCTGAAGGATCTCCACTTGTCCTTGCTGATGATATGGTGATGGCTGTGTGTGGTGTTTTCCAGGGCTATAAGGTAAATGAAGGTACTTTGTGTTAAAAGGTTTGCACAAGAGTTCGGCTCGATCTGTATGAGCCCAGTAGGTCTGCCTTGTCCCAGGTGGCTTAACTGTTGTTGTGCTTCACAGGAAAGTTCATCAATGTGGCAAGATTGTTGGATCAGTAGCTGATCCAGTGTGTGAGATTGCAGGGTGTGGTGGTGGTGTTGGTTCGAGTGTCCCACACAGCTTGTCTGTGGTGACTTACATCAAGCATCTTTGGGGGATCGGTAGCGGGGTGTGGGGCAGTGTGTTACTTGTCGGAGACGTGGATGCAAATGTTGATGGACCAATGTTGGATGGTGGTGTGGTTCTCCTCCAGCAAGAAGTTACTGTCCCCCAGCCACATGTAGCCTGTGGAGGTGAGGACGTGCGTGCAGATGTACGTGTTGATTGCTTTGCGGAATTGTGGATGTAGGACTGGAGATCTGCAGATGAGTGTTACTCTGAGGGTTGCCAGGTGGTTGGAGCAAAACCGGATTTGTGACTCTGAGGGTGTACTTGGGAATAAATTGCAATTCATCCTCCGGGATTGTTGTTGCCGTCCCTGCGGGTGATCTTGTATCTGTCTGAGATGGCAATGAAGAAGTTGTGTGCTGAGGATGCTTTTGACCAGGTTACTGTCATGAAGGCGATGTGTGGGGCTGTTGTGTTGAGGAGGTAACAGAGTCCAATGGCGTGCTTGTGGACGGAGCGGGTGTGGAGTCGGAGGCATATGACCTGGTTGTTCTGACAGTGTCTGGTAGGCGGGGCAGCGCTGTGTAGGCAGTTGGAGTTGCACACTCAGCATGCAAAGGTGTCGTGTGTGCACTTAGGGGTTGCCTGATAGCAGGCAGTTGATTGTCTGGAGGACATTGCTTGGAGGGTGGCTGCAGCATGAGCCTGTTGTGTGACGTGGGTCATGCAAGGACCAGAGGGTCATGCACTGTGCACGTTGCAGGCACAGACGGTCCTGCCTTTGGCCCGGCGTTGGTGCAACAGTGGCACAGACAAGCTGCTGGCTGCATTTAGAATGGGTGAAGGGGGAAGAGAGGAGCATTTTGTAGGCGTGTGGGTTGCCGAATCAGGGCACTCGGTGGGGCGGTGTATCACTATTGTACAGGTGCCGGACGGGTACGTGTGAAATGCACCGTACCCACGCATTCATTGCGTGTGTATGGTCCGTATCACTATTGTACTGGTGCCGTACGGGTAAGTATGAAACGCACCATACACCCGTATTCATTGCGTGTGTATGGTCCGTATCACTGTTATACTGGTCCCGTAGGGGTACGTGTGAAACGCACCGTACCCACGCATTCATTGCGTGTATACGGTCTGTATCACTATTGTACTGGTGCCGTACGGGTACGTGTGAAACGCACTGTACACCCGCATTCATTGCGTGTGTACGGTCCGTATTACTGTTCTACTGGTGCCGTAGGGGTACGTGTGAAACGCACCGTAACCACGCATTAATTGTGTGTGGACGGTCCGTATCACTATTGTACTGGTGCCGTACGGGTACGTGTTAAACGCACCATACACCTGCATTCATTGCGTGTGTACGGTCCGTATCACTGTTCTACTGGTGCCATAGGGGTACGTGTGAAACGCACCGTACACCCGCATTCATTGCGTGTGTACGGTCCGTATCACTATTCTACTAGTGCCGTACGGGTACGTGTTAAACGCACTGTACATGTGTGTGGATTTCAAATTTACATCGGGACCCATAGGGGACAAGTATTAGACCCTAAATGCATGCTGGTTGTCATGGATACAGATTTTTCATTTGCAATGTGTCCATCAGGTGTTCTGGAACAGTCAGTTGGCCAAATAATACAATGTTGCAAAGTGGAAAAGGTCGAGGAGGCGAGGCAGGCATCTCAGAGGCGAGGGCGGGACTGAAAGAGTGAGGCACCCCATAATTGTATTCCCCCTATCTGGACTGCCGCCAGCAGGAAAATATTCTCCCTGTGGAGATAGCACATCTACTAAAGGAATACACCTCTTTCGTGCTGTGACGGTCGAAGGGGAGACTGACACCTGTCAGACGTGGAGGGCAAGCACAGGAAGTGGTGTGTGCTCGGGCTGCAGGGCAGTGCACGAGCCTGGTTGCGCGCCGGAGGTGGAGGGCGGAGCGCGCGGACACCTGTGGGAGCGGCACGCAGAGCCCAGTGACGGCCGCGGTGAGAGGGAGGCGGCACCGCCATGAGGGACTAAATCAGGGCCCGTATTGCAACCCCTACACCGGAGACCCGCTCAGGGTCCACTGCAAACATGACGTCTGCTAGGACTCCGCTGGCCACCGTGAGCGAGAAGGATACCCCCGAGCAGAGCAAACTACATCTCAACAGACTGGTCTAACGGCTTCTGATGTGCTGCTCATTTCATCCCCAGTGTTCCATATCATGTGCGGCCACCGCCTCTAATCCAAAAGACAGACTTGAAGTGGTTATGTCCATAGTGTATTGCTCGTGAAGCCTGAAGCTGGTGAAAACGGATCCCTGAATTGAGGACTGCGAGGTCCAGCAGCCCTTCACCTTCCTGCTGCTGCCTCTTCCTCAAGACCCGCCCCTGGACACTACTTTAATCCTCGCGGCCCCCGCTCCGCGGGAGACGCTCGTGAAGCCTGAAGCTGGTGAAAACGGATCCCTGAATTGAGGACTGCGAGGTCCAGCAGCCCTTCACCTTCCTGCTGCTGCCTCTTCCTCAAGACCCGCGCCTGGACACTACTTTAATCCTCGCGTCCCCCGCTCCGCGGGTGCCGCTCGTGAAGCCTGAAGCTGGTGAAAACAGATCCCTGAATTGAGGACTGCGAGGTCCAGCAGCCCTTCACCTTCCTGCTGCTGCCTCTTCCTCAAGACCCGCCCCTGGACACTACTTTAATCCTCGCAGCCCCCGCTCCGCGGGAGCCGCTCGTGAAGCCTGAAGCTGGTGAAAACGGATCCCTGAATTGAGGACTGCGAGGTCCAGCAGCCCTTCACCTTCCTGCTGCTGCCTCTTCCTCAAGACCCCGCCCCCTGCGCGTCCTCATATCTCCGTGAGCGTATTTCCGCAGCGCGGGCGAAGTCCGGGACAAGGGCGGGCCCGTCTGAGCCCGTCAGCGACCGACAGAGGTCGGGACGGGGCACATCTCTTGGCTCTTCAGGTGAGCATTCTGTGAGTGAGGTTTCGCTTTGTTGTGTGTTGGACCGACTTCTGATTCCTAGTGCTCGGAGGCTTAACAGGCACACCTTCATCTTTGCGTTCAGCCCTACACCATCTCACTAAAACAGGCAATGGCCACTGCTGGCATGAAGAAGGGCCGGAAGTCTCTTTGCGGGTCCGGAGTGGCTGGAACCCTGGATAATTTTATTACGAGAGCTGCGTCAGTTTTACAGAAGGAAATTGAACTCACTGAGAAAAGACTCTCTCTTGATCAAGTGCTTAATAAACGCTCCTCATTGGGCAATATTGCTTTAGTAAAGTCACCTGTAGTCGCAAACCTGCCTACTCGAGCCTCTGACTCGAGCCCTACCCGGGCTTGTGCGGGCAACCCCGGGTAGGGCATCCATCTCACCAACTATTAATAGTTCTCCCGCTGATCAGTCTTCGGCCATAACCAAACTAAAGTTGAGCCCCAGCTTGCTCTCATGGAATGTGGCAGGCCTTAAGAGCAAATTGACATGTGAAGACTGGGGCACCTTCATAGATAATTTCGATGTCTGCCGAATGCAAGAGACATGGGCCTTAGAAAACTTTCAAAGGGTAGGCTTTGTATCTTTTAACACACTAGCAGTAACCAGCGGTAGGGGTAGACCATCCGGGGGTCTCACCACCTGGGTTGCTCTCCACCTGGGTGCCTTAGCAAGGCAGCTTCACACCAATTCAGATGACATTCAATGTATTTTGCTTGAGTTGCCTAAAAACATTCACTTGGCTCTCCTCAATGTCTATTCTAGACCTTCCCAGGGTGGCCGGGAATCTAAGGCCGTTGAACAGTTAAATACATTTATTTTGTCCCTTGATCCTGGATATTCCGTGATAGTGGGTGGCGATTTTAACTGCCAATATGAACCACTTAGTGTGTCGGCCCTAGATGATCCAACTGCTGAAAACGAACACCGGAATATTCCTGATCCTATGATTTCCAAGGTCAAAGCCTGGACCCCTCTGGTCCTCCAGATTTCCGCACTAACTCTCTCTCTATCCTTGAGGGCATGTAATGGGAGATTTGATTCTGATAGACCAGGACGAGCTACCTTCAACAGAGTTGGTCAAACTTCTATCCTAGATTACATTCTTATTGAAACTAGATCGTGGGATAAGGTACTCAATTTCAGGGTGTCAGAAGGGAATGATAGCGATCACAACGCTTTGGTTGTGACATTTAAACCAGGTAGCTGGGGCATGAGTAGCTACGATACATCAGTATCTCCCATAGCACAACCTCTTATCTTGGACGAAGGGTAAGATGGCCTCGCATTGTTGCCAGCCCAAATAAACTGTCAGAGATCTACAGTCTTGCCCTACCCCATCTTATTGGAATGTCTGAGGCTGGCTCTAATCGAATTCCCATAGAACAGGCGATCGGGCCTACAAGTATTCATATACAACTAGCAAACAAACTCTCGAAGGTGTTCTGTCCGACTGGGAATGCGAGGCCCCATCTGCCTAAAAGGCAATTGTGGTATTCTGCTGAGTGCAGGAAGTCGAAGAGCGATTTGCTTATGGCTATCAAGGCCCTGGATAAAGCCAGGACGAAAATATTGAGGGCACAGTACAAACAAACTTTAGAAAGGGCTAGAAAGGCCTGGGAGGTCGACATATGGGAGGAGTTAAGACTAACTTTGCAGGCTAAGGACTTCAAGGGCTTCTGGACCATCGTCAGCAAGGGCAGAAAAGAACCAGGAACCATCTCATTCCCTAATATAGCCCCAGCGGTATGGGAAGCCCATTATGGGGCCCTCTACTCAAGCTCAAACGGCAACTCGCTATCTATACCTACTTCTCTCCCCAGACCTGTTTGCCGAGCCGAGGTTGCCACGGCGATAACGATAAAGGAGGTGGAAACTGCTATACATCTGTTGATATCTAACAAAGCGCCGGGATTGGACAAAATCCCTGGCGATCTTTATCATTCGGAACCAAAGATCTGGGCGCCGTATCATTGTTCCTTATTTAATTCTATTCTGATGGGTGCGGAACCCCCAGAGACTTGGCTAGGTGCGGAGATCGTACCGATATTTAAGAAAGGCTGTCCCCTACAACCTTCAAATTATAGGCCCATCAGCCTAATTGATACCACACAGAAGCTGTTTGGACGTATAATATTGGATAGATTACAGACCTTGGAGACAGATAACAACATCTTAAGTTTTTTGCAAGCGGGTTTCAGAAAGGGAATCTCCACTGTCGACCAGATCTTCCGACTCCAGGTCATACATTGGAAGACCGTGACTCTAGAGGGTGGCAGCCTCTATCTCATTTTTGTTGACCTGAGGTCGGCATTTGACCTGGTACCGCGAGAAAACCTGTGGAAGGTTCTCCGGGCTCTCAATGTCCCCCCATATCTTCTGGATATTGTGAGTAGACTCCACATGGAAAACTTCGCCCAGGTCAGATGTGGTAAACATGGAGAGTTGTCCCCCCGCTTCCCTGTTAACCGTGGAGTCCGTCAAGGATGCGTGTTGGCACCTACGCTATTCTGTTTATACATTAAGGGGCTCATTAACCATCTGGAAGGCATCAGGGACACAGACGTGCCAAGACTTGCTACGGGCATGGTGCCAGCGTTGATGTTCGCTAACGACACCTTGTTGCTGTCACGAACGTCAACTGGCATCCAGCGTATCTTGGATGGCTTTGTGGATTTCTGTGCTGAAAGAGGCCTGGAGATCAATTTAGCTAAAACTAAATTTATGATCCTCAACCCCCCCAAGCACACACGTCCAAACCCAGTTCTGAATGGTGTCTACCTTGAGCGGGTGACAACGTTCGGATATCTGGGGATTATACTACAAGAAAATTTTGGATGGGGGGGACAAATTGCTAACTCAGTGTTAAAACTTGCCCAAACCACTGGGGGAATTTCCCAACTTTTTAGAGGCTCGGTCTCCAAACCAGTGGCTCCAGCAATAGAAATCTACAGGACCCAAGTAAGAGCAGCCTCCACTTATGGAGCAGAACTGTGGGGACATTCTAGAATACATAGCCTGATCGGGACTGAAAACCTTTTTTTGAGGAGTCTACTGGGTCTGCCCTCTAGCTCCCCGTTGGTCCCTATCAGGTTGGACTGTGGGCTGTCACCTATGGAAGAGGCGGTAACGTTGCGCCCACTGATATATTGGAAGAGACTCTGGTCTAACGCAGAGTCGGGTTTTTACCGGGAGGAATTCAAGGGGGTTTGGCCCAAAATTAAGAGCAAGAATATTCCCTGGCTGAGATTTGTTAGGGATACCTGTACCAAGATTGGCCTACCTGAATTATGGGCCTCACCAGAGGCCTCATGCCCGGCCCTACCAAAAGCAAAACTGGCCGAACAGTTCAGAAATTACCATCTCATGTGTCTCCATGAGAGCTCTGACATCGGTAGGCTGACGGTTGAGTTCCTACAAATCAAAGATAACTATAGGAGAGAGGAATTTCTAGATCTGGTTAGTCCCCCGGCTGCTAGGAAGCTCTATTGCCAACTGAGAATGGGCAGTCTTCCGCTTAGATCGTTCACCTCCAGGTGGGATGCAAATAATACTACCGCCTGCCCGGCCTGTGGATATAGACTGGAGGACGAAAAACACGTCTTCTTTTTCTGCCCCACATACTACCTGCAAAGAAAACGCTGGGTTAAGCCCATATGTAACAACCTGGGATTTAGAGAGTGCGAAAAAGCTATGAGAGTCTTGAAGTACGATACCCAACCCCCAATAGTCTTTGCAGTATCCCGGTTTCTTAATGCTATGTGGATAAAACGTAGGAAATTCTTGTAATTAACTTCTCAGTATAAATATTCTTATTTTTTTTTTTTTGTATTCCTCTTTTGTGCTGTATGAATGCTTTATGTAACATCTTACAACTGTGAACTGATTTGGCTATTTTAACTGTGAATTGTGATAATTTATGACGCTTTTATGGCCTTTTTGAGCCGAAATAAAGTTTAACAATGGCAATGGCAAAGTGGTTGTTGACTTGACATGATGCTCAAAATTTGAACGATGCGAATGCGTGTCATTGGTGTATGTTTAAAGTGATTGGAATTAGCGTATGATGCGAATGAGTCTGACCAATCACTATGTACTCCTCTAAATGAATGCCCCTCAGCAAGACGGATATAAGGCAGCCAGGACCCATGAGAGGGCACTTGCCTGCACACCTTTCCAGTCGACCACACTGCTGCTGTCTCTGCTTCCTCTGGACCATGTTGTGTACTGTGGAGAGGGCCCAGCCATTCACCCTAGCGGAGAATGAGGCGTTGCTGGACGTCCTCTTCCCACAGTACCCCAAGCTATATGGGAGACCAGGGGAGCAGGTGAGTGCTGACTCCACTACCTTTCCCTATACACCTGTTGTGTGACTGTCACTTCTGGCATTGTGTCCAGGTGTGACAGACATGCACAGTTGTTTAGAGTGGGTCCCGGGGGGGGACATGCTTATGTCTCTCATGCAGAGCATGAGGTAGTTCCTGTGTGCACTCCTCACTTGCATTGTGCTTACTGTGACATTTACTGCATGGTGCATGACACATTCAGCCTGGCAAATCCTTGGTGGCTTTTTTTACTATTGTCCTGAGGTGATTCAGTGGTCCCCCCCCAGGTGACAGGTGACTGTACCCACAGATGTGTATGAGTTGAGTGGACCTGTGGTGAGAGTGTCCAAATGATGTGTACGACCTCATGGACATTGATGTGTGTGAATGTTCCATGTCATGTGGGCGAGTGTTTATGTGAAGTGTTGCACCACAGCTGCATGGTGGAGGCTACAGCTCTACCCATCTGATGTGACAAGTAAGCCGTGCTGTGTGTCTGACTTGCAGAGCTAGCACGACACCTGTGACACCCCACAGGCAAGTGGCACATGTGCAGAGTGAGGGTTGTATCCGCTGTTGTGACTGACAGGTGAGTGATCTGTGCCTGGGTGTATCTGTCTAGTGTGCTGAGGGTGCGTCAGTGGAGTGCGACATGTGACTGCTTGGCACATGCTGTCCATCAGCCTGCTGTTGCATGTGCTGCACAGTGTGTGCCATGATCAGTGACTTTCAATGCCATGTAGTGCATTGGAGCTTGCACACAGGCCAATTTCTCATTGAGAATGATGCCATTCCTGTCAGCATCCTATGCCCTGTTCAACATATCAAAGATGTTCAAATGTGTGTCTCTGGGACATGGAGCAGGTGTAGTGATGTTGTCTCACTTTGTCATCCTGACAGGTAACTGCCTACGAGAAGATGTTGATTTGGCAGGACATCGTCAGTGCCGTGAGATCGGCGGGGGATCGGAGTCGGCGCCTACCACAGGTCCGAAAACGGTGGCAGGACATCCGGTGCTGGACCCGGCGGATCGCCCGGGTTCAGCTGGGGCTCGACACTCCTCGCCCCCACGGCGGGCACCGGTGGCTGACCTCCCACATGACCCGTGTCCTGGCGGTGGTCTTCCCTGACCTCGATAGGCAGTTACAGGAGAGACTGCAGTAGGCACATGGCTGTTTGTTGTGTTATGTGTCACCAGCTTTTGGAAGTGCTCTGTAGCCTGGATACACTCCCAGAGTTTATATGTGCAGTGCATTTTCTGTTCCCCAATGTCACCTGGTGCTCTTTTTCATCCCTTCCCCTCCTTGACATGTGTCCCCTGGTCTGTGTGTAATCACATTTGCACATGGTCATCTAGGGTGCCAGAAAATCAAAGTGCACATTGCTTTCCGCATCATGTGGGAGGGTGGTCTGTGACATGTGTTGGTACCATGCCTGTGCCATGACCTGTTCACTATGTTGGGGTTCCATATTTGTTGGCACTGATGATGAGTCTCAACATAGGAGTGTGAGGTTTCAACTGAACACCCTTGCACCATGCATGACCAATGTTGTGGCCTCAGACATGATGTGCATGAGTGGGAAACATGCATAGTGCCATGACGGTTGCTCACAGTACAGTCAGCTCATTCCAGGAACACGGAGCAGTGTGCCCACTACAATCCCCTGAGACACCCTGGCCTCCTAATCATGTGTGTCATCCAGCACTGTGCACATTCTCTGTGGGTTCAGCATAGGTCTGCCTCTGTGGCATTGTTCCCTGGCCTAGTTTGTATATTTCCAATGTGTGCTACATGTGTCCACTGGACAGGGATACACCATTTGGCTTGTGCATACTCACACTGGGCAGTGCCTGTGTGGCTATTCACAACAATCTGTTGATGGTTGTTTGTCACAAATATGTGTTGCCATCCCCACGAGGTGATGTTGTGTCAATTTAGCAATTGTTGCTGCACAGTTTTGGAAACCCTGATTAAGAGGTGTCACTTCTTGATCTGTATCAATCACATTCACTCAGGTATGGGGGGGTTGTGCGGAAGAGGTCTACATGGGCACCCCTGATTTCTCCTTGCCAGGTCTGACCTGTGTGTGAGAATTGGCTGTACAAAGAATCACCGTGCAGTGCCCCTGTGATGGTGGCCAGTGCTTAATGTTCGTGCTTTGCAGCCTGTGTCATTTTTTTAACAACATGAATACTGCTCATAAACTATTGCCACATGTGTGTGGTTCAGATGCAACGCAGTTTGGTCTTTGTGTGCTGACATCTGTGTGGACATTCTGGCTTGCCATGAGGGTGTCTCCACAGTACAGCTATGTTTTTTACAACACAATTGCAGGCCCATTAGCTTATGCATTGTCCTGGGTTTGGACATGTGTGCCACTCTACATGACAGGCAGTGGGTCATATGTGTAGCCAACTGTGTCATCAGGTAACGGATGGCCATGTGACAACTGACATAATTCAAATTGTTAGTCAAAAATGTTTGTACCTTGGCACTCACAGCACTTGTCAACAGTTCTTCATGTGGTAATTTGATGATTAGTGTTAAGAACACTAATGTACCTGCATGAAAGTTGTCTCCCAAGGAAGTGCACACCAAACGACATTTCCACTTTCATGGAACACGTTGGTACCTTTTCAAAGAAGCCACTGTTAGAATTAAATGGTGTTGCAGACTCTCCGTATACATGTTCCCACAGTGGTCTTGATTTTGTGAAACTCCTTTGTTGTTGGTGATACAAACTAAAGTGTGTCAAGACATCAAGACCTCCGTGGGCCCATGTATATGTACTTTCTGCAACACCATTTATTTCTAAAAGTGGCTTCTTTGAAAAAGGTGCCAGCTTCTTCAATGACAGTGTAAATGTAGTTTTGTGTGCACTTCCTTGGGAGACATCTTTCAGGCAGGCACATAAGTGTTCTTTTCACGAAATGGTGAATTGCCATATTCAATACATGTCGATTGTGTGAAGTATTGTGAGTCCCAAGGTAACAACATTTTTCCGTTTTGTGTTCCAAAGTACTTACAGGTCTCTGAGTGTGGTGACACCTTGAGTAGTGAGGTGTGTTAGTTTACGTTGGGTGCACCACTACTGTTTCTTTCAGGGTAAACAAGAGGTGGCATGACTTCATTGTATTGCTGTGCTCACCTGTTCACAGACACTAGCTTCTCAGTGTATTTCTCATTCAAGTTGTGGCCTAGTGTGTTATTTTTTTCCTTGTGTCCAAGTGGCATAGTGGGTCTACCAACTGGGCAGTACAGGGCTTACATATGTGCGGAGTAATCTAGCTGTTACTCATGATGCATTGCCTGATATGCACTGTGACCTATTGTTTTTGTGCTCATGTGTCAGATGTATACAGGTGACTGATGCATTTCTGTTTCTTCTCCTTGCCCACAGCATCATCATCGGAAACCGAAGGAGACACCTGCACGGACCTGGAGGAGGGACTCAGAGACAGTGCCACCAGTGCTGTAGAGTCAGAAGGAGGCAGTGACACGGAGGGCGAGGGGAGTCAGTCCGAGGACCTGTCTGGAGACGATACCAGCTACGACGCCGACGGGTCCGACGCTGACCTCCTCGAGGAAGCGGAGGCTGCAACAACACCTGGCAGCATCCCCACATCTGTCCCCGCCTCCTCCGTTACCATCCCTGCCCTCCCAGTTGCTCCCGTCCCTTCTGTCCGTGCAGAGGCCCACCATGTCTCCTTCGGCCCAGGCACCGCACCCCCTGCCCCTGTCACCCCTGCTGCCCTCAGTGAAGAGTCTGTGGACATACTGCGGCAGTTGCAGGTTGGGCAGGCATCGGTGCTGAATGTCCTCCATGGCCACACTAAACTGCTTACACAGATGGTGTCGTTCATGGAGGGCCTGTCAGCAACGATGTCTGACCAACGCAGGATTCTGTGGTCCATGGACTCTTCCCTGACGGCAGCAGTTACTCTCCTACAGTGCTCCGTCCCCTCCACCCCGGACCCATCCACACTTCCCTCTCCCATACCTGTCCAACGCACACCCAGACAGTCATGATCACGCACCCCACCAGACACAGGCAGCACACCCCCAAGTAAGGCAAAGCGCACACCTCCTGGCATGCACACTCAGGGGGATGTAGGTACACCCACAGAGTCTGGGGACAGACAACATACACACAGCCACAGTCGCAGTCCACAGTCCTCACAACCCTGTCCCTCCAAAACCACTCCCCTTGGCTCCCCTGACAAACGGTCACCCAAGGAGCTCTTTCTGGGTGGGCTGGACCTTGCCCCCGCTGAGCCACCCCACCACAAGCGGGCGAGGAAGTCCCTGGGCACGGGAGTTGAGTACCCCACCACATCAACCCCCTCCCCCAGGAGCACTGCACCCCATCCCTCACCCACCACACCCTCCCTTGACCCTGGGGAATCCTCAGGTGCAGGGGTTCGGATGGAGGTACTGGCAGCGGTGTGCAGCTCCGAGCTCACCTCCACCTTTGGCGCTGACCCACCCCCTGTGGTGGAGACGTCCACCCCTGCACCCACCACACCTATCCTTCCCCCTCCTGTCCCTGCGGTGCCTGGTACTGCCACAGATGATGCCCCACCCCGTCCGACGAACCTGGAGGTTCATTTGTGCAGGCAAGCTAGGAGTAGACGCGGTCCCCTACGACCCCCTTGGACTTTACATATGGACTGGCCATTGGCCTCTGCAAATAGTCTATTTTTTGATATTTTTTTGTGCTGAATAAAGCCTTTATTTTTACTTTCAACACTATTGCATTTCAGGTACTTGATGTTGGTGCTGAGGCTCCTGGAGTTGGTGTTCTGGTAATGTGTTAGGGTTCTGAGAAATGTTTTTGTATGATGGTCATGAGGTGGACCATGGTATCTGTGTGCCATCACAATGTCTCTGCAAAGAATCATTGGTAGTATGTGTTCATTTTGTTTTGAGACATTGTCCCAAGGAGCATTTCTTCCTCTGTGGCACCTGACATCTTCCCTGCAACAGTTGCACTATTGTTGTGCTGACCTGTGTCAACATTTCCTTTGTTGATGACGGATCCCTTCAACAATGGCCATCCCTGCTCACCGATGTCTCCTGCTGAATCATCTGTGCCATCCTTGCTAGTCACTGTACATGTGTTTTGAGTATGTTGAAATACCTTCAGGGACAGATTCACCCTTTTCAGGACTATGCATGTGTGTAATCACAGCCTACCACACAAATGGTACTTTTTATGCAGGGTATTTGGGCACGTGACTCACAATTGTGGCCATTGTATCTAGGGGACTTCCACCCTATTCCTTCCATGAGAGACAACATCTTGGTGGCTGGACCAGCACCTGGACATTCCTATCAGTCCTGGGATGTGCGTGACAGTGTGTGTTCTCTTTGGCTATCTTAGTTTTGTAGGCAGTTACATGACTATACAGTCTTGTAAAAACCAAAGGAAATGATGGACGGAGTATTGAACATTGCAAGCACTCACCCCCAGTCAACTGATCTGGGTTTAATCCATCACCGTTCTTTAGCCCACTCTGCCGCCCCTTGTTCATACATGGCCATATGCAAATCAGTCTGACCCTGTGCCTCATGGGAACAGTCCAGCCCGAACTGCCAAGCCATGCCTTCCCTGGACCGGAAACAAGCTTCCTAGGACCGGTTTCTGGCATTTCAGCCGTCTTCAGCCAGGCTTGCTTGAATCCAGTGGCAAAGTGAGCAAGGGACTCACGTCTGAGCATACCCTGCCAACTTATGGCGAACAAAGCAAAAACCAAAGGAAATGATGGACGGAGTGTTGAACATTGCAAGCACTCACCCCCAGTCAAGGTTTTGTGAGTGTTTGATTGGTTCTGATGCTCCGTCCATTACCACCCCCTTTTGTACCGCTTTGTTCGCCATAAGTTGGCAGGGTATGCTCAGACGTGAGTCCCTTGCTCACTTTGACACTGGATTCAAGCAAGCCTGGCTGAAGACGGCTGAAATGCCAGAAACCGGTCCTAGGAAGCTTGATTCCGGTCCAGGAAAGGCATGGCTTGGCAGTTCGGGCTGGACTGTTCCCATGAGGCACAGGGTCAGACTGATTTGCATATGGCCATGTCTGAACTGGGGTGGCAGAGTGGGCTAAAGAACGGTGATGGATCAAACCCAGATCTGTTGACTGGGTGTGAGTGTTTGATTGGTTCTGATGCTCCGTCCATTACCACCCCCTTTTGTACCGCTTTGTTCGCCATAAGTTGGCAGGGTATGCTCAGGCGTGAGTCCCTTGCTCACTTTGCCACTGGATTCAAGCAAGCCTGGCTGAAGACGGCTGAAATGCCAGAAACCGGTCCTAGGAAGCTTGTTTCCGGTCCAGGGAAGGCAGGGATTGGCAGTTCGGGCTGGACTGTTCCCATGAGGCACAGGGTCAGACTGATTTGCATATGGCCATGTCTGAACTGGGGTGGCAGAGTGGGCTAAAGAACGGTGATGGATCAAACCCAGATCTGTTGACTGGGTGTGAGTGTTTGATTGGTTCTGATGCTCCGTCCATCACCACCCACTTTTGTACCGCTTTGTTCGCCATAAGTTGGCAGGGTATGCTCAGACGTGAGTCCCTTGCTCACTTTGCCACTGGATTCAAGCAAGCCTGGCTGAAGACAGCTGAAATGCCAGAAACCGGTCCTAGGAAGCTTGTTTCCGGTCCAGGGAAGGCATGGCTTGGCAGTTCGGGCTGGACTGTTCCCATGAGGCACAGGGTCAGACTGATTTGCATATGGCCATGTCTGAACTGGGGTGGCAGAGTGGGCTAAAGAACGGTGATGGATCAAACCCAGATCTGTTGACTGGGTGTGAGTGTTTGATTGGTTCTGATGCTCCGTCCATCACCACCCCCTTTTGTACCGCTTTGTTCGCCATAAGTTGGCAGGGTATGCTCAGACGTGAGTCCCTTGCTCACTTTGCCACTGGATTCAAGCAAGCCTGGCTGAAGACAGCTGAAATGCCAGAGACCGGTCCTAGGAAGCTTGTTTCCGGTCCAGGGAAAGCATGGCTTG
The DNA here is from genome assembly GCF_964204655.1 of Triturus cristatus. Lineage (NCBI taxonomy): Eukaryota > Metazoa > Chordata > Amphibia > Caudata > Salamandridae > Triturus > Triturus cristatus. The sequence continues at coordinate 212,208,844 of NC_140592.1, forward strand.
GCAGTTCAGGCTGGACTGTTCCCATGAGGCACAGGGTCAGACTGATTTGCATATGGCCATGTCTGAACTGGGGTGGCAGAGTGGGCTAAAGAACAGTGATGGATCAAACCCAGATCTGTTGACTGGGTGTGAGTGTTTGATTGGTTCTGATGCTCCGTCCATCACCACCCCCTTTTGTACCACTTTATACAGTCTTGTGGCATGATATCAGGGTGTGTATTGTGCTGCATCCGCCATGGGTGGGTATGCATGTATTACTAGTCTTCACACCCACATGTGGTGTGCCATGCAGTGGGTGAAAGACATCCATCCTCCTGGGAGTGGGACACTGCTGTCAGTGATGTGTTGTTATAGCACTGTCATCATAGTCCAAAGTTAGGGATGCGTACATACCACCATGTAGGTGTGGTCATCTGATAATGATGTACACCCCCGCCCATATCTCTGTCCACTGCAGGGAGTCCTCTGCACACACCCCCATGTCTCTGTCCACTGCTGGGAGTCCTCTGCACCCACCCCTCATATTGCAGGCCACTGCTGGTTGTCATATGCACCCACCCCCATCTCTCTGTCCACTGCTGGTAGTCATATGCACCCACCCCCATGTCTCTGTCCACTGTTGGGAGTCCTCTGAACCAACCCCCATATCTCTGTCCACTGCTGGGAGTCCTCTGCACCCACCCCTCATATTGCAGGCCACTGCTGGTTGTCATATGCACCCACCCCCATGTCTCTGTCCACTGCTGGGAGTCCTCTGCACCCACCCCCATGTCTCTGTCCACTGCTGGGAGTCCTCTGCACCCACCCCTAATATTGCATGCCACGGCTGGTAGTCATATGCACCCACCCCCATGTCTCTGTCCACTGCTGGGAGTCCTCTGCACCCACCCCCATGTCTCTGTCCACTGCTGGGAGTCATATGCACCCACCCCTCATATTTCAGGCCACTGCTGGTTGTCATATGCACCCACCCCCATGTCTCTGTCCACTGCTGGGAGTCCTCTGCACCCACCCCCATGTCTCTGTCCACTGCTGGGAGTCATATGCACCCACCCCTCATATTGCAGGCCACTGCTGGTTGTCATATGCACCCACCCCCATGTCTCTTTCCACTGCTGGGAGTCCTATGCACCCACCCCTCATATTGCAGGCCACTGCTGGTTGTCATATGCACCCACCCCCATGTCTTTGTCCACTGCTGGTAGTCATATGCACCCACCCCCATGTCTCTGTCCACTGCTGGTAGTCATATGCACCCATCCCCATGTCTCTGTCCACTGCTGGGAGACATATGCACCCACCCCCATGTCTCTGTCCACTGCTGGGAGTCATATGCACCCCCCATGTCTCTGTCCACGCTGGGAGTCCTCTGCACCCACCCCCATGTCTCTGTCCACTGATGGGAGTCCTCTGCACCCACCCTCATATGTCTGGACACTGCTGGGAGTCCTCTGCACCCACCCCTCATATTGCATGCCACTGCTGGTAGTCATATGCACCCACCCCCACGTCTCTGTCCACTGCTGGGAGTCCTCTGCACCCACCCCTCATATTGCAGGCCACTGCTGGTTGTCATATGCACCCACCCCCATGTCTCTGTCCACTGCTGGTAGTCAAATGCACCCACCCCATGTCTCTGTCCACTGCTGGGAGTCCTCTGCACCCACCCCCATGTCTCTGTCCACTGCTGGGAGTCCTCTGCACCCACCCCTCATATTGCATGCCACTGCTGGGAGTCATATGCATCCACCCCCATGTCTCTGTCCACTGCTGGGAGTCATATGCACCCACCCCCATTTCTCTGTCCACTGCTGGTAGTCATATGCACCCACCCCATGTCTCTGTCCACTACTGGGAGTCCTCTGCACCCACCCCCATGTCTCTGTCCACTGCTGGGAGTCCTCTGCACCCACCCCCATATGTCTGGACACTGCTGGGAGTCCTCTGCACCCACCCCCATGTCTCTGTCCACTTCTGGGAGTCCTCTGCACCCACCCCCATGTCTCTGTCCACTGCTGGGAGTCCTCTGCACCCACCCCTCATATTGCATGCCACTGCTGGTAGTCATATGCACCCACCCACATGTCTCTGTCCACTGCTGGGAGTCCTCTGCACCCACCCCCATGTCTCTGTCCACTGCTGGGAGTCATATGCACCCACCCCTCATATTGCAGGCCACTGATGGTTGTCATATGCACCCATACCCATGTCTCTGTCCACTGCTGGGAGTCCTCTGCACCCACCCCCATATCTCTGTCCACTGCTGGGAGTCCTCTGTACCCACCCCCATATCTCTGGACACTGCTGGGAGTCCTCTGCACCCACCCCCATGTCTCTGTCCACTGCTGGGAGTCCTCTGCACCCACCCCCATATGTCTGGACTCTGCTGGGAGTCCTCTGCACCCACCGCCATGTCCCTGTCCACTGCTGAGAATCATATGCACCCACCCCCATATGTATGAACACTGCTGGTATTCATCTGCACCCACCCCTATATGTTTGTCCACTGCTGGTATTCATCTGCAGCCACCCCCATATGGCTGGCCTCTGCTGGGAATCTTCTGCACCCCCCACCCACCCCCTTGGAGCAGTACACTGCTGGCCTGGACCTACACACACACCAATATGAAGGTAACATGCAGGGCCAGACCGTAACCCCACATTTGTGGCGTGTGTACGCCTCGTATCTCAAATATACTGGTGCCGCAGGGGTATGGGTGAAACACACCGTACCCCCGCATTCATTGCGTGTGTACGCATCGTATCACTATTGTACTGGTGCCGTAGGTGTACGTGTGAAACGCACCGTACACACGCTTTCATTGCGTGTGTACAGTCCGTATCACTATTCTACTGGTGCCGTACAGGTAAGTGTGAAACGCACCGTAACCACGCATACATTGCATGTGTACTGTCCGTATCACTATTGTACTGGTGCCGTACGGGTACGTGTGAAACGCATCGTACACCCGCGTTCATTGCGTGTGTACGGTCCGTATCACTGTTCTACTGGTGCCGTAGGGGTACGTGTGAAACGCACCATACACCCGCATTCATTGCGTGTGTACGGTTCGTATCACTGTTCTATTGGTGCCGTAGGGGTACGTGTGAAACGCACCGTACGCATGCATTCATTGCGTGTGTACGGTCCGTATCACTATTGTACTGGTGCCGCAGGGGTACGTGTGAAACGCACCGTACCCACGCATTCATTGCGTGTGTACGGTCCGTATCACTATTGTACTGGTGCCATAGGGGTACGTGTGCAATGCACCATACACGTCCACTTCCGTTGTTGCGGTACACAGGGGTTGCTGGCCACGCCCCCCCAAGTGACCAGACCCTGGTGGTGATGTATGGGCTCCATATTATAGGTTTGGATTTGGGTATGGGGTATGTTTCTTGCCCCTCACCCCCACCCTGGCCCCTGGGTGTTGTTCTCACCTTCTGTGGCGTGTGCGTCGGGTCCGGTGCACCAGGTCGTAGGCTAGGAGGACCGGGATGACACGTACGATGGGGTTCATGGCGTGTACATCGCGTACCGGGGCTCCGTTGCGTAGCGGTTCGCGTAGGACTCTGCTTTTCTGGCTGTGTTTGGCTCCCGTAAAAAAGAGCCGTACGGAGTGACGTAGGGACGAATCGTGCTTGCTGGGCCAGAAACCGCTGCTTGAATACGTCCGGACGTCGCGTACAAGCTGTTCCGGATCAGAATCGTTGGGTTTTTTTGACCCGTACGGGCTTTTGTACGAAACGTACGGAAATAGGCTTTCTGTACGAATGGTACTTCCTAGGTTGTACGGAAAGTTTATCGGGTACGAGTCGTGCGGAGAAAACGCTCCGTACAACGATTCGTACAGCCTTTTTCCAGGATTGGAATCGGCCCCTATGTGTATAGGTTTGCCTGTAATGCTGACTTCTAACCTTCTCTACTGTCATATCACTCCATTTGTCTGTTGTGGCACCCATTGGTCTCATCTCTTTCCTGAAGTAGCCAAAAGCACTGAGCTAAAGGTTAAGTCCTGTAACTTGCAATGTCTAAAGCATGTTCTCCATTGAGCTGATCCTGTTTTATAGAATACAACATTTTTATGGCCATTTCGAGGGTTCACCCAACTAGCTCTGCCTTCATTTACAATGGGTTGAGTCTTCCATGTAAAGTCAAAACAGATTTTTTTCTAATTATAGATTACTAATTGTATGAATATAATTATGAAACCCACTAACCCGCAAAAATGGCAGTGACAAAATATTTAGAGCGCAGGTTGAAGAACCCGACCTGGAACATGCACCAAAATCATTTGGGATGGACTCATTTGGAAGGACGGCAATTTATATGGTAAATACATGACAGAAAAAATGTATATCCAGAAAGAGCTGGCAGCCATATTGAAATGGCAGCTTACAGTAGGTTACGGAATCAAAACCACCATATTGCATAGCTTACTTCAAAATGGGTGGTCCCAGCACCAACATGGAGGGATTGAGTGCTGCAACTATTGCCCTCACCGCATGCCCTGTGGTGTTCCACTATACCCGAGATGAAACACACTACCATGGTGCCATTGTATATGAACAGCTGAAGGTGGACATCAACTGGCCTATCCCAGGCATCTGTGGCTAAGGCTGGTCCAACCCCCTCTCTATGCAATTTCTGCAGTGTCCTACCCAGCTGGTGGTATACTGGCAAACCACCTCTGCATCACTGTGGAGCAAGACACCGGAAACAAGAGGACAGAGACCAAGGAGTGCCTTTTACACCCTGACAGCCAGTGCCTTCTAGTCTTCTTTGGTCCGCCTCCCCTAAAACCTGATGCTGCTCTTCATTCCTCAAGCAGACCTCTTTTCTCCTGTGTTTCACCATTCACTTGCTTAGCTCTACCTGACGTCTCCCCTAGTTCTATAGGCGTCTACCCTAGTTCACATTCTCCCTTGCTTTTTTCACATCTTTCTCTCCTGATCTGGTTATCTTTCACTTTCGATTAATTCATCTCTCATGCAGCCTTGTTAGACCCCTCCTTTCTGCTGTTTACCTTTCTCCCTTGGTTGATAACCCCTATCCTATGTTTCACCTATTCTCTCCTATGGCACATCCTCTATCACAGCTGCAACCACCCCTTCTCCACTGGTTCATGTTTCCTATCCCTGACCTACTTGCCCTACAGTTCATATACCCCTTCCTCAAGTTCTCTTCCACTTTCCCCATGTTTAAAACTCCCTTTTTTATTTGTCTCTTCCTATTCATTTGTTTGCTTAGCACTCCGTCCCCCTCCCGGAAGTGCTACATCTGTTAACAAGGGGTACATGTAACGTACATTATTGTTGTGCTGGAACCACTGGTAGCATGTTGAAACAGTAGAGTGATTTCTGCTTGTTCATACAAGACAAAACAATATGATAGGGTTACAGCATACAATCGTTTTCACACAGACGGGGCAGTGGTGCCCAGGATGTGAGGTGAAGATGGGGGAGATTAGGGCGTGGGGTGTGAGCAGATAGTAGTGATGTTAAATGTTCACACTGATCAGATGCTGCATCTGAATCCTAGGAGAGATATATTGTTTTGTAATGGACAAGAAATTACATAAGAGGTGCAAGTAATTCAAAAGAGACAAATCTTGAAAGTACAGGGGTTGACTTAAGTAGTCCTCTTCTCAACACTGGTCTGCCTACCATCTACTCTGGTTCAGTTCCTCTTGCTCTTGTTTCACGATGGTCCCGCCTGACCTTTGTTCACCTTCTCTGCCCCTGGGTTCACTTTTCCTCTTTCTTTGTTCACTTGATATATGCCTGAACCACTAATCGATCCCCCACTAGCTCTTCCTCTTTTCCTGGTTTGAGGCACCTCGGCCACGTGATCCACATGCTATATACACTAGCTCACATGCTCTCTTCCCGGGTCCACACTCTTCTCCAAACGTCTCTGCCCACTGGTCCGCCTACTCTTTCCTCTGTTTCATCACTGCTGTCCTTGGGTAAGCCTGTTCTCTGACTTGGTTCACCTGTCCCCTCCCCTGTCCTGCTTTACAGCTACCACTGTTCACATCCTCTCTATCATGAATTATCTCTCCAGTTTTCATCTCCTCTCTCCACTGGTTCAGCTACCCTTCTCCTCTAGTTCACCTTCCATCACCCTGGTTCACTGCCAGTCTTAAGTTTCATTACCCGTTCTCCCTTCGGCTAACCCTACTCCAGCTCTTGCTCATCCTTGGTTCAGTTATCCAATCTCTTGGTTTAATTACGAGTGGGTGTGCACCAGGCAAAAGAAGTCCAAGGCAATCTTGTAATATGTAAAGTCTTTATTTTGAATTGATTTTTGCTTTCCCCACGACTCTTGGCTTTCGGCACTGCTTACCCAATTTGTGTCCAGCACGTCACACTGGAGCCTTTAGTTCGGTTAAACCGATCCACTTGCTGACATCAAGATTTTGCTAAGTCATAACTTACGCCCTGATGAAGTACTCCAAGGAGAACGAAACGCGTTGGTTAAGATGAAGTTTGTCATTACTATCTGAAAAAAATCAATTCAAAATAAAGACTTTACATATTACAAGATTGCCTTGGACTTCTTTTGCCTGGTGCACTCCCACTCGTAATTACACTTTCAGGATCTGGAACACAGAGGCACCACGTAATGGCTGGTGCCGGACACTCAGTGCAGAGGACTCCCTATTTGATGAAACAGGCACGAGGTGTGGAACCTAGAGTTCGCCGCTGAAGTATTGTGCCTTAGATTGCAATCTCTTGATTTACTTTACTTCTCAATTGGCTGGCGCCCATCTGTCAGGTTCCCCTCACCGTCCCCTGGCTCGCCACTATTTCTTCTGGTTGACCTACTCTCTCCCTCACACATTGCACTTTGGCTGGGCTCTTTCCTGCCTATAAGCTCATCTGTCCCTTCACTTTCCCTTTTCGTAGTTTTAGCCAAACCTGCCATGGGCTGCAGGAAGAAGGTAGTACATCCTGTATCCTGATACCATGGAACAGGTGAACAGGAAACAAAAATATGTTTATCTCTCTGGCTTGATGAACTATTGCCAGAGCCGACTCACTGAAAGAACCGACCAAGGTGTTAAAAGGGTGCTTATCGTGGCTAATGGCTTCTAGTGAAGTTTATATAAGATTACAATTGAAAGCCATCTCTCTCGATTGCCTATGAGCACTGGCACTAAAAGCATTACCTCCTCGTTAGTCTTCCTCGCCACATGACTAACAAAGTGAGCTTCAGCTCCACACCAGAACCCTCCAAAGCAAAAAAAATCAGCCTCCCATGCCTCCCATCCCCTCCCAATATGGCCGGCCCAGTACACCCATGACCTCTATAAGAGGCGGGCCGGCCCAACCCATCAGCCTGTTTTTTTTGTTCTGCGCACGTCTCTCCAGATGCGTCAGGTAAGTGGTGCCTGCTGTAGCAGGTACGTGGGTCTCAGGTTGGAGGTCCTGCTCTAGCGGACCCTAGGGGCTTGGACTCTGTTTGTTTTCCCCTGCTGTTGGCCCCTGGTGTGGAGGTTGGTTTGGGTTTCCTTTACTTCCTCCTTCATGCCGGTTTGGCTCTGCTTTAGCGAGCCGTGGGTTTTTCAGGGGGGGCGGGGATGCGTGGGGGCTGTTGTTTCCATGCCCCTTTCTGTGTTTCCCTGGGGGGCGTTTGTGTGGCTTCGTGCCTTCTGTGCCTCGCCTGTGACAGCCCCCCTTCTACGAGCACTCCCTTTGTGCTTTTTGCCGGTATCCGCCGTCCGCCTTTCCTTGATGTGCGGGCGGCAGCTGTGGGGGGTTGTCCGTGCCTCCCCCGGGTCTCTAGCTCGGGCGGGGGGTTCTCGTGGCTGATTTTGGCCCCGTTCCGCGATTTGCGGCGTGCGCCTCCCGCTTCGGCGCGGGAGGCGGCTCTGCTTGGCTGCGTGATCGAGTTTTTGAACTTTCTCCCTTGATCCGTGTAGGTCCCCCATGGGATTCCACTCGCACAGACAGCGATTCGTGGAGGAAATTGCACTGTCCCGGCCCGTCTCTGTGGAGGTTGCTGCCTGCTGTCAGGCGGTGTTCCCTGCGCTTTCCCCGCTTCCCTGCGGTTCCCTATATTTCGCTGCAATTGTGGGCGTCCGCGCTCCCGTTTCCCGGTCTCCCCCACTTACCTTCGGGTGCAGGGGCTGGTGCATTCTTCGGTTGGCCGCTCCTACCAGGGTCTGCTCGGGAGTTTCGCGGGTTTCTGGACTCCGTGGCTCCGTTGATTGGGGCTTCTCCTCCTGGTTTCCGGCAGGCGTTCTCTGGTCCGCCTCTGAGGGGCGGGGCCTGGCTCCCACGACTTCGGTCTCTGTGCGTGCTCGGGGCTGTTTTCATCAGGTGCGGGGGGTCCGGTGGCCGGGCTGCCTCCTTTGCGCTGCGTGGGTGCGCTTCCTCGGGTATGTGTAGTGCCATTCTTGTTTGCACTGCTGTTCTATGCTGGTATTTTGCGTGTTGGGACCACCTTGACTGCTTGTATGCGCCACTTTTGTGTCCGCTTTGGTTTTCTCCTGTCTCTCCAGGGTTTCAGGACCTAGGCCTCGCTCACTTCTTGAAAGGTGGTAGTCGCTCTGCCCTCTTGGCTGCTGTGTTTGTCTCCTATTATATGGATTACTGGCATTCGTTGGTCGTCCTTGTCGCTGTGTGCCTCGGTTCGCCTGTCGGCTCTGTCTCTCCTGAGTGCGTCAGGTTCATGGTGCCTGCTGTTGCGGGTACGTGGGTCTCGGGTTGGAGGTCCTGCTCTAGCGGACCCTTGGGGCTTGGACCTTGTTTGTTTCCCCTGCTTGTTGCCCCCGGTGTGTGTGGCGGTTGCGGCTTCCTTGGTGCCGGTTAGGCTCTGCTTTAGCGAGCCGTGGGTTTTCAGGGTGGGGGGGGTTTGCGTGGGGGCCGGTCTTTCCGGTCCCCTTCTGTGTTTCCCTGGACTCGGTGCCGGGTCGTCGCGTCTCTTGTACCATTGCCTTTGCCGCCCGCCTTTCATTGTTTGCGTGCGGGCGGCGGGGAATGGGTGGCTGGGTTCGTTACTGTGGATTTCCCCTGGCCCCTGCGCGGCTTCGTGTGACGTTCCGTATTGACCGGGTGCTATGGCTCTATGGTAAGTCTTGTGCCTGTGGTTATATTGGATCTCACAGGACATGGGTTCGTGTCCCGCAATCACTGTCTACATGTCATATGTTGGCTAAATTTCAGACTCTTCTTTCTGTGATTTTCTGTGGCAGCGCCTCCTTTTTTGGCTCCTCAATTCCCTGGGTTCTCTTCTTGTCGCGTTGGTCCTGCGGCCGTTCCTCCCTGTAGCCCCTGTTTTCGTCTTTTCTCGGGTGCGGGCTGGTTGGTTCCTGGTTAGCGGACCACCTGGCTGTAGTTGCTCAGTTGGGAGTGCTCGCTTCGGTGGCACATGTTCTAAATTTGGTACGATGCAAAGAGGATTGGCATGGCCCCTGCGCTTGGGTGACACGCCCCTCCGCGATGCGTTCCCTATGTTTCTGAGCGTTGTCTGTGGGACCCTGGTTCGGTCCCTGGTTCTTTCTTGGGTTTCGGCACGGTTTCTTCTTCTGCCTTGCCGTGCTTGGTGCTGTGGCCCTGGTGTTGGGCTGTTCGCCGGGGGGACCCGTTCCCGGGTTTCGCCTTCCTTCCTGGGTTCCCCTGTACCTGCCGGATCCCCGCTGTTGTCCTTGGTCTGTACTGGTTGCTGTGGCCTTCGGGATTTTAGGGAGCTGTGCACGCTGGCTTGACTGCTGGGATTCTGTTTGCCTGTTCTACTCCGGTTGTTGCCAGTTGGCTTGCCTTCCTCGGGCTGCTGCGGTGGTGTTCCGTCCTCCTCCTGCTCCTTGACTTGGTGCGCGTCCCTTGCACCTTCCTCCTCTTCGTTGCGTGTTCGCTTCTCCTGAGTCCTTCCATGGGCTCTGGTGTGGGTGTTTTTTTACGCTGGTGTGATGTGGGGTGCTTTGGTGTCCGGTGGTTTTGGTCCCTGTTCCCTTGTGCAGGCCTCATCCGTACGTTTCTTGCCACACAGCTGTGTTGCACGTCACCATGTGACTGGGCTCTTGCTTGCTTGTTCTTCCCGTCGGCCTCTGGTGCCTGGAGTGCCTTGCAGGTGATTGTTTGCGCTTTGCAGCTGTGGTTTCTTGTCCTTGCTGCTTGCTTCCTTGTACGGGGTGATTGACCTGAGTAGTTCCGTTGGGCTCTTCTGCACTTATTTTTACTCTGCCGGGTGGGCCTTCTGTTGGCCGTTTCCTGGCTTGGTTTTGCCCCTGCCTCGCGGGGGCTTCTTGGGGCTCTTGCCTCGGTCATTCTCTGCCAGGGTCCCTGGGCTGTTTCGCGCCTGGGCCTGTTGGCTCGGCCGGGATGTTTCTCCTGCTGGTGGGGCTCGCCTGGGCTGATGGTTTTCCCAGGTTCTCTTTCCCGTTGGGGCTCGACGCTCCCTGTGTGGATTTGCTCCTGTTCTTCTTTGCCCCTGGTGTGCTCGCTTCGGCGGCTCTTCTCCTATCGTTGGAACACTTCTGTGTGGTTTGGTGTGGCCCCTGCGCGGGGTTGACACGCATTTTTCGTGCAGCGTTCCTTCTTTTGAAGGGGGTGCGGGGTCCTTCCGGCTCGGGTTTTTTTCCCTGGGTTTTCTCGGCCTCGTTCCGTCCGGCTCTTCTGTCTTTCTCGCCTTTGGTGGCTTGCGGCCTGTGGCCTTGCCCCTGTGTTCGCTCCGATCCCTGTTGGATCTCCGTTTTTCGGCTGGGGCGGTCCTGGGGGTTGGTTTGTGTTGCTATTGGCCTTGTGGGCTTTAAGGAGTCACTCTGGCCTAACTGGTTAATGTCTTAGTCTCTTACTCTGAAGGTTGGGTGTTCATTCCCTGGTCTTGCAATGTCACTGTTTGCTCGGTCTAGAGTGTAATTTATGGTATTTCCTTCAGTAAGTTTCGGAAATGTTTTACCTTTGGTATTACTTGTGTCCCGGGGTTGGTTGGTTTTGCCTCCCGTGTGCTTGCCTCGTCGGCTCCCTTGTGGACTGTTGCTGGGGCGTTTTGCTTGTCCTCTGCACTGGGCTGTGTTGCTCGTACGTTCAGCTTTCCCCTTCCTTCCGGGTCCGTGGTGCTTCTGTGCTTGGGTCCCCTGGTGGGTGGTTGCTTTCCTGTTTGGGGCTTGGCCTTGATCTTCTTCGGTGGACTTGCTGACGGGGGCACTTTGCCTTGCGCCGGTCTGGGCTCTCTCGTTGCTGTCGCGTTCCCGTCCGGGGTTCCGTTGGGCGGCTGTGGTCCTTGTCCCTCCTGTCTCTCATTGCTGGTGGGGCTTGGGTGCCTTTCGTTTTGATGTTCGGGTGGGGTGCTGGTTTCCTTTTCTGTGCCTCCTCCCGTTCTTGCGGCTCCTGTCGGTCCTTTTGCATCTGCCCCTGTTAGCCTCCGGCTCTGGTGGCTTTTGTTTTCTTCTCCCCTCGGTCCTTGGTTTGGGGGTGGTTCGTCTCTCTCGCTGTTGGTGGTCCATCGTGCGCGTGACTGGGCTTTGGTCGGCCTGGGTCCCTTGCTGCTGTGGCCTTTTTTGTTGGGTCTCTGTGGTGTGGCTGCCCTCTGTTTCTTCTTTCCCTGTGGGGCTCCGGTGGCTCCTGGGCCGTTTGGGTCCCCCCTCGCTTTGGGCTGTCCGTTGGGCGGTCTTGGCGTTTTGGCACAGCTTGCTGCTTTTTGTTTGTGGGCCTGTTTTCAGTTGCCTTTTGGTACCGTGTGGTCTGGTGCCTTGCTTTCTCTGTCCTCCTTTTTTCCTTGGTGGGCGGATTTTCTGGCGGCACCTCTTGTCTGGGGGGGTCCGGGTTTTCGGCCCTTCCGGTGTTTTTCTGTCCTGGGCTGGTTCCTCCTGCCCGTGGGTGCCTCTCTCTTGGGTGGTTTCTCCGCTCGTTGGGCTGTTGGGTTTGCCCTTTCTCGTGGGTTTCCCTTCTGGTCCATTGGTTCCTTGTGAGTTTCCATGAAGCCGCCTGGCTTTGGTATGTGCTCACTTTGTTAGTCATGTGGCGAGGAAGACTAACGAGGAGGTAATGCCCCGATTACTTACCGGTAATCTTCATTACTCCGAGTATAGTCTTCCTCGCCACATGAGTTCCCATCCCTCCCTCCCTGTCTGGCTATCGGCTTCATGTTTTGGCTTGGTAGTTTCAGGCTGATGGGTTGGGCCGGCCCGCCTCTTATAGAGGTCATGGGTGTACTGGGTCGGCCATATTGGGAGGGGATGGGAGGCATGGGAGGCTGATTTTTTTTTGCTTTGGAGGGTTCTGGTGTGGAGCTGAAGCTCACTTTGTTAGTCATGTGGCGAGGAAGACTATACTCGGAGTAATGAAGATTACCGGTAAGTAATCGGGGCATTAACTCTTTAAAAAAAAGCAGTCTGGATATGCGCTTACCTGCCGCTCGGCCTCTTCTCTGAGCTATGGAGAAAAGCGTGGGCCCGCCCCATTTACCAACCTACGCAAACCGCCAAAAAAGAGGAAAAACTGCATACTGTTGGTGCGAAACATGCAAAACATCTTTAGAGGAGCAAGGTTTAGGAGGAGCTTAGATGCCGCCTTACCTGTTGGTTCGGCAAGAGGTCACACTTTCAGGGAAAGTCTGGCCTCTGTCCTTTTTCAGATGATGCTTCACGCAATGCGGAAGTGCGCGTGCCTACTCCCTGGGGCAGGGCACTCCAACCTGTGGGTTGAGCACGAGCTGACATCCAAACCACGTCAAACTAGTTCTACTGCAAGCCGAACTACTAAGTCATGAATGAATACTAAACGCTCCCCGACTGCCACTGAACTTGATCAGGTACAAATACTAGCTTGAGATAAAACAGTCAAAGGTTCAAGTCAATATATGTGCATAACAACGTACAGGGCACATAGACTGTCATGCAACAAACACCTTGTCACCTGGCTGTAACCGCAGCTTGTGCAGTCGACAAAGGCATTGAGCAACCCTTATTGAGACATCGCTCCAGGAACCAGTGGCCATTAAGCGGGTGGAGCTGAACAGCCGCAGAGCAGAGTCAATTACAGGTGTGCTGCGCGAGCACATCATTCCGGCTTCGCAGGCTGTCGCCGTGAGCCCAGCCCTTCATCACCCTGACAACCGAATGACCCATTGCACCTGCACGCGGGCGGTACACACACTAGGCACGGCAGCCGCGGCGCGCTGAGGTAACGTGGGGCACGTCCTTACTCCCCACACGCAGGCTGGTCCCCCGTGCCACAGGGTAACATAACACAGATCCAAGGTAAGACTGGTTTGCTGAAGCAAATTTCTAGAACGCATCAGAAAACGAGCTGCAACTTTGTCAGAACTCTCTTACCGTACAGCATTACTGAGCAGGAAAGCGCCGATGACAGCTGCTCTGCGGCAGAGGCTCGCGGTCTGGGGTTAAAGCGTCAGCAGAGAAGGAATGTTGCCACTTGGGAGAAGGGGTTACTTTTGAAATTGCATTGTCACATTTGGGCGAGTGCCAATGGCGACTAGGAACAGACGCGGGTCCTTTGGGGGTTATACCTCCATAGTTTTTCTTCAAGCCTGTCCTCCTAAACCCCAACGACATTTTGTGACATGCAGAAAGAAACTTTACTTTGGTGAACTTACATGTTTTTTTGACGGTGTATTTATTTATCTATTTATTTATTTATTTTTTCGCTTTTTTGATAACTCAGGTATAATTCCAGAAGACAATACGTTTTATAGTGATTATTCTTAGTGGAAGACGGCGAATGTGGTAAATGGTGCATTTAACAGTTGACGTGCAGTGTTATGCATGTAATATGATCCAATAATGCACTCAAGGAACTTTAGTGACAACATTATCAATGACGCAGAAGGCCGAGTGGTTTGTAAATGTCCCCCAAAAATAAGACAATGTGCTGCTCTTTTCTGCGAAAATAAAATAACCTTGCCACACAATTTGGTCCTCCATGGCACATAATCCTAGTCGCCCTGACAATAGTAAAGCTTGGCAGATCGGTTTGGTGGTCGTCATTAGGCGATTAAATTCTTTATATATATATATATATATATATATATATATATAGGATATATGTATTTGAGTGTGTGTGTGTATGTATATATATATATACACACACGCACACAACACTCACGCACGCACGCACGCTCACACACACACATACACATATATAGTATTGAGATAGGCAGTCACCAAAACGCGTCTAGTGTGCCATTTTTACCTAATAAAATCTAGGTAAAGAGTCTCCGCGAGTGCTGTACTTTGTACTTGGAGCATGATATATATATGGCTCCCTGTCTCCTTTGCAACATCCTGTGCTTAACATGTATGTTAATGCCGATCCTTGATCATGACAAACTGTGTTACCTTCTAACATAATTAACACCATACATGTTTCACTATGAATGCCATTTTCTATGATTTAGTTAATCTGCATATTTTTTGACAGGAATGCGTTGCAATAACCAGTGCTTGCAAACTATCAAGTAACATTTCTGTTATTTTTATGGATCTAAAGTTGAAATACTGTGCCTGGAGTGGTTAAAGGGTTTTGTCATTTTTTTCAGCTTGGCTGGATGGCACGAGCTAATCCTCTACTTTATGACTTTGCTGTAAAAATAAAAAAAAAGGCTTTGTCTCTTTCTAGCTTGGACTGGACTTGAAAACTTTGCTAGACCAGCAGGCATTTGTGTGAGCAGATTCAGAGTGTTGGTGGTGTTGTAGGGAACTCCATAGAAAGGAGCAGCTCTCTACCTAAACTTGGGAACTACCCAGAGTTGCCTGCTTCCTTTTTGTTTTCTTTCAAGCAGAGCTCTAAAATTGACTTGTGTTTCATACTATTATTCTTATAGGTGTGTTGAAAATGACTGCTGATCCCCACTCTGTATTTCCAGTTATTCAAAAGGAAAGGGAAACAATGTGTTGGAGCCAACAGGGCTGACCTGTGCCTAGTAAAGGGAATACATTAATCACCTGTGTGATTAAGGCTTAATGACTAATCTTGGGCAGGGCTAAAAAAAAGAAGAGCTACCACATTCCCAAGAAGTTATTTAACACAAAGATACCCCAATTTCAGTATTATTAATTAAGTTCAGAGCCAGATTTGGCAATGCATGTCAGAGATGACTGAAGGGTTAACATTTAATTCAGAAGGAAAATCTCACCTTAAATACCTGCAAATGTGATTGGTTCATCACAGTGGATACACCCATTCATGTTCCTATTCGTAAGAGATGCCACAGGAAGAACTTAAATGCTAATAAAACAGTCTCCGTTTGCAATGCATGTAATTGGTAGCAGAAATGTGCCAGAAACTATCGGCTACATGCCAAACATATTATTAAATTGCAATTTTAATAACAATTTATATGCGCAGTAAATAAGCCAATTGCTTCAGTCCAGAGTAATTTTACTATTATCTCTTTGCATATAGGTTATGGTAGTAATTATTAAGGGAAGCACTTGTGACCTGAGGCTGGTATGCACACTTCGGTCCATAATGGAGAACCAAAAATAGGATTAAAAAAGGCAAATGTCTTAGCGGTTCACACAGGGGCAGATGGAATTGCACCAGAGAAATTCAAAGTCAAGAGTGCCCATGGAAAAAGTCAGTGCAGGCGTCCTTTGGTTGGCCTATGAGCGATAGGACTTGTCAGAGAGTTAATTCTGCCAACCAAAATGTGGTTCTTTTGATCTACAGAGATTCATAGTAGTGGGGAAACTGCACATCATGTAAAGGCTGAGTTTCTTAATGCCTCTGGGACCTACTGTATTTTATTTGATTCTGTCCAACAAACATTTATCTATTGCCCAGGAGGCTGAAGTCTGCATGAAATCTCGATCCTCATTTATTTGGCTGCTCACTGCATGTGCTACTCTGCATGCGCTGGAGTAATTTATCAAACAATGACCATGTTGCGTAGCCAGACTCAGGCATAACACAGCCACAGTTATAGTTTTCCTGAGAAAAATGGGCTTAGCCACCAGAAGCTATTCCTACCAAATTCTTCCAACTTTTTAGATCAATTTGGCAAAAAAGTTTCAAAGCGAAAATCATGAATGTATATTTTAGATCTCTAAGGCTATCTTGACACTTCCCCAGCTCCTCCTCAGTCAGTGTTCATGTTGTTCCAAAGCCCTCCATACTACCATTAACATCTCCACAATGAAAATGAAGCAAAGATGGAAGCACTTTGGTAGGCGTCATGAATTTGAACAACTTCAAACCTAGGTCTCCAAATCACTTCCGGACATCCTCATGGCTGGTAGGATCCTCCAGAACCTTTGATGGTAATTTGATTGTAATTTGGGACATCTGAGGATCGCTGGCTCTGACATCCTAGTGATTGTCATTTTCTATTGTTGGTAAGATTGTAGTAATTAAGAAGCTGCCTGGGGGCTGTTGGATGGATCTGCATGGGGCTTGTGTTCTAGTGGGTTGAGCTGATGTCCCCTGGAGACTACCAGATGACTATTGTGGGCTGCATGTTTGTTTGTGGACTAGATATAGCATGAGAAAATGATGTGTGTAGAAACTCCAAAACAAAATGTGATCCAACTATTCAGAGTAAAGAGAGTGAGAATTGCTATTAAAGAGTATATGCCAACCGTAATGCTCCTCCTAAAGCTCTGTTGTGGCTTCCAAATGCCACACATGACCACAAAATGATCGGTTCCTTTGATAGGCTACTTGCATGTCACTGGTCACACTTATCATTTTGCATTTTGTACGTCCTATGAATGTAAAGTACTAACCTGGAAACCTATTAGAGAACATTGTAGGGAATGTGAACATCTCATGACAGTGTTTGATTTATGTGGGAAGGTTTTTTCCCTATTCCCTTTCTTCCACAGTTGAACCTTTCTTATAACGTCATTGTGATCCCTAAATTATAGAGGTGATGGATATTAAGGAATTAAGGAGTCTGGGTGATCTAGACAAGTTGAATTACTAGGCTAAGTTTTTAGGTCAAGCAGTTAGTGATTATGCTAAATTTAACATCACGCTGAGGTCAATTTTTTTCAGTAACTGTATTTTGTAGTTTGTTTTGTACTAGCACAAAACGTACTACAAAATAGTACAAAATGCCATTCACAAACCTACGTGCAGAGTTTACGCCTCCACCTCTCCTATTCTTTCTATGCAGATATCTCTGCCCGAGTGTGGAGTCTTCTCACGCATAAGTACATGTTTCAGTAGAAAATGTGGGAGGGACAGAGAGAAGTGGCTGGACAATCATAAATACATACTACTAAAGATGAGGGGAATAGGGAGGAGTAAGGAGGAGCTAAGGGAGGGCGAAGGAGGGTTTAGGAAGGGAACATCTATCCACCCACAAAAGAGTAAGCCTATTCCTATTCACAAATCACACATATAAAGTCACTACAGCCAGAAAAGAGACCCAAAACAGCAGTAAAGTACTTCATCTCAGAGCTGGAGTAATTCCAGCATCACACATGGCCAACCACTTGTACTGCAACACCCTCCCATAGAAGTCAACGGAGTTAGGGCCGTAAAGTAAATCGCCATAGGAAATAATGTTACATAAAATTAAGTTAAGGTCAATAGTTAAAAATATAAATAAATGTAATTTAATTACAAAAATATTACATATTTTATTTTAATTATAAAATATTTTAATACATTTTTGTATTTAAAAATTAATATAAAATACATTTTTATTCAAGAAGAATACATTTAGTCTATTCAGCACTTTAAATATCTATGAATTTGTCATAAAAAAAGAATTGTTTTTACTTTAGGTGAGAATTTGTTTATGTAACCTTGGGAGAAGCAATTTAATGTCATTTAATATATTTTAAACAATTACAGTTTTACTTTGAAATGTAGTTATTAGCGCTTTAGCTTTTTTTTCTTTGTTCTACATGTAAAAAATATTTTAAAAAATTAATATTTTACTTAAAAAATCTTTTTACAAACGCGTTTGAAGTTGAGTAAACTTTTTTACTTTTCCATATAGTTTACCATAGTGACATACCCACATGGGTGTGGGTATTTATGTATAGTGAA
The DNA here is from genome assembly GCF_964204655.1 of Triturus cristatus. Classification (NCBI taxonomy): domain Eukaryota; kingdom Metazoa; phylum Chordata; class Amphibia; order Caudata; family Salamandridae; genus Triturus; species Triturus cristatus. The sequence continues at coordinate 212,226,817 of NC_140592.1, forward strand.
GTATCCAGAAAAGTTGCCTATTCTTTACTATAGAATATCAGTGTTTCTGGAGTTATTTTCACATGTTTTCCCTCAATCTTTTATACACACAGATTTCGGCTGCTAGTCTTGCGTGAAAAACAAAGACTTGAAATTACGATGGGCTCAGTAACCCCATTACCTGGACCCACTGAAATGTACAGGACACTGACACAGGAGTCATGAGGGCCTAAGTCTTCAGCGCTCTCTTTTGAGATGAAGAGGAATGGCCATATTTTCTCCAGGGCTAGTCTTCCACTGATGTCAATGAATATTGCGGCATTCTGGACACCCAGCTAGGCGCAGGCAGGTGTCACCAAAAAAGAAGGGATAACATCAATTGCTTGATGGCAATAAGCTCAAAACTTCTAATATAAACATCTAGATTTGTAGTAGAATCTTATGAGGCAGGTTTATTTATAACTTAATCCCCCCCACCTGTTAAACTTTGAATTTTGGCTAAATTTCAAGTGTAAATCGAATTACACCATTATTGATGCTTGTGTGATGTGGAATGGGGCAAGTGGAGTTGCTTTGACATATATGGCAGAGAGACACTTGCACTGTGTTAAAGGCTGCCCATGGTGTTTCACAGGTTACTGCTCTGTTCCTCATTGAATAAACTGTAAAGTAGTCCTTTCTTACTAAGGTTGTCAATGAAAAGTGCCCAAGAAGCTTCTTTTAGATTGACAAGTATTTTTAAGGAGGATTGGCAGAAGGAGGACAATTTTAAACAAAAGACAAAGTCTGTATTGCTTTTTGGCGTCTACAGAGCACATGTCCCGGACTGGTTTCAGTGTTAGAGGTGCCTGGTGCGCCATTTTGTTTTTGCCACACCCTCCAATGACCTCATTATCCACAGATTATCTCACTACCACCTTCCAACAATGTCACTCATTTCGCTGCTGGTTCTCTCTCACATGCATTTCATGTTTTTTATAGCGCTACTCATACGAACCCTAGAGTATCAGAGCACTTTACATCACTCAACACATTACAGAGAGGCATTCAGGTCTGGCCTTGGGCATGGGCGAGGTGGGCGCAGGCCTGGGGTACCAATATTTCGAGGAGCGCAGCAAGCATCTGTCTGACTTAATCTCATGAAAACAGCAGCTCGTCCATCCCACTTGGTCTCAATGGTCCCGGTAAAGACTTCATAATTAGCCCTTAATGTACCTCAGTTTAATTGATAGCACCCCATCAACCCCCTGCCCTCTTTCCATCTTCCTCACACCCCCTGCCACCCACCGCAATGACCCATTCCCCCGCAGCAAACCCAACAAATGTTCTTTCCGCCAATGGCGCTGTCCCAGGCAATTCCATTTAGGGCCGGCCCTTGAGGCAATGAATCATACGTGTGTAAATCAGTCTATATAAAATGCTACACAAACAGTGAGGATTACCATTCTGGGATCTCCTTGTACAAGTTCTTTGCATCAGGTATATTAACCCTCTGTGTTACTTTATGATGAGTCAGACTTGCCACTAGACAAAACTTCCATCTCTCTCCAGCAGAACTACAAATCTAGTTATCTTGACATTTTTATTGTTTCCTGAAAACTGCTAGACACACAAGGAAACAGCAGGTGCTTTTAAAACCAGAAGTTATTTTTGAACACAGAGCCTCTCCCGAAGCCAGCACCAGCGCCAGGTGCGGCTGCACCGGTCGCACAGCCCTAAGGCCGGCCCTGCACAAGCACTCCAGTGAGAAGCCCTTTAGGCTGAAGCATATAAAACTTGGTGGCTTCAGCTAACAGTAAAATTACGTTTATTGACGTTCAGCTCGTGAAGCACCATTACTAGACTAACAGTTATCCATTGGCCACTGACACATTATAATTTCATTCATCTAAATGTTCATCCTACTACTTATCACACTTCATAGCGGCTTGCTTCCGAAGCAGTGGTGGCCATGGGAAGACCCAGAAGATGAAAATATCCCTGGTTTGAAACAAGTTTTTAATGACAAAGAGCTAATAAAGGCAGTAAGCCGACCTTTCGTGGAATAGTTATTTTCACCCTCACACCCACTCCTCTCTCCATCCATCCAGCCACCGTTGCACCCATCTTTCATCCTTTCATCTTTCCATCCTTTCAATATTCCCACCATCTTTTTTAATTCCACCACTTGTTTTCATTCATCCATCCTTTCACCCCTGTATAGTTTCATCTTTCCATTTTCCATCCATCCATCTAATGACCATTCTCTTCACGCTGGGGCTATCATCAATTAACCAACTATTTCCCCTTTCCTTTCATCCCGTTCTTGCACTCACCCTTCAGGTTATTTTTTTATCCACCTTTTCTTCCGCAAAGCCTTTAATATTTCCTTCCTCCCACCTTTAATTCCTTTCACCTTTCTTCCGTCTCCTTCCTCCTTTCTAATTACCGCAATTCTTTCATTACTCACATTATTTTCCTTACCTGCCTTTCTCTCTCCTGCGTGCGCTGTTTGCCATTCTATCGGTCCATTTGTTCTTTGTTTGCATTTCATAATATCCTCCTCTTGCTCCTTTACTGATCTTGGTTTACAGAGCAGCCTTCACCCCACCTCTCAGCCCTGCCCTGCTAAGCTCTTAACGAGTTTTATGAGCTTTTGTCTGCTGCTCTGCCGACCGAAGAGGCCAAAACGCGTCCACTTCGAGTGGTTACGCACTCTGAAGCTGCTAGAGCATTTTGAACAGCGACAACACCATGGATGGCTTCTTGGACCACACAAGTGCATTCCAAAAATGTTTAGAGAGGGAGGGGCAATCTGTACCGGTTATATTCATTTATTTCACCTAGCACTACCCTTTAGATGTGCAGCGTTGCCATACATCCCAAGCAGTAAAGTCCATCTAGGCAGATAAGCACTTGATAATGGAAGGGAGGAGAGAGGTGAAGTGCTGGGACACGGATGAGAGGGCCAGTGCCATGAAGATCACGTTCGGTAATCAGGGCGTTACCATTCATCACTCTTAGGCTGTAGATCTGGCTGTCAGTGACAGCCACTAGATTTATTAAGAACACATAATTGAGATGGGCACCGCCCTTGCTGCAATCTACACCCACAAAACTCGTCATCCGCAACATGACATGCATCATACAGATGGTTGAATTGCATGTAATGCTGAGATCTGTGGTTGCTAGCCACACGCTGGAATCATCATAACACGGTTATAGAGTTATTGTTCCTGCTGCAGAGCACGGCATGCAACCTGCGGGTCAAGACTTCTATGTGGGTGTTGCAAAGATACCAATGTAATCTGCAGGCCACTAGATTAAGTTAGTGTAAAAGTAAATAAGCTCACTGTGTTATGCAACAAATGCAAATACCTGCATGCAACTTGTAAGCCATAAGTCTTTGGAACCTTGTAATCCTTCACTCAATTAGGTTTGTATCGCGCCGGTATTACCATAACTAAACGCATCAATCTACGCATATACAATGTATTATTTAGGCTGTTTTACAAAGAATCAGACACATCTTGCTGATCTTTATATCTCCATTTTTTTCTGTGTTTTTGAAGCATTGAAAATTAAGGGTCTAATTACGAGGTTGGCGGTCCATGGGACCCCTGAACCCGCGGTGGCGGTCCCTGGACCGCTGAACTGGCGGTCCACTCACTGTTTCACGACTACGGCAGTGGGAGTGCCTCAGGGCCGCTGCTACGGCCGGGATCTTTGATCCCATGGCGGGGGAGCAATGGGTAAAGGCCATAATATGCTGGTGGTGCAGCTGCTGCACTGCCAAGCATATTATGAATTTCCTCACAGCCCTCCTTCTCATGGCAGTGAGCCTGCAATAAAAAGGGTGGCGGTGACGAAATGAAGGGGCCCCCTGATGCCTCTGTGCACAGGGGTGCAGGCAGGGGGGCACATGGTGAGCCCCACTGTCTGTAAACTCCCACAGATTCCCCTCACAGAACGAAATGCACAATATTGTGCATTTTGGTCCATGCAGGAATATGCTTCGGCGTTCCCATTGTGGTGCCTTTCTAAGGCTCACCACCTAGGACGGCCAAAGCACCTCCCGCCAGACCAGGAGAAAACTCCTAATCTGGCGGGCGGTTGGCGGACAGCTTTGGTGGTGTGGCAGTGGCGTGCTGGCGTGGCAGCCCTGTGCCACACCCAAAAAGTTATAATCAGGCCCTAAAACGTTTTCTGCAATTTGTTCATCTCTTAGGCATATGACTTAACTTGCTTCCTGCCAGTAGACACCCCAGACAAAAAGAGGAAAAGAATTGATAATTAATTATTCTTGCATTTCAAGCTGGGCATCTATGATGCGGCTTGTTCATCCTTTAGCTCCTCTGCATACAGTAGCTCAGCTCCGCACAGATGTGTGTGTGTGGTGAGACTTGACGCGTCTTGGTGTCTTTAAACTGAACATCCACAGTTCGCGGGGAGCCCTGGGGGAGAAGCAGCACAGCAGCAGCACGAGCTGCCAGGGCTGTCCTGGGAGAGTCACCTAAAGCCTTAGAGAGCAGGACAGATACACGTCACCTGTGCTACATCAGTTGCACCCAACTCACAACCAGTGCACGAATCGGGAGAATTTGTCAAGGGTATATTTTCCCTAACTCCAGGCTCCAGTGCATGCTGAAATTTAAACCTGAGGATTTTAATTTTAAATAAAGTTACTTTAGTTCTGGTATGGTAAATAGTGCTTGGCATGAATAAGTTCCCCCCACCCCCCTCCCCCCGCATCACTTGAGAAGTTGCAACCAACTGAAAATCAATTAAGCACTTTTCTCTTTTAAATAAGAATGCACACCCTTTCAGACTAGTCTCGTCTTCCTGAGGCGCTCTGTCTGATAGTTATTAGCAATTGTAAAGGACAGAAATAATTCTGAAGATTCTCTGGAACGCGGCGAACCCTTGGGGCCATGCCATGAAGAGCTGCGCTGGTCTGTGGCAGAGGCAAGCACCTGTTTTTTGTATGGGAGATGTCTGAGGTTCTTACACATGACCTGGAATTTCCCCGAGTTAATTCATGACCTTTAGGCAGAACAAAACATAGGGGCACATGCATCAAGGTAGGATTTTTCGAGTCCTTAATTGCGATAATTAAGGAATCACAATAAAAAGCCTATGTATGTAGGAATCGCTATAAAAATAGCGATTCATAAACAATCCTTAATTGCGAGTCGCAATTAAGGAATGCCTCCCCGTTCATTCCTATGGGCCTACAGGCCCATAGGAATGAATGGGAGATTGCATGCGCAATTTGCGAGTACCAATAGGTACTCGCAAATTGCGCATGCGCGTGCAAGGGTGTCCTGCTGCACCCCTGAAATTGCGATGTGCAACCATGTTGCGCACACACATGCCCCAAGGGCATGTGTGTGCGCAACATGAAACTTTGAAAAATGCACTTTAGTGCATTTTTCAAAGTTTTTGCAAATTACCGACCAGTTCAATTGCTCGGTAATTTGAGAGCACAAATAGCGAAATCGCTATTTAAAAGTGGTTCTTGCATTGCATTTAAGGAATCTTAAATTGAGATTTCTTAAATGCAATTGCAATTTAAGAAATCACAATTATTTGCATTTTCTTAAATTGCGAGTGCCTTTCACCTTGATGCATCGCAACAGCCCTTTTTGCGGGCGCAAATGGCCGATTTTTGCGAGTCGCACCGTTTGCACTCGCAAAAAAGGTTGATGCATGTGCCTGATAGAGAGTGAAAAATCTCTGTTCACTGTTTCTCATTTGTGCTTTTTGTATTCCATAAATTAACTCAGAGAATTTTGTGTTCTATGTATGAGCTTTAGACACCTGACACACAAATAAAAGGTGCACAAGTCGCAATGTTGTGCGCGCACTGTGTGATATGCATGATATGGTGCATGTTAACAGTGCATGCATGACAGTACAGGCGCTGCAATGTGGTGGCATTGACTTCAGACTCATATTTGTGAGCTGAAGCATGACACTATGCAGGCAGTCTTCTCGCAATGCAGTGGTAGGGATGCCACTGGCTTGGCGGCGTACTCCTGACTGCCACAATGGCGGTCTAGCAGTTGGATTGCTAATGTTGGAATGAGGCCCTAACTGTAGAATATGCTAAAAACAGTCTATTTGTCTTCGAATTAAAAAAAATGATAGTACTAGCCTATTTTCCTGTCACAGAGTGAGCTAATCACTACAATTTACAAATGGAAAGCATTTACAACCAACAAAACAATCACAAACTAAGCCCCCTAATAGGATTATTGTGAAGATAATTTGATTGGCAGACTACATCGCTCTGGACATTGATACCAACCCAAATTCAAAAATTCATGATGGAACGTCCATGACAGCACAAGAAGCCAAAGCAAACAACAAAGTAGAAGGGTGTCACCATGCCTTCTAATCCACACTAGGCAGAACCCAATCTACACTCTATAAATCTTTACAAGCATTACAAGTTGCCTTTTCACCACCTTTTCATGGTGGTGAGCCTGCCATGAAAAGAGTGGCGGGGAGGCAACTAAGAGGGCCCTAACAGGGTCACCTGCCAGATCTGGGCCTGGAGCTGCATGTGGGGGGGCATATATTCAGCCCCCCTGAAATTACACCCTGTTCCTGCATAGTGTGGCATGCGTGCCACACCATGCATGCACATGCTGCAGGCGATGTCACAGCAGCGGGCTGAATGTTAGGCTGTCCTATGAGCCTACCAACTTACCGCTGTGAGAACTCTGCAGAACCATCCGCCGCCCGACATGGATTACATTCGTAATCTGGCAGCCAGGCACACTATGCGCTTGGTGGTCCTCCTATCGGTGCAATGGTGGCGGACTGACAGGAGTACCACCAAACTCATAAAAAGGCCCTTAGGCCCTAGACCTCTGTTATAATTAGCCTTATGGCCCTAATGATTTTGTGGGGTTCTGATGGACTCATATGTCCAGAAGCATTCAAGTCCCTAGTTCATAGCAAAGGCTAAACTCCTGCTAAAGAGTTTGAGAGTTTGAAAGGTGGGTAGAGGGTAAAGATTTGAGGCTACTAGACACAAGGCAGGTCTCTGGGTAACATGCTGGTATAAAAAACTGTTTGAATAAAAGGTATCACAATCACATCCAACATTAGGCCTGAATAATACAAAGCAGCCCAAAAAGACCATAAAAGTCAACCACCAAATGACTAGGACCCACCCACAAAAATATTTCTGTAATGTCTTGGTGCTCCTTATGGGACTGTCTTGGTGAGATGATGTGCATTTACCAGTGCTGGTTTCGAAAGATCAAAGTCCATTCAACTTAAGTGTCGATTGTAGTTTTGTTTTATAAATAGGACAGATGAAAAATAATGGACCACTTCTTAATATTGGCACCCAAATTTGCCCTACAATATACGTGCCTATATTACAAGATCTACAGACCTTTGTCAAGAACTTCTAGTTGTATGGGTACCGGTGGTACTGCCTGCACCCACTGTGGCCAGAGGTGGCACCAGTCTCCACAGGAAAACTGATCAGTCTAGAGTTAAGCTTGAATGGCACTTCAAATAAAAATGTCTCCAGACCAACTGGTTGAAGCATCAGTACAACCTCTTCCTGCCACCATAAATAGAACCTATGTCAGGTGTGTGAAGAGCATTTATCTGCTGGTGCCTTCTGAAGCTGGATAAAGAGGGCTATGCCATCAAAAAGCCATGGGATGGGTTAATGTCGATGCACGCTTTCCTTTCTCGATGTGTAGAGGCAATGGAATGTTCCCTTGGTCTAGGGCCCTCATTACGAGTCAAGGGCTTAATGTTAATCTCTGTGTAAACACGTGTTTGCCCAAGGCTCCAAATTACAAGTTTTGTTATCCTTTTTACTTCATCGCAGCTTTTCCCTGAAAAATTCCAGCAGGCCAAACCTGCTATTATTTATCAGAGTAAAAGGCCAGGAAAAAGGAATTTGGTGCGTTAAAAATCGATTCTGCATGTTCTGCTCCATTTTCTGTTTAAAAACTTGGAATGGGTGGTATTTAGCACACGTGGTAAGTGCCTGACCCTATTATAATGGTAAATGCCCCACCCTATTTCGAGAAACTCGTGAGGAGAGGCTCAGTGTGGTTCTTCATCCTGGGCAGCTGCACTGTGTCAACCTCCTGTTTCCTGGGCTGGCTCAGTCTGTCAAGCTGTTCTCCCCTGCGGGTCCTTCCCATCAGCAGGGACTTATGTAGGTTTTCCCATGGATCCGGCACTCCCCCTAGCAGGCACAGCCAGCCTCTAACATGCAGGTAATGTCTTCCTCTTTTCCGCAAGTCACAGCTACAAGACGTTTCCCAGGCTTAAGCCCAGTCTGAAAGGAGTGCAGCAAACAAGCAGTTTGTATTGTTGGTCTGCTGTCTTCTTAATACAGGACATAGGCATAGCTGTATTTCATCTAAGCAAGAAAAACCTGCAATGGAATAAACAAAACAGGGTGGATACCACTTCCTTTCATCAGGTAAACCGGTTTCATGGAGAAAGACATGGAAATGTACATTCAGGGTGGAATGTCTTATATGGGCATCACCGCTTAGTCACATAGTATCACCATTTTCGTAGAAGTAAGAAGGTGATCTTGTAAACATGAAGGGATTGGGGTGAGTACGTGGGGAAGAGCATCAGTGTAATTTTCAACACTGAACACTGCTTTTGCACGAATGTGTGTTGTTATCCCACACTCTTTTTGTCCGCAGGGAATCACAACGCAGTCGTTACAACGACCGCGTTGTGATTCCGCATACCATTACTCCGCAAGTCGTAACAACGACTTGCGGAGGGGGGGCGCTGGATGTTGGAATTGTATAATTTACTATTCCAACTCCAGTCTGTGCGGACAGTAGGAAAGGTGTTTGATTTTAAATCCAACACCTTCCCCCCCTCCGCAAGTCGTTCCGACTTGCGGAGTAATGGTATGCGGAATCACAACGCGGTCGTTGTAACGACCGCGTTGTGATTTCCTGCGGGCAAAAAGTTTCGTGGTAAAAGTTGTTTACCCTTTTGCACATTACTCATAAGGGAAATCCGCATGAATATCTACACAGCAATGCAAGCTGTATAAATGCTGCAAACCGATGTGTCAGTGTCTAGAAGAACAAATTCACTTGTAAGTAGTAACACCCACTTTGGGAAAAGGCAATAGAAGGATATGAGCTGTGGACTACAGTGATTACTGCCCTCATGACCTTGCTACCAAGACCATTTTTTCTGGTTTGTTGAATTGCTCGCAGACTAGGGATGCAGGCCAGGGAGGTGAAGCCGACCAGATATGGGCCCCAAGGGAATCTTGAACAGTGGTGGGACCACCGGAAGCACCAGGGGTGAAACCCAGTGAAAAGGTAGCTTAACAATTGGGCACGTCTTTTAAAACTTTACAAACCACGCAATGATCCAAGCGGGGGGCTGCCAGGAGGGTCAAAGGCTGGCACTAGAGGCTGACCTTGGCCCCCATACCAGGAGAATGCGGTTGTTGCACCCATAAGGACAGTGGATGAAGGCGAGGCGGAGGCAGCAAAAAGGGGACCCAGAGAAAAGAATAACCTAGTTTGAGGAGCTGCTCAGATAGTGTCCTTGGGATGCCTCATGGCAGGGACACGGGAAAGCAGGTGGCAGCACACTATGACAGCCAAAATAGAAGAGCTGCTCAGCCACTGCCCTTGGAATGCCACACCACAGTGACATGGGGAGAAGGCAAGTGGCCAGCAAGTGTCCAGGGTAACAGAACGGCACTTGTAGCCCGGGCTGGATCTGATGGACGCCCACAAGTTCGATAACAGGGAAAGCCTAGAACCCATAGAACTTGAGATGCCTTCAAAAATGCCAACTTGCAGGTGCAGTGCTGTCAGACAGAAATGGAGGGAAAACCAGTGGACAATATTCAGAGTTATAGATGTGATATGTAATAAACAAGCTTGGGCCACGAATGACCAAACAGTAAGTTGCAAGATGTATGATCCATGCTTTTTAATAAACTGCGGCCTTTAGGCATCACAAACTGTTGTCCCCTGAATGTTTGGCTGAAGGGGACCATGCCTGATGGCCTAGAAGGGCGGGGGGAACTTGCACGCCTAGGAGGGGTTTGAGACAACGCAACATACTTAAAATGGAGACGTATCTGCGCTTCCCAAGATCACACACTAATGTGAGCCTGATCAGTTGGGTAAGGACATAATTGAGAAGGATGCGGGCTATGATATAAAAAAATGCTGAAGCTGCAGTACTACACGCTCAATGGAGAAATAGATGAAGTCTATTTGGACTTCAGCAATTTGCTTGCTACTGTTTTGGAAAATAATTGATAAACAAGTTTAGCAGACACGTCGGGGAACCTAGGCCTGTAAATTAGGTTTAAGGTTTAACGGCAGGTGTTTGTGAATTAAGGTCACTTTAGAGCAGGCTACTCCAGCGAGCAGCTCATGAGCTACTGGTAGCTCTCCAGATACCTACCAGCAGCTCTCCTGTGTGAAGTCCAGCCTACTAGAAGATTGTGCTTGGCTGAATTAATAAAAGTATACCAAAATTAAAAAGTGTGTATATGAGACGAAAATGTGTCCATTCTCAAGAAATTAGAACCCTGTCCTAACACTCTGCAGGTCAGCATCATTTGTCTGCTCAAATGCAACTTTTCTTCTTTCGTGCATTTCTGACAGGTTCCATCGTTGAGTTTTTTTTTCTACTGCCTCGCTTACTCTTCATGTTTCCATCTACAGCTCTGTTTGAAAAACTGCAACCTTTATGTGTCTTCCTGTCACTCAGGAATATAAAAAAATTAAGGGTTCAAAGGGAAATCAAATTTGCACTTAAAATAAAATAAGCTGTATTCATGAACCTCTCCTATTGCAAGTGGGCTGGCACTGTGGTTGAGCAATATGAGGTCAAAACATTGCACACATAGATCATATACAGAGATATATGGTTGGTATGTTGCATGAGATCTTTTATGAACTTATCAATTAATGTTTCACTACATAATAAGGGAACATTGATTTAGACGCTACTTGGCGTAATCACTAACTGCATTTTCTAGTACTGAGTACTGCTACAGCAGTACTGCTCACAGACTGCTAAAAAATGTTCAGACCTCTGCCACACCTATCTTTTCTGTGTAGAGATCTCCACCAGCATGGTGAAGATCTCAGTGTATGTAAGTACATGTTTTTGGTAGTAAATGATGGTGAGTCATAGAAAAAAATAGACCTACGTTTTGGGAATAAAAAATTGAACTTTATTGTTCAAACAAATATTATTCCTCGCTTACAAGCCAATGAAGCAGGGCGCAAAAATCCATGCTCATGTTTTTTCTGTAGTGTGATGTACCCCTCGCTATGCTGCATGCTGTAGTATTGTTTTGTACTTTACTGTACTGTTATGATTGAAATGTAGCACTACAAACAGAATCAAAAGCCTGCTTTGTTTGGCAAATGCACATTAAGGAAGCGTCTATTTTTTCATGTTGAAAGTAAATGGTTTTCACTTTACAATGCCTGGGTGGAGTTCGCGGAGATTTGCTACATGGAGCTCTGGGAAGTGCTCAAAAATAACCCTGGGCGTAGTTCGCGAAGTAGCACTTCGCAAAGCTACGCAAAGTGCACTTCGCACTACGCGAGCTACGCGTAGCACTTCGCGAACTGCGTAGTACCTTGTTCGCACTGTGCCAGATGTCGTTTTCAATGATTGCACAGTGCGGACAAGCAACCGGCACTGTGCAATCATTGAAAATGGCATCTTGCACAGTGCGAGCTGTAGTTTTCTGCTGCTCGAGTAGATTTTTACTCGAGCGGCAGCTTTCTCAACGCGAACTGGTAGTTTCTCATCGCGAGCGGTCGCGAGCATACGCGACCACTCGCAATGAGAAACCTGACCTCCTCGCGTTGGGAATCTCGCCGGGAGGTTTATTCTCCATGCTCGCGATCGCCAACTTGATGTTGCTGATCGCGAACAAGGAAAAAGTCTCTCCGGGATGTCATTTTGCTTGCTCGCGGTCGCCAACTTGACGTTGAGGACCGCGAGCAAGCAAAAAATGACCGCAGCACTATGCAACACTACGCTACGCGGGTTCGCACTGTGCTACGTGCAGTTCGCGTAGTGCGAAGTAGCGCGAACTTCGCAAACTATGCGAGCGTAGCGTAGTGCTTTGCCCAGGCTTACTCAAAAACTCTGCCGGCTAGGCGGAGTTCCGTGAGCTAGGCAGGATACGGTACGTCGCACTGCTTGCGCTGATTTTTAATAGCTATTCTACTCAAGCATCAGCTTCCTGAACACGAGTGGCAGATTTCTCAATGTGAGCAGTAGTGACCTGCAGCGGCTGCCTGCGTTATGAAATCTTGTCAGGGGGAGGTCTAGCACATGATTTTTCTTGCTCACGCTCACCAACCTAATGTTGGCAAGCCACAAGACAAAAAACTCCGTCTTGCTTCGGCAAAACTCAGCAAACTCCTCCGGCAGAGCGGGATTCTTCGCCAACCCCTACACTTTACTCTATGCGTCTGCATAATTGTATTACTTTTGCCTACTTCTGTGTAGATTCCAATGTTTCTGCTATCCAAATTACACAGAGAAGTTCATCTTTTCTTAGCATGCGTAGAACCTGTAGTTCTTGCAAGCATTTTTCATATAATATGAGGACACCAGCCCCTACTTTATTTACTTTCAGTCACTTTCCCATTAAACGTTTAGACCACCAAAGGCAAATATTAATTCATAACACAAATTATAAATATGTTTTTTCTTCCACCACAAACTCTATGTGCTTATTGTAACAGAACCATGCACCAACTGAACAACGTGGCATCGTTTTTTATCACACATTGAAAATTCAAATTTATTGCTCAGTTTCAACCATATTTTTACAGACTTATAATACGATAAATATACATAACTGGCATGCGAATAATGGAAAAGGCTTTTGAGTCTGGCCTTTTGGAGAATCTCTAAAATTTTAGAAAGACAGAAAAGTACCATTTGAATTTGAATATTAGGGCTGCTGCTTAGGAAATTACAGATTCCAAAGGCCAGATATACATAGACTTCCGTTTGTGATTTCCTAATAGTGAATATTTGCGATTAGACATTAGGAATTCACAAACAGCTCCGTACAACAGTGTGTTTTACAATGATTGGGATTCTAGAAGTGTCACCATGGGCCTGCCTCATTAATGTTTATCAGGCAGGTAACAATTTACGACCCATTGAAGTTGGTGGTAAGCCATTCGCAAAGGGGAAGGGGGATAGGGGTGCCAAAAACTTTTCAGAGGAGGTAGTGGTCCCAAGGACCACTTCTTACACAAAAAAATGAAAAGAACACTTTTGTAAATGCATCCTGTTTTGCTTTAAGGAAAACGGGCTGCATTTAAAAAAACTGTTTTATTTAAAAAGCAGTCACAGACATGGTAGTCTGCCAACTGCAGCACGCCACCATCTAGCAATTCTCAATAAGTCACAAATTAACACCTACCTCATGAATTCTGATGAGGCCGGTCCAATTGCGACCCATTGGGAATTACAAACAGTGTCTGAGACACTGTTGTACATAGCTATTTGCTATTTCCTAATTGCGAATCTCAAAAATAGGAAATCGCAAACAGGCTTTTTTGTACATTTGGCCCTACGTCTCCAAGGAAAAGTTTACTTCAGGCTTATGCATTAATTGAAGTCACTAATTAGGATGTTTTTTAAGAGTGATGTAGAAGCTTAGAGGAAAATGTCAATTTGGAAGAATTATTAGTGGAGTGGTATTTTGGTCACATCTTTTTTATCAGATTGAACCACCACAGCTTGCCACCTTTCATTAGCCTCTAATAATCACTGACTGTGAGGTGCTAGGTGGATCAGCCCTTTGACTTCGAATCGTTAACACTTTTTTCCAGCCACTTGTGTCCGTCATTTAAGGTTGGGAGGTCCACTGCCAGCCAATTTTGTTGAATTTTTGATTAAAGTGGGTTGCTTTTACCGAACTATGGATGTATAGCAACTGCATCCAATTATTGGAAGGTAAAACTTAAGTTGTTATGTTTAGAAACAAAATATATAGCTTCAATTCCACACAGTGGGACGGACACCTGAATGTGCAAAAATACTTTTCCTTTCTTTCTTTCTCTGCTGGGAAGCATGTTCCACTATAAAATAAACCCTTCCCGTGACCAGGCAAATCCAGGGGTGATCCGTTCCCCTTCCCATCCTTTAAGGGGAGTTACTCGAGCCTTAGGCTGCAGTACCTTTCCAACCAATATACATATTGAGGAAGAGTCAGATTTCAGTGTGGAAATGTCCCAAAAAGTACTTGTTTGTGGCCCTTGACAGTACTGCAAGGCAAACCACGCCTTCTGCTACCCACTCATCACCCCTTGTGAGGGATTGAAACCTGTGCATTTCATCTCATATTGGCCTACACGGAATTCTTTTGTGAATTTCGGGCAGGCATAGAAGGACGTATTTTTTATAGATGAAAATACCTCTTTGAATCAGGCCCAAAAAGTCGAAAACACAGTTAATTTTTAATGTTTGTGTGTAACCCACAAAAGCTTCTTCAACACAGTCTACCACTATCTCATACTCAAAATGTTACATTTATTTTGTAGCCAAAAAGTAAAGAATATACTTGTTCCTGCAGTATTTCACAGTTCCTTACAGGGGATTGTAGTGTTTTGCAGTCTGGGCCTCATGATGTGGACTGCCCGGCATCAGTTCCTTGAAATGTTGCATCAAACGTTACTCGGATGTTTAAAACCCTAACTCTAACCTGGTAAGCCCCCTTGTGGCAGCAATAAGATCAATGATGGCTGCTGCAAGATGGGGGTGGTGGGGTGGGGGGGATGAAAAATAAAAGTAAAGATTACCTAACTGTTCATATGCACGCTTCTCGCCGTCCTCTGCTCTTCCTCGTTCCGGAAGCAGGATGCACCCAGGCTCCCATAAGCCAATCACAATGCTGCTGTCACCATGACAGCAGCGTCGTGATTGGTGTGAGCGCCCCGGTTCGGTGCTCAGACAGAGACCTAGAGCCTGTGCATGATCTCCCCCCAGGCTGTGCATTGCAGCCCGGTGAAAAACATGCTAAGTGCACATGACTGTTTGACAGGCCCAAGACGGCCGGCTAAACCGGCATGTGCACTTAAGGTGCATATACCACTCCTCCTGCTCTGTGACAGAAGCCCTGACCCGCCCAACCTGGCTCCGTAGAGAAAAATAAAATGATAACATTGTGTTAGCATCATTTTCTTTTTCTTTTGTTCCAATGCTGAGAAGCAGTGGGGTGACGCTCCTCCACCTTAGTGGAGTATCCGCAGCTGAATAAGATGCTGATCACCTATGGACTTTGGTATTGATAGGAGCTATAAAATATTATACATGTTAACTACTGTTGGCCAAGTTGTGAACATGTTTTCTTTTCTATAGCATCTTATCCCTTTTTTTATTCTATTCAATGCTCCCCAGCAAACGGGAATCCCTGGCCTGATCATCCATCTCTCTAACAGGTTATTTTCCCCGTCCAAAAATGAAAAGCATTTGCAAATACACAAAAATGGACCACATTTTGGGTGGATACAAACATGTATATACCCATGTTCACTCCTCTGACGTTCCCCTGTAAATGTTCACTTTGCCCACATATGTGGAAAATATTAATGTGGAAAATAATGTATACATAAATGTCATAGAGTACACACACACATACAGATTCATGCTTAAGCATCTGTCGAACCACTGTATACAAGCATAACTAAACGTCTGTTCTAGACACATGTCACATGTGAACCTTAAAAAAACTTTTTAAACGACATCATACATGGGTGATAAATACGTGTGTTTTGCATATTATTCAGAAATTGGTTTCTATGAGAGAATGGGAAACCTAAGGAATCGTGCAAACTGGTAGAGTGCCCAATAATGCACTCCATGTTGCCCCCCTATGACTGTTATCACTGGTGATCTGGTATTTAATTGTAGGTTATTCCACAATAGCAATATACTTTCTTAAATGTACAAGTCAGTCTTTGTTAAGATTGGTTTTAGACAGTGCATGCGCTGTCTCTTGAGAGACCTTTATTGTTTTTTTAACAAAGGGGCTTAGAGACCACCCATTGCATACCATTGCTTGGCTTCATTGTCGTTCCTTTTTCTTTCTTTTTTATTGGTCAGCTGCTGTAGGCTTCCTACCTCTTTGTGTGTCTGCCCCTTCCTGTAGCATGGATGCATTACTTGTATCCTTCCACTACTCATTGTTTTATGTGCTATATTTTGTTCTTTGTGTACAAGTACTCTGTGAGAGTGCGTGTTTTTCATCTTTCTCTCACATGTATTTCTCCCCCATCCATATTTCTCTGGCTTGCCGCCCTTCTGCTGTCCCTCTGCCTGCCACCAGTCCCACTCCCATCTTTTGGTGTCCGTGTGCTTGCTCCCAAAACCTCCCTCCAACTTTCCATTGTCCACCTGCTTATTCTTAGCCCGATCCGACCACCCTCCATTGCCTATATTTCCCCCACCTAGCCTCCCCCCATTGCCAGTGTTTCCCCATTCTGATGTCCCTACATTGTTCGTTTTATCCCACCTACCCCCTTCATTGTCCGTGTTGAGATTACATCTTCCGTCCCTCTGTTGTACCTGTTGTCCAACTGACCCTCTCTCAGTTTTCTGTTTTGATAATCCCCCTACACTCCCTCCATTGTCCGTGTTGTCCACCCAAACCACCCTCCATTCATTGTTTGTGTTGCCCCCTTTCTTATCCGTGGTGCCACAGCACCCCTATAACAAAATAGAAGCGCTATGATGCGAGCACCGCTGAGTGTGTAATAGTTCTTGTTTTTACCCACCCCTTCATGTTACCTGCCATCTCGCATTAAAAAAAGCACTATGTCACAGACCCCGCTGGCCGCGGCACAGCACTGTTTTCCTCACACCCTGCATTTTCTGTTTCCCCTCCATGTGCCCTCCCTTCATGTTGCCTCCCACGTGGCCTTTCCTCCCTCCTTGCAGCAATTAAAACAAGCATTGGCACAGCCAATAGGTCTCGCCTTTGGGACCTTATAAGTGTTTAGCCATGCAACAGTTGATTTGTTGCACCAAGGATATTGTGCTGGATAACTAAACACTTAAAAGGTCCCAAAGGAGAGACCTATTGACTATGCCAATGCTTGTTTTTATGTTGCGTCTAAAATTAGCTGGTGACGTTGAAGGGCTGAGGTGAGTGATATTTAGGGCTGCGTCTCCAGAGCCGATGCTCGGCTTCCGCCCCCCAGCTGCCGCCTCGCTGCTGGCAAGTAATAGGCTGGTGCTTTATTGCCCTCCTGTGTAGCGTTCCGCTAAATTTAATTCCAAACTGTATCATATAATTTATATTCCAAATGAATCGATACTCCTAACGCAGCCATCGTTCACCGAAAATGTGACAAGGCCCCAAAATGAAAGAGTGAAGGTCGCAGTTTGAGTTTCCCCCAGGGTCAGAAAGTGGTGGGGGGAGGGGGCTGCCCTGGGCAGACCTTTGCTTGGCATCTGAGGTGAGACACGGTTAATTTGCTCTCAAAATGCATCCTAGATTGGTGACCGGATTTGCAAACCTCAAAGGGGGTCCAGCTGAGGAAATAGAAGTAGGACTCCGGTTTGACAGACTGTGGCACGGAATGACAACAATCCTCACCGATGTTGAAGGGCTATGTAATAAAGTTGAGCTTTCATGGGTGTGTTACACAAACTTCACTCTTAAACCTAACCGGAAGTAACAAAAGTGCCATGCTCGTAACATTCACAAAGATAAAATAAATGTACGTTTGGCATTCTTTTTCATCACTGACAGTCAATTACGGATGAGTCTGTAGAATTTGCACGTGACAGCAGTTATCAGTGTTCCTTTTTTATAATCCTCTTTATTTAAATCCTGTTGGCAACTTTCCATAAGGCGAAAGAGCGCTGAAACATTTGGAAATGTCAGGCAAAACAGAAAAAAGGTCAAAAGCGTACAGTGCCTCTCCGACGTTGTCACATTTTGTGAATCATCATATAACCTATGCTGAGGAGGAGGTTTTGAAATACCTAATGAGATGTACAAATAGATTCGCTGTTCTGTAAAATTAAAATAATGTGCAGTTGACTGCTTTTAGAGTGCGATTATACACTAACAAGAAGATACTTGTAAACTGCTTAACACTTTGGGTTAACCACACGTCTGAAAAAGTGTATCAAACATTGTTTTCTGCCCAGTGTGTTTGCAGGGAAGAGAGGGTGGGAGGGACCTGACGGGGAATTGTGAGGAGGGAAGAGGCCAAGGGTGAAAAATACACGGAGAGAGACCAGTGGAAAGGCAGTGATACACAGCACTACAGAAACCGGGGAGGGGAGAGGCATGAAGCGTGGGAGAGGCGGGTGAACTGTGAGGAGGACAAATAGGAAATAGAGAGCACCGGGGCATTAGGGAGTGACAGACACCGAGGAGTGAGTAGGGGCAGGGAGAACACAGAAGGAAAGGGGCAGGGGAAGTGGGGGGTGGAAAGGGGGAGATGGAAGCCTCGGCGCCCCTCGAGCGTAGGAAGTAGAGCCGAGAGGAGTGTGGGCAGAGAGGACGGGCTGGGGAGAGAAAGGGTACAGTGAGGTGAGAGGAAGGGGGGAGCAAGAGATTGGGAGGAAGGATGCCGAGGGAGGCGGGGCTAGCAGACTGAAGCCAAAAGGAGTGAGGAGCAGAGTGGGGGCCTAGACATGCGCGAAAGTTAATTGAGGTCGGCAAATGGCAAAAAAGCAGGCTGGCGAGTGGTGTGGGATATGCGGGCACCATGACGAGAGAGGAAAGCCAGATGGCGCCTCTGCTCATCATTGTGCGCGTAACTGCACGCTCTATGCCAGCCAAAAGCGTGTGGTCGGACTTTTAAAAGCCCACACACTAAATGTCTCGCCGGGCAGTTTATGCGCTGGCTCAGGCGAGACCTAAAAATAAATGAAAAATGGACGGCAAGGGGAATGGGAGGGAGGTAGAAGAAACAGTACCTGATAAAAGCGGATGCCCACTAATAGAAATTATTCTGCAGTTTAGCGGTGCTCCTGAGCAACAAAACAGAAGTGATGTATCAGGTTGTGAACCAATTAGCAGGCTGTAAAGAAGGTCAATGCTGGAATCAACTAATGGTAAGCAGCAGGTGGGATTACAGTCCATATAGAAAAGAAGCATAGGATTCCGACACATTCACAGCTTTACAAAACTTTGTAAATCTGGGAATGTCTCAGGTTCAATGGATGTTGCGTGGGAGCATCCTAAGCAACACCCATGGAATTCCCCTGTCACTCAGAACAATGCGTGAAAAGTGCCCATATTTGCAAGGCCACGAAAAGTCACGCAGGGTGACTTTATGTGGCCTTGTAAATATAGGCAGGCCCATTGCACCTCCAGTGCATCAAAAAATGTGACGCATCCCCAGCGCAATGGGCTTGTAAATGATGCCCTTGGAGTGGAGTCCGACATACGACGGCAATGGTGAAAGTAAATAAATAAATAAATAAATATCTGCCACCGTATGTTGGACTACACTACCCCCTCACCCAGCCCCGCCTCACCGCCCCACAGCGTTACCTCTGCGAGCCGCCACTGGACCTTTATCTCTCAAGGTTATTGTTCTTTAACTTTTAGAAGCACCCTAAAACAATGCCCTGAGAAAGAACAGATCTCCTTGATCAAAATTATAATCTCTGTCGGCAGTAAATCTTTATTGGGATATTAATGACAGAATTGTAATGTCTTTGGGGGGTCGGGCAATACGTATTTTGAGGGCAATATGGAAAAACAATCTATTGTACTGATCATTTCTTGATAATTCATTACCTCTGCAATATCAAACAATACTAAATGATATGCCAAACTATAACAGGGTCACCAACAATTGAAATATGTCTTGCCCGGGACCCCAAACATAGTTAAGAAGACACAGAGTAGAAAGACTGAGTGGGGCAGTGGCAGACAGAGGGAGAGAGGTTTAGTGAGAGAGAGAAATACAATAGCCAGAGGTCAAATAGAGAGAAAGTTCACTTTCAGAGCGGGCCACTTGGAGGGTGGGGGCCCTGGGCAATTGCCCACTTTGCCCATGCGTTAAAACGTCTCTGATGACTGTGTAATACTGTATCTAATGTCAACATTAACAACACATGCCAGTAGGTATGACTTGATTTCTCCATCAAGCCATCCCAGAGTGTCAAATAAGTTTTAGCGCCACATTTTGTGTCTCAGGCTGAGTGCTCAGCATCCTGGTCATTAGGAAGTCATGAGGTTTCCCTTTTGGTAATGCTAGGCGATCACTTCTTTTTCGAGGACTTACAAGGAAACCCTTTTATACTAGCTAAAAATTCGAGATTTAATATATTTTTATTTGCTGTCTGACAAATGCCCTGCTACAATATTTTTCACAGGTTTTTTTGATCCTATGTAAAGTTTATTTTTAAATCGATTCACATAGTGCTCAAAGCTGTGTGCAGACAGAGATGGAATTTCAAAAACGTGCATCCTGTCAATCACTCCCATATATTCCCAAAACGTGCTTAATCGCAATAAGTGCAGAAAGCCCTCTCATGGTATCAGGCGTTGTTCTGAATTGTTGATGACGTGTATAATGTTACAGAACAGAAAAGCTGACCGAGAACCATGACAGTAATATTCAGTTGTTAGTTTTAGGAACTTTTGCTCAAAATCCCGTTTTTAAATCATTACTGAAATATTGTGAGAGTGGTTGCTGGCGTATAGTATACCCACGTGGATAAAAAGAAATAATTGGATATATTGGGCGAGACCACAAGTTATAACAGAAATATATGGCTCATTTTAGAAGTCTGCAGTTTATGAAACTCATCATGATTTTCTCCATCTCTGGTCTGTAATCTTTCTCAGCACCTAGTGTTGGAATTCGGTTAATGTGACCTACTACATGAAATATATTTTGATATTAAAGTGATTAAGTCTTGACCTTTCCACCTCATGGACAACTAGACGTGCTCTTCATGTTGCTGCACATTATTTAACCTTGGTTATAATTTCCTTAGGTACTCTGATGACTTTTATGACAACCTGTGCAGAAGACGTTCCCAGCTTCTTTTCAGAGTATAATTATACTGGGCTGTGCGTGAAATGTCATGATGATGTGTGAATGCGTCGACAAACAAGTGCAGATAATTATGTTCTTGAATATAACACCATTGTCAAGAATGCCTGTGGGGTTAGTGCTCGGAATGTGGAGTTTCCAATGTTATGTTACTTGTTGTATAGCAATGACAACAAGCGCCGGCCGTGAAAGTGATCGCGACCGCGATCAAACTTTAAAGCGGCCGCGAAAATGAAAGTAATCGGAGAAGCATGGCGTGCGCGCCCGCGCACATGCACTGTGGGTCTAGGCTGGCCTGGTAGCACTTTTTGGAGCCCTCTCAATAAGTCTCGCAGAGCATCGCTTACGCGATAGCTCAGGCGAGACCTAAAAAGCACTTTGATGCTGCCAGCTGGCTTTACTTTCAGCCATCTCAAAATCAATGGGGAGGGAGAAATAGGTTCTCATTCATTCGGCTTCCAGGCCAACTACAGTATAATCAAAGGAGAATGAATCACTTGTCCCGTGTACTACCAGGGTCGGGGTCCCGCATTGTTAAAAACCCTCATTCACGGATTTACAGTTTGTGCGGTAGATCTTGATTATACTTTACTTTCAGCCATACAACAACGTGGCTAAAAACACCTCTAGTAGGCGAGGACTATTGGCTTTGCCAATGCTTTTTTCACCGATGGTGGCCAACCCTTAAAACTTAGCAATAGTTCCACCACACTGGAATCTACCAGACTGATTCTATGAAACCGTTCAACTTGTTTTATGGCGCTCCCTGCCCCAGAACATTGCCTGCTCCCTTGGGTCAGAGCCAAGCTACTGGTTGACCTTAAAAAAATGTGTGAGTCCGTTGTTATTTAGTGACATGATTACGTCATCATCTTTGTAAACATTACTGGAAAGGTGTGGATCACATTTATGGGATCGTTATGAAGCAGGTTTGGAGACCGCTGTGGTTGCGACATGAGACTGCACTGTTTCGCTCTAGTCAAAGTCTAGCCCCATAGTTTCATACGACAATACTGAAGGAGTCAATCTAAATAAGTTCACTTGAAAATCTACATATAATATAGGAGCGAAATAAATCATAGACTCAGAGGAAAAGGTAATGCAAGTTCTACATTTCATTGATTTCTTTTTTTCTTAGACAATAAAATAAGATGATTCAAAGGCAAATGTGCAAAATTGAGAATTGCATTGGTTTGATCTATAATGTATTTTATACAGTGCTTAATTTGTAAAAACGCAAGTTCCAGGGCCCTTCTTAGGAGACCAAAGCGACTTGCACCACTCGCTGCCCCTGTCGGCGCTGCCACTGACACTACCAATACAACATCTAACCATCACTCTCTTTCAAATGTGACAAGTCAGACTTCCCCAGGCCACTTAAAGCTAAAAGAATGGCCTGGGCGGCAGGTATTATTAATTTTTAATATATTTTGAATTATAAAACACTCTGATGTAATGCTTATCTTACAATTAGACAGACAGCACCACCGCTTGGTGGACTGTCAAAAGTACCGGTATGGAGAATTATTTGCCGGTGCTGATAGATGACCTCGATCACTATTGCATTTGGAATGGCCATAAATGTGCCATTGAGAGTTCGAAAGCATCAGTAATATCAGATTCGTCTACAGTAGGATCAAAAGGGCTTTGTTAATCACATTCAGTTTGAAGAAGCAGGCTTTAGACACAGCAACAATTAAGAATAGTTTGAGGTTCACTAAGAATCTTTGCTTCTCAAATGCTTTTATTTTGTGAGTAAAGGCCCGTAAAATAGAGGCAGAAGTGGGTTCACCAAACCTTCGTCTTGTCACCAAAGATATACATTCTTTGTTTCCTGCATTCACCTCTGGCACATTTGAACATTGCTAGGAGAGTGGCCATGCCATAAATTATAAATACAATCCATGACACCAGTCAGGTGGTACTCTTAGCTTTAAAAATAAGCTGAAAAAGTGACAGAACCTATAGGACTATACAGATTCAGGGACTTTTGCATCATGTGGGAAACGTGTAAAGCTGTCATCTCTTAACAGAAGGACAAAGCCAGGAGTGAAATAATGTTTGAATGCCAAATAGGCTTTGGTGATCTATGAGAACTGCTCTGCCATTGACATGTCTAACTAAAATATATCACCTCCTCTTTGAGGGTTATCTTTGAATGTGTTCTATGCAGGCTAATCCTGATCTTCAACAAATCTCTAATCCTGTTTTGTTCCTGTCTATTTCAGGATTTTAGGTATGAAATTTGGGGAATGGGTCAAAAAGTTGGTAATATCAGGGACAAATTAAAGATTTCATAAAAAATGAGTCACTATGGGTAACGTCTGGCCAATAGGAAAATTTCCCATGGAAAGAAGGAACTCCATAGAATGTATTAGACTCCCCAAAGGCTGGCTAGATTTGTCCAGATCCCTAGATGTAGATGATGTGGCCACCCCAAAGCGAATGAAAAGCATGTTTGCCACCTGCCCGGGATCCATGGATGATAGGACAAGATTTTGGAATTTAACATTTTGTTGAACTCGGTGGTGCGAGTGGATACTGCTTCTTTTTGCCTTCTGGAGAGAACTCGGAGATGTTTAATGTTTTATCTTGTGCTGTTGGGCAGAATAGAGATATGTAAAGTTGTTTGAATCCAACACCTCCTTCCCCTCAAGATTGACTCAAGGCTGTTCATCATATTTGTGGGATGGATTTGGGGACTACCTCGGGAGGGGCGGAGGCTATTTGAGCTGATTTCCTGAGGTAGAGTGGTGGTGTGTTAGTCCAGGAAAGTAGATCAGTCCTATGATTCCATCTAACACCAAAGCGGTACAAGTGTTTTATCACAGTTTGGTGTGGTGGGGCCACTGCAAGAGCATCAGTTGCAAGAATGGCCTTAAATGTTCACCTGAGATGGCAGTATCTTTGGTGGTATGAGGCTTAAATAAATAAATAATTGGAAAAAGAGGAACTGGCCAGGGATTGTAATGTAAAGGTGATCACAGAGCCAGTGGCTGTTAGCAGATTGGTTGGGTAAAAGTTATCATGCTTTTCAGGTACATTGATGAAAAGTGTATAGATGGTACAAAACATTGCTGCGAGACTCATTAAGTTTATAGCAAAAAACAATGTCTCAACTGGACAATATTTAAAAACAAGACAATTCAGAACAGTGATGTCAATCACAATTGGGGAGGGAAAAAATGGAGAGGGAAACCACAACGTAATGGTAGGGTAAGTGAAAATAAACTATAATTTCATAAGTAGTTAGGAAGCACTACAGTACATAAATACATAATGACCATAACACACAGGGTAAGCACTGGGAGTGTAAGTGAGAGAGTAGGGCGGAGCAGTGACACAGGGGTGTGAAGTACAGCGTGAACGGCGAAAAAATACAATAAAGTTAAAGTGGTCCAAATTGCACGTTATATACAGTGTTTTTTTTTTACAAGGTATTCAGGTAAATAGATTGACCACAACAGCGCCTGAGTTCTGGGCTGGGTAGTCGACGGCGTTTCAACCTGAATGATTGCAGGTCGTCCTCAGGACAATGGCCGTACAGTTTAGGGTAGTGCTCTGAGGGAAAAGAAGGAGGGACAGATAAATAATTGAGCGGTCCAAGGAAGAGGGGACGAGATGGGAGAGGTACAACAAATGAGTAAGTAGAAATTGCCTAACTAAGAGAGGAATGTTCCAGAGTGATTCAAGTTCAGCGGGGCATTGAGCGAATATGTAGATGCTAGAGAATAAATGAACAGAAAGAAGGCATGCGGTGTATCTGGTTTGGACATAAGTATGGTGAAAACCGCAATGAGCCATCATATATGTAATATCATTACCAGAACAGATCCTGGAGGGTAAGAACCGTATGTGAGGAGACTGGGCAAGGCTTGGGAATCAAGGCAAAGCACACCCGGTAATGGGGCAATAGCCCAAATCTGAAAGGGAAATGGCAGGAGGAACGACTCAAAGCAACGCGGGGCAACATGCTTTGAAATTGGACACTTCAGGTCTGAATGGTATGTCTGTAAATCAACCGCTCGCTTAGGGCGGTCGAGGCGGTGGCTCTGCGGTACTTACTTCAAGCGGGCATGAAGTCCGAGGGTGGAGTGGCGCGATGGGCGAGCTAGATAATCGTAGCTGTAGCGGAGGAATGAAGCCTCTACACTGCGAGCAGTGCTAGGGCGAGTTAAGCATCCGAAAGCACAATTCCGAAAGGAACTGGGGAGGAAGAAGCGGCGCAGCGTTACGTGACGGCCGTAACGAGGGAAAAAAAAATAGACAGGGGAAAGGAAAGGGTAGGGAAAGGTCTCCCGGGGGGACAAAGAAGTGTCATTTAAAGGAAATCGGATATGCCGTGAAGTTCAGGGTTCAAGGCTGCAGTACAATTACCCATACATAAGCGGAAAGAACAATACACCGTACTTATGTTTAAACTAATTAAAAAAACATGTGACTTTCCAAGAATTAATGTGACTTGTAGTTCAACAGGTGGCACAGCAGGAAAACATGATAGCATTCTGCTTCATAAACAATTCGTCAATGCAATAAGGAGCACGATAAGGTCTATGCATAGTGCCTATTACAGGAAGCGAGCAGTCAATACTGCAGGGGTTGTATTATGTACATAGGGTTGTCAATACAGTTAGGGTTACAATGTGGACACACCAATACATGAATTAGTTTAATTACAGATGGATGAATAATTATTAGGACACAAGCCAATGGATATTGAAGCAGAACATAACAGAGATAATGGTGATACAGCGGAAAACAATTTGTGATGTAGGGCGGCCACAGTAGTAATATGCACAGGTCAGTGAAAAGGAAGATGGAGTAACAGGAGAGCCTGTAGCTTGGAGGGTGTCTAATTATGGTTTCAGGATAGACAATGGGACAGGGGAAGATTACAGAGAGTCCGATAGTTGCGCAATGTACATGGGGCTGTGATAACTGTATTCCATTCATCAAGGGTGTTGAGACCATTTTCAACAGAATTGCAATGAGCAATCCATCTGCACTCACATTTGTTCAATAACAACTGTAGGTTGCCATCCCTGAGTGGGAGCTTGGGGTGGTCAATCACCAGCCAGGTGAGGTCAGTTTCGGAGTGTTTTTTTTCTCTGTAGTGGCTGACCAACGGGGCTGTTTCGACATTGCATCTGATGTGGCTTTGGTGTTGGAGAATATGTTGTTTAAGCATCTGGGTGGTTTGGCCTATGTATAAGAGATTACACGGGCATTATATTGCGTAAATGACATTAGATGTACGGCAGTTGGTAAAGTTGTTAAGTTTGTACGTGTGTCCTGCATAAATGAATTCCTTTGTGTTGTAGGTGTAGTTGCACGAGGTACATGAGTGGCATTTGTAGTGATCCACGGTCGGTGGTAACCCCCACAGTGAGGTCACTGTTTGTGTTCTTCTTTCAGGCGTGGGCCAGGTAATTTCATGGACCAGTTTGTCCGCTAAGTTGCCACCTCTTTTGTAGGAGAACAAGGGAGGTTCCTTAAAAGGTGCATGTATCCGCAATATTGGCCTGTTTCTTTTTATGACCTTGCTGAGTTGCTAGAAGGTCTGTATGTAGAAACAAATGGGATACGTGAGTTAGTCCGTTTGGGTGTGGGAGAGAGTAGGACTTCCCTATGGCAGTACCATGCCCTTTTCGATGCACGGGATACAATCCGTTTGGGGTAACCTCTAGTGATCAATTTTTGTGAGAGGATAGGTGCTTCTTTAAAATAATCCCCGTGCCATCTGCAGTTTCTACGGATCCGAAGAAATTGGCCGTAGGGTAAGCCATCCCTGAGGCCTCTGGGGTGATAACTTGAGTACATCAGGAGAGTGTTACGCTCTGTCGGTTTGTGGTAGAGTGCCATCCCAATGGCAAGACTCATTAAGGGAAATAGTATAAGGGGTCATATCATTCCAATTGAATTCCTCATACTTGCTCCCAATTCGAGAATGTGTTTTATTGAAGGGACATGGCATTATCCATGCTTCCTATGGGATGTTGTTCACCCAGAAATCCAAATTATTTTTGATCTCTAAGCTACAGGAAACAGTGTGGACCAAAAGCCTTAACTGGAACGACTTGGAAAGTGGATCAGGTCTAAAGGCACATGCTGACAGTGATGTCACTGTTTCCTTTCAGACCAGAGTCAATGGAACAGAAGTGGATAAGCCACGCCATAATCTTGATAACAGATGTCCAACATTTAATCAGAATGTCTATATTCATCCTCTAAATATGTACATAATTTTTTATTTAGAATCATGATATGAAAGTGTATCTGCTCTATACCATGAAAGTCTGATGTGGAACAGAAACTTCTGGAGATACATTAGACACTACTTTTTGTTTCTTTTCATTTAAATTCATAAAATAGCAGCCTATTTTCGTTATTAAATAATAATTTAAAGATGGCTGTCTCCCATTATGATTATTCTATTAGGGACTCTAAAACAAGCCCTGCGTCTAGAGACAATTGGTCCTTTTTATACTTTGATAAAAACATGTCATTCAAACATTGTTTGTCACTTCAAAGTTATCCCCCACTTTGCCATTTTTTTAATGCACCATTCCACAATGGATAGGGATACTCAAAGTTATGTATCCTGGATAACGTTTTCCACCGTTTACAATGTTCTGAAGGCTGTCTGTTTTCCCAACATTGTGTAATAAATGTACTGACCACTAAAACTGCAATGAACACCATTGCTTTTGGGGCTTGAATTAATTAAAACTATGTGATGTGAACTCCCCAGTGGACTGATTACCAGACTCAGCTTCAATTAAACTTCAGTGAGGAGTTAATACACCTAAGCTTTCCTCCAGTAGCATCCCTGATATCGAGCCTTGTTTTGTGGCCACCCTTGTTACCACTTCTCTTTAACATCTACTTGAGACCACTGGCCATGGTACACTTATTCCAGAAATTCAAAATGGATGTATTGTAAACAATACTCAGCTCCAGATCTGACTGGGTAAGAATGTATAGCAGTGGCAGAACATCATAAGATACCTAAGACACAGACCACACTGAAAAAAGGCATGTCACTACACCTGTTTTCCTTGATCCTTTCTCAGAAAGTGAATAATTAATTTGGGGGGGGGGGGTTGCCATGCCCAACTTAGTCAAATCACCCTGATCAGTCTAATGCCAAGTTCTTAGGGAATATATCCTCCACCCTGATAGTTGTGGCACAAAAAAAATCCCCTGAGAAATGTGTTTTTCTAAGCACTATCAACAATTCGAAAGTCACTAAAACAATGCAATTAACTTCCCAAACCAGTTTAGAAAACTAGATAAAAAAAACTAAAGAGCACAAAGCTACCATAATATTCGAATTAGGTAAGGGAAACAAAAAATGTGAATGCTGAAGGATTTAAATTAAATACAATTTTAAAACTTTATGCTATCTAATTTAAAATAGACCATAAAAGTATAATAATTACAATGCAATAATATCGAGGGAGGTTGAAACAATACAAATAGTTAAAAGGAATTCAGGTGAGAGCAATATAATGTTTGGCGTCTCCCAGTTCCAACAAACTTCACAGTCTGGAAGTATTTTGATGACAATCAAAAATACAAATTCTAGTTTAAAGGCCTCTTACACAGATATACACATTGATCTAGTGACCAGAGAAAAAAGGAAGGAGAACACAAACCTTAAATAAAAGGGTCAGATATGTGCTTCTACTAGAGTAAGTGTCAGGAGGGGGAACACCTCTCTGTTGTACCACGAATCATGACAAGTTCTGACATATTGACACACACAAATCATGATCATATATCTTCCTGAGCATGATCACAAGTCTAAGACACATATAGGCTATTGCTAATATTTCTTTGAGTGCTAATTGCTAATTGCTGAGGAAAAAAGACCTATGTGCAAAGTCCTGTGGAGTATTTATTCAAGGTGTCTTTTAATAGTACATGATCATGATTTCAATATGACAATAACTAAAAATCAATGTGCATATAATACTTTGTGGGTAGAACCCAGTCACCAGGGCTCAAATCCAGATGATACTCCTACATGCCTCAAAGTAAAGGGAGAACTATCATACAGGATGGATCGATTTGAAGGCCTCAAATAGATGAAGTGCTGATAGTGCTATGCATTGGGTAGGAAAAATGGTTTGGGGCTAGTTCAAATCAATGGGGGCCCAGCATGATATAATAAGAGATAATACAATTAAAAAAGAATATAAAACTGTTGGAGCTCCTGTTGTCAGCAATCTTCAGAGTTAGAAAATATTAAAAGGTGCGAATTCAGAATCAAGACCCTCCTGAACAAAGGGCACATTATCCTAACAACCTGTCCAAGGAGTAGAGAACCAAAACCTCCAATAAGAAGATCCGCACCACAAATCGATAATAGGCCCAAAAAAGTTATCTATGATCAAGCTCAAGAGTCTCCCTAATTTTCATTACAAGTCTAAGATTAGTATAGACTGTCAATATTGTTTCATCGGTTGCTAAACGTTGGAGAAAATAAAATACATGTGTGCAATTTGTTTAGAAGGTCTTTGATAGTGCAAGACCTAGGTTTAGAATAAAGCTGAAGAAAAACATTATGTTTAAAATACTTTGTGCATAAACCTTGTCACAGGGGCATGAGTCAGGGTCGCACTCCCAATTATTACAGTGGGGAAAAGCGACTAACCTGTGTAAAAGGTTTAGTCTAAACCTCAATAGAAGGAAATTCTTATGGACTGTGCTTTTAATAGGAAACATGGCTGAAGACAGAGAGATGTAAGAAATGACAGATGGCAAAGCTCTAGCTTTTCCCCACCACTCAACACCATACAGTGTACAACACATGTCCCTCATTACCGTTTTGCTCTAGGAGCATAAAGCTGTGAGCTTTTCAAACAAATCAGGTATGGACAGGGCCAAGCCATGTCCCTGACTTCCGTCAACCATGGAATTCAACAACACGGTACAGGGACAGTCAGTCTTCGATTATCGCTCTATTTAAAGCTGGTGCCTTGTTGTTTCAGATTCAGTGTCACAACGTTAATTGGCGAGTCCTTATTTGATCCTCCAAATGTAATAACCCCAGCTTCTTGAGGCAGATATAAGTAGCAGTGCATTAGGGGAGTGACAGCAGACGAAGGGTAGCCCTATTTCCAGTGATCTGTAGCGCAGTTGCTTTGCTGATTGCCCAGACCCTAGCCACATACGTCGACACACTTAAGAATTCAGCCTGATACATTTTTGACATGTCACGGATAGATCTTTTGCCTGGTTTTGCAGAGGAGCAAAAGATGGCATTAATGCTCCTAGCAAAACTGTTTCTAACCTCCTGCTGCGGGAACCAAGACCCTTCGTTGTTAGTTGCTAAAAAGATAAAATCTATAAGAGAGCTTTCTCCATTGCCCACATATGTGTTCAAAAAAGGGGCAAGATTAATTAATAAACCCCCATGTTTAACTTAGTCTTAATAAAGTTGAGACTGCTTCCATAGTTATCATGTGAAAAATGGGTCTGTAGGCTTCCATCTACGTCTAAAAGCCCACAAGCATCTTGAAGCACAGTAGAACAAAGATGGACATTAAAATACCCCCACACCAAGCCCAAGTCTTTGCCACTTATAGCGTGGGGGAATCTGTGTCCAGCTCCAGACTAGACAAAACACAAAATCTCTATTATCAGATGGAATGTTATTGTAAAAGTTGATAATACCCAGCCTTGTGCTGTGTCGTCATTTTAAGGCAGAGATAAAAAGGTGTGTCAGCTTTACATAAGAAGGTTCTGGTGTGAACCATAACTGACAGGTAATTGACCAGCCAGTCAGTGTTCCGCTGGATAGGAATGAAATTTCAGCAAGACGAAAGGTCTTGAATTCACTTAAGTGCAATACCTTTACTGCCGAAGACTCTGGCAAGCAAGCTATTGCAAATGTATTCATAAAGCTGACCCACAAATCATTTTGGCCCTGAGGTATGTTGCCACATCCAGAAGAGAATAGTCAACTTCTGTACTTCAAGACTTGACGGGAGGGGCATCGGGAGACAAAAGGTTCTCCCCTCTTTGGAGGTTGACAGCCCGCAAATCATTTTCAGGTTACTCTTTCTAATAATGGCTGGGGCATATATTGTTTGGATGATGTTATAGCTTTGGATCCGGTGTGACCATTGTCTGTCATGAAAACAGCAATTGAATCGGTGCACATAGGTTAACCAAGTCTCATTATACCCAACATGGGACTAAGGACGACGTCTAATTTTCCAGGCGTAAGAGGAGAAAATGAGTTGCATTCACAGGAAAACCCCTGTGTTAACTGGGTCCCCGACCCAACAACATAATGAACAGGAGGCAAAGTGTTAATTTGGCAGCGTGAAACAATATCAAAATAGTTGCTGGTAACTTGCAGGCATTCATAATCACTCCTGTGCAGTTGTGAACCAAGAGCACCTTTAAGAATGCCTCTATGTGATGATACAGGATTTGTGGGACTCAGAGATAAGGGGGTGGGATAACACCGGGGGGGGGCCTGAATTAAGACCTTTATGCCCAGTATTTTAACTTATCCCTAAATTCCCAGATCTGGTTCGTTATTTCCTGGGTAGACTAGGAGATCGCAGTAATATCCCTGCCTTGCAACGTTGAGTGGGACTTAAATTCTATGGACTTAAGATAGTTAGAAGTTATATATTCCAAGCCCTTTAATGTACCAGTCAATTTAAGTATGGCATTTCTTTTGATAATCTCGTGTTTGCCTTTGGACACAGAGCTGGGAAGCATCTCAAGTTTCTTCATTTGCAAACAAGGTCTGCTTATGGCCTCAGACCCTGAATGTTGTCACATCAGACATATGCAGTGGCTCCAGGGGGTGGTGCTCCAAGTCCCTAGGGATAATGTAATCCACATTCAAAGGTTTATGCTGTTGCTTCAAGTGCAAGTACGAAGACACAAGGTCACCTATGACTTGGAATTTTGGCCTGCCTGTTGCCTTTTCATACATTTGGGCCTCATGACACCGGTCAGATTGCTGACTGAAGAGCGGTGCTTCTTCTTTGGGAATTATGATATCATCGCTATCCCTGGGAGGCATTAAGATAGGCACTACTGGCATCATGGAGGGAAGATACCCTGTAAGGACCGGCAGGTTGAGATGAGAGATTGATTGACTCTGGCATGGAACTTGCGAGTTAGTAGTTGGCTCCTGTTTATTTTGATCCACTCAAGCTTGCAACTATCCCACCTTTGGAACAGTATTAGTTTGAAAGATTGGATAATTTAGCTTTCCAACTGGTGACAGTTTCGCTTTTTTGGAGGATTGTGAATGTGCGGATGTTTCAGCTTGGGCGGAAGAACTTGGTGATTGCAAGGGGGGGTTTATCCAAATCAACCCTATCTTGACATGATTGGTTACCCTGATTTTTTCTTGCTTTTCTCTGCTCTTTTTCTTCTCTTTTTGAAAACGACCTTTGAGGTGCAAAAGATGGGGAATTTGGTGTCCCCACAGATCGATAAATGGTATTTGCCTGCCCGGTGCCAGTTCATAGTTCATTAAGTGAGGCGACTTTGTTTGCACTCGCTGGCCGTTTGTTCTCGTGCTGAGCCATAACTGATGATACTATCTGTTGCACCTCCAGCATTGTCTCATCTTTATTGGATGTCTTTGGGTGGAGCATCAGATTCAGATCAAGGACCTTTAACTTCCTCCAAAATCGTAGCTAAAATGGATTAAACAGAGGTCAGCAGATCAAGAGTGGACAAGCACAAGCAAGTATGATAACTGGTGGCAGGATCAGCTTGAACTTTAAGAATCATTTCATTTAGTGCCTTTAGTTTATTATCTATTCTAATGACATGAACTACTAACACATTGAGTAAATCCACCTGAAGATTTAATTTATCAGAATGAAATTTAAGGGTGAAGATATCACTTCCTAGTTGCAATAGAGAGAGTTCCAGAGTGACAACTTCAGCCAGGCGGAATTACTAATATTAACAAATGACCTGCCCCTTTCATTTTCTGCCTCTGCTATGGCATATTCCTCTGTTGGATGCGAAGATCCAGGTAGAATGGAGAATTTTATTCAGATATTATCATTAAGTGGATTGGTAATGATCAGATTTGGGTAAGCTTGAGTCAGTAGAACCGGCGGAAAAGATGGTTTTGCAAACTACAGCTTTAATTGACTCAGAAAATGATTATATTCTGACATGATACCCCTCTTGTTAATCCTGCTCATACTAAGCTTGTGCGGTCCAAAAGGGCTAAGGAGGATCAATTTTATCTCCTAAGATAAGGGAGTCTGCTGGCTTGTACATGTCTACTTCCACCAGAACGGGAGCTTCAATGTATAAAGCCCTGTTATTGACACTGTTGACACTGTTGATGCAAGTCTGAACCAAGAGGTTGCTCAAGCAGATTTGCCCATCTTAGAATGCACCTCCTTCTGCTGAATGCTGCGTGAACCCCCGCTAAGTTTGTTGATTACACTTCATTTTATGGAGTGTCCAACATTTGAATCCGATGGGCCTGATGAGTGTACCATGGATTGCGTTGTAATTTTCTTCCTGTTAGCGGGGCTAGGACTCTTCGTCAAGAGCTGGCTTGATTTCATGGATTGATTAGTCTCTTCTAATAGTAGGCCTTGAGATTGTGACAGAGAGGTGAAACCGATGTTGATAACAGGCTTCGTAAAGTCTGTAATTTTTATTTTCTTAGCAGGAAGCAATACAACACTCACTGCTTCCTGGTACGGGGTGTCACTTATGGCCCCCCATCTCCTACAGCTCTTCTTTGCTATTGTGTTATTTGTTTTTATATTTATTTTTGCCCCTACAATTGTTGTCTATTAGCTGGGTTAACTGGTATACAGATCTTACCAGATCTCATGGTTCTCTTTCTTACTTTCCCAATGGATCTCCCTCTACTCCTGCTAGTGCTGCCTCAGCTAAGGCTCGGTGAAACCTCTGATATGACATGAAATGCGAGGCAATAAGAATGACTGCACCTAGCCACTGTCGAACACCGGATTGCGCTAGGCTTGCCTAGTCATTGCTAAGGTGGAATAGCTTCTACTGTATTAGGAACTGAGCAGCACCATACAGGGCCACAGATCTATGAGCAAACTCAGTAGATTCAAATCTGTAGATCAGTGGATCCATCAGTGTGATAGCAAAAGAGCAACAAGCAATAGCAAGTGGTATATGAGGGCAACTGAAGGGTGCCTCTAGTGGTACTTCCCAGGCTAACAGCACCTGTGGCAGGCCGTCCCAGGCCATATCAGACTGTATCAATCGTAGGGTTCACAGGGTGAGTTCCAAATGTGGGGCATATAAGTGGCATAGAGGGTGACTGGACAGCCTCAGCATCTGCAGGGGGAAAGACAAATTTGCCTATGAAAGACCCTGTGGAGGGCTCTTGCAGTGCAAGTCTGGGCAGACAGCAGGCTTGCCTCACCTCTCTCTGCAGTTCCTAGTGTCAAAACAGTTAAATTACTCCTTCAGGAGTCGGTGCACCTGAGCCAGTGCCTGAATGCTGGAAGCACTGGAGACCACAAGGCTGACAGTGTATGGCACGGCGGCCTTAAGAGGCTTCAGCCGCGGACTCCAAGCTACACTGGTGATGGCTTCTCGCTGCTGCACTGCATCGCTGCTCCTAGGCCAGATACCAGAAGTCTCCGGCACTGCCCTCTGATGTCCCCAGAGGCACCATCTACCTAGCAGGACCGCGGTGGTCTGGCCTTGAAAAGGGAGGACATGAGCACAACCAACAGTTTCTGCCGCATTAAAGACTGCGTCCTGCCTCAACTCTGCTCTTCTCATGGTTGCAGTCCGAGCTCTGACTCTGGCAAAGTGTTCGGCAGCAGATCTGCTCTCGCCACCCTGCTCCACAAAAGATTTAAGGCAGGAAGCACCTAGAATAAGTAAAGCACCAATGTAAAATGGGAAACAGTATTTACAACACAGCTTGAACCACGTTGTGCCTTAACAACGTGGTCCGAACCACGAATACATCTATACAATGCATTTGTTTACCACACCAGTCATTACACCTACTTGCCTTACGGAATCGTTGTTGAACTGATGTTGGACTTTAAATCCTACTGTTGCGCAGACTGGAATTGGAGTAGCAAATTATGCTATTCCAACTCCAGCGCTTTCCCTAAGCCAAGTCGTTGAAACGTCTTGCTTGGTTACGGAGTGCATTATAAGAAGCATTCATGGTTTAGACCTCATTATTAAGGCAGGCATGATAAAAGCCTGTGTGGTTCTGACATAAAACCATGTAAAATATCAGTTTGCTATTGTCCAGGATCTGATTGTGATTTCATGCTGACTGTGATGCAGTGAAAGTCTGATAAACCAACTGGGTCACACTGCTCAAAGTATTTACCTTGGGACTAAGTCTACATTTTGAAGGGAGCTCAAAGACCTACTGCAACCCAAGATACAGATCCAAAGCTTGTAAGGGTCCCTAGAAATTGGATACATCATCATTGAGCTAATGCTAAAGGCATTGGTCTGGCACCAAAAGCTCTGACTGGGGTTAAGCTAGATTTTATAGCCATTCAGGTAGCTTCGCAGTTGTGTTACACTTGCCACCTTAACCCACACCAAGATTTTACATTCAGACTCAGTCCCTTTTTTGGTTCTCAAAATCCTTGAGCATGGAAAGGCTAAATTGTAGCCCGTCAGGAGTCCATCATGTTGGATAAATTTACAGAGACACAGCCAGATTAAAACACAGCAAAAAGTTCTGAGTTGGTTGAACCTGGGTTTCTTGCCCTTAGAGGGTGCTCCGTCCCTAAGGAAACCTCAGCACCTTGTCTTTGTTGTCCTCATTGATTGGTTAGGCCCGCTTCGAGGCAGAAGTCCTTTTGCTTTTATTGTCCCTGAAACCAGAAAACAGGAAACCAACAACTTAACAGTTGGAAGGCTGCTTCAGACTGTGGGTTCTGAAAGGACTGAAGAACCATTGAGTCTTCTTTATCTAGCAGTCAAGCAGAAATCGTCACTATAAGGATGTTTTCCTCCCAAGTCCAGGAGTGTTCTGAATCATCTGTGGAGGTGGTGGGGAGTTTCCAGTTTTATCCTGTGCAATAGCCAGTGAGTGGAGAGTTCCCTCTATCCAGTGCTTACTTCTTTCTAATAATTCCCCACCTCCTTTTACAGTACTTTCTCACTTTGTGTGCTACAATCTTTCCCATGAGCCCTAAAGCAAGATGGATGCCACAACCATGCACCTGGAGGAACTCTTGCCTCCCCTCTGTCAGGGTCGGAGCTGGATTTCAACTCTGCAGACATTGGGGTCAGATAGCATGGGATGGGGCTGGAAATGGACGGTGACAGTTGATGTCAATCCTAATTGACATGCCCAAGCCAAATGTAGAGCTGTTAAGGTTGCTGTTCATTTTGACAACTGTTCAAGTTTCCTCCCAGATGGCTAATCACTATTAGTTGACCATATGTGGGCAACATCCCTGCATTTCTGTACCCAGAGTTCAGTTATTGTCCTGCAGGAGCAGAGTTGTTAACAGCCAGAGAAGGATATGTTGAGCATCTGGAGTTGATCTAAGAAGTAAACTGAGACTAAACCAGTTTTCTCTCAGGTCGAACAAAGTACACTTTCTGAAAGTTACTTTTCCACCAAAGGTATCAAGAATCTAGGGGCATATTTATGCAAAGAGTTCAAGCAATGCAGCACAGCAAGTAAAGTTGTTGTGCTGTTTTGCACAAATGGGAAAGAGCAGAACTGCATCATAGCTACTTAAAAGTGGCGCAGTTCTGCTCTCTTCTTGCACTGGTGCTCTTGTGGCTGCCATGTGCCAATTCACGCAATCCACTCAAAATAGTTTTTGTGTAGGAAGGGGTCCCTTCCTGGACAAAAAATATGCTTGAAGTCAGTTTTCCTTTTTTTATGTGTGCTGTAGAAGGCAGCAGACATGCAAAGAGGAAAAAACAAGGAGAAATGAAATTATTTTCTCCTTGTTACGCCTGCCTCAGTGAGGTGAAACAGTTGGGCACAAATCTATGTCTACAATTCTTTGTAGAGAGGGATTTGCGTCAATACACATGGGGGGGTGGGGGGTTGCATGGGAAAGTCCATGCACCATCCATGAAAAGCCTCCTTGACAAAAAGTAACTCAAGGCAGGACAAGGCCCTGCCTTGCATCACTTTAGGTTACAAACCAACGCAAATCGTGATTTAGAAGACTTTACATCTGGTTGCGTTAAAAAAGGTCCCAGGGCAATCACAAATGACTGCCCTCAATTTCTGCTCCTCCGCCACACCACTTTTATGTGACATTCTCCCAAGGGTTGTCCATCCCTCCATTACTATTCAACCTCTTGCCTGCTGACTTAAACAGTTTTGGGTTAAAATCTACCTCTTAAAATTTACATCCAAATTGTAATCAATTTAAAAAAAGATCTTTCGAATAAAGCCTCTGGTCTTACGGCCTTACTTGATAGAATTCATTTGTGAATGGCACACATTTTCTTAAATTTAATCAGTCTACAACAGAAATATTTCTTCTTTTAACTCCATTACCCTCTGGAATTACACCCCAGGCTCAGCGTCATCTGTTGAAAAGCTAGGGATACATCTTGACTCCGAACTCAAACCTTGAAAAGCAAATATCTAACATCACAAAACCATGCTCATTGAATATTTTCGTCCTCATATGAATCGTGGCATTTCTTTCTCTGCCCAACAAAATCATCTTGGCTAATGTATTAGTCCAACCCTGTCTGAACTACGGGAACTCTGCCCATCTAGGCCTTTCACCAAATCTTTGTATAGCTTACAGAAAATACTGAATACCGTCATTGGTGCAATATTTTTTGTTTAGAATGTTTTATTGAGATAATATACAAAGTAAAATATCAGTAAAAATTATACAAACAAAGTTCAAACAGTACCATTACCCAAATTGAAACATAATAAGTAAAAGAGAGAAATAAGTTGAACCACAAAAGGGTGTGAGCCATATTGAGAAGTATATGATCAAAACCGATTTAAACCAAATACTATTTAGTATTTTAAAATAAGGGTAAAGAGGGGGAGGAAGGGGAGAAAAGGGGAAATAATAAGAGGTAGCTAAACAGTAATGCAGAAGTAGCAATTAGAACTTACTGAACATAATATTATAAGAAGGATTGATGACGATGTACATACGAAGGAGGACAAATAGCAATCCTGGAAAGAAATGTTGTGAGTGATGACCAAAGTAAATCTTTTTTAATCAATAGGGGTATAGAGGTGGCATGTGCGATATCTAGTCTGTGATGATGGCATAACAGGTTCCACCAAGCTTGTTACGAGATTTTAGCAGTATCCTTCCAATTGGTGGTAATGTTCTGAAAGGTAGAAGAGGAGCCACCCAGAAAAACGTGCACAATACCAAAAGGAACATTGGTAGATAAAGTTTCATTCAATTTCTTCCAACTGAGTAACCAAAAGCTCTGAACCAAGGGGCAGAGAAAACATATGAAGTAAATCACTATTTTCATGAGGACAAGACCAGCATTTCGTAACATCCAACAACTTGAACTTATGGAGATCTGTAGGGGTAAGAAAAATCCTATTATAAAAATGATATAGGGTCTGCGTTGTACTTGCTGATTGTGAGGAGGTGTGAATTTTTGTCCAGATGGAGCCCCAAGTCTGAATCAAAAGTTCTTGTGCCAAATCTTTTTCCCATAGAAGTTCTAAACTTGATTTGGTTCTAAGATCAGTAGGATGAGACAATATCTTATAAATAACGGATGCCGTGAACTGAGTAGAGGAATCTAGAGAGAGAGTGGGTGTCTGATTGTGTGAGTCTAAGGAAGAGTTCTGGGATTGGAGTTGAGTTATAGATGATCTGAGGTGACAATAATGAGGAGCATGTAAGAGAGATATGTCATACTTCTCTTGGATCTCTGTGAAGTCCATAGGAGACCAGTCAATCATCAAGTGCTCAAATGTGATAATGCCTTTATCAAACTATTCTTTCCAAAATAGAGCTCTGTTTTTTTATCTTTAAGTGATTGTTGTACCAAACAGGAGTTGTGCAAAATTATCCGAGTGAGAAAGGTGAACTTTAAACAAAGAAGTAGCAACTGCAGTAGTATGCGTGAAAGTAGGAGTAAAAAACGTCTAGGGGCCTGAGATAAAGGAGTGGCTGCAGTAAAAGAGAATGGTGCATGTTGGGATTGTTCTAATGAGGTCCAGGCTGTTGATGGTGTATGTGAAGAGTCGGATAGAAAGGCCCAAACTTGTTTCAGTGTAAACACAGAATGATAACGTCTAAGATTACGAAAATGAACTCCTCCTAATTAATGGGGCTGCTGAAGTCGAATAAGTGAAATCCTAGTCTTGCGATTATTCCGTAGGAATTTGGCAAAAGAGCAGTTAATAATCTTGAAGAAAGAAAGTGGGAGAGTGAATGGGAGCATGGAGAGATAAAAAAGTGATGATTGGAAGGAGCATCATTTTAATTGTAGCTAGTCTACCCCACCAATACAAAAATAGTGGGGACCAACTGTAAATGAGTGCCGAACGTTTTTTAAGTATATCTGTACGGTTAATTTTAATGGTTTCTTTGATACTATTAGTGTAGAGGATACCTAAGCATTTAATACTTTTGGAGTCCCATTTGAACCCTGTATTTTTAAACATATGAGAAAAGCAATGTTTAATTAATGGCATGACCTTGGATTTGTCAATATTACGTTTATCACCAGAGACTAGAGAATACTCTTTTAGCAAAGAAAAAAACGCTGGCACAGAGGTAGTGGGGTTAGAGAGGTATAGTAAAATGTCATCCGCATATGCAGTACACTTAATATCTGTATGTTTAAATTGGAATCCTATATACTGTGGAGAACTGCAAAGTTTTTCCAAGAAGGGTTCTAGGGCAAGAATAAATAAAAGTGGGAATAAAGGGCACCCTTGTCTAGTTCCTCTGTGGACTGAAAATTATTTGGATTGACATCCATTCACCCAAATAGAGGTGGAGGGTGCAGAGTATAACAACTGGTTGTATCTAAGAATGGGGGGAAAGCCGTGCCACTTTAATGCTCCAAAAATGAATTCCAAATTTACTCTGTCAAAGGCTTTTTCAGCATCTAACGTAATTGCAGCAACTGGTGAGTCTGCCTTGGAGGCTAAATGAATAATATTTAGAAAAGTCCTGGAGTTATCTGTAATGGCACGCCCTTTTACAAACCCTGATTGATATATATTAATAAGGTCTGGGATTACATGATTGATAACGAAGGGCTGAAAATTTGGCAAAGATCTTACAATCCGTATTAATTAGGGAAATGGGTCTGTAATTTTTACAATAAGAGGGGTCTTTGTCTTTTTTAGGGATCAAACAAAGCATTGCTTGAGTGAAGGAACCCCGCGTTTCCCCAGAGGCTAGGAAGTGATTTATGAGGACTAACAACTGAGGGACCAGAAATTGTTTGAAATGAAGGAAGAAACGTTGTACAGTAAAACCATCTGGACTAGGTGTTTTGTCTTTAGGAAGTTGATTAGTAGCATTTGTGATTTCTTGTTCTAATATTGGACTATCGAGAGATGTGAGATCAACGTGATTATTAGAGGGTTTGGGAATGGTTTGAAAGAATGAATCAATTTGGTCAGCGGAAGGGG
Organism: Triturus cristatus; assembly: GCF_964204655.1. Classification (NCBI taxonomy): domain Eukaryota; kingdom Metazoa; phylum Chordata; class Amphibia; order Caudata; family Salamandridae; genus Triturus; species Triturus cristatus. The sequence goes on from NC_140592.1 coordinate 212,267,449, forward strand.
TCGACTTGGGGGTTTAGAGAGAAGTATAATATCCAGTGAAACACTCGAGAATCTTAGTATCTGTGATGTGTCTGGTTCTTGCGCTGTCTGTGATGGCAACAATCTTGGATAATTGTTTTTTAATTTTAAGATAGTTGGCTAGGGATTTGCCAGCTTTACTCCGGCCGCCATACATTTTAGTGTTAAGTTTAGGGAGATTGTTGCAGGCATTATCCCGGGATTGTTTATTGTACTGCATTTTAGCTTTAATAAGATTGGACAAAGTATCAGAACACTTTGAGGTAAAATATTCGTGCTCTAGGGCCTGAATTTGTTTTAGAATTAATGTTGTATCCTTAAGTGCCTTCTTTTTTTCCTGGGAAACAAAGTCTATTATAAATCCTCTATCGGTAGCTTTGAAAGCATCCCAAGCAAAATGAAATTGTGAAACAACGGAGAGATAATTATTGAAAAATTCCTGCATAAACTGTGTAAAGTGTTCAACAAAGTGAGTGTCTAACAAAAAGGGCATTGTTGAAACGCTATCGGCGGGAGATGGGTGCGGATGTGGGATAGTCCATGTCTAATATGACGGGGGCCTGATCAGAGATGAGAATGGAGCCAATTTCCGCATTTGTCATGAATTGAAGAGATGATTGGGTGAGAAATATATAATCTATTTGGGAATGAGACCTGTGACCAGGAGAGAAGAAGGAAAATTCCAAGACATCGGGGTGAGAAATTCTACAGGCATCTAACAACCCTCTAGATGTAATAGCTTTGTGAAAAGTCTTTTGCATTTTATTGGGGATGAATATGGTTTGGGAGTTCCAGTCAAAAAAAGGATCCATAAGTTGATTGCAATTGCCTCCCAACATCAAGTTTTCCGAGGCATGAGAAGAAAGGAGAGTAGATAAATCTTTCCAAAATACTAAATCAATACCATTGTGGCCATACACATTACAAATGTAGAGTTGAGTATGGTTTTAGCTTTAGCATTCATAAAAGCCATCTACTGTTATTGTCTTCGACCTCAGTTTGCAAAAGAACAATTAGTGACTTGTGAAACAGGATTACTACACCATTCTTGTTAAGTGCTGGGGAACAAAAAACATTTCCAATCCATAGTTTACGCAAGGAAGACAAATCTTGCTCTTTAAGTTGCGTTTCTTGCAATAACGCTACATGACATTTCAATTTAGCAAGATGGGATAATACACGTTTTTTAACTGGATTGCGGATACTCTTAACATTCCCATGTTGTCCACTGATCGAAAAAACGTATTACAAATTGAGCACAAAAATACATGAAACTTAAAAAAAAATAGATGAATTGCAAAAGGCAGAATGTCATAAAGCGGTACAAGTCCTGAAAGGAAGATAATTCAAAAAAGAGAAAAACAGATAAAGGCTGGGGAATAAGGAAAAATGAGAATTGAGAAATAGGAAGCAAATTAAAACAGCTAGTCTGGTGTACCCAATTAAACATACCAGGTAGGAAATAGTAAAAAAACACAAAAACGAAAACATAGAGAGAAAGAGAAGCTGCAATAAAATGGAGGGCATGGAGGAAAGGAAAAAAGTGGAGAAAAAGGAAGGGGTGAAGGAGATAGGCAGGAGAGGCAAAAGGAGAACACACTCTCCCTTGAAATATAACCAAAGAGAAGATGACACAAAGTCAAAAGACTTTAGTCATAATATTCACAAACAAAAAAAACATTGATATAGGAGGGGGGCGAGAAGAACAGAGGCCGCCCCAGAGAGGAACACAGAGAAAGAACAAAGTTAATGACAACAAAATATCAGAAAACTGTAATCATGAGACATAAACATAAGCAACACAATGGAAGGGAACTTACCAAACATTGAGGGAGACAATGCAACGGACTGAAGCATACACAACCAAACAGATGGACAGCGCGAATAGGGACATCAGCATCGAACAAGATACAAAGGGGAAACCTGTGGAACATTTAAATTTTGCTCAGTTCCATAGCTTCTCCCTTGTAAACGTGGATACATTTCCTAAGCTCAGCAGGATCCTCAAAAGTGAAAGTTTGGTCCTTGTAGGTCACTTTAAAGAAACAGGGATGAATAAGAACGTAGCGGGCATTCATGGATCTCAGCGTTGGGCTGAGGTCTAGAAACTCTTTTTGGCGATTAGCAGTAAAGACAGCTTGACTGAAAAAGATTTTTTGACCGGACCAAAGCATCTTGTTTATGTTGCTTAGCTGCGTTGAGAATCACCATGAGATCAGAGTATAGCAGGAAATATGCAATGATTCCCCGTGGTTTGTTTGAGGATGATGCATTCTGGGGGCCTATCCTGTGTGCCCTTTGAATATTGAGATCAGTAGATTTCGGCAAACCAACTATCTGAGGGACGTGAATCTTCCAAAAGGAGATCATATCCAAACCTTTGGAGCCTTCCAGAGTTCCATAAACTTGTAGATTGTTGCACCTGTTTCGATTTTCTAAATCTTCTGTAGTTTTCTTCAGTTGTACTCCGTCTCGAGAAAGAATGTCCACTTGGCAACAACATATTGTGCATCACTAATCTTTTGTTCTACATCCGAAAGCCTTGAGTCCAAACCAGACCATTTCTTCTCAATTCTTTGAAGTGTCGCCGTGGTTTCCGTCAGAAAAGTTTGAATGTTGCGCAATTCATCCATATTGTCCTCCAAAGTCAGAGGAAGAGATGATTTTGTTGGTGAGGATTGATCTTTTTTGACACGTTTGTTGGTATTGCCGACCGAGTCTTTGCGACCACAAGTATTAGAACCAGCAGCCCCTTGGGGTTTGTTTGGGTGCATGGGATCCATGTTCGAGAAAATGTATATCCACAGGACCAAAAATAAAACTCCCTCAAGGCACAGGTATCCAAGTCCACAAACACTACCATATGGCTGGAAGTTGCGCTAACAGTTCAGCTGAGGACCTGACTGAAGATGCTAGTATAAGTAGCCTTAATAACATATGAGGAGAAGATAAAGGCATGTGATGAGGAGAAGAAACATCTTATGCTAATTATACATTTTTGTTATAAAAAAACATTAGTAATGATGAAAAGAGCCCAAATGGCCAAAAACCGCGACCACAGGAATCAGATCCCTGCAACATCTATTAAAATTTTGGAAGGCCTTAATAACCTAGGCCTTTACTTAAGCCAAATTACACTGCAAGGTAGACCACCCTAGCAAGCTATTTATCGGAAAGAGACTCCATCAGCAGTGGTAACTGTGCTCTACAATAAATGCACAAAAAATAAATAGGCGTACAGATGTTCTGCCTTTATAAGTAGCTTTGATTCACTGTTTAAGAATACACCACATCCATATGTAGATGACTGAAAGATTCAATAAAGGTCAAACTAAGAAAGATCCTGGAAAGCCACAGTTGACTCATCAACTCCAAGAAATGACGATGGCCCACTCTCAAATGTGGGACTTTATCACCTTATTGGGGCTTATGTAACATAGCAGAAAGCAGAAACTCAGGCCCGGATTATAGTAGCTGTCAGGCAACACAGCGCAGCGCAGCATCCAAAGAAGCTGTGCTGAATGACAGGAAGAGAACAGGAGAGCGCCATTTTCACAGAGATATGGTGCTCTCCTCCCTTCTACCTAGCAGCAGCGCTGATTTCAGCGGCCATGTGCCAGGCACACACCTTAGCGACAAAGCTCTAGACTGATTGCCTGAGTCTATCATAGGTTTTGTACTTCAAGGGTACACTCCAGTACAAATACTATGCGGAAACCCACTTCAAAGCTTTTCCTAATTTGAATGTGTGCTGCATAGTGCAGCAAGCATGCAAAGTCGGAGAAGCAAGGAGAAATTACACCATTTCTCCTTTTAACGCCTGCTTTCCAGCAGCGTTATTTTTTGGCACTAAACCCTGTTTGCCAATGTTAGTAGATAGGGTTTGGCATCAAAAAGCATGGGTGGTTGCATGGGAACTCCTATGTACCACCTATAGAACGCCCCAGTGACGCAAAGTAATGCAAAGCAGTGTTTCTCGCTGCTTTGTGTTATTTTTCCATACAAACCAACGCAAATACCAATTTGTGTTGGTTTGTTAATCCCAAAACAGGTTTAGCGGCGGGTTTGCATTAAAAAAAGTAACTCTAACCCGACGCTAAACATTTGAGAACCTGGCCCTCAGTGTTCTCTCAGGATATGCTCGACTGTGTCATAAAGGACTTGGGGAATGAGCAGTCAAATATATTTGTGGTGAGACCTGCATCTGAACTCCTGAGGCAGACATGTTCTTATCCACTTGCCCAACATTAACAATATTTTAATTTGAGCAACTGTGAGCTCCCATCACTTCAGGATTAGTAGTGCATATCCATGCAGTAGAGTAATACAATTGGAGGTGACAATCAGACATTGTGAATGCCTTCATCCCATCCCCTCGGTGTCATTCAGAAGTGGTACATAGATGCAGCGAGATAGTTAGATCTTATTGTAAATGGCAGGAGAGCACCTGTTCTCAGCTCCTCGATAGGTTAGCTTTCTAGTTCAGTCTCTGGCCACATATGTTGTCAGTCCACAATTAATATAAATCAAAGCTGGCATCTCCAAAAGAATAAATCCTACTGATATGCTGTTGAGCATGCCCATTTGGAAGGTAAACAAGAAAGGAAAGGTTATGCACTGACTTATAGAGACACTTATCAGTTCAGGAACGAAGTAGGACACATTTGGTACTGTCTAGGAAAGTGTGAAAGAAGTACATTTATTTTGAAATACATTATTCATAACAAAATGTAAACACTATAACATTATGCACCATGCAAAAATAATGCCTTCCTATTGAGATAACACTTCATTCGTATTTACCACTATTAGAGGCAAGTGAGGAAAGAAAGCCTCATTAGCCAAATATATTCTAACAAAGTACTTGAAATGTTGCAAAATGCGATTTCATCAAAACATTACATGCATCAACTCTCTTGTGATGGGCAGCATTGACATCGAGCCATTCCCACAGTTAATGGCTGTCTTCCTCAGGACAGGCAATTCATTCATTAAATCTTATAGTGTATTGGTTGGAGTGCTTATGAAATGAAGACTTAGAATAGACAAAAATATACACATATTGAATTGACAATATCTCTGCTGTAACAGTAAGTATAATTAGTCACTTTCAGATGACATTCAAAGTGTGCATATCCAATACTGGGGAGAGCGAAAATCAAGTTCTGTCTCGGTATAGCGGGCCAAGGATATTAAAGAAATTTACATTGATTGTGGGCCACTGTTGCGCTGCTGCAGAACTGGTTACAAAAAGCCAATCTTTGTCAATATGTTTGTCCTCACCAATGAAATGAATTTCCTGAACAAAATAATTAACAGCAGCGGCTTCTCCACAAGAGCGGAGGAGCATCACCCCGCCCGCTGCGAGTGCAGCAGCCAAACACACATAAATCAAATGGCATAATAATGCCATTTTATTTTGCCACCAGCTCCTGCTGTGTGTAGCGCAAGCGTGAGGTAGGGGATGGCGCTGAATCTTGCTACTTGAGGATTACTGCAGCCCCTTTCAGTGGGCATGTCGGATTGCTGGCTGGATACCTATGGCCAGACCGACATGTGCACTGTACACACAGCAATCCCCCGGCTGTGAAACAGCTAGGGGATTTCGGGCGCATGCCCATAGTCTCAAATGAGCGCTGGGTTAGCCTGCCTCCACTAGTCCTGGAGCTGCTCTCATGCTGATTAGAGCAGCTCCAGGATTGGTTGGATTTGCGTTCCACTTAGCAGGAAGGGAAGTCCTTCCATTCCTGCTTGTGGAACACCAGAGAGAAGTGCGGCATTTATGTTGAGTTTGGCGCCATTGCGCACCAGCAAATTTTGTAACCAGTAGCTGCCACTGAATTACAATCTAACTAAGTAATTTGGTTCAACTCTATAACCCTCCTTACAAGTGGCCACGGAGATGATGAGATCATTTTTGAACCTTTTAAAATCAGATAACCAAGGCATAGAAATTTTAAAGGCATGATAATTACCTCCAGTTATAAGTTGTGCCTTTAAAATTGGGCCTATCATGTGGGTTTTGGTGTTTTGTTTCGCCACAATCCAAAAGTACTGGTATTTACAGGGCATTTTTCCTCAATAAATTGTAACAGTTTTGACCTGCTGAAGTGTATCAGGGGAAAATTGCAGGGGATACAGTCCTATGAAACTCATGATCTTGATCCCTGCATCAAAATTTGTTTGCACAGAAATCAGAAAGCAAATTCCCCACCTGTGAGGAGGGCCTAAGTTGTTGAGCATGCTGAATCGTACATGACAGCGAGTTTCCTGTAGTCTTGTTGGTGAAATACATGATTAAAGTGAGCTCAGTAGGAGGGTTTTGCTTTGCTTTGGACACTGTGGGCCCGATTCACAAGCTACATTTTGTAGCATGTGAAGTAGTACTAGAGTAGTACTACCCACGTACTTAGAAATACTGTTCACTAAGCCATGGGTGGAGACCTCCACTTCCATCCCCTACATCATTTCGGTTCATAGATCTCTGCCACAGAGGTGGTGATCTCCACCTAGGGAGAAAAGTTACTAATAATAACTTTACACCCATTAATTCTTTTGTAGCAGGTTTCACCAGGGGGTGGAAACATGTACGTCTACAATTACATGTAAATTTACACTTGGAAATGGTGAATAGCAAAAACGTGGAGATGTACACCTAGGTGCAGTAGTACATTTGCAAGGGACTAAATCTACACATGCACATTTACCTTTGTGAATCAGGCCCCATTCATTTTTACAAATTGTGTATTTCTAAATAATTTTTACGTTTTGACATTGACCTTTAAGGATCCTAACCAACTCCTTGCAGTAACTTTATAGGTCAGTTCATAATACTTCAAAAGTGGAACATTTAGAAGCAACCTTGTTTAAGTAGAGAAGAAAAGAGGTCCTGAAGAAGGTGGTTATGAATTACTGAAGCCAGCAAAGCGTGTGCTGACCGTTTACTGAACCCTCTGGCTTAGACACAGCAATGGAAGACTGAGGAGGGGGTCTCCTTTCTGTGATATTAAGAAGAGATCAGGGGAGGAGGGTGGGGTGTTTTTAGAATGTGTGACTGTGTATGTTTGATATGGATGTGAGAATTGTTTGGTGTTTGTTGTATGTTGGTTCATTTTATTTTCTGCTTGATGAGCATGCTATGATGAAATACTGTGTTACCTATTGGTTTTTTGAGGAATAATGTTAGATGTATGCATGAATGAAGTTTCTTATATTATAAACAACAATGTCTCATGGATAATTCTAACTAATTAACTATACAAATATATTTACTGGTGGGGGAGTAATGATTGAAGAGCTATTGCTTGTGAAAAATGAATAGGCTAGCAGGATTCTCTCTTTTTGTTAAGCACTTCAAGGGTGACTACCTGATTTATATTTCACTTATTTGAGAGAGCACTGTTAAGGGCGCTGACAAGTTAATAGGAAACACAGCTGACTCTGCCAATGTGGGGCCTTATCGCTTTGCCCTGAATCATTAGGATGTCACTGATAACTAACTACACATCATACCTAATGAGGAATCACATACAGGTTGATTGAATTATATTTTCCTGCACTTAGCTTGTATTTTTCATGCAGGGGTCGTGCCAATTTCGGAAGCTGGTAAAGTGGAACTTTCCTAATTATATGAATAAGTCCTAGTTTGAGTGTCAGCATAAGCTGCCAATTGACCATTACTGCATTAGGCCCACATTCACAGCTTAAGAGCCTTGTTCAAGCATAAGGCAAGCTGCTGTGTAGAAACACATCTGTATTTTTATAACTATCACTCGAAACAGTATAAGGGGATGTCTCTGGGGCCTGCCTTTTTCCCAATAACTGGGTCCAATCTTCCAAATACAGTTAGGTCCTGATTATTAATTACAATAAGAACAGATGATGGATGGAATGCTGAACAAATCAAATATTTACCCCCAGTAGCAGATCTGGTTTAAATCCATTGTTTTGTTGATCGCCACACCATTCCAGTTTGGAGCCAACCAAATGCAAATCAGTCTTGACCCTTCTCCCCATGGGAACAATCCAGCCTGAACTGCCATGCCAGGAGGACCTTGCCTGGCAGTTTGGGGTGGACTGTTCCCATGGGGAGCAGGGCCAAGACTGATTTGCATATGGCTAGATCCGAACTGGGATGGTGTGTTGAGTGAATAAATGATGATTTTATCTTAGATCTGTGACCGTGGGTGAATGTTTGATTTGTTCAGTATTCCGTCCATAATCTGTTATTTTCGCATTTGTCGTCCTAAGTGGGATGGGTATGCCCAGACGTCGGTCCTGTGCTCACTGTGTCACTGGATTCAAGCTAGCCTGGCTGATGAGGGGTGATATCCCGAAACCAGTCCCAGGATGCTTGTTTCCAGTCCAAGGAGGACCTTGCCTGGGATTCAGGCTGGACTCCTCCCATGGGTACAAGTGTCAAGACTGATTTGCATATGGCTGAGTCCAAACTGGGGTGGCATGGTGGGCAAAAAAACAGTCAATTAAAGCCAGATCTGCGACTGGGTGTGATTGTTTGATTGGTTCAGCATTCCATTCATCGTCTGTTATTTTTGCTTTTGTCGCCCTAAGTGGGAAGGGTATGCACAGATGTGGGTACTGTGTGCACTTGGTTACTGGATACAAGCTAGCTAGGCCGATAGGGGGTTGACATGCCAAAATTGATCCCAGGATGCTCTTTTCCGGTTCCAGGGGGGCCTAGCCTGGCAGTTGGGGCTAGACTGTACCCATGGGAAGCAGGGTGAAGACAGATTTGCATATGACTTATCTAAACTGGGATGGGGTGGTGAGCAAAAAAACAATGGATTAAACCCAGATGTGTGACTGTAGTTGAATGTTTGATTTGTTCAGCATTCCGTTCATCATCTGTTCTTTTTTCTTTTGTCACCCTAAGTGGGAAGGATGTGCCTAGGCATGGGTCCTGTGCTCACTGGGTCACTGCATTTAAGCTCACCTGGTTGATGAGGAGTGATACCCCGAAACCGGTCCCCGAATGCTTGTTTCTGGTCCAGGGAGGACCTGGCCTGGCAGTTCAGGCTGGACTGCACCCATGAGGAGCAGTGTCAAGACTGATTTGCATATGGCTGGGACCAAACTGGGGTGGCATTATGAGCAAACATACGATGGATCAAACACAGACCTATGACTGGGGGTGAATGTTTGATTTGTTCATCATTCCGTTCATCATCTGTTCTTTTTGCTGATTATTAATTAGGCAGAATTCCATGTGGGCACATGGAGGTAAAATCCCGATGGTCCTAACGAAGTAACTGTTTCTTTCTGTGTCAGTTGGTTTGAACTGCTAGTCAACAGGTGCCAGCCAGGGCAACGTGTATCGTTGGCTGGTGTAGTTAAAGACTGAGGGGCTGGGTCACGAGGTATAGTCAAAGACCTGTGACTGTTTAACCTTTGCTAATGCGAAAGTTAGAAAATTTTGCATATAAATATAAAGTGTATATACAATGTGTGTTACGTTTTGATTTCAAAAGAAAAGTTTGACAATTGCATATAAGTGTAGAGTGTATATACAAGTGTGTTTATACATACGGTGTGGAGTCTTTTTGTAGAGTGTTCAGTGTGTTGGGGGTTTGTGCCAATACTTTACACTCGAACCCTGGGGATACACTTAACTGCTAGGTACCAAGCTACCAGAGGGTGAACACAGGTTATCGGACAAGTGTATCATACTCATTTTATTCGGAACAGTAAATTCTGAATGGCTTCGATGCATCTTAGTCTTCCCGAAACTGCTGGGTCTAACATTTGGTGATCAGCGGTGTGGATAGGACGTGTTTTTTTCTGCTGTGGTTTGCCCTTCTAGTTTTGAAACCTTTCTGTGTTCACAAAAGTCACATCAAAGTCTGAAGACCCAGCAGGAGTACTTGCTGTGGGTGAGTTTGGGCAGGAAATGGGAAACCGGGGAGGGGACCCAGCTCAGGAGACTCCACACAGACCCAAGGTGTTCTTTTAAAGGCCGCCGGGGAAGGGGGGCACAGCAAATGCCACAGTCGGCTTGGCTGGAAGCCAGGGGTGCCGCTGGGATTCAGATGAGAGTGAGGTTTTGGATAATGAGGGACAGGGTCTGCCTCTCGAGGTTTTCCAGAATCTAGAGCTGCAGGGAAGGCGTGTGGTGTCCTCCCAGGCAAGAAGCAGTGTTACCACTAAGTGTTGGTCTTTCAGGGAACTGAGAGGCAGGCAGGGAGGAACGGGGCTCGCGATGGAGTCTAGTAGAGTCCAATGGGAACGTAAAATGGCGAATGCAGGGAGAAGATATGGTATGGGGCAAGAAAAGGGATGATGGCTTTGGGGTTAAATGCAGTCGGGTTGCATTTCCCAGTCACGAGGGCTGGGTCTGGCCCACGTGGTGGCTGCATGTCAACTGGGTCCAGCATGGTGGCTGGAGAGGAACCTGACATGGGTGAGTCTGGTGATCCCTTGTCAGTGGTGGGGGAGGTACGGATAAGGGCAGGCAATTTCTTGTTGGTTAGGTGGTTGGGGGTCCCCTTAACTCTTCTCAGCGGAGAAGGGAGAGAAGGGGTGGGACGAGGTCCAGGATGCCTCCTATTCAGCCCAGGGTGTGGTGTACTCCAAGTGGTAGCACCAGGGGTGAAGCCAGGGTGGTACCAGGATGCCATCAACAGAAGGGTCTTCCCTAGAGGAGGGAGAATGAGGAGGGTGACTGACACACACATCCCCCCATTCAGGATACGGGGGGTACCCCTCTTCAATTGGGGGTGTGGAACTCCAGAGAAAGAGGATAGGGGCAATAGAGATTGCCCCTAATCCCTATCCAGCTCTAGGGTTGTGACCCAACACTGGTGGAAAAGGCTCAGGAGACTGTTCCTGAACTGGTGAGAGGCGAACTGGATAGTGGTGGTTTTGCCCAGAGATTGATCAACCCCTCCCCCCCTGGACAACTACCCAAGTCAGAGGGCTCAAGGCAGGTAGGAACCTGGTTCTGAACACTGTGGGATGTCACTGCCCTTTTCTGGTTCTTTGATGGTGAACGAAGCATGCCCGGGGGCGAGGACAGGAGTCAGACCCCCGGTGCAAACAGTGGCATTGGTTTGGGCCAGGGGGGTTCCCATGGGAGGTTTAGTGGGCCTTGGGAGTAAGTGGAACGGATTAAACAAGGTTCCGCAAAGGGGTGTAGGACTATCACGTTTCACTATGGGAGTTGGGCCATTGTCCAGTGTAGATTGCTCAGTGCAGGGAATTTTTTCGAGGTAGTGGTTAAACTCTGCTGGCTTTCAGCTGGGAGGGGGTAGTGTTGGAAATGGTCCTTTCTAGGGTGCTTTCCCTCAACTTTTTACATTTCTCCTTCTCAGTTTTCCGCTACTCTAGATGCTAGTCTTAGGACTTGAGAGCGTTTGACAAATCTGTGCAGTGTCAAAGGGCAGTGCTTGTCATATACATATGTGGATTGGTGTAAATATGATTGGCTGATTCAAATTAGCTGTAAGTCCCTTGTCATGGTGTAAGATCTAAACCAGGGGCATGTATCTCAAATGCACCTCCGTCGGCCTACCACACTGGTTGAGCCATCCACAGAGGTAGCTCATCGATTGTGTCACAGGTTTGCCCTAGTGGAACCTGTGTGCACAGGTTACTGTTACTTGGTTTAGCATTCATAAAGTTACGTGCCAAGGTTCTGCATGTCTCCACATGTCTCCTGCTATATCAGAATTCTCCCTGGCGACAGGGTCTGGTGCTGGGAAGAGGTTGGGCAAGTGTATGTATATGTGTTAACTGTAAGAGTCATGATTGACACTGGATGATGTGTTCGGCACGATAGGGCCTGATTCTCACACTAGATTAGCATGAAGGGAAAGGCTGTCAAGCATTATTTCCTATGGGCAGAATAGTAACAGTGTGGTGTTTTGTTTCGATGAGTTTGTAATGGCAAATCTTCTCCGGAAGTGGGAGGGTTTTGACATTATTGTGCTGGAACTGTCACTTTGGGAAAGTGATCATTTTGATTCTCAGGGCTCTGTGTGCCTGGCGTTCTGTCTCCTAATTCACAACCGGGTGCTAGGGGGCAACCCCATCTGTTCATTCCTGATAGAGAACCAGAAACAATGGCTTCACTGAAAACTGCAGACCCCTGACTCTAAGGGGCCTTTCGGGGACGGTTACATAGGGGTGGAATTGGCACCTTCATTTCAAGGTGCAAGGTCCTTGCCCCGCTAATGATTGTGATCAAACCTCCTGCGGTAGGATGGCAGACAGGACAACATTTAGAGCGGGCCTGTGCATTTCCGAGGTGGCCTTTTGAACTGATCGTATCTTTAAAGACTTTGGTGGGTATGACTAATGGGGCTTCGGCCTCCGAAAGTAGAGACACTTTTGGATTTGGAACAATACTACACTGGCTTGATACTGGGACACTGACACAAGGAATCATTAGGCCAGGAGGAAAAACTGCAGCTTGACTGTTCACAGGTTTGTGGTGACTTGGAGGTTGATGTGCTCCAAGAATGGGTCTATCACTTGGTGAATTTTTCCTGGATGTTGTTGGCCTGCAGCTAAGTGCCAACTGTCATGGCCTGAATCTCGAAGTACTCTCCAAGGTCCGGTGAGCTGGCCTCCTGTCCATGAGATCCCAGGATCACAAAGGATCTCACTGGCTCCACGAAATTGTAAGGACTGCACTGGGCGTGGTGGAGACAGGTGGAAGTGATCGTGGTGGGGACAAAGACCGTCCTGACATACACCATCATCTCGCTGTGCAAGAGGAGTGTGTTCGCAAGATCAGCAGTCATCTAAGTTGCTGGGGAAGGGAGGAGTTTGAGGAGTGCGGGGGAAGCTTGCAGAGTCCGAAGAACCCATGCTTGCAACCAGGAGGCCTGGGCTCATTTGCACTCCAGAACATGTGGTGCCCAAGAAGTGTTCTGAGACCCTGAGCCAGGAGGTGTGACACTCTTTGGCTTCCAGATCAGGAGGACAACAGTGCCTGACATCGCGGTCTCTGACCAAAGTCGTTGTCTCCCTCTCCTCTCCTTCGACCCATGCCACAGTGTGTTTTGTTTCAGAAAACACTGTGACAAGACACAAGAGGTTTTGTGTGCCTTGTGGGCATCTGCAGTCGACTTCCGGGGGTCTACAGCAGGTCACACCTACGCTTAAGGGGAAATCATTTCTCCGGACCTGGAAGCACACCACCTTCCTGGGCCACAACCTTTTGTCTATGGGGGGGAAATTGATTCCTCACTCGTGCAGGTATCGTAGGGCACCTGGAAGTCTAATCTGGATGGGCGAAACTAAGTAACAGTTTTTTTTCCATGTTAGGTGGTTCTGACTGTTTAGTCAATGAGGTGCCAGCCAATGTGTATGTTTGGCTGGTGTTGTTGGCTGTGGCTGGCTCACGAGGCATAGTCAAAGAACTGTGACTGTTTAACCTTTCTACTAATGGGAAAGTCTGACAATTGCATATAACTGTAAAGTGTATCTACGATGTGTGTTTCATTTTGATTTTAATAGAGTTTTGACTATTGCCTGTATCTGTAGAGCGTATATACAATGTGCATCTCGTTTTGATTTCATTGTTTTTGTGAAATACAAAGACAAGTGTTTTTATACATCTGGTGTGGAGTCTTTTTGTAGCGTGCGCAGTAATTTGCAAAGGAGGGTGTTGTGCCAATACTTTACACTTGAGCCCTGAGTATAAACCTGACTGCTTGGCACAAGCTACAAGAGGGTGAGCGCAGGTTATCACACAACTGTATCACACTCATCCTATTTGGAATGTGGATTATGACTGGCTTCGATGCATCTTAGAAAGCCCAAAACCGCTGGGTCTAACAGAGGGCTTCTTCTGTCCATTCCCAGGAATCTCTCAACTAGACAGTTAGGCTCCAGTCACAGAATAGGGAGAAAAAACTGTTTTGACCCTGTCAAGTAGGCGTGTGGCCAAGAAGCTGGAGACAGGCCTGCCTGGTGGCAGCTGGGTCCCACCATCTTGGAACAGGGGTTTCTGGGTAATTCTATACTATGACAAAGAGGAAGCACTGCAAAAGGGGGAGAGTATGTAGCCTAACGGCTAGGGCAGTCAATCTCAAATCTGGGGAACCGCGTTCGAGATTTGGCAATGACGCTCAACATCCTGTGATTCTGGGCAAAGCACGTAATCTTCCTCCGCCTACAAAAAATGAATGTGTCCTTGTGTAACGCAACTGGTGCGCATGTAAAGCGCTCTGATATCTTCGGGTCAAGTTCACCCTGTATAAAACTCCTGTTAGACCTGGCACCAATGGCATGGGTCTCCCCTGCATTTTTTGCCTTTGCCTCCTGTGTTTTTGCTGTGTGTTGGACTTCGTTTTGCTTGTCCAAATGCTTTGGGCTCTTTACCACTGCAGTTCAGTGCCAGAGTGCAAGTGCTCCCTTTGTAAATTGTTGTGATGGATTGGTGTTTCTATAATTGGCTTATCTGATTTACTAGACAGTCCCCAGTACAGTGCACTGTGTGTGCCCAGAGCCTGTAAATCAAATGCTGCTGGTGGGCCTGCAGCACTGGCTGTGCCACCCACATAAGCAGCCTGTAAATGTAACTCAGGCCTGCCATTACAGTGCCTGTGGGCAGTCTATTACTGCCATGTCAAGTTGGCAAGTGCACCTAACCTTTCCTTTTCTTATATGTTAGTCACCCCTAAGGTAGGCCCAAGGTACCCCTGTGGGCAGGTTACAGTGTATGTGAAAGGTAGGACATGCCCTGGTGTGTGTTGCATGTCCTGATAGTGAAATACGACAAATTTATTTTTTCATTATTGCAAGGCTATCTGTTCCCATAGGATAGAATGGGGAATTCGCTTATAACATCTAATAAGCATAACTATCCCTGGGAACAAGATAGAAAAATAAAGTTTGCTATGGCTGAACTCAGAATGTTTAAAATGCATCTTTTAGTAAGGGTGATTTTTACATTCTGTGTTTGAAAATACCACTTTTAGAACGTAGGTATTTTCTTGCCTAACCATCCAGTGTGCCTCCACTAGGTTGTGTATTGACTGTCTGGCTTTTTTGATGACAGGGGCTGGGGAGGTGCAGCGGCTCCATAGAGTCTTATGAGTCAGGGCTGGGCTGAATAGACCTGGGCTGCATTTAGAGTAGGGGAGGAGATTTCCTTTCACCTGAATGGGCCTGGTCTGCCTTCCACAACGCTGTCTCCACCTCCTACCAGGAAGCTGCACCAGAGAGGACAGAACTGGTTTTGCTGGGTAAAGAGCTTCTCTGCCACAGAGAACAAAGGATTTTGGATTATAAAAAGGGGGATTGAGACCCCAGTCTTTTAGATCACTTCTGGGAATCAAGAGGTACCTTTACCAAGGAGAAGAGCTGAAGAAGCTGAGGAGGAATACTGCCTCTGTGCTGTTTGCTGTCTGGGGTTGGCCTGCAGTGGCTACTTGCTGCCAAGGGAAGGAGAAATGACTTTGCTGTTTGCTGTGTCCTTTGCTTGAGGAAGATCTCCAAGGGCTTGAATTGAGCTTGCCTCCTGTTCTGAAGTCTTAGGGACACAAAGACTTCACCCCCAGTCCCCACCTGAACTTCTCTGCTGGGAGTTCTGACCTGCTGAGAAGTGCCTGCCAGTGTTCTGGGCCTCTGGAGGTTGTTTTGGAACTGAAAACTGCAAGAGCTGTGAAAACAACGCATCTCCTGTTTCCGACGCATCGCAGCAGTGCAAGAGAAAATTTTTCGACACATCACCGCTGCCGAATAATTGACACAGTGCTTGCTCGCGGCTGAAGTGTCTGCTGTGTGTTAAATCCTGTGCACCGATCTCCGATGTCTGAGATCACAGCATCGATTCTGACGGAGGCCCGATTGGAGAAGAACCAACGCATTGCACCAAATCGTCATGCAATGCATTGATGTGCCAAGTCTGTCGCATCGTTGAGGGACGCACCACCTCCCCATGCATTAAGAAACCAACGCATCTCCTCCTCTCAAGTAAGGAACTGACGCATCATCTCCCCTGCGCAGCAGTTAGGAACCGATGCATCAACTCCCCCGGAGCAAGGAACCGACTCATCACCTTCCCTGAGTGTAAGGAACCAATGCATCACTTTCTCAGCGACCCTTTTTGCTTGCTTTTTTTGATACATCCAAGGTACTTTGTGTGAAAGTGTCGTATCTCGCATTTCCTTGGAACTGAACTGCTCCTACCATTTGAAAGCCATGATCTTTTAATACTGTATTGTGGATTTTTGTTGTTTGGTCTTGTTTTGGTTTAGATAAAGATTACTTATATTTCTAAACTGGTGGGTTGTCCATTTGTAGTGTTTTCACTGTAGTACTGCATGTGTTCACAAATGCTTTACACACTGCCTCTGAGCTTTGAGATAAGCCTGTCTGCTCATGCCAAGCTACCAAGGGGGTGAGCAGGGGTTATTTTAGGAGTGTATCCCCCCTACCCTGCCTAGAAGCAAGGGTCCCTATTTGGATAAAGGTACCTACCTCTGCCAACTAGAGACCCCCATTTCTAACAACTACGGAAACAAAAAAAAGAAAGGGGGACAGCTAGAAAATTGTTAGGATTGTGTGGTAGTATCTCCAATCACTGGCTAGTGCACAGGATACATCAAGCACATCCCCCACCACCTCCTCAGAACATTCCTGGACCTTGGAGGACTCCATTACTAGAAGAAAATAACTCACTCAGGGACTATTAATCCTGCTGGCACGCGGGGACTAGAACTGGGACTAAAAAGCCGAAGGACTCCTGACTCCAAGAGGGCCCACCTGACTAAAAACGACCAGGTGCAGCCTAAGACCTCGCTGTAGAGAGACCAGGGGCCCAGAAGATTCCCAAAGGAACTAGGGCTGCAGACTGACCAGAAAAAGCTTTCTCACTCCTAATTCTGAATTTCAAAATCAAGTATCTATGGTTTGTGACAGGAACTGCATATGCAAACCTTTGATCAGAAACTGATACCGGAGTTGGGGTTGTAGTATCTGATTAGCAAACGTAAAGCTATTCTAGTGAGGCAGCATCCCTTTTGGGAATGGTGCCGAGTGGTCAAGGAAGGAAGGGGGAAGCAGACAGTAAGTAGTCAGTGGAAAAACTACATACTTCCCTCAGTGTCTACCAAAAGGAAAAACTTTTTTTTTATTTTAAAAAAAAAATTGTCACTTTAAGAGATATAAGGTGCCTTTTTAAAAAGACTTTCCCATTTCGAAATGAGATCGGTGGGGTGGAGATCTGCTGTCTCTTGCAGGCCACCATCTACCCAGTCATAGCCAATCGCAGAGGGTTGGACACTGTGAATGGGCAATTCGCCAGGAAACCTATTCCGCCTATGTCACAATACAAACTGCATCCATGTCACAAATAAGTCAGCGTGCAATGTGTGCTGCTGCTGTTAAAGCTGCTAGAAACAACTCTAATCACACAGAAATAATATAAACTGCAGGGTTTTCTAAGAGCAATGCAGATTTTTAGAGCAGATAAATTTCCTACCGTGTGTACAGCACAGCTTGGTACACAAAGCAGAAAGAAGACTTACTGCAAATTGTTGCCATTTAATATGGACACATATGCATTTACGGAATGAAATAAACGACAAAAAACCTGCTTTACTTTCAGCGGTGCTTCGACAGACTCATTTATCACAGTAATGTTCCAAGCGTGCTTTCCACGTTGGGAGACTGGCAACAAAACGGCCATGATGTGTTGGAAGAAGCAAAGCTGTTTATCAACAGGCTGATTCAGCTCTGTAATCACAAAATAATTAATTGATGTCATTTGCCCTGAATACCTAAACAAGATAATTATGTAAATGTGTAAAAGCGTTTGCCTACATTAAAGTAGAGAAAATGTGGAGCCGTGCGAAACCGGGCTGGGAAGAGGAGGGAGGGGGAGGGAGGGGGTGCATGCAGGAGAGCCCCAGCTTCCACTCTCAGCAGTGGGTAGTACGGTGGGTTCGAGCACCTACTGACTGGCAAGTGAAAACACAATGGTGCAGCAGGCAGTAGCGGCCCGTCCCCTGCCAAAGTGGGGGGTTGGCCGGGCCAGAGTAGGGAGGTGGGGAGGAGGGAGGAGAGAGGTGTGGAGGGCTTGGGTACAAATAAATAGATGAATAAATAAACTTACCCTAACGCTGCCGCCGCTGTCTCCGGTGCATCGGCGCTTCCAGTTTCTGGCTCCGGGATTGGGCACAGGCTCCCAGCCTGCTCTGCAGCCAATCCTGAAGCCTCTCTCTCATGAGAACAGCTTCAGGATTGGCCTGAGGGTGGGCAACTTGCTCTCCCAGGTAGACTGAACCCCTGTGCCTGCTCTCTCCAGCCCCAGCAACGCAGCTGAGGCTGGACAGAGCTTCACTGCGCATGAGGGGATTGGCCGGCCTGAGATGGCTGGCCAAACACCTCATGCGCAGTGAAGGGAGTGACACCCCTCCCCCACCAGCAGTGTCATCCCCTGGACCTGCCCCCAAGACTCTTCTTCAAAGTCCTGGGGGCAGGTCCAAGGCATTAAGGTTTAAGCTGTTTTATTATTGTTTTATGTACAGGTGGTGGCAGGGTGGCGTCGCTCCGCCGCCCTAATGGAGCGGCTGCCGCAGGCAGCAGGTACAATGGCACCAGGGCACCGGGGTTTAAGAGGGCAACATGACCATAATTATGGCTTTTTCTTAGTGCCAATTCAGGTTTATGGGGGGCAGTGCCTAATTTGAGCCTGTGGTTTCCTGTGCATGGCACCAGCACTCAATTATCACCACTGGCACTTGTCACAGGGTGGCGCTGTCTGGCTAATTTATAAAGGATCACAACAGTTCATTATTAAATCAATATACATTAAAAATTTCCATTATCTGTCGCCCTAGTCAATCTTACATCACACTCGTAGGAGTGTGATGGTTAGTAGTTGTGTTGTTACTATCATTGGCAGCATGGCGGGGCAATGTGTGGTGCAAGCTGCAGTGGCCTCTTCACAAGAGCCCTGACACTTATTATTTAGTTGTTTTTTTTAAATACAAATTAAGCACTGCTCCTTCCTTGTATGGGGGCATAGGTACCCTTGCTACGCCACTGTTAGATTGGTTTACAATTACATGGCAACTATTTGGAAATATTTATTTAATTTTACATGTTTAATATAGCATGCACGTTGCACAAGACCATGACAGCGCTGTCCAACTGAGGTACGCAGTTACAAGAGTAAGGCAATGAGTCACCCATACAAAAGCACATAGGAGCACTGAGCTGAGGTGCCTATGGCCTGAGCTTCCTCAGAAGTGAGGACATGTTGCAAGTAGGGAAGGCACAGAGGGAGGACGTAGCAACCACTGATTGAAGCTAATACAAATGGTAAGCCAGAGTCATTGGGGAGAAAAGATGGATGAACAAAGGGTAGAAGACAATAAAGAGATGAATAAAGGAAAAATTGAGTGGTAAAAGGGTAAAGAACGTACAGAAGTAGTGAAGAGAAAAGGCGGTTGTCAGAAAAGTGAGTAGGGGCAACCTGATTGAAAACGCTTTTAGCCAAAAAGAAGTTTCCGATCCTTATTGAACCATGCAAGAGAAAAAGTGTTGCATAGAGCATGAAATACTGCATGCTGGTTTGTACGATAATGTGACCTTATCTGCCCTTTCTAAAATACTTATCTTTTTCACTTGAGCAGCTCAGAGTATCTTCTCTTTTTCTGTCATATTTGAAATTTCCTGATTCGTCATTCTGATGGCTGCTGTGAGTTGCCAATTGATCGGGAAAATCTGAAAACTCACCAATAGGCACCCTTTATTGAGCATTCCATATTTTTCAAAATGATTCCAACTGTTTCTATCTTAAAAACATCTAATGTTTTATACGTTTTGCGGTGCAAACATGTTTCCATGCTGATTAAACTGCAGCAAGATCCCTTTCTCCCAATCCATGTTGCACTAGAATTTGGACAAATGCCATCAATTTTAAGGAAAGTTGTTCAAATTCAATAATGTTCCAAAATGAAAAAATATTTTTAGAAATTCGATTGTGACTACTTCTGTTGAAAGATTCTGTTTTTTTTTCAATCTCGTTTTAACACAATCCAATGAACGCTGATTTCACGAACTTCATCTGTCATTCATTTTTTACACTTCATCAGGGGAGATTTGATTTTCTGTCATTAGCTACATAAGTAAATGGAAAAAGAAAAATTGATGGACAGAATGCTGAACAATGTCATACATTCACCCCAGTACAGACATCTGGGTCTAAATCCATCGTTTTTTGTTCCCCATGCCATTCCATTTGCACCCAGCCATATGCATATCAATCTTGACTCTGTTCCCCATGGGAATAGTCCAGCCTGAACTGACAAGCCAGGTCTTCCCTGGACTGGAAACAAGCATCATTGGACCGGTTTCGGGGTTTCACTACTCATCAGCCAGGCTAACTTACATGACTCCAGTGGCATGGAGATCACAGGATCTACTTCTGGGCATACCCATCCCATTTGGGGTGACAAATGCAAAAAGAACAATTGATCGACAGAATTTTGAACAATGTCATACATTCACCCCGGTACAGAGATCTGGGCCTAAATCCATAGTTTTTTTGCTCCCCATGCTATTCCAGTTTAGACCCAGCCATATGCAAATCAGTCTTGACCCTGTGCCTCATGGGAACAGTCTAGCCCGAACTGCCAAACCAGGTCCTTCCTGGACTGGAAACAAGCATCCTAGGATGGGGTGATACCCCA
Source organism: Triturus cristatus (assembly GCF_964204655.1). Classification (NCBI taxonomy): domain Eukaryota; kingdom Metazoa; phylum Chordata; class Amphibia; order Caudata; family Salamandridae; genus Triturus; species Triturus cristatus. The sequence continues at coordinate 212,288,136 of NC_140592.1, forward strand.
AAACCAGTCCCAGGATGCTTGTTTCCGTTCCAAGAGTACCTGGCTTGGCAGTTCGGGCTGGACTGTTCCCATGAAGCACAGGGTCAGGACTGGTTTGCATATCGTTGGGTCTAAACTGGGGTGGTATGGTGGGCAAAAGAACGATGAATTTTTACCCAGATCTCTTGACTGGAGGGTCAATGTTTGATTTGCTCTGCATTCCGTCCATCATCTGTGTGTCTGTTACATAAGTAAATGAGGCACTTCCCATGTTTTGACCAACACATACATTGCTACACCAGTGAACTACTTAGTGCTTATGCTAGACTGTGACTTCATTGTACCACCTGCTCCGAGTAGGTGGTATATGTTTGCTAGGGCGGATCTGGGTACTGTGGTTTGGGCAGGAAATTGGAAGATGTTTCCTGGCAGGTGAGAGCATTTCATGCTCCCCCTGGTGCCGTGGCTGAGGGTATATGGGACGCAATAAAAGGCTTCTGGATGCAATGCAGCCCTTTCCTAAAGCTATTCTAGAGGAGAGTTTCCAGGCCAGTAAAATTGAATCCCCGCTTCCCGCACATATCCCATAATTGTCCAGAGCTGAATTTCACTGGGTGATTCCACGCTGCACGCCTTGTAACTGGACCCCAAGTGAGAGCAGTCTGTTCTATGTACATCTAATAATAGAACCAGTCTCTTCTGGATAGCCATAGAAATCAATGCCCAGAGGACGGCCGGCCCATTTACATAAATGAACACCAGAAATGGAGTTTGGTCTGGTAAAAACACCTGGGATTAAGTGACATTGAATCGAGTAATAACGAAGAAGACCTTTGAAAAGCTTAATTGAACTGTATTTTAGAAAAATGCTCTTGGTAATTTTCTTTCTGATGGGAGCCGGAGGTTGTCGTTCTTTTCAGGCCGGGGTGCTCGTTGACATTTGGCGCGCAGAGGTACACCCTGTTCTCTGCGCTTAAGTGGCGCCCGCGCGCTGCCGGCCAGCGCGGCTCCGGACTGCTGAGAGCCTCGGAATGGTAGATTGCCTGCCTGGCACCCCACACAATGAGCTCTCACTCAAGTGGAAAAAAAGGTGCGGTGGAGCGAAGTGCCCAACGGTTGCATCAGGATGTGTATCCTGCCCCGCAGCTAACCTGCTGATTAGCTGTAATGCCGAAGAAAGCGACATTTCACCTTAGACGAAGGGGGGGGGGGGCGGGGACAGTGAGGGTGAGACAATGGTGAAAGTAGGAGTTTGTGGCACTGCTGAAGAAAGTGACTACATGTTTCCCATTACAAAGTCCAGCCAAGCCTTCCTAATGCCTGTTGTTAAGAGGTACTTTATGTAGGTCCTTAGACTCTCATTACAAAAATGTAACAGAGCACATTAAATTCAATAATTTTTGGCCTCTGATTTTTTGGATCGAAATGAGGGCACATTGACTCCATTTTGGTGGCTACCAGTTCGTTGTAGATTTTGAAGAGTCCTCTAGAACAGCATTTTTGCTTCTGAAAAGTTTTTTTACACTTAGGCCAGTTGGTGTCTGAGAGCATGGACCCTGAACCCGCGGCCCACACAGGGGGCCACCTTAAGTGGGCGGCCCCTTTTGTGCGATTTGGGCATCAATCCCCCCCCTCAGATGTCAGGACTCAGGGAGGAGTCCCCCTTTGCCTGTGGCGTACTAGGCACGTCACTTCCTGCGCGACAGGAACTAGGGGAGGGTATATATGCCCCTCCCCTCCATACTGGCGTCCTCTGTTGTTTATTCAGCATGCATGCTCTGTTGTTGTGTAGGTGGGGTGTGTTGCCAATATTGGCACTGAGACACAGACAACTAGCTCTAAGCAGTGGCATAGCTGGGTGGGGGGCAGTCTGCCCCGGGCAGCACTGTTTTTTGGGTGCGGTGGAGGCGAGCAGGTCGGGTCTGTCGACTACCACCATCCTTCCCTGCTCGCTAATCTGCCTGTTACAGCTGGTGGTGCTTTTCTTACCTGTGGCGCTACTCAGGGGGCAGTTGGGTCCTTGTGTGCATTTCCCTTTCTCCCGCTGTCGCTGTGGGACTGGCGGCGACCGCTGTGCGGAGGCTCTATTGGACTTCAGTTCCCAGGCTCCCCTGCACCGACATCCGGAGGCGGACACCAGAATTTCGCGCCCGAAGGCGCTTTAAAAGTAATACCACCCCCCACGTCGCGGGACCGCGCGCGGGCTAAGCCCGGGCAAAGGGCGGGCCGTCTGTGGCCGTCCGGGGCTGGAAGAGGCTGGGCTGGGCTACCCCCCGAACAGTTATTGTGTGACATTATTATCGTGTGGTGCCACTGTTGAGTTATTGTAAAATATTTCCACTATGTTGATGACCAGTGGGAGCCTTGTTACGCTGGTATAGCTACTAAGGAGTTTGATAATATTTACTTAGCGCTCTGTGTGCTCTTGAGCTTAAATAGGTTGCTTCCATTTAAATTTTGGTCTGCCACGCTTGCACCCATATTTGTGATTTTTTATATTTGTTATGGCTAAAAACAATATCAAGTGTTCGGCAAAAGGGGGCTCGGGGACCTTGGATGCTTTTCTGAAGAAAGCTGAAACTGTGGTTGCCAGAGAAATCGAAATTGTAGAGAGGAGACTTTCTTTGGAACCATTATTATTGCCTAATCTTGAAACACAATCGGGTGTACTTACTACTGGCACTGACGTGAGGCTGGCTAGCCGTCCATCTTTTGTAGAGCCTGCGTCAGAAGATAGTGTTGTTGTTCCACTGGCATTAGATTGTACTGGTGGTCCTCTTCTCTCTCCTCCAGCTACACGCTCTGGCCAATCTCGAGCAACTCTTGCCTCTACTATTAAATTAAATAAGGGTAAAAGAAAAGCGACTAAGGGCCCTAATGGAAGTCGTCAAAAAGTAAAACAATCTAGGAATTTAAAGCCTGTTAATGACCTAGTTCCCCAGGAATGTATATTGGCCCCCCTGGCCCAGGGTGATAAGACCCATGGGTCAGATGCTAATATTGCTCAGGTTTCTGTAAATTCTACTGGTTTTAACCTGACTGAACTACTAAAGCTTATGGACGAGCAATTGAAGGCTTCTCTGTCGCCGGTTTTGAATAGACTTGATAAAATTGACAATAGACTTACTCTGATTGAGCGGCATATAGCAGGCCAGGAAACATTATTATCAAACCGTAATTTACTGGAGAGGCCCATCTTAACTGGAGCAATTTCCAGAGTATCCGACCTAGCTGATTCTATGATAACTACTGCTGTAGGCTCTACTAACCCACCCCCAGTAGTTGCAGGACCCTCTGGTGGTGTTATTCTGAGACCTCAGGATATGACAAGGAGAGTAAGTACGCCCCCTACACAGGTATCTAAAGAATACCCTCTGCATTTGCCACCAGAGGCTTGTCCTTATACTGTCATTTTGGCAAATGTACCAGTACCCACAGACGGGAAGGAAGAGAATTGGTCCTCTTTGAGGAACAAAGTCCTACATTTTTTAGCTGGAAAGACAGTTTTGGGGAGTCACCTTTTTGAGTGCTTTAATATGGTTAGAAGGGTTCCCTGGGTTGGGAAGTTAAATAAGACACTTAAGGGTGACTGTGTTGTCGTGAGTTTTAGTTCCCCTGAATTGGTAGCTAATATTTTTAGACAGGCAGGGACGTCTAGACTACATGAGGACTATGTAAATATCCTCCCGCTGGGGTTCTTTTATCCACCTCACACACAGAGATGGATTGGAAATAGTGGTTTTAATGCTCAACCTGTCTCTGCGATTAGGACTTTGGCCCTTAGTAACAGATACGAGGCCCTCAGTTCTCTGGACATTAATGACTGACTCAATGTAACTCATATCCAGCTTTTGGATATTGAATCCAGATGGTCGTTTACTGAAGAAGAGGGAAATGTGATGCCTGTTAATTATAATACCGTACTTTATGGCTCCGGTGATAGTCCCGCAACTCGAAAGACATTTCAGGGTAACTGCACTATTCAGCCAATAATTAAGATTACTCAAGAAGATCAGTGTGACATGGTCCCCGCTGGTGTATTTAGTTATGTGCCTGTTAGGGCCCTTGTAAGTGATGAGGTAGTGGACCCCTTCCCCCAACCATTACTCATAGGAAATAGTGTGGTACAAGATAAAGGGCTTGAGGGGGTAAACTCATCAGCAAACAAGGTCATGACCTTGTCATGGAACATAGCCGGGCTGAGAGCGAAAAGAGAGGACATATGCTGGAAGTCATTTCTCTCTACTTTTCATATAATTGCATTGCAAGAGACGTGGGAGGCTAAAGACTCTTTTTACCTGGACGGGTATCAGTCATTTATTAAATATGCTGAGTCTTCATCTTCGGGGAGACCCAGGGGTGGTCTTTTGCTATTATTTAGTCTTAAGCTATTGTATAGCACAGAACTCGTAATGACTAGCTCACCTAACATATTGGCGGTTAAAATAGCAGGTGATAATCTTCCGTCAATATTGGTTGTGAATTTTTATAACTCATTCACGAGGTTGGATGGATTGGAGCATTTAAAGGCATTATCCACCTTTTTGGATGATTTTGATGCAAATAATGTTACACCTTATTTTTTGTTATTGTTCGGCGATTTTAATATTCATGTATGTCAACCCAATTGCTTTGGAAATTTTAATCAGGTTTATTGTCCTCAGGAGGAAGCCCACTTTGATCATTCAAAGGGTGGGATGTTTCTAGAGAGTATTGTATCTGCCTTTCATTTATTTGTTCCAACGCAGGACTCATTACTTCCTGTTCCCACATTTACTGGCCAGGGCCACAATAGTTTTATTGACCATATACTAATTTCCTGTCCTTTGAAGGATCGGATAGGTCCCTTTCGTGTTACTCCAAATGCCCTAAGTGATCATAATCCTCTATCTTTGGAATTAAACTTTAATGCTGTGATTAGGCCAAATTATATGACTACAAATTCTAATTTAAACTTAGTCCCTATTAAACAGGGAACACGTCTGAGATGGGACGTTATTACCCCGATTGATTTTCTAGACAAATTGTATCATAGCAACTCGGAGGATTTTAACATCTGTGAAGCAATAGAATCTAAACCAGGGGATATTCTTGGTGCCTTCGAGAGAATAACCAATCAGATTGTGGATAATCTAACCCTCGTTGGGAAACCAAGACCTAAGAAGCTTAAAAACTGGTTTGATCAGGCATGTTGTAGTGCGCACTCTGCTCTCTTACTGGCCCTAAAAGATGGTGGGAAAGACACCAGCAGGATTGCGGAGGCAAGAAGATCCTATAAAAAAACACTAAAGGCAAGGAAAACTCATTTAAAAAATATGGCGTGGGAAGAATTGTCAGACGCTAGTGTCTTAAAAAGTAGTTCCCAATTCTGGAAAGTAATTAATAGCCCACTTTTTAATGAATTAGAGAACACTATTAACGAGTGCCTTATTCCACCAGACAAATGGGTGGCTCATTTTAGTGGGCTTTACTCTGAAATTCCAGATCAAAATCCAGTAAATTTTGGGGATATTAATCAGTCATCGAAAATTAATTTTAATGAGGCTGAAGTCCGGGACGCCATCGAGTCTATGGCAAAGGGCAAAGCACCTGGTCCCGATGGCGTTCCCGCAGACTTGTATAAGGCAGATTCAAACTACTGGGCGAAGCTTTTAACTTTAGTTTTTAATGCTGTAGCGAAGGTGGGTGCTTCCCGTTCTTGGGGAAAGGCTGTGATAGTACCAATATTTAAAAAAGGTGCAAGAGAGGATCCGGCATGCTATCGGCCTATTTCTCTTTTAGATTCTGCTATGAAAATTATGGGCAAAGTTGTCCTCGCAAGATTAACTACTTGGCTGGAGGACAACTCCATTATTTCGGACCTTCAATATGGGTTCAGAAAGGGAAGGAGCACTGTGGGTCAATGCCTCAATCTGCACCTTATAATTGGGAAGTACACGATAGCGAAGCAGGGGGTCTTACACTTAGCATTTATGGACCTGTCTACTGCTTTTGACCTTGTAAATCGTCAAAAATTATGGGCTTCCCTGGCAGTTATGGGTCTTGACCCCGTGCTGATTGCCTTTTTAGCACTCATACACGAGACTACTACTGCTGCTGTTCGTTACAACAAGGACGGGAATCTAACTGAAGCCTGGCAGGTGAAGCGAGGGGTAAGACAAGGGTGCATTCTTGCGCCCTTGCTTTTTTCGCTCTATATTAATAACCTGGGGGAAGTTTTGTCCTCATCTTGTAAAGATATACCAAGAGCAGGTACTAAGCTGATTCCCGCATTGTTGTATGCGGATGACGCGGTCTTGCTGGCAAGAACTGCGAGAGGCCTTCAAGCCCTTTTAAATGGTTTTAACGATTTTATGGTCTCCTTGGACTTAGTAATAAATTTTTAAAAATCCCATTCAATGACAATAGGATATGGGGCAGCAAAAAAGGCAAAATTCTTCTGTAATGGGCAGGAGCTTACCAAAGTGCAGACCTTTCCGTATTTGGGGATCACCTTTGATGACAGAGGATCATGGGTCATGCAACGTGCACAGAAACAGAATATTCTCGCTAGGGCAACAGGAGCCTTGTTGGGTTTTGCAAAACGGTTGGGCTGCAAACCCTTGCCCGCGATTTTGAAGATATATAATGCCAAGTGCGTGCCTATGGCCCTGTATGGCAGTGAGGTCTGGGGCTATACATCGCCAGTAGAGATTCAATTAATTGAAAATGCCTTTTTTCGGAAACTATTGTCATTACCTGTTTCTACTCCAATTTTTAATATTTATGAAGACTTGGGGGCTGAGTACTTAATGGATCAGATTTCTGTTGCCCCATTAATGGGATGGTTAAGGGTTTGGGCGCAGCATCCACCAAGCCTAAATCAGCTCATTATTCAAGACTGTTTGGCCCTTGATAAAGCCATGTGTATTCCTTGGCTGCGATATATTAAATCTAAGCTGGAGACTCTTGGCTATTTAGAATTATTTGATAGACCATGTGAATTGACCAAATCAGAAATAAGAGATTTTAAGTCCCAGTTCATGTGTAGGGCAAGGTTGTCGAGGGAAGGCGAGGAAGTGTGCAAACCATCCGTTAGGAGATTTGTCATGTTAAGTATGGGCAATGAGATCCAGCCATACTTGACCTATATAAACAATCCATCTCACTTGTTTTTATTGACAAGGTTTAAACATGGCATGCTACCTTGGCTTTTAGCTCACCCGAAGGGTTTCTTTAAAGAGGGCACCTTGGGCCTTTGTCCTTGTGATAATGCCTCTGAACAAAATACGTTGCATATGGTTTTTTTCTGTAAATTTTATATTTCGCAACGTAAGAAATTTATTTGCCCTATTTTCAAGAACTGCCACTTTGAGCAAGTGAGGCCCGCGTTGGTATATTTGCAAATGCTAGGTTCTCCTTTGGTCTGTTTTGGAGTAGCCAGCTATCTTACCGGGGCTATTAGATGTAGAAATCGAATGTAGTTTAACATATCCTTCCCCTATTTTTTAGTCTGTTTGATAGTCTGAGACTGGGCTTTTTAATCTTCTTTCTCGAAACTATAAAATAGTTTTATAATTCCTGGGTTGTCTTACCTTTTAAAGTAATTGTTCGCCAATTTTTTGTTTAAATATGTTTTTATGCATGATTATTAATTGTGTGTTGTCTGAAATTCCTTTGTAAATTATTCTTAAGTGTAACTTTTTGCAAATGAAATTTTGTGTACGCTTGATGGTTTTAATTATTAACCGAATAAAGCTATTGTTGACTGACTGACTGACTGACTGACTCCATTTTGGTGGCTACCAGTTCGTTGTAGATTTTGAAGAGTCCTCTAGAACAGCATTTTTGCTTCTGAAAATAGTTTTTTTACACTTAGGCCAGTTGGTGTCTGAGAGCATGGACCCTGAACCCGCGGCCCACACAGGGGGCCACCTTAAGTGGGCGGCCCCTTTTGTGCGATTTGGGCATCAATCCCCCCCCTCAGATGTCAGGACTCAGGGAGGAGTCCCCCTTTGCCTGTGGCGTACTAGGCACGTCACTTCCTGCGCGACAGGAACTAGGGGAGGGTATATATGCCCCTCCCCTCCATACTGGCGTCCTCTGTTGTTTATTCAGCATGCATGCTCTGTTGTTGTGTAGGTGGGGTGTGTTGCCAATATTGGCACTGAGACACAGACAACTAGCTCTAAGCAGTGGCATAGCTGGGTGGGGGGCAGTCTGCCCCGGGCAGCACTGTTTTTTGGGTGCGGTGGAGGCGAGCAGGTCGGGTCTGTCGACTACCACCATCCTCCTGCGAACAAGTCGTCCGTCGCCCGCCCCCCCTTAACTGCACCGGGCGGCAAACTTAGAGTCCGCATCGGTGTCAGTAGGTCTAGCTACTCCACTGGCTCTAAGTAAGAAGCGATGGTAATAAAGCGAACAAGGCCGTGTTTTCTTGAATATGGTGGCCTTGCTACTCTGTGAAACCTTGCCTACTGGATCAGAAATCTACTATAACTGAAGTGTAATTTTTAGTTCCATCTAAACTATTTTGGAACCACAACTTTTGGTTTGAAGCTCCACCCCAGGCAAGGTCTGGAGCATTCACTGGGGGCTGCCATAAACCTATCACTGTCTGAGAGGACTGTGCTATTTAGTTTCATGGTAAAGCCTGCATGATCACTATGTCCAAACGGATTATACTTAGTTTTAGGCCTGGAGTAGTTAAGATGTTTCACTGCGAACAATGAACCGAGTGTGGAGTAAGGATGAGCCGCCTTCATCCTTTGGCTTGTTTGGGTCAGCCCCCTTCAGTCACCGCTTGTTTGAAGTGCCCTTCACATTTTTGAACAGCCTAAAAGGAGTATTACACAGGTTTACATTTTACAGCGGTGATTGGTGAAGAGGTAGTTCGTAGCAGGTGCCTAGATGCTCTTCCAAGCAAAACAAGGTTATTTATATAGCCAATAAATAGGAAAATAAAATAGCATGTTATGCTATCGTTTCAGTGTTTCGTGGTAGCGCTGTAAATGTGATTTTGAGCCTTGTGCTACCAACGTTGCGCTGGCTGCTGTGTGGGGGGCAGGTGCAGGCCAAAATCACCGGTACTATTGATATCACCATCAGCAGAGATGCCACAGTGAGCACTGGCCTACAGGGCCGGACTGGCAGTAGTGGGCATTGGGCTTGCTCCAGGAAACCGGAAGGGTGTGTTCCAGTTTTGCAGTGGTGGGGGGCGGTTTTGTTACTTGGGGCCGATTTACAGCAATGCTGCAATATCGGCGCCCAGTAACAAAAGAAGCAATACTTCGCACTTCTATTTCTCCCCCCCCAACACCAGGTGCTGGTCCAACAAAATTGCCAGGGCTGCTTTGGTATCCCAGTCCGGCCCAGGTGACCTACTGGAGACCCTGAAGGACGTCCTGGAAGCCCTACAACTTAGGGCACTGTGACCCTTCTTCCAATGCAGCGCTGGTTACCCCTGTCCAGAATCCACTTCTGTCAAACCAAGTGGGAAAGGCCACAGCTCCCCAATGTGCTAGCGCGGTCTGAGCTGGCTTAAGAAAACCAGCCTTCTCCCGTATGGCCAGGTACTGCCTAGACCTCCTCCTCCCTTATCAATACTAAGACAGTAACACGCTTAGCACAAGGACATTTTTGGATTAAGAGTCGTTACACCCCCGGCCGTATTTATTAACATAAAATTCAATCAACAGTTTTAATTATAATATTTAAACAATACGCAGAAAAAACATTACATTGATTACTTGGATAGGTACAGATGTAATTTTGATAACCTTAACATATCTCTAATACAAATATATTCCTATCCGAATCTAAACATTCTATAATCAATAATCATAACAATAACATTTCATTTTCTGCGTATCCCTATTTTGAGCCTACGGCAAGGTCATGAACTGGCGCCAGATCCTTATCAAATTATGCCCGCACTCCAACGGAGTGCGCATGCGCAGGGGGCCCGTTTACCGTGAGGGTACTTCCCCCCCAGGTCACCCCCATACGACCTGTAAATTATCTCCATAAGGGGCCCTTGCAGTTATGCGCCATTTACTTGCGCCGTGTACGTGCGGGGTGGCCAAGCAGCCTACTGGAAAGCGTGACTCCCCCACACCCATCCAGCCAACCGGCTGTAACTGCCCCTGGAGTTCTGTGAGAGACCACTTGTCCCTCCCCCTTGGGAGACCCCATACAAGAATGGCGCCGCCCTCTAAGGACCTTAAATTTACTGCTCACCAATCATGGCCTTACCGCCTGACCAAGGAATAGCACTAAAAATACGACAATAAACATAAACTGTTCAAGGAAACAATCTCCTAAAATAATGGGAAAGAAAATTATCACACATAAGAATAGACATAACCATGTCAACTTGAAGGAATAGCCCTAAAATACAACAATAAACATAACCTGTTCAAGGAAACAATCTCCTAAAACAATGGGAAAGAAAATCATCACACATATGATAAACGTAACCATGTCAACCTGAAAAATAACTTCCTAACAATACACCCTGTAAACCCTGCTTTTAGGGAACGGTGAGTGGGGAAATTAAAATACAGCCTCCTAGCGAGGCTGTTGTCCTTAAGGGCAGGCTGTGGGAGCGGTGAGCAAAGAGGTAGACTCCGCTGCTCCCTAGCCTTTTATTCTAAACCTAATCAGGCCAGGCCGGTTCTAACGGCCTAGCGTTGATGCGATGCGTGCCCGGGAAGTGATTACAAACACTTCCGGGGCACGCACCCCACAACCCGGAGACCAACCATTGGCGGGGCGCGCCTGTCGTGTCACCATTGCGCGCGACAGGCCCGCCCCAGTGTGGTCATCGAGGGCCGGCACGACCGCCATACATGCGGCGTGTCCGATGCCGGTCCCGCCTTTCTATATGGCCAGGTACTGCCTAGACCCCCTCCTCCCTTATCAATACTAAGACAGTAACACGCTTAGCACAAGGCAATTTTTGGATTAGGAAGTCGCTAAACCCCCGGCCGTATTTATTAACATAAAATTCAATCAACAATTTTAATTATAATATTTAAACAATACGCAGATAAACCATTACATTGATTACTTGGATAGGTTACAGCCTCCTAGCGAGGTTGATGTCCTTAAGGGCAAGCTGTGGGAGCGGCGAGCAAAGAGGTAGACTCCGCCGCTCCCCAACCTTTTATTCTAACCCTAATCAGGCCAGGACGGTTCTAACCGGCCTAGCGTTGATGCGACACGTGCCCCGGAAGTGATTACAATCACTTCCGGGGCACGCACCCCTCAACCCAGAGACCAACCATTGGCGGGGCGCGCCTGTCGCGTCACCATTGCGCGCGATAGGCCCGCCCCAGTGTGGTCATCAGGGGCCCGCACGACCACCATACATGCGGCATGTCCGATGCCGGTCCCGCCTTCCTATGACGGATCCAGTGAGCTTTAATGATGTTTAACCCACACACCTGTGCTCTATATGCCGAGGGAGCGCCCCCTGATCTGGCAGGAGATTATACCTGTGGTTGTGACTCAACCATCCCAGCCTAGGACCTGGAGGCTTGAATCTTGCCTGCATCCTATGCAGGAGCGAGGGCTTCCTTGTTCTACGAGGGTACTTGCATCAGTCCGGTGCATCTTGTCTCCATGCTTCTGCTTTACTGCATCCTTTTTATTCCCCTCCACCCTCTATCATCCTATAGGGGAAAGTTATTATAGCCAGCAACAGGGCCCAAAATACACCTCACCAGGCACCAGGGCTCCCCATCCCAGCACATCTTACTAAAGAGACATAAGGAGCCATAACTTTCGAGGTTCCACTGCATTTCCTTCTTCTGTACCTTACAGGGATTTTACCAACTTTCCATCTTCCTTTAGCACTGACGGTGCTATCACCCGAGTAATAGAAATAATAGCAGTAAGTACTCAACATTTGGGTGCCCCTGCAAGTCCCTCCTCCGCAGAGGCACTCATTTCAGTTCTCTGTCAGTTCCTTTCTTGCTGCCAGTATCATAGGTTAAAGGGGAAGCACTCTTGACAGCTTATCAGGTCGCCAAGCTCTGGGATTCAAAGTCCTACCGCAAATGGATGGCAAATACCCTACAGGACTTTAGGTCAATAAATAACTGTCTTTTCTCTTTATAGCGACAGAGAACAATGTTGATTAGCATCAATATGCCCTTGCTATAAAAGCAAGATCCTCTGTGAAGCCAATAAATAAAAAGTTAAATGGTTGTTGGTGCTACTTTGAGAGTGTTTGGCGGTGCGCTGCAAACGTTATTTAGTGCCTGTGTCGCTCTCCGTGTGATTGGGTAGTACGGTTACACCTGTAAATGTTTTCCTGCAATACGGCAAGATCTGCACAGTCTATGGATGCCTGAAAGCATGTGCATGTATGGTTTTTTTGTGGTGTGTATTGTGCTGTGTCGGTGGTGCGCTCCTAAAGGTTGTCAGATGGATGTGTGGTCATGAGTGGGTGTCTCTGCAAACTGTTCTGACTTCTTAGTGGTCGGTATGTGAAGGTCAAAGAATAGCTTTATGTATCGTTTAGTTCATTATTTCAGTACCTTTCGCTGATTTTGTCACTAATACTTTAGCGACCTATCTGCACGTATGCACTTTCTTTTTTAGGTCTCGCTGAGCCAAAGGCTCGAAGAGACATTTTATATGTGGGAATTTCAAAGTGCTACCCACAGTTTTGGCTGGCCTAAACCTTGAGTGCACGATCACATGCACGTGCACAGCTGCTCCCACTCCCCCTCCCTTCTCTATAGCTTTCTTTCACTTTAGCCGCTCTGCTCCTCTGCTCCTTCCATTCCCCCCTCCCTTCTCACCCAGCCCTTTGATGCTCTGCTCGATTCGGTGCTCTAGGAGTGACCTATAGAAAGGGGCCATCTGTTTGTAATTAAAGCCGCCACGCGCGCTTGTTTATATTGCTCTACTCTCACTCCCCTGCCTCTCTCACCCTCGTTTTCCGAAGCCAGGGCGCATTTCATTTGGAAATAAATTCCCTTTATTGAAAGAGAAAGCACGTGGAAATTGAACCCTTACAAAACACGCTTATGCCGAGTTTAATTTGTTTACCATGCAAACACAACATTGTACAGAGCAAAACTCACCAAACAACAGGACACTAGAAGGTCCTGCATGTATGTTATTAGGGAGGTGTGTGGCTCATGTCGACGCATGTTTGAAGGCATGTCTTGTTCTCCCTGTATACCTCTGTATAGCGGTGCCCTCTTAATATTCACCCATCTCTCTCATCTCTCTCCCCCCACACCCGTACTTTTCTCATTATTTCCCTCTTGCTCTTTCTCTCTCACTCACCGGTCCCTCCCCTTGCTCCTGTGCAGCTCGCTGCTGTCTGTGCTCGTCCCTGCGATGGATGCGCCGCTGCACGGAATGTGGCTACCAGGCATCTCTGGACGCTTTGATAATTCTACTATGTGTTTGTGCATATTTATTTTAAGTTGTGTCCAGAAGTGTGTGTGTATGCACCTTAGGTTCGCAAACCCTGCAGTGGTTACCAAGGGCAAGGAAGCAGTGACCTTCAGGAATGTACAGTTTAGATGTGTTCCTCTCTCGGTTAGATGCTGGTGTTTGCTTGGCATGTTTGCCATTTGCCCCACTGAGTGTCTTCCTTTCTGTTTCCCCTTTGTATGGAAAGTATTTAGCTCTGTTAGGGGCTCGAAGGAGAGCGCGGGCCCCTGCAGGATTCCGGAATTTTATCTCTAATTCACGGCTCGGTTCACAATCTGGAAGACGTAACACCGTTGCCCCTTGTGCTGCAACTCACTGTCTCAATACTCTGCCAATTTCCCTGCCTTCCACTTACCCCTTTTCCTTTCCTAATTTTGCCCAGTTTCTTGCCTGTGTGCCGCAGTTCCAGGACTTCTGTCTGCCCTGCTTCCCTGTGTCTCTTCTGCTTTCCCCGTCTCTCCTCTACTTCCCCGGTTCTCCTCTGCCTCTGTGTTTCCTCTGCTTCCCTGTCTCTCCTCTACGTCCCTGTCTCTCCTCTGCTTCCCTCTCTCTCCTCTGCTTCCATGTCTCTCCTCTGCTTCTCTGTCTCCTCTACTTCCGTGTCTCTTATGTGCTTCCATGTTTATCCTCTGCTTTCCTGTCTCTCCTCTGCTTTCCTGCCTCCTCAGCTTCTCTGTCTCCTCTGCTTCCCTGTCTCTCCTCTGCTTCCCTGTCTCTCCTCTGCTGCCCTGTTTCTCCTTCTCTGTCTCATCTGCTTCCATGTCATCCCTGCTTCCCTGTCTCTTCTGCTTCTATGTCTCCTCTGTTTCCTGTGTCTCCTCTGCTTCCCTGTCTCCTCTGCTTCCCTGTCTCCTCTGCTTCTCTGTCTCCTCTGCTTCCCTGTCTCCTCTGCTTCCCTGTCTCCTCTGCTTCTCTGTCTCCTCTGCTTCCGTCTCTCCTCTTCTTCCCTGTCTCTCCTCTACTTCCGTCTCTCCTCTCATTCCCTGTCTCTCCTCTGCTTCTCTGTCTCCTCTGCTTCCCTGTCTCTCCTCTTCTTCCCTGTCTCTCCTCTGCTCCTGTCTCCTCTGCTTCCCTGTCTCTCATGTGCTTCCATGTTTCTCCTCTGCTTTCCTGTCTCTCCTGTGCTTTCCTGCCTCCTCAACTTCTCTGTCCTCTGCTTCTCTGTCTCCTCTGCTTCTCTGTCTCCTCTGCATCCCTGTGTCCTCTGCTTCCCTGTCTCTCCTCTGCTTCTCTGTCTCTCCTCTGCTGCCATGTCTCTCCTTCTCTGTCTCCTCTGCTTCCCTTTCATCCCTGCTTCCCTGTCTCTTCTGCTTCCCTGTCTCCCCTGTTTCCTGTGTCTCCTCTGCTTCCCTGTTTCCTCTGCTTCCCTGTCTCCTCTGCTTCTCTGTTTCCTCTGCTTCCCTGTCACTCCTCTATGTCCCTGTCTCTCCCCTGCTTCCCTGTCTCTCCTCTGCTTTCTTGTCTCTCCTCTGCTTCTCTGTCTCCTCTGCTTCCCTGTCTCTCATGTGCTTCCATGTTTCTCCTCTGTTTTCCTGTCTCTCCCCTGCTTTCCTGCCTCCTCAGCTTCTGTCTCCTCTGCTTCTCTGTCTCCTCTGCTTCCCTGTCTCTCCTCTGCTTCTCTGTCTCTCCTCTGCTGCCCTGTTTCTCCTTCTCTGTCTCATCTGCTTCCATGTCATCCCTGCTTCCCTGTCTCTTCTGCTTCTCTGTCTCCTCTGTTTCCTGTGTCTCCTCTGCTTCCCTGTCCCCTCTGCTTCCCTGTGTCCTCTGCTTCTCTGTCTCCTCTGCTTCCTTCTCTCCTCTGCTGCCCTGTCTCTCCTCTGCTTCTGTCTCCTCTGCTTCCCTGTCTCGCATGTGCTTCCATGTTTCTCCTCTGCTTCCGTCTCTCCTCTCATTCCCTGTCTCCTCTGCTTCTCTCTCTCCTCTGCTTCCGTCTCTCCTCTGCTGCCCTGTCTCTCCTCTGCTTCTGTCTCCTCTGCTTCCCTGTCTCGCATGTGCTACCATGTTTCTCCTCTGCTTCCGTCTCTCCTCTCATTCCCTGTCTCTCCTCTGCTTCTCTATCTCCTCTGCTTCCCTGTCTCTCTTCTGCTGCCCTGTCTCTCCTCTGCTCCTGTCTCCTCTGCTTCCCTGTCTCACATGTGCTTCCATGTTTCACCTCTGCTTTCCTGTCTCTCTTCTGCTTTCCTGCCTCCTCAGTTTCTCTGTGTCCTCTGCCTCTCCGTCTCCTCTGCTTCCCTGTCTCGCCTCTACTTCTCTGTCTCTCCTCTGCTGCCCTGTCTCTCCTTCTCTGTCTCCTCTGCTTCCCTGTCATCCCTGCTTCCCTCTTAGGGGGTAGCACAGAGAGGACTACTGTAGACTCTGAGCTTAATAATTGTCGCTAGCAATGGTAAAATTACATTATAGGTCAAGGAGAGGATGTGGCTAGAGCGGCCGAGTTTGAAGCTGGAGAACCAAACAGGTTCGAGTCTCGGCGTCAGCTCAAGCACCCTGTGATTCTGGGCAAATCACTTAATATCCCCTTTACCTAACAAAATGAATGTGTCCATCCGTAATGCAATTTATGCTCATGTAAAGCGCTCTGATACTTTATGGTCGAGTTTGCGCTATATACAAGTCCAACAAAAACAAGCATTTACAATGCAATAGGTCTCGCATTTGCGAGAGTTTATGCTATTGGCATTGGAAATGACAATGCCTTTTATTTATTTGTTTAAAAAACCAACACATTAATAAAAGGCATTGTAATCTACAATGCCAATAGCTCAAACTCTAGTAAATGCGAGACCTATTGCATTGCAAATGCTTGTCTGTTTTGTGGTAGTTCTGTAGTCAGCGTTGCAGTGTTGAGGTGAGCACTTATTTTGTCATTTGTGCCTTGGGCGTAACACAGGCCCCAGTCCTTCAAGGGCCCCTATATCCTTCAAGTGGAGCCCATTGCGCCCAAGATCAATGAATATCTGTGAGGTATGGGAGACTCAGCGGCCCCTCTTCTCATTCTGCAGTGGCCCCCATCATTTTAAGTTATACAACTGATCAGGTAGGCATATCTGTGCAACAGATGTTCCTCACAGTGCATAGCTGTAATCTCTTATTCTCTATGTGTTTGTGAGTGCATGTCTGTCCGTGTGAGTGCTGTGCACTTTAGTGTGTGGTTAGGAGGTCTGTAAAATGTGGCTGATGGTCTTGCCATTTGCACTTGCTGCATGACGGGGAAGTCTGTGATGTTTTTATAGGTCCTGGTATCACTCCATATCAATCACTATGTCACCTTAGTAACATAGGTCAAATTCCTTCACATATGGTTTGATAGTCTCTCTACATGCGTGCAATTTTGTGTCCTAGTGGGCACAGCGCCAACGGGTGGGTTTGACAGGTTGCACGGATTTAACATCTTCTGCCCCTCAGTGATCCGTTTCCTTGGGTTACTGTTGGGAGGTATAATTATCTACAGAGATTTGAAGATTGTACTTCAAACCAAAACAGTTTGTTTTACTTTAAAAACTATTTTTTTACTTTAAAGAGCACAAGGTACATATTTCACAAAATAGAGAAGATGCCACTGCCACAAACTTCAGCAGATTCAGTAATACCTTAGACTTGTTCACAGTTCTTGGACCACTACGGAAAAACTGTAGTGGTTGCACTCTATAAGCAAGTAGGAAGAGGCTGGTCAACATGTGGCAGAACACATGGTCAGGGGTCGTGTTGTAACCAGGTGGGGTTTTCCCGGAGAGAGATGAGATATGTACTCTTGCCATACACCTAGGCGAACGGTTTTTCTGATGTGGGCAGGAATTATGCTAATAATCGCAGCAGATTTCTTCCAACATATGTGGAGACCTTTATTGACACAAGACTACCAACCGTCTGTGTCCCTGGAGAATGCACCATCAGTGGGGGTGATAGCATGCTATTTTTGACTCCATAGCATGGGAAGAAGATTTTTTCCTGTTTCTCGGAATTGACCATGATGCCTACTGGCCCACTCATGCAAAGTTCCATTCTTATGCCATGCCCAGACCCTGCACTGATATTCATGTAAATGTGTCAAGTGTGTGTTGTGTGTATGGCACTTGCTAGCAGGACTCCATGTTGATTCTATGTGCATGTATGCTATAAACCAGTAGAATCCATTATGGATTGCCCTTGGCTTTGACAAAGTGCAAGATTTAGGTATTGAAACTGCCTCCACTGACAGTGGGAGTGCATTGCCTGATTTCCTCAGCTGTGTGGTATAGCCCCAAACACTAAAGTTTTGAGGGATGGAGACAGGACTGTACTTAACAATTCCATTTGACCTATTTCGCAAGGGATTGCTGACTATTCCTCTTAGAGCACTGCCATTTTGGTGATGGTAGGGAAATTAGTCTGAGACGTTTCTAGGAAGGTTCTGGGGCATTTGTCTTTTCCTTGAGGGATCCACCCAAGTAGGCTGATGACAGTCATGTGTAGAGCTTCACACGGATTCTGCTTGTATTATCTGTGCTTCTCGCATCTGGCATCCTCACTACCTGTTGTGAGAGTCAACACCTTACACAAATAATTATTTGCATATGAATTCTGAACAGGAACCACCCAAAACTAGTTTCTGAACTGTAGACATTGAATTCACATCCCTTGTCTAGAAACTGTCTAAAAGTGAGAATCAAACCTTTACACTTGGCTCTAGTTCCAAGCAGTTTCAGTTATTAAGCGGGGGATTCTCCACAGAGGAAACTACGACCACTGATGAAACCATGTGCTACTGTGGACCAGGTCTGGTCTCCCAGAGGCGAGCAGACATCGCCTGAAGCTGCATGCCATGGCCTTTCCAGGTGTCTCGCTGCCTGACAGTGCCAGGTGGGCTACCTTAAAAGGGCCAGTGCCAGTTATTCTTTTGGGCCTGTCGTGGCCCACAGGACAAATAAAGCAGCCTGCACACTGGTTGCTTTAAACTGGCCCATCTGGCAGTGCCTGATTGTCAGACTGCCTGTAAGGCCAGTCCAACACTATGCACGTCTTAATTTTGTGTGACAGCATCCTCTCAAGCATCCTCTCAAGCATCCTCTCAAGCATCATCTCATCCAGTTTGGATGCCAGAGTGCATTTTCTGCTAAAATAATAGCAAAAAGACATATGTTTTTTGTTCTGGTCATTCATGTTGTTAATTACGGTGGCGTAATTCAAGTAATTTGGGGAACTTCGCGTTACCCTTCTTAAGGTAAACTTCAGAAAATATTTACACCTCATAATTATGTTGCTTTGTGCATGGACGCCAATAAGGGATTGCCAGAGGTTGCAACTGTGACCCATAGGCCACCTGTTGTGACCCCTGTCACCTTGCTTGCAACCCCTTGGCCAGTATAATCATCATTCACTTCTCACATTTGTTTCCAGCCTCCTGGGGTCGGCCAGCCAGTGCTCGCATGGACAAAATGGTTCTTTAAAAAAAAATGAACTTCACATGACCACCCCCTAGTGGTGTATTTGCACATCACGTGACGACCCAAGCGGCGTGTTTACTCACAGGGCTGTTTATCTGTAGGAGCACATAAAAGCTTTAGCAATGATGGTCCTTGGATAATATCACATCAATCATATCACTTTGTCCTGCCGCCTGCTCTCCACACGCCCTCCCTCACCTCATCACAAACCACACACTCTCCTCCTTCTAAGTCGTTAGAAGACCTTGTGGTGGTGCTCACTCTTGGAGGCTGTGCAATGCATGTACATTGTGCAGATGGTCCCCGCCCAGTCCAGCTGCCAAGCCAAGTCCGGGTCCAGGTAGAATCTGAAAGCAACAAACAGCCAGTGGTGGTAAATGATGGCCCTGGCTTCCTGGTATAATTATTTGTTCTGTCCGGCCCCTTGCTTTTGCCCCTCTCCTCCTACGGTAGTGTCCCTCACTTTGGCCAGCAACACATGTTGGATGAACAGTGTTGAGTGAAGGTAAGAAACAGTACCCCATTAACAGTTGTCCCTGACACCAAGAGTCGGATTGGTAAACTGGGCATTTGAGCAACGGGTGAAGGGTCAGTGCATGAGGCCCAGTTGTGGGCTGTTATTTTTGTTTCCAGTGGTGTGCCCATTTTGAAAGGTTTTGCGGTGAGCTGACCTGAATTGTCTGGCATCGCCAGTGGTTATGTGGGGCATAATCACCCCCTCTCAAAGCTTGCAGTAGGAACAGGCTAAATCTTGTAAGCAGGTGAGGGGGAGCTGGCAGCTTCCTTACATGCCCCCTGTTGGGCCGCCCCACCCATATATGGGGTTGGCTTGGGCCACCCATAGATACAATAATGTGTGCAGATTGAGGCTGGCGAAGGGTGGGGAATGAGTAGAATCAGCATTGCTGAAGCCCAGCTGTGAAGAGCCAGTAGACTGATTCACACTTGCATGTTTCATTGACTCTGTATTGTGTGTCACGTAAAGTGCTCTGACACCCTATACCACTGGTATGAGTTGTGCTATAAAACTATGAAATGCATGTGAGAGAGGGGCCAACAAAGATTGTCGCACTGGGCACCACTTGCGCTAAAGCTGGACAATCCTCAAACACCATGCATATTACAAGTATATTTACAAGTCGATCATGCATATTCTATCCAGAAGACCAAAGGAAATAACACCTCTTCTGAATAATTATTTTTAAATGTATGTTAACTTGCTGAGCTTCCCTTGAATGCACGCATGCATTTAGAGGCGGTGCCGGTGAGAGATGTGGTAGCGAGAAACCACAAAAACACTTTTGATTTACATCAACATTTCTTTTGGCTTACAGCTCTCACTGCACCTATCTGCGTCCCATATCATTTAATTATAATTGGTTTAGCTAAAACATATATATATATTTTATTTTAAAAACATTTGATATTAAAAACACTCAAACATTCCGCATTTTAAAGTCTGTGCAGGACACTCTTCCCATCAGCGTGTTTCAGGAGAAACATTCGCCTTTCCACCAGGTTTCAAAGGAGCATTTGGTTTTAAAAAAGAAGCTGTGAAGAGCTATTTTCACCCCATTCCTCACTGTATGAGGCCGGCAGCGTCATTCATCTGACCCTTCCCCTGCCCTGCCAGCACATGATAGACGTGGGTTGCAATCCTAACCAGCCTTGCTGGAGCCCAGGTGTGGTAGGCCATTTCACCGTTTCACCTCCTTGCCGGATCCTGCTTTATGTTGCCCTTGTCCCTGCCCCGTCAGCCTCTCTTCACATGTACTGCAGCAGTGATGTCCCTGTAGGCCAACGGACCTTTGCAGTACCGGAGGAGGAGGCAAAGAGGGAGAACTAACAGAAAACTTTACGAGCGAGGTGACAGAGAAAGGGTAGAGGAGAACCTAGAGAAGAAGAGATTGATTGATTGGAGAGATAGAGTAGGTAAGGTGTGAGATAGGAGGGAGGAAAAGACAGAGAATGGGCTATGAAATAGTAAGAAACTCAGAAAGACACAAAGATTAGAAAGAAAGTGCTGCACGGAAAGAGTACAATTCTGGTAAAGGAGTGGGCAAGAGAAAGGAGTACCATAATTGAGTGGAAGAGAGATAAAAAAAATAGAGACAGTGAAAAAGTGAACAAAAAGAACGGTAAGCAGTGATATCAAGGGTGGTGAAAAGGTGAGAAGTAGAGAATTTTGTGTGTGCACATGCATAAAAGAAGGAAATTGAGAAATAAAAGAAAGGGGAGCATGGCTATGTGCTTCACTAGCTCTGCTTTCTGGGGGTGTGAAACTGGTCTGAATCAATTGTTGGTGATGTAAGCTCTGCTGCTGGGACTACAAGTGATACTCTTATCTGCTTATCTGTAGTGTGTATTTGTAGAGGACGGCCAAGTGCTTTCATATAGCCCTTCACTTTGCATTTTTGTAAGCACTTTCTGTAGAAATGTCACTTTCACCCAATTGAAAAGTGCTCAATATTCCATCCCAAAAAGGATGCTTTAGTTTTTCCTTTATTAGAACACTTCATCTGCAAATCACAGCAGATGTCATCAGCAGTTGAAACTTATTGAGCATTCTTGCAGGAGCACATCACTTGTAAGAGAGCCAATGTATCTATAGAGCCTTCATGGGGCTGGTAGCATGGCCTCTGCACTCACTGTTGCTTATGTCCTAGAGTTTAGCAGTGAGCCAAGCTAAGCATGTCCTTCCCCAAACACTAGGTTGTTTATAAAACATATAATACATTCAATGAGTACTGTCACTTCTAAGGAGGTAGCACTGGCTGCCACTTTAAAGGGACTTTTAATGTGACTGCAAGGGCACTTCTAAACACATTGGTAATACTTTAATGGGGAAATACCTGAATTTCTAATAAGGATCTTAATAATGGGTGATGCTTGTGGTTCTCATCCCCTCCCCAGCACTAAGGGACATTCAAGCTTCCCGCTTCACCTCACTATGGCTGAGCCACCTTCCTCACTCTCCACCCTGCCAGAGGAAGAAAACAGCTCTGAGGCGTTTTAAGGAATGAGCTATGTGGACAATTGCAAAGGCTCCTACCTTCCAAGTTCTCTTTTGATAAAATTATCTCTCACTCTCTTCTTTTCTCACCTCTGGCTCTTTAAAAAAACATCACTCTTCCTCTCTCTGGCTATCTCTGACTGTATCTCTCTTTCTATCATAAGGGTAAAAGCAGTGCATAGTAGGGCACAAGTAAAAGTTACTTTAGGGTGAATTTCCATGGTTTTGTTAGTTTCAAATGGTATGTTTTACATGACATTGCCACCTAACTATAACTTCAATATAAACGTTGTTTTTTCCAGTGTATTTCTCAGGTTCTGTTAATGTAAAGTTGAATATTCTTACAATTCCTGAACTATAATATCACTTTAACCTTTGTTTTTTCAGTGAATTTCTAGGGTTTTTGTAACGTAAAGTAAGATATCCATTGCAATTCACGCCAGAGGTGCTGGACGCAGGCTCTGGTCTGGCATTATCAATTGAGCTGCCCCGTCAAAACTTGCTGCCCCTAATCCTACCTCCTCCTTGCCCTCCATTGTCCAAGTCTATACCACTTCCACCGCGTCCAGCCCTGTGCCGTTCTTCTGCCACTGCTCTTCCCTCCAGCCCTGCACATTTAGCTTTCTGCCCCTTCCCACTGTCTCCCTGCCCTCTGTTGTCCCAGTCCGTGCACCTGCCCTCTCCCTCCTACCCTGCATGGTCCAATGTTTCCTCACTGTACAGTGTCCAATGATTTCTCACTGTTATGTCCAGTGTCCTAACCTTTTTTTCTATAAACATTTTAGCAGTGGAATTGTTGAGTTTAGCTTTAAGCAACAGAACATAGAAAAATGTCTTTCCCTTCCACAAAACCCGATGATCCAAAACAAAGATCAATAGTGAATTTGTCCACTAAAAAACAGGAGTACCATAGACCCCCCTACAGGTTCTAATGAAGGCAAGAGAACAAAAGAGTTGTCTGATGCTGCTCTGTCTAGCAGTGAAGGCATATGCTTACATTCTTATGGCATCCCTGAAACATCATCTGTTGGGATTGCAGCTGCTTCTTCCTGTGCTGATGATATTTCTGCCATTACTGATATTTCTTCACATGCTGACAGTGCTGAGTGTTCATTTTATTCTGAGGTTGAAGATTCATCTTCTTATGTTGGCAGGTTTGGCGACAGTACTTCCCTGGCTGGCCTTGTTAACTATTCATTATCCTGTGATGATAATACCGCCAGATCCTTTTTGAGGAGTGACATAATAGAGGCACCTCGAATCAAAGAAACTAGTCAGACACCAACATCAAAATCCCACCAGCAAGTGAATTCTTGGCAGGCGGCTTGTCACTGAATCATTAGAGCGGCCCTGAGCGACCAAAACTTCAAACATTCCCCTTAACTGCATGACGTAGGTTTAATGGAGATTACAAACCCCATCCTTGGGGAGAGTATTCAGTCCTTAAAGATGCTGTTTATTGTTTTGCATGCAGACATTTTAGTGCTGGTTCTGTGGGAGAAGAAGGATGTGAATCTGGTAATGCTGCATTCGTTGACATTGGCTTCAGTAAGTGGGAAAAGCTTACTCATTCTTTGTCTAAACATTCACAGTCAGAGAAGTATAAATCGTCATTTATTGCTTGGACCAGCTTCAAAAGATTACAGATGCCTATAAATCGTCAGCAGTCAGTTTCTTCCATGATAGTAAGAGGTGTAGAGCACGAAACTGAGGAGCATAGACAACATGTGGAGCAGCTGCTTATGGTAATATGTTTTGTGGGTTGTCAAGTACCTGCATTCCATGCCACGTCTGAAATTGATCATTGTCATAATAGGTGACATTTCATTGCATTGTTAGAGATGATTTCTGATAAAGATAAGAGATAAAAAGAAAAAATGTCCAGGAGGTGTGAGCACTATACCTCTCCTGATTACAAAAATTACATGATATTTGTGGTGGTTGTCCATGAGTGTATTGTCAAAAAAGTGACAAAATATTTTGCAGTGCTAGTTGATAAAATTAAAGCTGTCTCACATCAAGAGCAGCTGAGATGTTATATCCGCTTTGTTGATGGTGATGGAAATGTTCAGGAGAACGCACTAGGATTTTACCATATGGATAGGTTAGATGCCTATAGCCTTGCTAGAGCCATTGTTGAAGCAGTACAGCAAGCTGGACTTGACTGGACGAAATGTATTGCACAGTGCTATGATGGAGCATTCATTATGAGTGGCTGTTTAAATAGTGTCCAAGCAAAAATAAGAAAGTTCGCATCACAAGCAACAGTAACTAACATACAACCAGTAAAACATTTATTTTCAACATTGCAAGTAGTTTATGTTTTTCTTTCACAAAGTTCACCAAGGCATGAGCTCTTCATGAAAGCTCATAAAGAGAGTAATCTGTTTATAATGGAGCTAGAACGACTCTCAGGTATGAGGTGGTTTTACTGGTACTCCTGTGTGAGAAAAGTACAGATGCAATTTGAGTCTATTATCACTGTTATCTGTATAATAGAATCACAACAAGACAAGGAGGCTAGTTCAGAAGCCAAAGGACTTCTTAAGAACAGTGAAAACTTTGGTTTCTTGCTTATATTGCAGTGTATGGAACTCACTCTCCAAAAGACTCACAGTCTATCCAAAGTACTAGTACAGAACAAAGACCTTGACTTGCAGAGAGTATGTGATCTAATTAAGTTAACAAGAAGTGATTTAGTGAAACTCCGTCAAGACAGCCAGTGGACTGCATTGTTAAGTCAGGCTAAGGACTTAGCAGAGCAGTGTGGAATTGAGATTCAAGAAAAATACAATCCAAGGGCTCCACCTTTGAGACACCATAAATTGAGTAACAAACTGGCAGATTATTTTCTCTGTCCTTCTGTAGGGAAAAGATCCAGACATTTTGATGTCTCAGATAGTAAAACTCCACTGTTTGAGCATTTAAAGCAGGCAGTTTATTTCTCTACTTTGGATAGGTTTGTAAATGCGCTTGGTGCTCGATTTACAGACAACATGGGCCTCGTGTCTGTTGTTGGAATGTTCGATCTAAAAGCAGCAAATTGTCTGGACTTTTCCTCTGCACTAGTTATTGTTGACAAATACCCAGGCGCTGCAGTAGACTGGAGTCTTCTACAATTTGAACTGGAAACTTCAAAATCATATCTTAGAGAGAATAAATTACCAGATATTCACTCTGTCAGGCAGCATCTCATGTATCTACCAGGAGCATTTTCTTAGGTTTTAGATCTTTTGCATCCTGTCCTTACATTACCTATTACTACTGCTGGCAATGAAAGATTCTTCTCCTGTATAAAAAGGGTAAAAAAATGATGTGCACAAATGTGGAGACAAGAGACTCAGTGATTTAATGATAATGGCTTGTAAACCTAATGAGGTTAAGCAGCTAAATTTGAATGAAGCCATCAATAGATTTGCTTACATGTGCCACAGGAGGTATCCTCTTAAAAAATGAACTGGTCATTTCCCTCATTCAGAGAAGCGGCCTCAGAGAAGCAGCTCCACACTTTGAGAGTCAAACAACAGTTACTCCTCAATCAGTCTCTCCGTACCTTGAGGCCTATGCCACCTGAAGAAATCTGCCAGTGATCACAGAAGCCAATAGCCTATGCAGGAGCACGAAGACAGCAGCTACCATGCAGCCATGCAGTATCGGCCTTCTCCTGGTGGCCAGGCAAACAACAGTTACTCCTCGATCAATCTCTATTCCCCCTGAGGCCTGTGCAACCTGAAGATATCTGCCAGTGATCGTAAAGGTCAGCAGGGGCAAGAAGAGAGCAGCCACCATGCTTCTAAGCACTAGTGGCAAAACCCCAACTTGCTGTCCATTTTGTTTCTTTCTGTCACAGTAGATATGCAGCCTCATCACATCAGCTTGTCATGTGTAGAAATATGGAACCAGTATTACACAGCATTTTTAGCCACCTTGATTTCCTGTAGTCCACCTATTTGTTCTCTTATCAATACTGTCAATTATCAGTACAATAACTATTCTCTGTACCAGCCAGTATCCTATTCTGGGATCTGTATTTCATATCTGTGGCACTATCAGCCTATTCTGGATTTCAGATTAGCTGAACATCAACTTACCCTCAAGTCAGTCTCTACATAGGAGGATGCTCCTGTCATCACTAGAACCAGCTCATACCAGCAGATGCAATTCTAGATGGAGACATGTGAACTGTTGGACTCTGTCTATCCACCCAATCAGCGCCTTCTTCTTTCCATGGAAGCTGAGCAGCAGCATCTCTTCTTATTAGTAATGCAGTATCAAGATGACAGCAATATCATTCATCCATATGAGTAAAATCTGCCCAAAGTTTCGTAACACTCTTTAAATTGTTAATGCAGATATATTGATCAACACAAGTGTATTGTACTAGGGATGTGCATGGTTTCTGCAGAAGAAATTCAAGATAGTAAACCTGGAAAGGTTCATGAGCTCCATAGGTATAGAAGTGTGCATACTGTCATGGAAAGGAAGGTTGCTAGGAAAGTTTGACCTGCATTAAATAGCACTGCTATCTACGTTCCAAGACTTGGATCTAATTGCATGGTACCCTTAGTTTCTAAAACAAATGATAAAGTGAACTTGTTTTCAGCATTATAGGCTCACCAACCTTCCCATTTTGTAAGTGAAAAGGGGCCCATAAATGTATTCTGAACTTTTCGAGAGAAACTTTCCGATGGATCTTTTTAGCAGTATGAAATTTTCAAGGGAAGAATATAATTAGTAAGTAAACAATCAACTTAACCACTACTTCCGAACACATAATAACAAAAGGACAATTTAGAAAGGTTAGATTGATTTATTAGAATGCCAGAAATAGTTGGACATAAACGCTCCTCAACACAAGTGTATAGAAATACAAAGGAAACACCCTAATCACCAAATTCAGACAGCGCACCATGAGTAAAACAATTCAAGAAAGAGGATACAGATGATTAGGAAGCAAGAGTCCAAATTTCCCTGCATCGGGGTTGGTGAATAAAAGCATCAAATGTATACCTACTCTATTGCTAAGATGATCTCCCTACACTAATGGATAAGCAATTTGAGGCCAGAGGAAAAAAGGTATTAGTCGTGGAGTCTTCCTAAGAGGTCTCTCCACTGTCGAGATGAGCCAGGTAGCATTAAGCCACCATCGCAAAAAAGAGCTTGTTCTGAGATGCTCCTTCTTCAAAGGCAAGAAAGATGTAGGGCTCTTTCCCCAATTCCAACAATCAGTTAGCCACAGTTAGCTTTCCCATGATGCACAGCTTTGGGTCCGGTTATGAGCGTACTTTTCCACTTCTTTTCTTCTTCATGTACTTCCATTTGCAGCAATTTGGACTTGCTTCTCATACCTTCTCCTGTGTAAAACCAGCATCTTTCCACATTCGCCTTTGAGTCATGTGATTGTAACTTCTTCTCTCCTGTCCAAGCTGCTAAAACAAGACATTATTTTGCCTAACGAATGCTTCTCCACCTGCAATGCAAAATGTGATAAAGAACAACTTCCACAGTGCACATGAAATTCAGAGAATTAATACTAAAGTGAGAGTTGTCAGGGGTTGCATTTCAGGCTTACCACTTTGGGTAACATAACATAAGAATGTATAATTTAAGCATTATGAATGTTCATAACTATATTACATTTTGGCTAACACATTTACCTAATTATGGAATGAAATTATTAACACATTATCACATTTAGTACATGAATAGTGTAGAACTTCACAACATATTTTCTTCATGTTGGCATTTCTTCATTTACCATTTTTCAGTACCTTAAAGTACCTCACGTAGATACATTAGCACAATTCACAAACCAAGCACTTTACGTTGCATGAGCAGGATTATATGCATGTGCACTCTACACATGATTATGATGCACCCCTACAAATAAGAGTGTTTGAATACCAAATCTTTGCTCCATCATAAGTTACTTGATATTGGTAATGGCTGATTTCAACTTGACTGGTGTATTCTCCATTGTTATACACTATTTGGAATGTAATTAACCAAAAGTTAGATGTTTATCCTCCTTTGATAGCACCAAATTAAAGGTCATGCAATGTCGCCTTCTTTGATTTCATGGGGGCCCAAAGCGCAGGTTATGTCACTTCCTGTGATATCACCAGGTCAAAGTTTGTGTGATGCCACTTCCTGTGACACCATTGGTGTGGGTCAAAGGACAGGTGATGTGACTTCCTGTGAAGTCATCTGGTCAGAGTTCATGCGATGTCACTTCCTGTGACATCAGGCAGGGATCACATGGCATGTGATGTCACTTTGGCTACCCCTGGCAGTTTAATGAATCGACATCTGTGCATTTGTGACAACATTATAGCACAGAAACGCAAGAACAATGTGAATTACCAGAACCCAGGCGGCAGTTTTTCATGGCAGTCTTGTTTTTGGTGCCATTTTTTGTGGAAAATGTACCTTTGCCTCCAGGAAAATATAGCGTTAAATGTTGATTTTGCATTTTGTATAATTATATGGAATTCTACAAAATTTTCCCAAAAGTTTTGCAATTATGCGAAAACAAAATTTCGCGCACTTCTAATGTTCTTCCCTTGCACCTGCACTAACATTTTGCCATGAAAGTGGTTTAATTATGCACCAGATGGTATAAATGCATAATTTGGGGAATTTCCCATAATAAGCACAGTGCAAAGTTATGCAAGATTATGCCAGCATTATAGAAATGTAGCCTAAAATTAATGAAGCAGAAAAGCTAAAGAGAAAGACCTATTCTGTATCTAGGTATATTTTTATTAGGGCAAGTGAGATTGTATTCGGTGTAAACCCCCTCATTCATAATGGAGACGCAAGTTACTGTGGTTTCCATTGTTTGCCACCTATATTTTTGTCCAAGGCAACAGTCTGTATTTCAGTGCTACATCCTTTTTACTACAAAGTACTGGGTCTTAAGGCGGATTTGTGAGTTCTGACCTCTGTAGCCTTTCTCCATGCATGTCTCTAGGTAAAGATAAGACGAACAGCAGTTAAACTAAAGAGCAAATATGTACATTTCTATAAGGATCAGAGATATTGTATGGGTGTGAAATCCCCCAGTTATTAAATTGGAGTCAGTAAATGTTCCAGCTATCTACCATCTGTATTTTTTCTGTTAAACAACAGACTGTATTTCCGTTTTACATCCTCTTTCTTGTCATGTACAATGTTGTTGTAGAGATAGATCTACGGGTTCTGACCTCAGAGGCCTCTCTTCATTCATGTGACTGGGAAAAGATAAAAAAAACAGGCGAAAATGAGAACAAATAGGTAGGAGAAAGAGAAACAAGTATGAATACTGTCCACAGGCCTACGTTTCTTTTTTAAATTATGAAACTCCCTTTTGTGTGAGTAGTGAGTATTAAGATGTGCTGTGTGCACAGTTTTACAAGTTTGTCTGCCTGGCGAATGAATTCTAACGTGGTGTTGTGGTTAAGTGGACATCCTGGGTGATCGATTACAACTATATGTGCACGGGAAAGATGATTCATGTTTTACAAAACCAATACAACTAATTAAAAGAGTGGGTCTTCATTTTTGCATCAGATTTTCGGCACACTGTGTAAAACCGAGCAGATTGATATTATTATCTTCCTGTGCCTCAGCTAAAGCATTGTGGGTAGTTATACATAGGAAGCCCTCTATAAAGAAATGGGCATTTGCATTGCTTGTTGGCACTCTCAGCAGGGAGATCATGTGGAGTCTAAACTCCCCCTTCACTGTTCTACACAGGCTCAATGCATACCCAGAGGAAGTGGGAGACACAACAGTGCTTTTCTTCTGGCCCAGAACACTGATGTGACACCACTAGCCCTTTTCCTTAGGATGACTGGGCCTTTAATGGACTGTAAGAGCCATACAGCAGGCCTCCTATACTTTTATGAGGAAAGGCAAGCAGCTCACAGTCACGCTGCTGCCCTTTCATTGACGTTGTAGCATCCCTCGTTGGGAACCGCAGCTGAAAGGCCGAGATTCGGAGGGGCATCAATCAATCAATCAGTCATTTGTTAAGCGCACTACATACCCGCGAGGGTCTCAAGGCGCTGGGGGGGTGGGGGAGGGGGGGCCGCTACTGATCGAACAGCCAGGTCTTCAGTATCCTCCTGAAGGTCAGGACGTCTTGGGTCTGTCGTAGGCTCAGTGGGAGGGTGTTCCATGTCTTGGTGACGAGGTGAGAGAAGGATCTCCCGCCGGTGGTTGTTTTTCGGATGCGCGGGACGGTGGCGAGTGAGAGGTCCGCGGAGCGTAGCTGGCGGATGGGGGTGTAGAAGGAGAGCCGTCTGTTGAGGTAGGCTGAGCCGGTCTTGTGGAGTGCCTTGTGTGCGTGGATGAGGAGCTTGAAGGATATCCTCTTGTTGACGGGGAGCCAGTGCAGGTTTCTCAGGTGGGGGGTGATGTGGCGGTGTCGTAGTACATCGAGGTTCAGTCGTGCTGAGGCGTTTTGGATGCATTGTAGTCAATTGATGAGCTTGGACGGGGCTCCCGCGTAGAGGGTGTTTCCGTAGTCGAGTCTGCTGCTGACGAGAGCCTGGGTGACTGTCTTTCTTGTATCTGGCGGGATCCATCTGTAGATCTTGCGGAGCATGCGGAGGGTGTTGAAGCAGGAGGAGGAGACGGCGTTGACTTGCTTGGTCATTTAGAGCGTTGAGTTGAGAATGATTCCCAGGTTACGTGTGGGGTCAGTGGGGGGTCGGGGCTGCCCCCAGTGCCGTTGGCCACCAGGAGTCATCCAAGGCTGACGGGTTGGAGCCGAGGATGAGGACCCCTGTCTTGTCCAAGTTCAGCTTCAGATGGCTGATCTTCATCCCGTCGGCAACGGCCTTCATTCCTTCGTGGAGGTTGGCTTTGGCTGTGATGGGGTCCTTGGTGAGGGAGAGGATCAGTTGAGTGTCGTCGGCATAGGAGATTATGTTGAGGTCGTGCTGTCGGGCGACGTTTGTGAGCGGGGCCATGTAAATGTTGAACAGTGTCAGGCTGAGGGAGGATCCCTGGGGTACACCGCAGATGATCTCAGAGGCTTTGGAACGGAACAGGGGAAGGAGGACGCTCTGGGTTCTGCCAGAGGGGAAGGAGGTGGTCCATTCCAGAGCCGTGTCTCGGATCCTTGCGGTGTGGAGACGTGCACGTAGTGTGCGGTGGCAGACGGTGTCGAAGGCAGCGGAGTGGTCTAGGAGGATGAGTGCTGTGGTCTCCCCGTGGTCTAGCAGGGTCCTGATGTCGTCGGTGGCGGCGATGAGTGTGGTCTCGGTGCTGTGGTTGCTGCGGAACCCAGACTGGGAAGAGTCCAGTATTCTGTTCTATTCAAGGTATCGGGTTAGCTGTATGTTGACGATTTTCTCGATGACCTTGGCCGGGAAGGGGAGCAGAGAGATGGGCCAGAAGTTCTTGAGGTCTCTTGGGTGTGCCTTGGGTTTTTTGAGTAGGGCGTTGATCTCGGTGTGTTTCCAGCTCTCTGGAAAGGTCGCGGTCTCGAGGGAGAGATTGATGACGTTACGCAGGTGGGGTGCGATGGAGCTGCTTGCTTTGTTGAAGACGTGGTGCGGGAATGGGTCTGACGGAGAGCCGGAGTGGATTGTGCTCATGGTCTTGATGGTATCATCAACGCTCACGCTGGTCCAGGCTAGCAAGGGGACGTGGTCGATGGTGTGTGGAGGGTCTGTTGTGTCGCTGTCTGTTGGAGCTGTCTGGGTGTTGAAGCTGTCGTGGATGTCTGCTATCTTGCGGTGGAAGAAGGTGGCGAGGGAGTCGCACAGGGCTTGCGACGGCGGGATGTCGTTGGTGTTGGAGCTGGGGTTGGAGAGTTCTTTCACGATGTTGAAGAGCTCCTTGCTGTCGTGTGTGTTGTTCTCAAGGCGGTCTTTGAAGGAGGTCTTCTTGGCAGCCAATTAGGTGGTAGTGGTTGCGGACGGCGTCCTTGTGTGCTGCATGGCTGTCTGGAGTTTGTTCACTATGCCATTTCTTCTCTAGTTTCCGGCAGGCTTGCTTGGAGGCTAGGAGTTCTGGGGTGAACCAGCTGGCCCTCTTGCTGGTGTCTCTGTGGGGGGGTTTCTTCAAAGTCCTCGATCCAGCGTCTGAGGTTGTGGGCAGCGTCGTCGGTGTAGGAGGGTTCGGTGGGTGGGCTGAGAGCGAGGTTTGCATGTAGTTGGTCTTCAGTGATTTTGCTCCAGCGGTGGCGGGGATCTGTTGGGTGCGGTGGTGTGTGGTGGGTTTCTGGAAGGTGAAGTGGATGCAGCGGTGGTCGGTCCAGAGGAGTTCGGTGGTGTGGCTGACGGAGACGTTCGGGCTTGAGGAGAAGACGGGGTCGAGCGTGTGGCTGGCGGAGTGGGTGGGCGTTGTGACGAGTTGTCTCAGTCCGAGGTTGGCGAGGTTATCGATCATTGTTGTGGAGTTGTTGTCGTTGTTGTTCTCAAGGTGAAAGTTCAGATCTCCGAGGAGGATGAAGTCGGTGGAGGTCAGGGCGTACGTGCTGATGAAGTCGGCGATGGAGTCGCTGAACGGGGGGGCGGCGTCCGGGGAATCGGTAGGCGAGGGTGCCTCTGAGGGTGGAGTTGGGGTCTGTGTGGATCTGGAAATGCATGTGTTCGGCGGTGCTGAGCGCGTCGTCGGTGCTGGTCGAGACCCTGATGCTGTTCTTGTGGACGATGGCGATTCCTCCTCCGACTCCCTTGGTGTGATCTCTGTGGGTGATCTTGTAGCCGTCTGGGATGGCTATGGCGATGTCGGGTGCGGAGGAGTTGTTCAACCAGGTCTCTGTCAGGAAGGCGATGTCCGGGGAGGTTGTGTTGAGCAGGTCCCAGAGCTCGACGGCGTGTTTGCGTGCGGAGCGGGTGTTCAGTAGTATGCATCGGAGGTGGTTGAGGTCTTTCTTGGCGGGTGGTTCGTCTGCTCTGTGGCTGGTGTAGCTGCAGTTCCAGCAGGTGAAGGGACTGTGTGCATTTTGGGGCGGCCTTGAAGCAGGTGTGGGTCCGTCCGAAGGTGAGAGCGTGCAGAGTAGTGGCGTCGTAGTGGCGGGTGCGGGGGCCAGGGGTTCTGGCACTGGGCACGGTCCAGGCACGGACAGGAGCAGATGAGCTTGCTTTAGGTGCGCCAGTGGCGCACCAGCGGCGCGGCCGCGCAGCAGCAGGCATAATGGGGAGGTGGGAGGGAGGAGCAGCTGGAAGGCGGGAGGTGGGGGCAGCGAATGGGCAGTCAGGGGGCGGGGCTGCAGGGGACACAGCGTCGGGGGCAGTGAGGGGCGAAGAAGGAAACAGAAGGCAAAAAGGGCACAACAGTTGAGGGGGAAACGAGTGGCACAGAAGGCAAAAAGGTCACAAGAATGGGCAAAAAGGTCACAAAAATCAGGGGGAAACGAGTGGCACAGTAGGCAAAAAAGGTCACAAAAATCGGGGGGAAACGAGTGGCATAGAAAGCAAAAAGGTCACAAAAAAGGGCAAAAAGGGCACAAAATCGGGGGGAAACGAGTGGCACAGAAGGCAAAAAAGGTCACAAAAATCGGGGGGAAACGAGTGGCACAGAAGGCAAAAAGGTCACAAGAAAGGGCAAAAAGGTCACAAAAATTGGGGGGAAACGAGTGGCACAGAAAGCAAAAAAGGTCACAAGAAAGGGCAAAAACGTCTCAAAAATCAGGGGGAAATGAGTGGCACAGAAGGCAAAAAAGGTCACAAAAATCGAGGGGAAACGAGTGGCACAGAAGGCAAAAAAGGTCACAAGAAAGGGCAAAAAGGTCACAAAAATCGGGGGGAAACGAGTGGCACAGAAGGAGAAAAAGGTCACAAGAAAGGGCAAAAAGGTCACAAAAATTGGGGGGAAACGAGTGGCACAGAAGGCAAAAAAGGTCACAAAAATCGGGGGGAAACGAGGGGCACAGAAGGCAAAAAAGGTCACAAAAATCGGGGGGAAACGAGTGGCACAGAAGGCAAAAAAGGTCACAAGAAAGGGCAAAAAGGTCACAAAAATCAGGGGGAAACGAGTGGCACAGAAGGCAAAAAGGTCACAAGAAAGGGCAAAAAGGTCACAAAAATTGGGGGGAAATGAGTGGCACAGAAGGCAAAAAGGTCACAGAAATGCAGGGGCAGCTAAGCAACAGAAGTCAAAAACAGGCAGAGAGACACGGGGCAGCGAGGGGAACAGCCGTTGATAAAAGGAACGATACACACTGATGGTAACTGCCAGAATATGCACTGATGTGCTGGGATCAGTCACAGTGCTCATACTCCAGCACATGTCACAGCACTGGGACATTCTGTAGTGTGGAGCCTTGGCCTTCCTTTGGTCTGTTGTGCCAGCTGTGCCAGCACAATCTGGAAACACGTGTGGAGCTCTCAGCTGGACTTGAGCTGAGAGGTGGATCTAGAGGAGCTATGGGTGAGGTGTGATACTTCTGGAACACCTGCCTTTTAATTGTGCTTTAATGCACACCCCTATCAAGGACCACCATCAAGGAGCCAATGACAAGGGAGGTGTAGCTGACACTACTTCAACACTACAGGTTTTTCCAGGGACACTGGCCTTTTGGGAAACATTAGTTGGTGGGTTTATGTGTCCGCTGAGGAAATCGGTATGTAAACTTCTGAACTCAGGTGGCAATCATTTGATTTTGTTTAAGTAGATCGCTGTGCCTGCCATTGAGGTCTGCAGGTCATAACAGCTCTGTTTTAAGTTTCCATGTGTCAACAGGGCTGCAGTATTTTCAACAGCACAGTATCAGTACTTTTTAACACCACCTCCGCGTGATGCTCTTTATTTTGGACAACAGATGTTTTTGTACACCTTCAGTTCATTCACACCGTACCATCACTTCTCCGCATGGGTGCTATAATTTCAATGGTTGCATTACTGATAATTCTAAGCAGGACTTCTATACCTTGAATCGTGGAAAATGTAACATTTTGCAGAAGAGCAGGAATATTTTAACAAAATCAAAGAGAGTTTGTCAAAAGAGCTGGTATACTTTCAAGGGAAC
This sequence comes from Triturus cristatus, assembly GCF_964204655.1. NCBI lineage: Eukaryota > Metazoa > Chordata > Amphibia > Caudata > Salamandridae > Triturus > Triturus cristatus. Next base: position 212,322,952 of record NC_140592.1, read on the forward strand.
AGTACAAAGACTACTAAGAACAAAATGATGGGCCCGATTAGGATGACGGTTGGACCGCCATCGACAACCCGTCGGTGGCGGTCACACTGGCATCGGACCCATCATATCCGCCCACCACATTACAATGGTGGGTGGATGGGTGGCGGTCGGAGGAGGGGACCATATTCCCTACAATTGTGGCAGTGTCTACCAGGCGCTGTCATAGGAATTGTGATGTCCCTTTCCACCCACCTGTTCATGGTGGTTTAACTGCCATGACAGGCAGGTGGAAATGGACTTTGGTCGCCCAAACCGGGCCTACCTTCACCCCTGGTCCACCAGTGTGGGCACTATAGGGCACCTATGGTGCCCTCCTACATATCCCCACACCATGTTGCTGACTCCGCATGGTGCCTGCCACGTAGTTCAGGGATATGTACAGGGTGCATTTTTTGCATTGCGGCAGGTGCTACAGCCAGGAGCACCTGCCGCAATGCAAAGAACACACGGTGCATTCACCTTGTAGGTGGTCGCATTGTAATCCCTGTGGTGGGACTACCGAAGGCTAGTCGGTCAGTCCCCATCCGATAGGGTGGTGGGAAGACGTTAGTGCGCCCGCCATCCTGTTCGGGCCCTAAATTGTGGAATTAGAGTGTAGAGAGAGTAATGATTTTTCTCAGGAGGACTATTTTTATATGATGATTAAGGATCATTAATTCTCATACGCAGGGGCTTTAATACTTTGAATTGGCAGGTCTTAGCAATTCTAAGGAGCTATGCTATTCCTTAAAGTGGTCTGTAGTCTGGTTTTATTTGGCCTATTATTCCCATTAGATTATTATTTGTGTGCAAGCAAGTGGACACAACAAGATGAAGTAATTTTCTGTGACAGCAACATTAATCGCACCCGGGGATCATATGATAATCAATTAACTGTAAATATTTACAGTCATAGGAGTGGTTTAAAATTTCTAATATCAAGAGACGAGTAAGTGAGATGACAAAATATAAATCATCAGGTCCAAAATCAGGTCCCACCGAAATGTCTTCTCCAGCATGCGGACTGGTGGATCCCAATTTTGAGATCATCATCAAGACATTCACAGTAGCCCATGAATTCCAAGCCTAAGAGAACAAGAGTATAAATGCTCAGATGTATGGAAAAAGGGGACAAAATTACCTGAGGTCCCGCCTGCCAATTAGCCTTCTGCATTTAGAGCAGAAGTTACTCACCAAATGACTCTCCAAAGCTGGATGTAAGAAGAAATTGTACTGAACCAAGTACAAGGTAACCTCCCAACCTCCCATCTTGTAGACAACTATAGTGTAAAGAAGTGCATACTAATATATTAGCCATTTAGCAATCACACCAGAACCTTCAATACCAACAATCAATATTTCTATTCCCCAGGTGTCCCTGCTAAAAATCTAAGTGATCAATTCTGGAAGCAAATTCTTTTTAACAAAGCCACATTAGATGCAATGAAATAAATACATTGCTACTAAATACTGCTAAATCAAATAGGACTATGTAGTACATAACAAGTATACAAGAAGAAATAGTGGATTTCAAGCAAAGTCTCTGGAAAGAAGTCTTCTATTATGATGCTCATGCAAGGCCTTATATGCAACCCATGAGAGCAGAGGGAGGTGGTGTTTTTGTGATTTCTCTCATATAACTAAGAACTGCATAAATCATCATAGATTGCTGGGGACCAAAACAAAATTGAGAAACCTTAAGAATGGTATATATCTGCCCCATCGAGATCAAGGAATCTCCCAAGGGTATAACCCAATAATATTGTATTTATAATTTTAGCTTACTGTTGTTTTTCATCCAAATTGTCAGATTTATACCTAGCATTGCATGTGGTGTTCGAATGATGGTCTGCATGGCTTTTGTACACGTTATGTATTGTGGTCTTAAAAATATATTAGGAATTTCAGTGGTTTTTAGCTTTATTTTGTAACCATAGCTGTATTTTAACTCAAATTTTTATAAGTGAATTTCTAAGATTTAAAAGAATATATGTGTGCTAATCAGTTCCTGTGCTCACCCAACCATGACCAGTGATCACTCCCTGTGCACAATCCCCATGATGCAGGGCCTTTGGGCAAGCACAGATAGCGTGAGCCATAATACTTAGACTTCGACCAGAACATGTGCACAGCCCTCTTGTAGTAAGTTCACTTTACAGTGTAGGGCTTTTGACAAAAATATTTTATTCCATCAGGAGACAACCCCTTTGCACCATCCCAAGCCAGGCCCAGCCAACAACTGCCTTGGCACATTTCAAACCTCTCAGAACTGTTATGAACTCCAATGTACCCCAATATAGACCTAGGTAGTTGCACAACCTTTTACCTTCATTTGTCCTACCATTGTTCTATTGTTCTATATAACGGTTCTGCCACTGACCCTTTACCTTGTTCGGCGCTGCATAAATGTCATGTAGTTTTCTCTGAGAACTAGCCTAATTTAATATGCATGATGATTCTCAGTATCACAGCAGGATTACCATCTTCTGCATATTAACGCTGTATAAGGGTCACCACTATCCTCATCCTTAGCCGACATGCCCATAGTACAATGACACATCTAGGTAGAAACCCTGAGGGTACCATTTGGGTATATAAGCACTACATCTTCAGTGGGCCGCCAGAGGAGAAGAAACTTTCATGCAGACATGCTAACACAAGACTCTGAAGTCCCTGCCTGCAGACACTCCAGTACACAGTGGTCTCACATCCCTCGCGGGGTGTCCAATTCAAGATAAAGATGGGGTCCTTCGCTCTCTCACATCAGGTAATGGGGTTGGCTCTTTCCTAGGGGGATTCTTGGCTATACACCTACATACATGCTAGGTACACTTACGTACATCTAGTTATGGTTGCATCGTTGGAGTACGCATTTTTATTGTCATGTATCTATATGCCTGAATACATTCATTGTTTTAGCACTATGGTAGAATTTTACCTTCGACTTACTTTATTGGTGCTTATAACTGTATACATCTGTTTCTGTCTAATGGTTGTGATGTAAGAAAGACGCGTGAGGCAGCAGGTATGGAAATTGCGTCTTTATTGTCAGTCATCCACTGTCCGTATCACTTGCTCACAGGCAACGTTCTAAGGCAAACTCCAGGAACGTTCTAACTGGGAGGGGAGGAGGGAAAGTACCAAGGGGGCAGAAGGAAGGAAGGAGAAACTACAACACATCTCCCTACGCAGGGAAGGGGTAAGGAAAGGCACGAGCATGGAAAAGAAAGAGAGAGAATGAAAGAGAGAAAGTGATAGAAGGAAGGCAAAGAATGAGGCTAACAGGGAAATAAAGGGTACAAGGCTGAGTAAATGTACATGTACATGTGTAATACATGTATATTAATCAATATCAGCTTTTACAATGCTATCCCCACTTCAGGCTTGACCATTATCAAGATGGACCACATTTTTCTTAACCTCAGTCAATTGGTGTGTGGGGTAAAACTTGCTGTGGTTTATCTTTTCTCTGGTAGGTATCTTAACTCTTACAGAATCGCCAACCCTCCAATCCTGATTCTTGACACCATGTTTAGAGTCATACCAACATTTGTACTTGAGCTGGTGTCTCTTCCTTCTTTCACTGATGAGGGGCACATTTGTGTGAACTGGCCTCCCTCCACCCAACCACATGGAGCTCATTTTGGTGCATGGCTCTCTATCCCTGAGGGATACAAAAGGGGAGATTCCTGTTACTAAGTTGGGGAGGTGTGGTAAGACCACATGTACTCACGTAAGGACTTGTCTACATCATGACCATTAACCATGGCTAATTGGATGTTGTCTTTAATCATGCGGTTCGTCCTTTCTACAAGTCCATTTGCCTTGGGGCAATACAATGCCGTTTTTGCAAGTGGGATCCCCAATTTGCTTAGGAATTTTTTCATCTCCCCTGACACAAATTGTACCCCATTGTCTGTGACTAAAGTTTGGGGAATTACTTTGCAGCTGAATAAGTCATTAAAAAATTCAATGAGGATTTTCGTAGTGGTATGTGATACAAACTTATATCTTATCCAATGGGAGGTGTAGTCGATGAGTACCATCATGAATCTCTTTTCTGCTCCTAGGTTCTCCATAGGACCAATTATGTCCATGGCCAATTTGCTCCATGGCACGCTAGGTACTTCGACTGGGGATAATGGTACTTTATGCACCATCTTTGTCTTGTCACTTTTTGCATAGCTCGTACACTCTTTTACTTTTTGCTCTACCCAAGAGTCCATGTTCGGGAACCAAAAACTGTTCCTTACTCTATTCTTTGTTAGACTCCTTCCCAAATGCCCTTCGTGAGCTAAGTCTATGATTTTTGCTCTCAAATTTTTAGGCGGTATAGCCTTGTCATTTCTGTATATTCTCCCGTCAATCATGGATAGTTCATGTCTGACCTTCCAAAAGCTTTGCAGCTCTTCACTGACATCTTTGCGCTTCTCAGGCCAGCCTTTGATAAGTAACTCTTTGAGAAAAACCTAACGTTTTGTCATTGCCCATCTCTTCATTCCATCCATGTTCTGTTATGGTTCCTAATTGTATGGCAAAGACAGGCATGTCCAGGGGTTCATCCTGCACTTCTCCTTCTAGCGGTGATCTAGAGAGGTAATCTGCTATTACGTTGTCACCCCCAGGTAAGTACTCAATCCTGAAACAATAACCTTCAAGGCCTAATCTCCATTTTGGATATTCGTGGAGATCCTCAATTGGTTTTCATGGCTGAAAACATAAATATCAGCGGTTTGTGGTCGGTTAGGATGGTGAATTTTATGCCCCAAAGATAGAACTTGAAATGTAATACTGCCCAGAAAACTGCAAGGGCCTCTCTTTCCACCACGGAGTAATTGCGTTCAGCAGAGGTTAGGCATCGGGAAGCATAAGCAATAATGGTCTCACCCTGTTCTCCTTTTTGCGATAAAGTGGCTCCCAGTCCCTTGTTTGATGCATCCATGCTCAAGTATGTTCTTTTTATGGGGTCAACCCCAAAGCAGGTGCCCTTGTTTTCTCATCTTTTATATTGTCTACCGTGGTGCTGTGTTTTGTTTCTCAAACAAAATCATTGTCTTTCCTTAAGAGATCACGTAGACTTTCGCACCTTTCTGAAAATCTCTTGACATACTTGGTCATATATTCGATTAACCCCAGGATGGATTTGAGTTCTTCTTTGTTTTTTGGATAGGGGCATCCTTAACTGATTGGACTTAGGTTTGAACCCTTCTTGCGATATGGTGTGACCCAGGTAGTCTACAGAACTGACTTTAATTTTACACTTGTTCTGTTTCACTGTCAAATCCGCTTCCATCAATTTCCTGAACACAGGTTGCAAGGTACGATCATGCTCTTTTACAGAGGCACCATATACTAAGATGTCATCTTGGAAGAAAAACGTTTTTTCTATGCCACTTAAGATTCTTTGCATTAGTTTTTTAAATACTTCCGCGGCAGATGCTAGGCCAAACGGCATTCTCTTGAACATGTAAGCCTCAAAAGGAGTGGTGAACGCAGTGAGGAGTCTAGATTGTGGGTGTAACTCCACTTGATGGTACGCCACGGATAAGTCGATCACAGAAAATATCTTGGCATCACCCATGGTGCTTAGCATCTCGTTAATGTGTGGAAGGGGAAACCTCTCAACCCTAGGTTAGCATTGGAACAGCCTCGTAACATCTTACAAGTGTAACTTTCAATTGAAAACATACAGAGGATTGGTGTTTGAGCTCCCTGAACTCAGAATGTAAAAATATATCTTTTAGTGAAGTTGTTTTTTAAATTGTGTGTTTAAAAATGCCACTTTTAGAAAGTGGGCATTTTTGTGCTTTAGCATTTTGTGCCTTTGCCTGCCTGTGGAATCCATGTCTGGTTTAGACTGACAGTTGGGCTGTTTATGCTTTCACTCTAGACAGTCACAAAAAGGGAGCTGAGGTGTGCCCTGCATATCCTGATTGCCCATCACCAGGCTGATGGATTTTCCTGAGCAAGAGTGGTGGGAGGAGTTGTCACTGACACCTGAATAGGGCTGTGCCTGTGCTCTCACAATGCTGTCTCCCCACCTGTAGTGTGTCTGGAGCCAGGACAGGGCAAGCAGGATCTGTGCACTACAAAGTCTATTATTTGAAGTATGCCTACTTCAAAGGCAAGGGGTCTAAGTATTGGACCCATGTCCCCACATCTTTAGAACACTTCTGGATCGAGAGGAAACTCTGCCACAAGGAAGAGCTGGAGAGCTGTCAGGGTGAATACTGCCCCTTTGCTGTATTGCTTTGCTGGGATGGCCTGCAGTTGCTGCTTCCGTCTTGGAGAGGAAAAGAGCTGGACTTTGCTTTGTATACTGCTTGAGAAGATTCTCCAAAGGCTTGTGTGAGCTTCCTCCTGTTAAGAAGTCTCAGGGCCATCAAAGACTTAACCTGCAACCCCCTGGAGTCCTCTGCTGGAAGTTCTGACCTGCAATGAGGTGCCAATTCCAGATCTGGGCCCTTGGAGGTGGCTTTGCAGCAGAAAGAAGAAGAAAATCCATGCGGCGACCATCTGTCTCTGCTTTTGAAACAGCAAGCTTGCGGTTTGGTCACAACCGAGTCCCAAGCACCGTTCCTCCAACGTCCAAGGCACCCGCTCCAACCCCAATGCAGGCACAGCTGTGCAGCTGAAAAACCATTGTATAGTTGCACTGTGGCCAAAGGATCGATGCAGCACCTGTTCGCGGCTGGGTGAAGCAATTCAGCGCCTGTTTCATTACCACCACATCGATCCCTGGGCATCCGGATTTTCCACGCATTGTACCTGTGAACCAAGTCAACATCGACGCTTGGCTTCGGTAAGAAACCAAGGCCGCGCAGTAGGAACCGAAGCATCACCTCCCCGCACAGTAAGAAACCAAAGCATTACCTCCTCTTCCAGTAAGGAACCGACTCATCACCTCCCATACGTGGCAGTGAGGAACCAATGCCTCACCTCCCTGGGAGCAAGGAACTGACACATCATCTTCCCTGTACGTAAGGTACAAACACATCATCTTCCTTGCGTGTGTTTTTGTCTTTGATTTTGATGCATCCTAGACACTTTGCACTAAAAAGTGATGCATCCATAGTTTTATATGGACTGAACTGTTCAAATCTTTTTAAAGTGATATGTTGATTTATGTATGTTGGATTTTTGTTGTTTTGATCTTGTTTTTAGTAAATAAATATTGACTATTTGTCTAAACTGATGTGGAGTCTGCTTGTGGTGTTTTCACTGTGTACTCAGAGTTTATGTACAAATACTTTACTCATTCCCTCTGAGATAAGCTTGAATGCTCATGCCAAGCTACCAATGGGGTGAGCAGGGGTTATTTTGGGTGTGTAACGACCTTACCATAACTAGAAGAAAGGGTCCCAACAAGGACAGAGTGCAAGCCACTGCCAACTTGAGACCCCCATTTCTAACATACCTGCAGCCAAGCAGGAACCAACTTTGTACCAGGCTGTCTCCCCCACTTCATTTCAAAGGGAGTTTTACTAGTGCTAGCATTTACCGCAGTGCGATAAGCCCACAACATATCTTTAATGGCATTCTGAATTGGCAGTCCTGCACTGTACACCATTTCCGTAGTTCCCTTCACTAATCTGTTGACCCTTTCCACCAAACCATTACTTTGGGGATTATACAAGGACGTACACTTATATTAACCACAGGTTATCCAGGAATAGCCTAATTTCCAAAAAAGTGATCTGGGTGACATTGTCTGTAAGTAAGACGAAAGAGATACCTTCCTTTCTGAAGACCTTCCCCAAAACAGCTAATTTGGAGTCAGTGCTGATAAACCTCATCAAAATTTAACATCCACAATGACTGCTGCAAACTTTTCCTGATCAGGTAAGAAAACAAATGGACCAATGAAATCCAAGCATTTCTTCTCCCAGACTCCCCTCACTTCAGCCACATGATGTTTCTGAGCAGGAACCCCAAGCCCACTCTCACATGTTTTTTCTGATTCTTTACACACACTGCAGTCCTGCACCTATTTTTTCATCTGGGCATCTCAATCTCTTAAGCATGAATGTCTGACACAGATGACTCTCATGCACTAAATGTACCAACTTTTGTCAAATGAATTAGGAGGCACTGAATTAGGGGGCACAAATTTACAATCCTGTCTGCACACAGGCTGGCGGTGCAAAGGGAGGATTGGCAGTAGGTAGCCTAGGCCTGCATCCAACTTGCAGTGTGCAACCAATCCCCGCTGCAGAAGGCTTACAACTGTGTATAACATGGAATGGTCACAGAGCTCCATTGTGCCACGAGCAGCAACCACTGCTGTGCATGGCCTTTGGCCATGTGCATCAGGAACTAGAAAGCCAGGCCTGGACTACAGCCAGGCCCTATTCTCACAATGCTGTGTGTGGCCCACACCCATATGTGGCTATTGGCCAAGCACAGCAGCAGAGCGCTGAATATTTTTCCAATTTATATGAAGGATTTGCAAATCCTATTCTGAATTTTTAACATTTCTGGATCCTCCCGTGTCTTGCCGTTCCAGACATCCTCCAGGATTGGCGAATCCACACAGAATTTGAGAATCTCACACAAAATGTAATGCTTCTGACCACACAATATTTTAACCAATGAATAACAAGGCCTAAAAACAAAATCCAATTAAATAACAACTACTCAAACTAATAAATATTAATCTATTCATAGTCATCTCTTTCAAAGTGAGAAGGGTAATGTGATATGTAATTTCACCTGTAAGATTATCTACAACAGTTGTAATTACACCAGTCACAATATAGGAGAGGTCATGAGCATTGCATTTGGTGTGAGAGTTATGGTTTGTATGGCTTTTGTATAAGTTATGAATTGTGGTGCATAACGTGCATATGTTATGAATATTTTATGTTTAATTCATAATTATAACTGGCCTTCAACTTTGTTTATTTAGTGAATTTCAGATTTTTTTACTATACATATGTATATATTTATATACATAAATATATATCTATGCAAACAAAAAAAAAGGGTAAAAACTATAAATACATATTAAACACTTTAAAAACTTCGAAATAAAGGTAGGGGAAAATGTTTCTGCACTTATTATAGCGACATAAATGTAACCGATTTAGAGATTTAAAACAATGTAATCCGAAATTATTGTGATCGAGATTGTAACATGCAACGCTCCGGAGCCTGCCTTACTCTTGGACCCCCGTTAGAGCTAAATCTGAAACGATTACGGGCAGACTGAAGCTCGCTGCCCGAAGAAAGAGTTGACACCTAAAGTAAAAACCTATCGGTGGCTGGCAAACCCTGACACTCACAGCAGGATAAAAGAGGTGCAGAGTGAGGACACCAAAATATCAGCAACCTACAGGTCCAATCCCTTGTTGAGATGACTGGAAACAGACACAAATGAACAACTGGAATCTGATAAAAGATTTCCCCCACCCATGCGACTGCTGATTAGTTGCTCATTAGTTGTTACTCCGTCATGATAACCACGGGAGTTTACCTTAGCCAGTAACCCAACCCTAAACGCAAATGTGAGCAATAATCAGCGCCGGTCCATGCAGGTAACAGCGATGGGGCGGTGGGGCCATGTAAGTGGGGATTCCGAGGGACGATGCAGAGGGCAAATTAAATAAATAATTAATTTTCCCTCTGCATCGTCCCTCAGAATACTCCCTTACATGGCTCCACCGCCCCACCACTGTTACCTGCACGGACAGCGGCTGGCAATGATGTATCTTGATCCCTGCTCAAATCATGAAAACATTTTTAGGTCTCGCCTACGTAGCGCGCATGCATTGCTTAGGAAAAGCAAAAACGTGCATGCATTGCATTGCTTTGAATGGCAACGTGTTCATGTTTGGCGATTCCCTTGTGGGAGCGAGCTTTAAACTCATCTGGGTGCAATTAACATATGGTTCCTACTTGCTCCTGCAAGGGAAACAGGCCCAGGCCCCCTCCTCTCTCCCCTCCCCCTGCTGCCTCCTCCTCTCATTCGCAAACTTTATTTTTTTACATTCAGCGCAATGCGCACGCGCTTGTCTGTAATTGCGAAGGATTCTTGTTTTCAATCCATTTTACCTGGAGATGCTCGCCGTGTCGATCTTGTTAGCCAGGCACCTTCAGTGCAATTCATTGAATAATGTATCTGCTACTCAGTGATCCCTTGATTCTTTGTGCAAGTTGTGAGTGGACCTAGGACTGTCTGAGCACCTCGGTACCTGGCGGGGAAACTATGATGACAGGAAATGGCTTATCTCCACGTCTGCTGAAACAATGTTTACAAATGAAATACAGACCCTGTATCGACGAATTGATTGTCCTGTAGTACGGATTTCCAGTTTCAGTCAATGTCATGATTAGTTTGGTTGGTTAGAGTGTTGTGCTGATAACAGCAATGACGAGGGTTCAATCCCCGTATTGGCCAGTTTGTTTTACTCCTTTTTCCTTTGTAGGGTCTCCACATAAAAAAAACGATATTCACAGTGCAGGGTGCTTAACGTGGCACACCAGAGTGAGGAGTGTTGTTTATTTTGGTAAATAACCGTGTGATGTGGTGGCTGGTGTTTGACAATGATTGTAATTGGTGCAGGGGTGGATGCTTCAATTGTTACAGCTGACAAGAGTTGCTAACACCAGCCTCCTCCGTGTTTTCATGAGACTCTCAACCTGCACTTCAAGGGCTGTTTACCTCGTGGGGTCCCACGACAACAGATCCCACCTTCTTTCTGAGACTGCCTGATGGGTTCCACAGCTGTACCGGGAAAACTAAAATGTGTTCTTTGGTGAGAAAGTGACGCCTGCAACGCAACTGGTGCTCGTGTAAAGCGTTCTGATACCTTCAAATGGAGTTGGCGCTATATAAAACTGCACAAAAAAATCTTGTCGTTTTTATCTTTGGAGACGAAGACAATGTATCGAATTTTACATCCAAAACACTTTCGTACCTTTGTGAGCACACCATGGATTTACAGATATAGCATGTGGCAGTGACCTCTGCACAGCACAGGTGGGGCGACTAGTGGTCATGAGAGGTTACGTAGATGTTCATATTGTACATTTTGGTGATCTTTATAACATTTTTCTTTCGATTACATATCGTACTTACCTCTATGTAAAGCACTTCATCCACCAGTGCATGGTGTTCATGATTCAAAATATTACAAATGAATATGAATATGTATCTGTACCGATATAAACTTTTCATGAGCCATTTTCTAATTTTTCCATTCCTGTATCAGGTTTTTCTGTCCATCTTCTTGTTGGGAACAGGTGAAAAATATCAAGACTTTAGAGTACTGAAAACTACAGCACATGACATTTACAACAGGAAATAGGATAAAGTGGAAACAACGAGGTGCACAGGCGGCATTGTGGCTTAGTTGGTTAAAGCGCCTGCCTAGTAAACAGGAGATCCTGAGTTCGAATCTCAGCAGTGCCTTACTTTTTCCAGACAAACTACTTGCACTTAATCCGTGTTGCCTATGGCAGCAATTGGGTTTAAGTGGGCAACAGTGGGGGTGAGGCTGCCATCTGTATCAAAAGCGTCTATTTCACAGGCACCGACATGTCTTAAATAATGGGCTCTTTTATTGCTTAATAAGTTAATACGTTCTAAGTGTGCACAACATCATATGCACTTAAACAACTGTAAATATTTAAAAGAAGTGGCCTGAGAAACGATTTTGACATACGGCTGGATTATCAGTAACTGCATTTTACTGGCTCTGCCGTCTGCACTACAAGCCTCCATTCTAGATGCATTGCTTAGTTTTAAAACGTGCCCTTTCTATGGCTCAATAAGTTGCAAGTTTGCACTGCGCCATATGCACTTTAACTGCTCGATGACTGCAGATGATCTAATCGACTCACAAATTAATTTAGGCAGAGATTGTTGGGTAGTGGGGTTTAGGAAATACTCGCGCTACACTTTATTACTCTAGAGATGCAAGAATTATACTCCTGTTTCGGGGGACACTTTGTAGGCCTTATCTGTTCGTTTTTCTAAACTTAATATATTTTGTTGTTTGGAAAAACTTTAAAAGGTTTAAATGAACTTAGCTCTCAAAAACGATATTTAAAAATTTGTAGCTACTACTGGTGTGTGGGAGGGGGTTAGTGCAGTTCTAAACTTTATTATAACTTTTCAACATGCTGCACAGCAGGCACGCTGCTGCACAACACAGCTTAAAGACTTTGGCAAAGCCAATAGCTTGGGCTAAACACTTACAAGGTCCCAAAGGGGAGACCTATTGGCTATGCCAATGCTTGTTTTCTTTTCCTCACACAATTTATGTTGCAAGGACACATTTCAAAACACAGGTGATGGCCTATCCTCACCTTATATATCTTTTGTTGCACTTTCTGAGTGTTTTATTCCAATGCTGTGACTACATGAATTTTGTATATCAGCCGCAGTCCGTGCAGGTAACAGCGGTGGGCCGTGTAAGAGGGTATTCCGAGGGACGATACAGCGGGTAAATTAAATAAATAATTAATTTTCCCTCGGCATTGTCCCTCGGAATACCCCCTTACACGGCCCCACCGCCCCACCAATGATACCTGCACAGAAGGTGGCTGTTGTATATGATATTATGGAATGAGAAAAGTGATATAAGGTTCTCATTTATTGAGAGTCTTAATAATTCATGCATTGTATTAATAATTGCATGCACTGTGTCATACCAAATGAACAGAGTGCAATAATGGTTGCATTGGACTTAGAGTGTTTGTATAGTGACTAATCTATAGATGTATAACACAGGTCACTCTCTTTGTTGTTGCACTTATGTAATGGGGAGAGTCACCCCTTCCTGAGCAATCATTTGAAAACATATCCTGCTCCAATAACCCATTCAGCTGCTTCCCCAGAGGACATTGTGATATAAATGAGGGATTTGGAGGAAAAATTGAATTTCTCTGTACATAGAGGGCTTGGATCAGTCGTAAGTACCCTTTTCCATAAATGTACGGGTGAACTTGTTAAAATAAAAGCGTCTGGACAGAACTTTGGCGAATGTTAGATCAAAATCCACATATTCCTATCATGACCTCTCAATGTACATATCACTGTACATTCTCTGCCGACATCTATAGCCAGATGATTTGAAATGAGGGCCAGATTATAAAGGCTTTGTGCTGGTGCAGTGTCATAAGAAGTGACACAAACTGGGGCAAAGCCCCAAATTGGGATTTACATTCCAGGGTACATTTTGCATTGCACTGGAATGTAGACCTAAAGTAACAATTATAGTAGTGCTTTGCCCTAATTCGCTACAATGGGGTGTTCCATTGATGGCCAATGGGCGTTCCCAGGCAACCCCACATAGATTTTGCCACAAATCCCTATCTATCAAAAAGGTACACTGAGCATTGCACCAAAATTGAGACCTCTTTGAGGTAGTTGTAAGGTTTGAGAAAATCGTTATTTTCTGAAAACGTTTCTACCTTCATTTGTGTGCTCTAATGCACAGCACACACACATATTTTGAAATTTTTAGGTCTCGCCTGACCCAGCGCATGCGCTGGTCTGGCGAGACTTATTGAGAGGGCTCCAAAAAGTGCTACCAGGCCAGCCTTGAGCTACAGTGCATGTGCACGGGCACGCGAGCCGAGCTTTACTGCGATTACTTTCACTTTCGTGGCCGCAAGGCCGCTTTGATGTTTGATCGTGATCGTGATCACTTTCACTTTCGCGGCAGCAAGGCCGCTTTGCATAGCCAATAGGTCTCGCTTTTGGGACATTATAAGTATTTAGTTATGCAACTGTTGCATAGCTAAACACTTATAAGGTCCCAAAGGCGAGACCTATTGGCTATGCCAATGCTTGTTTAAAATGTGTCTAAGTAAAGGATTTTCTACTGGAAATGATGTGCCCTTCTATTAAGAGCCCTACTCTAGACATCATGCATGCACCCTTGCACGATGGTGAAAGGGTGTGTGCATGGCACAATGCCGCCTAAGTGCATCCTGTTTGGCTTCTTTCTGCACCCAGCAGATGTGACAAGGACGTTTGCTTGCTTGAACTGTTTATCAGCTTCTGCCCCTGTCATGTGACCTTCCAATCACAGATCACAGTGAAGAAGGGTAATAAAATCATGTAATCTGCCCCAGTAGGAGCCCTGCTGAAGCTGATAGCTGGTGCTACATAACACCCTTGGATAAGTTTATCCCAACATCTGGTCTCTGTTTGTGGTGCGCGAGTACGTAGTCAATGGGGTGTAAAGATGTCTACATGAAAATATCAGTATTCAAAGAAAATAGGCAAGGTGTAAAAAAACAACAAGTCTGTGTTTCATTTCAAGGGGTCATAGACTTTCAATTTTCTGCCTCTGCATATTGCATTTGTGTTACTGGTGTGGAGACTTGTAATTAGAGTTGTTTAAGCAACTGAATGACTCAGATATTATACCCTTGTTCAAAGTAGTTTTGTCTTAATTTCCAGTTTCAAAATGTACGAACAAAAAGAATAAAAAACACGTGCACTGCAGTGTGGAGTAGAAAAGATTGTTTTCCCTAGATAAGCAGTTGTAAGTGGTTGCTAACCGTATTTGCCCTCAGCACAGCAGGATTTCCAAGTTATTACACAGCGTTCCTGGTGGCCTAAAGGGCATATACCCCTGCTTTCTGGGCCCCGGGGTATTCTGGTATCACGGAGGGTCTGTAGCTGCTTGTTCATCTCCATTGGTAATACAGAGTGTGCCATTGCGATCATTAGAGGGCGTGGCCACATTTACTTGGAGGCGTGGCTCCATGTAAATGAAGAACCACTTTGCTTTGTGCCGGTGCTGCGCTGTAAACAATGGTTCAGAGGTGGGCCTAGGGGTCCAAGTATGTAGTTAGTGCTCCCTAAGGGAGACACTTTCAGACAATTTCTTTTACAATGACAATTATTCACGTCGGGAGTATCTAGTAATGTACAGTGGCAAAACTGTCTTGTAAGGTAGCGTATTTATTACCCTACCGTGTGGCAATAAATACCCTACTTTACAAGACAGTTTTGCCCCTCTACATTACTAGATCCTCCCGACGTGATTAATTGTCATTGTAAAAGAAATTGTCTGAAAGTGTCTCCCTTAGGGAGCACTAACTACATACCTGGACCCCCAGGGCCACCTCTGAACCATTGTTTTCTCTAAGCATATACTCACCCCAGGTTCGCGTATCGGGGTACCCTTGTTTTCCCATACTCTCGCTGCTGCACTGTAGACATACGTGCATAGGCAAAG
The DNA here is from genome assembly GCF_964204655.1 of Triturus cristatus. Classification (NCBI taxonomy): domain Eukaryota; kingdom Metazoa; phylum Chordata; class Amphibia; order Caudata; family Salamandridae; genus Triturus; species Triturus cristatus. Next base: position 212,338,170 of record NC_140592.1, read on the forward strand.
GACCTGTGAAAAAGTGCACTGACTGTGCACCATAAAGAGATGGTACTCAGTCAGTGAGCCCCTGAGGGCGACCCCTGAAAGGGGGAAAGAGGGCCCCGTGGACCCCAGACCACTCCATGCTTTCAGGTGTAGTCACTGATCACACCCATCTGAAGGGTATCTCTTTTCCCCAAATTACATTGGATCGCATGATCCCAGTGACTGTGTTTGAGAGACTCTACAGTGGGGCGAAGAAAGGTTAAAACTGTTATGAAATGGAAAACATAAGCTGCTGTATTACATGCATTGCAGTGGTGCCTGACCAATTTTACAGTCGGAAATTGGGAATTGTTATATTAGCTTTACCATTAGCCGTTCAATGCTAATGTATATTCCAGTCAGTGGGTTTGGGCTTCTTTCACTTTTGGACAAGTGCAAATGACATTTTTCACGTTTCACCCATCACCAGTGCACATTTGGTCTGTCACTGGTGAGGTACATATAATCAGGCCATAGCTGTTGAGGGTTCAGAGAAAGAGCAGAAGTAGGGGCATGAGGGTTGCTTTCTTGCGGTCTTCAAATCCTCAAAAATACCATAATGTGTAGGATATAAAGTAAAAGGACTTTGTCTTCCGGGCAAGACATACTGTGTGGATCCTGTTCGATACAAGTTTGTATTCATCATCCATCTTCAGCTATTTGAAGCCCTCACAATGCCAAACAATGGTGAACTATATGTAAACCACTCAGATACTAGGGAGCTCAAAAACTCTTGAAAGCATAAGCTGCCAATCACCAGTCAGCCAGACCACCGGAAAAAAGTTTGAACAAGCATTGATTAAGCCATTTCTTTCTGCGGTTGGATACAGGGCCGGACTGGCCGTAGCGGGAACCGGGCAATCCCCCGGTGCGCCGCACCGGTGGGGGCCGGTTTTGGGTCTCTGGGGGCCGTTTTTGTTACAGGGCCGTTTTTGCAGCATAGCTGCAAAATCGGCCCTGTAACAAAATCGGCCGAAAACCGGCCCTGGCAAAGAACTCGGGGGCAACCCCAACCTCCCAGGGGGGCCTGCCGAGCACTTTGCCAGGGCCGGTTTGGGTTCCCAGTCCGGCCCTGGTTGGATATTAATTTTTTATTATCTTGCACCAACAATATTTTACATGGATTTCACCGTGTAGGAAAGACGTGGTAAGGGTGACTTGGTGGATGTTTAGTGGGCTAGTGCTCCACTAACCTCACCTGCCCTGCCCTCCCCACCCCACCCATGAGCATTTTACAGTACAAGTCTCGAGTAAATGAATTGGCTTCAAGGAAATTAGTTTTACAGACATTTCTGAAGGAAGACTCATAAAGATTGTCTGTGCTTTAATGGTGTGCCAAGCAACCCTGGTCCTCCACAGGTGGGCGTGGGAACATCACTTTCAAAATTGTTTGCTCTAGAAAGTGGCTTGGCTTCACTATGCTTAATTTCTGTGTGGTATTATGCGTCCCCCAAAACTAAATCGAATTAAAAAAAATCTCACTTTAGACATGACATTTACACATGAAACAAATGTGTTCTATTTATAAAATCTATATTCACTTATTTATTTATTTATTTATTTATTCAGTGTTTTCTATAGCTTGAACAAGATCCAAAATGTGGGTGCCAGAGCGCTTTACATTTTAACCATCTTCAAATCAGCAGAAATACAATTCTTTAACGTTCAGAACATGTATACGCATTCCAATAACATTGGCATATGCTTATCCACACACAAACCACAAGAATAATAGAAATCATTCGATTACAGTAAAGCATGTCATATCATAATTGAATTTAAAATAAGACCATTACTTAGATCTTAGATATCCACACTGGTTATAGTATTGCTAGACTAGTCAAATATAACTGTGGATTGATCAAGGTACCTGTCCATAGACAACATCACTGTTGGTACTCGAGGGACTAACTGTATCCACCCTAGCTGAAAATAGCCATTAGAGCTCAATCAATGTCAGTAGATTGATTCGTGAAGTGGCCAGATTCTTTGTTCTGCGATTAACAGGACTTTAGTCCTGCTCATAATAGCTTACTTGAACAGCTGAGTGTAGAGGATCGCTGGGTTGACTGAAGATTTCCCAAAAGTTTTAGTAATTCCTGTTGTTTGTTATGTAAGAAATGTACCTATCAGAAAGTACTTAGTCTCTTTTTTGAATCGTGGCGCATCGGTGATTCTTCTAATATTCGGTGGGAACGTATTCCAAATCCTTTGTGCAGCTCCCGTGAACGCTCAATCATATGTTCTTTTCTTCCGGAAGAATGCTGGTTTCAGTAAAAAATCCTCGGATCCCCTCGAGGGTCTACTGCCTCCGAACAGCGTAATTTTATGGGCCAGGTAATGTGGAGTTTTGTGGTGTATTGTCTTGTGTGTAATACATGCAATCTTTACCTCAATTCTTGCCTCGTATGGTAGCCAGTTGAGTGGTTTCAGATGTGGAGTTATGTGGTCGAATTTTTTTGATCCCATTATAAGTCTAGTTGCTGCATCAAGACAAGCTTTTAGGGGAGCTGTTGAGATCTTAGGAAGTTCTTTAAATAGAACATTTTACATGCAAATGTTACTACACTGGCATTCACTTTATCTTCAAATCTGAAAAGCTGAGGTCACCATGCCTGATTCTAAACCCGCATTCGCATTTCACATGCAGATTTTAGCAATGAGTGCGCTGCCCTGAATTTCTTATTTTGTGTTGTTTTTCTATAGTTGCGCAAGGTTAATGATCACTGAGCATATTAGTAAATAGGTATTGGAAAAAGGCGACACTTCCCTTCCTCAAGAGAGAGAGAGAGAGAGAGAAAAAGAAAGTGTGTGCGTGTGTGCACGTGCGCACGCGCGCGTGTGTGTGTGTGTGTAAGAAGCACACCTTTGAGGGGCTCCATGCCTGCTTATACAGGGCCTCATTTTCAATTGGGCGGATCAACTGCCCTACAGCTAGTGGAGCAGAGATACCATCTGTGCCTCCTGAATCTTGACTTCTTGTAACTATTCCGCTGACAATTTTATCCTCAACAACTCTTACATCCATGCAAGAGAGCTGCTGTAGGGAAAATATCAGTGGCAATAAGTCCACCATGAGATTCTAGCATTGATGGACCTGTTATCTCTTATGGGAGATCCCATTGTGAGAAAAAAGTTAACTAATGTTCACAATGTATTGTGAGGTTTCTCCCAGTGCTTGATGGCCTGCACCACCATGATTGACGTTTTAGACAGAGACAGATTGGACATAGCACCAACAGTACTGGATAAGCGGCCTAAATTAGGGAGGCCACTTTGATGCCGTTCCTGGAGGCATTGGTTGACCTCAAGGATTTTTTGAATGGCAGACCTGGCGGCAGCCATATTGAGAGCATTGATGAATACCATATTCATTAGCGCTCTCAATGACGCAAGGGCAGCTAAGAGGAGAGCATGCCTGGCAGCTGCCATAATTTTCAAATATCCCATTCCCTATCATAGTCCTTTCCTTTATATCAGATGCCAAATAATGCAGCGTTCAGGCAGTCAAATGCAGGGCAAGTAGCCAAGGGCAGCGGTAGCTCATGCTTCGATAAGTAGTTAAAGCCTTAGAATAAGCATGCCAGTGTTTGATGTTTCACACACACTCCTAATAGACTGGGATCAGGATAGTGTTACAGGATACTTGTTTCACACATTAGACCATACTTTCTTAGCCAGTCTCACAATGCTTAACTATTTACACATTTTGTTTATTGAACAGTTGAAGGTATAGAAGACATTCCTTTGCAGCTAGAACATGTCAACGCTCAGTGGGTCACCCCATTCTAGACTGTGCTTTCATCCTTAAATGCCCCTCAGCTCCTTTGGCTAAATGAGCCAACATGTTTTAACATAGTTCAAGATGGGAATCCTTCTGTTTTTTATCCAAAAAAACACGTGGGAAATCAAAACACAAATTAAAATGTTGCTTCACTTTAATTTGAATAACTCGGCATGACTTTCATCTTTGTGGTAAGCCTCCGGATGAGCTCAAGGAGCAGATACAGTAAAACACCAGCCACGACAGAACATAAGCTTCAGTGTCAATGTTATTAATGTTTCAAGTCTGTAGTCGAAGTGCATGTAGGGGCTGCACCTTTTCATCTCTTGCTCTGTAGGACTCTTAAGGTACAGAACGCCACCTCTCGTCCTATTTGGCTTGGCTGCTACCCTATGAAACTGAACAGTAAACAATGAAAAGCAATCGGGAGCCTGGGTAGCCAAATATACAATGCACTGCAGGGTAAAATATTCACAAATCCATTGTCAGATCTGATTAAACACACCCAGGCACAAAGCACCATGAACCCTGGCAGACATGCTCCACCGAACAACATAGACTCACATACACACGCACACATACAGCCACAGACACACCACTACCAAATCAACATAAAATCTACCCTACACATGCTAAAACAAGCTCACACTCAGTCAACCACATGCACAGAACACTGGCATTCCTGGGACACTCCTGTGGAGCATCACGAAGGCAGTTGGTTTTGCAGGTGGGATACAGTCAGGAGGAATGACAGGGTAACTAAAGTGCAGTGGAAAATATAGTTCCCAGGCAATGTGAGGTTATCAAATTAACAATATAGTACAGGAAATGAGTTAAACAAACAGATAATAAAAAATCACAAGTTTAATTAAGAAAACATACACAATAAAATATTGTTAAAAATACATGATCTAATGTCACCAAAAAGTCTATTTAAAATACAACGATAGCAGAAATAGAATCTTCTAATGACATCAATGGATCTATTAAAATACAGAGGTGGCAGAAATAGGTTTCTTCGACGCGCGCTTCGGCACGTAAGTGCCTTCGTCAGGAGTAGCCACAATACACCTAAAATTTAATTAAAACAATATTTAAAAACTCATTCCTGTAGTATAGGACAGTAAATCTCATTACATTTGAATCTCGAATAGCTGTGTTGCTGTCTGCTAAAGTTTAATAGACATACAAATTGAAGTTTCAGGGTCTAGCATTTGCGTGATATCTGTACATTTAATCAAATATTATGGAAAAAGTGCATAGAAAGAAAAATGAATTAGATAGAAACGTGTAGAGATAGACCAGGTTCCCTATTCTTCTCACTATTTATTCCACTAAATCACCAGTGTATTTAAAGAAAGAGCCTATTCATGAGAGTGAGACACATGATGCTTACTTGTCTCTTATTCTATATATGGACGTGATCTACTGATTAAAAACTTAAGGGTACCGTTAATGGATCTCGTTCTGTGGAATATAAACATGATAACGTGAGTAACTTAGTAGGATGTTCTAGATAGTATTATCTTTGTGATATTTAAATCTGAGACACATGATGCTTACTTGTCTCTCATTATATGTACAGACGTGATCTTCTGAGGAAGAACTTAAGGATGGAGTAAATGATTATCGTTCTGTAGAATATAAACACGACACAGTGATTAATTTAATAAGATGTTCTATTATGTATTATCATTGTAACATGTAATGCTCTATATTAATACAACGTAACCTACTTAAGCAAAGCAGGATTGGCATATGACAGGGAACTGAAGGAAGGAACTTCTCTTTCAGATATGTTTTTGTTAAGTTAAAATCTGTAAATAAGAATTCAGAAAAGATAAAAAAAGGATAAATTATTGTATATATTTGACGAACACTATACCTGAATGTTAGAGTATCTCTAATATATTAAAGTTAATAATGATGAGACGAATAGCAAGTCAAGATTGTTCTTGGCAAAATATAGATCTGATTTCCCATCTATGAACTAATAGGAAAACTGTTAATGTTTTAAATGAAAATCTTCAATCGTTTCATATGAAGGGAAGCCTAGTTAAAAAATAATAATCATGGTATTTATAGTGCGGTCAAAAAAACCCTGGTGCGGTCCCGGTTTTACCTTCGAGAATGAAACCAATGCGGAAATGCTGGAATTTTCGTAAAAACAAATTACGCGGGCAGGCTTCGTATTAGTAACCTTGTGGGTCTAATATGAGAAAAGAAAAAATCAGTGTGATAAACTTAGGAGATATCAGAAGTTTAAATAAATGGGGTCACGACTATGCTTACCGGATAAGAATATGTATCTCGATTATATCGGATCCAGGGTATGGCGTACGTGGATGTAGCGTATTCAACCCGGTGGCGAATATTAGAAAAAATCAAAACACCAGACGATAAAAGGCGGGCTACAAATCCGCAAAAAAAGAGAAGTCTACTGGATTTTCTCACTAAACACATTCAAATGTGGGTTGAACAATGATCTAACTTGGGAAAATGCAATCACTTAACATTCTCATAAAGATTATGTTCGGCCCCCAATGAATGTGTTTAGTTTATAAATGAGAATCACACTATGACTTATTATATACTCTGAATATATTACTAAATGACTATAAAATGTACTCTTTTAGTACCCATTTACATTATATAAATAGATCTAAAAATAATAATATATGATAGATAAGAAAACGTATGGCCACTAAGTAGGCTCATACTTGGTGACAACATCCAGTCTATTTCGCACTTCCCACCATCTCTATTGGGGTTGACAGTTCTGTTCAAACCCCACACACCTATTTATATACCTATAGATTTACATCCATTTACATCTAGTTTAATACAATATATGTATCCCGTCCAGCTCTTCCTTTGTTTTGTATTGCACATCCAATTATAACATCGTAATTTGATGTTGACATACATAATAGTTACATGTCAACTGCTGCTGTATTTGTGATTTTATAGGTATATAAATATGGACCCTATAGTTAATACATTAACACTTACAGTATCTATTTTATTATATAATATTGATACATTTGAAGGTAATAGTGGTTTTTCCCAAAAAGCATCAATTCCACTTTTTTCGAAATTATTTAGTGCTCAATTTTGTTGTTGTATCTACCGAATCTATAATGATCGTATGATTTCACGCATCTATCAACAGCAATACACTACACTCAAGTCTTTCCTTGCTTTTCATATTCACGTTAACCGTGGACCAATAGTCAATGCGAACACATGTCTTGTTACGTGCCCCGCGCAAACGCTACATGTGACTCCATTAACCAATCAGCTGCTTCTATTTAAACAGATCAGCTACACTTCCGGGTTGTCTACGCTACATCCACGTACGCCATACCCAGGATCCGATATAATCGAGATACATATTTTATCCGGTAAGCATAGTCGTGACCCCATTTATTTAAACTTCTGATATCTCCTAAGTTTATCACACTGAATTTTTCTTTTCTCATATTAGACCCACAAGATTACTAATACGAAGCCTGCCCTCGTAATTTGTTTTTACGAAAATTCTAGCATTTCCGCATTCGTTTCATTCTCGAAGGGAAAACCGGGACCGCACCTGGGTTTTTTTGACCGCACTATAAATGACATGATTATTTTTTTTTAACTAGGCTTCCCTTCATATGAAACGATTGAAGATTTTGATTTAAAACATTAACAGTTTTCCTATTAGTTCATAGATGGGAAATCAGATCTATATTTTGCCAAGAACAATCTTGACTTGCTATTCGTCTCATCATTAGTACCTTTAATATATTAGAGATTCTCTAACATTCAGGTATAGTGTTCGTCAAATATATACAATAATTTATCCTTTTTTTTTATCTTTTCTGAATTCTTATTTACAGATTTTAACTTAACAAAAACATATCTGAAAGAGAAGTTCCTTCCTTCAGTTCCCTGTCATATGCCAATCCTGCTTTGCTTAAGTAGGTTACATTGTATTAATATAGAGCATTTACATGTTACAATGATAATACATAATAGAACATCTTATTAAATTAATCACTGTGTCATGTTTATATTCTACATAACGATAATCATTTACTCCATCCTTAAGTTCTTGCTCAGAAGATCACGTCTGTACATATAATAAGAGACAAGTAAGCATCATGTGTCTCAGATTTAAATATCACAAAGATAATACTATCTAGAACATCCTACTAAGTTACTCAAATTATCATGTTTATATTCCACAGAACGAGATCCATTTACGGTACCCTTAAGTTTTTAATCAGAAGATCACGTCCATATATAGAATAAGAGAGAAGTAAGCATCATGTGTCTCACTCTCATGAATAGGCTCTTTCTATAAATACACTGGTGATTTAGTGGAATAAATAGTGAGCAGAATAGGGAACCTGGTCTATCTCTGCACGTTTCTATCTAATTCATTTTTCTTTCTATGCACTCTTTCTATAATGTCTGATTAAATGTACAGATATCACGCAAATGCTAGACCCTGAAACTTCAATTTGTATGTCTATTAAACTTTAGCAGACAGCAACACAGCTTTTCGAGATTCAAATGTAATGAGATTTACTGTCCTATACTACAGGAATGAGTTTTTAAATATTGTTTTAATTAAATTTTAGGTGTATTGTGGCTACTCCTGACGAAGGCACTTACGTGCTGAAACGCGCGTCGAAGAAACCTATTTCTGCCACTCTGTATTTTAATAGATCCATTGATGTCATTAGAAGATTCTATTTCTGCTATCGTTGTATTTTAAATAGACTTTTTGGTGACATTAGATCATGTATTTTTAACAATATTTCATTGTATATGTTTTTTTAATTAAACTTGTGATTTTTTATTATCTGTTTGTTTAACTCATTTCCTGTACTATATTGTTAATTTGATAACCTCACATTGCCTGGGAACTATATTTTCCACTGTGTTTGTGCCCTGTCCCAGGAATTATATTATTCCACAGGGGGTCCTTGATACCCACATGCAGGGTAACTAAAGTGTTCAGGCCCTGGTGAAAGTGGGAACGGCAGGGAGTGGATTCACTTCAATAATAAGGAGAGGAGGATACAGCTGAAGTCCTTATTGGATGGCTGCTTCTCCTTGTCAGGCTTCAATCATCCAATGTGGGGAGGAGATAGAGCCTAGGGAGGACATTGCGTGCACATGCTGTTCTCTTTGAACAGGTAAGCCTAATGCTCTTCTTAAATTTTGTGCACACTTCACGTATGGGATGGTGCTTGGCTGTAGTTCTGCCGCAAACCTCACACATGCACTGTGTGCAGCTGGAAGCCAGTAAGCAAGCTGAAGGCTTTACCATGGTTGAGGTCATCACTCTGATTACCGCCACGGTGGTAAAGATGGCGAGGCCATGCTACCAGCACCACAGTAGACCAGCCTCTGTGTTGATCTCTTTCACTCCTGAACACCAGTTGTTTCCTCTAAGTCTATGTTTGCTTTCTGAGATTCCTAAAGAATGAGATCTGTTGTTGCTTTCTGGCATTCTCTGTTGGGTAGCCACATTAAAATCCAACACACACAATTTGAGTCCACTGCATCAAATTAGCCTTCAATGTATTTCTTGAATTGTTACTCTCCATCTGGACTTCCATTAGAGGTTGACTTTGTGGTTCTGGTTTTGCAGTTCAGCTGCTACTTCATAGTTGAATCCAGCATTGACTTGGTAGCCCACATACTCAATAATCAATGCATTAGGGTCATTGTAGTTTTCATGTGGTAATGCTTTCATTAATAGTTTGCTTCACTGCACCTCTTGCTGATCTTGTAATCATTCATATGCATTGCTTATCCACGTGTCCACCACAGCTGTGCAGGTTAATATCTTATTTCTAGCACTGGAAAGCCATGCTTGACTTCTTGCAGGATTAAAACTGGTCACATCAGCTCAAACTTGGTATTGTCTGGGAGTAGAAATAGAGGCCAGATAATCGCAGATGCTCATACAATTAGGGATGCATAAAGGTACCTCATCCTTGACAATCTGGGTTACGCCACTGGTGTCACTCCATATTTTCACACTGTGGAAACACTATTTTGGTTGCACACATCAATCCTGGCACTTACTCTATTAAATATTTACTTGGAACCCAGAGGAACACAGATGGATAACACATGTTTCTAGCCAAAAATTCACAAGTCTTTCTCTGGGCATCATTGATGAACAGCATTCCTGTCTCAGATCTGCTCAGTATGGAGCAGCGTTCTGGGGATATTTTAACTCTATCCCTCCACAGACTGAAGAAAGCCGCATATGTAGACGTCTCCCAAGTCTTTCCCCGACCGGCTCCCACTTTGGTATTCACTTAGAGCTTGGTTTATAGTATATCTCAGAGCAAGTGAACTTGGCCCATCTTTTGCTGTGGGTTGAGATCTGGGACAAAAAGGAGATGATTCTGAATAAAGAGGTCATATGCGAGCGACTGCCAGAGACTTGAGAAGGGATTGTCGAACCCCTGGCTGTGCTATGTGCAAAGCACCGTGAAAGACTTAGGTTGAGCTCCGATCTCAAGAACTCAGCCAGGCACAGAGGCTACCCACAGTATCTAATAAACACTGTGTTAGGGACTTGAGCATGCTATTACTAACAGATGGGCACAATCTGTATTTAACCTTAGATTGGACATGTTGGAAAGGATCTCTTCTCTTTCGTTGTAGAGCAGGTATGGTGTGGCAGCGTCTCTGTTTTTGGGAGGCCCAGGGTGCCTTTGGAAGCACTGCATTCGCTTGCCTGTGAGATGTGCTGTCTGGTCAATCTTTTTTTTTTTTTTTTGAAAACCTTTATTGACATTTCAATCAATTACACATATGGGCCTACAACCCCCGGGGCCGGCCGCTAAACAATCAGAATAACAGAAAGCAGGTCTATCACAGTCAGTACCTCGGGGAGCAGAATCTCGACGCTAGCATTCTCTCAGTCTCTGAACAGCCCAAGTAGGAGACCAGGATAATAAAGGTTTACATTTTATAATAGAAAAGGATGGAAGGATCAGGTGCCAAACAGTTTCCCAGCAGCGAGAAATGGCAGGCAGAACGATGAACGTAAACAATACACAGCAGTCTATCTAAGCAATGGCGCTGAAACAGGAAGTTCAGGATGTAGAGGAATGACACGGCCATTTGCGCCTGCAACCCCCTGCCCCAAGACCCAGGAAACTCCATGGAAATTATGGCACTCCGGAAACAGCAGTGATTAACAACAAAGGAGTACTACCATGCTGATCCCAGAAAAAGACAAAGAAGAATAAGAGAAGAAAAGGAGGCCATAGAAAAAAGGAGATGAAAGACTAGAGGATCCCCCCTCCAACCCCCCACCCTGCACCTCTGCAGATGAGTACGGCCCCCCCCCCAGCAGTGTGCCTGTCGCCCCGGAACCAGACCCGAAATATAGAAGAAACAGAGAAAAGAAGTGGGAAAAGAGCCCCCACCAGACGGGGGGGTAGAGAGAGTATTAATAAACTGGAGGAGGGCCTGCAAAACACGCCCCCGGCTTCTCCCTCCCGCACCACACGGTTTCCCATAAAGCACACAATAAAGAACACAAAATCGACCCTGTCAAAGAGGAGTAAGGAGCATTACGCACTTGGTACACTAACAGTTATGCCGTGAGAGCACACAACTCCCGAGCCCGCCCGCCTAGTAGGTGACCACCTCGGAAGGGTCAGCATCATCCTTGGCCACTCTTTGCAAACCCACCCATGCATACCCCTCGTCCCAGTGCCATGTCCAATGTTACCAGGAAGAGAAGTGTCCAATAAAACTCAGGAAGCGACACACACAGGTAGGGTAGAGGGCTCTGAAGATCGACACAGTCAGCTCTAGGGAGGATCGTCTTTCCCGATGCCGAGCCAGGATTTACACTGCACACCAGGCCCAGGAAGGCGGAATCAGCCAGGGCGGGCGACCGTTGCTTGGACGTTGCCTGGGTCGTCGGAGACCGCGCACGGGACAAGGCCACCACCCCCCACTCAGGTCCGAAACCTCCGGGACAGACCAAATCCACAGCCAGCTGATCGCACGTTAATATACTGTCCGGAGAGTCCAGGCGTGCACTATTCACAGGGGCGGCCACGACACTGTCCCCCCGTGCGCGGCGTGAGAAGTCCCAGTGTACCTGGGGATAGGCAGGCGGCAACTGTTCCGACGCTGATGTCACTCCATCGAGCTTACTCCCCAACACCCAGGCTCCGTGAATCAGGGTGGAGTGAAGGGCACCGAGAGCCTCGAGAAGGTCACCGTACCCCAGTACAGCTCCCGGCGCTCGCTCCGCTACGCTCCTCAGAGTCGCACCCTCCCAATCCTGCTGCAACCCGGTGTACAGGATGGTGGACTCAGGCATACCAAAATGGCCGCTGGGTAGGTCCATCCCAGATCGGGGCCGGGGCTCAGACACAAGCGCCTCGGGTTCCATGGCACTGGTAACTGGGTTCCGAGGGCAGGCAAACAATGTGTCCGGTGTGTGGTCACGGGCCACGGTCGTCCCCACCACGGACCAGCGCCCGCGAAAATCCGGGAGCAGCCCGCAAGAATCGGGACAAGTTACGGGCGGCGTCCGGGCAGCTCACCGGCGAAGGCTGAAGCAATCACCGGAGAGTCTTGGAGTTGCCACCACGGGCACGCACTCGTTCAGCTACGCTTAGTGGCAGGAGCGACCACGGCGAAGCGCAGTCCGACATTCGCACCACTCCGGCAGTCCGACCACACCCAGTCACCAAAGGCCGTTGTTGTTGCACTGCCGCCCGGCCACGGCGTTCACTCGAGGTCCCGGCTCCAGGGCTGCACAGGCCCCAAACTTCAGACGGACATTTCTCCGGCGGTACCGCTGCCAGAAACTTCGGGGTCACACGGCCGGTTGCCGCTCGCGTTCACCAACACGGGTAGATGGCGCAGGCTAAGGATCTCGTGCAGGATATCTGTGCGGGGTGCGGAGGTTCACGGAGCCGGGAGCCTACGCTGCCGTCCCGGTCGCCATCTTGGCTCCTCCCTGTCTGGTCAATCTTTGATGCACTTTATGTTCTTCTGTAAAAAAAATTGACCTTGTTTAATTTATTACCTAAAACCTTTTTTAAACTGTTTTAAGTTCTGTACTTGCAGTTTTTAGGGAATCACATTATTTGCTTTAGATTGTGTTTGATAGAGGCAGCAAGGTTACGGAAAACAATTGATAGTTGACTTACTGGCCTCAGTTTTCGTTTATGGTACTTAAGGACATAAAATGAGATTAGAAAGTGCGGTGTTTATCTGTGAATCGCAGGATGCCCTCGGCTTTAAACTTCTAGAACCATAGCGGATCCTTGGAGGTTTTTGATGTCTAGATAGCTGTAAATCCATTAGTTGTTCCACACTTGCAGCACCCCGTAATTAATTTAATCCAACCTACCACTATGCCGGGAATGTTAGTCAAGTCACAAACATGCCGGTCATTTTAATAGTATGCACTTTGTTTTGGTTTTGTGCTTCTGTGTTGCTATGAACACTTAGTTTTAAGCTTTGCAGTTTTACTAGCTGCTATAACTGTATGCATTTTAACCCTCTCATTGCTCGTGTCACCACGACTTTAGAATCAAATAAAGGTGCATTAATTGATTCATTGGTGTAACTCCATATTTTCATACTGTGGTCAACAGAAGAGGTTCTTGGTATACTGTGCTGCCCCAGGCAGTAAGCTTGCACTTCTGTGAGATGTGTTTAGGTCTGGGGAGAAGGTTTACTGTAGGACAGAGTTCTTCAATCTGTGTGGGGGTATTGCGCACTCCACCCTTAAATCTTACCTTTGTTCTTCTTCCACTGTCTTTTGGGGATTTTTAGGTCTCGCCTAGCGATTGCGTTAAACGCAATCGCTATGCGAGACTCTAGTAAGAGGGGCATTTCAAAGTGCTCCCAAAAGTGGATTGCATGGCGAGCACGCGCACAATCACATGCATCGTGCCGCCATGCAATCCGTTTGGGGAAGCGCTTCAGCCCACTGGCGCGTGCACGTGTAGCCACAGCCTCGGCATCATACTTCAAAGGGTCCACTCCCCCACCTGGAATGCACTCCCCCGCCCCCGCCACAGCATGCCGAGAGATTGTTTCCTCATGGCGCCTCTCACAACTGTCCCTCCCCCACCACATGGCTAGTCTCACGGACGCATTGCCATCCATCGATTTAACTTTCATGCCCGTGTTCTCTTTGCCTTTCAGCACACAGCCCGCCCTCCCCCCTCCGTGTTTTCTTGCAGCTTTGCCCAGATCTGAGTCTCAAACAACCAAAAAAATAAGTTTGCCCTGCACGCTTTCTGCGCTTACAAAGTTAACATATGCCGCGCTCATTCCCTTTTCATCCTTCTAAGGTCAATAACATTAGCTCCATTAATTCTGCGTCTAAGGATTTAAATAACCATATGTTTTCTTGCAACTTTAGGCACTTCACACACACAGCCCCACTGCTCACACACACAGGCATCAAGGCAGCAACAGAATGCTCTGAGCCCCACCAGTGTTTGCCACACACACATGCCTCTCGCATCTTGTGTTTTCTTCCAGCTTTGGCCCGTGTTCTCTTTGCCTTTCAGCACTCAGCTTCCCCGTAACCACCATTTAACTAACATCCTGCCACACTCATTCTATTTTCATCCTCGCTTTCACTTTCATGCCCGTGTTCTCTTTGCCTTTCAGCACACAGCTTCTCCGTAGCCACCATTTAACGACCATCCTGCCACACTCATTCCATTTTCATCCCCGCTTTCACTTTCATGCCCGTGTTCTCTTTGCCTTTCAGCACACAGCTTCTCCGTAGCCACCATTTAACGACCATCCTGCCGTAAACACCATTTAACTACCATCCTTTTAGTTAAAATAAAAGAATTGCCTCTAAGGGTTTAAGGAACCATAGAAATACAAGGCAAGGCAGCAACAGAACGCTCTGAGCCCCACCAGTGTTTGCCACACACACATGCCTCTCGCCTATCTCTCCCCCGCCCTCCCCCTCCGTGTTTTCTTGCAGCTTTGCCCAGATCTGAGTATCAAACAACCAAAATAATAGTTTGCCCTGCACGCTTTCTGCGCTTACAAAGTTAACATATGCTGCGCTCATTCCCTTTTCATCCTTCTAAGGTCGACAACATTAGCTCCATTAATTCTGCGTCTAAGGATTTAAATAACCATATGCTATCTTGCCACTTTAGGCACTTCACACACACAGCCCCACTGCTCACACACACAGGCATCAAGGCAGCAACAGAATGCTCTGAGCCCCACCAGTGTTTGCCACACACACATGCCTCTCGCATCTCGTGTTTTCTTCCAGCTTTGGCCCGTGTTCTCTTTGCCTTTCAGCACTCAGCTTCCCCGTAACCACCATTTAACTAACATCCTGCCACACTCATTCCATTTTCATCCTTGCTTTCACTTTCATGCCCGTGTTCTCTTTGCCTTCCAGCACACAGCTTCTCCGTAGCCACCATTTAACGACCATCCTGCCACACTCATTCCATTTTCATCCTCACTTTCACTTTCATGCCCGTGTTCTCTTTGCCTTTCAGCACAGAGCTTCTCCGTAGCCACCATTTAACGACCATCCTGCCGTAAACACCATTTAACTACCATCCTTTTAGTTAAAATAAAAGAATTGCCTCTAAGGGTTTAAGGAACCATAGAAATACAAGGCAAGGCAGCAACAGAACGCTCTGAGCCCCACCAGTGTTTGCCACACACACATGCCTCTCGCCTATCTCTCCCCCGCCCTGCCCCCTCCGTGTTTTCTTGCAGCTTTGCCCAGATCTGAGTCTCAAACAACCAAAATAATAGTTTGCCCTGCACGCTTTCTGCGCTTACAAAGTTAACATATGCTGCGCTCATTCCCTTTTCATCCTTCTAAGGTCGATAACATTGGCTCCATTAGTTCTGCGTCTAAGGATTTAAATAACCATATGTTTTCTTGCAACTTTAGGCACTTCACACACACACAGCCCCACTGCTCACACACACAGGCATCAAGGCAGCAACAGAATGCTCTAAGCCCCACCAGTGTTTGCCACACACACATGCCTCTCGCATCTCGTGTTTTCTTCCAGCTTTGGCCCGTGTTCCCTTTGCCTTTCAGCACTCAGCTTCCCCGTAACCACCATTTAACTAACATCCTGCCACACTCATTCCATTTTCATCCTTGCTTTCCCTTTCATGCCCGTGTTCTCTTTGCCTTCCAACACACAGCTTCTCCGTAGCCACCATTTAACGACCATCCTGCCACACTCATTCCATTTTCATCCTCGCTTTCACTTTCATGCCCATGTTCTCTTTGCCTTTCAGCACACAGCTTCTCCGTAGCCACCATTTAACGACCATCCTGCCGTAAACACCATTTAACTACCATCCTTTTAGTTAAAATAAAAGAATTGCCTCTAAGGGTTTAAGGAACCATAGAAATACAAGGCAAGGCAACATACACTCCGAATGCCACTCAGAGCCACATAATTACATGCCACATAACTACAATGCACTCAATACAACAGACACTCCAAAAACCAATCAGTGCCACATAGTTACACACCACATAATTACACAGCGCTCAATGCCACATACACTTCAAATACCACTCAGCGCCACATAATTACACACCACATAATTACACTACACTCAATGCCACATGCACTCCAAATAACACTCAGTGCCAATTAATTACAATGCAAACAATGCAAGATACACTCAAAATAACACTCAATGCCACATAATTACACACCACTAAAATCAACATACACTCCACACAAAACCACTCAGTGCCACATAATTATATTCTACATAATTACACTCCATCTATCTATCGTCCTCACTCTCTATCTATCTATCTATCTATCTATCTATCTATCTATCTATCTATCTATCTATCTATCTATCTATCTATCTATCTATCTATCTATCTATCTATCTATCTATCTATCTATCTATCTATCTATCTATCTATCTATCTATCTATCTATCTATCTATCTATCTATCTATCTAATCTATCTATCTTATCTATCTATCGGACTATTGCACTCTATCTATCTATCTATCGCATCACCACAGCATCACTTAGCTCCACCACAGCATCACTCAAGGGCACCACTACATCACTATGCGCTACCACAGCATCAATTAACGCCACAGCATCACTCGACACCACCACAACATCACTCACCGCCACCACAGTATCAATCTGTACAACCATTCAACAACAACTGGCTCTAATATGTTCTCTCAATATTTAGGCTTTATTACAAATGGCACAAAAAAAATGATAATATTTAACTTCTGTTCTTGGATTTTAGGCGCAATTAAATACACTAAACATAATCTTCACAAGAGTTATTAACAAAAGTTTAAACGATTGCCATTATAATTTACATTAACTTTTATTTAAGTATTAATTATTTGCAAAAATTAAAAGCCATTGTTATTTGTAATATCAATACATCTAAGTCACGTAAATACAACACATATTGCATTACAAATGCTATAGGTGTCACATTTGCAACAGTTAAAACTATTGACATTGTACATGAGAAAGCTAGTAATTTCAATATTTTGAATACCAACACATAAATAAAAAATTAGTCAATTTACAATACAAAAAGCTCAAACTTTCCTAATGCGAGACCTATTGCATTGCAAATGCTTGTTTTATTGGAGAACTCCGGTAACAAAGGGTTGGAGGGGGGAGGGAGGGGAAATGGGTGGGGCAGACGTGCCCATGCTTTTGTCATAGCTAAGGAGTTAACCGTCCCAGGAGGGGGTTAATTTGAAAAGCTGAAATGCTTCAGCTGCAGTGAGAGGCAGGTTCTGCTAAAACCGAAAGCAAACGAACAGACAGTCCTGTTCCTTCATGTTTGATTTCATAGCAGAGGAGACTCCTTGCCTCCCACTGCAGCTGAAATGACAGTCTGCACCAGATCACTTTGTCTTCCATTTTCATGTACTTAATAATTTATTTTTGAAATGTAACATTTTATAGTTCTTGCTCTTTATTCATAAATAATATTATAAATAAACAAAAGTCTCCAAAATATTTCTGAAGTATGTTAAAATGGAACACATGCCCTTGTGTGTGTGCTTACCCAAAGTTCATTCACCTAAGAATAATTGATTTAAACCAATGTTAACATTTCACTTTCTGAGTTGAATGCTCCAAATGGTCCAAAAGTCCCCAAGCATGGTGGGTGGTGGGGAGGCAGTGGACCACATGTGTCAGTGTAAGCAAGCATATCTACTGTTTCAGAGTTTATCTTGGGTATCATTGTTTAAAGGATGGAAAATAAACATCCAGTTACCTTACTTACTCTAAAGGGCTGAAGATTTTTCTTTTTTATCTAGGCCGCCTACTCTCTGTACCAATTTCTGCAGCCCCATGTTCCATCAGCTTGACTGCAGTCGTGACACTAATCCATGCTTACATTCCTGGGTTGTAATCCGTGGCTCACTTTCTGTTCCACTTCCATTGCCTATCCACTTTCCTCCCTTGTCTCCTCTCTTTTTTTAGTTCGAGCATTGAAGACCTCCCGTATATACTTTAGTATATACCAATATATATACTTATATATACTTATATGTGGGATTACAGCCCCCCCCCCTTTGTCTTTTTGTGTCCTCTAAGAATACTTGCTCGCGATTGGTCAGTCCTTCCTCTTGTCTCTGCTTTTTTAGGTCTCGCCTTGCTATCGCGTAAGCAATCGCAAGGCGAGACTATTGTAAAAGGGCTTTTCAAAGTGCTCCCAAAAGCGGATTGCATGGCTAGCACGCGCACAATCACGCGCAGGTGCCGCCATGCACTCCGCTTTTGGGAGCACTTCAAAGTGTCCGCTCCCCTGCCTGGAATGCGCTCCCCCGCCCCCGCCAAGCGCGTGTGCCACGCTCCGCTGGGCTTGTGCTTGTTTATCCAGTGAGAGACTTCCTTTTGTTAGTTTCAGTTTACAGTTAGCTATTAACTGTCATCAAGCTCTCCCGCCAAGCGCGCGCGCCACGCTCTGCCGGGCTTGTGCTTGTTTATCCAGTCAGAGACTTCCTTTTGTTAGTTTCAGTTTACAGTTAGCTCCTTTCCATCTCTTCTCTCCGCGCCTTCATCCTTCACTTTCTGTGCGCTGTCCTCCCCCTTACAGTCACTACCTCGCTGCTCCTTATTATTTATCTCCCCTTTCTCACTGCCTCTCCTAACTTTTCTCCCTCCTTCACCGTCTCGCTTTCTCTATCCTCTCTCCAACCTTCCCATCCCCCGATCCGATCGCTCAGTTCCGCACTCCCTCGTCTGCTGCTCTACTTTGCCACTCTTTCCCTCACCTGACACTCTTCCGCCACCCTCCTGAGTCCTGTTGTTACCCCAGCAGCTCGCTCGCTGTGCTGCCCCGCTCTTTCCGTAGCCTCGCTTCCTATACTGTCCCTTCTCCTCACACCCTTTCCCACTCTCTCCTGCCTCTGCCCCACTTCACTGGTCTCTTTGACGTCTCTCCCCTTCCCGCACTCCATCTTCTCGTGCCCATTTTTCTGCCCCGTCTCCCTCGCTGCATTCCCTCTGCTGTCCTTTTCTCTACCCCTTCATTCCCCCTTCTCTCTTCTACTCAGTTGCCTCTTCCGCCCCTCTTCTTCAGTTTATTTTACTTCCTGATCCCTTCATGTCCCTTTCTCTTCCCCGCCTCCTCACCCACTTCTCCTGTCACTGTCCTGCCCCAGTCTTCCTGCTCATTTCCTCTAGTGACTGCAACAACAGCACCCGCCCCGCCTCGGCTCTCCCCTCCCCCGCTCCATGTTCCTGCTGTAGCGAGGGGCAGATGTCCGGGAATGTCCCCCGAGGGTTTGGCCCATTCCTTTCTCTTCACCTAGAAGCGCATCGCCCGCGCCCCCTCCCGAGGAGAAGGTATTCATTATTCAGCAGCTCCACGGAGGGGGCAACAGAAGGTTGTCTGAATGTAACGGACTCTGATCTGTCACAGATGTCAGCGCAGCTGCCCAGCTAAGGACTGCATTACACTCAGGTGACCCCGCCAACCCCCTATCTTTCGTCACCGCAGGCTGTGCTCATAACACTACCCTACCTACCACCAGCCCAGGGTATACACCCAACACCCAACCCAGGAAATACCAAACATAATAACCCCTGCTAAAAACCGACCTATCACCACTTAATACAGGTGTTCCACTACCCGTCCCTAGACAACGTCCTCCAACCACAAATAACAGCCCGTACCGCACAGCCCTGCGTAACACACTCATCCATAAATGTTACACACAACCCTTTTCAACCCAATATGCGATACATTCTCCCTATTCCCCACCACCCCCTCTCATGAATGTCCCATTCAGCATATAACTACAGTACAAATAGAAAACACCTGTCGCCTCGACACCGTCAACCACAGAGCCTCAACAGGAGACAACAAACATGCCTATGCTACGCCCTCTAAAATTCAACACAGTTTTCCTTGCGCTGTCACTCCTAAGCACCCTACCCCGATGTCTACTTTCTATCTCTTCTTTCACACCTACCAAATACCGCTTCCTCTGGTACTATTCCCGATCCCTCCCACTACTTGCTGTTCAGACACTTTAGGTGAGCAATCAACTACCTACCAATGCTCCAGGGAGATACTGGAGTTTTGCAGAAGATCTCTCCACCATATTCGTCCCTCCACCATTTCTCTTATCTTGTCCCCAATCTTTGATTGCGGACAGGATGCCTGGCTGTGGGCCCCTAAGAGTCTCGTCCCTGGGGAAGCCTGATCTGGTTGTAGCCTCATTTCCCTGATCGCTATCGCTCTGCATTTAGGGCCTCCTTGTTAACCACCATTTGTGTGAAGTTCTTCGGCTCCTCCTGTCTCCATGCATTTCAAATGTACTTTTTGGGGTTGTTTATCTGCTCCTGTCTGCACGCATTTCTTCGTCTGCACACATTGCAAAAACTGTTTGTTTCCTGTATATATATATTTTTTTTAGAAAAATGTTAGCTCCAATACTTACTAAATTATTAACTTCAGTTTTTACCATATACTTTCAAAACTAGTGTCATAGCAAATTCGGAAGCAGCAGCATGCATTTTATAAACGCTTGACAGGTTTAGGTGCTCTTCAAATTATAAACATTTCAACCTCTGATGCCTTTTCAGTAATTACATTATTTAGGTAATTACACATTTTAAAACATGTTTTCGTACCACCAGCACGCAGATCAGTATTCGCTAATGCTTGTATTTGTCACCCCGGTTTAGCCACGCACCACCCCCCACAGACAAACCAGGCCTGGCTGCGTACATTTACAGTCTGCTTGCTATGCTTTCCTTTTAATATTGTTCTGTCATAAAAGCAAATACTTGCAGTTTGTTACCACTTCTTATAACAAGCATTTGCAATGCAATAGGTCTCGCATTTATACGAGTTTGAGCTATTGGCATTGTAAATGACAATGCCTTTTATTTATGTTTTAAAAACCCACACATAAATAAAAGGCATTGCCATTTACAGTGCCAATAGCTCAAACTCTTAACAACTGCGAGACCTATTGCATTGCAAATGCTTGTTTTGATTTCCTCCCACAGGAGCAGGATCTACCTACTGTATAGTTATGCTCATTTGAGGGACTATTTTGTTTATTTGTTTCCTGCTCTCCTGTCCCCCACCCCTCTTGCCACTCTCCTACCTCATGCATGCCCGCCCTAATTACCTCTGCATCACTGTGTGTTTAGTCCATAAAATGAATATTCATTTTGTCTTTCTCCTTTTCTCCCAGTGGCTCCTCGCCTTTTCACCTAGTCACAGAAATCAAATACTGGTCCACTGAATTCAGGGACACATAGTTCGTTTTTCCTTTAAAATGCTATAAGCAAAACAAGAGTACGAGTTGCAAGCACTACATATCCCATCATGCCAATCGCTGTCACCACCATCCAAGCGGTCCTGCTGGCATTTTTCTGTGAGCCCTGGTGTTGACGCCATATACTGGTACCCCCACGGGGGATCACAGAGAACACGGCTGGGGACCAGGAGCAGCAGCAGGTGGCAGCGTAACACGTGCTCAGCTGGCCCTCGCTGCAGCAGACGCTTCCTCCTTCCTACTCCTGCCTCCATCGCAGCTCTGCCCAGCCTCCTCCCTCCGCTCCTGGAGTTCTACCCACTCCACCATGGCCACTAAAAATTCGGGGGTCCTAGCTGGGGGCCCAGCTGCTCCTGAAACACTGCTGTAGGGCTCGCCCTGCTGACTTTATTTTATGTGTCTCTCTTTTGCCTGTTTCAGCATACGCTCACGGTGATCAAGGAGGCATTTTGTTGAAGCACTGCCTGCAGTCTCCATTGAGGCGACTAGGTATCACTGCAGTTGCCTGCCTTTCTGTGTGTTTTTGGTTGTGACACTCTGGCCACCACTGCACTCACTGACAAATAATAGAAGTGATCACTGGATAATGCGGACTGTGAAATGAGCGTTGAACAGTTCAATGCGTGCATTTGTCAAAGGTTTGAAATATAGTTTTGTATTGTTCTTGTGTTCAACCAAGTGAGCCACCTCCTCCCGTGATTCATTAGAACTGGCATTTTGAGAAAACATTATGTATGTCATTTAGGGCATCTTGCTATAGTTCTCACCAGACAGCACGGTAAATAATGAGGCCGTCATGCTTTTGCTGCTAAGTGATTTGGAATTAAGCCTGCCTTAAACTATCTCATCAGTGCCTCCTTCTGCCTTCGCTGCTCTGCCCAGCCTCCTCCCTCCACTCCCGGAGTTCTCCGGATATTGAATTGTTAGCAAGCCATTACAGAGCCCAGTGTGGAGTGTATGCTGACCTCAGAGGCATTCAGTACCTGCCACTAATAGTCCAACCCCAGCACCAGAGTCTAAGCTTGTGTTCTGCACACCTGTGAGTCGGTAGCTTCTTGAGCACTAAAAAGCCACCGTCAGCACCATCAGCACTGGCGGAGTCTAAACTGGGGCTACATAACACTACCAAACCAATCCCACCACTCGAGCCAAATTCAGAGAGGAACCCTAATCAAAAGGCAGGGAGCTACTCTGTGTGACGAAGTTTGTCTGCACATCTCCAGCACCACTGTGTTACACATCTTTCTCCACCTCCCCTTCTTACCCCAGTAGGATAGCATTAAAACTAGCTCCTTCCTCCCCACGTCTGTTTTTGTTTATTCCTCTCAGCTCCCTCCCCTCCAGAAGCTGTACATGAGCACAATCTGGTACTGTGCTGGCTGCTGGGTGAGGAGTTCAAACTATCCTCTTATTGGTTTTGGGACTAAAGCCAACATGCTTCCATCTACTGGAAGAATGTCCCCTCTAAATGTGCTTTGTTCAAGCCCCCTGTAGAGTTCCTGAACGCAAATGTCGCTAGGGGTTGACTCTGCATGTTTTCTTTTTGATATTTGGACAAGTCTTTGCATATTATAAGGTTTTGTAAATTTGTGTAGAATCAAAGGCTGCCTTTATTTGTAATTTTGTTTTATCATTTTTAAACTTGGTAACACAATCCACACAAATACACTCCACACCATGCCATATAATTCCAATCAGCATAATTTCACTCAGAACACCACACTTCCACGCCGCACAATTCAACATTACACATTTCCATTCCACACCACATAATTTGACAACTAACCACATATTTCAACTCAACAATACAATTACACAACACACCACATACACCCGATCCACACCAAAGAATTCCACATCATGCCACATAACTCATCAGCATATCACTTAATTAAACTCCACAACATACCACTCCACCACACAAAATACCACTCCACATAATTACCCTCTGACACACAAGCCTACTCCACATAATCCCAGTACACTCAATACCACATCATTACTATCCACATATTTCTATTACACACCATGCCACATAATTTCACTCCACAAAATCACTCCACGCAATTTCACAACTAACAATTTGAAACCACAAAATTCCACTCCACACCACTTACATCCACTCCAATCCAAAACCCATGGGTAAAAGACATTCCCATTTACAGTGCCAATACCTTTAACTCTCACAAATGCAAGACCAATTTGCATTGCACATTCTTGTTCTTAATTCCTGTGGCATTTGTGTGGTCAGTTAACACAGTTTTCACCTAATATGTGTGCCCTTGTACCTTTGCCCCTCCTTAACCATCCATATCCTTCGTCGCACACACTGCTCTCCACTGGTGCCTTAACTCTCCACCTCAGGCCCCACACTCTCGAGTGGTTCTGGAATTCCAGTGGGGTTTCCGCTGCACAGATTCTGTTCCAATAAATTAACCCCACATGGTTAATGATGGTGGATAACACTGAACGCTTAGGTCGGATAATGTATTGTCTTGAGTATTTTTGTCTGACTTGGACCCTTTTGTGTGCTTAAGAATAGAATATACAGCAATACACGTAGGTGCACACTATTATTTGTTTATATTCATATACAATATTTTAGTTTTTAGTTTTTTTATTTGCAAAAGATAAACATATGCCATAATTATCACAATTGTCATATTTCATCATTGATACCTTGCTCATAGACCTAACACTTGTTTCCTCTTCCAGACTTCACCTGGACTCTTTAATACGCTTCCTCAGTGATGCGAGCAACAGGTAAGAAAACATAATTACCATATGGCCTAATAATAAGCATTGGCAAAACCAACAGGCCTGGCTAACAACATAAAGTTTGTGTATGTGCACCAGTCTGTAGGGCAGAGTGTATGAATGCAAGAATGAGTCAGTGGATGGGTAAATATTTCCATCTGTGCATGTAATTATCCATCCGTGCATAAACCCATTCATCTAACCATGGAATCAATCATGCAATCATGCACATGCCTATTCAAAATGTCATACTAACACACAAATTATATAAGTAGAATTTTCAGTTATATGCTTGACCCATTGACTTTGCCTATGCTGCCTCACTCTCAAGCTTGATTGATAATGTGTTGTTTCAATACATCTGTACTTCACTGTATCAGAATGTCATAGTTTTTAAAAAAAAAAACAGATTTTATTTGTCAAATTACACATTTATAGCAGGGCTCTGTACCCCAGAGGCATCTGCACAATCAAAGCATATTATACTGACTTTGACATTTTCATCTTAAGACACAGGAAAATGAAGAGCAATACAAATAAAATTTTACCCCCCCAGCCCCCAACCCCTGCCGCCGATCGCATTAAACACCCACGTTTAGACAGAACCATTATGATAGTACGGTAGGTCTATCAATCGGAATTCCCAACCACACAGTACCCCCTTAATCCACCCAATGGAAGAGGAATCACATTAGGTGGGGGTCCCTTGCCACTGAGACCGGCTCTAGCAGCAGTCCACGATAATCCGCCCACCTTTTCCAGATTTTAAAGTGTTTGTGCGGGCACCCCCTGGCAATGAAGATGGGTTTCTCCAAGCCCATACAGAAGTCCAATCCATTCTTCCACGCAGCTACTGAAGGGGCCCTCGGTGCCTTCCACACCCTTGCTATATCCCTTTTCGCCAGAGTAAGGCCCAACTGCAATAAGTGGCGTTTGTAGATGTTACCTCCTATCCCCTCGATAACATGTAACAGAGCAAGTTTCGGCGAGCGGGGGAGATCCCAACCCAATACTTCTGATAAACATGTGATAACCCCCCTCCAGAAGCGATCCAAGGAGAGACATTGCCAAAGAGTATGTATTAGTGTGCCCTCCTCCCGATTACATCTAAGGCACACAGAAGAGGCAATCAGCCCCGCCCTCCACAAACGAACCCGTGTAAAGTAAACCCTATGCAAATATTTAAACTGGACGAGGTGCAGCCTTACTGCTATGGCCGCCCCCGGCGGAGCAGCCAAGGCCTCCGTCCAATCCTCCTCGTCTAAGGGACCCACATCACCCTCCCAATCCCCCCGGAGTTTATGTGGCGTGGGGGAGCAATGGGTAACTAGGGATTTATAGATCTTGGAGATCTTGCGATCCTGAAGATCTCCCATAAAAACTTTCGCCTCTAGCGGGCTGAACTCCGCCAAGGACTCCAGGCCCTCTAGGCTGGGGGACAGGGCATGCCGAAATTGAAGGTACTGATAGAATTGGGATTTCGGCATGTGAAATTCTTTCTGAAGGTCCTGGAAGGATTTCAGAGCCAGTCCCCTCATGACGTCTCCCAAGACAGATACCTACATGATCCCACCTCCGGAATCCTGGCAGGGCCGCCAACTGCGTCAATCGCACATTATTCTAGAGGGGAGTCTCCCATGTCAGTGTATTCCACCACCCCATCCTGCGCAGCGCCTGCCTCCAGACCTGAAACACAGCCCTTGTTGCCGACGGAAGCGAGCCCCGCAGCGATGCCGAGTACAATATCATATGCAGCGAACGGTCTCCCATAAGCCGCCACTCGACCGCGTATGCCGGATCCTCCCAATTGCCATACCACCATTCATTTAATACGAGCAGGAGCGAGGCCTGATAATACGAGAGAATGTCCGAGGACGCTAGCCCCCCCCAATAAGTAGATAAAAAGCACGTCCGCAGGGCCAGGTGCACCTTGCCCCCCTCCCATAAGAATTGTCCGAAAGCTGCATTCACTTGTCGGAACCGTCTAGGTGAAATCTAATAAGGGTGGTTCTGCAGTTGGTATAGGAGGCGAGGAAGCGCAACCATTTTGAATATATCCGATCTGCCATATATGGACAGGGGCATACGGGACCAGGTCTTAAGATCATCGCGCACTCGTTTCCATACCGGAACCAAGTTCCTCTCCCAGGAGTCCAATATGGACACGCCGAGATATTTCAGTCCCCTGTTGCCAAGTGGACCGACGATACCCACTAGCCCACTCCCGCCTGATCTCCAAGAATCCACAACGTAGATTTGCGGGGTTCATATATAGTCCAGATGTCTCCCCAAAAATCTGCATAATACGCAGTAGCCGTAGTCCCGTCCTGTCCACATTCATGAGGAAAAATAGGACGTCATCCGCGTATAATGCTATCCTGTCTGACAGTCCCTGTGCCCATTCAAAGCCCTGCACCTGCGCATCTATTCGCACCCACGCAGCCAGAGGCTCCATTGCAAGGGCAAATAAGTATGCGGACAGGGGGCATCCCTGTCTCGTGCCCTGTCCGATGAAAAACGCGGAGGAGGCTGCGCCGGCCACAGCAGCGACGCTGTTAGGTCGGTGTATAAAAGAGTCAAGTAGGACAGGAATCGCGTGTGAGAAGTTGGCCTGGTATATGCTGTCCACTAATTATAGTGGGCACTCTGTACCAGTCCAAACAACCCCTTATTGATGATAGGTTAAAGACAACCTTTATTGAAAGCTATTCTAATGGTAGCTATGGAGAGCAGCCTTCAGGCTAAGTCTTGAAGGAATGTAAAGCAGCTTGTTTTACCAGTCTATAATCTCTTGAATGGCTAAATGAAAGAAAACCACACCAGGTATATATATAAAATATATGTATTTATTTCTAAACACACCCTCCTAGTCTCTTTATGAGGCTAGAGGTCAAAACACATAAGTTACACTTCAAATATTACAGTAGAATAGCACAAATACACGTCAGGCCCTAGGGGCGAGCCAAACCATGTACTAAAATAGTGGTATAAGAACCACGACTTAACTAGACACAAGGCCTAGAGCCTGTAGAATCGCTGGCACCCCAAGGAACCGCCCAAGGTAGTGACACAGGGGACCCACGGGGGCCGTGTGCAGTGTGAGAACACAGCAGCGAGCGCCTGTTAGCTTCTATGGGGAAAGTCGCGGTTAGATTTTTAAAGATTAGGGACACTTAGAAATGAGTCAGGACCAAACCCTTTGGGACTTAGGAAGTTCTAGGGTCAACACCCTCTGGAGCACCAGAGTACTCATGTTACCTCACCCAGGGAAGCCAGGTGCATAGGTGTCAAATGGTGTCGGGTCGTCGTTTTCAATGGGAGCTGGCAAAGAAGTGCTGCTGCCGGGAAGATGCCAAGTGTACGAAAAGATCCAAGCCTGGATTGAAGTTGAGAAGAACCTGAAATCAGATGGGACAGAGTCTCGGTCACTAGCCAGTGACCAGGAGGACGATAGGCGGATGCCCACCGATGTCGGGTGATTTCAGGTGAAGAAGGTGAAGCTTGACTCTTCAGCCACAAGGACCAGGAGACGTCGAGGACAACCAGGAGCTGGATTCGAGCTGTCCCACAAAGGATGTCGAGTGCTGCAGCGTCGGTGCCCAGATTGGACACAACAAGCCTTGGCAACAGCAACCCTCGCAGAAAGGAGAAAGATGCTGCGGTGCAGACCAGCAAGGTCTGAGGGATTCACCACTTGGTAGGGAGTCAGGGCACATCTGGAGCAACCAGGGAAGCCCAAGGAAAATCAAAGTTGCCTTCACAGGGACCCAACAGTCGACGGCTCAGGGATCACGAAGGAGCCTCAAGAGGAAACACAAAATGGCGGCCCACGGGTCACTCGGGGTGACTAGGCGAACAATCTTCGGCGGATTCTCTGCTCGAGGTAGGGGCTACAAGAACCCCAAGCACGACTTCGAGAGACGTAGAGAAGTCAATGCACTTGCAAAAGTACACAGTGACCAGGAGTTCCGGTTCCACGCTACTCATGAGGGCTGCGGGTCTCAGCTTTGCTGGGGACCTTGGTCGGCCACTGAGATGTCTGGAAATCCTCTTTCTGGGCTGCAAATACTTCGGAGTCCGGTGGGAGCTTCAGAGATGCAGACTGGCAAAATTCTTTGTTGGTGCCTGCCAAGCAGGGGAGTCACTCCTTGACCCCAAGGGAGATTTCTTCAGTCCTCTAGTCTTTAGTAGAGCGTCGAAGATCTAGGATTCAGCTTCAGAGTTTTTTCCAGGAATATCTAAAGTCCTGTTGCCAGGGGTTCCTTACTTATACCTAAGGAAGGTGTTGGACTAACTCTAGGGACCCACCTATGGGAAGGTTTGGAAAGAGGGGTGGCTACACCCATTTCCTTTGTCCAGTTTCGCGCCAGAGCAGGGGCTGGAAGCCCTTGAACAGGTTTGAGCTGGACTATGCACAGGGACACCAAATGTGCCCCCAATGCAGGACTTCAAAGCACTCTGATAGTGCTCCCACCCAGCCCCAATACACATAAGCCTGTCTGGGAGGTGGTTACACCTGCCTGTGTCAGGAAACCTATTGTCCAGGCCTCCCCTGCCGGAGTTCAGTCAGCAGCAGGAGGCCAGACCTGTGTCTGTGGCTGCAGCATCCATTTTTTGATGCCAGGGCTCTGTTAAGTTTCTACCGTGTATACCAGTACTGCCATGTCTCTCCCTCTAGAAGGGTGGGATCATATTCTTACATCAGGAATTGATGTGGGGGTATGATTCCAAGGTGTTTGACACCAAATACAACATGTTTCCGTGCACCCAGTTCAAAGTTAGCATTAACCATTTTAAATATAATGCACTTAAGAGTATTATGGTCAGGCTGCACCACTGACAACCCCGGAGAAGAGATTCCTCAGGCTGCAGAGGGGCTCAGCTCATGCCTGGGCACCCTCTCACATATAACCAAGCACTCTGTCTTCAGTATTGATAAGGCCTGCCATAGGGGTGACTGATAGGTTTCTATGTTCAGTGATCAGTGAGATATAGTGAACCTATATCTCAGTAAGGGGTGCATGCACCACCTTACCAGGCTGCAGTAGCAGACCTGCTGTGTCATTTTGGAGGGCTTTCCAGGGGTGGCATAATACATGCTTCAGCCCCTGGTAGGCCTCTGGGGTACCTATGCCCTAGGTACATAGTATACCATAGACTAGGGACTCATAAGGGCACCTCAGAATCCAATCTGTGATGTACCTAGTGTACATGGAATCAATTTAGAGAGGAAGCAGCTAGGCTGGGGTCCTGAATAGCAGGGCCCCAGCCAGACTAAAGTCGAGAAACAGTGAAACATCAGCAAAAAGTGGGGGTAACCATGTAAAGCAGATCCTACTCTCCTACATCGCAGTCCGAAGTTTAGTCTATTTAGCAATGCAAATAGGTACACCCAGCTAAGGGAATCAAATGCCCTATCCATATCTGCTAATAATAGCGCTGCCGGTTCTCCCAGCTGCTGGATGTCCGCCACTGCTGCATGAGCCCGCCTGATGTTATGCATGGTCGCCCCCTGAGGCATAAATCCAGCCTGGTTGGGATGGACCAGAGTAGTAATATGGGGTAAAATCTAACATCCAAAACGATGAGGGTCCAATATGTGTGCACTGAAGAATATAAAATTGATACAATAATACTGAACGTATAAATTCCACTCCACCTCCAGTGGCCCACCGTAAAAAAAACACTCTGGAACAAACAATATATCAATGTATGGAAGGAGTGGGCAAGTACTCTGTCAACAATAAATTATTGTAGTCCAAAGAAATTATTTTCTGAAGTCCAAGAAATATCTTCCAAAAAGATTCTTTTATTCTTTCAAATTTTTTTCAAGTTGGTGCTCCAACACATTCTTAGAAGTCCAAACACAATCTTAGTTACATATAAACACAGCCAACGCGTTTCGTCCCCCTAGGGACCTCATCAGGGCTGCAAGAATAAAAAAGAAATTATCACTAATGAGTAACTCATACGTCTCTATAACCCAATTCCTGCTTACAGTCAAATTAATGTTATCAAGTACATCTATAACCTATACATCCTGCTTATATGACAATCTTAAATTTGAAGAATTTACCTCTACATCCTGCCTAAATGACAATCTTATTCTTGAAGAATTTACCCAAAACCATCATCACATAATATTGAAAAGAATAACATGTTAATTTGTCATGCTGAGATTTAGATCACACAAAATGATCTGATAGAAGATTCAGAACACATCATTGAAATCATTGCTCATGTACTTTATTACAATTCTCTATCCAATTTTGATTATAATAATCTCATTGTCGTTTCAATATATTGACCTGTCACATACCTCCTAAATAATGACACGACGGCTTTAAATACCAATCTTGGAAGGATATCAGTATCATCCAGGTCTGTTATTTAGTTCTCATCAAATTAAACGTAATCTAAATAGGATAAAATATGATTTGCAATTTTCTAATTGCAATTTATTTTTAATATAATTCATTATTCCTAGACTTTATTATAATTGGCTGTCCAATTTCATCCTTAGTATCGTTAATTCTTTTTACGATAAGATAATCTATCGCATACCTCCTAAATATTACCGCTGTGGTGTGAAATATTAATTCTGGATTAGTGCCAGTATCATCCCAGTCTTTGTTTTTCCATCAATTTAAAAGCTTTCTAAATAAGAAAAAACATAATAATCATATTATTCCCATATTACTATTTACTACAGTAGCCTCCGTTTCCCATCCTTAATCCTCACCTAATTCTATGTCCGTTCTAGTTAAATAGAGGGTATTCTCCACATATCGAGTCCTATAACAACATGACACAGAAGGACCAAATCAGTATTCCTTTCTGAACCTAATTAGACAGAGCATCATCCTGAAACAACTAAATCTTCAGTTATAGCCTCATACCTTCTATTCTGGCCCTGGGTTCCTCGTGGCCTCCACCTCCTTTCGAATAACCCCGCTGTTACCTTGTGTCTTTTACTTTTCCTTTATATACTATTATTCAGCCAATCACGTGTCCCGCCATTCCCCTCCTTAATTAACATAAACAGTTTCCTCTCTGGTCCGTACGTTGTCCACCAATCAAATTCATTATTCAGCCTTCTCCATTGAACCACTATACTGGTGCGTAGAACGTTCCCCACAAATATCGTTGGCCAATCATATTTCCCACTCTCTAAGCCTGCAATTTGCATAACACAAGAGTGCTTCCTACTCGGTCCTCATACCATTGGCCAATCAGATCCGGCTTCCCGTATCCTTACTATTCTCAAGCATTCTCACAATCCATCATGATCGTAGTGCGCTGTGTCTTTAACTTAATTAATCCATTAGTGCTTCCTGCCCGGTCCGCATGGGAGCGGCCGCGCAAATCCAGCGTATTCCCATATATTTACTTCAACAGAACAATAATATTACCCAATAACTTTTACAGTTCAGCGCCACTAATTGCGAGTTCGTCAAGGCTTTACACTAATCCACGAGTGCTTCCTAATGCCGGTGGCCCATCAAATCAGGCATATATAATACCGGCTACCCTTGGGATCAGTGATCCTGTGTGCTTAGTTT
Source organism: Triturus cristatus (assembly GCF_964204655.1). Taxonomy (NCBI): domain Eukaryota; kingdom Metazoa; phylum Chordata; class Amphibia; order Caudata; family Salamandridae; genus Triturus; species Triturus cristatus. The sequence continues at coordinate 212,370,124 of NC_140592.1, forward strand.
TTTAACCTCAATTGATAAATCCAGTACTAAGACCACTGCAGTGGTATACAATTAGTCAATCGTAGATGCTTTCAAAGTATAAACAACTAATCTTATTCTCTAAATAAATAACTCATCGAGAATACTGAATGGTCCAAGCTAATTAAAATGCACCTTCTTACTGTATGCGTATCCCAGGTTGCTATCACTTACAAATTTAAAGTATACACTGTCTTATTTGACACATGAAAAAAAATCCACAAATGATGGCCCACATTTATGCATATACTATTGATTCCATCATTCCAAAAAGTAGTGGAGCTCTGTATCACTGTTAAGCCCCAGCTCCACCGATCTACAACGACTTATCCATCTAGCTTCATTTTGTCTAATCCTGAGTTCCCAATTACCACCTCTTTTTCCTGGTAAAATTCTCTGCATACCATGGAACTTAATACTGTTCTCCCCCGGATGTTTCTCTTTAATATGCAAATACAGAGGGGATCTGTTATCATGATTCATTATGGATCTTCTATGTTCCTGTATCCTAAGCTTTAAACTACCCTTAGTACTACCGATATAGATCTTTCCACAAGCGCATATTATGGCATAGATAACGCCCATGCTGTTGCAATTGATGAATTCCTTAATATTATATCTTTTCATAGTGTTATACATGAAATTTTTGATCTTATTGATGACCATATCACACACATTACAAGATCCACAAGTAAAGAAACCATTCGGTGGTTTAGGCAACCAATTTAATTTCACATTTACTACAGGTTCAATATAATTCCTTGTGATCATTTCTCTTATAGTTGGACTACGTTTGTATACCACCCCAGGTTTATCCCCAATAACATTGATTAAACCCAGTACACCTCTTAATAGATCCCAATTTCTTCTCAGAGCCTTAAAAATGTCATTTTTTTGTGAACAATAGGTTGTCACAAATGATATTCGCTCGGCAGAGCTGCTTCTGTCTTTCTGTACTAAAGTAGTATTTTTCTCAACCTTCATTATCCTGCTCCTGGCTTTATGGAGAATATTTTTGGAATATCCTCTCTGTGATAATCGTTTGTGGAGATTGTCCAACTCCTTAATGAAATCAGTTTGTAAACTACAATTCCTGCGTATCCTCACCATCTCCCCATAAGGGATCCCTCCAATCACTGAAACTGGATGGGCACTTTCAGCCCTCAGTATAGAATTAGTAGCAGTGCTTTTTCTGAATAATTTACTATTGATGGAGTCCCCATCAATGAATAATTCCACATCCAGAAAATGTATCCTTTCTGAGCTGCATCCCATCGTAAAAGTTATATTAAAATTATTACAATTGAGATATAACAAATACTCATTCAGTTTCTCAGTGTTTCCTCTCCAAATCATTAAAACATCATCAATAAAGCGGACCCAAAACAGAATATAATCTGTCCATTCTGAAGCATTCAGACCCCAGGCATGCTCCCTCTCATACCAACCCATAAAGAGGTTGGCATAAGAGGGAGCAAACATGGAACCCATCGCTGTTCCCCTAATCTGATGAAACCACTCATCCTCAAAAAGAAAAAAAATATTGTTCAATATTAATTGACTCATTTCCACTAGCATCATAGAGTGGTCCCTCAAACTTGCACTGCGACTGCTTAGAAAATAATTCAATGCCTCCACACCTCTCACATGATCAATGCAAGTGTAGAGTCCAACCACATCTAGTGTGACTAGACTCATACCCTGTTCCCATTTAATATCTTGCAATTTGTTTAGAACATCAATAGTGTCCCTTATGTGAGACGGTAAGTTAGTCACCAATGGTTTTAAAAACATATCAACGAACTCTGACAAATGTTCAGTCATACTCCCAATACCCGTTACTATCGGTCTCCCTGGTGGATTTGTTCTGACAAATGAACATGTTATTCTTTTCAATATTATGTGATTATGGTTTTGGGTAAATTCTTCAAGAATAAGATTGTCATTTAGGCAGGATGTAGAGGTAAATTCTTCAAATTTAAGATTGTCATATAGGCAGGATGTATAGGTTATAGATGTACTTGATAACATTAATTTGACTGTAAGCAGGAATTGGGTTATAGAGACGTATGATTTACTCATTAGTGATAATTTCTTTTTTATTCTTGCAGCCCTGATGAGGTCCCAAGGGGGACGAAATGCGTTGGCTGTGTTTATATGTAACTAAAATTGTGTTTGGACTTCTAAGAATGTGTTGGAGCACCAACTTGAAAATAATTTGAAAGAATAAAAGAATCTTTTTGGAAGAAATTTCTTGGACTACAGAAAATAATTTCTTTGGACTACAATAATTTATTGTTGACAGAGTACTTGCCCACTCCTTCCATACATTGATATATAGTAATATGGGGAAATAAGTGATTTGCCAGGGCTTTGGCCAGTATTTTGGCCTCCACGTTCAGAAGAGAGATGGGGCGATGTGATCCGTGTTGGTCTGCGGAGGCCTGCCTGGTTTGTGAAAGACAACCACCTCTGCATCCCTCCAATCTAGGGGAAGAGAGCCTCACTCTCGTGCCTCCTCCACCACCGAGCGGTAGTGAGGTCCCAGCTGCAGGAAGTAGTGTTTGAAAAATTCACTGGAAAACCCATTGGGCCCCGGGGCCTTCCCGGAGTTAAGATCTCCCAAAGCAGTGCCTAACTCCTCATCTGTCAGTGGATGCTCCAGCTCCTCCCTTACCTCATCTGACAGAGCCCTGGGCGGGAGGTCATCCAAGAATCGATCTATCGGAGCGGCCGGCAGACATTCTCTAGGGGCATATAGGTTTGCATAATATGTAGCAAAGCTCTCCGCTAAGGTCAGCGGATCCGTGAGCGGCTCGCCTGCCGAGCCCAATATGCCAGGGTGGGCCTGGGAATGGAACAGTCCCTGACAGAGCCGGTGGAGCATCTTGTTGGATTTATCCCCCCACTGATATATCCTACTACGCATTGCCAACCATCAGCAGCGCAGCATCATTTTGTTGAGCCATCAGCAATTGTCGTCGGACCTGACCGCCTCCGACCTCCCAGCCCCGGCGTTCAAGATCCTTAATGCCCACCTCTGCCTGTAGCAGCGCTTCCCTACGCGCCCTGCGAGCCGCCACGCACCAAGAAATGTCCGCCCCCATCAGCGTAGGTTTCAACGCCTCCCACAATGACTCGGCCCTGGAGACTGACCCCGCATTAACTGTCAAGTATTGATCTAAGGCGCTGCTGATGTGTTCTCTATAGGCATCATTTTGTAGGTTCCCAACCGAGAGGTGCCACCGAAATGGCTGCTGCATCCGCCCTATCTGCAAGGTGAGGGCCACTGGGGAGTGATCTGACAGGCCCCATGGAAGAATCTCCGCCACCACCACCCTACTCACCGCCACTCGGGGAACGAAGAGGTAATTAATTCTGGAATAGGAGTCGTGGACCGCGGAGAGATACGTGAACTCCCGGTCATCCCTGTGTAAGCAACGCCATGTGTCTACCCAGTCAAGCCCTGTCACCAAGGTGTACAGCCTCGTAGTGTGACTACCCTCTGTACACCCCCCTACCCTCCAGTGATCCCTGGCCATTTCCATCACACCATTCCAGTCCCCGCCAACCACGGACAGGCTATCTGGCATGTCCACCCATAGAGTCATGAGTCGCTCCACCAGGTTCCACTGTAGCGGGGGGGAGCATATACACTGCCCAACACCAGGGATTCCTCCCCAACCTTGCCCTGCAGGAATGGGTACCGCCCCTGAGTGTCCGTCCACTGCCTGACATGTATAGGGGACTCAGCGGTGAATCAATATTGCCACCCCCCGTGATCCCCTCACAAAGCCAGAGCGAAACACATGTTGATACCCAAATCGTTGAAAACACAGGGCCCTCGATCCCATGAGATGTGTTTCTTGCAGCATAAGGACATCTGCCCCGGCCCGTTTGGCCTGCTGGAGTATAGTCCCGCGTTTGATCTTATCGAGGGCTCCTCTCATGTTCCAACTAATGATGTGAAGTGTACCAGGGGACACCCGCTCCCTATTGGTTATGTCGGCCATCTGAGGCTGTGTCTGCAAATGCAAGGATAGGGAATACCATCTGGTATATGCGCGAATGTCTACCGTCAGTGAGAGAAAGTGCGATCGGAAAACAGAAAGAAAGACCACCCAACAAACCCCTCTCCCTAGACCTCAAGAACGATGAAGCATCTGTCGCAGCGGGAGTGACCTGCAGCCCCCAACGGGAGGTCACAGCCCACCCCGACCAATGAACCCCCAACTTACAGCCCATTTGTCATAGGCACACTCTCCGCTAGCAAGAGTCTAACAGCGATCCCGGCCCATAAACGAGCCCCTCCGATCAGAACAATGTAGTCCACTTCGCCACCGCCCCTAGTGGGCTTGCCGATCAGGCTGCCAATGTCTGTCGCCCGGAGGCCAAGACAGCCCGAGTCAATATGCCACATGACTGAGAGCGACGCCTGGATCCTGATCTTCTGGTGCCCTTCTGCTTCAGCTGGGGACCCTTTCGGACCGCCTAGTTCGACGAGAAATCATACTCCCTTCCAGGCGGTGTGTGAGCATGCATCCGCACCCGCACTGTCTCATCAGTCCATTTGAACACCTCTTCCGGTGAGTCAAAGAAGTGGGTGCCAAGGGTTCCTTAATCCTGTCCTGCTTCAGGATCGCGTCGCGATCATGATAATTCAAAAGCTTTGTGATGACTGGCCCCAGGCGGTGCTTCTGCATGTGCGCCCGGTGGGCCTACTCCACTACAAAACACCGGGACATAGACTCCGGAGGGAGCCAGACCTCCAGCCACTGCGTGAGGAACCATTCCATATCTCCCCCTTCACAGCCCTCTGGGAACCCAACAGCATCTTCCACCCGCAGCGCAAGGCCTCGTTGGGTGGTCTCCAGGGCGACCACACGCTTCTTCAGTGTTGTAACGTCGTCCTCCACCCATGATATGCGGGACTCAGCCTCAGTTATGTGTGATACAGTGTTTCGCAGGTCTTGCCGCAGGAGCATGACATCGGAGCCAACTGCCCCAATTTTAGCGTTCAGCATATTCCTAGACTGAGTGATGGCGGCCATGAGCGCTGCATTATCCGGCATAGCCCCCTATGTTCCCCCAGACACCGCTGTTGTTGTTCCTGGGCCGGTGAACTTGTCGATCGGGCCCTGCTTGGACGAGCCTCTGCCCACCTTGTCCCTCATCATGGCTGTCTCCGCGTCTCCTAGCACCCGACGTGCCTCCAAGCCCGCTCTTCCGATCCCCCAAGAGATGAGAGGATGTAGCAGTAGACACCGGCCGAGTAAGTGTCTGAGGACCCACGGGGGTCCCACTAGGACGGGACGGAGGGGGGGAGAAAGCCCTCACGCAAGATACAGCGACACGACCCAGCCGCCGAATAGGAGTTTGCAGTCTCGGGCGGGGGAAAGAGCCCAGAGGCCCCAGCGTGTGTGCCACAGTCAAATACAGTCCGGTGCAACTGTCCAGCTACTCCGGGCCCCACGCCCCCAACCGCCCGCACCCCTATTCAGCAAGTCCAAGCAGCCCGATGCGGCCGAAGATACAAGCACGCCCCGCTCCACACTATTGCAGGGACCAGAGGCCTCACCCCCAGGCCAATTCGTCGCTCGGGGGTCGATGGGCTCACTCACCACCTCAGGTCTGTGTCGGCTCCCGTTAAATGTACTCCGGCACTGCACAGCTGCCCCCGTGGTCGAAAATGACCGCTGATCGCCCCACGCCGGTCCCGTCAGGGACAGGGGGGCGCCTATCTACTGCCCGGCTCCGATGGTCCAATATGGCGGCCCCTGTCGCCATGCTACTGCGGCACCCAGCCCAAGGGCCACACCCTCAGCTACACCAACCTCAAAAGTCCAGGGGGGGCCATCCAGCCAAGAGAGGGCCCCCAGCCGACCGCCACTCAGTCTGCGCGGCCCGTGCTGGCCGCCAATTGCAGGGCCTCCAGCACCAACCATGAGTCGCAGTATGAGGTGAACAACAAGGGGGGACCTGCTCAGGCACACAAAAGCCAGTCCCTGGCCTCAGCTGATCACACCACAGTCTGCCACGGAGATGTTCTTGCCCCCGCGACCCGATGTGGCCGCCGGTGGGAGCGCGCTGCCCTCTCAAGAGGCAGGAAGGGGGGGAAAGTCCACCGCTCACAGATGCCTGACCCCCGATGGGGGGGAGGAAGCACCGGACACACTACTGCTTTTGCCTAGCTCCAAGGCTTGCTGCCCCTCACCTCCTACAAGGCCACCTGTAACCCCAAATGACTGCCGACCCCTCCGCGGCCGTCCAGAACACCGCACAAGAAGGGAGACAGCTGGTGCCTTGTACGGGCTGTCTCCACCGCTGCAAGCGCTCACCGGCTTAAGGGCGTACCAGCTCTCCGCCTCGGGCCCCAGACGCGACCCTCAGTCAATTCAGCGCTGCTCCGGGCGGCCGCGCCGCTCCGCCTCCTGTAGGATACCAGGCCGCTCCTCAAGCTGCTCCGAGCATGGTTCCCGGGCCACTCACTAGCGACAGCATGGGGCTCTAGATGTGCCCCCACTCGTGCCCCACTCAGGGCGCCTGTGGAGCCAATTAGGATCGGAAAAGGCAGGATAATTAGAGGATATTTACGTAGGCTGGACGGAGCTCACTCAGCACACGTCCACCATTACGGCTCATCAAGCCACTCCCCAGAATTTCACAGTTTTGAAAAAAAGAAGTAGGAAGCCAAGATGTACATCTCATGAGTCTTGTAATTATCATATTGATTAAATTGGCCACTGATAGTTGACCCTTTGGCAATGTGATACGGAGACAGGCCCCACATGTCCTATTCATTACACTTTTATGATAATATTTCTTGTAAGGTGTACTTTTATTGGTGGGCTGCCTTTAGGTGAAAAATTTACTATTTATTAGCACATGGCGGATGATTTCTGTTCCTGTAGGAAAGTAGACGGGCTATGAGTTAGCTTGTAAGATAGCTAAATAGACTAATGCATCCATTTTAGAAATTGCCATATACCCTGGGGGTCTTAGGTTTCATTTAGTTTGGTAAGGATTACCGCCTCTTATATTCGCCAAGAGGCTGGCCAAATGATGGCCTGTTCTATGTAAGTGTTCTTATTCAGTGTTGTTCTTAATGCAGAGAAGGCTTCTGTTGCTGACACATAAACAATGATGACATAAACAATGATCAGGAAGATTATGCATTGGCAGCTGGCATAGCTCGCGGGTGGCGGGGAGGGCACGGGGGATAGCTGGAGGCAAAGGGTCGAGCAGGGGGGGCAAAAACAAAAAACGTACCTTTCAGCCGGGTCCTGTGTCTCTGCGCCTGCTCTCCTGCCTCTGACTTCAGGAACAGGAAGCAGGCAGCCAGGGTCCCTCGCCTTAGCCAATCACAACGCTGCAATGCAGAGTTGTGATTGGTCTGAGTGCCATGACACGGTACTCAGCCAGGGGCTGGAGGGGTGGGCATGTTCTCCATGCAGGCTGTAATACAGAAGGGAGAAGGGGGAAGTGTGCATGACTGGTTTGGGCGGTCTGAGAGGGCTATACCAAAGTGAGGTATAGTGTGCACAGAGTCCAGTGGAACCCCAAAGGTAGGCAGAGGTAAGGTTAGATAGAACCTTACTCTCTATTTGTGGTAGTGTGGTTGAGCAGTAAGGCAGTATCAGAGGACAGTGTTAAGCATTTGTTGTACACACTCAGTTAGCAAATGAATTCAAACACTCAAAGACTGAACTTCAGATCAATTGTTTTTGTATAAAAATATTCTTTTAGTTATTTTATTTTATGGTCTAGAACCAAGCAAGCCTGGCACAGGTAATCAATAAATACTTTACAGTAGTAATGCAATTGAAATACAATTTGAATGATAATTGTTTATGCACTTTGGTTTGATTTACAGTATGGATGCAGAGAAATGCAATACTTGCAGTACATAGACTTGAATAGGTGTTTTAGTAAAATAGCAGGTAAGTAACTTTTGAGATTACTAGGCTTACACAGAGTAGTATACCTAGATACTACTCTCAGACATTTCCTGAAAACAGGTAAGTAAAATTGTTTTAGTTAGATTATGCAACTTTAAAGAATTTCTTTAGTTTCTCAAACTCCACACTTAGAAATTTTTCACAGAAAAATGGCTGCCGCATCCGCCCTATCTGCAAGGTGAGGGCCACTGGGGAGTGATCTGACAGGCCCCATGGAAGAATCTCCGCCACCACCACCCTACTCACCGCCACTCGGGGAACGAAGAGGTAATTAATTCTGGAATAGGAGTCGTGGACCGCGGAGAGATACGTGAACTCCCGGTCATCCCTGTGTAAGCAACGCCATGTGTCTACCCAGTCAAGCCCTGTCACCAAGGTGTACAGCCTCGTAGTGTGACTACCCTCTGTACACCCCCCTACCCTCCAGTGATCCCTGGCCATTTCCATCACACCATTCCAGTCGCCGCCAACCACGGACAGGCTATCTGGCATGTCCACCCATAGAGTCATGAGTCGCTCCACCAGGTTCCACTGTAGCGGGGGGGAGCATATACACTGCCCAACACCAGGGATTCCTCCCCAGCCTTGCCCTGCAGGAATGGGTACCGCCCCTGAGTGTCCGTCCACTGCCTGACATGTATAGGGGACTCGGCGGTGAATCAATATTGCCACCCCCCGTGATCCCCTCACAAAGCCAGAGCGAAACACATGTTGATACCCAAATCGTTGAAAACACAGGGCCCTCGATCCCATGAGATGTGTTTCTTGCAGCATAAGGACATCTGCCCCGGCCCGTTTGGCCTGCTGGAGTATAGTCCCGCGTTTGATCTTATCGAGGGCTCCTCTCATGTTCCAACTAATGATGTGAAGTGTACCAGGGGACACCCGCTCGCTATTGGTTATGTCGGCCATCTGAGGCTGTGTCTGCAAATGCAAGGATAGGGAATACCATCTGGTATATGCGCGAATGTCTACCGTCAGTGAGAGAAAGTGCGATCGGAAAACAGAAAGAAAGACCACCCAACAAACCCCTCTCCCTAGACCTCAAGAACGATGAAGCATCTGTCGCAGCGGGAGTGACCTGCAGCCCCCAACGGGAGATCACAGCCCACCCCGACCAATGAACCCCCAACTTACAGCCCATTTGTCATAGGCACACTCTCCGCTAGCAAGAGTCTAACAGCGATCCCGGCCCATAAACGAGCCCCTCCGATCAGAACAATGTAGTCCACTTCGCCACCGCCCCTAGTGGGCTTGCCGATCAGGCTGCCAATGTCTGTCGCCCGGAGGCCAAGACAGCCCGAGTCAATATGCCACATGACTGAGAGCGACGCCTGGATCCTGATCTTCTGGTGCCCTTCTGCTTCAGCTGGGGACCCTTTCGGACCGCCTAGTTCGACGAGAAATCATACTCCCTTCCAGGCGGTGTGTGAGCATGCATCCGCACCCGCACTGTCTCATCAGTCCATTTGAACACCTCTTCCGGTGAGTCAAAGAAGTGGGTGCCAAGGGTTCCTTAATCCTGTCCTGCTTCAGGATCGCGTCGCGATCATGATAATTCAAAAGCTTTGTGATGACTGGCCCCAGGCGGTGCTTCTGCATGTGCGCCCGGTGGGCCTACTCCACTACAAAACACCGGGACATAGACTCCGGAGGGAGCCAGACCTCCAGCCACTGCGTGAGGAACCATTCCATATCTCCCCCTTCACAGCCCTCTGGGAACCCAACAGCATCTTCCACCCGCAGCGCAAGGCCTCGTTGGGTGGTCTCCAGGGCGACCACACGCTTCTTCAGTGTTGTAACGTCGTCCTCCACCCATGATATGCGGGACTCAGCCTCAGTTATGTGTGATACAGTGTTTCGCAGGTCTTGCCGCAGGAGCATGACATCGGAGCCAACTGCCCCAAATTTAGCGTTCAGCATATTCCTAGATTGAGTGATGGCGGCCATGAGCGCTGCATTATCCGGCATAGCCCCCTATGTTCCCCCGGACACCGCTGTTGTTGTTCCTGGGCCGGTGAACTTGTCGATCGGGCCCTGCTTGGACGAGCCTCCGCCCACCTTGTCCCTCATCATGGCTGTCTCCGCGTCTCCTAGCACCCGACGTGCCTCCGAGCCCGCTCTTCCGATCCCCCAAGAGATGAGAGGATGTAGCAGTAGACACCGCCGAGTAAGTGTCTGAGGACCCACGGGGGTCCCACTAGGACGGGACGGAGGGGGGGAAAAAGCCCTCACGCAAGATACAGCGACACGACCCAGCCGCCGAATAGGAGTTTGCAGTCTCGGGCGGGGGAAAGAGCCCAGAGGCCCCAGCGTGTGTGCCACAGTCAAATACAGTCCGGTGCAACTGTCCAGCTACTCCGGGCCCCACGCCCCCAACCGCCCGCACCCCTATTCAGCAAGTCCAAGCAGCCCGATGCGGCCGAAGATACAAGCACGCCCCGCTCCACACTATTGCAGGGACCAGAGGCCTCACCCCCAGGCCTATTCGTCACTCGGGGGTCGATGGGCTCACTCACCACCTCAGGTCTGTGTCGGCTCCTGTTAAAAGTACTCAGGCACTGCACAGATGCCCCCGTGGTCGAAAATGACCGCTGATCGCCCCACGTCGGTCCCGTCAGGGACAGGGGGGCGCCTATCTACTGCCCGGCTCCGATGGTCCAATATGGCGGCCCCTGTCGCCACGCTACTGCGGCACCCATCCCAAGGGCCACACCCTCAGCCTCAGCTACACCAACCTCAAAAGTCCAGGGGGGGCCGTCCAGCCAAGAGAGGGCCCCCAGCCGACCGCCACTCAGTCTGCGCGGCCCGTGCTGGCCGCCGATTGCAGGGCCTCCAGCCCCAACCATGAGTCGCAGTATGAGGTGAACAACAAGGGGGGACCTGCTCAGGCACACAAAAGCCAGTCCCTGGCCTCAGCTGATCACACCACAGTCTGCCACGGAGATGTTCTTGCCCCCGCGACCCGATGTGGCCGCCGGTGGGAGCGCGCTGCCCTCTCAAGAGGCAGGAAAGGGGGGGGAAAGTCCACCGCTCACAGATGCCTGACCCCCGATGGGGGGGAGGAAGCACCGGACACACTACTGCTTTTGCCTAGCTCCAAGGCTTGCGGCCCCTCACCTCCTACAAGGCCACCTGTAACCCCAAATGACTGCCGACCCCTCCGCGGCCGTCCAGAACACCGCACAGGAAGGGAGACAGCTGGGGCCTTGTACGGGCTGTCTCCACCGCTGCAAGCGCTCACCGGCTTAAGGGCATGCCGGCTCTCCGCCTCGGGCCCCAGACGCGACCCTCAGTCAATTCAGCGCTGCTCCGGGCGGCCGCGCCGCTCCGCCTCCTGTAGGATACCAGGCCGCTCCTCAAGCTGCTCCGAGCATGGTTCCCGGGCCACTCACTAGCGACAGCATGGGGCTCTAGATGTGCCCCCACTCGTGCCCCACTCAGGGCGCCTGTGGAGCCAATTAGGATCGGAAAAGGCAGGATAATTAGAGGATATTTACGTAGGCTGGACGGAGCTCACTCAGCACACGTCCACCATTACGGCTCATCAAGCCACTCCCCAGAATTTCACAGTTTTGAAAAAAAGAAGTAGGAAGCCAAGATGTACATCTCATGAGTCTTGTAATTATCATATTGATTAAATTGGCCACTGATAGTTGACCCTTTGGCAATGTGATACGGAGACAGGCCCCACATGTCCTATTCATTACATTTTTATGATAATATTTCTTGTAAGGTGTACTTTTATTGGTGGGCTGCCTTTAGGTGAAAAATTTACTATTTATTAGCACATGGCGGATGATTTCTGTTCCTGTAGGAAAGTAGACGGGCTATGAGTTAGCTTGTAAGATAGCTAAATAGACTAATGCATCCATTTTAGAAATTGCCATATACCCTGGGGGTCTTAGGTTTCATTTAGTTTGGTAAGGATTACCGCCTCTTATATTCGCCAAGAGGCTGGCCAAATGATGGCCTGTTCTATGTAAGTGTTCTTATTCAGTGTTGTTCTTAATGCAGAGAAGGCTTCTGTTGCTGACACATAAACAATGATGACATAAACAATGATCAGGAAGATTATGCATTGGCAGCTGGCATAGGTCGCGGGTGGCGGGGAGAGCACGGGGGATAGCTGGAGGCAAAGGGTCGAGCAGGGGGGGCAAAAACAAAAAACGTACCTTTCAGCCGGGTCCTGTGTCTCTGCGCCTGCTCTCCTGCCTCTGACTTCAGGAACAGGAAGCAGGCAGCCAGGGTCCCTCGCCTTAGCCAATCACAACGCTGCAATGCAGAGTTGTGATTGGTCTGAGTGCCATGACACGGTACTCAGCCAGGGGCTGGAGGGGTGGGCATGTTCTCCATGCAGGCTGTAATACAGAAGGGAGAAGGGGGAAGTGTGCATGACTGGTTTGGGCGGTCTGAGAGGGCTATACCAAAGTGAGGTATAGTGTGCACAGAGTCCAGTGGAACCCCAAAGGTAGGCAGAGGTAAGGTTAGATAGAACCTTACTCTCTATTTGTGGTAGTGTGGTTGAGCAGTAAGGCAGTATCAGAGGACAGTGTTAAGCATTTGTTGTACACACTCAGTTAGCAAATGAATTCAAACACTCAAAGACTGAACTTCAGATCAATTGTTTTTATATAAAAATATTCTTTTAGTTATTTTATTTTATGGTCTAGAACCAAGCAAGCCTGGCACAGGTAATCAATAAATACTTTACAGTAGTAATGCAATTGAAATACAGTTTGAATGATAATTGTTTATGCACTTTGGTTTGATTTACAGTATGGATGCAGAGAAATGCAATACTTGCAGTACATAGACTTGAATAGGTGTTTTAGTAAAATAGCAGGTAAGTAACTTTTGAGATTACTAGGCTTACACAGAGTAGTATACCTAGATACTACTCTCAGACATTTCCTGAAAACAGGTAAGTAAAATTGTTTTAGTTAGATTATGCAACTTTAAAGAATTTCTTTAGTTTCTCAAACTCCACACTTAGAAATTTTTCACAGAAAAATGGCTGCCGCATCCGCCCTATCTGCAAGGTGAGGGCCACTGGGGAGTGATCTGACAGGCCCCATGGAAGAATCTCCGCCACCACCACCCTACTCACCGCCACTCGGGGAACGAAGAGGTAATTAATTCTGGAATAGGAGTCGTGGACCGCGGAGAGATACGTGAACTCCCGGTCATCCCTGTGTAAGCAACGCCATGTGTCTACCCAGTCAAGCCCTGTCACCAAGGTGTACAGCCTCGTAGTGTGACTACCCTCTGTACACCCCCCTACCCTCCAGTGATCCCTGGCCATTTCCATCACACCATTCCAGTCGCCGCCAACCACGGACAGGCTATCTGGCATGTCCACCCATAGAGTCATGAGTCGCTCCACCAGGTTCCACTGTAGCGGGGGGGAGCATATACACTGCCCAACACCAGGGATTCCTCCCCAACCTTGCCCTGCAGGAATGGGTACCGCCCCTGAGTGTCCGTCCACTGCCTGACATGTATAGGGGACTCGGCGGTGAATCAATATTGCCACCCCCCGTGATCCCCTCACAAAGCCAGAGCGAAACACATGTTGATACCCAAATCGTTGAAAACACAGGGCCCTCGATCCCATGAGATGTGTTTCTTGCAGCATAAGGACATCTGCCCCGGCCCGTTTGGCCTGCTGGAGTATAGTCCCGCGTTTGATCTTATCGAGGGCTCCTCTCATGTTCCAACTAATGATGTGAAGTGTACCAGGGGACACCCGCTCCCTATTGGTTATGTCGGCCATCTGAGGCTGTGTCTGCAAATGCAAGGATAGGGAATACCATCTGGTATATGCGCGAATGTCTACCGTCAGTGAGAGAAAGTGCGATCGGAAAACAGAAAGAAAGACCACCCAACAAACCCCTCTCCCTAGACCTCAAGAACGATGAAGCATCTGTCGCAGCGGGAGTGACCTGCAGCCCCCAACGGGAGGCCACAGCCCACCCCGACCAATGAACCCCCAACTTACAGCCCATTTGTCATAGGCACACTCTCCGCTAGCAAGAGTCTAACAGCGATCCCGGCCCATAAACGAGCCCCTCCGATCAGAACAATGTAGTCCACTTCGCCACCGCCCCTAGTGGGCTTGCCGATCAGGCTGCCAATGTCTGTCGCCCGGAGGCCAAGACAGCCCGAGTCAATATGCCACATGACTGAGAGCGACGCCTGGATCCTGATCTTCTGGTGCCCTTCTGCTTCAGCTGGGGACCCTTTCGGACCGCCTAGTTCGACGAGAAATCATACTCCCTTCCAGGCGGTGTGTGAGCATGCATCCACACCCGCACTGTCTCATCAGTCCATTTGAACACCTCTTCCGGTGAGTCAAAGAAGTGGGTGCCAAGGGTTCCTTAATCCTGTCCTGCTTCAGGATCGCGTCGCGATCATGATAATTCAAAAGCTTTGTGATGACTGGCCCCAGGCGGTGCTTCTGCATGTGCGCCCGGTGGGCCTACTCCACTACAAAACACCGGGACATAGACTCCGGAGGGAGCCAGACCTCCAGCCACTGCGTGAGGAACCATTCCATATCTCCCCCTTCACAGCCCTCTGGGAACCCAACAGCATCTTCCACCCGCAGCGCAAGGCCTCGTTGGGTGGTCTCCAGGGCGACCACACGCTTCTTCAGTGTTGTAACGTCGTCCTCCACCCATGATATGCGGGACTCAGCCTCAGTTATGTGTGATACAGTGTTTCGCAGGTCTTGCCGCAGGAGCATGACATCGGAGCCAACTGCCCCAAATTTAGCGTTCAGCATATTCCTAGATTGAGTGATGGCGGCCATGAGCGCTGCATTATCCGGCATAGCCCCCTATGTTCCCCCGGACACCGCTGTTGTTGTTCCTGGGCCGGTGAACTTGTCGATCGGGCCCTGCTTGGACGAGCCTCCGCCCACCTTGTCCCTCATCATGGCTGTCTCCGCGTCTCCTAGCACCCGACGTGCCTCCAAGCCCGCTCTTCCGATCCCCCAAGAGATGAGAGGATGTAGCAGTAGACACCGCCGAGTAAGTGTCTGAGGACCCACGGGGGTCCCACTAGGACGGGGCGGAGGGGGGGAAAAAGCCCTCACGCAAGATACAGCGACACGACCCAGCCGCCGAATAGGAGTTTGCAGTCTCGGGCGGGGGAAAGAGCCCAGAGGCCCCAGCGTGTGTGCCACAGTCAAATACAGTCCGGTGCAACTGTCCAGCTACTCCGGGCCCCACGCCCCCAACCGCCCGCACCCCTATTCAGCAAGTCCAAGCAGCCCGATGCGGCCGAAGATACAAGCACGCCCCGCTCCACACTATTGCAGGGACCAGAGGCCTCACCCCCAGGCCTATTCGTCACTCGGGGGTCGATGGGCTCACTCACCACCTCAGGTCTGTGTCGGCTCCTGTTAAATGTACTCCGGCACTGCACAGCTGCCCCCGTGGTCGAAAATGACCGCTGATCGCCCCACGTCGGTCCCGTCAGGGACAGGGGGGCGCCTATCTACTGCCCGGCTCCGATGGTCCAATATGGCGGCCCCTGTCGCCACGCTACTGCGGCACCCATCCCAAGGGCCACACCCTCAGCCTCAGCTACACCAACCTCAAAAGTCCAGGGGGGGCCGTCCAGCCAAGAGAGGGCCCCCAGCCGACCGCCACTCAGTCTGCGCGGCCCGTGCTGGCCGCCGATTGCAGGGCCTCCAGCCCCAACCATGAGTCGCAGTATGAGGTGAACAACAAGGGGGGACCTGCTCAGGCACACAAAAGCCAGTCCCTGGCCTCAGCTGATCACACCACAGTCTGCCACGGAGATGTTCTTGCCCCCGCGACCCGATGTGGCCGCCGGTGGGAGCGCGCTGCCCTCTCAAGAGGCAGGAAAGGGGGGGGAAAGTCCACCGCTCACAGATGCCTGACCCCCGATGGGGGGGAGGAAGCACCGGACACACTACTGCTTTTGCCTAGCTCCAAGGCTTGCGGCCCCTCACCTCCTACAAGGCCACCTGTAACCCCAAATGACTGCCGACCCCTCCGCGGCCGTCCAGAACACCGCACAGGAAGGGAGACAGCTGGGGCCTTGTACGGGCTGTCTCCACCGCTGCAAGCGCTCACCGGCTTAAGGGCGTGCCGGCTCTCCGCCTCGGGCCCCAGACGCGACCCTCAGTCAATTCAGCGCTGCTCCGGGCGGCCGCGCCGCTCCGCCTCCTGTAGGATACCAGGCCGCTCCTCAAGCTGCTCCGAGCATGGTTCCCGGGCCACTCACTAGCGACAGCATGGGGCTCTAGATGTGCCCCCACTCGTGCCCCACTCAGGGCGCCTGTGGAGCCAATTAGGATCGGAAAAGGCAGGATAATTAGAGGATATTTACGTAGGCTGGACGGAGCTCACTCAGCACACGTCCACCATTACGGCTCATCAAGCCACTCCCCAGAATTTCACAGTTTTGAAAAAAAGAAGTAGGAAGCCAAGATGTACATCTCATGAGTCTTGTAATTATCATATTGATTAAATTGGCCACTGATAGTTGACCCTTTGGCAATGTGATACGGAGACAGGCCCCACATGTCCTATTCATTACATTTTTATGATAATATTTCTTGTAAGGTGTACTTTTATTGGTGGGCTGCCTTTAGGTGAAAAATTTACTATTTATTAGCACATGGCGGATGATTTCTGTTCCTGTAGGAAAGTAGACGGGCTATGAGTTAGCTTGTAAGATAGCTAAATAGACTAATGCATCCATTTTAGAAATTGCCATATACCCTGGGGGTCTTAGGTTTCATTTAGTTTGGTAAGGATTACCGCCTCTTATATTCGCCAAGAGGCTGGCCAAATGATGGCCTGTTCTATGTAAGTGTTCTTATTCAGTGTTGTTCTTAATGCAGAGAAGGCTTCTGTTGCTGACACATAAACAATGATGACATAAACAATGATCAGGAAGATTATGCATTGGCAGCTGGCATAGGTCGCGGGTGGCGGGGAGGGCACGGGGGATAGCTGGAGGCAAAGGGTCGAGCAGGGGGGGCAAAAACAAAAAACGTACCTTTCAGCCGGGTCCTGTGTCTCTGCGCCTGCTCTCCTGCCTCTGACTTCAGGAACAGGAAGCAGGCAGCCAGGGTCCCTCGCCTTAGCCAATCACAACGCTGCAATGCAGAGTTGTGATTGGTCTGAGTGCCATGACACGGTACTCAGCCAGGGGCTGGAGGGGTGGGCATGTTCTCCATGCAGGCTGTAATACAGAAGGGAGAAGGGGGAAGTGTGCATGACTGGTTTGGGCGGTCTGAGAGGGCTATACCAAAGTGAGGTATAGTGTGCACAGAGTCCAGTGGAACCCCAAAGGTAGGCAGAGGTAAGGTTAGATAGAACCTTACTCTCTATTTGTGGTAGTGTGGTTGAGCAGTAAGGCAGTATCAGAGGACAGTGTTAAGCATTTGTTGTACACACTCAGTTAGCAAATGAATTCAAACACTCAAAGACTGAACTTCAGATCAATTGTTTTTGTATAAAAATATTCTTTTAATTATTTTATTTTATGGTCTAGAACCAAGCAAGCCTGGCACAGGTAATCAATAAATACTTTACAGTAGTAATGCAATTGAAATACAGTTTGAATGATAATTGTTTATGCACTTTGGTTTGATTTACAGTATGGATGCAGAGAAATGCAATACTTGCAGTACATAGACTTGAATAGGTGTTTTAGTAAAATAGCAGGTAAGTAACTTTTGAGATTACTAGGCTTACACAGAGTAGTATACCTAGATACTACTCTCAGACATTTCCTGAAAACAGGTAAGTAAAATTGTTTTAGTTAGATTATGCAACTTTAAAGAATTTCTTTAGTTTCTCAAACTCCACACTTAGAAATTTTTCACAGAAAAACAGTCAATGTTGTCCTATGGAGGAAAATAGTGTTATCGGTTTTGAGGTAAGTATTTGGTAGTGGTAGTTGAGGTTCTGGAGTTAGACTTAGGGATTCCCCAGGGTCAAGGGGTTACACCCTCAGCGGCACTAGGGCGGCCGGGTGCAGAGTGCTGAGGCCCAATGTTATCCAACGCGGGATAAGAGGCCACTGGTAGGTGGCTGCTGACTAGCAGGCTACTTGGCTGTGGGAGCAAAGCTCCTGGACTTTAGCTCAGGGCAAATGGGTAAACAAAGTAGCACCAAAGGTGCACCCTTAGCGGCACTAGGGCGGCCGGGCGCAGAGTGCTGATTAGATTTTAGACGCCCTGTTGTTTTAAATGGAGAACCTCCGGTTTGGAAAGACACTGCAGGCTTGGGGACGAAGGTCTTCTGTGTGTGACCACCACTTAGAGAGGTAAGTTGGGAAGTTAGGAGGTGGTTAGGCACCGTCAGTTTGGGCACATGAGGCCGTGGGGCATTGGGTGCAGGGATGCCTTTTGGGGTTGGATCTTCTTACCAGCTCCTGGTCGCGGTTAGGGGGGCCGTCTGGATTTAGGCTGCAGGTGTCGGCTGGAGGCTTGAGGCAGGTCAGGGGTCACCGGATCTCGGGTCAGGATCGCCGGGGTGACCCCCTTGTGATGTTTGCCCACTGGAGCTCGGGCCCTGGATGGCTGGTGCAGAATGGGGCGGATTCGCGTGTCCGGCGGAGCCAGAGGTTGCAGGTGAACATATCCGGTGTTCATGGGAGACAAAGTCTTTGTGGTTGAAGGCAGGCAGGTCCTCCGGGGTTTTCGAGGTTCCTGGCTGCAGGACACACCGGGATTTCGCAGGTGCAGGTTTGAGGGGGAGACAGGACGGTAGAGCTGGGGCCAAGTCAGTGGGTGTCTTCCTCTTGTTTGCTGCTGCACGGCTGTTCGTTCTGTTAAATGGTAGCGGCAGTTTCAGTCGATAATCTTTCAAGTATTTGCCCGGCGGTAATCGCCTCTCATACCACTCGATAATTTACCAATAAAAGAGGCAGGCGCCGGAGACTGGAAGGCAGGAAACAAAGTTTTATTCCGTCGGAGCAGAACACATCAGATCAGACAGCAAGGTATCGTCACGAGGTGCTCTAACTGCATCTCTGAGACCTGGTCTCTTATACACTGGTTTATTGCTTTATTACACATAGTATATTCTTGAGATTCCCTTGATGTGCGGGGAAATATCCCCTGAAGCTCCGGCTCAGATCCGATCCCACACATGGTTACAGTAGAGGTTCCCACCCTACCCGTAGTGGGAGATGGCTATCGCGCAGCAGGGAATTCCGCTAATTCCCGGGGGTGTGTGCAACCGGCCGGGTCTCAGGGGGTAGGGGCTTTGATTCTACTGTAATCCCTTTGATGTGGGGTGTTTCCCTTACAGTAGGGGCAGTAAACTGCATCCGCAGGGCTAGGTGATGGCCTGGGACCAGTTCAGACAATGGGGCGCAGAGGAAGGGGTTTATCAAAGGAGAGGCATGACCATGTATGGGTTGTCGGTTGGAAGTGGTTCCGTAGCAGGGTCGCGCAGAAGGAGAGGGTTTATGGCCTGTATGAGAGAGCTGGGGTGGCCGGCGCGCGGGGGATGCTTGCAGCGCCAAGGGAAAACGCTGGCGGTCGAGAGTGAGCGGGGAGAGAGCGGGGTGCCTAAAATGGCGGCTGTGCAGTCGCTGCGCGTGGTGCTGGGGAGGGGCAAGATGGCGCAGATAATGTTCAGTTTGCGAGCTAAATTTCCACAGTCCTCCCTTTTAACATATCTCGCCAGCTTGTCCGGCCAATATTCGCCTTTGTTAGCCTTTCAGTTACAGTATCGTCAATGTTCGTCACACATTTAAAGATACAGAGTCTTTAGGGTAGGCAGGAGTAATCTGACACATTTGTACATTGTCTCATACAGTTTGATGAAGCAGGCGAGGAGGAAGTACATTCAAAGTTGCAGTATAGTTGTGTACATGGCTGGTGTTGTATGAATGTTACTATACAAAGTTACATTTCTTAACTTCTCAGTGTACAGTCGGAAGTGATTGATGCAACATCATGAAAACTTGATAAGAAGATAGTTAATATAATAAGGTGGTTGGGAGAGGATTTTCAACTTTGACATGGGTTCTTCTTTCCAGTGTCCTTGTTTATAAAGAGCTATCACTGGTAAGCTCTCATTGTTGTTCTTCTTTCGTTGGCACTGTTGAGCACCGGCGGTGGAACTAAGGTCCAGTTCAAATCCGATTTCTTCACGTGGCAGGGTGTGACCACTCACTGTTCTTTGATCATAGTCCTGTTCCTTAACACAGTTCACCACAGGTACCTTTGAGACAGGGTGCCGGCCTTTTGTTCCTCGGTAGTAGGTCAAAGTCATAGTCCAAATGAAAGAGGAAGAGAGAATGGGGTGGCATGGGATCAGATCAAAAATGCGGACCAAGGAGAGCAGAATCTTTTCGGCACTGGGCCCATCAATCGGGCCCGACGGGTTAAGACTTCAGGCACGCTGGTCAGTGAGCAGGGGCCTCGATGTAGCCCTTCGCGCTCATCGTTCTGATAATGGTGCCTCGTCTCACACTCTTGTTGCTTCGTCGCTTCCCCCTTGGTCGATGTCATAGATGTTTTATGATCCGCAGCCAGACTGTGCGTCACATCCGACCCCTCTCTTCCGATGTCTGCAGGTTATCCTTGAATAGGTTATAAGAAACGAAAGTCTTAGAGATCTTGGCAGGGAAGACATTTACATACTTCATTCTCTCTCCCAACCACTGAGTAGTTGCGGAAATGCTCTTATCTGTAACTATATGATTGGTGTCTATTAACTCTGATGTTAATGTGCGTGTTACTAATCTATTAATTGCTGCTGTGGTGCAGGGTTCTGTGGGTGTCCCTGTCCATCGTCTGGCCTTCTAGGTGTCAGTTTCTGCGCCCTATAATGCAAGGTTTGGTAATACCCGTAAGTGCGAGGTGCTATGGTCATGCGTTTACGAGTATCCTTTTCATACAGTAGGTGACCCTTTATCAGTTTAAAACAGGGGCCATCAGCTGTTTTGTTCGGGATACTCTGAGACGGCTAGTATAGGGCTGGAGTTATCTTTGGGAGAACAGGGTGCTTTAGACATTCTATTTCGGGCTAATTGGTCAGGGGTAATTCTGGGTGGTGGAGATGGTGTCCTTTAAGAACAAAAACCACTGACATATAGTCCCCGTGTTGTGGGTCAGATTGGGAGACATCAGTCGTCTTACCTGTCCTTTCCTTCTCAGCCGATTAGGCTTAATGTTTGTAAAAAGGAGAGGTAGTAACGTGGTAAAGTATGGTCGTTTTTGTTTCTGTCAATTTGTTCGAACACCACTGTGTTCAGGCCAATTATACACTTACCAAAGGGGTGTATGTCGTTAATTTATTCAAGAAGAAAAGAGGGCAAGAGAGAGCCTTTTGCGAGGGAGGGGGAGAGGGAGAGAGAGAGAGAGAGAGAGAGAGAGAGAGAGAGAGAGAGAGAGAGAGAGAGAGAGAGAGAGAGAGAGAGAGAGAGAGACGTGTGCATCAAGTAGGCTAATTTGGCATACATACGACACAAAACGAGAGAGAGAGAGAGATGGGTAAGATAATAGGCCACTTGGTGCACACACAACATGGAGTAGCATGGGTCTGTTCCATGTAAGAAAACACAAGCGGGGAAAAGACATAAATTCGGTGATCATGTACACACAAATGCCGGATAGGGTATGACAGTACATGCAACAAGACGGAGACTCAGGGTTGCGTCGAGCACGGGGACCTCTCCTTTCCTGTCCTCTATTCCTATGCATGCTGCGTACCTTTAGTATTTTGTAGTTTATCTTATGGGTTGTCTGACCCTTTTATTCTCCTCCCTTTGATCGGTGGACGCACACTTCAATCATACAATGACGCTCTCTTCAAGTGATCCGAACATGAAATGCATACACATTCATATCGTATAATCGTAGTACACACGCACAATCATATCATACAGTTTTTCATGTTCTCAATGGTGGTCTGTAATTTTACACACTATCTCACAACGTTTGTCTATGTTTTCCCTGATATTGAACTTGGTGCGGTCCATGTCCACTCCACTCTTCAGTCGGAACTTCGTCGTGACCTATAGAGGGGAAATAAGAGGGGAGGGGAGGTGCAGTATTCAAAATACCCCAGCGCGCGCAGACACGAAAGGTTCTACTTACCATGTACCAGGCTAGTCGCAGGGGTGGGTAATACCACGGACCCATTATTCTTTAGTTCGAGGCAAAGATGCTCTAGTTCATTCATCTCCTAAATTCGCGTTCCCTGGTCGTGCATGTATTTCTCAATTGGTCGTGTATTATGGTGCAGGATATCATACCTTGCATGCGACATATACCTTAAGTTATAGTTCATTATTGATTTGACAATTCTTGGAAAAAGGGCAGGCGGGATGGGTACAAATTCCGTTAAACAAAAAGATTTTTAGGCAAATTGTGTCTGTATTATCTGTATGCTTTCGTTTAGGAGTAACAATCATTTATTCAAAAGAAAAACCTTCAACAACCTAGATGATTAGTCATGACACTGATTTCGTAATTCCTTTTTAAGAAGCCCTTTATTTAAAACAATGTCAGTATGGAAATACGGGCCTACAGCCGCTATAGACCGGCCACGGTGTGAGAGGCGTCGAGCAACATGAGCAACACTAGATTAACATAAAAATCGGTTCCCCCCTTTCCCCCACCATCATGCGTGAAAGCATCGCATACATATATATATATATGTCTTTTTAACACAAATGTCACGTGGCTGGAACGCCACAAGGAGTTATAGGCCACTCCTACATCAGCGCCATCTTGGGGCGGGGTCGGGCCAGTGCACAGTCTAAGTCTTTCCATGAATTAGCAGTTGAACCAGAATTCCTTTCGGTAGTTCGAGAACTTTCGTTAGCGTCAACTTTGCGTCAGCATGGCGTCACTGCAACCTTGTAGCAAAGCCACGGTTTGTTCTTAGGGCGGGGCAGCAGGCGGGTTCTTCCGCCGACGCTTTACTTTCTCACTGCACCAAGCGGAGGCAAGGCGGCTGCCGCCCGGGGGCAAAAGAGCAATGGCGGTGGTTTTGTCCTTACCGGAAGTCCGCAGGAGTCGAATGTCAAATGACTCCAACCAATTCTGCAAGGCTGAGGGGAGCGTTCTGTCAAGGGTGGGGCCCATGCCCTAGCAAACAAGCTTTTGAGTCCAGAAGTGTCTCACGGTGGGCCAGGCCTGGAACCGGAGGGGTCGACCGCCGGAGTTCAAGGGCAGCAGTAGCAGCAGCTCTTCGGTACAGTCACCGGAGAGGAGCCAGCAGCAGTAACAGCAGCAGTTCGGGTGGTGCTGCCACCGGGGTGATTCCAGTAGCAGTGACGACAGCAGTTTGGATGGTATCACCACCGGGGTGGGTCCCCGATTACCTTGCTGCGGGGGCCCACTCCTCACGTCGGGCGCTAGCGGCAGTCCTGGTGAACCCGGTGCTTGGGTGGTTGCCTGGCGGCCGCGTGCAGGGGTGCCGGCTCAGCCGAACGGCGAATGAAGTGGCAGGGCGCAGCTCAGCTGGCCGACGTGTGAAAGGTGTGGTTTGGGGTGCCCTCATCTGCTGGCGAGCCTCCACCTGGGGAGGTGGGGGAGGTCCGTCCGCGTCGCCTCCCCCCGCCAGGGCACCCTCCGTTATTGAAGGAAGAAGTGACTGGGAAGACCCGCACAGCGTGCCAGGGTGAAATTCAGCAGGCCGATGAAAAAGATGGCTGGGTGCAGCTTAGCTGGCCGGAGAGTTAAAGGCGGTTGGGGTGCCTGGCAAGCCTCCACCTGGGGAGGTGGGGGAGGTCCGTCCGCGGCGCCTCCCCCCGCCAGGGCATCAGCCCTTATTGACGAAAGAAGAAGAGAAAGCGGAAAGGCCCGCACAGCGTGGCGGGCTCCGCCTTGGTGTTGCCAGAACTTCGGCGCTTCGTATAGCCTCCGGCCTATTCGCACAATCGCTCGCCACTGATGTCAATGGATTTTTGCATGGCTTTTATAGCCCAAAGTCAACTAAGAGGGACCGCCCAAAACAGGCCAATGTTGCAATTTCGAGGAAGGAGAGGCGAGGACGGTGTCACGTGGACGTTAAGGCTTTGGGATGGAGGTTGCAGCAGACTGTCATGTAAATAGTTGTTTTAAAACGTGTTTTATCCTGTTCATTTTGCCGGAATGTTGTTATACTTGTAATTTATTAAAAATGTTTGATCATACTATTTTGCTGGAGCGTTGTACGTATCAGCGATCTGGTTAGCGTATTCGGAAAAAAATGGCGTTTGCTCGATTGCACGTGATCCTAATCAAGTGTGGTGACGTTGATGGTGGGTATCAACAAACTTCCGGTTGTGTCTATTGGGGTCCCTATTTTTGTTCAGTTCCAAAAGGACCGGGCACTGGGATTTCCAGTGTCCGAACCCTCTACAGAACGCACATTGATTTCCATCTAAGTCTCTCCGTCCGTTGTAGGGTGTAGGTGTATGGTCTCTAGGGGGTAGCTTTCTAGGGGCGGTTGGTTGGTAATTCTCTTTTGGGGGTTCCCTTCCTATGGTCACCCCTTGCAACTGTGCTATCATCACCCTCTCCTTTAATTCCTTTTTCTTCTTCTCTGATGCCCTATCGTTCTCGTTCTTCTGATTTTCGTAGTATTGGGCCATCTGGAGAATTGCTGCGGGTTTGGAGGCTGCCCAGCTACTCTCGCTGGTCTGTAGCTTCTGGGAGACTTCTTGAGACAGACCCTTTACATAATTCTGGACAAAGAGGTGGTGTCCGGTTGCGGTGGTCATGTCTTGGCCACTGTAATCGGAAAACACAGTCTCGAATCGGGAGAAGTATTCAGACACATCCTCCTGGGGTTTCTGGCGGCAAGCCGTCACTATCGACCAGTCTACCTTTCTTTCTGGGATTAAAGTCTTCAGCTTTTGTACAATCTTGTCTGGGAGCTCTAAGATGGCTTTCGGGGGTTTCTGTCCAGGTTCTCGCTGTTTATCTATGGTATCGAGTTGTACCCAGGTATATCCGAACGGCTCAGCGTGGTCAACTTTCCGGATTTGTTTCCACACATCAGCCGGCAGACATAGCCCAAAGAACAAGTCGATATCTGCTAACGTCATTATCGTTGAGCCTAAGGCTGTGCCTAATTCAGTGTAGAAGGCAGTCGGGTTCTTTCTCAAGTCGGGTAGGGTCTTTCTAAAGGTCAAAATATCTTGCCGGTCCCACGGCTGGTAGACCCAGTTATATACAACCCTTCCCTTCGCATCTTGGTGGTTGATGTCGTTGTGCGTTCCCTGACCCCGTGGGGGGACCCAATAGGGGGCAGCTTCTTTAATGGGCATCATGGCATCGGCCCTTCCTCCCTGGGGCTTAGTTGCTATGGGGGTTTCTGTTTTGGTTGTCTGTCCATGTTCTGTAAGGTGTCGGTAGACCTCGAGTGTACGAGTGAAGAGGTTCGTTACATCGCCCTCTCTTTCTTCCCCAATGTCTACCTTCCTATATAGGGCCGCTAGGCCTTCGGGACCTTTATCATGGTACCTATCCTCATATGTATTCAGGGTGTGATAACAGAGCCGTACGACGAAGTGTCGTCTGCGGCTGTCGGCATACGAGCTATACACGTCTGTTATATACTCCTCACTTTCTTTTCGCTCCACCAGCGTCCCTACTATCTTGTCAATTCCTGCTCGTTCATCTTTAGTTAACCGATTCATTCTGGTGGACTCTTTCTTTCCTATCTCATGGTCGTCTAGCGTTGTAGTCGACGTTAGGTTCAGTACAAGAGGCTCAGCCGGCGCGGAGGCCGTGAGGGCCGAGGCCCCTGTACTGCTTTCGTTCGTGTTCGGGGGTTGTGGGTGTTGCACTACCGATTGGGAGGGTGCATACGGAGGGGGCATGTAAATGGTCGGGGGACCTAACAGTAATTCGTCATTCGTTTGCTGCTTGGAGGACAATACAGGGTAGAGCAAAGAAGGGGTCCTAACAGCGTACTGGCCTGAGGTTTCGGGCTCCTGTCTTAGTTTAGTTTCCCTTCTCTCCTTTATGTCTTCTTCTAACTTTTTAGCGGCTAGGTGAGCTGCCTTTCGTAATTCCTTTTCTGCTTTTACTTCTTCCCTCTTTTTCCGTTGCGTCGCTTCTTTGCGCCACATGCCAATACTGTCAAGCATAGTAGGCGTCGTCTTATTGCTACGCAGAGCTACTTCTAGCGCTTCTATCTTGCGGTCGTCGAAGGATCCCATCAGTGGCCACTGACTTTCGGGGTCCTTCTTGGTATATTTATGCCACAGCTTGCTATAAGCTACGGCGACTAGTCCATATTTAGTGAACATGTCCTTATTAGGGGTGCCTTCCAGTGGAGCCGGATGGTTCACCTCTAATAAGCGGTCCGGGCAGAACCAACTACCAATCAGTGGGGAGAAGATAGGCATGACGGGTTTCAACGGGGACAAAAGTCAGCACTACCTATCTTTTCACTGCTTGCAAAGACTAGACAGAATATCTCTATTCTTCGTTATTTGTAAGCAGAGAATACCTCCAAAGAACCAATATCGAACAACTAGTGTTCGGACAATCAATCAATCAATCAATGGGGAGATAAAGATAGGCACGACGGGTTTCAACGGGGACAAAAGTCTGCGTTACCTACCCTTCACTATTTGCAAAGACTAGACAGAATATTCCTATTCTACGTTATTTGCAAACAGAGAATATCTCAAAAGCATTATTCTTCAAAACAATCAATGTTCGGACAATCAATCAATGGGGAGATAAAGATAGGCACGACGGGTTTCAACGGGGACAAAAGTCTGCGTTACCTACCCTTCACCATCTGCAAAGGGAGAGAGAGAGAGAGTATTTCTACTCCTCCCCGTTTGTAGACAGCGAATATCTCAAAGAGAACAATCAATGAGCACAATCAATGAGCAATACTAGTATTCAAACAATCAATCAATTATTTCGCACTTTTGTCGTATTTCAAGACCTTACCCGGACCGCTTGGACAGTTTCTCGTCTTCCGCCTCCAGCGCCCGATCGTCCTCTATTCTCCGTATTTGCCGCGGCACTCCTGATGGTTCCCAGTCAGGACCGTAGATCACTCGAGAGAGGTCTGCTCGGAACCAGTGAAGTTCGGATGATCGGCTGCCAGACGAGGGTCTATTGGGCAGGAGCTCTCCCGATCGTTGCAGTCGTTCACTCTGTCGTCGGGACCTCTCCCACTGGATCCACGTGTCGCTGATGGGCCCCACGTTTGGGACGCCAATTGTTAAATGGTAGCGGCAGTTTCAGTCGATAATCTTTCAAGTATTTGCCCGGCGGTAATCGCCTCTCATACCACTCGATAATTTACCAATAAAAGAGGCAGGCGCCGGAGACTGGAAGGCAGGAAACAAAGTTTTATTCCGTCGGAGCAGAACACATCAGATCAGACAGCAAGGTATCGTCACGAGGTGCTCTAACTGCATCTCTGAGACCTGGTCTCTTATACACTGGTTTATTGCTTTATTACACATAGTATATTCTTGAGATTCCCTTGATGTGCGGGGAAATATCCCCTGAAGCTCCGGCTCAGATCCGATCCCACACATGGTTACAGTAGAGGTTCCCACCCTACCCGTAGTGGGAGATGGCTATCGCGCAGCAGGGAATTCCGCTAATTCCCGGGGGTGTGTGCAACCGGCCGGGTCTCAGGGGGTAGGGGCTTTGATTCTACTGTAATCCCTTTGATGTGGGGTGTTTCCCTTACAGTAGGGGCAGTAAACTGCATCCGCAGGGCTAGGTGATGGCCTGGGACCAGTTCAGACAATGGGGCGCAGAGGAAGGGGTTTATCAAAGGAGAGGCATGACCATGTATGGGTTGTCGGTTGGAAGTGGTTCCGTAGCAGGGTCGCGCAGAAGGAGAGGGTTTATGGCCTGTATGAGAGAGCTGGGGTGGCCGGCGCGCGGGGGATGCTTGCAGCGCCAAGGGAAAACGCTGGCGGTCGAGAGTGAGCGGGGAGAGAGCGGGGTGCCTAAAATGGCGGCTGTGCAGTCGCTGCGCGTGGTGCTGGGGAGGGGCAAGATGGCGCAGATAATGTTCAGTTTGCGAGCTAAATTTCCACAGTTCCTTCTTCTTCTTCTTCTTCTTGCAGGTTCTTGTCTGAGGAAGCAAGGTTCAGGGGTGCCCCTAAATACTAGATTTAGGGGCGTTACAGGTAGGTAAAAGGCAGGGACCAATGGGTCCCTTCCCTGGGGTGGGTACACCCCCTATTAGGCCACCCTCCGGTGGGAGGGGAGCATGTGCCTGTCCCTGGTTCACTGAGTCCCCCATCTTCAAGATGGCATGGACTGAGAGTTGTGCTTCACCTCGCCTCCCCCACCTGAGGGGTGTTGTTGGCAGAGGTGGGCACACCTCTCTTCCTCACTTGCTTTTCCTGCCGGTTCTCCCGCCCAAATTGGGGGTCCGAACCAGTGGGGACCAGTTGTTGAAAGCATCAAGTGGCCTGGGGAAGCTCTCAAAGGCGGCAAGCCTTTGAAGCTTCCCCTTCGTGAACCCTGCCCATCCTGGGAAGGAGGCTTGGCACCTCGTCCCAGGATGTGCAGTGTTTCAGGCCCCAGAGAGCAGCAGGCTCTCGACCCAGGGGCCCAGAAACATGTCTGGTGGTGGCAGCTGAAAGCAGCCACTCAGCCTGGACACTAGTGGTAGGTTAGTTTTCAGGGGGCATCTCTAAGATGCCCTCTGTGTGCACTTTTCATTAAATCCCACACTGGCGTCAGTGTGGGTTTAATGTGCTGAGAAGTTTGATACCAAACTTCTCAGTTTTCATTGTAGCCATTATGGTGCTGTGGAGTTCGTAATGACAAACTCCCAGCACTGTATACTCTTAATGGCAGCACTGCACTTACAATGTCTAAGAATGGACTTATGCAAAAAGAACAGTTGGTGGACAGAATACAGAACAATGTCATACATTCACCCTAGTACAGAGATCTGGGCCTAAATCCATCGTTTTTTTGCTCACCATGCCATTCCAGTTTGGACTCAGCCATATGCAAATCAGTCTTGACCCTGCGTTCAATGGGAACAGTCCAGCCCAAACTGCCAGGCCAGGTCCTTCCAGGACTGGAAACAAGCATCCTAGGACCGGTTTCGGGCTTTCAGCCTTCATCAGCCAGGATAACTTGATTCCAGTGGCATGGAGAGCACGGGACCCAACAGGGGCCTGGGTGGATACGTCTGCCGCACTATGCGGCACTGACACACCAGGGGGTGGGGATGTGGATGGTGTGGGGGCAGCAGCATTCATCAGCGCCACGCCTTGTGGCGGCAATGCCATGTTGGAGGTCTGCAGGGCATGATAGATCCCAGCTACATTCCGATGATGTGCAGCGGTGGCTGCCATCCTTTCAGCCTCCATACGCACCATGTCCTCCATGAGCCTCCGCATGTGTGCTAGCTCACTGCTGGTATCGCTGGAGCCACTCTGAGCGGACAGCTGTTCTACTCTCCACGTCATGACTCCAGCGATGTCAGTCAGGGCTCGTTGGAGACCATGGGTCAGACATAGACACCCAAGGATGGCGTCCAGTTTGGCAGCCCTGAGTTCGAACCCCACCCGCACCTGCTCAGCCGTCTCCCTCTGGCCCTCCAGCACACGGCATTGGAATGCCAATTGTTGTTCATGAGGGACTTGGTAGGGTGCCGGGCTGTGGGTGCCTCCTGCTGGGTGGTTTGGGTGGTGGGTGGGGTCTCCTCGATGTAGCTAGCCTGCCCTGATCCTGAAGGTGTGTCGCGGATGAGGTCAATGAAGTCTAGGAGGGCTTGTGCATCGGTGCTGGTGTTGTCCTCCTCGTCATCAGTGAAGAGTGGCTGAGACTGCTCTGCAAGAGGTGTTGACGATGCTCCTAAGATGTGAAGGGGAGATGGTGTATTACAACGTGTCCACATGTATGTAGCTGCATTGTACAGGTTGACATTCAGACAGCATGGCACTGTACATTGTAACAGTCTGTGGGTCTGGGCGAGGTGCCAGGGTCATTGTGTGTACTGTGCCCTGCTTGATTGTGCATGTGTGCCATCATGGCCATCTCCACCCGTCTCCCAGTACCTGGTGGTCACTCACCCTGTTGCGGTTGTGTTGTGTTTTGTCGAGCAGTGTCCGGTCCCCCGACTCCGGCCACAGTATCCACACTGATGACTGTCGACACCAGCTCCTCCATGTCATCCAGCACGAGCTGTGGTGCTGGGCCCCCACCTCCGGTCTGCATTGCTGCTTTCTGGCTGGCGGAGAGTTTCTCCTTGGTCTTCTGGTTGATGTCATTCCATCGCCTCTTGACCTCGTCCATTGTCCGCTTGTGCTCTCCGACGGCATTCACCTTGTCGACGATGTCCCGCCATATTGCAGTTTTGGTGCCCAATGACACGTTGGAGTTGACGAAGAGTTGTTGGTGGTGTTCCATCACCTCCGTGACTATGATCCTGTTCGCCTGCGGACTGAACTTCGTCTTCCTCACCTTCTTGTCCTTGCCATTCCCCGTCCCCGATGTCCCAGGCTGGTCGTCCGGGTTGCTTGTGGGGTTGCACTTGTCCTCTGCGCCTGCTCCGGCTGCCTCCATGGTGCTTGGGTGTAGGTCAGTTTGGGTGTGGGTGTTTTTTCTACTGTTATTGTGATTTTTTTCGGCCTGCCAGGTATGTGTTGCAGGCCTGGCGCTGCTTATCGCCGATTTCCTCATCTCGCTTTGGCCCATCGCGTGTTTTTTGGTGTTGTGGTTTGTGTTTTTATCTCCGTCGTGGGGGTTGTATCGCGGACATTGTCCGCCGTGTCGGCGGACTATCGGATGGTACCGCCTTGTTGTGAATTCCACGTTGACACAGGGTTATTTTCCTGCGATGGGCTGCGATATTGGAAGTTGCGTTACGCTACTCTTGCGGTAGTTATCACATGTTCTTGTGAATATCCCCCTCAGTAATATCCTTTGAGGAGATTCTTTTCAAATAGCCACTTGGCGACAGAAGAGCATTTGTTTCTCCAGTATTGGGGTGTCTTTCATAGATTCACATGCTTGAATATTCCCCGTCGTCGAAGTGGGAGTCCCACGGTACATAACATAGCAATGTAGCAATAACACAACCATAGAGAGGTAAGAAAACACCATAGAGTAGCATTGAATCATAGAGCTTTTAGAAAGAAAAAACTTGTCACTTTTATAACATACTACAGTCATTGTGAATAATCCAAACTCAAGCCAATCAGGCGTTAGCACCCTCCAGAATGTTCTCCTCAGAGGCTCAGGCCCTCAGATTTTCTACCGCACGTTGTGTGAGGGAGTCTCCCTGTCCTCTGCTCAGTTTTTTGTCATTTTTCTTCTCAAAGAACAACTTTTGCCATGTCTACAACCAAGAAGTCCCTCTTCAGACCTTGTGGGACATGTGGAAAACAGCGACTTCATTCTGAGGACCCTCATAAGAAGTGCATTTATTGCCTCTACCCTGAACACCAGGTAAAGGATTGTAAAATCTGCAGGACTTTCTCTCAAAAGACCCTTAAGGACAGGGAGGGGCGTCTCCTTCTGTGGCTTCAGAAGTTGAAGACTATGGATAACCCTCTATCAGATGTGGAGAGGGTTTCCTCAGTCCGGACTACTTCATCTTTGAAGAGAGCCAGTGAGTTGGAGAATGTTTCTCCTAAAATTAAGGTGGCGAAGAAACATCATGTTGTCAAGTCCACTGACCGGCCTTCAACTTCAAAAGGGGTGTCTGCTGCCCCTCAGAGTTTATTTACACCCTCTACGCCCCCGAGATCTGACTCTCAGGTGTCCAAGACTCTATCTGAGCAGTTTCTGCCTACAAAACTGGTTATCTCGTCAACGAGCTCGTCGTCGCTTCCTCCGTCGACGAGGACTGCTGTCGTCGCTTCTACGACGACGACTTCAACTTCTTCATATATGATGCGGGCTATGATTCTGTCGTCGGCGTCATCGCCGTCGACGTTGATGTCAGTGAAGGTGAGGCCTCTATCATCTACGGTGCCTTTGACTTCGTCGATGGCGTCTACCAAGCAGAAGAAGCATTCGTCGAAACGCACTTCCTCGTCCACGAAAGGGTCAGCTTCATCGATGATGGCGTCGACGGCGATGGCTTAGTCGTCGGTGGCTTAGTCGACAGCGGCTTCATCGACGGTGGCTCAACAACAACAGCATCTTCTCTCGTCGACCGCGACAGCGTCAACGGCTGCATCCATGGATCTGGTTCCTCTGAAGTGTTCAGGTTCTCTGCTTCAATGTCGATGGTCTTCTTTGGATACCATGACGCCAATCCAAACTGCTTCTCTCATCCTCCAGCAGAACTGTTCTCTTCTGACGCTGGTGATGATGAATCAGAGGAGGATGACATATTTAGGGCTGCTCGCAGTCCCTCTGAGCTTCTAATTAAATGTCAGGATTTTGATGACGACCAGGAGTATGTGGACTTTTCAGGCCGTACCAACCAGCCTGCACCGGATCTTCCTATGGCACAGATTCCTATGTCCCTTATTTCCAACCTTCAATTCATGCTGGATGACTATTACAGACGTTTTCCAAACTTGGTTCAGGCTTCTCCAGGACCACAAGTGCCTCTTCCACCTCCGCTTCCTACAGAACCGTTTTCTACGCCTTCTACCTTGGCGTCCAGGTTACCACGCCAAGACGCTCCTCATGTAATTGAGGAGGATGATGATGATGCTGATTTTGCTGACAGAGAGTAGGGTGAGCTGGATGATTGATCCCTGTTCACGGAATGGGACAATTATCAGATTCAAACGCCTTCCCCCACCGCTCCAGCTCCTCTTGATTCTCCACCGGTGGACATAGGTGGATTTCATGTCCTCATGGAAAGGGCGGCAAAGAGATTTCACCTCCCGATGGTCACTAGAGAGGAGGATTGTTTCTTGTATGACTTCAATGATCAGCCACAGAAACAAGTGCGTGCTATTCCCATCATTGATTTTATTTGGCAAGAGGGTCTCGAGCTCATGCAACACCCTAATTCCATTCCTGCTGTCCTGCCACGACTAGATAAAAAATACAAGGCCCCGGAAAATTTGCCTGCTTGTATTATTGCACAGCCGAAACCTGATTCCATTATTACTCAGGCAGCACAACGTCGTGCCAGGAATCCCTCGTCTCCAGTATCGGCTCCTCCGGATCGTGAGGGGAGAAGCCTTGATGCCTTTGGTAAAACATTCTCCACTATGGCGGCAACTACGGTCTGAGCGGCCAATTCTCTAGCTATCCTCGGCCGTTATGACCGACAAATGTTTTCAGACATTGCTCCCCTTGTAGATTCACTACAAAAACCTTCTAAAGCAGAAGCGCTGAAGATTCTTCAAGAAGGGGAAAGGATTTCCTCGGAGATTATTGATTGTGCTGTTGACATGTCTTCTACTGGTTTCCGGCAACTAGCGGGTGCTGCTGTCCTCAGGCGGCGGGGCTGGTTAAAAGCCACTTCTTTCCGTCAAGAGGTGCAGACAAAAATATTGGACATGCCTTATGACGGCGAATCACTGTTTGGCCAACACATCAATGATGCCCTTCAGACGATCAAGAAGGACACCAACACTGCTCGTGCTCTCGGCACACTTCAATTGAAAAAACAGCCCTTTCGGGGCACGAGGGGTCGTGGCTCCTCCTCTTCCTTTCGGGGAGGTTCCAATCAATATCGACCATACAATTCTTCTCAAGGCCAACAACGTTACTCCTCCCAGAATCAACAGTTGTACAGACAACCGCCAGCCCCATCTTACCGACAGTCAACAGGTAAATTCTCTTATAGAGGAAGGGATTCCTCCAAGAAACAATGACTTTTTCCATCTACCATCCATGATGCCTCCCACCCTCGCAAGGTTGGAGGTCGAACTCCCGCTTCTACTTCAAATGGTCACTGATTACTACCGATCAATGGGTTCTAGATATTGTGCGCAGGGGGCACGTTCTAGAGTTTGTCAAGATCCCTCCCATTTCTCCACCCAGAGGTCCTCCTCCTGCCCATCCGAAGGAACTTTTAGGTCAACTAGAAATCTTATTGAGAAAAGGCACGGTCTAAGTGGTTCCGAACTTACAAAGGGGCAGAGGATTTTACTCGAGGTTCTTCCATATACAGAAAAAGTCGGGAGAATGGCGCCCTATCCTGGACCTACGCGCCCTATACAAGTACATCAAGAAGCAAACATTCCACATGTTGTCTCTTCAGGAGGTCCTTCCTTAGGAGAGTACATGACCACACTGGACCTTCAAGATGCTTATGTTCATGTTCCTATTCTGCCCAGAGACAGAAAATTCCTCAGATTCAGAGTGGCTGGGAGAGATTTCCAATTCAAAGTCCTTCCATTTGGCCTTTGTTCTGCACCCCGAGTGTTTACCAAAGTCCTCGCACCGGTGGCAGCTTACCTTCGTCTATAAGGCGTACACATTTTTCCTTATCTCGACGACTGCCTTCTAAAGGCACGGTCGTTCGAACTGGCATCCCAACACACTCTACTTTGGAGGTCCCTCTTCCAGTCTCTGGGCCTTACGTTCAACATGGACAAGTCTCAATTTGTCCCCGCTCAACTCAGGACGTTTTTGGGGGCCAGCCTAGACCCCAAACTTTCAAAGGCCTTTGTGTCACACGAAAGGCTTCAACGACTTTGCAACCTAGTGGTCTCCCTCCGGTTAAAAAAGTCAGTTTCTGTTCGGCAGTTGAAGTCCTTCCTAGGGATGTTGTCCTCTTGCATTCCCCTAGTCCCTCACTGCCGCCTGAAAATGAGACCCATCCAGGAGGAACTCGACAAGCAATGGGCTCAAGTCTCAGGATCCTTCAACGATCTGATCAAGGTCACATCTCGGATGCAAACGACTCTGTTCTGGTGGACTCTCGAAACAAACGTCTCTTCCGGTCGTCCATTTCTGGTGGACAGTCCAAGTTTCACTCTCACAATGGAAGCATTTCTCAAAGGGTGGGGAGCACACCTTCAGAACATCACAGTGAAAGGACGGTGGGATACCCACCAAAGAACCTGGCACATCAACCTTCTAGAGTTACTTGCCATTTTCTGGCGATAAAGGCTTTTCGCGCCATCATCCAGGGATCTTCGGTGTTGATCCGGACGGACAACACAACATGCATGCACTATATAAACAAACAGGGGGGCACACGGTCCATCTTGCTATCTCTTCAAGCTCAACAAATCTGGGATTGGGCAATCCAGCATCAAATCACTCTGACGGCAGTGCATGTTCCGGGAGCGTCCAACATTCTGGTGGACTCTCTAAGCAGGTCAACCTCGTCCAATCACGAGTGGGAGTTGCATCAACCCACACTGAATCGCATCTTTCGGTTATGGGGCCCCCCGAATCTGGATCTGTTCGCAACCCATCTGAACCGAAAATGCCCATTTTACGCAAGTTGGCTTCCCCAAGCAGAGTCGTGCGGGAATGCCTTTTTGATGAACTGGTCAAAAATATATGCCTACGCTTTTCCGCCGATTCCTCTGGTCCCCAGGGTTCTTCAGAAAATGATGAAAGAACCTTGCAGCATTCTTCTAATAGTTCCCAGGTGGCCTCGACAAGTCTGGTTTATGGAACTCTTGCTCCTATCGCAGTGCGACCCGATTCTGCTCCGTCCACTTCCGGACCTTCTGACCATGGATCAGGGACAGGTTTGTCATCCCGACCCAGCCTCTCTTCGCTTAGCGGCATGGAACCTGAGTACTATGAGTTTGCCAATTTAAACATTTCTTCCGACGGCAGGGAAGTTCTTGCTAAGGCTAGAGCAGCCTCCACTGTGAAAACATACAAGCTCAAATGGAAACGTTTCTGTCTATGGTGCGACGCTGCTCAGGTACATCCTGTTCATTCCACACCAGACCAACTTTTGCCTTTCTTTTTAAATCTAGCAAAATCTGGCCTCTCGCATTCTTCTCTTAAAGTTTTTCTGGCTGCAATCTCACGATTTCGACAGGATGGTTCCACCTCTCTTTACTCTTCCAGAGTCATTCAGCAGTTCTTCAAGGGTCTTTTTAGGATGTTTCCTCCAATTCGTCGACCGCCTCCTCCTTGGCATTTGAACATTGTATTGGCACAACTCATGAAGCCACCGTATGAGCCCATCCATAAGGTCGATCTAAAAATCATTACGTCGAAGACTTCGCTGCTGTTGGCTCTCACTTCTTCACGTCGAGTCAGTGACATACAGGCGTTTACTACTAAACCGCCTTTTCTTCAATTCACCAAGGACTCTGTCTTGCTCTGCACAAATCCGTCCTTTTTCCCCAGAGTGCCATCGGATTTCCGTCTTAATGAGCCAGTCATTTAAAAAAAGTTTTTTCCTAATCCTCAAACATCAGCAGAGAGGACTCTCCATTCTTTAGATATCAAGAGATGTCTGAAATTTTATCTGCAAAGGACAGCTAGTATCCGTAAGTCTGATCAGCTTATTGTGGCCTACAGACGGATGCGAAAGGGACATCCAGTCACTAAACAGACTATTGTACGCTGGATATCTACTACAATTGCCTTTTGCCATCAGCAAGCTGGGAAGCCACTTACTGCAAATGTTCGAGCACATTCTACCAGACAAGTTTTCTGTTCTACTGCGCTATTTGCTGGTGTGCCTCTTCAACACATCTGCAGGACTGCAACATGGTCCAGCAGGCACACCTTTACCAAACATTACTGTCTGGAAGCTGCTGACGACGCTGACTTAGCCGTGGGGCAAGCGGTCCTCCGTGATCTCTTTAAGTAAGGTGAGCCTCTGTTGCTTCCCTCTTCCTGTATACAAGGTACCATTTTTCGTCTTTATGCTTCAGTATCTCTTTGTACTGTGTATTATGATGATTTTATATGTACCTTGCATTATCTTGGCATCACTGCCTACTATTCTTATTCAAGCATGTGAATCTATGAAAGACACCCCAATACTGGAGAAGAACAAAAGTTACTTACCTGTAAACTTTGGTTCTCCAGTATTGGTGTCTTTCATAGAATCACATGCTACCCACCCTCCTCCCATCACTGGCTCTTCTCTTCTCCTTGACTCTTTGTTACTCTTGTGCTAAGAAAATCTGAGGGCCTGAACCTCTGAGGAGAACATTTTGGAGAGTGCTAACGCCTGATTGGCTGGAGTTTGGACTATTCACAATGACTGTAATATGTTATAAAAGTGACAAGTTTTTTTATCTAAAAGCTCTATGATTCAATGCTACTCTATGGTTTTTTCTTACCTATCTATGGTTGTGTTATTGCTACATTGCTATGTTATGTACCGTGGGGCTCCCACTTCGACGACGGGGAATATTCAAGCATGTGAATCTATGAAAGACACCAATACTGGAGAACCACAGTTTACAGGTAAGTAACTTTTGTTCTTATAGCTCACAAAAACTTAAGGCCTCCATGCTGGCAGAAAATAATCTAAAAAAGTTCAGTTTTAGGAAAATATATTCTCTGTCTACAAACAGTTTTCCTCACAACACCAAGGACCTGATTCACAAAGGCCTACGCACTCGTGGCAAAGCCCCGCCGTCGTTGGGGAGTCTCCACACTTATGAGAATTCTCACTGTGGAGATTCTGCCCTGAGTGCGGAGGATCCCCCACGACTGTGGGGCCTCTGCTACGAGCATGGAGTACCTTTGTGAATCAGGTCCCAAATGTCTGTGGTCCCAAACAGATATTACTTTCAGAACTGGTAGTGAAAAGCTCTGTTTTTCAGTCCTCGTCTTCCAGATGTTCCCAAGTTGTCAGGAACTCTCCTTGGGGCCATGAACTCAAGGGGTAGAATGACTTTGTCACCCCTTGCCTTCAAGGCCACAGCTGCCAGTCCAATCGGTGAGTCAAAGAAAACTGAACATCTTCCTCCTGATCACTCTTAAACTTACCTTAATTCTATAGGAAGCTATAAAGGTACCAAGACATAGATAGAAATGGAATATATTCATTCAATCATTTTCATTGATGGACAAATAAATGAATTGTGAGCATACATGTAGTCTTATAGGTGATTTAATTAAGATACAATGAAAATTACTTCTAGTGTAGTTACTCATAAATGACATAACATATGTACATTTAGCACATGAAAACCATAATAAACGGGCAAGACAGTGAAAGGGCATTGAATCCCCCCCAAAATATCACATAGAAGTGAATAGGTAGGGATTTTTCAATTCGATTCAATTTAGCTTTATTCGATAATTGCTATCATAAAAGCTTTCACAACCATAAAATCAATATTATACATTTCAAGATTTTTGAAAGTTAAAAATAATATATAAAAGTTTAAAAGACAAACTGTGGCACCAGTAGATAAAACAACAATTCATAAAAGGCAAGTTCCCGTTAAAAACGAATTACTGGTGTCAAAGGGAATCTCACAGGCATAGTTCATTCCTTACCCTCTTACACAAAAAAGTGGATTCTTATTTGTTAGGTAGCAGCATTGACTGATTTTATAGCTTTAGCAATGGCTTTCATTCGAATAATCCAAGCACAGCCCAAAAATTTGGCAACTCCACACACAAAGACTGGCCTGGACGCATCAGATCTCAAGTTGCGAAGTACAACTTGATGGTTCCTTGATCCTAGCTGGACACAAATGGGTTTAAGCCATTTAATCCTGACCTGTCGATAAGCCTGACATGCAAATAGGCAGTGAGCTATGGTTTCATGCAAGGCATAGCAACACGGACAGCTGGAAGAAAGATTTTTTGCTGGGTCCCTTTGGGCGACTGAAGCATTAAGGTGCAAAGACCCAAACCGAAAAAGTATGTACAGCTTTCTGTCCATGGGGACTCGAATGAAATCAAAATAGGGTTCCAAATGGCCAACTTGCTTGTGCTGTAAGAAATCCTCTAATATTTTCCCATACCTCGGGTAGCACAGGAGCCTTTGGTGTATCCAGTTCCAATAGATCTTTTTTAGCTCAGCCTTGGATGGCTGAGCTTGGTTCCCCCATGCATCAGCTAGACCCAGAGACAATAAGAGTTCCTTAAGTTCGTTGAGCCATTTTACCCTTTTACCCGTGTCCAAAGTGATCAGTTCGCTGAGACCTGCGCATAGTGTGATAACTCAGGGGTGGATCTTAATCGTGCCCAATACAGAAGGGGGCGTAATCTAACTGTATCGCTCACCCTGTGCCTCCCCATATCGAGGAACAGAGGTTGTTGGACCCGGCCTCGTAGAATGGCCCTCCGTGCCCCCGCACCACCGAAACCTGGTACCTGCAGCCCAAGCACACGGCCCAGCCGACCCTTCCCACCAGGACACCCGCACCAACCCCGGACATCCCCGTCCATGGCCTCTCTCCTTTCGGCCACCCCGGGCCCGCGTGCCCACTCCATGCAACAAGATGGCCGCCCGGCCCCAGCGCGACCCGGGCCTCGAGGCGCCACTCCGGCTGGAGGACATCACGCTTCCAGGGGATGAGAGAGGGAGGAGCAGTTTCTATCGCACCTCTGAACTCCCCTGGGATGATGGGTTTCGATCGGCCCTCCGGCCTCCCTGCGGGCTGGCTCCGTGCCTGCTGGGTGTCTGGGACTCCTCCCAACCCGGCCCTGAAAGGATCAAAAGACAATAGCAGGAAACCCCGACAAGCGGCCCCCAGGTGACAAGACCCCTGCCTGCACAGACTCCGGACATCAAAGAGGGGTCGACCTATAACAAGGGGTGCTCTGAGACTGTCCGGTAGGTTCGACGCTGGAACAACGAGAGCCTGCCGACGCGGTCGCGGCTCCTGGAACTTGAACCCACCTGAGCCCTGCTGAGTGACTCGCGGCTCCCTGAAGATCGTAAGACCTCCGAACTTGTACCTGAGCCCTGCTGAGTGACTCGCGGCCCCCTGAAGATCGTAAGACCTCCGAACTTGTACCTGAGCCCTGCTGAGTGACTCGCGGCTCCCTGAAGATCGTAAGACCTCCGAACTTGTACCTGAGCCCTGCTGAGTGACTCGCGGCTCCCTGAAGATCGTAAGACCTCCGAACTTGTACCTGAGCCCTGCTGAGTGACTCGCGGCTCCTTGAAGATCGTAAGACCTCCGAACCTGCACCTGAGCCCGCTGAGTGACTCGCGGCTCCCCCAGACTCTCACGGTCCCGCCGGACCCCGACTCCGACCACGTATCCCCCAGCTCGAGGATTGTGAGCTGTGCGCCGGATACGTCCCTACTTTGAACCGTTACCAGAGACTGTCCCGCTACCCCCTACCTTTCCGAGACTCTTGAGCCCGTGCTCACCTTGTACATATTTGCAGTGATACCTATTTGATAAAGCTTGTTTTCTGAGAATACCCAGTGTGGTCACTCTGTGTCGTGTGGTGCCAGAAGTACGATCCTAGTTGCGAGATTCCTCCCCCTGGGGAATCTCCCGCCAGTGCCCGGCTACGATACTACACGGGTGGGACTCAGGGTAGTCAGGACCCCCTTCCGGGCTCCTCTGAGGTCACCGTCTAACATTGGTGGCAAGCGACGGGATTCGGGCCCATCACCTAGAGATCGTACAGTGAACAACGGACGCACGACCAACAAAGATGGCAGAAGGAAGCGCCATGAGCTCCGCAGAAACCAACGCCAACAGAGTGTTCCAGGTGGAGCATCTAGAAGAATACACACACAAAGAGCTAAAGCAATTTTGCAAAGAACTTAAAATCGCTACCACTGGCCTCAACACTAAGGAAGACTTGCAGAAAGCACTGAAAACTTGGGTGGAGACCGGGGCCTCCCGCCCGGAAGGCACGGGGGAGCGCCCCGACGAAGCCGAACCCCCTCCAAGTGAAAGCAGCGACAATCAGGTGCGAGGCATCGTACCAGACGGGGGCCTATCCCCGGAAGAACTCGCGGACAGAGAGAGAAGCCGCAGTCATGAACTCGAGTTAGCCAAACTCAAAATCGAGGGCGAATTGAAGTTAGCGGAGAAAAAGCTAGCGGTAGAGCAAATGCGCGTACAGGGCGAACTGGAAGAAAAGAAGCTCCAACGGGAGCACGAAGGAAGGAAGCTCCAACTGGAGCACGAACGCAGCTTAAAGGAACTCGAGCTCAAGGCCCGAAATGAGGACGGGAGGCCCTCGGGAAACCGAGAGACGGCCCCCCCAGCGGAACAGAAGGTCCACATCCCCAAGGATGTTGTCAAGGAATATTATAAAAACGATGACATTCAGCAATGGTTTCGGGCCTACGAGGTCGCCATGACCTCCCATCGGATCCCACAGAAGGATTGGGGGGCGGGGTTGTGGGGGCGGTTTCTGAGCGAAGGAAGGGACACCCTGCTCGACCTACCCCTCTCCCTGCAGACCTCCTACAGCCACATGAAAGAGGCTCTCCTCACAAGATACGGCCTCACCCCAGAAATGTACCGCCAACGGTTCCGGGACTGCAGGAAGATCCCGGGCACCACCTGGGTGGAGTATGTAAACTTTTTTAGTAGGGCCTTCGATGGGTGGGTCAAGGGCAGCAAAGTCACCACCCTTGCCGAACTCACTGATCTCATGTTATGGGAACATCTGGCTGCGAACTGCTTCATAGAGCTACGTCAACATCTGCTGGATAGCAAGCTCACAGATCCCCGGAAGCTGGCTGTGGAGGCCGACCGCTGGACCAACACCCGGGTCTCCCGGGGCATGGTAGGAGAGTACCCCCGAACCAGTCAGGAACCACCCCGCCAGAGAGGGGGAGGGAACCAGGGAGGGCCGAGAGAGTCCCAGCCTAGCCCCCCGAAGACACCACCTCCACCTTTCCCGGCGCCCCCCCCACCAGTGACCGGGCCCCCGGGGAGACGGGGACACCGGGTGACCGTCACATGCTTCCGTTGCCAGAAACCCGGGCACTACGCCAATGACCCAGAGTGTCCCATGGCCACCCAAGTCCCCCCGGCGAGACAGATAGCCAACGTAGCCCTGGGGGAGGAGGTTGAGGAAGCCGATGAGTGGGAACCCGCCGCGATGGCCCTAGTATCCCTGGGAGATAGGGAAATGATCCCTGGTAGCCTCCTACCCTCCAACACACAGAAATATGGGCAGCTCGTCAAGATCAATGGCCACCAGGTAGAGGCCCTGCGGGACACCGGGGCCAGTATCACCGGTGTCCTCAGGCACCTAGTCCCCGAGGAGCAGATCCTTCCCAATGTCTTTTGCCCCGTAATATCCGCAGACAATAGGGAAAGTATGTGTCAAGTAGCCCTGGTGCCATTTGAGTGGGGAGGGGTGATAGGTAAACTCAAGGTGGCCGTAAGAACCTCCCAGCCGGTCGACTGCCTCCTAGGGAACGACCTGGAGAGTTCTCCCTGGAAGCACGTAGAGCGCAAGGCCCACCTAGGAATGATGGGACTCCCCGAGTGGGTGTGTGCCACCACCCGATCTATGACAGCCCGACTCACTCCCCGGAGAGAAGTCGAGAGCACCCCGGTCGAAGAAACCAGTACCGTCCCCGCCGAGGGTCCTCCCGTTCCCCCATCAGAAGGGTCCGTCGCCAGCGACGAACCCGCACCATCCGACCCCGCCCCGGTCCCCGAGTTGGGGGATCTACCCGAGTTGGCCCATTGGCGCCACGAGGGCGGGCCCACCCGGGAAGAATTTTGCCGGGAGCAAGCCACCTGTCCTTCCCTGGTCGGGCTGCGGCGCCAGGCCGAGGGCCAAGCCGCAGGTGACCAGACCGGAACGCACCAAATCTATTGGGAGAATAACATCCTGTATAGTGAGCAGAAGTCGGTGGAGCTGGGATCCGGACGGGTACTGGTGGTACCCCTCCGCTTCCGAGATTTCCTCCTGGGCTTAGCCCACGACGTCCCCCTCGCCGGCCACCTGGGTCAGGACAAGACCTACAGCCGTCTCGTGACCCATTTTTATTGGCCTAAGATGAAAGCAGCAGTAGAGGCACACTGCAAGTCCTGCCCCACGTGCCAGGCCAGTGGTAAGAGTGGGGGGAAGCGCAAGGCTCCCCTCCAACCCTTCCCGGTCGTCAGTACCCCTTCGAACGAGTCGGAATCGACATCGTGGGGCCACTGGACCCCCCCACCTCCCAAGGTCACCGTTTCATCTTGGTCCTAGTAGACCACGCCACCCGCTATCCAGAGGCTATTCCCCTACGCACCATTACGGCCCCCGTGGTGGGCCGGGCCCTGATGGGGATCTTTTCCAGGGTGGGTTTCCCCCGCGAGGTCGTGAGCGATCGCGGCACTAATTTTATATCAAGGTATATGACGTCCCTGTGGCAACAATGTGGGGTGTCCTATAAGTTCACCACCCCGTACCATCCCCAAGGGAACGGCCTAGTAGAGAGGTTTAATAGGACTTTGAAAGGGATGATCGCTGGCCTAGAAGAGCCCCTCCGGCGTAAGTGGGACGTCCTGCTCCCCTGCCTCTTGTTCGCTTGCCGAGAGGTCCCCCAGAAGTCCTTAGGGTTCAGCCCGTTTGAATTACTCTATGGACACCCCGTCCGAGGTCCCCTCAGTTTGGTTAAGGAAGGGTGGGAGGCAGCACCCCAGACCACCCCCCGAGATGTGTTCCAATATGTCCTGGCCCTCCGGAACCAGACCAGGAGGTTCCGAGAACTGGCCGAGGCCAACCTGGAGGCGAGTCAAGAAGAAATGAAGCGCTGGTACGACCAGAATGCTACTCTGGTCGAGTTCCAGCCGGGCCAGCAGGTGTGGGTCATGGCCCCCGTGAAGCCTGGCGCCCTCCAGGACCGATGGACTGGGCCCTACAAAGTGGTTGAGAGGAAGAGTCAAGTCACCTACTTGGTGGAC
Source organism: Triturus cristatus (assembly GCF_964204655.1). NCBI lineage: Eukaryota > Metazoa > Chordata > Amphibia > Caudata > Salamandridae > Triturus > Triturus cristatus. The sequence continues at coordinate 212,413,749 of NC_140592.1, forward strand.
GTCCAGTCGCCTCGGGATCCCCTCCGGGTCCTGCACGTGAACCGCCTCAAGCCTCACTTCGTGCGGACAGAACTGAGCCTCCTGCTGGCCACCGATGACGGGGCCGAAGATGAGTCAGATCCCCTCCCGGACCTCCTGTGTGTCAAGGAGCAGGATGGCTCCGTGGAGGGAGTGAACCTCTCCCCAGCCCTCACTGCCCAGCAACAAGCGGACTGCCGCCAGCTCCTCAGACAATTTTCCGACCTCTTCTCCCTGACCCCCCGGGTCACCAACTGGTGTGTTCACGATGTGGACACCGGGGACAGCCCGCCGGTGAGACACCGAGCCTACCGGGTTCCTGACCGGGTCCGGTCCTGCATTCAAGCTGAAGTCTCGAAGATGTTGACCCTGGGGGTGATCGAGCCCTCTGACAGTCCCTGGGCCAGCCCCGTGGTCCTGGTTCCGAAGGCTGCGGCCCCCGGTGTCGCCCCCGAGCTCCGGTTCTGCGTGGATTACCGGGGGCTCAATGACATTACCCGAGCCGATGCCCACCCCATTCCACGAGCCGACGAACTCATTGACCGACTAGGGGCCGCCCGGTTCCTCAGCACTTTCGACCTCACCTGCGGATACTGGCAGATTGCGCTCACCGAAGGGGCCAAGGAGCGGTCTGCTTTCTCCACCCCCGATGGGCACTACCGCTTCCGCGTGATGCCCTTCGGGATGAAAAATGCCCCGGCCACTTTCCAGAGACTGGTGAATAGGGTCCTGGCCGGGCTAGAACAGTTCAGCGCGGCCTATCTGGACGACATCGCTGTCTTCAGTTCAGAGTGGAGTGAGCACCTCCAGCACCTCCGGAGAGTGCTAACCGCCCTGCGCCAGGCAGGCCTCACCGTAAAAGCCAGCAAGTGCCAGATCGGGCAAGGATCCGTAGTCTACCTGGGGCACCAAGTCGGGAGTGGCCAGGTCGCCCCTCTACAGCCAAAGATCGACGCCATCCTGGCATGGGAACCACCCATCACCCAAACGGAGGTCCGAGCCTTTCTGGGACTCACGGGCTACTACCGCCGATTCATTCGGGGTATGGCAGCCTGGTCGGCCCTCTCACTGAACTCACGTCTAAAAAACAGCCAAAGAAGGTGCAGTGGACGGCTGCCTGCCAGGAAGCTTTCGATGCTCTAAAAAAGGCCATGTGCACTGCCCCCGTCCTCCAGGCTCCCGACTACACCAAGGAGTTCATAGTCCAGACCGATGCCTCCGAGCATGGCATTGGGGCCGTCCTGTCCCAAGTGGATGATCAAGGCCTAGACCAGCCCGTCGCCTTCCTCAGTCGGCGGCTGCTGCCCCGAGAACAGAGGTGGAGCACCATAGAGCGCGAAGCCTTTGCCGTGGTCTGGGCACTCAAAAAACGACGACCCTACCTGTTCGGCACTCATTTCAGAGTCCAAACTGACCATCGGCCCTTGCGATGGCTCATGCAGATGCGAGGAGAAAACCCCAAGCTACTGCGGTGGTCAATCTCCCTCCAGGGAATGGACTTCACCGTAGAACACCGCCCTGGTACGGACCACGCCAACGCTGACGGCCTCTCCCGGTTCTTCCGCCTCAGCGAAGAGAACCTCCCAAGGTGATGGGCAGTTCTCTCCGGCTTTCAGCTGGGGGGGACGCGTGTTGGACCCGGCCTTGTAGAATGGCCCTCCGTGCCCCCGCACCACCGAAACCTGGTACCTGCAGCCCAAGCACACGGCCCAGCCGACCCTTCCCACCAGGACACCCGCACCAACCCCGGACATCCCCGTCCATGGCCTCTCTCCTTTCGGCCACCCCGGGCCCGCGTGCCCACTCCATGCAACAAGATGGCCGCCCGGCCCCAGCGCGACCCGGGCCTCGAGGCGCCACTCCGGCTGGAGGACATCACGCTTCCAGGGGATGAGAGAGGGAGGAGCAGTTTCTATCGCACCTCTGAACTCCCCTGGGACGATGGGTTTCGATCGGCCCTCCGGCCTCCCTGCGGGCTGGCTCCGTGCCTGCTGGGTGTCTGGGACTCCTCCCGACCCGGCCCTGAAAGGATCAAAAGACAATAGCAGGAAACCCCGACAAGCGGCCCCCAGGTGACAAGACCCCTGCCTGCACAGACTCCGGACATCAAAGAGGGGTCGACCTATAACAAGGGGTGCTCTGAGACTGTCCGGTAGATTCGACGCTGGAACAACGAGAGCCTGCCGACGCGGTCGCGGCTCCTGGAACTTGAACCCACCTGAGCCCTGCTGAGTGACTCGCGGCTCCCTGAAGATCGTAAGACCTCCGAACTTGTACCTGAGCCCTGCTGAGTGACTCGCGGCCCCCTGAAGATCGTAAGACCTCCGAACTTGTACCTGAGCCCTGCTGAGTGACTCGCGGCTCCCTGAAGATCGTAAGACCTCCGAACTTGTACCTGAGCCCTGCTGAGTGACTCGCGGCTCCCTGAAGATCGTAAGACCTCCGAACTTGTACCTGAGCCCTGCTGAGTGACTCGCGGCTCCTTGAAGATCGTAAGACCTCTGAACCTGCACCTGAGCCCGCTGAGTGACTCGCGGCTCCCCCAGACTCTCACGGTCCCGCCGGACCCCGACTCCGACCACGTATCCCCCAGCTCGAGGATTGTGAGCTGTGCGCCGGATACGTCCCTACTTTGAACCGTTACCAGAGACTGTCCCGCTACCCCCTACCTTTCCGAGACTCTTGAGCCCGTGCTCACCTTGTACATATTTGCAGTGATACCTATTTGATAAAGCTTGTTTTCTGAGAATACCCAGTGTGGTCACTCTGTGTCGTGTGGTGCCAGAAGTACGATCCTAGTTGCGAGATTCCTCCCCCTGGGGAATCTCCCGCCAGTGCCCGGCTACGATACTACACGGGTGGGACTCAGGGTAGTCAGGACCCCCTTCCGGGCTCCTCTGAGGTCACCGTCTAACAGAGGTGTTAAAGGAGTACATTGGGGGACAGAGACCAAGTCTCTTAAGAACTTGTTCTCTGACTTTTGGATCTCTGCTGTTTGCTCAAACCCCCAAAGTTCCGCTCCATAAGTTGCCGAACTTACTGCCTTTCCCTCGTATACGACCAGGACGGGGAGACCAGTCTAGAGGTGGACAGGCGCTGCTCTCTTAAGATTGCCCCTGCTGCTCTTTTATGATTTAGGAGCATCTTCCTCAGGTGGGGTCCCCATGACAATTTATCTGATAGCCTCTTTCCCAGGTAATCAAAGCAATGGACTTGCTCAAGGTATGAGCCATTAAGGATGAGTTTGGGTCTAAACTGTTTTCCAGGATTAAAAGCCATAAATTTTGTTTTAGAGATGTTAATAATAAGGCCCCTTTGTGTACAAAAAGCCTGGAAGCGAGTAAGTAGTGTCTGAAGACCCATAGGGGATTTGGAGATCAAGAGAGTGTCGTCAGCAACGAGAAGAGTTGCTATTTTGTCCCCCGCCAGGGCTGGTGTATCAGCTGGAATCTGGCTCAAAAAATCCACCACACCATTCACATAAAGCGAAAATAGTGTGGGGGCCAGAACACAATAGGTAGGGATTTTTATATAGAGGCAACAACTTTCAATGTGTGGTTTTAATGGTACACGTGATAATCGGTTTGATGGCAGTTCATTTTAGGCCAGCAGTGATTAGTGTGCTTTGGTGTCTACGGCATTTCAAACTCTTTTGGACAGAGAGATAACAGGGACGATAAGTGGATAAATAATACCAAAATAATACCAAATAATACCAAAATGTATAAGTGCCAATTACACCTGTATGTGAATTTAACTGAATTATTACTTGGTTGTTATGAAAACCCACTGAGCAATATAGAGATGAAATGTAGAGCGTAAAGATTGAGCTTCTGACCCGCGAGACGGAGAGAACAGGGGCAGTGTCCTCCACATGAAGAGGATTAGTGCCGCTGAGCCGGTAAAAAATCCACACTCATGTTGACTGAAAAGTCACTACTACATACTAGAGACCTGCACATTGTCACTTCCTCCACTGATTAATCCTTTTGTGTATAGATAGAAATGGGAGTTAGGCTCAACCACTCTCTCCAGCAATAGTCCAGTCTCAACTGAGCATATGGTACTACTTACTAGATATCTTTCTTATCCTTGATTCTAATGTGCACTCTGGAAGGCCAACTCCTCTGTCTAGTAATGCACCGATTTCCAGGGGGGTGAACAAAATAATATAGAGTTAATTTAGCACTGGTTCGCTGAAGGCCTTGAACAAATCTACAGTAAATTCCCACACTCTTGCCTTCCAACTTTTAAGCAACTCTTCTGACTTATTGCTAAAATTACTGCAGGCAGCTCTATTCTATAAGGTTCCAAAATCACAGGACTCTATCTAAACTGATGGAACTGCCTGAGCTGCCCTTGTGCTTGTTTATTAATATTGGGTTCCTCACTCTCCCTATCAGTGGAAAATCTATTCAATCGTTTCCTGTGCCCCAATTGCTCCTCAGGATGAGGGGAACCATCCATGCTGTTGAAAGGCTAGCTTCAAAGGCCACACTATAACTGAGCTTGCTAGAAAGACTCTGAGGAGTAATATTTCCTACTACTCCTGGGTTATTCTACAATGAAAAATTGAATTAGAGTCAGTGAAGGAGGGGAGAACCTGGTAGATCCTGTATATGAGCTTGCATGGCTCCGCCACAGATAAACATCTATTTATAAAATCATATTTATGACATTTGCATAAAAACTCTCAGATCACTGATAAATTGAAGGGGTTATTCAGAATTTAATGGACAGGGAACTCCACCACATACACAGTGGAGTGCCCTGTCCATCAAACGGAAAGTTTGTCAACTCTATTTAGAACAGGCAACTCATCATTTATTATAAAGTCGGAGCCAACGTAGGCTCCATTAATAGAATCCTTACAAAGATGGCCAGAATTGACATCATGCCATTGTAAACACCTAAAAATGTCTGAGCAATTTAGAGCAGGCATACCTTTTTCTGTCCCGTTTGTTTCTGCTTTTCTGTTCCCTACTGCTAGGTATGGCATGGTAGTCCTGAACCTAAAAAATAATTCCACGCCCTTGGAAAATCTTCAAGGTAGTCAAAATCATTGTTTTTGGGGGGGGTTCAAAAACAACTCCCCTCTAGAGGAATATGTTTTTGAAAAACAAAAAGGTTTGTTGAGCGGTCACCTGAACAGGATAGCTGATAAGCAAACTTTAAGTGCCTTCGAAGGAGATGCCATGATGGTGGTGCCTCTGAAGTCATAGAGATCTCACCCATACCGGTGGAGATCTCTAAATATGGCAGGTGATAATTCACCATATTTCTAAAATGATACTCACTGCACATGCTAAAGAAGCCATGTCATTTTTTGCAAGCCTGCTGTATGTATGTACCAAATAGAAAATCCTTTGGCACAACATTTTCTCAGTATTCAAAATGTAGGGGGATATTTGGAGTTATGCAGGCATCCTGCTGTGAGCCAGATAAATCTGTTGCTGTAGAGACATTGCTAGTTCCCTACCTAGCATGTAGCACAATATTATTGTGACTATTCACACAGGTAACTTACAGAGATGTAATTTGCTTTTACTCTTCTGAGCATCTTTACTATTTTCAGTATTCATAAAATCCAAGTGTAATGTTACTCAAAACAGTACTTGCACATAGCCACCCCTTGAAAAAGAAGTGTAAGTTGTTACTTACAAAAAAAAACAGTAGTAACCCCAGCACCACACATGGCCAACAACTAATACTGCAACCTCCCCCCCCCCCCCTCAAAAAAGGGATGTAGGTACTTAAAATAAAATCCCATGGGAAATAACGTTAAATTAAATTATGTTATTTGAAATAGTAAAAAATGTAAATTAACATAATTTACTGTGAAATAAAATCTGAAAATAGTACACATTTATTATTTAATTGTAAGATATTGCAATCATTTTTTGGGAATTTCAAAATTAATGTGACATTATTTTTATTAAAATTTAAATAAATTACTTTTAATTAATTATGTCCCTCACTTTTTATATTGTTTTCACTTTTAGTGGGGATGTATTTTTTAATTTAAACTATCAAAAAATAATTTATTTCTAATTTAATATATTTAAATTAATAAAAGATTTCATTCAAATTTGAGTTAATAGCCATTCCATTTTGTTCTTCAACAATTATACATTAATATTGAACATACAAATATTTTTGCTGATTTATTATAAAGATTAATAAACTTTTTATATTTTCCTTATACTTTACCATGCGGAGATCTCCACACCAACTGCGGAGTCTCCTTATGATAAATTAAAGGGAAAAGAAAAACAGTTTATTTAACTTAAAACTAATTAGTAAAAGTATTTTTATGTCAGAAATAATTGTCAATGAATTAGATATATTTTATATATTAATTGTAAATGTAGGACAAACTAAAACAAATACTGCAACACCAGTAACGTAGGGCCTGAATTTTTATGTCGGGTGGTCGGGTCACCGACAGGCCGTATGTGGCGGTCCGACTGCCGACATCTCTTTGGTCAGACCGCTGCATTACGATACTGGTGATCAGACTCACAGCTGTCGGACAAAAGACAGCCACCTCTGCCAGGATCAGAGATCCTGATGAGGCAGCGGTCGGAGCATCGTCCTAGCATTGCGGCAGTGCCTAGGCAGGCACCACCGTCAGGATGACAATATCCCTTACCGACATCCTTTTCATGGTGGGAACTACGTCATGAAAACGTTGTTGGAAAGGGATATTGGGGGCCCAAAACAGGGCCCCGTCCATCATGGTCCAATGAAAAATGACCCTGGGGGCACATGTAGTGCCCCCACTCACCTCTGTGCACCGTGTGCCACGCACGACAAGGTGCATGGCACACGGACGTGCAGGAAATGCTGTAGGGTGTCAGCATGTGCTGCGAGTCTTTATCCTGGCTGCATTGCCCCCAACGAGTTAGCGACCACCAGCCCAGCAGTCGCATCCTAATATGGTGGTCAGACTGCCCAATTGCTTGTTGGCGGCCTCCTGACCGCCTCAATTGTGGTTGGCGGTCTGACCGCCCGGCATCATAATGGTGCTCTTACATTTGAAATAAATCTTTCATTAATTTGAATATATTTTAAATTGGGTGAAAATCTTTTACTGAGGTGTACAGTAAAAAAAAAACAAATTCCACCTAAACTTAATAAAAATCTTTTTTGTTGTGCATTAATAATTATTAAATGTAATGTGTAGAATTAATTACAAGGGATTTTATTACATCTTAATTAAAGCTAGTTACATTAATTTATAAATTCACAAAAGGTTGTTAAAGTATTGTATAATTAAATAATATATATTTGTTTTATTTTTAGATGTTTTTTAACATTAATATTTATATTTTAAGTATTTGAAACCATTTAATTTAATATTGTTTCTTATGGGTTTTTATTTTAAGTCCCTACCACCATCCATTTCAATTGGAGGGTGCTGCTGTACAAGGGGTTGGTCATGTGTGGTGCTGGACTTACTCTAGCTCTTAGCTGGAGTAACATGCTTTTGTTTTGGGTCCCTTTTTGGCTAAAGTGTATATAGAAGTTCAGTTTGTGAACAGCAATGAGCTTACTCTTTTGTGGATGGGTGTGTGTCCCTCTCTAAACATCTCCCTAACCCTTCCTATACCCCTCCTTACTCTTCCCCAAACAACTTCCCTCATCTAGTAGTGAGTATGCTCCTTTTCAAGCCACCTCCCCTTGTTCCTCCCACATTTACATCTAACTAATAAATTTACATGTATGAGGATATACCAATAGAAAAGACAGGAGATTCGGAGGTGGAGAGTTACACTCGAAGGTTTGTGAATAGCATTTTTTTTGTATTTAGTAGTACTATTGTATACTACTTTTTATATTTCAAAATTCAGTTTGTGAATAGCCCCCTGTGTAACTAAGCCTTGTCATCTCCAAGATGCAATTTATATCAAATTTAGGGCCTTATTACGATGTTGGTGGGCCAGCCACCGACAGGCCATCGGTGGCGTGCCCACCGACATCCAGCATAGCGGTCCAACCCCCACATTACAATGCGGTCGGTCAGACTTCAGCAGACGGAGGGACCGACCGACTCCTCTGACAGGCACAAGGAACCCATCGGAGCATTAATACGACCATAATCCCTACAATGGGGGTGGTACCTGTGAAGTAACCACCGTAGGGATTACGTTGTCCCTCTTCCCTCTGCCATTACATGGTGGTCCAACTGCCATGTAAAAGCAGGCGGAATTGGACTTTGGGGGCCCCTAGCAGAACCCCGTCCCTCATGGGACCCTGCTATGATCTCAGGGGAGGGGCACATGTGGTGCCCCCCCAAAGATCCATGCACTGTGTGCCAGGCACCATATGGTTCATGGATGTTTAAAAACTTCTCTTCTGCATTGTAACTTGTGCTCTGGCCTTTCTCTGGGGCCACAGCACAAGCGGCAATGCAACAGAGCAGTTTTCCGACTGCTTGCATGGAGGTCGCATTGTAATTGGACAGGTGGAACTACCGACATGTACTCCTTAGACACCTGCCTAAAAAGATGGCCATCGTAATGAGGCCCTTAGTTTGTGAGGTCATCCTTTCAGCATATTGATGAATGCAGATACTTTGCATTTAATGGAAGAGCCCACCAAATTGCTGTAAAATAACATCACAAAATGTAAAAGAGTTTCAGAAAAACATTGTTTAAACATTAATATTTTTAATACAGAAACTATAGTTGACCCCGAATGTAGAAAGAAATAGAATTTCCCTTAGAAAATTAATTGACTATCTTTGAAAACTGTTAAAGAGGATTAATAATTTGTGAATTATCGTGGTTTTTTCAAATCTACTGTCTAAACATTGCGCTATTCTTAAGAAAACAGCAGTACTTAGTTCCCACTTGAATTAAAAAATGTAAACATTGGCTCTAGAACAAGAAGTAGATTCCTGAAAAGTTGCCTTTGAAGGTAAATTGCCTATAGTTATATTTATTAAATAGAATGTTTTTTGTTGTAATGTCTGTAAGGAAGGAAAGCAATCAAAACCTTTATTGTCCATCTGGCAAACTTTTTCATCAGCAGCTCTTGTGCTGAATTTGGACTGACGGGTATTATAAGTGATAAATACAAACACTCTATATTTGTTTTTTCATGTGTGCCTCATCTCAAGGTCCCTTAAGACCATAGGCATACCTGAAACTAAGCAATGAAAATAAATTAGACAGGATGGTCTCTGAGAATATGCAGGACACACCTCAGCTCCCTTTGTGTGAGTATCTGGAGTGAATGCACAAACAGCCCCTCTCAGTCTAAAACCACACAGTGAATCCACAAGCAGGCAGAGGCACATAGGATGGTTAAACAAGAAGATGCCAGCTTCCTAAAAGGGGCATTTTCAAACACACAATTTAAAAACCACCTTTACTAAAAGGTGTGTTATTAAATTCTAAGCTCAGGGAGCCTAAACTCCAAATCTCTAGCTGTTCCCAATTGAAAGTTACATTTGTAAAATGTTACAAGGCAGCTCCAATGACAGCCTATGGAAGACCTAGTCTTTGCAATAGTGAAAAACAAAATACACAGCATTTCACTTTCAGGACATGTAAAACAAACCAGTGCACAGTTATGGCCGGCATGACTCGCGGGTGGGGGGTTGGGTGGGGGAGTTGTGGCTGTGTTCATGCGTGGAGGAGGTTAATTAAAAAAAAAATCACCTTCCTGGGTCCCGCACCATCTCAGCTGCTGGCCGGGTCCCTTAGAACAGGTAGCAGGCAGCCTCCCTTCCCTAAGCCAATCACAATGCTGCATTGGCACCGTTGTGATTGGCAGGGACGCAGACCACACAGGCGTCTATGGGGAGGCCATTTTATCTATGTAGGCTGCATTCAGCCTACATGGAGAAAAGGGAGAGCGTGCATGACTGGTTGGTTGGCCCCAGAGGGCTGACCAAACAGTCAGGGCCAGCAGCATTGGGCTAGCCACTCCTCCCCTGCCCTCAAGCAGACCCACCCACCCCCAACCAAACCCTTCTGCTTTCTCGCAGTGCAAGAAGCAGAAACATAAAATGGTATTTATAATACCATTTTATGTTTCTGCTTCTCGCACTGCGAGAAAGCAGTGGGGCGACACTCCTCCGCCCACATGGAGGAGCCTCCCCTGCCAGTACATGTCCTACCTTTAACATACACTGCAACCTGCCCATGGGGGTACCTTGGAGGGACCTTAGAGATGACTTACTTGTAAGAAAAGGGAGGATTAGGGCCTGGCAAGTGAATGCCCTTGCCAGGTCAACATGGCAGTTCAAAATTGCACTCACAGACACTGCAGTGGTGCGTCTGAGACACATTTGAAAGGCTACTTGTGTGGGTGGCACAACCAGTGCAGCAGGCCCACTAGTAGCATTTGATTAACAGGCCCTGGGCACACACAGTGCACTTTACTAGGGACTTACCAGTAAATCAAATATGGCAATCATGGTTAATCAATCAGAATTACACTTTACACAGGGAGTCCTTGCAGTTTGGCTCTGGTCAGCAGTGGCAAAGTGCCCAGAGTCCCTAAACCAGCAAAAACCAAATCCAGACACAGTCAAAAATATAGGAGGCACACGCAAAAAGTCAGAAGAAACCATGCCAAGGATGCCAAGTCTAACACATGGCCTTCTATTTCACTGCAAGTACAGCCCTTAAGAACTGGGGCTCATTTTTTAGCAGTCTGTCAAAGAAGACAAACAATTTGTATTTGTGCAGAACTTGTGAATGACCTCGTGAAGCAATGGTTTCATACATGTAAATCATTTCATTAGAGGTGCAAGCAGAAATATATGTAAAAAAATGATGCAATCCATTTACAATATTTCATATATTCGAAAGTAACAACATTGGCAACATTTTAATTGCTAAATCTTTAGATTTCCGTAGAACAAGTACACAAACCCGCTATCTGCACTCCTGTTCTGTAGGAAATACTGGCACGAGATTCTGCTGTAGACTAAGCACTTCCTCTGGAGATAGGTAGATTTTCCGTTGCTCTCATTCAGAATGTGCACTACGATTTTTACATTTATTTACAGAACCTCCATCGTTTTTTAATTTGAAAGGATGCTCCGTGCTACACCCTCTCAATCCATACAGGAGATTGCCTAAATTTCATAGTGCTTTTGCAAATACCAGCAGAATAGGACTCCATATAGTTTGGGGGTATTATTGGATACATATGTAGACTACATCTGGGTAGATCGTTTTAATTTCATCCTGGCAATCACTGTTTCCGGTGTCCCCACCCTGTATCACCTTTTCATTGAGCTTGGGAGTATTTTTTCATTGCATCAAATAAACTGCAATGCATTGTTGTCATCGCTTCTCCTGAGAGGAACTGAAAAAAATGTCAACTCCAAACCTGGCAAGACAGAAGACTTCCGAAATTAAGATGAAGTTGAACCGGAAGAGGAAGTTATAAAATCACAATCAAATTTGAAACAAACCTAAAAGGGGTAGCAAGAGTGTGGACAGTGTCTGACCAGGTTCAGGATGAAGGAGAGGCTCTCTGGATAAAGTCATAAAATGAATATACTGAAGGTAATTAGAAATCGTTTACATAGTCACCAGTTATTCTAAAAAATCTGGCACTGGACTTGTCGTTCTAAACGTATGGTGTCCAGACTTGGCTTATCAGTTATTTCGCATAATTCCAAGTTTAAACAAAAAGGGCACACATGAAGTGCCAGGACCATATCCATAATCCCCACCTACCTTTGCAGGATGCCGTTGCAGTCCATGAAACTCAAGTGTTGCCCCATAGCAGGTAATGACTTGGTTACTTACAGGTAATCTACATTACTCCGAGTCATAGTCTTCCTCATCACAGTCACCCAGGAGCACCCCGTGTTCCAGGGACACCATTCACCCATAAACAAAAAGTCCCCACCCAATATGGTCGCCTGACAGGAAGTACCTGTCACCTGACTTAAAGGGTGGGGCAAAAACAGGAAACATCCTGAAATACACAAGCAGAGAAAAAACCAAAAGAAAACAAAATATTTTGTTCGTCCCCCCCCCCACCCAAGGGCGGGAGGGAGGGAATATGACTGTGACGAGGAAGACTATGACTCGGAGTAATGAAGATTACCGGTAAGTAACCAAGTCATTACCTTCCTCTTACGTCTTCCTCGTCACAGTCACCCAGGAGCGTATACCCAAGCGCCAGACGAACAAAAAGAAACAGGCACCAAAGATGCCAAGGAAAATGTATTGCAGATAAGTACACACAATCAGTGAACAGCTGCAAGGACAGGTGAACCAAAATCCTCAGAAAAACCTCCCCCATCCGCAACCTATAATGGGAGATGAAAGTATGTGGGGATGACCAAGTCGTCGCAGCACAAAGATCTTTCAAGGACGCCCCTTAAAAGAAGCCCAGGAGGAAGACACACCCCTGGTGGAACGCCCTGAATGACCGGGGGAAGAGAGACCCCCGAGTGCAGGTAGGCCAAGGAGACAGCGGACCAAACCAAATGAGAAACAGTAGCCGTGGTAGGCCGATGACCCTGGCGGGCAACACCAAAGGTGACAAACAAAAAATCCACCATGCGAAGGGAGGCCGTACACTCAAGGCAGATCACCTAGTCAAATCCAGGGAATGGAGCCGGATCTTCTCCTCCGTTGAGGGGGGGCAGGATAAAAGGCAGGAAGGACAATATCCTGAGACAAATGAAAAGCAGAGGACATCTTGGGAAGAAAGGCCAGGTCAGGATGAAGGACCACCTTGTCTGGGAAGAAACGCAAGAAGGGAGAATGGCAAAGCAAAGCACCAAGCTCCCCCAAACGCCGCCCAGAGGTAATGGCCACCAAAAAACAAACCTTCAGGGTGAGAAACTCCAGAGACACAGAAGGCAGAGGTTCAAATGGGAAAAGCTGCAAGGCATGAAGGCCCAAAGGAAGATCCCAGGGGGGAACAGGAGAAGCAACGACAGGCCGTCAAAGAAAGAAACTGCGCAGAAGGCGAGAAGCCAAGGACTCACAAGAGACGATAGAGGCCCCCCGGGAAGCCTTAATGGCGGACCACCGGCTGCGGAGAGTAGATACCAACAGCCCAAGCAAAAACCCATCCCGGAGGAACTCAAGCACAGAACCCCCCTCACAGGTATCAGGGAGACACCCCTACGAGGAACACCAAGCAGAGAAATTCCTCCAGTGACGCACATAGACCTTAAGGGTACTGCTCTTCTAGGAATTCTGTATAGACAGGGCCAACACAGAGGAACAACCCAAAGACACTAGCTGACACCTTTCAACTTCCAAACCCCCAATACCAACTGGCTGAGAGCCTGGTCGAGACAGGAGAGGAAAGCCGAGCTGAGAAGGGGACAACGGGAACTTCCAAGGGGGAGCAACAGCCAAATGAAGAAGGAAGGGATACCAAGGCTGGAGAGACCAAAAGGGGACAACCAATAGAACCACCATCCTTTCCACCCTGATCTTGGCCAAAACCCTGCTGAGAAGGGGAAAAGGAGGAAAGGCATAGAGAAGACCCTGAAGCCAAGGGAAACTCAGGGCATCCACCCCCCCCCCACGCCTCCACGCAAGGAAGAAGGGTGCAAAACCTTGGCAGAAGAGCATCCTGAGGGGATGCAAAGAGATCCAACCAGGGCCTCCCGAACCTCCCCGACAGATCCCGAAAGACCAGAGGAGACAGAGACAGAGAAACTGAAGAAGGAAAAAGGTGACTCAGCTGTCCGCACGTCCATTCTCCCTCCCCGGCAGATACACAGCCGTCAGATCCAGCAGATTGGCTTCCGCCCATGACCCAATCTGATCCACCAGGAAAGCCAAAAGAGGAGAGCGAGTGCCCCCCAAATGATTCAAGTAGGCACGGGCCACCTGATTGTCCGTCCGGACCTGAACCCACACGTCCTTCAGATGATGGGCAAAGTGCAGGAGAGCCTTATACACAGCAGCCAGCTCTTTCCAATTCGAGGACATCCAGCTCTCTGCGGGGGACCAAGGACCCTGAGCAGAAAGAACCCCGAGGGTGGCACCCCAACCCCAAGGGCTGGCATCTGTAGTCGGGGTACAGGAAAGGGGAGGGTCCAGGGGCACCCCCCTCGCCAGGTTGTCCGGAACCAGCCACCACGGGAGCTGGAGAGAAATGGCGGGAGTCACTGGAACAGAGGCTTCGTAGTCCTGGGACCCCGGATCCCAGTGAGACAGAAGGTGATACACCAGATGAAAGAGGTGTCGGCGAGCCCAAGGAACCAGAAAAAGAGAAGCAGACATGTCCCCCTGAACCCGCAACCAGTCCCTTGCAGTGGTTGATGAGGCAGATAGGAGGGACTCCAGACGAGACCAGAGCTGGAGCTGGAGCTGGTGAGCTGGAGGAAGAAACACCATCCCCAACCGGGTATTGAAGAGAGCGCCGATGAACTGGAATTCTTGGGCCGGGATGAGGTGGGAATTGCTGAGATTCACAAGTAACCCATGGGACTCCAGGCAAAGCTGTACCTACGTCACATCCTCCAGGGCCTTAAGGAGAGACGAGAAAGAAATTAACCTGTCATCAGGGTAGGGAAACAAAAGCACCCCCTGAGCATGCAATAGACCCACCAGGGGAGCCACGACCTTAATAAACACCCGAGGGGCAGAGGCCAACCCAAAAGGGAGGACACAAAAATAGAAGTGCTGACCCAGGGCAAAGAACCGAAAATACCTTTCGGAAGAGAGGATGCACTGGAATATGGAAATAAGCATCCCAAAGGTCCAAGGACCACAGAAAGCCCACAGAGGAAACAAGGGGAAGGATCCTCTGCACATTCACCATCTTGAACCTCTGGTCAGGCACACAGGAGTTCACGGTCTTGAGATCTAGGATAGGGCAGAAATCCCCGGTTTCTGCACCAGGAATATCAGAGAGTAGCAACCCTGACCCAATTCTGCTCCGGGAACAGGAACGATGGCACCCTTCTGGAGAAGATCCAGGATCCCCTGCCGCAACCCCAGCAGCCTCAGAGGATTCCGAGGAGTGGACACAAAAAAATCTGGTGGACGAGAAGAGAAGTCGATAGAATAAGCTTCGACCACCAGACGAAGAACCCAGGAATCGGTGACGTGGTGAGCCCAAGTGGAAGAGAACAGGCCAAGCCGGCTGCCCACCTTGAGATAGTCAGGACTTGGGAGGTTCATCGGTAAGGGCAGCACCCTCTGGCTGTTGGCGGGATTTCGCAGAGAAGGGAGTGCCATGGCCACGACCCCTCCCCCTGGGAGGAACCCCGCCCAGCAGAGGGGGGATTCCCAAAGGCATGCCTATAACCAAATCCCTGAACCCTGAAAGCAGGTCGCAGAGGCGTCAGGAGCTTACGATCTTCCACTGACTTCTTCGGATGACCCTCAAGCCGAGGCCCAAATGACAGCACCATCAAAGGGCAAGCGAGAAAGAAGAGACTTCTGAGAGGCCCCACCTTCCAAGACCTCATCCAGATGTTACTACGAGCAGAAACAATGGAACCAGAAATTGCAGAAGCAGCAGACAGAGAGTTAAAAGTAGTGTTCGCCAAAAAGCAAACCTGCAGTTCCATAAGGGACAGACGGGAATTAACGTCCTCCCCCTGCTGGAGGGCCTCAGACAAGACTTGAAAATCATGGAGAAGGGACTGGGCCACTTACGAGACATAAGCCCCCGCCCTGATGGAAAAGTTAGCAGCGGAGTAAGCCCGTTTAGCAGCACTGTCCACTCACTTATCCACAGGATCGCTAGGAGAGGCATCCTCAGAGATAATTGAACCACTGGAGGCTAGTCCAACCATGAGAGAGTCCACCTTAACCTGAGGGAGAAACTCAGTCAGAAAGCCCTGAAGAGGGTACTTCTTAGCAAGGAACTGCGGGAAACCAGCCTTCCCAACATCAGCCCATTCTCTGGACAGAAGCCCCTGGATGGCCTTATGAGTGGGAAGGGCTTCAGGCTCCCTCTGACGGTACTGGGAGAAAAAATACTCCTCCTCTTCCAGAGGAACAACAGTTGGAAAGGCCAAATTGTCCTTCAAGTGTATCAGGACCTCCCTCAATTCGGCGCCCTTCACAAAGCGCCAACGCTGCTCCTCATCAGAACCGTCAGGGTCAGGCTGAAAATAACTTGTAAGGGCCTGAGGCACCGGCCAATCCCGAGCCGCAAAGGCAGAATCCACCGCCTTATTAATCATAGCCTGCAGGACATCAAGATCCATGCCCCCAGGCTGCAGGGAGGAAGCAGGATCAGAATCCAACCCAGAAGATAGGCGGGGACGCTTCACAGAGCGTTTCGCCTCCATGACGAAAACCACAACGGCTGTGAAGAAAGAGGATCCTTAAAAAAGGGGATGAGGGACACCGTTGCCAAGCAACTGCCCCACCCCCCTGACGTGGCATGCCAAATACGGCCACCCAGAGACCACAAAGGACCCCAGGATCTGCCCCACGTGGCCGGAAACCACAGGGAACAGACAGCCGGGCGCACGCCACAATGAGGCACCAGTCCATTAAAAAAAGGTAGGAAACTCCAGCCGCTCCTGACCACTATAGTGCAGGAGCAGAAAACGCCTACCACCACCGCACCCAGACGCCCAGCGCGGGAGCGGCGGTGTGAGAATTCAGAGGCATTATTAGCCCAGAAATAACGAGTGTGCAAGATTAGTGCTCACAGCCTTTTACCGGTCTCTGGTCCGCTGTGTATGAATCGAAATGCCGGTTTTGTTTGAAGGCAGCACACACCAGCCTGCAGCCACGCTCAGAGGGAGATTCACAAGGAGAAATGAACAGGCAGCCGCTCCCCATTGCTCAGCGCGGGAGCGGCTCCAGAGCAAACCGACGCATAGAGGGGAGCGGCGGCCTCAAGAAAAAAGGGGGACGCTAGAGCAGACCCCGTAACTAAAAACATAGAATAAAAACAACTTACCGAGACCGGAGACTGCAACCGGCAGCAGGGGATGGCCTCACGATACAATGGGTGTTCCAGCCGGAACACAGTGAAAAAAACAGGATGTTTCCTGTGTTTGCCCACCCTTATAGGTCAGGTGACAGGTACTTCCTGTCAGGCCACCATATTGGGTGGTGACTTTTTGTTTATGGGTGAATGGTGTGCCTGGAAACCAGGGTGCTCCTGGGTGACTGTGACAAGGAAGACGGAGGAGGAAGGTAATATCCGCCATGGTCTTTGCTCTGTGTGTCCTTCTAGGTCTCCTTAGTTACAATCAAAACAAAGTAATGTGGCATTATTCAGCAAATGCTATGAAACTAGCAAATGAGAGTTGCCTATGTACTTTTATTAGAGTATAATCAATGCAAATAGTACTTCAGTTTGAAAAAATAAGTACATTGAAGATTAGGTTTTACGAGGAAACTTGAAACCGTATCCTCCACCTCTTGGAGGTCTGTCCCGTTTAAGTTATAGATTACACACAACTGGTTATGTTAGAGTTTGAATCAATACCTTTGGTGTTTGTGTGTAAATTCTGTTCGAGGGCAAGGCGGAGAGTGATGCTGCACCAAAACCAAGCCCATTCCCTCTTACTACGCCTTAACAATGGCTGTAGCGAAATCTATACAAATAAGAAAACATTGCAAGATATTTCTATGCAGCCTTCTTCAACAGGAACAGCAGAAATTTGGGTGGTCGAATCAATTTTTCGAAAGCCAAAGTGAGGGCAAGGAAGAATCACCTTGTTGCCCACCTGCAATGTTTACTTTGCTTAGGGGCAAGGTATTTTCTCACGGCCTTCCTTCTGGCATCAAAAAAGAAAGAATTAAGCTTTATTGCAATTATTATGAACATGGACTAAAATACCCCATTGGGGTGTGAGTGACGTTATTACTATATATAAGTGCATGAACAGAAAGACGAAAGGTGTGAGCTCTTCCTTGGGGTTTTTTATGCCACCTTTACCAACCCCGCCCGAATTCTTACATAGTGTGTGCCTCAGCTTAGCCGTAGTTGGTCATGTAGTTTACGTACATGCCCATGGTGTGCATATGTAATTAAGCTTCTTGTAATGTCTTTGTAAACCTGGGTGAAGTTCATGCATCATTCTTACCTTCGTCAATGTTTATATCCATATGTGCGGATAGTCTGCGCAGTGAGGTCAGTAAGAATTTTCTGGCAAATTATTTTGTATTAAAATTAAACTTTATTGCTTTGCTGTCAACTTTAAATGATTAACATTCTCTCCAATGCACGCCCTTTAAAAAGGGATTATTTAATTTACGTTTCCACACTTATTGCACCACTTATGCCTGTGTCATTCCTGGGTCGCTTAAATTTACAGCTGTGTGTGGCAAGTGCACAGTATAATGCAAATAGTCCACAAATTAACGCTGTGTGAATATTTACCTAACAATTAACCTTATTGCTTGAATAGAGCTGTTCTCTTGTCTTTTTTGTTTCAAACGAAGTGTTCATAAATTAACTGTTCCCATAGCATGAACAGTCGCGCTGCCTCAGGGCAGAGCTGACCTCCTGTAATTTACCCATCTGCAGTTTCTAAGCACATACATTTAACTCGGAATTTCTCCAAATTAACCCATGAACTGCAAACGGACGGGCTTAGTAAAAAGAGGAAATGACTGCTCACTCACTGTTCTGACTCGTGCTGTCTGTAATTTATGCATTAACTAGAGAAGTTCCAGGTTAAATGTAAGTTCGTTAGACACTGTAAATGAATCAAACAGGCCCTTAGCTCGACTCCGAGCCAGCGCAAAAGTAGGGTAACCTCACTTAAGAAATATGCAAGAGGAGTGCACGTACGAGTTGTGTAGCACTCTTAGATTCAAGCACTCTTAGATTCCGTGTTACACTTATCCATTAAACATTTCATGCTTTAAAAATACTCAATTATGTATTCCTTTGTACATTCAAAGAATGTTAAGCGTAAGTTAAGGACACAGGGAGACACAGGCGAATGGCGAGACAGGGCCATGAGAAATAGATGCACTGAGAGTGCGTAAAGCAGGCAGGGCTGGACTGGGAACCTAAAACAGTCCTGGCACAAAATTCTAACTTCAGCCCCTGTGTCCAGAAGTGCTAATGTGTTCTAGTACCAGCGCAACGTTTTAAAGTTGCCTCTGGAATAGCGTAACGTGCACCACCACTTCTGGAGGCCGAAACCGGCCTCCAAGTGTCAAAACCGGCCTCCTGGGGCTCCAACCTCCCAGGGGATTGCCCGCATGCCCGGCTGGCCAGTCCGGCCATGAAAGCAGGCTTGACTAGTAAGGAATAGAAAGCCAAACATGGACATTGGAAACAGACGTTTTACTCTTGTCTCAAAGACAATGAAAAACATGCTGAAAGGCAGGCGAGTGAAGAAATGGGCAGGGAGAGAGCCAGATCTCGAAATGCCTCAAGAAGCAGGAACAAAGAGAACAAATGCACTGGGAGGAGGGAGGAAACATGGAGGCGGAGTTAGGGGAATAGTAAGTCTTGGATGCAGGAAAGCACAAGGTGACACAGAGGCGTTCATCCGGGAAGGCACAGGAACAAAGGGAGACAAAGATGCATTGAGCTATAGAAACTGCATTACATGGGAAGGCATGGACACAAGGAGGCATGAACATTTTAAACATAGACGGTTCCTGACAGGATGTGACGTCAACATCGTCTGTCAGGTTGTGGTGGAAGAGTGGCTAAAGATTCTAATTTATGCTTTAAAAGGCACCTAGAAAGACTAGAGAATTGGGTTACAAACAGATATGTATCATGGTACAGCACTGAGGCAATCCAGTCCAGTTCAGCATGTGGTGTGGTGATCGTCAGATACGTGGTACACTATCCACACCTTTTAAGATGATGTCGTGAGGTGTCACTGTACGATTAGCATTAGGGTACATAACACATGCTATGCATATGGATTCAAATACTTTTTAAATTTCGAGAGCAGACAATGTTTTGAAAGCTGCTATTGACATCTACACATAGGTCTTGTTTAGGCACTTCTCCTTGATTTTTTGGGGGGCAATTCTGTTCTCATCCTTTCCAAAACTTGCTCCCTAATTGAGAGAAGTCGAAGCCATGGGAAGTTGAAGAGGGAACATTGTGGGACAGACACTTTTTAATCAATAACTGCATCCAGTGACCATTCTCTGCTTGGTTCTTTAGCTCAGAGTATTGTTGAATCCTGTTGTGACTTTTGCTGTGTGGAGCTAGGGAACAATCGCTGCCTTCCTGAGTATTCTGGAATTCCTGCATGATATTTTTAAGGTGTCATATTTGGAGATATTTAGGAGTGTTTGATTTAATGTTAGCTCTTTTGGAATTCCCTTTTTTAAACAGGGGTGTCAGATTTTTAGTGATGCAACCTGTTTCTTTAAATTGTGAGTGATATTACGAGTTTAAGCCGTGAACTGTTTTTGTATCTTCATGCACCGGGCACCTACCACAGGAAGAAGCGTGAGTCTTCCTTATGGTTTGAATTTGTACAGATCTAGGGGACACAGACCCAAGCTCCTTGACTACTGGATGGGTAAAACAGGGCTTGTCAAAGGTGGGCCTGCTGACCTTAGCATCTTGCCCCAAACACTTAAAACCCAGATGTAAGTTTATTGACTTTGCAGTGTTAGTGGCCAAGAGATAAACTGCACTGTCACGGTAAGTGGCAAAATCACCAGCTTGACAGGAACAAAATACTGGGCTGAAGCACACGTAGAGATTATAAAGAAAACTTGTAGGCGTACAGGAGGGTCAGCAATACCCATGAGCTTGGACTCCATACTTGTAAGAATACGCACAAGTCACAAAAACAATCTCCTTTGGGTAACAGCACTCACATTACTTTCATACTCAATCATACAATTATCACCAAAACATAAACAAAATAAATTAATCCCACAGCTCCTGGAAACTCAATATGGGTAAATGCAACCTTACACAGTTTATTATATTAAAAACATGTTATATCACTGAAAAGTCTTTCAATCACGGAGGCGTACACCCTGTGCTGTGTCGTTGGATATTAGATAGAATAAGGATGTCTGTGTAAGCGATTATCTAGGTTGGAGAAAGGAGCTACGATTAATGAGAGCACCTACAACTGTCTTTAGGTGGTCTCCTATACTCCTCCACGTAGTACGGAAGGGACTGGATGTTTTCATTGTCTCATTTTTCTAACTGGGTTTGAGCCACAAAGTTGGTGGCGAAATCCCGTGACACTCTTTGACAGAATTGTAGATATATACAGCCTTCACTGAACTACGGGGATACGTTTGTTTTGACTGAAAACAAGTCTGGAAGATTTTTAAGATGAACATTCGAATTGGGGAGATATCGTGTTTTTCCTGAAGAAGGTGGCGGTCGAATGATAGTACCCACCGAAACACGTTGATGCTTGCATGAAAAGACCATTCTAGATCTTTGAGGATAATTGTTATACCAAACAAAGTATAAGAGAATGAGTTGCATCTTTGTATAAAAAGTAATCTATGTCAGATTGGTGTTGTTCTTTTTTGACTATAAATATTTTTCTTGCCAATTCTCCCATACTGTACGGTTTTGTCTCTGTATAACTACCTTTTTCATTATTTGTTTTTCTTTTTGCAAATTTTAATAATGAATTGACACTTGTATTTTTTTAATCTTTTTTAAATTGCAGGAATGACTTTGGTTTTACGAATATATGTGTTATAACATAATTTTAATATAATAAACTATATAAGGTTGAATTGACCCATATTGAGTTTCCAGGATCTGTGGGAATAATTTATTTTGTTCATGTTTTGGTGATAATTTTATGATTGAGTATGAAAGTAATGTGAGTGCTGTTACCCAAATGAGATTGTTTTTGTGACTTTGGTCTATTTGGTTCCCTACTCCTTGGACGATAAGGGGCCCCTCTCTTTCTTTAGAGAATATGCACAAGAACATTAAGTCCACCTTGAAGTTCCTTGCACTGACTTAATTCGATCCACCAAGACTACAGTATCAATGCACCACATTGTAACATTGACCCTAGGGATGTATGACTGGAAGTCCCCTCAAGACAATCAATAGTACACAAGGAATGGAATGACAGACACATTTGCATCTAACGATTTGAAGGGCAAGTGCCATAAACGTATGACACTCCAGTTCCAGTTGTTTTTCTGTTTTAGTCTCCCTCTACCCCTATTCCTCATTTTTCGCAACTGTATTGATGATACAGCAATGACTGTGTTAGACCTGACAGCCTTAGGCTGGTCTGCCCCCAACTGTTTGGCTTCTTCTTCTACTTTTTCTGACTGTGTTTTAGCGTTTTGCTGGTATTAGGACCCTGCACACTTTACCACTGCTAAACCAGTGCTAAAGTGCTTGTGCTCGGTCCCCTAAACAAAGTAATATTGGTTCATCCCCAATTGGTATTTTTAATTTGCTTATAAGTCCCTAATAAAGTGCACTATCTGTTCACAGGGCCTGTACATGAAATGCTACTAGTGAGCCTTAAGTTGTAGGATAATTTAGGAATATTATTTAAAAATGCAAAATACAAACACCTACAAAACGGACAATTTGTGACAATATATCTCTGAGAACTTTGGAGAGTGTATCAAATACATTTTATTCATATCATATTATTTGTACATTATATATAGAATTCAAATCATATTCACACATTTCGGTTATTTTTAAACTCAAAACAGAAGATCGAACATTTGTTTTTTACTCCTTATGAAGTGAGTGAGAAACTTCAGCATAACATAAGAATTCAAATCTTTTTCACAAATTGTCCGTTTTGTAGGTGTTTGTATTTTGCATTTTTAACCCCTTCCCCGCTCATGACGGAACCGTTCCGTCATGAGCCACGGTTGCCGTGTGCTCATGACGGAACGGTTCCGTCATGACAATCCTGTTGGCGGCCGCTCTGCCTGCGCGGCGCTGTTTCCCCGCCTGTGCGGGGCGACAACGCAAATGGGTGGAGTCATGACGGAACCGTTCCGTCATGAGCACAGCTCAACTGTGGCTCATGACGGAGCGGCTCCGTCATGAGCACAGGCCCAGCGCGCTGCCCCCCTGCCCCCCCCAGCGCTGCAGCGGAATGTCCGCAGCAGCGAAGGGGTTAAATAATATTCCTAAATTATCCTACAACTAAACGTTAATAGCACCCTGATTTAGGAATTAATCTCAGGGGCACCCCTTGATTCTTTCAAACCATGCTACTAGTGAGCCTGCAGCACGTATTGTGTCACCCACTTAAGTAGCCCTCTAACCATGGCTCATGCCTGCCATTACAGAGCCTGTCTTTGCAGCTTACAATGCCATATCAACCTGGCAAAATAGTTTTCCAGGCCAAACCTTCCCTGTTTATACATATAAATCACCCCAAAGGTAGGCACTGGACATTCCAGAGGGCAGGGTGAAATGTATTTAAAAGGCAGTACATGTACCTTTATGTTTTACATGTCCTTGTAGTGAAAAGCTCTCAAAGTCACTTTTACTACTGCAAGTTCATTTCTCCCATAGGATAACATTGGGATTACCTTATTACATTTTATAAGTGTAATTCATATTTGGAATGAGATAAACCCTTCCAGTCTGATGTCTCTGGAATCACAACTTAAAATCCAAACTTATGGTGAAGTCAGAATTTTAAATTGAAATTATTCTAATGCCACTTTTAGAAAGTTGGCATTTTCTTTACTTTAGCCATTAGGTGCATGCTGCCTGTCTCTGATCACATGTCTAGAGTGGGTAAAGGCTGGGCTTTGTGTATTTCCCGTAGATAGCCGCACACAATGAGAGCATAGGTATGAGTTCATGGCCCATCCTGCAGGATGGGAGGGAGGAGCTGGACCCAACCTCACTTTCACCTGAATAGGCTGTGTCCTGTCCCCACAAAGGGCTGCATACCCCCTGTAGTGAATCTGAAGCCAGGACAACATTCCTAAGTGCAACCACTACCATACAAATACAGACAGCATCTGAAAAGACCTTCTTTGGTAAAGCTGTAACCTGCTCTCGATACCTCCACTCAATACCAAAGACAATTGTTAGTATATCCTTGGAAGGGTTTTAGTTGAGATGATTTCATTGCTTTTGAATTATGTGAATCCATTTTAAAGAATAATGCAGCAGTTCAATAAAGCAGTTTAGTGCTACAAAACTCATTTTCAGCTTACAATTAATTGCCTGCAGGTATGAAAGAGTATACTTCCAAATAGTATATTATGGACAATTAGTCAAAAACAGATTCACAAGCATGTTGCATCACCTTCCAAGAGTTACTCCATGGTTTTTTGATTGGGAGCAGATAGATATATTCTGTTTAAACTAAAAAAAATTGTAAGTTAAACTCTTTAATGGTAAGACGTATTTTAAGTCACAATTCTGAAAATGACACATTTAGAAAGTTGCCGTTTTTTGTCCCAACCATCTTTTGACTTCTGTCAGTGTCTTGAGTTACATGATGTAAATGCCTCTGCTGCTTCAATTTGTGTATTGCTTCCAGACAGTAACACAAAGGTGGCTTTTATGTGTGGAGAGGATGGACGATTCTGGGAGGATGACTGGGATGTGGCTGTTACCAGCTCACTCGCACTATAGATGGCTTTGCCTCCTGCACACACAAAGAAATCTGACACCATGACTGTACTCTCTTTATCTTACCAGACAATTTGGAGCCTTGACAGGGGTAGTGGAACAACTTTACAGAACTACATAAGAGGTTAGGACAAGGAGTCCCCCCACATTAAGGCAGTAGCAGGAATACATATTGGACCTCCAGAGCCACTCTTCAGAACACTCCTGGGCCTGTGGTAGTTACAGAAGGACTGTTCTGCTGCCAGAGAACTGCCCTGCTGCTTAAAAGATTGCCTTGCTGTCTGAGAAGGAAGACTGGATCTGCTTGCCTACATCCAAGGCTAGCCAGTATGACTCCAAGAGTCTGTTGGCTGACCTCCTGTGTTAGCTACAGCAACAAAACAAGCTTTAGAGGCCTCCCTGCAACTGCCCAGCCTGCCTGCTGCAACTGGATTCGCGGGGACCTGCAACTGGACCTGTCTTAGCCGTGCCGGCCTCTGCTAGAGTGAGTCCCTGGTGCCCAAGAGGTGCCTCTCCAGGTCCTTGACCCTTGGGTGGCATCTGTGTGTACTCCTCCACAATAAAAGGTATAAATCCTGAGGTTTGGGCTCTTCATGACAGCCTGCAGACCTGTTCGTGCCAAGACTCTGCCACCCACAACGACAGCCAACGAATAGTTCTGGTGAGACCTGCTCTTGGCATTGACAGCAACGACCAGCGATAACTGGCATGTGAGACCCACACTTCGTCCTAGAGCAACAACAGCTCATGACGAATGCTGATGCGAACGATCGCCCACGACGCTTGACCAGCTCTTCGTGCAACAGTGACGACCTACTGTGATGCCCAACCAACTCTAAGCGCTACAGTGACAAACCTCTACAATATTCAGGCTCATCCTTGCAGCCTCCTCCAGCAAAGCGTTCCCTCTTTGCTCCGGACTTTGAAAGTAACTTTTCAACCGGACTAACCTGGTCCCTGTATTCGACCTACGCTTCATCGTGGTCAGCCTGAGCATGTGACTTTCCCCCAGAGCAGCGATACCAGATGACCACAAGTGGTGCTTTGTGCTTTTAGGCACTATTTTAACGAAAAACTTTAACATTTAATGTCTCTGTTTACGGACTGGATTTTTTCATGCTGGTATTATTTTATTTATTACAATTTACTTTATGGGTGTAGATTGGTTTGGGGCTTTTCTTGTGTTGTGTTGTCGCTTTATTACTGTTTTTGTGCTGCAGAACTACTTTACATATTGCCTCTAAGTTAAGCCTGACTGCTCTGTTCCACGCTATCAGGGGGTTAAGCACAGGTTCATTTCATGTCTGCTGGTGGTTTACCTTGACAAACAATGTGGTTGTTACCTGAGTGGGACTTCAACGACCCTCAACCAATAACCTTACATGGGGAAACAATATGTAGATGATGTTTTAAAGGAGGGCAATTCTTGCATCAAGGATCATACAACCCAAGAATGTGCTAACACAAACAGTTGTGTAAATCAGCTTTTTTAGGGCAGCAGCCAAGTGGATCTTGAGATACTGAATTTCAAAGTTTGTAGGCAAATTAGTGCCAAGAAGGAAAAAACGCTATTTGGGATATCTGGTAGCGCCAGACCAGGACAAAGTCTAAAGTTCACACCGACCGCAATGGAATGCGGGCTGGCTACAGGGACCATGTTAGGCTCGCTGAACCAAAGTATCTTAATCCGGGTTGCGAGCGTTGCATGGATCAGCGTCGAAGATGCATCGCACAGCTGAGGTGATGCATTGGTTCGAGGTACAAAGAGACTGCAGTACAAGGTCCTCATGTGTCGACATCAATAATCCTGTCAATGGGGCTTGCGATGTGAATTGTGGTGTTGAGGATGCTAGGCGCAGCCGAGGTAATGTGTCGTTTCCTACGAGTAGTGAAACTGTGATGCAGAGATCTGTTGTCAAGGCTGCTGTCAAAGAGAGATGCGAGGAGCTTGTGCCGGTAAAACATTGTTCAGTGGCGGTTCTGAAGTTGATGCATCGGTCCTAGATGTGGGAGACTGCAGTGATATGAGTCCTTTGTGAGGGGTCCAATCCACACAACAGCGGCAATGCACCGGTTCTGCTTGAAGATGCGCCACTCATCCGAGGAGATGTGCCGGTTCTGCTCAGTGATGTGTCACTCAGCAGAGGATGTGCTTGTTTTGCTGTAGATACATGTTAGGCCCACTTCCAAGGGTCCAGGACTGTGGTGGCACCACTTGGCAGGGCAGACTCACAGATGAAAGAGTCCAGGTGTAGAAGCAGTTTGGTTAGAAGTCTTTTATGTCCCTGAGACTTTAGATCAGGAGGCCAGCCAGCTAGCCCTTGGTGTCCCTCTGGGTTCAAGTGATGCACGTATCCGGTCTCCTCACCCTGGCAAGAGGGCAGCAGGCAGCAGGTCAGCACAGAAAGGCAGGAGTTTAAACAACACCAGTAGAGTGGGAGTCCTTTCTGCAGCACAGAAGTCTTTCTCCCTGACAGAGTCTTCACAGGTTCACTGAGGTCCAGTACCTATGCCCAGCTGTGTCTTTAAAGTGCACGGAGGCCCTGGTAACCTAGTGTTACCCAATGGGAGAGATTGGCCTTACAACAATGAAAACCGCTTCAGGAGTTTTTCACTGCCAGGACATGTAAAACAAAGGTACACATGTTCTATATTTTTAAATATAATGCACCCTGCCCTATGAGCCTTTAGGACCTACTTGGATGGGACTTATAAGTACTAAAAAAAGGAAGGTTTAGGCCTGGCAAAAGGTTTATTTTTCCAGGTCGAAATTACGCTTTAAAACTGCTCTACAGGCTGTAGTGTCAGGCTTCTTAAAGTCTACTTTAATGGATGGCACAATGACTGCAGCAGCATTTAATTTACAGGCTCGGCTGACATGTTGTACAATTTACTAGGAATGTACAAGTAAATTAAGTGTGCCAATTAAGTGTTGGCCAAATTGACCGTGTTTGAAGAAGAGGGAACAAGCACTTTGGCACTGCTTAGCAATGCACGGAGTACTAAACCAACAACAATGGTTTCAGCAACAAAAGTCAAAAATCTGGGGAAGACCCCGCAAAAAGGCCAGGACCAAACACCCTGCATGAGTTAGAAGTCGGGTAAGGAAATGTTTGTAATTGAAGAACCACTTCTGGTTCCACGATGGAGAAAACTGTTCTGGTCGCCTTTATGCCACTGGAAATGGTGTTGGACCACCTGTCTGATTGGGGGAGGCTAGTCTACTTTAATTTTCGGTGGCATTACTTCTGTGGAATAATATCATGTATTTAATCAAGGGAGTGAGAGAGAAGCTCGGATCCATTCAGCTTCCGATCAGAGATAGGTAATCAAGGGGAGAATAGATCACTTGTACCTGTATTACCAGGGTCAGGTGTGTTTACCAACTTAAAAACCCCCATTCACGTACAGAGATGGTGAAGCGGTATATCTTGATTCTACCTTATCATAAAATTTGAAAGCATCATCATTGGGTCTTTTTTGACAAAATACTTTCCTCCACCTGGAGGTAGACCAACTGGTGATAGCAGTAGTGATCAGTGATAACGAAAAGTGAGGTGAATTAAAATTGCTTCCTATTCCTTCCCAACCGAACCTTATTTGGTAGGAGAGGAGGTGAGGTTAAAAACTGTGGTGGTGCGCATATAGAAAAGTCACTGTTCTATAGCACCTTATTGTCCATGTGAAAGGTCGACATGTTTCAGCCTTTTTACTCGCTCATAGGGTCGGGGGGCTTTCTTCTGGACCTATGTAGTTAGTGCTAATCTTAAGCACTCTCTAAGGGTAGGTAATTAGCTCACCCTTCTTCTTATTTGAGTCAGGTCAATAGTACCTATAACTTGGTATTTCCAGAAAAGGACTCCCGCGGGGGACCAGCGGGAATGGTAACCTGCTTGTGTTACTGTTTCGCCTGCTTGTGCTCACTCCTATGACGGGAATAATATCATGCAAATCATAGCGATCTTGCACTGAAAACCATGAAAATGTTTCTGACCTGGGGGGACAAATCTCCTAGCATGTCAGTGACATTAAAAATATGTATATACCTTTGCGGGTACATCGCCGGAGTTCACATTTGTAATCACAAATCCAGATGGCTGCTTTGGCATACAGATCTACCACCACTGTTATATTTTCAATTATACAGCCATGGCCATGGAGTTGCGAGCTGCTTAAGAGGAAAACCTCTGGCTCCAAGTTAGGGACATTAAGTTTAGTGGTTCATTAATTGTCAAAGTTGGCAGATTGACTGCCATACTTCAAATGAGGCCCTTAGACTTCAACACAGAGGATACTAGGGAGGTGGCTTTGTAAAATCCTTTCGTAAGTCTGTACTTCGGTGGAAGTAAATATGAGGGAGAACTGTACTGAATAAATTCAGAGTTGAATAACTGTAATAAAGTAATTTTAGAATTGCAAGGGTGTTACAACTGAGTGAAACAAATATAGCACTCTGAAATTACTTGCACAAGTATTGAATTACTTTTTCCATGCAATCCCTGTAACTTTGTTATTGTTAGGTCAATATGTGTAAATGTCTGATACAGTATAGTCATACTCACCTATGCATATATTGATGAGGCCCAATGACCTGTTATTTTATTATCTCTTTGGGCACATGGCAACTCTTGTCATCCGAGAGTTGTCAAGACAAAAACTATCCTACCAACACATGGACTGGAGCAGGGCAAGATGGGGTGGGGAGGTGTGGGGTTAGGAAACCATGGAGTAAATCTTAGAAGGTGATGCAACATGCTTGTGAATCTGTTTTTGACTAATTGTCTATAATATCATATTTGGAAGTATACTCTTTCATACCTGCAGGCAATTCATTGGAAGCTGAAAATGAGTTTTGTTGCACTCAACTGCTTTATTGAACTGCTGCATTATTCTTTAAAATGGATTCACATAATTCAAAAGCAATTAAATCATCTCAACTAAAACCCTTCCAAGGATATAATAACAATTGTCTTTGGTATTGAACGGAGGTATCAAGAGCAGGTTACAGCTTTGTAAATGTAAATGTACAGATATTTTATATAGCGCAAATCACCAACCGGTCTCTAAGCGCTTGCTTAGGGAACCCGTCCTGGTATTCCCCTGTGAGATAACCCAGCAGGGCATCCACAAGGTGAAAGCCAGGCATCCCGCGCGAGTGGCCATTGTGGAGATTAAGCAAGCTATTGCCCAGAGTCGCAGAGTGTGAACCCATGAATCGAGTATGCACTGGAGCGAGAATTATCGAGTCCATGGACAATTTATGGACTCAAGACCCAGCCGAGCCGGGAATTGAACCCTGGTCCTGGGCTGACCTCTGCTTCCAGGTCTGCCTACTCTAACCAGTGAGCCACACTTCTCCAGCTTTACCAAAGAAGGTGTTTTCAGATGCAGTCTGTATTTGTATGGTAGTGGTTGCACTTAGGAATGTTGCAGTGTTTTTACATAGATTCCTCGTGCTGATAAGTTTTTGGAAACAAGAACAGGAGAAAACCTGTTATCCCAGTCGAGACCCGGGTAGTAGTGTGTGAACAATAAACAAAGTCTCAACCGGTAATCATTTAGAGGACAAATGCATCGAGAGAGAAACCAATCAATATGAGAGAGACAGTAAAAAGGGAGACCACAAAGAAATTGTAAAGAAATGATAATTCTTGTTGCAGGATGCCAGTAGTTTTATAAGCACTACATTACAGCGTATGCATTAGTAGCTCAATAGTAGGCGTGCAGTGACACATAATGTAAGGTGAGGAAACAGCGTAAGCGGAGCAAACACTAGAATTAAATTAGAGGTCAGGAAAACTGTTTTAGTGACCTGACATTTAATTGTATTTTCTGCTATGCTTACGCTGTTTTCACAGTAGAACAGTGAAAACACCATGAAAAACGGATCCCACAAAAGTTAGAAAACTAGAGCTGTATTTAATAAATAAAACAAGACCAAAATGACAAGAACCCAATCAGTAGAAACAGAGGCATTAATTTTTAAAGAATCGGAAGAGAGCGTCGCAGGCACTGGTCAGCATAGTGCGGAGAGCAGGTCAGGTGTCGGGGTTGGGCAGGCATGAGCTTTACGTCCCTCCTCGTGCTATCGATGCTTGCAGTACGAAGAGATGGACTGGCGGTGGCTTACTTTGAACTTCAGTGTGAGTGGCGCGGTCTTGGTGCAAATAGGCCCATTAGCGGTCACAAACAGCTAGGAATCTTTATTTATAGAGCCTGTGAGCCACACCAAGGGTCCAGGACCCGAGAGGCACTTCTTGGGGGGTCAGGAACTCGCTACAGCTGAGTCCAGGAGCTTTTTGAGGAGCCTTTTATATCCCTGGGGCTCAGATTAGGAAGCCAACTGGCTAGCCCTTGGAGTCGTCACTCTGGGGCCCTGAGTTCAAGATGAAGTTGCAGGTTCAGAGCTTAATCCCCAGGCAGGAGGGCAGCAGGCAGCATGTCAGCACTGCAGGGCAGTAGTTCCTTTGAGCAGCAGTCCGGCATAGTGGCAGTCTTTGTAGCAGCACAGTAGTCCTTCTTCTTTGCAGAGTATTACTGAAGAGATGTTAATCTGGTGCCCTTGTTCTGGAAGGTGGGAGAAGTTTCTAGATTGTGTTTTTGAAGTTCATGAATTTACCCGCCTCCCTGCCCTGGCTTCAAGCTTGCTGAAGTGACAATGCAAGGTCGTTAGGTCCTTTGTGTGAGGGCAGAGCACAAGCTATTCAGTTGTAAGTGGGGCTGTGCTCAGCTCCGCCACCCATCCTGCCAGCAAATGGCCCATTCAGGCACACCTATTCCCTCTATTGTGTGACTGTCTGGAGGAAACTCACAAAGTCTAACTGTCAGCTACACCCAGTAAAGTGACCCAAGACAGACTACAGGCACAAAAGGGCTAGGATGGGAAAATGTCAACTTTCTAAAAGTGTCTGTCGCAATGGGGAGTGATCCTGTTGTGATGGTAGGGGGCTGGGATCAAATAATGTGCTGAGAATATATGTACCCCCATGACATAAATCCTGGTCTAGTTCATAGGCAGATACATCAATTGTTTGTATCCGTAATTGTCATTTATCACTTCTTGTTCTTTTGTGAACTTTTTCTGTAACCCCTCGGATTACACACTTCTGCTTTTGATGTGGATTTATGCCCCTATTTCATTACATGAGATAAAGAAAAGACATGGCATGTATAAAATATGTTTTTCACTCAATTCTGAGTTTTTACTTCAGGCACCGCCCGTAATGCATTCAATGTTGTGCAATAAACAAATAATACACATTTATCGGGATTGTTACATAAGCATCACAGTAGACTAGCCTTAGTCAATGCATTTGTATTCTTAGAGCTTGTTTGTAGAAGTCCTTATCTAGGTAGGGATATCCTCGTCTCACATCGAAATTACTGATGTCCCTATGTAATTTTGCTTTCTTGAAATCTTCAGTGTTTTTTTAAAGATTGTAGTATCTTTCTCTATTTTACTCAGCAATGTTCTTGCGTCTTTGACTGCTGCATTGCTTAAAAGTGCCTCTTTCAATTCTTTAATTAATTCCAGCTCTTTCTTGCTCAGTCTTTCAGCTGTCTTGATGAATTGAAACATCCAAGCGTATGAGCATTTGGTTCCAATATGGCTAAAGTCGCCAATGTATTCGGGGACATCCACAAATATGACAGGGAGGTTTCTTACTTGAAGACCTAGAGGAATTGTACCAGCTCTGGGGTGCTCCAATATCAACTTTTCATGTAGTGCAGCCCTCATTTGTTTTTTCATCCATCTGGTAATTTTGTCGACCTCAGCTTGTTAACCCGAGCTTTGTATATTACTCCCAATATTGAAAGTGAATTGTCTTCTGAGCAACTCGTCAATCTATTTTTGTCTGGAGCTCCAAGTTTTAGTCACTGTCATGCTTTAAATAGACTACATATATTTAAGCCTGTGAGAACACTTTCTAACTAAAGCTGAACAGGAAGTCATGACAAAATTGAAAAACAGTCAAGAGATAATAATAAAGCCTGCCGACAAAGGCAGGGGTATCATCATCATGGATTGAGTGAAGTACGAAGCAGAGATAGTATACCAGCTACAGAATTAAGAATATTACAGGGCTATTCAAGAAAATCCCAGCAAAATGATTTCAAACAAGATCTGCAATTAATCGCTGAAGGCAAACAAGGAGGCTGGCTATCAAAGAAAGAAGAGCAATACCTGTTCAACAAAAACCCAAGGATACCTTTTATTTACATCCTCCCAAAGGTGCATAAGGACCCACACAACCCCCCTGGAAGAACCTCCATCTCAGGTATCAGCTCGATACTGGGATGTCTGGCTTAATACATGGATATATTCTTCAAACCTCTCATCTCAGATTTTCCCAGTTGCCTCAGAGATACCATGCATGCAATCAATACCATGGGAGGCATGCCGTTCGATGAAACTACCAACACTTTTCTCACACTAGACATTGTCAGTTTGTATACTAACATTCCACTGGAAAGCAGATTTGAAGCAATGGAATTTTTCTTAACAAAGGAAAAGCAACCATGCAAAGTCCCAACAGAATTTCAGTTAAAGCTTGCAACAGTTTGCCTGTAGTTTAACGTTTTCAAATTATATTTTTGGGGAAAATCAATTTTATTGGTTTAGTGAACAAGAAAAACCAGCAGTAAACAGTACAGCATAGTATAGCAGTTAAAAGGCATCCTCATGCTACAAATACAAGGGAGGATGGATTTGTAATACCCGGTCTCGCAAAATCCCACACAGTGCACACAGCCCCTAAAATTAGATGATTTTATTTCATCTGCCCCAACCATTTGCCCCAAACCTTGCAGTGTTTAACCGGACAACCTCTGGCCACAAACATCGGCCTCTCTTGCGCTGTGCTCCAGTCCACACCTCTGCGCCATTTTGAACTTTTTCAAATTTAATAAGCAGTTTTATCTACAAATGAAGGGGACAGCAGCAGGATGTCCCTTCGCACCGGAGATGCCCTTAATGTTCATGGCACTATTCAAGGAGAAATGGATATACAGCAACAACCCATGTCTTTTCACAAAAAAGAGATAACTTTTATAGGCATCACACTGAGGCATTAGATGAATAGGATCAACCCATCTCTACATACCAAGAAGTATGATTGAAATACATTCCTACACTACTCAAGTTTCCATCAAAGGAATTTAAGAGACAGCTTGCCATATAGTCACTTCTTAAGGATCTGACGGAACTGCTCCAAGAGAGAGGATTACTGTGCGCAAATGGAGAAGATCTAATAAGCAAACAATTACAGATAAATTATCCAAGGAAATTACTCAAAACAGCAATGAAATGGGTGTAGTACACCCGCTGTGTGACCCTGCTAGAACCAAGAATCACACCACGAATGACATGATGGAATGTGTGCTTACCTTCTCTGGAGCAACAAAAGCGGTGAAGAATTCCATCCACAAGAAATGGAAATAGTCAATGGTCTGGAACAATTCAAAGAAGTGCCTCTGTTTGCCCTCAAAAGAAAAAACTCCAAGACTGGTCAGAGCAAACAAAATGCGCAGAACTGAGACTCCCCCATTGAACACTATGCTCAGTTTGCCACCAATAAAAGGTGACCACAAATGTGGGAATAGCCCATCATTTAACAGTACAATAGAAGAAAAAGATTTAATTTATCAAGGAACAAAAATCAAACTTCCAGAATTCACTAACTGTAATACGACCAGTGTGATTTAATGTGTGATCTGTCCTTGTGACTTGGCCTAATCTGGGAAACCAGTAATTAGGTGGGCTTTTGTAAATAGGATTTTAACGTAAGCAATTCGAGCAGACTGGCATGACTACCAACCTGTTGCTTTATATTTCACACAGAGTCCCATATATGCACAGTTCCTGCCCTGAGGAAGACCTTTGCCAAAACACACAGGCCCAACAAGAAGGTCAATTCACGTTGGCATACATACTAAAGTGGTCAGGAGACAGCCATTCCTCAATAAAAATTATAGATGGAAAGGCAAAGAGAGTATTGATACCTTTGTGACCTTTAGAATGACCTCTGACCAGTAAGGGCCTTTTAGTACCTTTTGGACTGCATTTCTGAGGATCACAGTATGTCCCCAGCTTATGGAAACATGTAACTTTTTTTGGTTTGCATTGCTGGAAACTTTTTTCCCAACAAACACTATTTGTGATTACATATTCTGTACAATTATAAATGTAATGTTACTTTGTAACAATATTAGATGTTGTGAATATATTTTGTCTACTATGACGTTTAAGTAACCATCCCGATAAATGTCAACTATTTGTTTACTGTACAACACTGAATGCATACGGATGGTTCCTGAAGTAAAAACATTGACTTGAGTGAAAAACATCTTTTACACATGCCATGTCTTTTCTTTATCTCACATAATGTGATAGGTGCATAGATCCACATAAAAAAGCACATGTGGACGGCTAGTGGTTAAAAATAAAATTCAAAAAATAACAAGGGGAATAAGTGACACTAACAGATATTAACAATTAATGTATCTGACTATAAACTAGACCCGGATTTATGGTATGGGGTACATGTATTCTCTAAACTTTCTAAAAGTGGCAATTTCAAAATAGGACTTTACCATTAAAGAATGTTTATCGTTACAATTTCATAGACACCAAACATGACATAGCCACCACCTCCCAATTGGAAACTATAGCTTATAAAATGTAATATGGAATCCCCATCATTATCCCTCGGAGGGGTAGGCCTTGCAGTAGTGAAAAACTAATTTGGGAGTGTTTCACTACCAGGACATGTAAAACTTAAAAGTATGTGTCCAACCTTTTAATTAAAGAGTGTCCTGCCATATGGGCTACCCAGTGCCTACCTTCGAGGTGCCGTACATGTAATAAAAAGGGTAGTAAAGACTTAGCAATGGGGTTTTAATGCTAAGTCGAGATGTCAGTACAAACTGCATTCAAACTGTATACAGGCTGCAGTGGCAGGTCTGGGACATGTTTTAAGATGCTACTTAAGTCGGTGGCACAAAAGGTGCCCCAAGCCCACTAGTAGCATTTAATTTAGAGGCCCTGGGTATATGGTATACCACTCGACAAGGGACTTACTAGTAATATGCCTATTGGGTATAAACAAATTACCCATGTTTTGGGGAGAGAGCAGAAGCACTTCAGCATTGGTTAGCAGTGGTAAAGTGCACACAGTCCTAAAGCCAACAAAATTAAATTCAGCAAAAAGTAGAGGGTAAAAGGCAAAACGCTTTGGGGTGACCTTGCAGACAAGGCTAGGTCAAACAGTAACCGTAAGTTCACATAGAAAATAAACCAAAGGCATTAAAGTTAAAAGTCACTTGTGGGCTATATTGGATATTTGCAATACTTATGTATATAACATATGGGACTGGCTTATCATAGTGGCTTCAAAAACTGTAGCCTAGCTCTGCATGGCAGAGCAAACTCTTTTAGCATGTAGAAAAAGCTATGTTTAAAGATAATCTATGACACCCTTAAACATGCCTTATAGACCACAAGTCTAGACACTCAATGTATAAAAGTGAAACACGATAAATATTAACAATAGTATGTTCTTACAGTGATGAGCCACAAAGTACTGCGGAAGTGTAGCTTTTCATATGGAGATGGTGTGCTTCTGAATAAAGGTCACTTTTTCACAAATTGGGACAGGAATATCCAACATAGTTCATTCAAAGTGTAATTGTACTGTTAAATGTATCAACATTTTTTCTTTTTTTTTTTGCTGAACTGAACTCGGGTAGCAATTGTTTCTCTTTGATGCAGTGATGGTAGTTACAACCCAGATAAGAATTGAAAAGGCATTCCTGCCATAGAATAAGAGAGTGGGTTCTATGAGCATGCATGCTTGAGCAGTATTTACTGCTGATGTACACTGTATTATGGGAGTTAGAACTATATTAACTACTGCCAAGCTTAGGTCCTGCTTTCGACACGTTTATGCCTTAAACAAGTTTGATGTAAAAGGAGTTCCAGAGCTCTAACCTGCACATCTACCCTCTGTGACAAGGGGGTCATCCTCATTTCCATAATGCAAGCCCTGTTTGGAGTTTGGGAGGTTGAAAGCCTAAGGCAAGGTTTCTGCCATGTTGTACTAAGGCTTATGGGATACACTGAAGTAAAATAAATTTCTGCAACAGTGGAATGGCTAGGCTGTGAGAACTCTGTTAGGATTGGACCAATCACTAACATGTATACAAGATAGAAATAGCATTCCACGACCAGCTATTCAGAACACAAATAAACTCTAAAAGAGACTCCAAAACCTAGGAGAGAACATCTGCCTACTCGCAAGTTGTATTCTACCTGCTTGGAGGAACACTGAGGGCAGTGCTGCCTTGACACTGTATCCAAGACTTTTCAGGAAATCTGACCTTTTGTTAGCCTCAGGGACAGAAACGGCTGAAGAAGGTCTCATTGAGGAAGAAGTGCTATCTGTCCAATTGGGAGTGGACTGCACTGGATCTTGGTGGGAGTCCTGCCTGGAGTAAGTGGTTAATCAGACTTCCTCTGCTGAACTATGCCCAAACTTTAGGGGCCCTCTCAATCAGGTAGTGAGTCGTGGGTAAGCCTAGGAAGAGTATCCCAACACTTCCAGAAACTTTGGACAAGGTGCCAAGGGTGCCCCACGAAGATGTGGCCACTGTGAAACAGATTGGGTGGTTTGGTCCACTTTTAGCCTAACAAGAAGCAATGGTCAAGGTTACCTGAGAGATCAGCTGTACTAAGTATCAGACCTCTTAGAGCCCTTATCAGCTACAGCATCTAGTTACATTACTGCAAAATCACTGGTTATTATGTGTAATTCGAGAGAACCATAATTCAGCATTTAGCGCTATGTTATTAGTGCAAACTGCACCCTTGCGTCTAAAATGATGCATTTTGCTCTGAGAAAATAGCACTAAATGCTACAGGACATAAACAGCAGTAGCCAGCAGCCGCTTGCTCTCTCTCAGTCTTAGATTTACTGAAAGGTCACGCAACGCAATACAGTACAGCAAGACAACTTGCTGCACTGCATGGCAGGGAGGGAACAGGAATGTTCTTCTCTTCCTGTGCCGGCGCACTGAGTGCTGCCCAGCACCAACGCAGGCACCCTTATGCCATAGTGCAAGGGTGCCTGGGTTAAAGGTTGGTTTGTGTTTTGTGCAGGAAGTTATAACTTCCTACACAAAAAAATACTCTGCTGCATTTCCCTCTTTCTACAAGTGCTGCATTCTACAGTACATCTAGAAAGAGAATAACAAGGAGAAATTACACCTCTGTTGGCAAGGAGTAGCCTTTTGACGCATTCCCAGGTTTACTATTCTTAGTAAATTTGAGAATGCCTCAAAATCCATGGGTGAATTTGTGGGAGCACCCACACTCCACACATGGAATGCCTCCCAAAGCAGAGTAATTCTAGGCAGCAACTTGCATTACTCCAGAATTACCAAGCCAGGCAGAGCCACGCAAGGTGGCTGTGCATGACTTAGTAAATCTGAGTTAAGGGCTCATGTTGCTTGCATCACCTTGCGTGACGTAAGGGCAATGCAAACCCTTAGTAAATCTGGCAATGGGTTTGTTGGTCCTGTGCTCCTTCAGTAGGATTTTTACCCAAATTGCCCTTAATTACTCAAGCTGGTGCAATCGCGTAATTTCGCATCACAAAGGTAATGCGTAATTATTCAAATTACTCTCGCCCCTAATTTTTACCATCTTTGTGTCATTTTGTTTATTGAATCTTAACCCCTTTTGACTAAATACGGTGGGAATTTTATTATTTCTTTTTTTCTAATTTGGTATTGTTTGTTGCAGCTTTAATTATTAAAACCCATTTCTCTGGGCAAAGCCTGCTTCTTTAGACTTTAGCTACAGAGGTTTGTCAATTAAACTGCCGGTTGACTTAGCAAGATTCCTATCATTGAGATTGAGGGTTATATCTTCATAAGTAAGTAAACCAAAATCCGACATCATATGCTGTTTCCGCTTGACCATACCATGATGTCCGATGAAAAACATATGCTACGTTAAAAAAGCCACACCCAGGTGGCGAGTCTTTAAGACAGGAACAGTGTGTTCACTCTTGAATGGAGCATAGTTTTTTTTTTTTAGGTGTTCCATTTTACTGCGGGCAACGAAAAAAATATTATCTTGATATATACCTCGCAAGTGTCTTACTGTTCTCAAGAGGGAAACATATTTCACCCTCAAACAAAACTTTTTGCTGCAGATCTAATTTAGCAAACAAGGCCCTTACCTGGAAGATACTTTTAAAAGCCAAGAACACTGGAAACGGCGTCTGTCGACTGCCAGCTGCAAATCAGATCCGACACGGAACATTGCTTCAGGATTCGGTTACAAAAGTTTTTTCGAAGGGTTTGGTTTGTTTTGCTGCGATTTATTAACGTTTGATGTCATCCGTTGCTGGGAAATTCACCTCTGAAACAATAGCGAGCGTTCAGCTGTCAAAAACACGTCACTTAAAATTGTATGACACATTGACGCCGTTCTGCTCCTGCCTGCGACGCGTCAAGTTCAAAAAACAAAAAAAAAGAAAGAAAATCTCCCGGCTGTGCAAGAAGCTGTACAGACGAGAGTGCAACGATTCTGTTTCTGATGAGAAACAGGTCTGCACTACAGAAGGTGTTATTATGTTAATTGTCGCAGCTTGGAAATGCCAGAGGGTTTAAGAAACGTGTTGCGCAGTTTATAAAGATGGTTAATTACCCACCGCGCCAAAATCACACGAAGGAAAGTAATAGCGGTAAATGATAACTCAGGCGCATCTTGAAAATAGGCCCCCCAGGTAAGTTGTTCATGCTGCAATAGTGATGGTTGTAATAAAGGCTTGAGTAATACCACTGCGTGTCACTGTGAAGCGCAGCACGCCAGAGCAGAAGCAGGTCAGAATGGAGGAGGCAGGGTAGGAAAGTCCTGTCTCAACTGGAGTCAGGGATTAAAGCAGAGGCCAGCAGACGCCACTAAGAAACGTATATTTCTACCTACATAAGGGCAGTATGGAGGGAGCATCAAAGCTCAAGGTGTTTAGGAAACAAGAGTATACATGTTTGGCGACGTGACTAACGGGGGAAAACAGAAAATGGAACCATGAAGTTTTATATCAGTGAATCTCGAAAACATACATACATCCCGCGCGCAGAACACAACTCAGGCATGTGCCATGTGGATGCAAACAACGCACATTAAAGTGCAAGTAAAGAGTGGGAATGCCCTCAATGAACACAGGCACACCATCCCACAGTACACACCACACATACTGTTAGATAGCCACGTGTACACATATATATTGCACATACACACACGTGCAACAAATGTAGAAATGGAAGGCCAGGAGACAAAGAAGCAGCAGGAGGACCAGTTAGGTGAATTCCCGTTTTACAAACATGAGGCAAAGTTTAAGAGAGAACGCTTGTTAAATTAAATAATTGCTGGTAGAAAACATTGGTTAAAGGTTTTGGTGGCTAAATAAAATGGCAACGTGGAGTTAAGGAGAACAGAACCTGGTGATTGAACCGATTTATTAGTGGTAGACCACAAGGGTCACTCAGAGATGAGTTAATGAACCATGTCTTCTACATGTATGTGCATAGGCAAAATGTACAGGGGAGGCACATGCTTATTTTAAGTGATAGTAGCATGTGGTGCAGCATTTTACCGGGGCCCACTTTTATCTAACACAGTTTTCTACTTCTTGGTAACTACCACACCCAAAGAGGCATTGGTTCTCCGATGAAGCTTACTCATCGCTTTGAGAAGTGAGGAACTAGGGTGTCTCTTGTTGGCTACCTAATGAGGACCAATTTAATTTGTAGCCAAATCACAGATTGGAAATCTAATTCAAATATATCACTCTCAAAACATGCTGTAAATGTATAGAATTACAACGGGAATCCAGAACCTCCTAAAGACGTTCTGGCGGGCCAAAATCATTCAAACCAATAGTTCTGCCGTGGTCATGCAGAATAATAGCAAATTAATCTGGTGTTCTGACAATAATCTATGACTGTCCCTGTTAAGGATTAGAATCTAAACTATGGTATGCACGGTCTCTGTGCAAAGAACATTTCAAGTTGCGACAATAAGGGTTGAATTTGGTGATTGTATTAAACAATTTAGATTTCAAAGTAATCATCAGCATTTAGGCAAGCTATGAGTCTAGATAAGCATTTGAAAAATGTAGTTTAAAACTACACATTAGCAGAAGTAAATCAAAATAAACTCTTACGAAGAAATCTGAAAATTAGTATTTTAGCCACAAAGTCCATCAAGTTCGCCAAGCAATCAATCAATCAATCAATAATTCTTTATTCGGTGGTTGAAAACCATCGTAAAAGAATACATATATATATACAAGTAAAAATAGTATTAAATCATTATACAAGAACATTGACTGAGTCTATATACATAAAATAATTCATTATTCACAATACGGGCACCATAAAAACTTAATCACAGTAGGCGGGTGGGGAATCCTACAGGGTTCTCAGGTAATGCTATCCTCTAGTTACCCTTAGTCTTAGTGCAAATTTCAGGAAACTGATAACAGAACACAAGGTTAACGGGTCACTGGCCCTTTGTAGGAAGATCAGTGCTTCTTTGGCTCGAGTGAACCTGGCCTTTTTTAAAATTTCCTTTAAAAATCTACGTCCTGGGATTGCATACAAGGGACATAGAAGTACAAAGTTCGCCAAGCAAAGGTAAATTCTTACCACCAATAAAGGCAGGAGAATAGTTCAGAACAGTTCTCTAGCATAGGCAGAGAGATCGGTCAGAGTTAGAATTAGGGAAAGGAGGCAAAGACTGGCGAACCAGTAGTGTCAGCGAACCTCACTGACATGAGTTCCAAAGCTAGCACAGGAGGTGACAGTGAATATACGACAGTACATCACAGTGTTTACAAAGCGATACCTTTACATTGCAGGCATTATTATTTCAAGTTGTTATAACGACTTGCGCTGGAGGGCGCTGGACTTAGGAATAGTATGATTTACTATTCCAACTCCAGTCTACGTACAGTAGGGAAGGTGTTGAAATAGTAAATCGTACTATTCCTCAGTTTAGAGCGCCATCCAGCGCAAGTCATTGTAATGACTTGCATTGTAATACCCGCGTTGTAAAGGTATGGTGGTGTAAACATCGCGATGTAAACGATGTTTCCCGGTGACAGTCAGCATCAGCAGCCTCAGCACTGGGAAAACGCGGACTGCCAAGGAAAGGATGTCTCAGTCCAAGAGTCTAAGAGCATGTCTATGCGAGCATCTGCAAGTGTCCAACAGCATGCAAGGATAAGAGCCCGAGTGCTTCTTCTGCTGCTGCATGCATGACCCCCTAAGGCTCCTTTCAATAAAATATTACTTGCTGCATCCAGAGGTGACATCAGCCGTCACTCCTCAAAGGACAGTCACATTGTGACCATCTTCCACTCACAAGGTGCAAAAGAAGATGCTTTAGACAATTGTTCCCAAGCAGTTTATGGGAATTAATCGTCTGTTCCAGGCACACAGGTTAGTCCACAAAGAACAGTTCAGAATGTTGCTTTCCATGTACTGGTGTCAAAGGTTTAAGTTCCCACATATTAGACCATGTAGAAGTGTCAAAAAAGTATCTTTTAGGCTTTAGG
Organism: Triturus cristatus; assembly: GCF_964204655.1. Taxonomy (NCBI): domain Eukaryota; kingdom Metazoa; phylum Chordata; class Amphibia; order Caudata; family Salamandridae; genus Triturus; species Triturus cristatus. The sequence continues at coordinate 212,455,871 of NC_140592.1, forward strand.
GATGTCATGTGAAAGAGCATAAAAAGTAACATGGATAGACAAGCAGAATCCTTTCATATCAGTCCATGAAGAAAATGCAATCGAAAAATGAAAATCATTTAATGCATATAAAGCAATGCAATCTTATTAATAAACGAATGTGCAATTAGACCCAAGCATAATAAATCCAATTAAGTATTCATGTCAAATAATCAAGTACTTTAAGTTGTCATAAGTGACTGTATAGGCATTTTCAGTCCTAACTATGGCCTAATATTATGAGCCACAAAGTACCTACATGTGAAATAACTCTATAAAACATATAATCATTGTTGTTTAAATAACTCTAGATTCTTATCAATGTAAAGCAACTACACAAAATGTTTCATTCACGTAAGCTGTATCGCAAAAATTTAGCACCAGCCTATCCATCTCTATGATGCATTACAATCAAAGCATAAAATGACTTTTACATTTGTTATAAACGTTGCACAATTAGATTGAGATTCATGTATGCATGCATATATGATTTATCATTTCTGTTTACATTAGTTCGCATATTGTCTGTGTATGTTTTCATGGATTTTCATTTCAACATTGTTAAGCTATCAGAAAATATTATTTTTAAACATTTTAAGCACACAGTATATTAATTATTTCTTCTATTTCTACAGCTCAAAGCACACTTTTATGGTTCTTGTATTCTAGTCTTTACTCAGTATTATTGAAATACACTTAACATGTGCATGGTGCAAATTTGATTTCATGTGTGGTTTTGTTGTCGCATCCAGTGTTTATTATGCTAAAACTAGTTGACAGTGATAGTGCTACATCACAAGCATGTCTAATTTGTGCAGTTATTTGGAAGCTGGTTTTGTTGGTCCAAATCACACTCCTTAAAGTTGTACTACAACACTACTGTTCTGGCTTACGTTAGTTTTCAAAATCAGACTACATGTTATGATAGCCATATAGGATAAGGCACCAGTCCTTCCATAGAATTATATGGGTATCCAAAGTATAGTTGTGGTGCAATGACTGTGATGGTTTTTGCACTTACATTAGCAGTATGTGTGTGTGTAAACTGCTGGTGTCTAGTTTAAATCATCATAAAATAACTCAGAAGCCGAGTCACAGAACTAATCTGAGATAAAATCTTAAACTTACTACTTTTGGTATTCACAGAAGGCATTTAGTAGTAGTAAAGTTAGGACTCCTAACTTTACTACTACTAAACTGAGACAAAATCCTAACTTTATGACTTTTTGTATTTACAAAAGGCATTTAGTAGTAGTAAAGTTAGGAGTCCTAACTTTACTACTACTAAATGCCTTCTGTGAATACCAAAAGTAGTACGTCTAGGACATTATCTCAGATTAGTTCTGTGAATCGGCCCCTCAGAGTGTACAATGTACCTTCTAAAAACTGTACTCTGGATAACCGATAGAGCACATGTTAGTATCTTATTACGATTGGTATTGGAATAATGATGTTACGGCACAGATATTTGTGTAATTTATGTAGTATACTATCCCATTCACGTTAAAGATCTCAGTGGATCATGTACTACTAATCTTCCAATTTTTCAAGATAATTACCTTGACTACCAAAGAGTGAGGCCGAAATGTAAGACTTATTGTACAAATGGTCATTATTAGTATACTTGCACACATACTCATACATAAGTTCATTACTGTTTGATTTTGGCCCTCACTGCAGAGTCACCCTCAAACATTTTGCCTTCTCCCCTCCTGTTTTCTGAATTTCGTTTTTAATGGCCGTAGGACTGGAGGGACTTTACCACTACTAAACAGGGCTAAAGTGCTTGTGCTCACTTCTTCAAACACTAGTGGGCGGTAATGCTTTTAACGCAATAGGCATTAAATCCTATCGAACAGCTATAATAAAAGGCAGTGGCGGCTCACAGCAGGATTGCTGCGGGGCAGGGGAGGGGCAAGGTGGGCGGATAGTGGACTCAGACATATGACGGACAGGAGTAAAGTAAGTAATTAAATAAATGAAACTATTTACCTTGCGCTCGTTGAGAAACTGATGATTAGCCTTCAAGTAAAATATTTCAGACCAGATGCACTAGTGTAGGGGATGCAAAGCATCGGATCCCCCATGCTGGATGCAAGCCACCTTGAAGGTGTGCTGGGTGTCCAGGTGAACTGAAATCCTTTAGTACACTGGAAGTTCCATAGAGCACAACATAAGCAGCCAGGATAATGTCAGAACATCCACTGCTGTCACAAGAACGTTGCAAGCATACTATTTGTGTATGACAGCATAACAGTCTGTCACTCCCTTTTCATTTCCTTTCCTACCTTTCAATATCCATTGATGCTCATTTGATGCACTTTTCTATTTTTGAACTCTGCCTCTGAGTCTCATACAGCTCTCTGTGGACTGGCCTGAGCCTGGAACAGTAACAGTAGCTAGGTTAAGGGTGGGTCAGAGTTGTTACTCAGTCTCTTTCTCTCCTTCTCATATTGAAACTTGGAGTGAGACAAGTGAGAGGATAATTGCAAGACTGAGTGAAGTGACTACCATTTGTATGCCTTCAATTGAGTGGTCAGAGTAGATCCACAAGGATCTCAAAGTATTGAAGCAAGCTGCATATCGCAGGCAGGCCATCATCTAACACTGTGGCATTCTACTATGACTGTGTCTCTGATCTCCCCACTCTGCATTGAAACCCAGTCTCTGATTTGTGACTCTCGGTATCAGGCTTTCAAGTCCCTACACACCGGACTACAAGTGCTGTGCCCAACAGACTAAAAGGCTGAGTTTTGCAACGCTGCTGCTTGGTGCAAAGGAAAGTAGGGCAAAACTCCATCCACTATGGACTCATTTGGCTGCTGCACTGAAACAAGTATTGGCAAAGCCAATCATTCGGGTTTTAGCAGCCAGCCTTTTGACTTTTTCAATGCTTGTTTTGCCATCATTTTCATAAAACATTGATGTTGGAGCCAGAAGGCCCTAAAAATATTTAAAAAATTGGAGAAAAAAATATTTGGCTCGAAAAGCACACTTTGCATTAGTACTTACTGCCTGGGACTGAAGGGAACTATTTTTGTGTCTGGATGTGCTCTGTGTGAAAGAGTGGAATGCTATCACTCACAGTGGCATTAGCCGATAGCTAAAGTGGCCTGATCCATTGCCCCATGCTACATGCTATCGAAGGGTTGATGAAAAATGAGAATGACACAATAGACCAATGAATGAAGATGGCTAGCTATAAGTAAGTCAATATATAATTTCTACTAAAATCAAAAGGTCTTGGCTAAACCAGACCTGACGAAATAGTACTATGTTCTATATAGGTGGTTACTTAGTTCTAGCAGTTAGAAATGCCTGTGTACAACAGCCAATAAATGGTTGGAGAGGCCAATATTGCTCCTTAATTCTATTTATTACATAGTCATTAAAGTGATAGTGTATCAATAATTGAATGTCATGTCACATACAAAATATATACAGAAATATTCACTGAAATGTTGGCAAATAGTGGGCAAAATATTGCACATGCAGTGCAGTGAATAGGTGCTTAGAATATCATTCTATATATCGGAAGTGACGCAAAATCTACATATAGAGGACATCATCTGTTCTTACAGTTAGAAAGGACAGCAGTTAAAATATCATTCAGGTTTTTAAGTGTATTGATGTTTCAACCTAAAATGTCAATGCTCTAACAAGATCAGAAAACATGGGGAGACAGAGATCTACGCTAGGTTCACCCTCCTTCTACAGTAACGAACACAAAATAAACTGAAAAACGGAAATTGGAACCTAGCTAAGGGAGATAAAAGACTTCCGCTCAGGTAGAGTGGGAATGTCTACTGATGGGAAAGAAAATGTTCTTGTTATAGTCCCCTCATTCACCAGGGTTTCCCCTTGGTGACATGCTTCTTCAGAGGGGTCCTCTCAATCCGCTGCAGATTGAGGCATGCTACGACTGACGGTATTACGTAGGAGCACTTGCATGTGATAAATGTGTAGTGTAGTGATGTGGAATGGAACCAAATGGGTTAAAAATACCTAAATAGTGGGCGAATGACTTTATTCTTGCTCCTAGTTGATATGTTTAAAAACTGGTATAACTAATAGGAAAAACGTAACCGTGATGAGTTAGGCATCCCAAGCGTAAGTCGACATGTTTCGAGCCTCCCACATCTCTTCTTCAGGACCACACAGGGACCAGCCCTGTGTGTACCACTCCTAGGTGACCTAAAAATAAGGTAATGAGTGAAGTGAAGTAAAAAGATGCCGCACCTACTGTGCGTGCACTAACATTCGTATGGCTGGTCCCTGTGTGGTCCTGAAGAAGAGCGGAGGGGAGGCTCGAAACATGGCGGAAGTCTTTTATCTCCCTTAGCTAGGTTCCAATTTCCGTTTTTCAATTTTTTTTGTGTTCATTAATGCTCTAACAAGGTCATCAATGGGACGGTTTTTAGTAGAAGGTTTAAAAACGTTGGCAACCTTCATCAATCCATCTATAATGTTGGCATTTGGTGGCATTAGTAATTAAACATATACATTTGAAAAGAAAAGCTAAGTAAGGTACAATCTACACTTGCTCGTTGTGGGTGTTTGCAGAGAAAAAAACAGGGTAATGTGAAGCTGGGAACGAAATCAGCTTGCACCGCTCTGTCCAGAATGACTATGGAAAGGGCCCTATTCTGGTGCAATGGACAAATAGAGACTATGGGGCCGATTACGATGGCAGTTAAAAGAAGGTCCACTCGGAATCGTTGCGAGAACAGGACTGGTGAAGAAGTAGTCGGTAGTCCCGACCACCAAATTACGATCCGACCGCCATGGATACAGTCGAAAACATGCCTCTTTGCATTGAGGCTTGTGCTGCGGCCCGGAAATGGGCCGCAGCACAAGCCTCAATGCAAAAAGGCATGTTTGTAAACATCCATGCACCCTGTAGCAGGCACCATGCGGTGCCTGCCACACAATGCAGGGATGTTTATGGGGGCCACAATAGGTGCCCCCCCAGGGCCCATAGAGGAGGAACACCAGGGAAAGGAGCCCTACTAGGAGCACCAAAAAATCCTTTCTTCCAACACTTTTACATCGGAAGAACCAACGTGAAATGGCTGGCGGAAAGGTGGATCTTAATCCCCACGGCAGTGCCTGAGAAAGCACCACCTCCATTGTGGGGAATACAATTGGAATGACCGCCTGAGCCTGTCGGAAGTTGTTGGTCGGTTCTTGGGCCAATGCGGTTCGACCGACTGCATCCTAATGCGTCAGTCTGATTGCTGGTAGCAATGTCAGTGTGTCCTAATCAGCCCCTACATTGTGAATAAAGTTGCAACCAAATAATAATGAATGTGAGCTGAGGAATTTGAGCTATTATCACTGAAAAGCACTGAAAATCTGACGAGGAGGGTACAGCACATTTCCCTAAAATAAAAGCAGTTTAGTAAAGCTGATGGGTAGAGAACAGCTCATTTCCCTAAAATCACCCCGGGCTGGCATACAAGCTCCCACAAGGGGCAGGACGATTCTACTATATTTGATTTGCCACAAAATAATTCCCTCTGGGGTAGTTTGTAGTCAAGCAAACAAGATGAGCTGCAAAAGTGGAAAGGTTTGCCCTTGGGAATGTGAAAGAGGTGTGGCGCAGCGGCCAGGGCAACTGATGCCGAAACCCAGGGGCTCACGGTTTGATCCTTGGTGCCAGCGGCAGATCAGCCCAGCACCATGTGACTCTGGGCAATAGCTCGCTTAGTCTTCCCGAGGGTCCCCAGCGCCTTGAAACCTTCGGGTAATTGTTCGTGCTTTACAAATACTGGATATTTACATCCACATTTTTATTATTTGTTATGGAGTGTCCAGGAGTTACCTACCCACTGGCTAGTAAATTCTACAAAAGTGGCATCTCACTCACAACTCATCAGATTACTTTCTGGACCTGTGGAACAACAGAAGATAACTGGACCTGCTGTTTGAGACCTGTGTAGGGACCTGAAGGTCCGGACCTGCTGCCACTTGTACCAGTACTTAGATGTGAACTCCAAGGGTCAGTTTGCTGACCTCCTTTGTGGCTGCATGGGCAGAGCAAGCTGAAAGAGGCCTTTTTCCTGAAGTGACCAGCTGACCAGTAGCTACTGGAATTGTAATGGACCCTGCAGTTGGCCTCTCCCTAAGGTCATGGGAGCCTTAGAAGTGACCAAGAAGATCTACTCCAGAAACTTTGAAAAGTTGGGACTTAGAACATTTTTGGACTTCCAAGACCTCCAGAGCATCAAAACAAGAATTAAAAAATATATATTTTAAATTATAATTAATTGTGATGCATAGAATTAATTATGTGATGTCATTATATTTTACCCAAAAATAATGTTACATTTTTCAATGTAAAAGGTTACATAAAATAAATTAAAATAAAATAAAAAATATGTTTTGTTTTTAGATATTGTTCAACATTAAAGTACATTGTTAACATAATTCCCAATTGGGTTTTATTTTATGTCCCTACCACCTTTATTTTCTATAGGAGTGTGTTGCAGTAAAAGTGGTTGGCCTTGTGTGGTGCTGAACTCACCCCAGCTCTGAAATGAAGTACATTTACTACTTTGAATAGAAATGTGTGTATTCTTTTGTGGATGGCCCCATGTTGCCTGCCACACTGTGCATGGTTGGGAAGAGGGGTCCCTCGGTTACCCCCACTGGCTCCATGCGTAAGTCTCAGTATGAAGGGGCGGCCCGCAACGGGCCCCCAAAGACAGATTCCGGCAGCTGTTTCATCTCGGGCAAACCGAATCAGAACGGCTGTCAGAATTGGTCATTGTAATCACTTGTCCGGAAACTGTGTTCATAGAGCTGTACGGATCGGCTCTGAAAGACTCGGGCTCTCCGGATGCCTTTCAGAACGAATTCAGTCTTCTCAAATGGTTTCTGGGCATCGTAATCGGTCGTTGGGAATCCTGTACGATTCGGTAGGTAACAAGTGTTCCGAATCAGATTCTGCAATACCGAATCCCATCCGGAGCCTTTCCTAACAACATCGTAATCGAGCCCAAAGTAGTATACTTATATGTGTGAGGATCTCCCCATAGAAAAGATGGGCAAGCTGGAGGTGAAAGTTTACACTGGTTAGATTTTGAATGTCATTTTGCAGTACGTAAATAGTACTTCTGCATTGATGCATTCTCTAGGTCTCCCTAGAGTCACAAGGTTTGATTTTCTGACACCCAGGCACTAAGAACTCAGTCAATGTGCTAACCCGAATTAGAAACCCAGTTCTACTGCAAGTAATACAGAATCCACTCAGTAATGTTTGCTTAAGAAATGTTTCCTGGTATTGATCAGTCCCGTAGGATGGGTCAGCAACAATTAGCGGACACCCAAACCGTCTTTCCTAAAGGCATGCACACTCCAATAGCACTAGTAAACAGAATATGCATATAAAATGCAGCAAGAAAGACTGGTCTAAGATTATTCTGCTTGAGTGAGAGGTCAAACACTAAAGGTGGCTAAGCAAGAGAAGAAGAAAAAGAAGACTGGCTGAGCAAAGAGGCGCATGCAGTACAACCAACGCTTTGTGAACACTGTTCCCACTTTCGACAAGAAGAAGGGATCCAATGAAAATTGCTTATTTCTTTGAAACAATTGTTTAAGAAAAGCAGATAAAATAAAAAATAAAAAAAAGGTCTGATCTGAATATTTTATATACTGTATAGAATCTGGGAATATTAAAATCATATATGATCTTTTGCCAGTGTTGAATTCTTTCACTGATCAGTGAAATGGTTGACTCATAAAACTCATGGCCAAGATGTACTATCACAATTACACTATGCATTTGTGGCAGAATCTCAACATTCAGGGCTAAATCTCCGCACTCGTGGCTGTATGTCCGCACTGAGAATTTTAGTGGAGAGATTCTGCCCCAACTGTGAAGATTCGTCCCCCAGTGCGAAGACTCCACACTCATACCTTTGTGAGTCATAGGACCCATTGTGAATCAGGCCCTCAGTGCAAGGTGTAGTGACAAGTACCTGTGAAAAGAGTACTGTCACCTTGCACATGGAATAGTGGTGAACACAACACAAGGTTTTTCACATATCAACAAAATTCACATCACCAACATGTTCCATAGTGTTGTGTGTTACCTTCAGCTACCTCTGGCTTTTTGCCCATCTGCACTTTACACCTGGGGTTTTTGAGCTTAAAGTTACAACGTCAACAGCAACATTTCAAGCCCCTGAATGCAATGTGATATCTGTTAAAAGGTGATGACTGACGAAGTGAGGAATTTGCTATCAGAACACTATGAATGTGCAACAGTGGAACCACCTTAATGTAGTAAGGCAAAGAATGCCGAAAGGCAGTGGCAAGCATACTCAAAACATAAAGTTTCAGATGCCCTAGAATGCAGGGCTTCAATGCAAAAAATGTTAACGTGTTCACAAGTACTATACTGCTGGCAGGTTTGCATACCCCTAAAATGTCAAAATATCCAGTAAGGAGCAGGCAAATGACTCCCAATTGTGTCCATTAATGAATTTATTAGAGCATTTGACTCATGATTAAGTGTGAGAGGTAATGCAATGTGAGCAGGAGTCTTGAGATATGTATGTGAGTGGGAGTGCAATACACAGACTTTCTTTGATTAAAACAGCCTACTAATCCATTGAAAACACGGCCAATGGGAAGATACTTCATACCCTCCATTACTTCTCCTTTAAATTAAATATGTGATTTATAACAATTGCAGCATAAAAACAAAATTTTTTGTAAACACTGGAATTGAAAGCTTTGTGTCTATTTTAGGTGATAGGGACCTGAATAAACGCTGATAAACACTGATTTTAAAAGGTTTGGAAAACACTTATAAAACACCAGTGAAATTCATAAAACATAAACACTGAAAACAGGACAGCCTGCATGTTTCTGGTTGGTTGATTTCTATCCCTCCACTGCTGATGTGAGTGGTCTTTTTCTTATTTTGCTTTCTGCATCTAAGGGAGGACATCACTTTCCTTTATCTCTTCAGCCCCACTTCATAATTTTATTTATTCATTTTTTCTGTTTAGTGATGGCACTGCAGCCTTCTTTCAGTCCACTCATGTTAGGGAATTTGCTCCCTTCATGCCTTCATCTTCCCCTGCCTCTCGCCTACTGCTCCCTGCTCTTATTGTTCTATTTTTTTTATTTCTACAAGGGCCCAGAAGCTACATGTTGCAACCAGGCAACATTTTTTTGTGACATTTGATTTCCCTCCCACTACTCATGCCATTAACATCCACCTGCCTACTTTCACCCATTCTCTAATGATTTTGTACCATTTTTTTTAAATGTGCAAAAGGCCAGCAACTAGATGCTACTACCAGGTCCACCATTGTGCAATATCTGCCCCATGCTTGTTTAGTTTCTGATTTGTTCAGCTGCCTTATTGAAACAGTAAATTAATACTAAAGTAAAAAGATGGCCACTGAATTGTCAATCTTTGAATAATATTTCCTTTGCTTAAAGATGCCCACTAGGTGTGGTCACAAAAGTGTGGCACCCGTCAGGGAAAGGATATTTCTTGAAGCAAAAAAAATATTCCTCAGCGATGGCCACTGGCATACACATGCATCCGTTGTGGCAATCTTTGAAAGATTTTTCTTTTTGCTAATATATAAATCCTTTCAATATTGCAGCCCAAAAAAAGCATTGGTGAAGGTTTTTACTGGAGCGACCTATTGGCTTGGCCAATATTCATTAAATATTTGAGAACAAACTTTGTTTAATATAGAGAGATTTTTATTTAATTAGACATATCAAGTGTTTCCTTTATGTGGCAGTATGCATTATCTTTGTTCGGTCTGTAGTAGGTCTCCTGTAATTCTGCACTATTTCTTTGGTGAGTGCTAAAAGTGGCCTACTGTGGGTGTGTGCTTTTCTGCTATTGTGGCCTATGCGTTCATCAGTTCTTTTCCTCAGTGGGCTATAAAATTCAGTCATCTCTACATATGACATGGAGTGGCGTGCGGCAGTCAATCCTCCTAAGTGGCCTGACATAGGGAGTGAGGGAGTAAGGGCGTTGACGTGTCAGGGACACTATGTATATGGAGGGGGTCTTTATGTGCAGTTCATCTCCCGTTCATTCTCCCATCCACACTCTGTTCACTCACACACCGTTCATTTCCTCAACGCATTCTGTTCTCTACCTACACCCAGCCTTCTCCCTTTGCCCTGTTTATTCTCAAGTGGACCCTGCATTCTTGCCATGCACTCCCTCTCTCTCTCTCTCTCTCTCTCTGTCCTTCACCTGCACCCTGGACACTGCTGCTGCATTTGATGTTTGGCCCATATGCGGTCACCTACAACCTTAACTTTCCTCCTGCACACAGCAAACCCTGGGATACTTTTCCTCTTCAGCCTGTTCTACACTTGCATGCATCAGCACTGCTTTCCATCTTCACCCTGTATCCCTGTTATTCTCTTGAACCTTGCTCAATGCTTCCCATTCACCACTCTCCCATGAAAACGTTTCTGCACTCCTCCAGCACTCTTCTGTGTAGCCTGCACTGCTCTTCCAATATACTTGTAGTGCACTTCCCAGTATTGCTCTTCATTTGAACCTGCCACAGCTCTCCACTTCACGCTTTAATTCTAATTCTCTGTGCTATATCCTACAATCCCTTGCACCCTCACCTTTGCTCCCATAGTACACAGTGCTGCACTCCTGTGCTGCTGTCGACCTATATGTTGTAATTTCCTGAATCTTGGCTATTTTCTTTATTCTATACTTCCTAGTCCTGGTGTTTCTATTAGTGATCTCATGGATTGCCTTCCTCTCCTAAGTACTTTAATTTGTTGGTACTCTTGAAGCTCTCAGTTTGATCTGTAGTGAGGCTAATGTTTGGCTAGGGTGCATCTCTTATGTGTGCTAGAGATGGTCTAAAATGTATATGTGCATTTTCTTCTATGGCAGGCACCTCCTCCTCTGGTCTTCACCCCATTCCTAAGGAATATAAATGGTACTGCATATTCACGCTTGGTTAGAGCTCTCTGCTAGAGATTTCAAGGTGCTTCCAGTGTAGCTGTCATACCTACCAGTCTGATGGACCGGACATATCTTCCACACTTCATACAGATAGAAAGTTCAGCACTCCTGGCAATCTCACTACTCCACCTCCTTTTATGTTGAGACTGGAAGGTCTGCTGATTTAATACATGACCTGAAAAATGTAAGCAGCCCTCAAATCTCTCAGATAATCTTTTCCTAATTTTGCACTCCACTACACCTAGCTATATTCAAGCTACATACATACTTAAACATAAAAAATGACTGCCTTTTTGTGGATGATTCTTGCACAAATCTCATGTTTTCTTCTATGACCCATCTGTACTGAGTTCTATAGCATAGTAGGAATTTTAAAAAGAGGCTCAGAAGTAGAAGAAGCTGCCTTCAATCTAATAGAGCAATTGAAAAATATTTCTTTTTTTAATAGTGTTCCTGCCATGTAGATGTTCTGCTCTTTGGTACCACCATCTTCCCTGGACTCTTTGAACTAGACAGAGGAAGTGTATGTGTCAGAGACTCTATCTCTGTATGTTCTCCCACTTCATTTTCAGTTCTCCCTTGCAACCAGCATTCTGCCCAAGCATCCTATGTTCACCTCAAGTACGGTTCTTTCTTCCCTTGCATTTTCCCTTATATTCTGCACTTACCCCACTTGCCCTCCCTGCTACCTTCCAAGTGTGCCCTGCAGTTACCCTCCTGCACCATCCTCATCTGTTCGCCCCTGTGTCCTGTGCTGCTCTCTCCTATTCTCTGATTTGCTTTCCCACTCCAGTTTGCTTTTCCCCATACATGCTGCACTGCACTCCTTTGTACCATTTCCCACGCTCCTCGTGCATTGCTATTCCCTTGCACACAGTACTGCACTCTCCTCCATTAATAACTAGCTCCCTTTTAACCTGTATTTTACCCCTAATCCTGTTATGTTGTTCCCAGGCACCATCTGCTGCTCTTTTTCTGAATGTTGCTGTGCAGCTCCCTTTGCTGCTGAACTCCTGAATATTTCCTTCCATTGCTCCCTCTGTACACTGAGTTTCATAAGGGCCTTCTTATTCGTTACCCTTGTGTGATTTGTATTTCTCTCTCTGCTTTTTTAATATTGTTTCCCTGAATCAATTGTTAGTACTTTGTGTGACCTCCTTGTACCTTGGAATGGTTGCCTGTCAACCAATCATCTTATTTATATACTCTAACAAAGACCTATGTATAGCAATGAAGCACTGTATTTCAACAAAGACGCGTATTCAAACTAAAGGGTCATTTACACTTTTCTAAGAGGTAAAAGCTGGGTCATCTGCCTGAGGCCAAGATTTGGCATTACCTTTTTCGTTCCATATTTAATGGGGACCAAGAGTTGTTTGTATGTTGACCTCATCATCCTACTTCAACAGGAAGGAGTGAAGTCAGTGACTTCCTAGGAATTACAGTGCGTAGGTCAGTGTAATTCTAGGCACTACAGGGAGCCAGCTCACCCTCGTGAGAGCAGAAGAAATATGAGTAGTCTTTTGATAAACTCGACGACTGCTTTTACTGCGGTGTTGCTTACCACTCATTGATAATGGCTTCAGAGATCCTAACCAGCAGGGCATACCCTTTAATCGATTTTTGAACCTTTACTGTCCCTACCACTGGTGGCTCTATCTTTCTGGGAGAGCAGCTGCTAAGTCATTTCTGGTATTTAGAGATGGTAGAAAACATGATGACTTGTAGTTTATTCGAAAGTCCTTATTCCTTAGTCCTTATTCCTTACTTGAAATTTACAATCGGATCTAAAATGCTTTAGCCAAATAAATCAAAAACTCTGTTTATCTCTGTTTTTGATGCTTTCAAACATGATTTATTTATCGCGTGACGGATGATGATGTACTGCAATGATTTTAGCTGAGCCACGTGGGCCACCCCCTGTCTATCTCTCTGATCTGTTAAAAGGGTGACTGAGATCCCCTCCACCTTTGATAGCCTAGGCAATGATGTTGGGTGGTCAAGGGTGTCAAACACTAAAGAGAGGTCCAAGAGCATGAGGAGGGCAAGTTCCCCCAAGTCCACAATTTTCAGGCTAGTGGATTGCACATCAACCAGAGCTGTGGTTGCTTCCCTATAAAGATACAAGCATGACTACTTGTCACCAAATATACCATTGAATTTTGCATGTCCCTATGGCTGCATGATGACTGGTGGCTCCATAATTCCTAGTAGCCACGGTAGGTTAGTGATCAGGTGATGGTTTGTGGGGTCCAAGGAGCGGAGTCAAGCTTTTTTCAAAGTCCCACAATTCTTTCAGATTGGTTGGAATCAAACCCTCCCTGAAAGAACTGTTGACGATGCCCATTTTGAAACTGATCTTGATGCGTACAGCCTTCTTTTATTAAACAAAAAGGGCATGGATCTTGTAGTAATTCACTGCAAAGGGAATTATTTGAAAGATGAGTTTATTAGTTGAAAGACTACACAGCTGTGGATCATCACCTGCCATGAACAGCCTGGCAGCAGTAGAAGCAGTTACAGAGCCAGCACTTTGAATGATAACATTCTCAACATTAACAAGATACTGTGACATCAAAGCAACAGCAGAGCAGAATCTTAGAATACAATATACCTCCCTTTCTCCAACCAAATAACATAATAAAGAAACAACAAATACAAAACGGAATAAAGTACAAAGAAATAAAAACACAGTAACTAGCTAAATGAGAAGATTATTTGCGAAACCTTCTGGGTGTAACTATTATCCTGGAACTTTTCCTACGCTCAAGGGGAACAGGAGGAGAACAATCCTCTTGACCATTTAATATGGGACTATGTCTAGTTTTAACAACTTTAGAAATATTCCACCAATGACCCCCTTCCACTTGGACAGAATTGTTACCAATCTTGATGACCTTGATAGGTTTACCATACTTACGCTTCCCTTTCTTGGAATGCACAGGAATCATATTGTGAACAAAATCACCATTACAAAGGTAAACAACCTTGGCACCTCTCTTTTTGTCAAACAAAACCTTTTGCTTAGTTTGGACAGTTTCAGAGTTAATTTTAACAATTTCCATTAGAGACTCAACATCGGACCAGATCTCAACCGTCTCCTCATCCGCGCTGGCCTGAAACACATATTGGCCCTCCTTCCCCTCAGAAGCTCGAACGGGGAAACTTTAGTAGATGAGTGGGGAGTTGTCCTGTAAAACCAAAGCATACTCTCTAATGATTTTTCAACATCATGGTGACCACTTACAGCCCACCTAACACACTTACCCACAACCTGATTCATTCTTTCCACAAGTCCATTAGTCTGTGGGCGATAAAGAGAGCTCTTCAGATGTTTTACACTATTAGAGGTCAGGAAGAATTCAAATTCTTCACTCACAAATTGAGTTCCATTGTCTGAAACAAGGAACTGGGGAAACCCTTCTCTCAGAAAGACCTCCTTCAAAAACTTTATAACACTAGTGGAGCTGGCTTCTTTGACCAATTTAATCTCAGGCCATTTTGAAGCATAATCCATCAACACTATAATGTACCCCTTTCCCATGGGAAAAACCTCGTAAGGCCACATGACATCAACACCCAGTTTGACCAAAGGTCCAGAAGGACACTCAATGGGTAAAAGAGGAGGAGTAGTAACCTAGAAATGTTTCTCAGCCGAGCAATATACAGGACAGTTTTCCACCATAACACCAATTTCAACATCCATACTTGGCCACCAGAAATCTTTACAAACACATCTTTTAGTGAGGGTGGACCCCAAATGTCCCTCATGAGCTTTTTTGATGATGATGATGGGCCTAAAAGAATGGGGTGGAATAAGTTTGTCACACCTCATTAAAGGACCATCCTCTAATGAAAGTTCAGATTCAACCTTCCAGAAAGGCTGTAAAACAGAAGACAAAGCCCTTTCTCTAGGCCACCCTTCTCTGACAAACTTACACACTTGTTGGAGAAGATCATCTTCTAATAAAGCCTTCCTCCATTTATCTTCAGAACCAAGGGCAAGATCAGAGATATCTATGGAGGCCACAAAACAATCTTCCACATCCTCCTTATACAGTTCTTAAAAGCTGATACCTTCACAACAATCACTGCTTTGAGGGAACCGAGAAAGAAATTCTGCCCTCCCATTTTTCCCACCAGAAATGTGCAACACATCAAATTGATATTGTAGGCGCTTGCAAACCATCCTGGTAATCCTGGGGGTACAGCACTTACTGGGACCGGAAACCAAGATAGAAACTAAAGGTTTGTGGTCCGTAATAAGTTTGAACTGCTTTCCCCACACATAAGGGCGATATTTTTCAATGGCCCACAAACAAGCAATTAACTCCTTCTTAATAACCGAATATTGGACTTCAGCACATCTTAACACCCTGGATGCAAAAGCAACGGTGTTTTCCTTGTCACCACAACTTTGTGTGAGGATGGCCCCTAATCCAACCTGACTAGCATCCACAGCTATACAACATGGTAATTCAGGGTCAAATGGAGCAAGGGCATCACTTCTTTTAAGAGATGACTTGACAGCATTGAATGCAGTGTCACACTCTGCGGACCAATCAAACTTGACACCGATTTTAAGCATGTTACTAATAGGAATAAATCTAGAATAGTATTCGAATAAACCTAGCAGAGACTTGACACCAGTCTTGTCTTTAGGTACAGGAGCATTAGAAATTGCATCAATAAGACCCTGTCTAGGTTTAATGCCCTCATGTGATAGCAGATGCCCGAGATATTCAATCTCTCTACAAAGGAACTTACATTTTTCAGTCTTTAGAACAACACCATTTAAAAAAAAAAAATATTGAGTAGTTTTCTGAGGATACTGTCATGAGAGTCGTTGTCTTTGGCATGAATAAGGACATCATCTTGAAAGACAAGCAACCCTTCAACTCCTCTCAGCAAATTCTGCATAACCCTCTGGAACACAGATGCAGCGGAGGCAAGCCCAAAAGGCATCCTCCGATATCGAAAAGTTCCCAGAGGGGACATAAAAGCAGTAAGAGAGCGTGATTCGGGATGCAGCTCAATTTGGTGATATGTGGTAGCCAGATCTAGATTTAAAAACACATAGGAACCCTTGACACTGGTGAATAAATCCGTGATTCTAGGCAGAGGATGTGAGTCTACCCAGATCTCTTTGTTGAGGGATCTGAGATCAACGCACACGTGCAACTGCCCATCACGTTTGCGATCTACAACCAGTGGTGACAACCATAGAGATTACTCAGTTGGTTCGATGATACCCTTGTCACATAGAATCTTGAGCTGTTTATTTAAGTCATCTCTAATACTAAATGGGACACTCCTAAGTTTGTGCTTGACTGGCATAGCACCATCCCTTACAATAATTTTATGCTTGAACCCTGATATTTTTCCAAGAGTTTGACCACAAACAGAAGGAAACTCGACTTTCCATTTGATACCTTCATCTTCACATGTAACAAGCATAACTTGCTCTTTTGTTCCTGGCTTGAGTACCATACTAAACAGGCCCTGGTGGAACCACCCAAGGATGTTCAACTCTTTGACGGCAACATACATTTTTCCTCTGATCCTTCTACCTTTAAACATCAAGATATCTTCAATGAAACCAACAAGCTCAATTTTGTGTCCCTCATAAGAGACAGGAGGACAATCTGGAGGAAATAACTCCTTGTCACCCCATGTTTCAGTGAACAACTTTTGAGTTATCATGGTGATTCTGGCACCAGAATCACCAACAGTTGTCGTTTTTTATCTCCAACAAGAATCTCAACAATGAGATCAACACACATGGAGGGATTCCCAGTCAGAGGTTCACTTGTGACATCACTTGAAGCAGAATCATCCATAACAACAGAGATGACTTCAGGATCGGATTCATCATCTGACTCCATAACACAAGCTACACTCTTTTTTTTGAATCTCTTCTTCAGACACACTTTAGAATAGTGACACGTCTTTTGCACATAACATTAGAAGCAGGACATTTGCTGCCCTTGGTGTGAGGAACGCGACCACATCGGAGACACATGTTGTTGGGAATAGTGAAATCAGATTTAGATTTGATAGGATTACTTATACTATATTTAGCAAACTTTTTTTTAGATTTGTTAGTGACTCCAATCGCATTTACATTCTCCACAGGTTTCTCATCAAGTTCTTTAAGAGAAACTTGTGAAATTTCAATACTTTTTGCAACTTTAATCGTCTCATCAAGAGACGGGTTTCCCATAGCAAATAGTTTCTGTCATATATGCTTATCCCTGCATTGACAGACGAATTGGTCTCTGATAAGTTGTTCAGTAAAGTTCTCAAAAATACATACTGAAGCTAATCTCCTAAGAACAGAGATGTAAGCATCAACGTCTTCCCCATCAGTTTGCTTTCTCTGAAAGAATTTATGCCTTAAGACCATTAAACTGGGTTGTTTGTCGAAGCGAATTTTCAGTTTTTGTACAACTGTTAGGTATTCATCCAAAACTTCATTGGCATTGGGAACTAATTCCAGGAGATGCTTAAAAATTGCCCTTCCCTCGAATCCTAACGAGTTAAGCAAAAGACACTTTTTCCTTTCTGAAGAAAATCTTAAAGCTCCAATGGCACCCAAATAGGTTTCAAACGCATCAAACCAAACGCCCCATTTTACAGGTGGCTCCCCTGGATTATCAAGGAATTATGGAGGTGGGGATATTGCTTGCATGGTGCACATGGTAAAATACAAAGAATAAAGTAGACACAATATTCATTTTGGGGAATAAAAAGTGTGCAAATCATCATCATCATCATCATCATCAAAATCTTTATTTCGGCCACAAAGGCCATAAAAGTACAAATGCACTATGCACAACATACAATTCATCATTATACAATAAATAAATTCAAACAGCATAATAAAATCAGAATTTGTACATAAGATACAATAAAGGAATGTGAAACACATTTAGACTTGTTGCTTAATTACAGAAAATTCTGCGTTTGATCCACATACCATTTAAAAAACGGGAGACTGCAAAAACAATCGGAGGGAGGGTATCATATTTCAGTACTCTTAAAGCATTTTCACAGTCTCTAAATCCCAGATTTTTACAAATGGGTTTTACCCAACGATTACATAACTGATGGTACACTGGACAAAAGTAAAAAACATGTTTTTCATTTTCCGTTCGAAAACCACAGGCAGGGCAATCAGTATTTTTATTTGGCTCCCATTTGGTGGTAAAAGACCTAAGTGGTAGACTGCCTATTCTCAGCTGGAAGTACAACTTCCTAGCAACAGCAGGAAAAATCAGATCAAGAAATTCCTCCCTCCTATAGTCAACTTTAATTTCGAGAAACTGGGCAGTCAATCTACCAACACCAGAATTCACATGAAGGCTCATAAGATTATAGTGCCTATACTGGTCTACCAGATTTGCCCTTGAAATTGCCAAACATGAAACCTCCGGGGAACCCCATAATTCTGGGAGACCAATCTTGTCACATGTATCCCTAATATGGGTTAACCAGGGGATTTTCTTATTTTTAATTTGGGACCAAACCCCCTTAAATTCTTCCCGAAAAGAACCCAGCTCCGGAGAGGACCAGAGTCTCTTCCAATAAATCACTGGTCGTAACGCCACCTCCTCATCCATAGGTACCAACCCTAAGTCAAGCCTGATGGGAACCAACGGGGTGCTTAGGGGCAGGCCCAACAGATTTCTCATAAAGGAGTGTTCAATCCTGGTTAGGCTTGGAGGCTTACAATATCCCCATAATTCTGCTCCATAAATGGACGCTACTCTAGCTTGTGTCTTATAAATTTCTACAACTGGCGCAACAGGCTTAAAGACCGAACCTCTAAACAGCTTAGACATTCCTCCTACAATTTGGGTCAGTCCAAACGTCTTAACTCGCTCAAGCGGAATACCGTTCAAAACTGGATTCGGGCGTGTATGCTTGGGAGGATTAAGGATCATAAACTTCGTTTTAGCTAAGTTGATCTCCAGACCTCTTTCCGTACAAAAGTCCACAAAGCCGTCTAAATTACGCTGAATGCCGGCAGATGTTCGGGACAACAACAAGGTGTCGTCGGCAAACATCAATGCCGGTACCCTACCAGTGGCGAGTCTTGGGGCATCAGTGTCCTTAATGCCTTCAAGATGGTTAATAAGCCCATTAATATACAGACAGAACAGGGTAGGCACCAACACGCATCCCTGGCGAACTCCTCTGTTCACTTGGAAACGTGCAGACAGTTCTCCATATTTCCCACATCTAACCTGGGCAAAATTTTCCATATGGAGCCTTCTCAGAACATCCAGAAGATACGGAGGGATGTTAAGTTCCTGTAGAACTCTCCACAGATTTTCTCATGGCACCAGGTCAAATGCTGACGTCAGGTCAACGAAGATGAGGTAGAGGCTGCCACCCTCCACACTCACAGTTTTCCAATAGAGGACCTGGAGTCGAAATAACTGATCGATAGTTGAAGTGCCCTTTCTAAAACCCGCCTGCAGGATACTCAGTATGTCATTATCCTCCTCCCAAGTCTGAATTCTATCCAGAATTATACGTCCAAGCAACTTCTGGGTAATATCGATCAGACTAATTGGCCTATAATTCGAGGGTTGTAGTGGACATCATTTTTTATAGATAGGCACAATCTCTGCTCCACGCCAGGTCTCTGGCGGTTCCGCGCCTAGTAGTATAGAGTTAAACAAGACACAGAGATAGGGAGCCCATACTTTAGGTTCTGACCGATAAAGATCGCCTGAGATCCTATCTAGGCCTGGTGCTTTATTGGGTAAAAGTTTATGAATGGCAGTTTCCACCTCCATTATCGTAATTACCGGAACATCCTCTGCACGGTACTCAAAAAGGGGATATTGAGCAATTGAAGCTGCTTGGTTGGAGCCTATACATGAGTACAAGTTCCCAAAATGATCTTCCCAGGCAGCTGGGGCCATGTTAGAAAGTGTTATCGTCTCGTTTTCTTTCCTGAAGCGGCACGCAGTAATGCAGAAGAAGTCCCTGAAAGTGTGTGAATCACTGTGATGCACACATTGAAATGTAGATGTTGAAAATTTGAAGAAAAATTAAAGTGTGAATAATAGGATCACATAGGAACACACTAGGAATCAAATACAGCTGAAATGGTGTGCGAATCACCGAGGTTTGCATAGAAACGTGTAGAAAATATTGAGTTGAGACATGATGATGCTGTTCAAATGGTGTGCTAATCACTGAGGTACGCATATGAACGTGTAGTTAAAATTGAGTTAAGACGTGATGGCGCTGTTCAATACATAAGAAAAGACATCGCAGAAGAAACCTTTGTTGAAATTTGCCATGGAAACGTAGGAACGCACTAAGCAGTAATGCGCATGCACAGATTCATGTGTGTCATAGAGGAGAGTTACCAAGGTAACTTAATAAGAGGCTGAGCGGAAATGCGCAAGCACAGGCTCGAGTGCATTGAAGAGTAAACAGGCTCGTGTGCGGTGAAGAGTAAAGTGCGCAAGGCGATAGGAGTGTGCATGCATTGGCTTGTGCGTGTCTGTCCAGGTTGGGCACGCGATGAAACAAATTGCCAAAAATAGGCAAAACAACAAAAAATAGAGAAATATGACCCACTTGAGGTGTGGGAAGAGTGAGACCGGGAGCAGACTTCACTCACTTGAAAACGCCAAACAAGCGAAGGTAACAAGGGACAGCAAGAGTCATCAGAAACTCCGTGGAGACAAACAGAGGCACTGCAGCTCTCACCGGAAACCAAGCAGAACAGCACAGTTGTTGGAAAGCATGATCTTGGTGCCACAAATGGAGATGAAACCGACGTGGAGCTGGTGCAGTATCTGATGGTGATGAACAGGAGCAGGCAGGCAAATTCCAACAGGTGCGATGAAAAAGAGTGTTAGATAAGAATAATGACAAAATTGTCCATTAAAGATGTTGAGGCTGGTTGATGGCTGGAATATAATAAGCATAGACAGGTGACCTTGTTTGAGTGTAGAGGAGATTTGATGATTGAAGATGCAGATGAGACTGTAAGAAGAGGAGCGCTCATGCTGTGGGCTCTGCTGTGTAGTCAAATCATCGCCAGAAATTTGTGGTAATTCACTCCAGAGGAAATTCTTTGAAAGATGAGTTTATTAGTTGAGCGACTACACAGCTGTGGATCGTCACCTGCCATGAACAGCCTGGCAGCAGTAGAAGCAGTTACAGAGCCAGCACTTTGAATGATAACATTCTCAACATTCACAAGATACTGTGACATCACAGCAACAGCAGAGCAGCATCTTAGAAAACAACATATCTCCTTGAAAAAAGTGAGTTTGGAAGACATATGATATTCAACATTTCCTCTGGAGACATCTCTTGACTAAGGCACACTGCCAAAAAAGAGAAACTTCAAGTCAACATCTTGAACGACATGTGCAGTGGACACAGTGAGCCCGATTCACAAAGGTAAACTGTGACGAAAGTCTAACTTTACGACTTTCGGTGTTCACAAAGGGCCTGTACGAGTAGTAAAGTTAGACCTTTCCCTCAGTTAAACGTTAGTTTTGGTCTTAAGTTTAACTGACATCAAAAAATTAAACTTAAGACCAAAACTTAAGTTTAGCTGAGACAGAAGTCTAACTTTACTACTCGTAAATGCCCTTTGTGAATACCGAAAGTGGTAAAGTTAGACTTTTGTCTCAATTTACCTTTGTGAGTCAGGCCTAGTATTTCTCGCTCTCTTATTCTAGAAATAGCGCAGGGCAGTATTACAGCAATTATCAGGTGGTTTAACAGTCACTGTTGTAGATTTCGAGTTAGATGTCACTTAGAATCTGAATGTATTGTGTGCAGGTTGATAGGTTTTCTTTGGATACTGTGCCCGCAATAGCTACGAAGAAATAAATATCACCCACCCTGCACAAAAGTGAGTTTTACATGAACAACTCAATACGTTTTTTAACAAAGGCCGCATAACAATGAATAAGAGGCAGATGTATAAAACCCTTTTACAGCCCCAAACTGTGCATTTCGCAAACTAACAGGATTTAAGAACCCACAATGTTTTTTTTACAATGTACTATACTCTTTATCCAATTCGGAAAAGGTTTTCTATTCGTAAAATGGCTTTTGAGACACATATCAAATCGCAATTCAGAGAGGGTATGAAAGGGGCGTCCAATCCTATTTGTCAACTGCAAAGTGATGCAATAGTTGCCACCATTGTAGTTGCAATCACTTGAAAAGTTACCAGAACCTCCAAGAAAGTGGACTGTCTACTTCTTATTGGGCGCCCTCATGGTGGGTGCCAAGTAACGTGTGGTCTATGGGATAAGTGCATGCCTCACCAATGTTTTCCCAAATGGAAACACTTTTTAAAAGCACCACTTGCCCCTTGATGCATGACCTGCCTTCAAATAAAAATCTTTTCTGGTTTAAAATGGAATCGCAAGGATGGGGTATCTGCTGTTCTTGCAGGCCATCTCTACTATCTTCATAGCCATTTGCACTGGATCGAATAAAAAGCAACCTGCCTAATTAATATTCTATTTCTGCTTCAGTTTGCTGTTCACTTACCATGTGGTAGAGCGTCAATGCCTACTATCTTGCTCATTTAAATTGGATGGATGATCACACCGTTCCATCTCCATTGTACATACATGAATGTGTTACTTCACTCTACAGCATCATACACGACATGTGTGTACTGTTTACCTTGATGTACCATACACAACTCTGTATTATAGACTTCATGTTTGTTTAACCTCCCACACATGTCCTTGTCTGTTTTTGTTGTAAATTTCCCAAGTTTGGATGGGGCTAATTACCCTAACAATGTATTTATTGAAATTGTCACACATGATGTTAAAGTTTCTTACACTACATGTCCTTGTCTGTGTGTTAATGCCGCATCTATTTTCACCGTAATATTCCTAAGTTTGGCTCGGGAAAATCACCATAATTATTGTAATTGCTACATATGATGTAATGTAATTTTCACACATGACGTTAAGGCTTCCTAAACCAAATGTTGTTGAAACATTACAAACACTTGTACTTGTTTGACAGAATTACCTTATTTAATTAAGTACCATTACGCATTCATTGTGATTGCCACACGCGATTCCGACGTGTGACCTATGTATTAGTCTGTTTTTTAACATTGTATTGAGGAATCCAGTTTATGTCCCGTGCGAGCTTATACCTATTGGTTTTGCCGCTCCCGGGTCGTATGCAATTGTATATTCGGTGGTTTAAACATGTACTGTAATGCCACTGCACAGCACCCTACTAATTTCACAGGAGCCCGTGCACCAATTCCTTAGAAATACGTGGTGTAAATCATGCCCATTAGTTTTCTTGAGCCACACGCTTATTATGTCTATTTTTTCTGGGTCCTGTAGGAAGTCTTTCTTCACCACACGGTGTACGTGCACGGCAGCCCGTAAAATACCCGCGTATTGTGTATGCTTTATAAACGGCATCTCTACGGCAGTCAGTCCCCTGCCGCTTCTCTGACAGATGATCCCCGGAGGTCTTCTTGAGCGTTCAAAACAAGGCATTGTTATGACCCTGGGCTTAGGCCTCAATCGCTCGTCTTTGCTCGGCTTTCCATTTTCCAACTGGGATTCTAAAACATGCCTCACTTTTATTTTAGGGCAAAACAGGGTGATTTTTTCAACAGATACCGGCATTATATTTCTGGAGCGAGCCTTCATTGTTAATACAATTCCTGTAAGAATAATACACACGGGCCCACCACCTACAGTGTCTGTGGCCTACCCCCTCCACGAGTGTGATGCGGGTAAGTGTGTGAGGACATCTACTTAATCACTAAAGTAGTCTGCGACCCTGATTCACTATGGGCCATCTAAATTATGCACCTTGATTCCACAGATTGTGCACTCGTGGAAGTTGGCAGCAGGGCTTTCCAACGTCAGGCACCTAAATTAGGTCAGTAACCGAGATACCCTTTAGATTCCACTGTTTTTAACCCTTGAGTCATCCTTGATACTATCTTTAACCATTACTTCTGTAGGTTGCCCCACTCCTCCCCTGTCCTGAGGAAGACCCGCATGCGGAGGTTCCGAAATACCCTCACGCCTTAGACGGGTCGAAACGTAGGCTTTTACCCCCTACAAAGGCCTGTACCATATGACACCACCACCCTGTCCCTTGAACTGATGATACATTTCTCTGCATCGTCATACAATCTGTTTTGACTAAAATAATGATGTTTACATGGACAGGCCTCAATCAACTGGTGCTAATGTTATAACCAGTTTTTTATGTTAAATCACTGAAACTTCTCCCCCCTTTTGAATTACCTTCATTTCTTGTTCTTTCTATCATGCACTAGAGCACACTTTTCACTTCCCTCCTCCCATCTGGAGCAACCTCCCTATATTTAACGATGTCCTAACATGTGTTTCTGATACTATGAATAAAATAGAGTTTTTATTTTAAACAGTGGGTATCTATATTTATTTTTTTCACAAGGTGCATTGTATATTGATTATTATATGCCGAATATGCTTCGGTATGCAAACTGGATTCAAAAACGTTTTGAGATTTATTGATAATAAAGGAGTCCAAGGACCAACTGTTGGTCTATATAATTAATATTCACAGGCAGGTCTTTTTGTGTCACCCTATTACTGGACATTTTATGCGAGTACATATTGGTCAGTAGGTCAGATCACAAAATGAAAGGCAGCTGCAATTTGCACCCACTTTCTTCGACCTGCCTGTTAGTTATATCTGGCCTCATGTGCAATTTGCTTTGTCACAGTGTTGCTAAATGCCATGGTTATTTCATGATTTTTAAAAGTTCTATAATTTTCTTCCAGGTCTGTTTCGTCTTGCGATGGTTCTGATCACATTAATTACAACATGGATGCTCACGCGTACATATTTTCAAACATATTTGAAATCGGACCCACTCAAAAGAGCTTTCGGTAAGATTATTTTAGTAAACATAGGACGTGTTAATCTGAAGTTTTAAATAGTATCTTTGGGGCCAAGTTTATTTTCGGCAGGAGACCTGTTTCTGCACCAGGGCAACGGAGTTCCTTCTCCGCCTACAATTAAATCGGCCCCTTTGTGGTGATTTAATGTTACAATGGTCATTTAATGTTGCAACAACACCAGACAGTACAAATTGTTATGTTTTTAATGTTAATTTAGGCCACTTAGTTTGATACAAAAGTGTTGCTTGGATAAACGTAAAATTTCAAATTAGAGTGGTGTGGCCAAACACAAGAGACTTTTATCCTTCATTAGAGATGAGACCACATGGAGGTATGTCACCCTTACAACGCAGCTTTACCATTCAGTGTTTACCACGCCGGTAAGTACAGTGCAGCCCATTTTAAAGGTACCTTTACAATGCAGTACTTTATAACTCAGGTAAGTTATTTTGTTTAAATGATATAGTAAACACACAAACACACACACATTATTTATTTATATTCCCTAAAAAACCAAAGGTTGTAGTAATGTCCAACTAACTATAACGTCCCTGAAACCTGTGTTTTTTTCAGGGAATTACTAAGGTTTTTTAAATGCTAATTTCTAACTATAACGTCCCTTGCCATTAATTTGACCTTGGGGATAAAATATAGAAAAGCCAACACAGTAATTGAAGAAAAAATTCAATAATAAAACTGAAAATGTAATTATGTACAGAGCATTGCATATAGTGAGAATTGCCTCATTGACTGAGAGCTGTTTATAGAAGGTCAAAAGTTCAGCATGCTTTAAAAACAAAGCGATCATCAAACAATCCGTGGAGCTTTAGACAAGCTTCCAGGGCGCGTTTCATTCATTATGTATTTTCCATGTAGTGCTTTCAGTACACTTTGTGATGTGCACTTCCATTGTCTGAGTAATAGCAACACATCTCCAGTTGGGGAAATGGGTGGCTGTTCGGTGGACAATGCTAGGTATAGTCCAGCTAAACTGACAGCAAGTTTTATCCTTCTCTTTCTGTTTGCTACCTCCCAATGCACACCACCCCACTATGCCACTGGGAAGTGTCCCTTTCATGTAATATTGTTAAATCACACTGTGTAATATTGCATGTCAGTAAATCCTTTTACAGATAATTTCCTGTGTTTTGTGAACAGAAATGGCTTCACAATATTAAAATGTCTATTTTTATATGTGAAGGTAAGATCCACAAGAAAAGGAGCTTCACTTTTAAACTGCTACGTGATTGGTGCAACCAGTAGCCTCTGGAGAGAAAGGTAGACAAAGGCTACGCCCCTTTCGCTAGCCCACGTTGAGCCACTCTGAAGAGCTTGGGTATCTAGGTATCTCCTTCATGTGTTTGATAAAATGGAAGATTCCTTTAATCGTCCCTTTAAAAACATGGCTCCTGAGAGTTCCACTTAGGTAATGGGCCATAGTCCTTATTTGCAAAATGCACCAGAATTGGGCAGTGGTGGCCGCTGCAGGTAAGCATGGTGGGGCGGGACGGGAGGAGGGTTGAAGTCGATGGAATAGGTAAATTAAATAAATAAATAAATCCTATTCCGTCATCTGTCTACATCCCCCCACCTCACCCATGCTTACCTGCACCTACCGCAGCTGGAAAAACCCTTGTCCGTATCCAGCACGCTGTTTGAGTGAATGTTTGGTTAACTAAGTGGATTTGTGAGTGGCTGTAAAGGATAGTGAGTTTCTGTGTTAGTGGCTGTATGGGTGAGTGAGTGGTTGTGTGAGTGCTTCTATGGGTGTGTTAATGGGTATATAAGTGTCTGTGTGAGTGGGCACGTGAGTGGTTGTATGGGTGAGTGAGGCTTCTGTTGAGAGGCTGTATGGGTGACTGAGTGGGGGTGTAAGTGGGTGATTCGATGAATAAGTAGATTCAATGAGTAACTGTATGTATGAGTGAGTGGCTGTATGGGTGAGTGAGTGGCTGTAATAGTGGCTATATGAGTGATTGAATGGGTGTGTGAGTGGTTCTATAGAATAGTGAGTGGGTGTGCGAGCAGTTATATAGGTGTGTGAGTGGGTGTATGAGTGCTTGTGTGGGTGTGTCAGTAGGTGTATGAGTGGTTCTGCAAATGATGATGTAATCAGTGATGTCACTGTCCATGTCATTAGTGATGTAATATGTGAGTTCATAAGCAGAGCATTGCAGGGGTATAAGTTATAGTTAGCTCAGGTAACGATAACAGCTACATTTCACTGGTTTTGTACAAGTACAATCTGAGCCTAACTATAATGTCCTTGTAACCTTTGTTTTTTTAGTGAATTATATTTAAAATATAATTGATTAATTTCAGTGGTTTGTTTGTTTAAAATGGTGTGTTTTAACTGACAATTTAATCTAGCAATAACACCCCTTTAACCTTTTTCCGTGAATTTTTAAGTTTTTATTGTAATGTAAAGTAAAATGTTGATTGCTATATCTGGCATGGGGTTGGAGTCCAACCCCGGCATGCACTCCTTTTGGCCTTGTATGTCATGGGGTTGGTAGCAGGTGTTGGCCACAGTGCTTAGCCTATGGTCAGGCCCAGCACCCAACACCCACTGCTGCACACAGCTGACTGTGTCATGTAACAATATAAAGGGTGTCAGTTTAATTAAGGCAGACCTAATGGCTTTGAGTCAGCACATCAACATATATAAAGCTGACATATTGGCTTTGTACAGAAATCTGTCAATAACTATAAACAAATATATATTTCATAAATCCATACATTGAAATGTTTAATAACGGTTTATGTGTCTTTTTCATTTGAATAAAACATTTTAAAATAAAAACATTTAAACTAGTGTTAGAATCTTTTTTTTTTAATGTTCAAGCTTCAAAGTGCAGCCATAGATCCAAGGGGGTCTGCACTCCAGGTGAAGAGCAAAAACCTCCAGTGTGGACTGCTTTAAAAAATATATGGTAAGTTCTCCTTGGGCCATCGAGCCAGGTGATTATGGGGAGTGAGTGGGCTCACCACTCTTAGGCCCCGAGGACCCGGCCCCTGGGTCTGAAAGCAAATTAAAGGGGAGGGTTTTATGCAACTCCTGTCCCATGCCACTATAGAGCCAAGAGGACACCATTCCTCTGGCCCAATTTCTACAAAATAAGGGAGGGGCACACAGCACCCATCCCAGAACCACTGTTGAGCCCCCGGGACCTCATCCCAGAGGGCCATATTTCTTAGCAAGGTATCTGCCTCGGGGACCCATCCCCTGTGGAGCTCTACTTCACACTCTCCCAGGGAGCTTACCTCCATGCACTGTTGTTCCCTGTCCAGAAGAGTGTGTGCATACTCTGCCCATACTCTCTGTGGCAGGGAACTCAGCTTTATTACCACTTGAGTGGTAGGAAAGGAAATGTGTCAGCACCTGCCAGCACCAAGTATGGCCAGCTGGGGATATGGGGGCCTTGGGGCTCCCATCCCAGGCCCCAATGACCCCCTAATTTGGGGGCTTTGGGTTGGACACCAGGGTACACACCTATAAAATAAAAAAAAGAATTGTTGGGCTCCTGCTAGGCTTCCCCAATTGTCCAAAACTGAAAAGGAAGTTGTTGGTGCCCCAAGTGGGCACCAGGGCTCCCAGGTGATAAAAAATATGCTAGCCCCCACCGACTGCACTGTGTGTGCTAGAAGCTGGGGCCACAGGGGACCTGGGGGTTCTCTCTGCTGCCCAATAAACAAAATAAAACATGTGGCTTATCATAAACTAAAAACTTTGGATACCCCTTTAGCCCTGGCAGCCATATCATCCTACTTGAAAATGACCATGAAGCTGAGGGCCACAATGCAGATCTAGTTGACACATGTATTAATGTTCTGTCGTGCATCTGTAATTTTAATTGAATTTGAGATTGTTGTAAAAAACTGAAATTTTATTCTTTTAACAAATTTTTTATCTGTATGTACTTTTATGATATTGTTTTTACATATCGAATAAAGTTCATTATCTATCTATCTATCTAACATGTTTGTGTTCTGAGTGGGTACCGGGAAACCCAAAACAAATTGAAAAAAAAGAAAAATGAATAATAAATAAGGGAAGGAGACACATTTATTATTCACTGCTCTGTGAAGGAGAACACCATAATGCCCTGTGAGGGCTATTTACATTATTTTGATTACCTGTGTGGTGTCCTATGTGGGGCATTGGCACTAGCAAGCATTCATTTAATGCTGTGGAGACTGCAAGGAGTGTAGCAGCCACGCAAACAACATAAAAAAGTTAGTCTCCTGGGTCACTAACCCACTCCTAGCTGGAGCTCTAATCTCTTCAGCTGGAGTGCATGACCTTCGATTGTTTTTATGATTGCACTTTGTGAGTTAAAAATGTAAAAAGAAAGACTCAGAGAAATGTAGCTTTTATTAAACAAAAACGCTAAACAATATGTTTCTAAGACATTCTTTAAAAAAAAAAAATATTATTCAATCTATAGCAAATGACAACACATACTTTATACACAAATATTCATGGTCATAACAAAACATATCAGTACGTAACATGGAGCCAGAACAACGAATATAAAAGAAAAACAATTATACACATGGACTTTTTACCTAAATCCTACAATTAATTCAGATGTTCAACCGTCAGGCCCCAAATCAGGATACCTAATTTTTTCCGCTTCATTGACTTAAGAGAGTAAAGGCGATACTCCAAATTAAAAATATTATGAAATTTTGCCTGCCACATCTCAAATGTAGGGATGTCCCGCTGAAACCACACAGATGCAAAAACAGCGGTGCCACAGCCGCAGCAATGAATATAATATATCTGAATTTATATGCCGGCTGACAAATTTGTAAATTATCCCCTACCCCCATCAGCATTATGTCCCTTGTCATATACATTTGATGTCCTAGGATTTACGACAGGAACTGGTTTATTTGAAGCCTTAATTGCGGAAGCACATTACAGTCAAAAACACATGCACAATGCCAGCTCTTTCTATACTACATCTAAAACACTTCCCATCATTAGAGCCGCCCCACTTCATAATCCTCTCTGGTGTATAATACATAATCGTCTTGTAGTGTTGCGCTTTCAAATCTGCCGATAACAAGATCTTTGCTTCCATATCAATTGATTGTTGCACATACTCGCCCTCCTGCGCTTTCAAATTCGCTGATAATAAGATCTTTGCTTCCACTTCAATTGATTGTTGCACATACTCGCCCTCCGGGCCCAACCGTTCACTCCATTTAACTGTTTGTGCAGTCATATCATCTGGTTGTGTCTCGACTAATATAGCATACAATGCCCCAAGCCGTACCCTCCTTCTAATAGCCTCAACCATCGGATACATAGTTATTCCATCACCAATATGATGTTTAAATAAAAAATCCCGCACTTGCAGATATTACACAAATTCCTTTTGTTGAAGTCCATATCGATTCACTAAGCCTGAAAATGAGTCTAATGTCCCCCCTCGAAGAGATCTCCTAATTGTCTAATCCCTTTAGCCCTCCAACTCTGCATCCTGAAGTCCCAAAATATAGCTGGGAAAATGGATGACGCATCTAACGGCATATAGTAACTAAACCGTGAAATGTCTAACATTTTCCGTTCCAATTTCCATGGCTTATACGCTGCGAGCACAACCTTAAACCAAGTTTTTTCAAATAACTTGGTTCATAGAACTTCACTAAGAGGTTTCTAGCTTCCAATCCTAGCAACAACTGATATATTGACGGTGATTCCGCTATCAAATCATCTTCACCTGTCAGTAATATCCGTATGTTTTGAAGTATACAAACATAAAAATAAAAAATTAAATTAGGGACAGACCAACCCCCCCCGATTGCTTGGTAGCATCATATATTTAAACGCCTGTCTCGCATTCCTTTGCCACCATATAAACCTATCACAGATAGATTGGACTCTTTGGAGTTCTATTTTGGTTATTTCCAGCGGAACCTCCCTAAAGTAATACATAACTCTAGGAAGGATAATCATAATAAGTACATTTCATCTTCCCACCATTGTGAGATGCAAGCATTCTAAACGATCTAACTGCTTTTGAATCCCATAGACAATACTACTCCAATTCACATCTATCAAATCCTGCAATTACATTCTCCCTTTAATACCTAAATATGTGGCTTCGTCCATTACCCGTATATCGCCTGAACATGCCAACTTAGTGCATACAATCTGTGTTTTGGAAGCATTTAACTTATAGCCTGAAACCTCACCAAATATACCAGCTAATCTTTCTATCTCTGTAACTGCTTCCGCAGGATCTGAGGATGCAACCGCTATGTCATCTGCATAGGCTAAAACACGTACCTGATATTGTCCACAACTCATAGATTTGATAGGCTCACTCTGCTCCAACATGACCTAAGAAGGATTAATATACATTGCAAATAGCAGGGGGAACACAGGCACTCCTGTCTTCTACCCCTGCTTATCCAAACTTGCTCTGATTCCCTACCCATTTCGCAAATCCTAGCTCGTGGTGACTTATACATACTTTGTATAGCACCAATATAGCCCTGTCCAAACCCTGTCTCCGGCATGATGGCCCCTAAAAACGACCATGACACACGGTCGAACGCTTTTTCCGCGTCGAGAAAAATCAGCCCACACCTCCTTTGATTTACATTGGCATAATCAATAAGAGAAACTACTCTATTAATATGGTTAACCGTACTTCTGCCCGGTATAAATCCATGTTGATAAATAGACACCAATGGTGTGATAACTTGCACCAGCCTATTGGCGAGTATTTTCGCATAAAGTTTGCAATCTGAATTTAACAAAGGGATTGGCCTGTATGCTCCTGCTAGGTTTGAGGGCTTATCTTTTTTTGAGAAACACCGCTATGTTCGCCTCATCCCATGATGGAGGGGAATTCCCAGCCTGCGCCCCTTGGAATGTGATTAGCATATCTTTTTTCAAAGCTTGAAAGAGTGATTGATAAAGCTCAAGAGGAAGCTTGTCCGGTCCTGCAGCTTTAACCCTCGCTAATGAGCCCATTGCCTCCTCCAATTCCTCCATAGTAATTGTTGCATCAAGTACCAACTGCTGTTCAAGACTGAACTTAGCTAAATTCAATTGTTGACAAAAGTTCTCTATTTCCTGCTCATTGACATCCCTTTGCGTATACAATTCTTGATAAAAATGATAAAATATTCCCAATATCCCCTCCAAAGTTTCAACTGTATTACCAGCTGCATCCACCATCGCCCTAATTTTCTGTGAAGACTGTCTGACTCTTAACCTTTGTGCAGGACATCGTCCTGGAGCTTCCCCGTACTCATATCTATCTTGTTTATACAGCTTATATTGATGAGCAATTTCCTTACACCATATCGCATTGATTTTGGCTTTACAACATGCAATCTTGGTTTGTATATCATCAACCTCTAATCCCCATCGAAGCACCTGTATCAGCTCTTGTTCTTGCTTCCTTAAATCTTCCAGGAGCCGCTGTATCAAGGTTTGTGCTAATATCTGTTTGGCCAGTCCATAGCTGAATACTTCAACCCGTATTATCGCTTTGAGGGTATCCCATACTATTGCACTAGAAGAAGTTTCCCTGTTAACCTCCAAAAATTGAGAGACCCAGGTCAACATATGATCAATAAATTCCTTCTCCATTAAAAATTTCCTATTAAACATAAACACCCTGTGAGATTTTGACTGCCTAAAACTATAGACATCTAACAGTAGTGGGACGTGATCTGCAGTTTTTCTAGGCCATACCTGAATTTTTGCACCACCCATAAGTAACTTAGACAGAGACACATAGTCAAGTCTGACTAATTAATGATGGGGATATGAGTAAAACGTAGAGCCAGGATCCGGGTAATTTAAGGCCGCCATACATCTACCAATCCATGATCTTTTAACAGCTGCCCTTATGCTTTAAAAACCTTGGGTTTCCGACCCATATATTTATAATTGTCGTCATCTAGCTGATGTCCCTCTGTATGTAAATTAAAATCCCCACAAACTATCAAAGGGGTATCCCACAACGCCAATTCCATATTCAATTTCTCTAGTATAAGAGGTTCATCGAAATTCGACCCATATATTGTACAGATTGTCACCTTACTACCACCAATAATATATTCGACTATCGCCCATCTATCATGTTTATCTGACCTTTACCTCCCAGCCCCTGAGATGTCCCCTCGTACAAGAATAGCAACCCCCCTACTGGTAGTAGTCTGAGTGGTTGCAGCCAGTAGCGTATATCCGAGCTCTTCTAGCACCTTATGTTTAGCCCAAGATATATGCGCCTCTTGAATGCACAAAATGTCAGGTTGCATTAAACGCAAATCAGCTGCCACCCGTCTCCTCTTATTAATATTGTTTAAGCCACAAACATTAAATGAACATATACGTACTCCACTAACAGCCATTTTACCCACTATATTTTACCAATTTCACTGTCAACCAATTTATCTTTTCTACAAACATTTGTAACTCAATTTCATTTGCAAATATGACCTTGCTATACACTTTACTATGGATTGATTTCTTTGAATTTTTTTAATACCCCCCTGCCTACCCATCCCAACCCTGTCACCCAAACCATCTTTCCCACTCAACACCCACGTGTCCCCCTCTACCCTCTCAACCACCCCCCCACCCTTTCCCCAAAAATCAGCAATAGGGCACATAGCCCTGTGATGGAAGGTGAGTATACCACCTTGTGTTCAACCACCCACCAAAATATACTTGGTTATTAATAGTCAACATATAATATTTGCAAACTTATAGGAGGACACTATCTGAAATAGCCTTAAATAAAATTCAAAAAATAAAAATCATGCTACCTTCTAATCCCCATACAAAATTGTTTATAACCAGGCAAACAAAAGTGAAAACCTTCTGTTCAACAATAGCAGGTCTTTTCACAGAGTCGTCAAATATTCCTTAGCCTACTCCTCCGAAATGAAGAAGCGTGTTTGCCCTTTAGCCAAAACTTTCAAGGTGGCAGGATTCAACAAAAAAAGCTTGTACTCCTTTTTCCTGAAAAGGAGTGATTAATTGGCGCAACCGCCATCTCTTCTCAACCATATAATGGAAATAGTCAGGCCTAACAAAAAATTGCAAACCTTTCCCCATCCTCTCTTTATCTGGCCGTGCCAAATCATATACAGCCTGTCGAGCCAAAAAATTATTCAAGGAGATCAAGATTGCCCGTGGCCGCTGTTCTGGTTGTCCCCCTTTTGCCAGTCGTTGCTTGAAGGGAAACCTGTGCGCCCTTTGGACTTCCACAGCCCAATTCCAATGCAAAAACAACAGTTTATGGACAGAACGCAGGACAATGTTATACATTCACCCCAGTAAAGAGATCTGGGCCTAAATCCATCGTTTTTTTGCTCACCATGCCATTCCAGTTTGAACCCAGCCATATGCAAATCAGTCTTGACCCTGTACCTCATGGGAACAGTCCAGCCGAAACTGCCAAGCCAGGTCCTCTCTGGACTGGAAACAAGCATCCTAGGACTGGTTTCGGGGTTTCCACAGCCCAATTCCACTCCTTAAGCTCAGGGAAAGCCTCTAAAACAATTCCACCACAAACTTGTGAATGTCCTGTCCTTCAACCCCCTCCGGTATTACTATTATTTTGAGATTGTTTCTACAAAGCCTATTTTCCAAGTCTAGAAGCTTAATCTGGACATCTTCTTTGTGAGCGTTTATTGCTTCTGTAACCCCCTTTTATGCCTCCATTTGATCTTCCAACGTTGTAATTCGAGTCTCAACTTCAACCATACTCTCTGTGAATTCATTGCATATTTTGACCATCCTTCTGACCGTGTTTTGGAGCTTGCGACATGCTGTATGGGTTTTCAAATTCTCAGTCCGGGTCTCTACTATATGATCTAACATACACTGGTAAATTGATTCCAGGGAGATTTCTTCATCCGGCCCTACTGTAATCCCACCCACAGCTTGGTCAGAAAGGTTAGCATCTTCAAGAGCCATTTGACCAGACAAAGAAAAGTCCCAGAGCGGAGTCTTTGTCCCTTCTGACCCCCACCCCTATCCTTGGTAGTTATTTGCTTACGGACAGTGGGTAGGTCTAGATTATCATCCTCCGGGTTTGTGGTATTCGGATCGCTACCGAGACTTATTATTGAGCCCTCCCAGGAGCTTGATTTATGTCCTATCTCGCCATCATCTTCAGACATATCTGAGGGTTCGGAGAGTGAAAAGAACTTCTCCCCTGAGTCGACTTCCTTGCTATGAGCATCAGTAACATCGGCTATTACCCTAGACTCTGGTTCTATTACTTCAGACCCATCATCCTCCTCATGGAGTCCAACAGTCATCCCTTTTCCCCCAGCCTCTATAGCCACTGATCCTATAGTGGCCAGATTATTGCCATTAACCCATTCAAATTCAGATATTGCTTGATTCGGCATAGCTGCCCTTCCCAATGAGTCCTCTCCCTTTTCGACGTTACTGTCAATATTACCGTTACCCTCATTTGCCTTTTCCACCGATGCCGACTTAGATATATTAGAGGTTGATTGCTTTTTCTTGGTAACCACCTGAAATATCTGGGGAATCTTCTTAATAAGTGTTCCTTGATCTCCTCCTCCTGCCATAGCTCCTTCTGAACTCTCTAGGAGAGCTCTAGCGTTACCACCTGCGAGCGCTGCTCTAGTCTCTACCACGACTTCCATACTAGCTCTGGTTTTTCCTCCCTAGGCTGCTTTAGGAGGCATGTCGAATGACACAGCAAGAGTTTTATCAGGGCTGTCCACCAGTGCACTTAGCTAAAACAAAACACTTACTTCAAAGTGCCAGGAAAGTCTGCTAATATGCACCCCACTTGCAGCTTCGCGGACTCCGCTGATGCGTACTCCTCCAAACTCCTTCGATCAGCCCTGCTACTCCACTGCAGCTCCCAATTGCTTCACCGTGCACAGGGACTACAACGCCACACTCCGGAGCTACTCGCACCCCAGAGGAAACTGACCGACTGCACTCCACCCTTCTGCAGTTTGAATCGCCGCAGATACGCCCGAAGATGTGCGTGTCCAACCCGTAGAGCCTCCGCTCAATCCGTTCGGTCCGTCAACACAATTCACCACAAGCGGTATCTGTCTACTCTCAAGAAATCCCAGACTAAGGAACAAAACCACTTCTAGATCGCCTAGACTGCTGCTCCGACACACCAACACCAGCCAGGGCTGCTCGCCGATGCCAGTCTGCTCCGCTCCTCCTCTCCGGTCCCAGACACCACAGTTGCGCACCACAGGTGAGCGTGCTTTACCCTGCAGCGGGGTCCCGTTCCACGGCGTGTCCGATAGTTTCACATTTGTTTGGCTTGCCGCAAAGACCTTTAAAAAAAAGGGTCTTTTTACTCTGTAAAATTTACAAGGTTTACTCCGTGCATCATCTTTCCATAATCCGCAGCATAATGCATAACGCATTATTTCTCCGACCTGCTACATCGATTAAAGAGTGGTGAAGACACGGGAGCTGCTCACACACACGTTCAGCAAGTGGACACCATCTTGCCCTCGACCCTGAGTCATTCTTTTAACATTTTTCAACCCACATAATGTATTATTAAAAACTATGTTAAAAGAAATCACTATTGTTAAGCATTACATTGTGTGAATGACTAAAATATACATTAGATTAAAAATATTGGCGATTTTCGGAGAAAGATGATAGGTCTGCTTTATATATATTGATATGATAACCCCTTGAGAAAGCCAATAGGATGACATTTTATATTTTGGTTTTGTGTCTGTTTGACAAAGTCAGTAAGTCTGTCTGGGTGACGCCAGGACCTGAGAGACCTATTGCATGCTGTACGTGCCAGAAGGCTGTGTGTGGTGTGGGGTTTACTACTTAAAAGGGGCTGGATGCAAGGCCTGGGGGGGTTGATTCAAGTGATGTGTAGAAAACATTAATGGAACAGTGGAGGCCATGCTGGAGGTAATCGGCTACTCACTTGCAGAGCAACTAATATTTTATACAGCAATTTTATATGTTACCCAGAAAATATTTATAAAAAGGAGGAGTCGAAAGTCCAAAGTTGTACTACCTGCAGTGAGGAATGAAATGCAATGTAAAAGACAGATCAACTACTTTTAAAGTCCTCTTTTCATGTTACATAAGGATAGATTTGCTGAGAGTAAGGGCCTCATAACAAGTATGATAAAATTAACAAATCTGGCTGGTATCTCTTGTGAAAATCCAGCCATTTCAAGTATGTATCCAAGAATGCAGAATAAATAAGGTGACCTGGGAAATGTAAGTAAAAACAGGAAAGCCTAGATTTTATGTCTGGTCTACATGCTTCTTTAGTTTTCTCACCAGCTTTGTGTGATAAAAAAATAATAAATAGAAGATATATAGATGTGTTTTGCATCTTCCTCTCTTCATCCATTAGTCTGTTCAACTGTCATTGACATTTTGCTTTCACTCTTAACACCATACTGAGGGGACTAGTGGGTCAGGCCACTTCAGCCAGTGGCTCCTTTGCACTGTGAGTAATGTCATTTTATCCTGCTCACATGTGCGCATCTGCCTACAAAGCAGTGCACTTCAGTGCCAAGAGTTGGACTCGCACTTTACATTACCTTTTAATTTTTTTCTGTACATTCGTTACTGTTTTTTAGTCATCACTGTATGTTCAAACCATGGACCCAATTCACAAAAAAGTAGTAAACCTGAACCTGTAGACTTATGCCAAAATGTAGGGGCAGATTTGTTAATTTTTAGGTTTCTGAATCATTCCCTGAAATGTGCTTGTAAAGTTGTGCGTTTCACAGTTCACAGACATAATTCTCTAAATGTCATGTGACTACTTCTAAGGGCTTCTAGTCCCACTTGATAGTGGAGAATTCCATATGGGTGTTTAGACACACTGTTCAAACACAATATTTATTTCTATTTCTTTCTCCAAGAGGAAATAATTTTTTCCTGAGAGAAAAGCCCTTTCTCTAAACTCTCACTAAACGTGTGTGTGATTTGTTCCCCTTCCTATCCTAGAAGAAAAGTTGCTCCAGCCCTAAGCTGGAGTAAATTTCTGACCTTTGCTACGATGGAAACGGGTCTGATTGCAGGTTGGGAATACACACAAGCAAATTTGTCTATGGGTATTTCCTAATTTTAAAGGCAAAACAAATCTTGGAATGGCCACACTCATGTGGAAATATCTGCCCATGTAAATGCCTGCGAGGGATCCCTTTCTAGATTTATGTTAGGCATCAAAAAGTTAAATTATGTCTTAAACTTACATTTACTGTGGAATTTACCTTTGTGACTAAGGCCCCACGTCTTCAAGTTACAATAATTCAAAGCCAATTGTGTGACTTTTCTTTGCTATGATGGGCATTAAAACAAAACATTGTTTCTACACCCTGTTCTATGTACATCTTTCTCCTACGAAGAATTTTTTACATTCCAGTAAATTTATAACTGATGGCTTTTTTCAAGTTTAAATTATTATTGCAAGCATATTATTTGGGTTACTGATCGAGGGGGATGAAATCCTACCCAAGCAGCAAATGCAATCTCTGTCAGAGTGAAACACAAGCAAACCCCAAATTAACCTGTGCTTAACCCTCTGCTAGCTTGTCGCAAAAACAGTCAGGCTTAAATTAGAGGCAATGTGTAAAGTATTTATGCAATACTTCAAACAGTAATAAAGTGAAAACTCAACACAATAAAAATCCCACTCCAATTTGGAAAAAAAGTTACATTTAATAAATTATTTGACACTAAAACGACAAAAATCCAATCAGTTGAACTGGAGATATGTAATTCTAAATATTTCAGGTAAGTGCAGTGGCTAAAAGCTCAAAGCGAGTTGACTTCAAAAGGCCAGCACAAAGAATTCCTTTTCAGGTGGAGGGGGTGGTGAGAAGCAGCCGTTGACAGCAACATCATGGTGCGAACAGGCCCGCTCGTGGTCGCAAAGAGCCCAAAACTCCAGGATTTCTCCTTTTCTTGAGGCGAG
The DNA here is from genome assembly GCF_964204655.1 of Triturus cristatus. Classification (NCBI taxonomy): domain Eukaryota; kingdom Metazoa; phylum Chordata; class Amphibia; order Caudata; family Salamandridae; genus Triturus; species Triturus cristatus. Next base: position 212,494,765 of record NC_140592.1, read on the forward strand.
AGATAACTGATTCCACACCAAGGGTCCAGAGCTTGAGGTTCACCTCTTGGGGATCTGGAACTCACTCCAAAAGAAGCCAGCAGGGCTCAGACAGGCCCAGTTGCAGGTCCAGGCAGCAGGCCAGCTGGGCAGATGCAGGAAGGCCTCTGGAGCTTATTATGTTGTAATAGCTCAGATTAGGATGTCAGCCAGCTGACCCTTGGTGTGACTTCAGTCTGGAATCAAGGGTGCAGGTCCAGTCTTCCTTCTTAGCAAGCAGGGCAGCAGGTGGCATGGCAGCAGACGGCATGGCAGCAGACTAACAGGCCAACAAAATGGCATTCCTTCTTGCAGCAAACAAGCACTGCAGTCCTTCTTCTGTGGTATCCACAGGTCCAGGAGTGTACTCAAGAGTTGGGGTTTAGGGTCCAATTTTTATACCTTGTGCCCACTTTGAAGTAGGAGATGGTTTTGGAGGATTCCATCCCCAGAGGTGCTTGGAATGTCCTGCCTCCCTGCCCTGGTCCCCTGCATGTCTAAGGTCATAAAAGACTAGTGTCAAACCCTTTTTAAGAGTGCTCTGGCAGAGCCTTTGTGATATGCAAGTGTTGTAGGTGACAGCTCTCCCCCCCATCAAGTCAGAGATATACCATCCTCCAACACCTATTCTCCTTTGCCTCACTGTCTGGGAGCAATAGACAAAGACCAACTGCAAAATACAACTAGTCATGCGACCCAGGAAATAAGCTGCAGGCACCAATTTTGACTTAAAATCCGACTTTACCTTTAAAGAGGGTCTTAAATTGCAATTATTTAGACATCAACCTCAACACTCCTAGATGCTCCTAATTGAAGGTTAGCACTAGTTAAGTGAAATAAGTTAACATAATGTTATCCTACAGTAGAGGAAGGCCTTCCAATAGCAAAAAACAAATTTAAGAGTTTTTCACTACCAGCACATGTAAAAGTTAAAAGTATATGTCCAGTCCAACTTTTTAAATACACCACACCCTGCTCTATGGGCTGTTTGGTGCCTACCCTAGGGGTGACTTATATGTATTAAAAAGGATGTTTAGGCCTGACAAAAGCTTTTTTTGCCAGGGTGAAATGACAGTTTCATACTGCACACAGACTGCAAAGGCAGGCCTGGAACATGTTTAAAAGGGCTACTTAAGTGATTGACACAATCATTGCTGCAGGCGCACTAGTAGAATTTAATTTACAGGCCCTGACTACTTGTGGTACCACTTTACTAGAGACATACAAGTACATTATATGGGCCAATTGGGTGGAAGGCAATTTCACCATGTTTAAAAGAGAGAACACATACACTTTAGCACTGGTTAGCAGTGGTAAAGTCTGCAGAGGCCTAAGGTCTACAAAACGCGATCAGCAAAAAAGTATGAGTAAGGCAAAAAGTTTGGGGGAAAACCACCCTAATGCGGACAGGCCTAACACATATGGTTTTCATGTTTAAGCGGTGACATGTTTTCTCTCTTTCTTTTCATTTTTGCAGCACATGCTTGCAATTCAAAAAAACATTGAAAAGGACTGCAGAGGCCACAATTTTTGTATTTTCCAATGCCCTATATACTTATGATGTTTTTTTTTTAGCTATAAGCCAATATATTCCAACATGAAGTTCTGGGTATCAATTCAAACATAGATAAGGGGTGATAAAGATTAAAATATTAAGGACAGTGTGTGGTATTTTCTCCTGGAATTATTAAGAACTGAAGCGGAAAAAAATCCTTAAACCAAAGAATATTGTTAACAATATTAGTATTTGGACGCTCTTTCTTCTACGGTACAATATTTAATTAGAATCTCAAGACCTGACGAGAGAATATAAAAGTCTAATTATCTATGAATATTTGTATGTAAATAATTGTTATTGAGTTTAAATATCGAAAATAATCGGGAGCAGCCTCTGAAAAAACAATGCATAAATCAAACTTTCCTTATTTAAGAGAGGCACGTCTTATTGGAAGAATATTCTACACGTTTGGATAAAAATGCTCACTTGTAATTATATGTATGTGGGGAGGAATGCTTAGTTACCTGAGTAATAACTCTATCACATTCGCTTTCCTGTGTTATTTGAATTAGAGAATTTAAAATGAATGCCAAAACCTATTTCTTTCCTAAATTTGTATGGTTTTATATACTGTCTGTTTTGGAATTATAAAAAATGCAGATCATATTTAACAGATATTGTTGATTTATTTCACCTAGATATTGTGCCACAAGAAATTGTAGGTGAGTATAGCATTTATTATACCATTTATTTATCTATTATGGAATAAACTGAAGGTCCTCGTGCAATATGGCTAAGGAATCCTTCACACCTTCACAATGTTGTCATGATTAGCAAGCATAGAGTCTTTAATAAAAGAATACGGCATATTGTTTATACAAATGGGAATGCAAATTCTTTTTAGTCAGAACAATTACATTAGACATAAAAAAGAGCAAATAGTTTAAATCACTGCCAATGTCTTTGGGTAACATCTCTACCTAAAGCAAACCGTTACTGGTCGCTGTTTCTCAGAGGACAGTCCATCCCAAACTTCCATAAGATGCCACATGCAGAAAGGTACACATACACAAGTAACCCCAAAGCAGTCTTGGACTTGTTAGGTCTCTTCAGTGGGGCATAGCTTCGACACTATAGCACAGAGAGCAAGAGGCCCATATCAGGCCCTGCCCTTAGCCACTAATGATATTTCATCAAACACACAAACGGAAGAAATGGTTACAAATGATCTAAACCAGTGGTTCTTAACCTTTTGATTTCTGTGGACTCCATCATAATCAATATTGAAATACAGGGACCCCCACTTGTCATTACTGGAATGATCAAATTATTGGAATCTGAGGATCCCCACTGAGTCATTACTGGAAGCCGGGGACACCAGCCTAAGGCATTTCCATAATTTGAAACACAAAACAATACACTTCATTTTCAGTACTGGCCCTGGGAGATGTGGTCCCCAGGGCCTAAAAAGGCTCAGGGAGGGGGCCTGCATGCCGGCTCCCCTTTATTTTAAGTAATGGCCCTGGGGGATGGGGTGCCCAGGACCTAATAATGCCCAGAGAAGGGGGCTACGTGACCCCCCCTGCCCTTTCATTTAAAAAAACGCCCTTGGAGATGGGGTCCCCAGGGCCTAATTAGGCTCAGGTAAGGGGGCTATGAGCCCCACTCTCATAGTAAAAAAAGGCCCTGGTGGATGGGATCCCCAGGGCATAATAAGCCTTGGGGAGGGGGCAATGAAGCCACTCTCCCCTTTCATAAAAAATTACCCTGGGGATGGGGTCTTCAGGGCCTAAAAAGGCACGGGAGGGTGGTTACTTGGACCTCCTCCCCTATTAACGCTACCCCCTCCACTTTCATAACAAACAGGCTGGGCTTGGGTAGGGGAGGTGTCTGGACCCCTCCCCTTTAAAAATCATAAGGCCCTGTGGCCAACCGCCCTCCGCGCACGGCCTTTGGTCATGCATGGTGGGGGTGTTGGCTTTAGGTATGGTAATAAAATAATACTTTCCATTAAAAAACCCTAGACATTCACAGACAAAATCAAAGGTTAAAGTAACATTGTAGTTAGGTGTGATAAAAGATCTGTTTTCGTATTTTTATAAAAACTTCGAAATTCACTGGAAAAAGGTTAAAGTTACATTATAGTTAGGTGAATATGCCTGTGAGAGCATTAACGTTTTGAACTAAAAAAGCACAGAAATTCACCAGTTTTAGTTAGCAGAGCCTCTGGAAAGAAAGCTTGGCACAGGACACGCCCCTTTCGTTAGCCCATGTTTTGCCACTTTGAAGAGCCTGGGCATCTAGGTGTCTTCTTCTTGTGTTTTATAAAATTGAATATTCCTTTGGGCGTCCCTGTAAAACATGGCTCCCAAGAGTTCTGCTCAGGTCTTTGGGTTGTATTCCATATTTGCAAAATGTACAAGAGTATGGGTTGAAAACATTTATACAATGCATTTGTAATGGCTGCAAAATGTGTTTATTAAAAAGCTGTGAACATTAGAATTGGGGAAGGGTTTCTCCACAGCATTTGCCAGGGAAAGAATTTCTCCGAGGCAAAGAAGGGTACATATTTACAGAAACATCCACAATAAGGTTAGATGATTGTAGGTTATGATTCTGGAGAAGATGGGTGTTAGAATGAGATCATAAGACACTGTGAAACTCAGAGGACATGTCCTCCAGTTGTATTTAAACACAAAGCTGAGCTCCTCATTATTCCACACACACAGAAAGTTTAATAATTTATTGCTTTGGACTTGGGTCTGTGTGAGGACTTCCGGTTATTACATTAGCAAGAGCTAGTGAAAAATTCAAATCTGGGGAATCGGGACCGAGTCTCGGCAATGACACTCAACATCCTGTAATTCTGGCCAAATCACTTAATCTTCCCGTGCCTAACAAAAATGAATGTGTCCTTGTGTAACGTAACTGGTGCTCATGCAAAACATTCTGATACCTGTGGGTCAAGTGTGCGCTATATAAAACTCTGGGGGAAAAAATGATATATTATAATTTCTGCCTTCTTTTCTCTTTTCATATATATTTACATATATATTGAATAAAAGGTACAGATCGCATTGAATGATGGTTCAAATATTTAAAATTTAAATCAAACGCCAGATTATTGCTTTGAATTATATCTGTATCTATTGATGAGTATAATGAAAGATGCAGTCAACATTTTCTTTAAAAGTATTTTTTGCGGCACTTCAAAATTACATGTAATTTTGGGACATATTGGTTAAAGATATACTCGCTATATTAGATAGTGTGTCTACAGAAATATATTCTTTGTTACAGGATTTACCTAATTACAAATAACTGTGTGTGTAATTTTTTGCACAATGGTTTTGAAAAATTGAAAAATTAGAACATTTATTTCAAGAATGGATGATATATACCTCAGAAATCATGAATTGTGTAATTCTGTAACTTCATATGTATATCAGTACACCGATTGATTGTAACGTCATAAGAAATGTTATGGAAACACATTGCTATTATTTTTGAACACTGTAAGATGGCCGCCTAAATGTGGATTCAAGTTTACATTTGTAAATTCACCCCTTTTCAATGTCTAGAATAATTACGTATTTATGTTGCCCGGTAACACAGTGTCAGCATCGTGACAAAGGCTAAACGCTGAAACGGGTAGATGCTGAAAACGATACCTCTCTTTTCTGTGATGTAATAAAACTCACATCTTAATTCAAGCCCCATCGAGTGCCGTCTCCTTTCTCCGGATCCGTATTGGGAAGAGGAGATATATTTATTTTTATATAGATATATATATATCGTCCAAGGCCCCCCCGCAAAGAAAGACCAGCCACACACAGTGGATCGTTTGGACTGGCTGATTTAATGGAAAGGCATGATGCATTTCAGATTATTTCCTTCCTCAGATTCCTTCCTCGACAGAACAGTGCCGTCAGTATCCATCATTTAATGGCGCCTGCTTCACTCCGATAGGCGAAGATGACATGGTGGGCGTAGCAGACGTTGGGACGCTCAGTAAGTACCTTCCCCCATGTGGGTGGCGTTCTCAATCCTGCCAGTTGCACCAATCACACATGTGCCACTCTGCCGGTCCCACAATCCAACATACAGCCGTTTTTCTGACACGGGAAGTCCTGACCTGGAATCTTGGGCTGTAGTCGGTCCCAACGATTGCTGTTGAAATTATCAGAAAGCGGCGGCGCGGCAGTTTTCCAAAAGTCTTGAAAGAGTCCAAAGTGCCACTCAACCTGCCACACTGCTTGTGGATGGGGTGCTCAAGGTGCTTAGTGGCCATGCACCACAATATCAAGTCCAAGGCCCCTTGCAAATAAAGACCAGGCACACACAGTGGATCGTTTGGACCGGCTGATTTAATGGAATGGCATGATGCATTTTGAATTATTTCCTTCCTCAGATGCCTTCCTCGACAGAACAGTGCAGTTGGTATGCATCATTTAATGGCGCCTGCTTCACTCCGATAGGCAAAGATGACACGGTGGGCATAGCAGACGTTGGGACGCTCGGTAAGTATCTTCCCCCATGTGGGTGGTGTTCTCAATCCTGCCAGTTGCACCAATCCCACAGGCGCCACTCTGCCGGTCCCACAATCTAACATCCAGCCGCTTTTCTTACATAGGAAGTCCCGACCTGGAATCTTGGACTGTAGTCAGTCCCAACGATTGCTGCTGAAATTATCAGAAAGCGGCGGCGCAGCAGTTTTCCAAAAGTCTTGAAGGAGTCCAAAGTGCCACTCAACCTGCCGCACTGCTTGTGGATGGGGTGTCCAAGGTGCTTAGTGGCCATGCACCACAATATCACGTCCAAGGCCCCTTGCAAAGAAAGACCAGGCACACACAGTGGATCGTTTGGACCGGCTGATTTAATGGAATGGCATGATGCATTTCGGATTATTTCCTTCCTCAGATGCCTTCCTCGACAGAACAGTGCCGTCGGTATCCATCATTTAATGGCGCCTGCTTCACTCCGATAGGCAAAGATGACACGGTGGACGTAGCAGACATTGGGACGCTCGGTATCTTCCCCCATGTGGGTGGCGTTCTCAATCCTGCCAGTTGGACCAACCACACAGGTGCTACTCTGCCGGTCCCACAATCCAACATCCAGCCGCTTTTCTGACACAGAAAGTACCGACCTGGAATCTTGGACTGTAGTCCCAACGATTGCTGCTGAAATTATCAGAAAGTGGCAGCGCGGCAGTTTTCTAATATATATATTGGAAACTATGTGGTTCTGCTCGGCATGATCAACCGAGGATGCTAGCGTATGGCTGAACCAAGTGGCACAATGTCGATTTTACATCCATTATTGCGCTGAACCCAGTAAATCTGGGATAATTGCAGATTTACCGAGTGTAGCATTTTCTTGGATGTAAAAAAAATAAAGATATATGTGTGTGTGCGTTTGTGTGTATATATATGTCTGTGTAAATATATGTGTATATATATATATATATATATATGTGCCTGTGTGTATACATATATGTGTGTGTGTGTGTGTGTATGTTCGTATATATATATATATATATATATATATATATATATATATATATATATATATATATATATATATATATATATACGATATTGGCAACCCAGCAGCGCTGTTTACTTCTTCCAACCACTTGGGATGATATTTTAAACGGAGTCACAGATGTACCCACTGGGGTTGTGCACGGAGTCTGGCTATATGAACAGCAACTACCATAATGCTTTGCCACAGCCCACATGGGCGGGACTCAAATAATTAAATAAAACACGTGCATGTAATCAAGCAGACTGTTTCCCGTTTGTGCAGCCAGTGACCAAGGGCGCAGAGACGCTCGAAACGCGTATGGCACCACAGGAGAGGAGTGAGACAGGCTGTGAAGCTGCTGCCAGTGACACGTGTGTGTGAACCCCTTCGTGCGTAGCATTCCTACGAGGGCAACCTTTTTTGCGATACATATATATTTATATATATATATAATCTACTGGCGGTCGCCAGTAGATAGTTATAGTTAGGACCTATTTTCCATAGGAAATCCGCAATATTCTATTTGGAATAACGTTAGCACCGGTTGACGAATCCTCGCGAAAGTTTCCAAACTTTTGGCCAGCTCCGCTCCGCTCCTACCCTGAAAGTTTTGCGGTGATCCGTCAAGCGGGGGCCGAGAAAAAGGGGGGTCCAAAAACGCATTTTCCCCATGCAATTTCCCATAGGATCTGTTGTCGCAGCTACAGCCCGAACCGCTGAACGGAATGACACCAAATTTGGCAAAGAGGTAGTCCTCAGTTCGGACTCGTGCCTTTTGCATACATGGTGGGAATCTGTTCAATAGTTCCTGAGAAAATTAGGGTAAAAAAGTTAGTGATATCTTTGGCCGCGGAGGATCCACGGACCGTACCTGCACCGTAAGCGCACCCTCCCCGAACCAAGCGCGCACCTTCCCGATCGTGCGCTGAATGCTAATTGGCTGTCGAGTGTCTCTCTACATTCGAAACCAGGAACTGTTGGCGGCCATTTTCTGCCTCGGTAGAAGCGAGGCTGAAGACGCAAGGGAAATAAGTGTGTAAAACATATAAGGGGGGCAGAGTGGAAATACTCTGACCCTCTAGAGGTGCTTAGGGGTCCCAGAAGGACCCCCTGGGGCCCCCTTTAAAAAAAAAAAAACACTGGGAAATGCGCGCACGGTGCACGCATCCTATTGCGTTGGATGCACGGATTCTCTCGCGGTGGGTGCGCGGATCCACGGCAACGTTTTTTGAAAAACGACAAGAAATCATTGGTTGTATGACAACTTTCTACACTGAAAGGTAGGGTGTATATTTCTGTTTTTTAAAGGTATGATTGTTATTGGTTAACAAAAACAGATTGTAAGGAACATAATACATGATAAGCTGATATGTTGAAAAGTCAAGCACACTTCCTGTCTTGTGTAGGAACATTGTGTGCTGAACTTGTGACCTGTGAGCTCAGTGCAGTGTTCCATGACCTGTTTCTATGGTAACAGGCAGAAGGCAGATTGGGGGAAGGGTTGAAATGTATTTCAGTTGGAAAGGGTTGAAATGTTTAACCAATAGAAATGTGTGTTTGCTTTTGAGTTTATGTGCGAAGGATTGTGATTTGATGTTTACATGTATATGTGTGAAAAATGAAAGGGAACATTTTTCATTCTTTGCTTTTGCTGAGAGGTGCACAGTGCAGAGATTCTGTAAAAGAAAATATGGTGAGTGATTGATATACTTCTTAATCTACAAAAGAACTTGAAAGATGAGTTATTTAATTGTGAGGGGATGTATGTAGACTATTTTGATTTTAATCAGACTAATGTATTTTTCCTGCTAAAGTGTAGGGAGTACTTTTTTTCTCTACAATGTGTGTGCATGTAGAAACCATTCTGTGATAAGCATTTGTGTTTTTCATGTGTTTGTAAACAGATAACTGTGCAGTTTTTATATTTTGGTAGAATTAGAAACCAATCATTGTTAATGAATTTGTGAAATGAGTTATGTTATGTTTCTATACTAAAATGTAGTACTACTTCTAGATGAAGAAATGTGTTTTGGTATAGTGCAAGGGATAGTGTTGTTTGTCTAGAATCACACAGTGAGTCTGTGTGCATTTGGGAACCACTGTGGGAGAAGCATTTGGTAACATCGTGTATTTGCCGACAGATAACTGTTTTAACTTGTCATGTTGTGAAGTTTTAGTAGCATTAGAAGACAGTTATGGCTTATGATTTGATTAAATGAGTCAGGCTTTGACAGAAAAGTGCAGTCCTGAAATATGTAGATAGTGTGCAGTTCCCTTACCAGTTGCACTGTAGTGAATGAGTTTTGGTAAACTCCTAGGTATATTGGTGCATGTCTACAATCACAGTGTGAGTTAGTGTGTATTTAGGATCAGTGTGAGAGAAGCATTTGGTGATATCATGTATTTGCTTACAGATAACTTTTTAAAATCCTGTCATGTTGTGAAGTTTTAGTAGCATTAGAATCCAGTCTTTGGTTATGCGTTGATTAAATGAGTCATGCTTTGACACTGATGTGCTATACTTAAAAATGTAGATTGTGTTCAGTACCATTAACTCTTCTAGACTAGTGAATGAGTTTTGGTAAACTCCTAGGATAGTGTTAATTGTCTAAAATCACACTGTGAGTCTGTGTGCATTTGGGTAAGGATTGTGAGAGAAGCATTTGGTAATATCGTGTATTTGCTGACAGATAACTGTTTTAAAACCGGTCATGTTGTCAAGTTTTAGTAGCATTAGAAGCCAGTCTTTGTTTATGCTTTGATTAAATGAGTCAGGCTTTGACAGAAAAGTGCAGTCCTGAAATATGTAGATTGTGTGCAGTTCCCTTACCACTTGCACTGTAGTGAATGAGTTTTGGTAAACTCATAGGGATAGTGGTGCTTGTCTAGAATCACACTGTGAGTTAGTGTGTATTGGGGATCAGTGTGAGAGAATCATTTGGTAACATCATGTATTTGCTGACAGATAACTGTTTTAAAATCTGTCATGTTGTGAAGTTTTAGGAGCATTAGAATCCAGTCTTTGCTTATATGTTGATTAAATGAGTCATGCCTTGACACTGATGCGCTGTACTTAAATATGTAGATTGTGTGCAGTCCCCTTACCCCTTCCACATTAGTGAATGAGTTTTGGTAAAGTCCTAGGTTAGTGTTGATTGTCTAAAATCACACTGTGAGTCTGTGTGCATTTGGGTAAGGATTGTGAGAGAAGCATTTGGTAACATTGTGTATTTACTGACAGATAACTGTTTTAAAACCTGTCATGTTGTCAAGTTTTAGTAGCATTAGAAGCCAGTCTTTGCTTATGCGTTGATTAAGTTAGTCAGGCATTGACATTAAAGTGTAGTCGTGAATTATGTAGATTCTGTGCAGTTCCTTTACCACTTCCACTGTAGCGAATGAGTTTTGGTAAACTCCTAGGGATAGTGTTGTTTGTCTAGAATCACACTGTGAGTCTGTGTGCATTTGGGAATCACTGTGAGACAAGTGTTTGGTAACATTGTGTATTTGCTGACCGATAAGTGTTGTAAAACATGTCATGTTGTCAAGTTTTAGTAGCATTAGAAGACAGTTATGGCTTATGCTTTCATTATATGAGTCATGCATTGACAGTAAATTGCAGTTGTGAAATATGTTGATTGTGTGCAGTTCCCTTACCACTTGCACTGTAGTGAATGAGTTTTGGTAAACTCATAGGGATAGTGGTGCTTGTTTAGAATCACACTGTGAGTTAGTGTGTATTTGGGATCACTGTGAGAGTAGCATTTGGTAACATCATGTATTTGCTGACAGATAACTGTTTTAAAACCTGTCATGTTGTGAAGTTTTAGTAGGATTAGAATCCAGTCTTTGCCTATGCGTTGATTAAATGAGTCATGCTTTGACACTGATGTGGTGTACTTAAATATGTAGATTGTGTGCAGTACCATTAACTCTTCCAGAGTAGTGAATGAGTTTTGTAAAACTCATAGGGATAGTGGTGCTTGTCTAGAATCACACTGTAAGTTAGTGTGTATTTGGGATCAGTGTGAGAGAATCATTTGGTAACATCATGTATTTGTTGACAGATAACTGTTTTAAAATCTGTCATGTTGTGAAGTTTTAGTAGCATTAGAATCCAGTCTTTGCTTATATGTTGATTAAATGAGTCATGCCTTGACACTGATGTGTGCAGTCCCCTTACCCCTTCCAGAGTAGTGAATGAGTTTTGGTAAACTCCTAGGATAGTGTTGATTGTCTAAAATCACACTGTGAGTCTGTGTGCATTTGGGTAAGGATTGTGAGAGAAGCATTTGGTAACATCGTGTATTTGCTGACATATACCTGTTTTAAAACCAGTCATGTTGTGAAGTTTTAGTAGCATTAGAAGCCAGTCTTTGCTTATGCTTTGATTATATGAGTCAGGCTTTGACATAAAAGTGCAGTCCTGAAATATGAAGATTGTGTGCAGTTCGCTTACCACTTCCAGAGTAGTGAATGATTTTTGGTAAACTCCTAGGTATAGTGGTTGTTGTGTAGAATCACACTGTGAGTCTGTGTGCATTTGAGAACCACTGTGAGAGAAGCATTTGGTAACATCGTGTATTTGCTGACAGATAACTAATTTAAAACCTCTCATGTTGTCAAGTTTTAGTAGCAATAGAAGCTAGTCTTTGCTTATGCATTGATAAAATGAGTCAGGGTTTGACACTAAGGTGCAGTACCATGTACTATTCTGTTCACTGTGGAAGAACTGAAAATTTAAAAGTTTTACCTAAGCACTGTCCTAGAAGTAGTCTGATTATTTAGTCAGTTTCTAAGTACCAAATAGACTGCTTCAAATGTCTATGCAGTATGCGTGTACTGTTCTAATATACTATACACTTGTCTTTTACACCTTCAATTCCCTAGTCAGTATCCATACACTTCCAGGAAATATCCTCTCACTTCCTTTGCAGTCCTCTAGAGACCCATTCAACAGCATGTACTAATCCATTCACTGTGCCAAAACCCAAACACTTATAAATTCACCAAGACACTCTCTTTCCAGTACTCTAATGATTTAGTCACTGCCTAAGTATTCATGCACAGAGCCAGGTCTTAGCTTATGGACTTCTTCAAACCCCTATCCACTATGCATGCAGTCCTCTAAGCACCTACACACTTGTCTTTCACACCTTCAATTCCCCAGTCAGTATCCGTTCACTTCCAGCAAACACCCTCTCACTCAATTTGCACTCCTCTAGCGACCCATTCAGCATCATGTACTAATCCATTCACTGCGCCAAACCCTAATAAATTCACCCAGGCACTCTCCTTGCAGTACTCTAATCATTCAGTCAGTACCCAAGTACTCATCCAGTGACCCAGGCCTTAGTATATGGACTGCTTCAAACCCTTATCCACTATGCATGCAGTCCTCTAACCACCTACACAATTGTCTTTCTCACCTTCAATTCCCTAGTCAGTATCCATACACTTCCAGGAAATACCCTGTCACTCCCTTTGCAGTCCTCTAGTGACCCATTCAGCACCATGTACTAATCCATTCACTGTGCTAAAACCCAAACACTTATAAATTCACCAAGATACTATCTTTGCAGTACTCTAATCATTCAGTCAGTGCCTAGGTATTCATACACTGAGCCAGGCCTTAGCACATAGACTGCTTCAAACCCCTATGCACTAGGCATGCAGTCTTCTAACCACGTAGACACTTGTCTTTCACACTTTCAATTTCATAGTCAGTATCCATACAGTCCAGCACTTGTGACTGCCTTTGCACTCCTCTAGTGACTCATTCAGTACCAAGTACTAATCCATTCCCTGTGCGAAAAGCCTAGCACTTATAAATTCACCTAGGCACTCTCCTTGCTGTACTCTAATCATTCAGTCAGTACCCAAGTAGTCATGCAGTGAGCCAGGCCTTAGCACATGGACTGCTTTAAATGCCTATGCAGTATTGATGCAGTCCTCTAATCACCTACACAGTTGTGTTTCACACCTTCAATTCCCTAGTTAGTATTTATACTCTTCTAGCAAACACCCTGTCACTCACCCAGTGTGTCTCCTTATAGTACTGTAATCATTTAGTCAGTTAGCATGTAGTATTTTAGTGAGGTAGGCTTTAGGGCATGAACTGTTTCAAAGTAGTATGCACTATGCATGTAGTGTTTTAACGATCGTCACACTTGTGGTTCAGGGCTATAGTTTCTTAGTCAGTATTTATATAAAATGTGTTTGTACAGTAATGGAATAGTATAAATTTGAAAGTTATTAATATACATTTATTTGTGATTCTTTTTAACAGATACAGAAAAGGAGTGTTTCTCATCTGTTTGCACTCTTCTCGTGCAAGATTGTTTGGATGAAGGGTCCTTAGGTGTTTCATCATACTTGCTGTGCCGCACGAGTATTTTTTGTTAGGATCCCCTCGTAACAGAACTCTTTGGCAAATCTTGCGAATGAAGAAGGTGGCATTGGTCTTTGTTTGCCCCTTGGAAAAAGTTTTTTAAAAAATCACCACTGAAGAAAAACGTTGTGGGCGTGGCGACTTCTGCAAAAAAAATTCCTCAGATTCGGTAAATATTTGAAAGCGGCAACATTTACAGTTTTTGTAAGTTAAACTTATAAAATGTTGTTAGCTGTATACATTTTATATATCTGTGATTTGTTTCTTGGGGTATTTTGTTGAGAATACCATGTTGTTGTTTTTCTAACAATTTTTTTGAATTTCCAGGTCTGTCGTCGACATCCGTGGTTCCCACAGGAGTGTTCCGCTTTGTTGTTTTGTATTATTGTTGTTACATTTTGTTTATTAGTTTATTGTTTATATTTATGTTAATAAAAATATAAAGTTTGAAAATAGTTTATCATTTATATATTTATTATTATAAAAAATAAAGTTTGAAAAAAAAATTAATAATGTTTTTGGTTGTTCTCTTAACTGCTGTGTGACTCTTTCTTGTTCTTATTACTGTTATTTGATGGAGTCCACCATGGTGTTAAATTTTGGGGCACTTATCGCTGGAATACTAGTGATATCTGCAGTTTGCACCAACTTCTGAATAGTGTGTTAGATTTATCTCAACTTTACTTCCGTTAAAGTGCTGATAATGAAATGGAGAGTAGCCGTTCCCGTGCAAAAAGTCATGAGGTGCACCTTTGCGATTTATTTTAAATACTAAAATCCTGTATTGTATTGCACTGAGGTATTGGCTGCACTTACAGTGTACACACAAAATCTATTAAGAAATCTCATTGTATTTATATTGATTGGGAATAGTGCGTCAGGTGCTGGATCTTGACGAGATACACTGCTCAGTTGGTATATTGTTGTGCACACAAAAAAATTCACATCACAACTTTCACACCAATTGCAATGCGAAACAAATTCCGGCGATAAGACACGTTAGCACCAGGGATTTTACACCTGCTTTCTGCTGGTGTTAAGCAGGACAACTACCTGCACCATGAAAGGGAACACAGCCAAGAGCCACACCAGAACACCCACAGGTGCCATAGAGTCAATGAGCATGATACAGGGATACCCATGAGGGCCAGAAGACTCATCTCAACAACTCCAGGACCACCAATGCCCCCCAAACCCATATCTTAGTAAGTGTGTCCCTGTGGACATTGTCTTAGCATGATAGGCACGAGCCCTGCAACATCATAGTGTGCTGTCACCTCAGCTTTGGCAGTGAGCCTGGATGTGTAGCTATGTACGCATCCTCCTGCATGCACAACTGGCGTGTGCTGGTCTGGGGTTCACAGGTCAGTGCAGGGGTGTGCCTATCCGGCAAGGGGAACGGGGTGTCTCGGACATGTCCGTGTAAAGGAAGTGCGGTAAGTGTGTCTCTGTGTTCTGGTGTGGCCTGTTACAAGAGCCGCAGCAGTCGATGTTGTAAAGTGGCATGCACCACCTCCAAATGGCACTGTGATGTTGTTGGATTGTAGCAGGACATGCGCAAATAGGCATTACAATGGCGTGCCGTACGAGTGCACGAGATACAACAGCTCAACGTACAAAAGTGTGGGGGCTCGTGGGAGGGAGTTGCAGCCGTTTGGCAACATAACACACAGTGAACTCGACCATGTGCCACATGCTGGGCATCTCATCCATGATGACCACGGTTGCAGACATCCCACAACACCAACGACTGGACTTTGTACACATCCTGTATGAATGCAGCGTGGTTTTCACTTCTATGCTCGTTCAGTGGTGTGATGTTGGCAGGTTGTGTGACTTGTGCTCCTTGTTGGTGTGTTTCATTTTGGCCATTGTTAGTCTATATGTGTGTTGTACTTAATTGTGCTTGTGTGCCATTCTGCCCATTTCCTCCCCTCCCCCCACTCCCTGCTTCTTCCTCTTCCTAGTGCTGTTGTGTCTATAATGTTGTTGCTGCACACATAAATACATGTAAAGAATAAATTAGAATAGTTCCTTGATTCTTTTAGGTTTCAAAACTTCTCTATTGGTTTCTTTTTAATTTTCCATATGAACCGTTTTTTAAAATATTTAACAACACATAGAAGTCAGAAGTGCAACGTATTCTATCAACACACTTTCTAGAACATTCTACAATACGTGCAGGTTAAAAGTTCATACATTTTTTAAAACTTTACGATATTTTTCTGTAACATTTTCTTGAACATTTAACGACACATGCAGGTTAAAAGTTGACGATTGTTTGAAGTTCGAACAGTGCCTTCCAAATGCAAGTAGCAGGTGTGGTTGAGCTGAGCAAATTTTATCCTATGATATGTACTCCACGTTGAAACTGCTTTTTCTTAACCAATCACAAAGATGCTTTTCCACAAAACGAATGTGCACCCTACTTTTAAAAAAGAATGCTTTTCATGATATCTTCAGAGATAAGTTATAGATAGGAATTAGCATTTAAAAAACCTTTGAAATTCACTGAAAAAACCATAGGTTTCATGCACGTTATAGTTAGGAATTGGCATTTAAAAAACCTTTGAAATTCACTGAAAAAACCAAAGGTTTCAGGGGCGTTATAGTTAGGAATTGGCATTTAAAAAACCTTAGAAATTCACTGAAAAAACCATAGGTTTCAGGGGTGTTATAGTTAGCTGGACATTTCCCTCGTACAAAACCCTAGAAATTCCCCTGTTATAGTTAGTTCAGCTAACTATAACCCGCAATGCACTGCTGATGACGTCACATATTACATCACTCATGACATGGTCAGTGACATCACTGATGACATCACTGACGACATCTCAAATGACATCACTGATGATATCACTGATGACGTCATCCATGTGATAAATTAGTGCATCTTCTCACACCCTAATATAACCTTTGATACACCCACTCAAAATTTCAGACAGCCATTTTGACAACCATAGATACTCCAATACCATTAACTACTTACCCACTCATTTACTTTTAGGTCTACATACATCTCCACTCACTCACCTGTACAGTCACTCATACTTACAGTCACTCTGTGCATTTATACACCTATATAGACACTCACACACCGCCAATCATCCATTGAGGTACTGATACATCTAGTCAGTCATGCAAATAATTAATTACAGTAAAATATACTCACCTATACAGTTAAAAACACTCAAGTTCACTTACTCATAAAAATACTAACAAATTCTGTGTCTTCCTGCAGAAAAACAAACAGCACATGACACAGATATCCTTGCACTATGGCACATACAGCCACTCCCAAAATCACACACTCTCACATATAGATAGTTATATACTCTTGCACACATATACATTGCGTTTCACATATGTAGTTGCTGACACATGTACAAATGAGATATACATTCAATCACTAACACACCCATACATACACTCACCCAACCATACAGTCCATCACAGATGCACTCTTAAAAACATGCACCCACTGAATCACCCACTCACACATCTAGTCACAGAGTCACACACACCCTACCCACACAAACACTCAGGCACCCATACAGATACTCAGACAACCAATCAATAACCCATATAGACACTCATATAGCTATTCACAAAACCATGCAGCCACTTATACACCAACACACAGACACATACAGACATTCACACAGTTTAGTCACTAGTCTGCAGTAAGATAAATTTAATGACTCACTTATAGACACAGTTACGCACCTAGAAAATCATCCATTCACACACTTGTACACCCACCTATTTTTCAACAGGCCTTTCCCTATATATATTAAACATAATAAAACTGTTCAGAAACACATACTCAATGGATGACGTCATCAGTGATGTCATCAGTGAGGTCATTTGAGATGTCATCAGTGATGTCATCAGTGATGTCACTGACCATGTCATGAGTGATGTAATATGTGATGTCATCAGCAGTGCATTGCAGGGGCGCGAGTTATAGTTAGCTGAACTAACTATAACAGGGGAATTTCTAGGTTTTTGTACGAGGGAAATGACCAGCTAACTATAACACCCCTGAAACCTATGGTTTTTTCAGAGAATTTCTAAGGTTTTTTAAATGCCAATTCCTAACTATAACGCCCCTGAAACCTTTGGTTTTTTCAGTGAATATATATATATCCACTCATTTCTGTGTTCTGACTGGATAGCCCAAAGACGGAACCGGACCACAGAGTAAGTGCTTTATCTCCTTTATTTAGTGCAGATCGGCATGACGCGTTTCAGCTCACACGGGAGTCTTACGTTACATTCAATCTTTTTAAAGAACCAAGTGCAAATGTAATTGAAATCACTTGTGCAAACTACGCCATAAAGATAGAAAAGTTACATTTGTAGTTTTTCTTTGGTCTATACAATTGTAGTTCCTTATTGAGGTGTTACATGGATACAGGGTTAACATTTCAATTCAATATCTTGTTGATGTAAAAAAGTTTAGATGATAAAAGATAAATAAAAAACAATTTTATAAAATCAACATATATTCAGACTTTCAACCTCAAACCCTGATATATATCCTGTCTTTGAATCTATATTCTGATCCATAATGTTTGGGGTATGTGAATATGTGCGAATGAAGTGCAAGAGTGCTTGTTGTTTATATCCTTAGTGCTGTAAGTGCCCATGGTTTTCACCAAAGTCACATTAATTTGTATATAACCAAATGCGTTTCTTTTTTAGTTTGTGTGTTTTTGTTTTCGGTATTCATTGCGTGCAAGGGTATTGGCGCCCCAATTCCCGGTGATGCTTATGTCAAAATGTTGCATGGTCTTACAAGGGTATTTAAAATATGACCTTCATCTGGTGGTTTGGTTTTTGGTTTTCTGTTATTTTACTTGTTATTTCTCTGCATCTACATTATTACATATTGCCAATGATATCGGTATTAATACCCGATTAGTGCATAATGCAAGTTGTATTGGATAAATAATCAAATATATAAATATATGTGCATAAAATTTGCTAATTCATTGGTTTAAGTGCAAATTGTGCAAATTCCTTGTCAATGTACTGATGCAGTTTGCAAATTTACTCCTGAGTCCCTCGAAGGTTTCTATCATTATAGCCATAAATGTATAAAGATATATAATATTATTGAAAGAATCATCATCATGTGAATAACTACAATAATATAAAAAAAATCATAGTAAAATACTAGACTTAAAACAACTATATACATTGTTAAACCATTCATAGATAAAACCATGATAAGACCCAGGATAAAACTTTTCATATAAATTAACAGATAATTTCGATAAAAATGCCACATTTTTAAAATACCCATTCAAAAAGCCAGTTCATAAGCAAGTGTACATATCCTGTGTCACGTTCAGTCCTGTTAGATGTTTGGAGTTTAACTCTAAAATGTATCTGGTTTGCAACTGACATTACCGATGTTCCCTGTTGTCCCCTCGTCTACTTGGTGAGACCGTACCATTCACAAAGTATCTGAGGTCTTGGCTTCTTGAGTCGTGTTTACTTCTAAAATGGCGTGCCACTGGGTAGGTGTTATCCCGATTACTGATTGCCTTAAGGTGCTGTAAAATTCTTTTATGCACCGGTAATTTGGTGCTCCCTACATAATGTAGGTTGCAAAGGCAAATTAGTATGTATACCGCAAACTCGGTTTTGTACGTTAGAAGTTTAAGGGGCATATGTATCGAGCCCTTTTCCCGTTCGCAAGCGAGCCGATTCTCAGAATCGCCCCGTTTGCGAACAGGAAAAGGCCTTTTGGGATGTATCATCCCAAAGGGGCATCGCAAATTAGAGAATTGCAAATTTGCGATTCTCTATTTTGCGATTGCATTTAAGGAATCGCAAATTGCGATTCCTTAAATGCTATGTAACAAGCACCCAAGTTGTGCGATTTCACCTTAAGAAATCGCAAATTACCACCAACTTCAAGTTGGTGATAATTTGCGATTTCTTTGAAAAATGCACTTTTTGGCTTTTTCAAAGTGCCATGTGGCGCACATACATGCCCTTATGGCATGTATGTGCGCCATATGCGCACACATGCTCATTTCAGGGGTGCATCAGGGTGTCATCATGACACCCTTGCACCTTTGAAATTATTCACAATTTGCGATTAGCAAATTGCGAATCGCAATTGGAGAATGACTTCCCATTCATTCCTATGGGCCTCCTGGCCCATAGGAATGAATGGGAAGGTATTCCTTAATTGCGATTTCGCAATTTGCTAATCGCAATTAAGGAATATTAAGAATGCGCAAAATATGTGCAAATTTTTAAATACATCCTGTTTTGCAATTCTCAAGTAGCGATTCTCAAAAAATCGCTATTTGAGAATCGCAAATACTGTTTTTGATACATATGCCCCTAAATATTTTAATACTTCTTGTGCTAAATGGGGTCATGTAAGTTGTTCGGTTTTCTCCCTGCTGACATGCCTTACAGCTTTACACCTAAAGAAGCCCTTGTGTATCTGTAGCCAATTCGTATTTTCAATGACTTCTGGGCTAGTTTTCACCAACTCATCCCCCATTGAAAAACCTCTACAGTATGTGATGGAAGGTCGAGTTGGTAAATCCTTCAATATGATAAGATCACTTGGGCCAGTTGCGTGAAATGATTGATTGAAGTTGCTTTTGTTGCTGGCTATACTGTATGATTATTCTGAACTCCTAACTGGTTTTACTAGCACTCGCTAAAAGTTTTATGTCGGGACTTGACTCACTAGGGTGGTTTGTAGAAAGTAATTCAAATCTGTCCCTGCGCATAGATTTTAGGATGGCATTATCAATCACTTTTCTAGTATACCCTCTCTCTAGAAACCTGATCTTGCTTGCAGTCTGAGCGTCCCTTAAATCATCATCATTACTGTGAATCCTCCTCAGTCGAAGCATCTCCCCATAGGGGATGCTGTTAATCAGAGCCTTGGCATGGGAGCTGCTCGCATGTAGCGTGGAATTCCCTGCGGTCTCCTTATGGTATAGTTTGGACTTAAGTTTATCATCCCGCACATAGATTTTGGTGTCTAGGAAGCTCACCTCTGTGTCACTGATAGTGGCTGTAAACTGTAAGTTCAAGTTGTTGATGTTCAGAGCTTTGATAAAATCATTGGCATCATTAATACTACCCTCCCAGACCACAAACAAGTCGTCTATAAAACGTAACCATATTTTTATGTTCTTAATCATCACATGTTGGTATTGGGTTTTCAGTACCAGCTCTTCCCACCAGCCCATATGCAAAAACGCATAGCTGGGGGAGAAGCTGGCACCCATGGCTACTACTCTGACTTGTCTATACAGTAGATTGTTGAACATAAATATATTGTTCCTTAGACAAAATTCTACCATTACAATGAACATTTCTTTTTGGTCCACTGGCATTTCTGTTAGTTTGTCCAAGTAAAATCTCAGTGTCCTCAATCCGTCGTGGTGTTGAATACTGGTACATAATGAGCTCACATCTAAAGCTATGAACAAATATCCAGGTTTCCAGTTGAAATCTTTGAGTTTTCTAAGAAAATTCCCAGTGTCACATACATAAGATGGTAGGGCTTTCACTAGGTCTTGGAGAAAAAAGTCAACATATTGAGAGGTATGTTCTAGTAGGCTGTTCCTGGCTGATATTATTGGCCTACCAGGTGGTCTGAGTGGATCCTTGTGTATCTTAGGAATAAAATAAATCGTGGGCACAACTGGATGTTCCTTTTTCCAAGTATTTATATTCCTGGGCTGTTAAAGTTTCATAATTTTTCCATGCCAACAATTGGTTATAGTATCTTGCATTCGTGGATTTCATTTCTGCCATGGTACTCTTACGTAGCACGAGTTGTCTCTGAATTGTCTATAAGCTTCATTGGTGTAATCACTTGTGGACATCAACACAATATTACCACCCTTGACAGAGTTTCGAATGACTATACCATTGTCTTCCTTCAATTTTCTCATGAGTTGATCGTATTCATGGCTTCTTTTGATGAATTTCCATTCGGTGTTTCGAGTTTTCAAGTTTAGTTATTTTAATTCTTCTACCACACTCTCATATATATATGTACATATGTTGCTACAAAGTTATCCTCAGGTTGAAGAAGCATTCGGGCAGCAGCAATGCACGGCAGACCACACACGCAGCAGGAGCAGCCTGACGCGTTTCGGAAAGCTCCTTCCTCATAGGCTCAGTCCCACAGATTAAAACAGCATTTGAGCCACACTACATTTATTGCCTTAACTGCCTTCTGATAGGCGGCTTCATAAGCCACAACATGATTGTTTCACAGGCCCCTCTGGAATTCTGGGACATATAGTGCGCCAGTCTCACCCTGATGGGTGCCGTGTCCTCTGGGTCCTTAATGCATAACCCTCCAATGGGCACCGCTGTGCGCGCAATCTGAATCCCTGGCATTGCTTGCCCCATGTGAAACTGGACGTATTTCCAGCCCCTATCCCGCTTTGCCAATCCTAGCGGTGGTGCTCCCTCCTCCACGGCTGGGCAGCCCCAAAAATATGTTGCTACAAAGTTACCCACAGGTTGAGGAAGCACTCGGGCAGCAGCAATGCATGGCAGACCATACACGCAGCAGGAGCAGCCTGACGCATTTCGGAAACCTCCTTCCTCATAGGCTTAGTCCCACAGATTAAAACAGCATTTGGGCCACACTACATTTATTGCCTAAACTGCCTTCTGATAGGCTGCTTCATAAGCCACAACATGATTGGTTCACAGCCCCTCTAGAATTCTGGGACATGTAGTGCGTCAGTCTCACCCTGATGGGTGCCGTGTCCTCTGGGTCCCTAATGCATAACCCTCCAATGGGCCCCGCTGTGCGCGCAGTCTGAATTCCTGGCACCGCTTGCCCCATGTAGAACTGGACGTATTTCCAGCCCCCAGCCTGCTTTGCCAATCCTAGCGGTGGTGCTCCCTCCACGACTGGGCATCCGTGAAAATATGTTGCTACAAAGTTACCCACAGGTAAAGGAAGCCCTCGGGCAGCAACAATGCTCGGCAGACCACATACACAGCAGGAACAGCCTGACGCGTTTCGGAAACCTCCTTCCTCATAGGCTCAGTCCCACAGATTAAAACAGCATTTGGGCCACACTTCATTTATTGCCTAAACTGCCTTCTGATAGGCTGCTTCATAAGCCACAACATGATTGGTTCACAGGCCCCTCTGGAATTCTGGGACATATAGTGCGCCAGTCTCACCCTGATGGGTGCCGTGTCCTCTGGGTCCCTAATGCCAATGGGCCCGCTGTGCGCGCAGTCTGAATTCCTGGCACTGCTTGCCCCATGTGGAACTGGACGTATTTCCAGCCGCTAGCCCGCTTTGCCAATCCTAGCCGTGGTGCTCCCTCCACGGCTGGGCAGCCTCGAAAATATGTTGCTACAAAGTTACCCACAGGTTGAGGAAGCACTCGGGCAGCAGCAATGCACGGCAGACCACACATGCAGCAGGAGCAGCCTGATGCGTTTCAGAAACCTCCTTCCTCATAGGTTCAGTCCCACAGATTAAAACAGCATTTGGGCCACATTACATTTATTGCCTAAACTGCCTTCTGATAGGCTGCTTCATAAGCCACAACATGATTGGTTCACAGGCCCCTCTGGAATTCTGGGACATGTAGTGCGGCAGTCTCACCCTGATGGGTGCTGTGTCCTCTGGGTCCTTAATGCATAACCCTCCAATGGGCCCCGCTGTGCGCGCAGTCTGAATTCCTGGCACTGCTTGCCCCATGTAGAACTGGATGTATTTCCAGCTCCTAGCCTGCTTTGCCAATCCTAGCGGTGGTGCTCCCTCCACGGCTGGGCAGCCGTGAAAATATGTTGCTACAAAGTTACCCACAGGTTGAGGGAGCACTCGGGCAGCAGCAATGCACAGCAGACCATACACGAAGCAGGAGCAGCCTGACGCGTTTTCGAAACCTCCATCCTCATAGGTTCAGCCCCACAGATTAAAACAGCATTTGGGCCACACTACATTTATTGCCTAAACTGCCTTCTGATAGGCTGCTTCAAAGGCCACAACATGATTGGTTCACAGGCCCCTCTGTAATTCTGGGACATGGGAATAATGAGCTCAGCAGGAACATCATAAAGTGGAATTCCACCTGCAGATCTCACCTGCTTCAAACAGGCAAATGCACCAGGTGGAATACTGGTGAAATATACGCGGACGTATAAACAGTAGATCCAACTTCTGCATAACATTCCCCAAAAACGCATGATTTACAATATTTCTTCACCATTGGAATTACTAAGCTCACTGATAACAGTAAAACCCAGAGCGGAAACATAACAGGAATGATTACAGGTCTTAATGTTTTCCAAGATTTGTAAATATTTAATATTGCAAAGAAAGGTGACTTTACCTTTTTTCTTCACTATCACTGAAAATTAAATACCTAAATGGGTTCTGGCCTCTGGCTGTAGTTCAGGAGAAAAGGTGTTCCCATCAGAATGGAGCTAGGTGGCTGTACTAAACGGAGAGTCAAGTTGTTTTGGAGTTACTGACTTTTGGGCTTGATGTTTGCTTAATGGTAACCATGTCTTTAGCTTGGTGTGAGCTTTCAGCATTCTTTTGTGGTCTTGAGAAAGGAATTGATTACTTAGCGCACCAGATTTGAGGCTTGCCACAGGATTAGTACAGTTGCAAGGCTTTTACATTAGTGTAATGAATCTAAAACTTTGAATCTGAGGCTTCTGGGAGCAGTGCTTAGCATCCCAAGGATGTTATTGGCCAGCTTTTCATTTACTTTTGAGATGCACTAGTCTGTATGGACAATCTACCTATGCAAATCTGCAAAATAGTGCCTGCAGTCTTCTGTTGTCTAAGAAGTTGACTTCTGATCAGTGAATGGTGCACAGAAACTGTCTGTGCTCTTGAATTTTCTTCAGGATAATATTACATTTGCATTGAGGTATTTTGTGCTTTTCAGAGCTATTTTGGTCCCGGACTAGAATCACTGTACCTTTAATTTTATTCTAACTCCAGACAAGTTCAGTGATAGGTGAAAATATTGAATATATGCGGCTGACAGAAGAATGACAGTGCACTTAATTCCTCGTTTTAAAACCCTGTCCTTTCAGACGCAAGTCAGTATTTTTCTTGCGTTGGGTTTAGGCTTTTGGGTGCATCATTTCTTGGACAAACAAGGCACTCAGATGAAATAGTGTTTTCTTCATTCTTTATTATACTTCTCTAGTCAGTGTGAGTACCGGTCAGTTCATGATGAGTGCTGCAACCAGCGAGTGCCCATTTACGAGGGTATATGTGAGCAAGGGACCTGGTTGCAGGCTTGCCTTGGCTGTTTTTATCATATCAGTAGGTTGTATACCTCTGGACTAAATTGTGGGTTAATCTGCGATTGCTCTGTCTATGGGTTCACACAAGATTTTGAAAATAAGGATACCGATTCTTCCACCTTTATGCCACCATATAAAAAATACAAAACATACTGATTATCTTGTTTCTAGCTGCATTACGTCTTAAAAGGCTAAGTACATATGGAAAGACAACAGAAAGTATTTCACAAACATCTGTCTTGGGACTGCTCCAAGTCTTCCACCACAGTAAGTCTTAGAACATGTTCTTCACTGGGAACCCTTTAATGTGTTACCTCATATCTGCACAAGGTTTCCCCAATTTCAGAACATATGATTTATTAAGCTCGACCAGGCTCACCATGCCATGGTACCAGTCATTATTAAAAAAGGGAGAAATGTTCTTATTGATTTGTGTTCCAATTCATAATCTCCATTTTCATTGGAATCTCATTCTACCCAGAACATTTTCCAAAAATGAATTAAGAGGTCACATAGACATTGGCACACATCCCACCAACTTGACAGGTCAATAGAGGCCTTGGCTTCTCCTTCCTTAGTGGAAGACTGCCTGCCATATTTTGAGATCCTAACATCCTGGCGATGATCTCAATGCCTTCTGTACATCTGCTGCTGATGTGAATGCACAGAAGGAGGAGACGTTTTCCAAATGAGCTGGCAAACGTTTTTGTTTTCTGTAAGCAAACCCCCTCAGGCATGGGGTTGTGTCTGAAAAACAAAAACAAAAATATCTCTTATGTACATTGGGCCCGATTCACAAAGGTAAGCTGAGACGAAAGTCTAACTTTGCGACTTTTGGTATTCACAAAGGGCATTTTCAATTAGTAAAGTTAGACTTTTGTCTCAGTTTACCTAAACGTTTGGTCTCAGTTAGACTTAAGAACAAATCTTAAGTTAAACTGAGACAAACTTCTAACTTTACTACTCATAAATGCCCAAATGCCCTTTGTGAATACTGAAAGTCTTAAAGTTTAACTTTTGTCTCAGCTTACCTTTGTGAATCGGGCTCTGTGTGTTTTCTCACGGACCGCCTTGGTTATTTGGATTTTTTCCCCGAGATTTCTTTTTGGTCTCAAACGGATAAAATGAACGTTAGAATGAACACGCTAAAGAGGATGGGCCTTTTTGATGTGTAGTAACAAACGGCCCAACGACGGATGTGCAGTCTGTCAAGGCTTTCCATCGCTGAAGCCAGTTGAGGCTCCTATGTCTGTAAGCTAGCACGTTGCCAATCTATGAAAGAGGCAGATGAACCCTGAGAGTGGAGAGGGAGTTGAACCTACTCCCTCAATATCTAAATGAAACCCCAAGGCTTGAAAACAGCCCATTAGCAGTTGTGGACTTCACTAATAGTATTGACAGATCATCTGAAATAAAACCATATACAGTGCTTTGTGCTAGAAAAAAAGTTATGTTCTTCTGCTTATTTCTGTATTAATTCACCTCACTATACATCTCCATACAGCTATTTCACATCTTTGCAAACCTCATCATATTACACCACACCACTAATGCCTGTGCTGTGTGCCACTAGTCGGATCAATCCTTACAAGGCTATGAATGGGACACATGCATCTAACATTCACACCACACAGCATCAGTGGGAATACCATTAAACTTTAACACACTACAAAATACCATAATGCAAATAATCCCAAGTTGTTCACCCATGCCTAAAGTGGTTCTGAAAATGCTACTTCAACTATTAACATTGCATAAGAACTCTAAGAACAAGGTATCCTGCATCAGTTATCAATACTCTCCACCATACCTCATTGCTCCTCCATATCATGTCCTCTCCTCCTCTGTATTATGACACTGTTTCTGACAACATACCACATTAGCCTCTTCAGGTAAGTACTGTCCAACAATTATACTTAGCAGACAACATAGTACACGTGTAGGACACATCACAAAATCACACAATTGCCTACATGCACACACAGACCTACCTTCTGTACACTGTAACTCATTTATGTGAATTCGGAGTTCTCATGATGGCCTGGACGACCGACTGCCATTAACAATACCTCTGATGGAACAAGACATAAAAAACACATTTTAAGGAAGCACACACAAACCGATCAATAAGCAGCATACATACTATACCATCCCTAACCACTGCCATCCTTGAACATGCTTAGTTTAGGGTAAGGTTGCAATGACTCTCCATTGTGACTAACCACCCACACACCTTCACCATAATACCCGTATGTTGAACACTCAACAAGTAATAGATTATGATCTTGGTTCCAGGTTAAGGGCACTAACTGTAGAAGACTACAGTAACCAACTCCTCAACAGGGCTTAGAGACCATGGGGGTCATTATGATGGTGGGTGGATGGCCACAGCCTGGCTGGCGGCGGAGATCCGCCCGCCATCAAAACATGATTTACCCTGCCATATTATCATGGCGGGGGGCACTGCGGCGGGCAGAAAGTCCGTCCGCCTCTTTTCCGCCAGTCGGCAATCGTTACGAATGCCGGCCGGGCGTAGCTGGGGCATAACATGCTGGCAGTGCCTTCCAAGCACCGCCAACCATATTATGTTGACGGTTGGCAAGGCCTTTCTATGGCGGCAGAAAGGCTGGCGGGAATTGCTTTGGGGGCCCCTTGCCAGGGTGGCGGTCACATCCTAATTGGCGGTGCGGGACCGCCGCACCGCTGGCAGCTGGTCCCAGCACCGCTAGGGTGGCGGGCGGACTGAAGTTCGCCCATCATCCTAATAAGCCCCTATGTTTGGTCCTCAGAAAAATCCAAGTAACATACTGTAAGAAATTCCTCTTATTTTTGAACTTTGCAATACTATCAAGCATTCCAGAAGCATTTATCATATAAAAAGAGTACAGGCAACAATATTGAGTCATTGTTACTATATCATTGGAATGGACCGTCTGTGTCATGGGTATTTCTTTCCTACCTGTTCTTTACTGTGAACCATGCAGCCTTTTACCTTGAGAAGTATAATGGTTGAGACATAGTTCACTACCCTGTCTGAAGAAATCACTATGTGCAGCCCTCCATCCTCCAAGAAGTGATGTGGTAATTTAGTACAGGGTTTATGATACATGCAAACCATTGTATTTATGTTATATTAATGATAGGATGGATGCATGGTTTTATGGTGCCTCTGGTTAAGCACTATTTTTTCATCCTCATTATCCAGCAATGTGGCCATTGCTTATTGGGACCAAGTGATAGCTGCGTCCTAGTCGTGGCAAAAGTGGTGACCTTCTAGTGCCGTGCCCTAAATGCAGTACTAGATAGCATTTTTATACCGAACCTTTTTATACAGAACCAATGTTAATTAGAGGCTGATTTTCAGAGCCTCTAAGGACTGATATAAAGTCGCTCATTTGGCGACTCTTTCTCACTCCCTGATTAGCCACACCTCTTAATTCGTGCTTTTTCTGTGTATCGACTGCATTCGATCGATGAAGTTGCTTGCGCTGGGGTGCCATCAGATTACTATCGCATCAGACTCCTGAAATCCCCATTTTACAGTAGAGGCTTGTAACAACCAGGAGCACATGTCATAGCAATAAATTGATTACCCACCATTCTTTGATCTCATGGGATAAGAGATGCACAAGACATGTATATCCTCTATCCTGGGAACCTTGGCTACCACACAATCATAAAGCACCACTGTCGTAATTTTAAACAAAACCTGAAATATTAAGAAATGTGTTCTGTTTACTTTCCATTTAGCTACAAAAGCACCAGCAACGAAATGTGGAATTGAAAAACATTGCCCTGAAAATTACTACGCATTTAGAATAATAAGTGGAGCAGCTAATGTTGTTGGCCCTTCAATGTGCTTCGAGGACAAAACGTAAGTCTTGGGGGAAGAAAAGGTTTGCTGCTATAGTTGTATTGCTGTATTATTTACTGTGCTACCCTTTTAACAACCTGTTCACTCTTGTTACCGCCAGTTCACATGATGTGGTTATATATTGAATGTTAAATGATGACTGGTGTCTACTAATATTCTAAAGGTAGTGAAAATGTATTAACCCTTGGTGATAATAATACGTTTAAACAATTGAGTTAAGTCCCAATCACACCCCAAATTTTGAGCCCATGTGTTAGAACGTCACAGCTTCAAAAGACCATAACAATCAATGTATTTTAAAAATATTTGTGTAAAATTTATTAAAAACACATTGCGAATGCAATTAAAAATAGACATACAACTGTCTAATGTCTTAAAACAGAAAACATGTAACACAAGCTTCACATATAATTGATAGTAACCTCCTCTATTGAGACACTTAGCTGTAACAAACAGATAACAGAGAGACAACAGAAGACCATATTTTTGTCATTAATTAACACATCCGTTCTGTCAAAGATCTTTTCTTAATAGTTCATCCTAAGCTTTTTATCTAATTCTATTTTGTTAGGAGAACCTCTTCCAACGGATTATGTTGATTTCGGCGTCGACGCATTTCGATGGCTTTATTCAATATTCCATCTTTTTCAAGACCAAAAAATGTAGCTCTCCTATAATTGGCACTGGTTGGTTACCATTGTATCACACCCCCTGTTGGCAAATATGAATGTAAAGAATTTAATATGATGTAATTTACCAACAGGGGGTGTGATACAATGGTAACCAACCAGTGCCAATTATAGGAGAGCTACATAATCTGTTGGAAGAGGTTCTCCTAACAAAATAGAATTAGATAAAAAGCTTAGGATGAACTATTAAGAAAAGATCTTTGACAGAACGGATGTGTTAATTAATGACAAAAATATTGTCTTCTGTTGTCTCTCTTTTATCTGTTTGTTACAGCTAAGTGTCTCAATAGAGTAAGTTACTATCAATTATATGTGAAGCTTGTGTTACATGTTTTCTGTTTTAAGACATTAGACAGTTGTATGTCTATTTTTAATTGCATTCGCAATGTATTTTTAATAAATTGTACACAAATATTTTTAAAATACAGTGATTGTTGTGGTCTTTTGAAGCTGTGACGTTCTAACACATGGGCTCAAAATTTGGGGTGTGATTGGGACTTAACTCAATTGTTTAAACGTATTATTATCACCAAGGGTTAATACATTTTCACTACCTTTAGTAGTACCCTAATCCCCTGGTTGCAAAGGGGTCTCTCTCATTTCTTCTTTAGGTCTACTAATATTCCACATTCAAAGTATGCCTCCAATAATGTCCATTCTGGATGACTTCCACAGTCTCGCCATTATCAACGTGCTACCAATTATGAATAAATGCACATTTATATTTACTTCCCAGCAATAGTTCACCAATCTTTACTGTTTAATCGACTGATATCCCCAACATGCTTTGAAACCATAGGTTGTTCTTTCCACAACTGGTGTCCCCTGATCCCACTTCTTCCAAGTTGTGTAGTTTCCCCATTCTATGCCTCCATGTTCCCTCCTACTCCCTACTCCTTCTTTTACTTTCCTACTCCTTTCTCATATTGTGGCATTTTCTTGCTATGATCCTATGTCTTTGCCTCTTTCTTTTGTCAACTAAGATATATGTTATAAAAGGAAATATTTGGAGTCCTTGGCTGAAATATATATTGCTCACTTCAAGGAAGCCTATTATTATTATTTTTTTTTTAAATAATCCTACATACAATGCAAGGACGCTGCATTGAATCAGCTCTAGATAATCCCTCATAATATTCCAACTAGCTTATCTTTGAGGTGTTTAGGTGTTTGGCCTCTTAAGAACTGATGTCCATAAAATACAATAGTGGACAGAGTCGGGTCTTGTGGCTCATTGGACAAATGCATCCACTGCAGGGGCCTGTGTTTGACCTCATGGTCAGAAGTTCAAATCCTGGTCGATCCACTCAGCCTTTCATCCATCTGAGGTTGTTTAAATGAGTACTATTGAGTTGGGTAACAATAAACATCTGTAATTCAGCACTAAGAGACCTTGTTGGGGTGAGTGTGCGCTTTACAAATACACATGTTATGTTATGGTAACAATGGAAATGGGCACCTGTGAGTTTGTCTCTGCTGAATCAGGAGACCACAGGGGATGCAGTAGCATCACCAGCTGAGTCAAACCTGCAAAAGGGCACCTCCCTCGCCTGGAGCGTGGGCCAGCCCCACTGGGGCCCTCGAGGTGGCTGGCGTGCAGCGGTGCAAGGACTGCACACCTGTACGGTGGCTAACTGTTGCCTTTTTGTGCCAATTGCAGAGAGGAGGTCCTGGCTCCCCCACAGCTGTGGGTGGAGAACGGTGTGTGCATGCAGCTCTGGTAGAAGCCCATTTTAGCTTGGGACTTGCCAGGGCCGGGTGAGCTCTCGACCTCTTGGAGGGCCCACTGCCCTCTTCTTAGCCTCATCAGCTTTCCATGGGTCATGGCTGGCTGGCCCCTATAGAGACCGTTGGGCCCGCCTCCCTGCCTGTCTCCTTTGGTGCCGGTAGTGACTTTGTGCAGGATCGGTGGTCCCTTCCCCCTCATCGGCCACACCTGGATTAGAGCTGAGGCTGGACTGGGGAGTCTAGTGCCCTGTTTGTTTGCCTGGGGCATCCCGGGACAGTTGGGCGCCCTCGCACTGCTGGAGTAGGAGCACGGCCGGTTCCTGTCACCACATGCAGCTAGGGCTTGTTTTGGACTGGGGGATGCTTTTGGCCTTCCGTGGGCTTACTCCCCCCTGGTGGGACATGCCACCTTCCCACTGTTCCATCTCCTCAACCCTTGCTGGACATGCCTTTTGGGACCCATGTGGCATGGGGCATTGCATTGCATCCCATCCTTAACTGGGCGGTGGAGAACCATGTGGTGTTGCATCTGGTAAGCTGCGTGCCTGGCCCCTTGGACTGATCCGCAGAGGCCATCCCACCTTGCCTACTCAGGTCCTCTCTCCCCTCATGAGTTGTGGCTTCAGGTTGCACGTGGGTGCCTGCTTTGCAACCCGGCTGGGCGACCAACCTCATAAGAGGCTGCATACGAGGCAGTGTGCCAGTAACCTTCCCAAGCCCATACCAACCTTCATTCCGGGACCTCCGGTACCTGCCTCTCCTCCCTCCATGCAGACCGCTTAGCCAGCTGGTAGGATACTCGCCGGGTCCACTGAGGGAACGTGGGCCTTCCTTGCATCGGTAGTGCTGAGGATGCCTTCCGGAAAATCAACCCACCAGCTGTTCTTCACGGAGGTTGTTTTGCTGTTCTGTCCTGCGACTGACCCACCTCAAGACCCCACGATGGACCGAATTCTGCAATAAATCACCACAGTGGATCATCGCATGGAGGGCATGGGCACCAAGATAGCCGACCTTGCAGTGGAGTTAAGGTTTACATGGGTTGACATTGCCAGTTTCAGTGATACGGTGGAAGGGTGGAGCACCATCTGTTGACCGTAGAGGAGCGGCCCAACTTGCTCCCAGGTCGGGACTCTGAACTCTGGCTTCTCAGTAACAAGCTTGCTGACTGAGGTCCAGCTTACAGGTTCCTCAATAAGTCAAGCATCACAACAAAGGAGTGTGCAGTTCCTTTAAAGAGATATAAGGGAGACAGGTCAGTAGTGAGCTGAGGAATCAATAAGGTGGGAGTCTGATTGCTCAGAAGCAAGAGACCTCACAAACCCAGAAGGGTGTCATGCTTCATCATAGGGCATGCTACTTGTTAGCCAGCACTACAATGCCCAACTGGCAAACGCAAGTGTGCTCTTTTCTGGAGATCTTTTGTTTTTGCCCATTTCTCTGCTAAACAGGGATATCAAGATCTTGGCTGGGTTCTGGTGGCACATTTCTAGAGGTGGTGATCTGGACACTGATCCATCACTCCCAGGTGGATTTTTTTCCTGGCTCTCATCACAGAACCACCTCCGTATCCTGGCCCATGCAGTGTGGTCCACCAAGGTTCTGCTAAAGAATGCCCTGGCCTTCTCCCTGGACACTGAGAAAGCATCTTACAGGATTGAGTGGGGCTACCTCTTTACAACACTCCGGCAGTTTGGCCTCGGAGCGGACTTTATAGCCAAGGTCCAGTGACCTTATGACTCCCCTACTGCTCAGGTCAATTGTAGGGATTTTCTCTCAGACTCTTTCCCCGTCGCAGGGGGGCCCGGTAGGGCCACCCCCACCCCTTATCTCCCTTCTTTTCCTCCTGGCAGTGGAGCCTTGGTCGTGTCCCTCCACCAGTCACCACGGTTGGCAGGCATTCCTATCCCTGAGGGAGCGCCGACCCTTTATCTCTGATATTGCGGGTGACCACCTGAGCAGCTGTATCTGCCTAACCATTTCAGTGGAAGCCCTCACTTCTCAAATACCTGCAGATCTACAGCAACCAAGGTCTGGACTGCATGGTGGCAGACAAGCTCAACCCGCTACTGGTATGCACAAAATTGGACTGGGATAAGTGGTCCCACCTCGGTCTCTCGCTGTGGGACAGGGTGCAGGTGGTCAACATGGTGACTCAGCTTAGATTCACCTACGTTTTGGGCATGCTTCCCTTGCTCATGTCTCTCTTACTGCTGCGGTCATTGTATAAGGGCATCAGGTCCTTCTTCTGGGGGTAATCCCGCCCATGCTGGCCACTAGCAGACTCATAGCCCACCGCTTTTGTGGCGGACTGAGCCACCCCTAGTTTAGAATTATGCCCTAGCCTTGAACTTAGTGCAACTTGCCTGCATGCTCCCCTAGACCCCATACCCCCGCTATGGGTCACAATTGAACGAAACATCCTGGAGTGCCCACGGGGGCTGTACCCCATCTCCTGGTATGATGCTTCCAACCCCAGTTTGAGGAATCCAATGCTCCAGGCTATGGCCAAATACAGGGTGTGTCACACCGTCTCTTCTCGTGGACGCTTGCCTGCATGATCAGGTGCCCTTGTGGGGCAATGCCGGCCCTCGCATTGGTGGTGAGGTGCTTTATTAGAGTGTGTGGTGCACTACAGGGATTCTTACCCTCCATCATGTGCTTGCCCAGGGTCCCTCTAGTCCTTTGAAGCACTCCATAAAGAGTTGTCTGCCGCCCCATCAGTACTGGAGGTACCTCCAGCTGAGTCACTATCTCGCCCACCACCTAGGCCCCTCGGCCATGGACCCTCCCTCCATAGTGTTGTGCAACTTAAAGGTCTGGAAACACTTCTAGGGGCGATGTCCAGCTTTTACAGCCTCCTGATCCTTCATTGGAATTCCTCGCCCCTGATAGACAGTCTGCGCAGCAAGTGGCAGGCTCGCCTCCAGGTAGAGTATGAGCTGTAAGACTTGGCGGAACTATTGGAGGCTCTGGGCAGTGGAGCCAGGGAGGCCCAGCTGCAGTTTTGCCTTTTTGAATCACTCCCTGACTGGCACTGGATCCTGGCAAAGTCACCGGCAGCAGGACTGCTGCCCCACTCCAACTGCTGGCACTCCAACAATGTACGCTGCTGCAATCTGGTTCAAATTCTTTGTGACTGCCCCACTGTCCGGCCCTTTTTGGATATCTTCTGCCAATTCCTATGCTGCAAGCTCAAGCCCTGATCCTGCTCCATGATTTCATGGATTCTCCAACCTTGTCCTGACACGAATGCTCCACACCTCCCTTGCAAAGGCAAAAATCTCTGTTCTACGGCATTGCCCCCCCCCCTCTTTTCCCCCAATGCACGAAGAATGGCTCTCAGTTACGTAGCAGACGGCCTTGTATGAGCGAGTTATTTAAAATCCACAAGACAAGGCGGAGACCTTCCTCTGAACCTGGACGCCCTTCCTGCAGGAAGGCGGTGCTGAGCGTTCCGCACTGTTTCTGCGTTGGATGGGTCTTCTAATTTATTGTGGTCCCACAAGCTTTGGTCATCCCCCACTGGCCATTTCATGGGTTGCTGCTGTCATTGTGGACCTACCTCTGGACCCCAACTCCTTGTCCTTCCTCCTCACCTTCTCCTCCACCTTTCCCTCCCTCTTCTGATATCCCCCTTTTCTCTTCCCTTTCCCTCACTCGACCTTCGCTCCTTCCTCCTCTGTTTTCTCCCTTGCTCTTCTTTGCCGTCTCCTATCGTCCCTGCTCTTTTCTCTCCCCTGACTGGGGGGGGGGGGGGGGCTCTCCGTCCCCTTCCTTTTTTTTCTCCCCTCCCTCACCACGGGATTCCCCCCCCCCCCCCCCCTCTCTCCGTCCTCCTCTTGTCCTGGGTTTGCCTGCTTATCATCGGATGTTTATGTGGTGCTGTGTCCTACTTATGTACCATATGTGCCCATGGATTTAGTGGTTTCTGCGGGCTTCCACTACACTACACTATACTGACGTGTATACCCTGTTGCTATGACTCTATTCCCCCTGCTAAACACGAATAAAGAAATGTGAAAGTGTTATAAAAAAAATACTATAGGGTAAAACGCAATTTACAAATATAGTTTCACACTTATGTAAAACACAACAAAATATTGTATGGGGGCACAATCTAATTCTGGATTCACAGATGCATGCATAGTGTAATTTTGCCCTTGCAAATGTGATTTGCTCACATGGCTATTTGCCTCCATGGTTTAAATTCTATTTGAACACATCTGCTCTCAGCTGCCAGTTTCCGGGGTGAATTCAGTTTTTTGCTGATGACTTCCCGCCCCGAATATGCTTATAGACGTACTCCTTTCATGGTAACAAATAAATGTGCATGCATTCCGTGTGGGAATGTGGAGGTGACGCCCCAAAATGGTGTGAGCGACGGATTTATCTACGGAGCAAAAATTTACCTCGTAGAGAAACATGAATGTTTCAAAGTGCAAATGCATGTTCGTGGTCGATTTCAACAGGCGAAAACGTGCACCCCTTGTCCTTAAATGTTTACATATTTAGGAAATATGCAATTCAAAGGAATATTCCTGCTTTTCTTATTAATTTCAAACATAGTTACAATTTTGAAAACATAGGTGCATTCCCGACTTTAAATCGGGGTCATTAAGGCGTAGAGCTACAAACTTTCTTTATTAGCACAGTTTAGCAAAAGAGGGCTTCACGCAGCCTACGTCGAATCACCTATTTATTTCCAAAACTGGGGGTTAACCTCGGAATTGTATTTTGTTTTTCCATTGATCATATATATTTGTTGTTCAATGGTGCAAATGCAAAAACAACAGTTGATGGACAGAATGCAGAACAATGTCATACATTCACCCCAGTACAGAGATCTGGGCCTAAATCCATCTTGTTTTGCTCACCATGCTGTTCCAGTTTGAACCAAGCCATATGCAAATCAGTCTTGACCCTGTGCCTCATGGGAACAGTCCAGCCCGAACTGCCAAGCCAGGTCCTCCCTGGACTAGAAACAAGCATCCTAGGACCGGTTTTGGGGTTTCACCCCTCTTCAGCCAGGATAGCTTGATTCCAGTGGCATGGAGAGCACAGGACCCACGTTTGGGCATACCCTTCCCACTCGGGGTGACAAATGAAAAAACAACAGTTGATGGACAGAATGCAGAACAATGTCATACATTCACCCCAGTACAGAGATCTGGGCCTAAATCCATCGTTTTTTTGCTCACCATGCCGTTCCAGTTTGAACCCAGCCATATGCAAATCACTCCAGTACAGAGGCACAGGATCAAGACTGATTTGCATATGGCCGGGTCTAAACTGGGGTGTCATGGTGAGCAAAAGAATTATGGATTTAACCCAGATGTCTTGACTGGGGTTGAATGTTTTGATTTGTTCTGCATTCCGTCCATCAATTGTGTGTTTTTTGCTTTCTCGCCCTAAGTGCGTCAGGTATGCCCAGACGTGGGTCCTGGGCTCACTGTGCCACTGGAATCAAGCTATCCTGGCTGAAGAGGGGTGAAAGCCCGAAACCGGTCCTAGGATGCTTGTTTAAGGTCCAGGGAGGACGTGGCTTGGCAGTTCGGGCTGGACTGTTCCCATGAGACACAGGGTCAAGACTGATTTGCATATGGCCAGGTCTAAACTGGGGTGGCATGGTGAGCAAAAGAATTATGGATTTAACCCAGATCTCTTGACTGGGGTGAATGTTTTGCTTTGTTCTGCATTCCGTCCATCAATTGTGTGTCTTTTGCGTTCAATGGTGCAAAGCCGGGGCTTCACTCACTGTGGATACCGGTTCCTTTGAGAGTTACACGGCCATTCTTGCCCGAAATATTTATATATATACAGAATGCTCACTTCCTTTGTTTTGAAATAATATTTGATTCACCAGTTTGTTTTTTACTACACTCTAATACCTTTTAAGGGAAAACATACAAATTGCTTCATTAAAGTAGAGAAATGTTTTCGCCCCTTCCTATTTATTGTTCTGATTTCCTGAAATATATTGCAAGCAGATTACTGAACAACTAATAAATGATGCCCCGAGAGTCCATCGTTTTTTTTCCGGTGTCATAGGTAGATTTACCTCCCTGAGTAAAATATGTAACTGTACAAAATGCCTTTGAACAGAGTAAATCTAAAGCCGCATAGAAATATGACTACATTTCTAATATTTTACTAGGCATTAAAATTCTGCAGAAATTATTCTCGTTGTTTGCTCAGATATCTTTGTGAGTTTTAATACAATTTACTTTGCAAAAGAGTTAATCCGTTTTGAATTCTGAAGTAAAGAAATATATACTCATTTACATCTTCAACTCTACTTAGATTAATGGCAATGCCAGAAGCCATGAAGGGCATAAAATATTCTGAATTGTGTATGAAACCAATTCCAACAAAAGGAAAAACAAAAAGTACATTGTAAGATTATGCCTAGGATATATTTTTGACTAGTAAAAGCAGAAGTTATACCTTATTAGTTTTTAAAATACTCTCTGTGCACCTATTCAGAATATGCTGTGCACCTATTCAGAATATGCTGTTGCTTTAGCATGAAATACCTCGAAAAAATATGCGACAAGAGGCATTTGGCAAAACGGGAACAGTTCCTTTAATTGAGCAATGCGGCCGGGAGCACAGTCACAAGCATAGGGTCTGAGGACTATCTCAATTTATAATCCATCTAACATAGACTTTAATACAGTTCATTGAATGCAATAGATTGTTTCTAGCTATCCATTTTTGGTAGAGAATGTGTACCTCTGTTTTAGAAGCCATAACTGAAGGTATTGGATGAGGAATACAGGTGTGACTCGACCTTGTGTGGACACAATGCTGCCAGTGGGCAACATGTCCGGCTCAGGGGCACTCATGGCATGTCTCTTTGAAAATGGTGCAGTGCGTGATTGGCAAGAGTCAATCTCCCATTATCCAGGTGATTCCCTGGGATAAATGTGCAGCAGGACACACCAATCTTGGCACACACCAATCCCTCCGTCGCGGTCGTTAACTCTAACACATACTGATGCTGCATCAGTATGAGGCAGATTGCTCTCAGTTCCTCATTGATTGAATTAAGGCCAAACTCAGTGCTGTTCATTATTTTAAGCATTCCATCTAGTGATTTGAAGCCAGCGGCCATTAGCTTTCCTCTGCGTGGTGAAGAAGGGCATGGACCCTTCTGCTGATACTTGTGACGTCGGGAACAGTCTAAATTCTTGTGCAATGTCATGTTGTCTTCTTCTTTAGCGGGTAATGATACAAGTCTGAGAGTTCTTCTCCGGGAATGACCAGGGTAGGGGTGTGTATGGTGACGAGAGAGCAAAGTCTGCACCATCTGGGGACGAGCTGAGTGTCTGCAAATGCGCCACATGGTCAGTACATATCCATCAGCCTGGAGATGCCCCATTCAAAAGTGGCTAATGCAGGTAAGAGTAGTGGGGTGGTGGGGCCGGGTGGGAGGGATTTTGACAGACGACGACAAGGGAAAATTAATTATTTATTTAATTTTCCCTTGTGGTTGTCTGTCCAATACCCACCCGCAACCTGGCTCCACCGCCCCACCGCTCTTACCTGCACGGGCCACTGCTGTCCCAATTACATATCCAGCATGTGCAGGGCTGTGCCACAGTTTTCATTCATGCCCAGTGGAAGCGTTCCTTTGCCTCTGAAACATAAGAAATAGAGTGTACGTTTCAATACAATTAGGGGTGGCCCCATCCCTTCAAGCCAAGTGTATCTGCTCACCTTGGTGTCCTAGATTTCCTGACATTGGGTGTCTATGCTTTTGTTCAACCCTTCCCTATGAGACTAATTTCCCTTTGTATCATCGAGCTGGATGGCCCTACACAGTAACTTGATGTTGGGGGTCCACTTGTTGTTAAAGAAGAATGGCACGGATATGCTAAGGGCCACCCTTGGACCACAAATAGAGGCAAGACTGGATGTGTTTGTGCATTGAGTTTGGCGTTTTGCTTCCTCTAAGAATCTCTTCTTTTGTGAAGTCTCAGGGCCAAACAGTATCCTCCTCTATGGTTCCCTTCCTGCGCATCCTGTCTAGCTCAGTTTGAATATCGCTAAACTCTATGAAAAGTTATAAAGCCGTGGGCTGGTCTTGCATCGGGTCAGATTCACTACTACTCTGTGGTGGTCTACCTTGTTAGGCTGGATTTTGGCCCAGATTTGGCATAGGTTTAAGTGGAGAATGCATTTTAATTTTTCCGGGGCTACCTCTTGAGATAAGTAAAGTCTTTCTGCACCTACTGCATATGGGATCAGCAAACAGACGTAACACCACCTGGATGATGTCTTAGAGCCCACAGCAGTCATGAGCTGATACGTTTTGTGTAAAATTGCACTTTGTAGTGCATGTGGGATGCTAGTGTTTGAGTTGGAGTAATTATAAGTGACATGGGAGAAATCGATACACAAGCCCTGTGATGGATTCTGAACAGAATCCATTTGGCCAGGTGGCTCTTTGGCAGCAAATAGGTGCAGTAGAACCTAAACTAGACAGAGGGTACCAAGAAGTGCAAAAATACATACCTTGTGATTGAACATTGTAGGTCTCTGATATGGATCCAGGGGAGATGTCTGTGGTACTCTAGTTATTGGGTGTTTTCCAGTGGCGTAGCAAAGGGGGTTGGGGTGGTCGGGGTCTGCCTGTGCGGCACAAGTTTTTGGGGCAGTGGCTTTCCCCAGATCTTACCTGCGGATGTCACGGGGTGGCTGCCACACGAATAGCCAGCAGCCCCCTGCTCTTATACACAGCCACCACAGGGCGTCTGCCGCAGGGCCCGCCATGAGCGGCATAATGGTTGTTCAACAGCAGACCTGTTGGTTAAGACCTTGGTTCATTTGTTATTTCAGAAAAACATTGCATGTGCATCATTGTTAATGATCGTTTCTTCGGGAATCCTGTATTTACCTCAGGGGTGTGTTCTCCACACTCCATTTACTCAATTTCTATTTTGTTGTGGGGCACCCGATGGTGGCCCTGGTCGTGGCAGTATATTTTTGATGGTTAAAATCTTAAAGGTGGCTTATGGGTAATCAGGCGAAATAATCTATTTAATGAGTCCTTGTACTTAAGTGGTTGCTTGGATTAGGTTTTGATGGAGTGTTCTTGTGATTATAGGTATGTATCTAACAGTTTTTATCTAGGGTTTTATGCGTGTCGCCAGTTTCCCGAGACCCTGTCTCTCCTGATGTGTGCCTGAGAGCGCCACTGGGGCAGGTACATTTCAGCCTACACATGCGAGGAACTGTATGTGGAGGGGGGTTGTCACTGTTGAGTGTTGTTGGTGGTTTTAACGTGCCCCAAGATCAAGTGTGTCTCAACATATGGCATGCAACGTGCCCCTCCATTGTGAAGCGAGATATCTCAGATCCACCCTTTCTCTAGAGGCTTCTCTTTTTGGGCTAACTTTTGGGCCCTTTTTTGGGGTTTTGGACATTTTTCTAGATCTTGCTTGATCTTCTATTTCACTTATCATGAGGCGAGGGGTCAGAAAGTCGTTTTGTGGCTCCCATGTACCCTTGATCACTGTCTTTTGGTGTCCGAGGCCGGGATTACTGCTTTCTCCAAATGGTGTATGTGAGACCTGGTGTCTTGGTCAAATGCTAGGCCTGATACGGGGGTGAGCACATTCTGTGTTCCACTCTCATCTGGAGCTGTGATGGACTTTACGGCCTCCCCTCTCCCAGGCACCCCTCTCTCCCTCAGACCACTTCTTCTCAGTCAGGTTTGGATCTACGATTCCTGGCTTGTGGCTAGGGACTTTCAGCTAGCGGGCATCCTCCTCTTGCTTATTTTGGAGGGCTATGGCGCAGTGACCAGACTTTGGATATTTAAACAAAACCCAAAGGAAAGAGCAGAAAACATTGCCGAGATCAGAAGAGCTTGGGGAATCCAGGGCCGAGGCCAGGAACCCTCGCCGAACTTTGCCTAGGGGTGATAAATGGACCAGGACTGCCAAGCAGCTCCGTGACATCTGGCTAACCTGACAAACCTCTCAAGCGACTCAGCGCTATGCGGGCACCTCGTAACTTATTGACTTTTGTGCGTGTGCATTGGAGGTTTTGGGATCTTCACTATCCCAAGCGTGCTGGAATCCTGGATCCCACCACTTGAGGACAGCTTTGTTTTAAACTGAAAGGGGGCCTCCATCTGGCCAAAGACTTCTAGTTTTTGGGGCACTATTGGAACTAATCTCCATACAGAAAATATGGGTCCCGGGCCATATGCCCGAGAATGGGGAGCTTTTGACTTGGTCATTGGAACCCGTACCATTAACTTTAGATGCGGGGACCTTGGTGCCTGATTTTTCAGTACTTGGTATGGGAGCCGTACCACCTCACATCAGATTTCCCTTCCCCTGGAGCGTGGTCAGCCAACCCCGCCATGCGTGATCAGCAGCAGAGTGGGGCCTTGGCTCACGCAGGCACCCTTAATGGCGGTGTTAGACCTGGTACCATTGCGTGAGTCTCCCTTCCATTTTTTCTGATTGCCTCCTCTGTTTTTGATATGTTTTGCTGGTTTAGATGCTTTGGGCACTGTGCCAGCGCTATTCAGTGCCACAGTGCAAGTGCTCCCTATTGTAAATTGATGTATTGATTAGTGACTCCATGATTGGGTTATTTGATTTACTTGTCAGACCCTAGTACAGTGCACCATGTGTGCCCAGGGTTTGTAAATCAAATGCTGCTGGTGGGCTTGCAGCACTGGTTGTGCTACCCACAGAAGCAGCTTGTAAAGTGTGTCTCCGGTCTGCCATTGCAGAGCCTATGTGCAGTCTGGTACTGCCATGCTGACTGGCAAAGTGCACCCACTTGCCAGTCCCTACACTTTCCCTTATCTTCATATCAGACACCCCTATGGTAGGCCCAAGGGCAGGGTGCATTGTAAGTTTAAGGTAGGACATGCCCTGGTGTGTGTGGCATGTCCTAATAGTGAATTATAGCCATTTTAGTTTTTCACAATTGCAAGGCTATCTGTTCCCCATAGGCCAGAATGGGCAGTTGGATTATTTCATTTTATAATCCGAACTGACTCAGGGAACATGGTAGAAATTCGAGTTTAGTATGCCTGAACTCAGAATGATGAAATACATCTTTTAGTAAAGTTTGTCTTAACATTCTGTGTTTGAAAATATCACTTTTAGAAAGTAGTTTTTTTCTTGCTTAACTGTCTCTGCTAGGTTGTGTATTGTGTGTCTGGTTCTGTGAGTGACAGGGGCTGGGGGATTCCAGGAGAGAGGGTGAGTTAGCACAGGGCTGAATAGAAAGATCTGCATGAAGATGGGTGGGAGGAGTTGCACCTGGGACCTAAATAGGGCTGTGCCTTCCCTCCACAATGCTGGCTCCACCTCCTGTGGTTCGTCTGATGTCTCTGCCCTGCACTGTGAAAGGAAAGAGGGAGTCTTGTCAACAAAGTGCTCCAGGAGTGACCAGAACCAGAAATATGGGGACCCAGACCCCAAGACTTTAGATCACTTCTGGGAACAAGACGAACCTTTTGCCAAGGAGAAGAACCAAGGAAGCTGCAGGAGTTTAGACTGCCCCTCTGCCAGTGTGCTGTTTGCTGGGTTGGCCTGCAGTGGTGTCTTCATTGCCAAGGAAAGGAGAAGGAACTTTTACAGAACTTTCCTCATCTTACAGAATATTACTCCAAGGGCTTGAACTTGTGCTTGCCTCCTGCTGAAGTCTTAGGGACAAAAGACTTCACCACTAGCTCCGCTCTGAATTTCCTTGCTGGAAATTCTATCTGCAGAAGCCTGCAAGTCGCTGGGAGCTGGAAGTGCAACGCAACAAGAAGAAGCATGTCGCCGCCGCAGCTGTTGTCGTCGCATCACCTGAGAAGCATGCCGCCTCCGCATCTCCCGAGAAGCATGTCTTTGTCGCAACTGTCTGCCGTCGCATCACCAGAGAAGCATGTCGCCACCGTGAGGGACACCGTCACATCACCGGAGAAGCGTGTCACAGGGCCTGTCGCAGCTCCAAAGTACAGAGTAGCCGCAAGGCTGCCAGGGCATGCACGCAACGACTTCACATCGTCGGATCAAGGGTGCCATCTTATCGCATCGCACCAGATTGTCGCATCGCATCGAGGTGCCGTCTTGCCGCATTGCAACCGGGTTGCAGCACAAGAATCTACGCATCACCTCCTCTCCGGTAAGGATCAAGACTTATCCCCTACTCTGCGCAAGCATTGAGACGTGATGCATCGTCTCCCCCAAAGCAAGGAACTGACGCATCTCCAATGCTGCAAGCCTTTTGTTTATTTTGCGTTACGCATCCAGGTACTTTTGTGAGAACTGTGTCGCATTTACCAGCAACTTGAACTAAGTTAATTCTACCATCTTTGAGTCAATTTTGAGTACAGTATTGTGGATTTTTGTCATTTGAGGTCTTGTGTTAAGTCTATATAAAGAATACTTATTTTTATAAAACCTGTGTGGTGTCCATCTGTAGTGTTTTCACTGTATTACTGTATGTGTTCACAAATGCTTAACACACTGCCTCTGAGATAAGCCTGTCTGCTCATGCCAAGCTACCAAGGGGGTGAGCAGGGGTTATCCAGTAGTGTAATCCCCTTTCCCTGACTTAGAAGCAAGGGTCCCTATTTGGTCAAAGGTACCTACCTCTGCCAACTAGAGACCCCCAGTTCTAACAGGCGGACTTTAGTGAGGTTACCTGATTGACAGAACACAGATAGGAGCCCTGAATCCCCAGATGCAAGTAAAAGTTTGTAATTTCATCATCATCTC
The DNA here is from genome assembly GCF_964204655.1 of Triturus cristatus. Taxonomy (NCBI): domain Eukaryota; kingdom Metazoa; phylum Chordata; class Amphibia; order Caudata; family Salamandridae; genus Triturus; species Triturus cristatus. The sequence goes on from NC_140592.1 coordinate 212,538,536, forward strand.
CTTCTTTTAGCTTTGGTACAGTTAATTATTGGGATGTCGGTGAATGGGTAGCATTTTACTCTGGGGTTTTATCTTACTGTGCATTTGGACTCTGTGTTTGCTTGAAGGCATTACCTCCACAGACAGTTATCCATCCCTGCTGAGGCTGTGGCCCTGGTCCCTGTTGGGCTGAGTTCACTGTCTGTGGTTTCTGTTGCCACGTGTTTGTCCAACTAACTGATCCCTTGTATGGGATGCGGCAGCTGACTGGCCTCCCTGTGGCTGATTGTAAGGTGTTTTTGGATTTCCTGGGCTTTCTTTTGTAGTGGCTGACCCTGGCCATCGATTTCTGTTCATGGTATGCGTTTTACCAGCATCGATCTGCCAGGTGGCTCATCCTGTGGCAATAGTAAAATTCCCCAAGGTCTGGTTGCTGCCGAACTCCTTGGCCTCTGCTTCTATAGCTAGGTTGAAACCCTTTGGGGTTTTACGGTGGAGCCCTCTTTAAAACTGGTGCCATTTGCACGTTAGCAGCCAACACCACCCCTCAAGGGTGGTCTTTTTTAATTTGTGTTGGGCCAATTTAGCGGTGTCTCACTGGGCTTGCTCCTGTTTTTCTCTATCCTTCCCTTTTTTTTGTGGTAATGAAATATATGGATTTGTATCTCCCACCAAGGCTTCGTGTCTAATCTAACCACTCTGTCCAATATGCTTTCTATCTTGATGGGAAGCCCGTTTTTGAGAATATTGTAAAAAAATGCAACTTGTGGGCCTGTGTCAGTCCACGGCTCTCCTGTCTCCTGTCCCCATCATTACCTTATCCTATGCAGAAAATCAGTTACTGTCTCTGCCATTGGCCCTCCTACGTCAGGGCGGTCAGGGAACATCTCCCTCAGGGATGTTCATATTCGGTGCCTCTATGAATTGAATGCGTCCTATTATGCTTAGTGTTTTTCAGCATAATTGCTGGGATGTGAGCTTGGGTGAACAGCATGTTGGTCTGCCTAAAATGAGACTACTTAGCAGACTTTTGATATCGCCCTTTGGCTAGGTTTATTCCCTTGGTGTTCTTCCCAAAGCATGAGATCCATTTTCCTGATCCATCCAGCAATGGAGGTAACTTTATCTAACTTTGCGCCTATCTGGGGGATCAATCAGGGATTTCCATGTTTGTTTGCTGCCTACATGCCACCCCACCTGTAATCTGTCAATCAGTGACCTCAGGCCTGGGTCTCAGGGCCTGCCTCACTACGTATTTCTGAGTGGGGGTTGACGTGAAGTTCACAACGGGTGAATTTGTCAATAACGATGCAATTTCATTTTTATACGTGAGTGTATTGTTATTCATATTGACATCGAGTTTTTGGGTTGAGGAAGCTGTTGCTCGGGTAAAATGCCTACTCAGGCAGCAGAAAGCAGCAACGCCCTCTGGTACGACACGTGGTACCCTTTGCGCTGATTTTCCAGCATGGGACAAACTCCCCCCACTAAAAATCAGCATGAGCAGTGCAAATTAGCAGAACCTGCCTCTGGCAGAACTCCACGGAGTGCGGTAGAGATTTCCTGGCATTTCGCGGAGTTCCACAGAGTAAAACTCTGCCCAAGCCTAGTTATTGCATGGCGGAGGGAAGTCTACTTCCCCCAGAGTTAGCACGTCCTACACAAACTTGAGATGTTTCTCTTATCATATAGGTACATATCACATTATACTTGGTATATATCTGGGCAAGGACGTGTAAGGAATACTTTTTATAATATATATATATATATATATATATGGTAATTGTTTATGGCCACAGTTTGCTCATTAATATTTGCTTAGAATTATACACTTTTATATTTGCATGTTTATCTTATTAAGCATATTCATAGTACATAGCAAGAATCTACCTACAATAGACAGTTAAGCACTTTACATGTCATTAGGGTTAGTATTATCTCTTCCTCTGCTGTATGCTTCACTGTTTACCTTGTTCAGTCTAGAATATATGATTTCACACAGCATGCTGCTGGAGTTTATTGCTGAGAGTCAGTTGAGAGAATGAGAGAAGGAGAGCGAGCAGGAAGTCTGCAGTATATTTTCATCTTCTCAAAACTTGTCACTAATTAATAATAATCTATCTGTTCTTACCTCTTGAATATACCTCAGTACATGCAAGCAGAACCGGGCCTGGCTTTAGGGAAGTGTAACCGGTGCAGCTGCACCAGGCACTGACCTTGGGGAGGATGCCATGTTTAGAAATAACAAGGTTTTATAAGCACCTGCTAAAGAGTTCATTGTGCATCCTGTAGATATATGCTGCAATCAAAATGTCAAGATAACTCCAGTAATTATTATTCCTGCTGGAGAGAAATCAGAGTTTTGTTTAGTGGCAATTTGACTCATTATAAAGTAGCACAGAAGGTTAATATGCCCGCTGCAAGGAAAGTGTACCAGGCAGATGAAGGAACGGGGTTTTCTATACCTCTATTTTTCGATGTAATTGTTAATTAACCCCTGTCCCTGGGCATAAGGGCCATTGTTTGTCGGCAAGGAGAAATAAGACGGAGCAACCAACTACATCAATCGAAGAGCATGTTAAATCATTATGGCTTTTAGTAAGTCAATAAAGACAATTTTGTTTGAGTTGAAGGGTTTTATTCTCAGTTCTACGAATATTTCATAATTAATTAAAAAAGAATTAGTCTCTTAACTATCAGCATTAGAAGGGAACATAATTTGATAATTGATATTTCAATATAAAGTAAGATAGAATATTAGTCAAAATAACAATAAATATCGTAATAATGTAGCAAGCATGTTCAATAAAGGAAGTTCCTTAATTTAAATATGTTGGAATAAAGTCAAATAAAGTGTCAGTTCAGACACTTAATAAAGAGTTCTGATGAGAGAATCAATGCTCAAGTATATAGCCTTTGCATAATATGTTGGACAGTATTATCAGCGATAACTCAGCAGACATCGAAGAGCAATAGCCAAAATGAAAAAAAATCCAATGTAGGGAACCGGAGATATGAATTTGTAAAGATTTAGCAATATATAGCACATTTAAACCTATATAGCCCATTGGGACATCTGTTTGTACTAGACCGAGACAAAGTCAAAGTTTCAGGATGACCGCAATGGAGCCGTGCACGGCTACTGCTCACGGTAGGTCTCGGTCAGATTTTTTACCTTCAGACTTAGAAACATTTTTTGAGCTTTTCTTCCCAGGGTCCCTCGAAACACTCAGCCAGTCTGGAATCGGTGAGAGTTCGCAGGCTTGCCTTGCGACCAGCTCCTGGTCTAACTTGTGGAAGTCTGACCTCCGGAGCTTTCCAGCAGGATGAACCAGGGATCCAGGCCAGCTCTTGGTTGAAGGTGGGAGGCTCCAGTCTCGGGGTTTGTCCCAGTCACCTCTCCTTAGTTCGGACGTAGAAACCTATACGGAGCTTTTTCTTCAGGGGTCCCCCGCTGCTCTTCACCAGGCTGGATTCAGTGAGGGTCCGCCGGCTTGCATTTCAGCTTACTACGGGTCAAACTCTGGAAGTCAGACATCAGGAGCTTTTCAGGGGGACAAACCTGGACAGCCGGCCGGCTTGTCGTCGAGGGTTGCGGGATTGGCTGGTCAGGTCAAGTCGGTCAACTTCTGGAGCTTTTTTTTCCAAAGTTGCTCCAAACTTCTCCACATTTCTGGAACTTCTTACTGAAGTTCCTTTGAGGGTCCCAAAGTGTCCAAAACTTACTCAAAAGGGCTGGAAGCTCCAAGATGGCCCTTGAAAGTTTGGGACCTCAATTCCCACAATCCACTTGGACAAGACACTTACGAATCCACTGGTAGTGCTCCAAGCTGAGGATTCTTGATGGTGATGTTCCAGGTGAGCTCTGTTAACCTGTAGATTGCAAGGAGTCCATTTTTAGTCCTTTTGAAGCAAGGTACGTCGACAGGGCTGTAATTCCAGATTGTGCAGCAGGCGCAGCCAGTCAGAGTACAGGGCCTGGTTGGGGCAAATCAAACTTCCAGAGTCAACACTTCTTCTTCCTTAAGTTTCAAGCAGCAGATCTGAGAGGCTCTGCCCCTTTCAGATACTTATTCCAAGTTCTCTGGGTCAAGTAGTAGGACACTCCTGTCCAGTGATGTGCATGGCAATACCCCAATGTATGACCACAGCCTACTAAGTATGGCATTATATTATCCCAGAGAGTACCATTTCTCCAAAATACATCAGGGCTGATTTTCTAGCAGAGCGAACAGCTTGCTAGATGATTAATCTCCATCGACTCACCCCCTTGCATCTGCTCATTCCTTCCTTAATCCTACCATCTGGCTGGGCACAAAGAGTAGAGGTGTAAATGAAACTGGCCTCTTCTGCTTGTCGCCACCTTCTATTGAGGAATATTGTTTATGACCCCTCCCCCTGCTCTGGCATTCCTATCCAGCAGAACCCTGCCTTCCCAAAAAGGCTTTATAACCCCAGGGGCTACTTATCATCTCATCAAAGGAGCCTGGCTAATCCACTTAACTCTGACCCATCAGGAAAGACCACTGGATGTCTGAATTTTGGCTGACAGACAAGAACGTCTTATAACTTCTTGTCTGTACATATTAGGATGCATTCAACAATACCACATTGTTGGATTTATCAGTACCATTCAAGGAAGTCACCGAATGATATTTTTATCACATACCTTGACATTTGTTATTAGTAAATAACCTTGTGCAGTGTTAACCTGTGCGGCTGGAGATTTGCAATGGGAAAAATGACTCGGGTCATTTTTCCAACATGAGGGCTTATAAAACATATTTTCTAAGGATCTACCAATATCTACAGGAACCCACACCCTTGGAACACTTAGGGGGGATTTTAGGGGTTCTGAATATGTAAAAATATTGCAGATCCCCACTCCACAGTGCTCCTAGCACAAAAGTAGATTTTGAGAAGCACTTAGCCACAATGTTGGGAGTGAAATGTGCAATTTCACTAAACCCAGGACATATACAAATCATTTTATAAGGGTCCTCTTTATAAAGACGTGCCCCCACCACCCCTGGGACACATAGGGGAGAGCCTGGGGGAACCTAATATGCCCAAACTTTTTAGTTTATCATTGTTTAGGTGTCCCAAACTCCAAAGTCGAGTTTGGGCACAATTTGCATTTTAAAAGCAGTCCTGCAACACAGGGATCATTTTACACTGATCTCAGGCTTCAGCAGTGCACACATGCAAGTGCTGAAAGAGCTGCTGGCCTCTAAACTGTAATGCCCTATTATACACTAGGGATGTAAAGGTAGTTTCACTCCCACTGGCCTATTATGTACTAGGGCCTTATGGGGAAGGTCATGGCAATCACAGGGGTACCGTAACCCATAGTGTACTGTAGTGTATGTAAATGTGTATTCAGCAGTTAGGCAGAGCCCTGGGTCAGTTAGAGTCAGTAACCACCAGTACCATTCAGCAAAACAAGATGGGGGTGCCCAGGGCATAAAATGACTTTGCAACATATAGCAACATATTTTCTTTAATCTTCTTCATCCTCAAATAGGATTTCAGTAAGCTTGTGGGAATAGGTAAACTCCCCATCTTCTCACACTCGTACAATAGTCTTTACGCTTTAATCCTTGAAAAGTTACATTGTTCACATTGTGCAGTCAAGACTGCTCTTATGAAGAAACATCTTCCTGTTGTTTCCCCCTGTCCCGGTGAGTACCTCACTGGAAGTTGTCTAATACAAAACAAGTGTATATTCACTAACTAACTGAAGGCTTTTGGAAAGTTACATTAACAGCAAAAAGAAAAACAAATAAATGAACAAATAAAATAAAAGTCATTTGTAGAGTGTGCAGCTACCCCAAACGGGGTGTCCCGGCACTAGTGCAGACAATTGTGCTGCATTTTTCGCTATTCGCCTCCGTGCTCGCCGACTCCCCGGTCCACCGCAGCAACCCCATGCTACAGGGACATCTATGAGCGGCCATCTTGGCAGGGTGACGCTCTAGCATTCCAACTCGGCCGGGCTATTTTTAGAGCTTATGGCGCCGACGTGCAGCGGATGCGCGCAGCAGGTGCACCGCTGAAGCGCCATAGGCGCGCCACAGGCAAGGCCGTCTGCGCCTGTCCGCGGTGGGACGGCGGCCAGGGCCAGTGATGCTGTCCTAATTTCCAGCGTCCACCGTCATATGTTTAGTCGGACGGAGTTACTTTCCCTCAGGCCCCCACCCTGCACCAACCCGCCTCTTTTGACCCCTGGAGGTCCAAAAGGAACCTACATATGCCCTTGCTGTAGGTTTATCCCTAATACCAGCTGCCTCATAAAGCAAAGTAAGACCCTTAGTCTTAACCCTGCTACACTACCCACGAAAGTTGAGCTAAAGGCTTGCCTGATCAACTGCAGATCCCTGCCCAAACAAGCCTTGGACATACATCAGTCCCTTGTAGAAAACCACTGGGGCCTCTTGTTCTTGACTGAGACGTGGCTTCGTGATGATTCTAATCCCGCGCTGACTCTGGCCAACTCTGAGGACTATTGCATAGTCTGTGCTAATAAGCAAAGTGGGAGACCTGGGGGTGGGTTAGCAATCATCCACAAAACAAGATGGGAGATCGTATCGTCCAACTTTGAGCAGATTGATTCCATCGAAGGATTGCCCTTCTGTATCAAACTCTCTGCGTCCAGCTCCTGCTCAGGGCTCCTGCTCTACAAACCACCTGACTCCAGCCTTAAATTTGTCCCCACCCTTGTGGATTACGTTGCTGAGGCAAGCACGCTGTATTCCAACTTTACGATGTTAGGCGACTTGAACTTACATGTGGACGTTCCTACCTGCCTGCATTGTACCAACATCATTTCCACACTAGTCGGCTGCATTTTAATTCAACGCGTACTATTTCCAACACACAAGGCAGGCCATACACTGGAGCTGATTTGCTCTAACCTCCCCGACATCGTAGTCTATCCACCTGTTCCGGTGATCTGGTCAGATCACTTCTTGATCCCTTTCCAACTACACCTGACAAGCGTTGGGAGAGCCAAAGATCTTAGAAGGAATTGGAGGAGGGTTACCTCTGAGTCTCTTTCTCAACATCTGAAGGACTCCAAGCCTTCTCTCTCAAACTATCTGGAGGATAGCATCTCAAACTTAAATAAAAAGAAAAACATTTAATGGAAAATATCACTTCAAAGTGAAAAACAAGCCTTTGATGTTAACACACCCCCCCCCCCCGTGCCACACTGTTTTGTGGCTATTTGGGGTAGTTTGCGCTTATGTCCCATTACTTTTTGCCACATAGGTATCTATGCCAAATTTGCGTCCTTTTCTTTCAACAGCCTGAGGATTCTAAAGGTACCCAGAGTTTGTGGATTCCCTTGGAGGGGACTGAAGAATTAGGCAAAATACAGCTAAATTTAGGTTTTTGGCGGAAACATTTGATAAAAGTGCTGCAGAAGCCAGCGTCTGTGTTTTTTTCCCCCTGCAAATAGTATCAATGAAAGGATTGTAGTGCTAAAATCTCTATCTTCTGAGATTTCGGGAACAGGCAGCCTTTTATCAGAAAATAAAAAAGTCTACACAGTTCTGGCATTTTACTGGGACATAGCCTATTTTTCCTATTTCTTGTGCTTTCAAACTCCTAGTTAGAGGTAGAAATGGGTATAAACCAATAATGTATCCTGGAAAGCTATACATTTTTAAAAAGAAGATAACATTCTAAAAGCAGCAAGGGGTCATTTGTGGAGATTCTTCAAGGTTTACCTATACAGAGTAAAAGTTGAAATAAAAAAATATTGAAATTGAGTTGAAGTAAAACAGCTGATTGTTCCCTCTTTTTCACTAGTAACTTCTTCTAACTATGCTAGATTTTTTAAAGCAATATACCATTATGTCTGCTGGACCCTTCTGATTGCGGAGATATATTGGGCTTGTAGGTTCACAAAGAACTCGAGGTACCCGAAGCAAATAACTGAGCTGGACCTTGCACTGGTTTTTTATTGTGTACCAGGAATAATACAATACGTTGTTGAGCGAAAAATATGTATCAAGGAAACCTATGTATTTCTGAAATGGGATCAAGATATGGAGTTTAGAAGCAGTGGTTATTTGCACATTTCTGAGTATGTGTGACTTCTTTTTTGTACATTATCTTACATTTAGAAGGTAGATATGCATAGAAACATAACTGGTAATAACTTGTTCTACGATTCTGTGTTCCCCTAAGTCTCCTGATAAAAACGGTACCTCACTTGTGTGGGTACGCCTAGTGAGTGCGACAGAACAGGAAACGGCCCAAAAGACAAAATGGACACATCACATTTTTCAACAGAAAACCGACCCTTTTTTTGCAATGTGCCTAGCTGTGGGTTAGAGCCCTACCTCAGCTTGCACCTAGAGAAACCTAGCAAATCTGTACATTTTTAAAAACTAGACACCCAGGGGAATCCAGGATAGGGTGACTTGTGTCACCAGGTTCTGATACCCAGAATCCCTTACAAACCTCAAAATTTGTAACAAAACATGTGAATTAGTTGACATTTTATAAACTGTCTTCTTTTTTACACATAGAAATACAACTGGTAATGACACTTGTTCTACTATTCTGTGTTCTCCTAAGTCTCTTGATAGGAACAGTACCTCAGTTGTGTGGGTAGGCCTAGTGCCTACGACAGGAAATGGCCCAAAACACAACATGGACACATCACATTTTTCAACAGAAAATTAACCCTTTTTTTTTAATGTGCCTAGCTGTGGATTTCAAGCCCTAGCTCAGCTTGCACCTAGAGAATCCTAGCAAACCTGTATATTTTTTTTAAAAAACTAGACACCCATAGAAATCAAGGATGGGGTGACTTGTGTGGCTCTCACCGGGTTCTGTTACCCAGAATCCCTTGCAAATCTCAAACTTTGTACAGAAATAAACATTTTCCTCACATTTCTGTAATGGAAAACCCTGGAATCTGTGAGGAGCCAAAAACTTCCACCCACCCATCCTTTTCCCAAGTCTCCTGATAAAAATGGTGCCTCACTTGCATGGGTAGGCCTAGGGCCCGTGAAAGGAAAAGGCACAAAACGCAATGTGGACATATCACATTTTTACAAGTAAAAAGGACCCTTTTTTTGCAATGTGCCTAGCTGTGGATTTTGGGCCCTAGCTCAGCCGGCACCTAGGCAAACCTAGTAAACATGTACATTTATGGAAACTAGACACCGAGGTGGTGACTTGTGTGACTCTCACCAGGTCCTGTTACACAGAATCCTTTGCAAACCTCAAACTTTGTAAAATAAACCACTTTTCCTCAAATTTCTGTGATGGACAGTTCTGAAATCTGCCGGGAAGCCACAAACTTTGACACACCGAGCATTACTCCAAGTCTCTTGATAAAAATGCTACCTCAGTTGCATGGATAGGCCTAGTGCCCGCAACAGGAAATGTCCCAAAATGATTCGTGGACACACTACATTTTTCCATAGAAAACTGACTCTTTTTTTTGCAATGTGCTTGGCTGTGGATTATGGGCCCTAGCTCTGCCGGCACCTAAGGAAACCTAGCAAACTTGTACATTTTTTAAAACAAGACACCCAGGGGAATCCAGGATGGGGTGACTTGTGTGACTCACAGGTTCTGCCACCCAGAATCCCTCAAATATGTAAAAAAAACAAAAAGCACATTTCCCTCACATTTCTGTGATAGAAAGTTCTGGAATCTACAGAGTCACAAACTTCCACTCAAACAGCATTCCCCAAAGTATCCCAATAAAATGGTACCTCACTTGTGTAGGTAAGCCTAGTACACTTGACAGGAAATGGCCCAAAACGGAACATGGACGCATCGCATTTTTCCACAGAAAGCAGACCCTTTTTTTTGCAAGGTGCCGAGCTGTGGATTTTGGGCCCTAGCTTAGCTGGCACCAAAGGAAACCTAGCAAACCTGTATGTTTTTAGAATCTAGACACCTAGGGGAATCCAGGATAGAGTGACTTGTGTGACTCTCGCCAGGTTCTGTTACCCAGAATCCCATGCGAACCTCAAACTTTGTCAAAAAAACACATTTTCCTCAAATTTCTGTGATTGAAAGTTCTGAAATCTTCGGGGAGCCACAAACTTCCACCCACCCAGCATTCGCACGTCTCTCAATGAAAATGCTACCTCACTTACATGGATAGGCCTAGTGCCCGCTACAGGAAATGCCCCAAAATGCTACATGGACACATCACATTTTTCCACTGAAAAGTGACCCTCTTTAGGTCTCGCTGAGCCCAGCGCATGCGCTGTCTCGAAGAGACATTTTGTAAGGGACTTTTCAAAGTGCTACCGCTGGCATAGAGCTACAGTGCACGAGGCGTGCACGCGCGCAAAGCAGCCATATAGCTTTACGTCGCTCTCCCTCGTAGCCTCCTCTCCGCCCCCTTCCCTGCTGCTATTTCACAGGTCGAGCTTCAGTGCCCACAAGACCTGTTGCATTCAATACAAAATTACTTTTACCCCGCCCCTGCCTGCCATCGGTTCACTTCAATGCCGCTCTTCTTGACTGCCTCCAAACTCGTTTGCTCAGCCATGCCTCACTTCCATTTAAATCTGAGTAGGCGCACCGGGCGAACACAGTGTACTTACGCTCACGTTCCTTCTCTGTCCTTCAGGAGAACTCTTTTTTAAAAATTGTTTTCTGCCCATCGCGGACCTCCATCTGCACTTTCACCCAGTCTGCTTTTTAATTGTTGCTTTCTGCCTGCGTTTTTCAACGTCGTATTTTGAACGTCAAGTTCGTTTTGTGCTGATAATTAACTAATTTCCATCGGCACATCCACCCTTCTGCACTGGACCCCTTAGTGTGTGCGGCAAAGCATGCACATTTGTTCATTTGGTGACACTAGGGAGGAGCCTCTTTAAACCTGTGCACAACATTGGTGTAATAATTTTATTAAATAAAAAATAAACGCCGCAATTGCATATGTACTTTTCTGTAAGAAACTGACTGAGGGCTCCTACCAATATGACAGGGATCCTACATGCCAACCCTCCAGAATCGGGTGGGAGGTTCAGGGCACTTGTCTTTATTTCCACCTACTTCGTCGTTCTACCCCAGCTGCACCGGAAGAGGCAACACTGCTACGGATGACGTTACCCAGCCGCATATGAGCCATAAACAAGTCCATCCCACGCACTACAAAAAACCGTATAGCAACAGTAACAGTACTGCATAGCCAATAGGTTTCGCCTTTGGGACCTTATAAGTGTTTAACCATACAACAGTTAATGTTGTTGCCCCAAGATATTGTGCTACATAACTAAATACTTATAAAGTCCCAAAAGCGAGACCTATTGGCTATGCCAATGCTTGTTTTGTAATGTGCCTAGCTGTGGATTTTGGGCCTTAGCTCCGCTAGCACCTAGGGAAACCTAGCAAACTTGTACATTTTGGAAAACTAGACACCCAGTGGAATCCAGGATGGGGTGAATTGTGTGGCTCTCCTCAGGTTCTGCTACCCATAATCCCTTGCAAACATCAAACTTTGTAAATAAAAAACACGTTTTCCTCACAGTTCTGTCATGGAAAGTTCTGGAATCTGCAGGGATCCACAAACTTCCACTCACACAGCATTACCCCAAGTCTCCCGATAAAAATGGTACCTCACTTGTGTGGGTAGGCCTGGAGTCTGTGACAAAAGAATGGCCCAAAACGCAACATGGGCACATCACATTTTTTCACTGAAAACTGACCCTTTTTTTGCAATGTGCGTAGCTGTGGATTTTGGGCCCTAACTCAGCTGGCACTGACGGAAACCTAGCATACCTCTACATTTTTTAAGACTAGACACCCAGAGACATCCAGGATGGGGTGACTTGTGTTGCTCTCACAAGGATCTCCTCCCCAAAATCCCTTGAAAACTTCAAAATTTGTGAATAGAAAAACATTTTCCTCACATTTTTGTGCTGGAAAGTTCTGGAATATGCAGGAAGCCACAAACATCCACTGACCCAACATGCCTCCAAGTCTCCACGTTAAAAATAGCCATGCTAGCATGTGAATTAGGGGGCATTTTTTAAATTGTCTTTTTTTTACACATTGTCTTACATTTGGAAGGCAGAAATGCATAGAAATACTACTGGTAATAACACTAGTTCTACTATTCTGTTTTTCCCTATGTCTCCTGATAAAAACAGTACCTCATTTGTGTGGGTAGGCCTACTGCCTGCGGCAGAAAATGGTCCAAAGCACAACATGGACACATCAAATTTTTCAACAGAAAATTTACGCTTTTTTTGTAATGTGCCTAGCTGTAGATTTAGAGCCCTAGCTCAGTTTGCACCTAGAGAATCCTAACAAATCTGTGCATTTTAGAAAACTAGACACCGAGGTGAATCCAGGATGGGGTGACTTGTGTGTCTCTCACCAAGTAATGTTACCCAAAATCCCTTGCAAATCTCAAGCTTTGTAAAGAAAAACACTTTTTTCTCACAGTTCTGTGATGGAAACTTTTGGAATCTGCAGGGAGCCACAAACTTCCAACCACCAGCATTCCTCTAAGTCTCCCGATAAAAATGGGACCTCACTTGTGTGGGTAGGTCTAGTGCCCATTGACCGGAAATGGCCCAAAACGCAATGTGGACACATCACATGTTTCTACAGAGAACTGACCCTTTTTTGCAATGGGCCTAACTGTGGATTTCGTGCCCTAACTCAGCCGGCACCTAGAGAAACTAAGCAAACTTGTACATTTATAAAAATTTGACCCATGGGGGAATCCAGGATGGGGTGACTTGTGTGGCTCTAATCAGGTTCTGTTACCCAGAATCCCTTGCAAACCTCAAACTTTGTAAAATACAAAGCACATTTTCTGCACAGTTCTGTGATGGAAAGTTCTGAAATCTGCAGGGAGCCACAAACTTCCACTCAACCAGCACTCCCTTAAGTTTCCCGATAAAAATGGTACTTCACTTGAGTGGGTAGGCCTATTGCCTGTGACAGGAAATGGCCCAAAACGCAACACGGACACATCACATTTTTCCACAGAAAGCCAACCCTTTTTTTGCAATGTGCCTAGCTGTGTATTTTGGGCCCTAGCTCAGCCGGCACCTATGGAAATCTAGGGAACCTGTACATTCTTTAAAACTAGACACACAAGGATATCCAGGATGGGGTGACTTGTGTGGCTCTTATGAGGGTCTGTTACCCAGAATCGGTTGAAACCTCAAAAGTTGTATAAAAAGACACAGTTCTGGAATCTGACTTGGCACACGGGTGAGTGAAGATTCAAAGCGTAAAAATGTATTAATAAGAGATATGCACTGCTAATAATCAAAAGGTTAAGAACCTGAACCATTGACTCACAGCTCGGGAGCTGTAAAGCTACGAAAAGGCTCCAACCTCTTTAAGTCCATTCACACAGCTTTCATTCATGACACGTACAAGACCATTCACGCTGTCAGCCGTGGGCCCAGCAAACTACAATACTCACATCAACAGGCAGCGCCATTCAAGGATCCATCACTTTCATACGCCCACATGCCTGACACAGCAACCACACCAGCTGATGGAGTGCATGGACTGGCGTTTGGCTAGCAGTGGGTGTAGTGACCAGCATTACTCACACACCTCCAGCTAAGCGCCAGTCCATGCTCACTGCCAGCCAAGTACCACTCCACCTACACCACCAGCCATGTGTTAGTCCACACACATTGCCAGCCGAGCGCCCGTCCATGCACACCTCCAGCCAAGCACCAGTTCATACACACCACCAGCCAAGCGCCATCCCACGCACACCACCAGCCAAGCACCAGTCCATACACACCATCAGCCAAGCGCCAGTCCACACACACTGCCAGCCAAGCCCCAGTCCATGCCATCACCAGCCAAGCGCCAGTCCACGCACAACTTCATCACACTTTTTATACTAAAAAGAAAACACAAAACAATTGGCAATAGATACAAAACTATAACTACAAACACAACAGCTCTAAAAAATGCATCACACTAATGCCAACCATGAAATCTGAACAAAAAATATAAAACGATACAGACCAGTCAGTTTACTTTCACGATCACGGTTGCAACCAAAAACTCAGTTGCATGTGGTACAATTTAAAACATGTGGGCACACACAGCCCAGGATTAGAAGGACAATAGGGGCAGTACATACGACTATGTTTCCGCATATCTCTTCAGGCACAGACTATACATTTCTTAGTGGGAAAGCCTTTTTTGGCCGTGGGAGGAAGTTGATCAGGAAAGCACAGACTATACATTTCTTAGTGAGAAAGCCTATTTTGGCCGTGGAAGGAAGTTGATCAGGAAAGTGGCTATCTTTCAGTCGAGCAAACACAAGGAGATGATGGACGGAGCCCTGAACTTTTCAGACACTCCCCCCAGTCACAGATCTGGGTTGAATCCATCTTCATTCTTTAGCTCGCTTCACCACCTCAGTTCAGGATACTTGTTTCCTGTCCACGGAAGGCCTGGCTTGGCAGTTTAGACTGGACTGTTCCCATGAGGCAATGGGCCAAGACTGATTTGCATATGGCTGGGTCTGAACTGGAGTGGCAAAGTGTGCTAAAGAATGATGACAGATTAAACCCAGATCTGTGACTGGGCGTGAAACGTTTCAGCGCTCTGTCCATCATCTTCTTGTCTTTTCTTTGTTCTCCCAAAGTTGGCAGGGTATGCCCAGACGTGGGTCCCTTGCCCACCTTGCCACTGGATTCAAGCTAGCTTGGCTGATAAGGGGTGTTACCCTGAAACTGGTCCCAGGATGCTTGTTTCGGTCAAGGGAAGACCTGGCTTGGCAGTTCGGGCTGGACTGTTCCCATGAGACATAGGGCCAAGACTAATTTGCATATGGCTGGGACTGAACTGGGGTGGCAAAGTGTGCTAAAGAATGATGATGGATTAAAACTAGATCTGTGACTGGGGGGGAGTGTCTGAAAAGCTTCAGCACTCCGTCCATCATCTCCTTGTGTTTGCGATCTTTTAATCTAGCCACATCCTCCACCACTGGTTCTCTAGGAACTCTTGCCTGTTCCACTAAAACAAGCCTGCCAATCAGAGACTGCTGAAACTGACGAACAATCCTTAAATACAACAAATGCATTGTAGATTGCTAAAGGTAATAAATGGATATCCAACTTCTTATACCAACTGGACACCTTACGAACAGCAGTTTAAGGTCCCAAACTCTGATTTGCTCGATCTACACCACCCATGTGCTTATAGTAGTCTAAATTGCACACAGGTTTGCGGACTTCAGCAACCTGACCCCAAAATGTCACAGGTGAAGTAAATTCATCTTGGATGGTAGTCAATCAATCAATCAATCAATCAGGGTTGGTAAAGTGCAGCTACTTACCCGTGAGGGTCTCAAGGCACTGGGGTGGAGGGGGGCGACTCCGTTGAGTGCTGGGGTCATCCAAAGAGCCAGGTCTTGAGGTCCTTCTTGAACTGGGGCAATGTGGAAGATTGCCGGAGGTGGAGGGGAGGATGTTCCAGGCTTTGGCTGTGAGGAAGGAGAAGGACTTTCCTCCTGGTCTGGTCTTGATGATACTTGGAACGGTGTCCAGAGAGAAATGGGCTGATCGGAGGTGTCTTTTAGGTGCATGAAAGGAGAAGCATCTGTTTATGTATGCGGGTCCGGTGTTGTGACAGGCCTTGTATGCGTGGGCGAGGAGTTTGAAGGTCATTCTTCTTTCGACTGGGAGCCAGTGGAGATCGCGGAGGTGTTGGGTGATGTGACTGCAACAGGGAATGTCGAGGATCAGTCTGGCTGCAGCGTTCTGGACAGTCTGGAGTTTGCGAAGGAGTTTCTTGTTGATTCCGACGTAGAGAGCATTGCCGTAGACCAGTCTGCTGCTGATAAGTGTGTGCATGGCAGGTTTCCTAGATTCGGTTGGGATCCATCTGAAAGTCTTTTGAAGCATGTGAAGGGTGTTGAAGCAGGTCGAGGATACGGCGTAGATCTGGCAGTTCATTGTGAGTGACGAGTCTAGTGTGATGCCAAAGTTTTGTGCGTGGTCTGTCGGGGTTGGGGGATTTCCGAGGGTGGCAGGCCACCAGGAGTCGTCCCAGGCAGAGGGGCTGGAGCCAAGGATGAGTTGAGTTTCAGGCAGCT
Organism: Triturus cristatus; assembly: GCF_964204655.1. Taxonomy (NCBI): domain Eukaryota; kingdom Metazoa; phylum Chordata; class Amphibia; order Caudata; family Salamandridae; genus Triturus; species Triturus cristatus. Next base: position 212,554,587 of record NC_140592.1, read on the forward strand.
GTTCTTCATCCAGGTGGCGATGGCTTTCATCCCTTCTAGGAAGTTGTGTTTGGTGATGTTGGGTTTATTAGTGAGGGAAAGGGTCAGCTGGATGTCGTCGGCGTAAGAGACGATGTTGAGCCTGTGGTTCCTGACGATTGTTGCGAGGGGGGCCATGAGCATTTAGACATCTCTCCTGTCAGAAAATTACAGAGCTTGAAGTTCATCACTACGCAAGGCATAGCACTATCCCTTCACAAGTTTTTTTTACAAACCACTTCTTTTGGCTAACCTTTACGGTTACAGCAGATTGTGCGACAAGCAACAGTGTCCACTTTGAACAATTTCCTGAACAATGGCACACCAGTGTAAAGGTTATATACATATAAATGGTGACCTTCGCTAAAAAGTCCTCTACGAAGTTCCCACACATGTTTCTCTGTAACTCCAAAAGTGGACGGACAACCAGGGGGGTCAAACTCAATACTGGAATCCCTACCAGTGTAGACCCTGAAATTATAGACATATCCAGTACTACTCTCAGACAGCATATATATCTTAATTACATAACATGCCCTCTTGATAGAAATATTGCCTAAAAACCAATGGGCCCTTGAACAGGACCAAAACCTAACCTACAGCTATTTCTTTCCCTCGCACAAAGCTCTCTGAAAATCGATATACAAAGTGATCAAGGACAGGCCAAACCTTAAAAAGATTGTCACAATCAGGGTTATCTTGTGTCTACACTGAAGCATTAGCAACAAAATGCAACATCCGAAGAAGAAGCAACTACCGATTTCAACTCATGCGTGCAGGAAATATAGCCATTGCCATCAATATGAAGACAGCGATGGCTTCCTTATTAGGCCCATCACAAAAGTTAAACCCAAGAACTTATTCAGCTCATCCAAACTTGTGGGAATCCACTGGGTAGCACCAGAGTGGGGCTTACGTCTGGCACTGTTGTCCCTCAAAAACTGTTCAGCATACAAATTAGTCTGCTCAACAATCTCAGCAAAAAATAAATTGTCCAAAAACAACTGAAAGAAATTTATAGGCAAAAAATCTTCACAATTTAATCTACACCCTGTAACAACACTATAGGCAGGCAAAACCGGCTGCACCATGTTTGTGTCAATCCAGAGTCCAGCACTTCCAATGGGGAGCCTTGAAGCCCCATGCTGCAATCCAGAAGGCTCTTGCTGTACTATAGGTACACCAGTGTCTTCCTCTAAAAGCAGTGGCTTCATTGTGAGATGATTCCTCTAGGGTAGAAAATTCACTTGCAGAATCCTGGCCTTCCTCCTCTGACTCAGATGCAGAGTCAGTTTCATAATCATGATCAGAAGAAGACTTAAAAAGCATACCAAAAACCTACTGATCTGTCATCCTGCAGCTAGCCATAATCCTCAGGTATACAAGTATCTGGACAAATAAGTCAACAGTACCAATCACTGTGTAAAAAAAGTAATAAACATAGCGCGGATTTATAAAACAAAAAGAAAACCTAGTGGCATATAGCATTTGCAAGATAAAGTCATCAATACAAAGCACACAAAGTCCTATATACTGTAAAGCAATACCACTCACTTGCCAGAGACTGCTAGACTACTCTGCACAGACACAGCAAGCACTGATATCCCACTAGAGAAGAAAAAAAAAGAAAATTACACACAAGGCAACACAATACACATTGTTCACAAATACAAGGATAATGTCCCACTAATTCAAACAAAAGCTACAGAAGGCTGCTTTTATTACAACATTTTTTTTAAAAAAAACACATTCATGCATACCATTGGTACTCATTTGGAGTAAACAATATTAAAAAAATGTCCTTACCAAACACTTGCAACTACAAAAACTACAGTTCTACCCATATCAAAACTGCAAGCACAAGTTACACCAAAGTAAAACAAAAGCTTTGCACTAAACTAAAAAGGGGAAAAAATGTTACGATCACAAATAATGGCAAAACACGCAGACCATCAGCTGAACTACATTTAACACAAACTTTACCTAGTGGTCTAGTGGCTTCTGCCCCCCCCCCCTTGTGGGCACATGGACTTAAAAATACAACACCTATCTGCCAATGAGGCAGAAACAGCCAAAATATTCCCTCCTGAAAGGGGATCAACCCTTGCCCCAGGGGCCACTCCCCAAAACATTTTGCACCATAAACGATAAAATCCATTGTGATCTAGTGGCTTCTGCCCCCCTTGGGGACAGATGGCCAAAACATATAGGGCCGATCTGTTACCAAGGGGGTCCTAAATTGTCAAAAAATTCATCCCTAAAATGGGAGCAATCCTTGCCCGAGGGATCAATACCTGCAAAAAAATGGCCAATCTAGCCCCAGTGGAGTCCAAAACATGGAAAAAGGACATTGCCCCCTGGGAAAAAATCTTTGCCCAAGGGTTCACTCACAAAATGAAATCCCCTCGAACCCAGTGGGTTTGGCCCCCCTGGGGGCTGCTCGCATAAAGAATGGCGGCATCAACCCCCAGGAGGCCGAAACCCGGCTACACATGCACCCAGGGGAGTGACCCTTGCCTAAGGGGTCGCTCTCCCAACAAGACAAAAAAAATCCCTGGTTGTCCACCCGCTTTTGCAGAGCAGGAATCCATTCAAAACAGGTACAGAAGAAAGGAAACTCTTTCCTTTGCCCCTGTGTCTGTTTTCCCCAAAGAATCTCCCCAAGAGAAAGACGTACCTGAAACACGTTCTCTCTCTGGACGTGCTGGAAGCAAGTGGCTTTCAGCACGTACCCAGCAGCCTATGATGACGCCAGCTCACCCTCAGCACTCTGACATCATCCGTTGCAGAGGGGCATTTGGAGTGGCAGTAGAAGTGCTTCCACTGCCATCCCCAGTGGGGGCATGTAGGTGGGCGGCCCATGGGGGGAGCGCCAGTGCTTCCCCCATGGGCCAGTGCCAGGACGTAATGATTACGTCCTCAGCACAGCAGGGGTTAATGTATTATTTTCAGTTAACATGGCAACAACAGTAATTTAAATAAGCACTCTTTTACTTCACTTTTAGGCCTAGTGACTTTAGTGACTTATGAACTGACATCAAAGAGCTGCATGCAAACTGCATGATATATGCTATGTTATGTTATGTAGATTTGTATGGCACAACTTATAACCCATGAGGGTATCCAGGCCCTGAAGGAGGAGTATAGGTCCGGCAGTGCTCCTAGTTAGGCAGCCTGGGCTTCAGCTTCTTGGGCAACTAAAGGAAGCTGAAGTTGAGAAGTGGAGTGGTGGTCCTGATGTGAAGAGGGAGTTTGTTCCAGCTTTTGGTGGCGATAGCCTGTGTTGCTTCTGCGGATGTGGGAGATTTGTGCAAGGGAAAGGTGCAGCGTAGTTGTCTGGAGGGTTTGTAGAGTTGGCGTGAGTCGGTAGGGGACTTTGTATGGGTGGATGAGAAGATTTAATTTGTAATGTTTCTGGATGGGTAGCGAGTGAAGTTCCATAAGGTAGGGAGTGATGTCCGCTCTTCAGGGGAAGTCTAGGAGGAGGCTGGCATAGGTGTACAGGATGGTTTGAAGTCTTTGTGTGAGTTGGTCTGAGATGCTGACTTAGAGTGCATTGCCGTAGTCAAGTCTGCTAGTGATGAGGACTTGGGTGACCGTGGGATGTACCATAAAAATAAACTAAAGGACTATACTTTCCAATAGTCCCAATACCATTACCAAATAATCAGTCAGTTGGCAGTGAAGAAGGTTCAATCGTTTATTAAACAAAGTACTCTATAGAGGAGCCTCTCCGAACCTCACCCATCAGGTGCGCCGAGAAGACTGTTGGCTCGTATTCAAACATGAGGTTATATACTTTTCGGTTCAACACATACAATCACTGTAAAAGGGAAAACACGAGTTGGCCCTCGAGCTCCAGGAAAGGGCCATATGTGGCACACACCAGACCAGTACAAAGGCTTGACTATCTATTACCCCCTCAGACCCACCCAAACACTCATGCACCCACTCAGAGACCCACTCAGAGACTCACACATCCACTCAGGGACCCTCTCAGATACTCACGCACCCACATGAAGACCCACTCAGAAACACACAATCAGTCACAGATCCATTCATGCACTCACTCACAGACTCACTCAGACATTCATACACCCACTCATAGACTGACTCAGACTTTTTCATACCCACTCACAGACCCACTGAGAGACTTATACACTCACTCAAAGACCCACTCAGAGACACATACAAACAGTCACAGACCCGCTCAGACACTCAAGCATCCACTCACAGACCTACTCAGACACTAATGCACCCACTCACACACCCACTCAGACACTGTAACACTCACTCACAGGCCCACTCAGAGATTCACATACCCACTCGCAGACCCACTCAAACACTCAAACACTTACTCACGGACCCCCTCAGAGACTCAAGTACCCACTCACATACCCATTCAGACATTCACACACCCATTCACAGACCCACTCAGAGACTCACTCATCCACTCACAGACCCACTCGTACTCTCACACATCCACTCACAGACCCACTCAGATACTCATACAGCCACTTACAGACCCACTCTGACATTCACATACCCACTCACTCAGATGAGAGGAAGTGCAGCAAGTGACCAGGCTTCTCCAGTCCAGTCCGGGTTTTCGCGCTGATCGAGGAGGCGCGAGGAGGACGCCGGCTGCTCTCGGCGTTTCCTGATTCCAGTCCCCCACGCTCTGTTCCCTGTTTGCGGCCCACCCTTTATTTTACACACAGCAGGGTGTAGGGAAAACAGGGGTGCCCATTGACCCGCCACCGCTCTTCGGATCTACGGAAGGCAGGCGGGGTGCTGAGTGGTCACCCCTCCTGCGTGGAGGCACGGAGGACTCGCATAGTGTGTGGAGCCTGTGTGGAACCTGTAGGTAGAATCATATCGGGGACATTTGGAGGCTACCACCAGGAGCCAGGGGCCTGGAGCATGTCCCCCAGCAGGCAGGCAGGCACTGCTGTGACAGGCGATCCCATATGGAGGAAGGGGGAGGAAGAAGGCAGAAGGCAGTTGTGGATCACGAGAGAATTGTAAACTTAGATTATAAGGTTTGGAAAAACCTGTGAACACACCAGCTGAGCTGTTCCTTGCTCCGCATTCAATGCCAATTTCTCAAGAAAAGGAATAACTAACCTGACGTATGGAACGTGTGGAACTGCTTGTGTACATGTTCATTTGCAAAAACCAATGTTGATATATTGCTACCTTGATTCCTGTGTTTGGGCTGATATCTAGGGGATCCCTGCAAGCTTCCTGATGGGACCGAAGTCCCAGGTAGCGCTGACAGTTGCCCTGACAGTTGCCACACGCATTTTTGATTTTGAGCACTTCGCCCTGGTGGGACCACAAGTCCCAGGGTGCACCAGTCACTTTTTCTCAGCTGCCGCCGCCACCGCTCGCGAGGAGGAGGCATCACCCAGCGCTTAAAGCGCTGCCTTACTCCTCAAGGGCATGTCATCAAAACTGTCGAGGCTGGGCCATACTACTATCATCTATCATCTATTTCTGTCCGCAGACTGCGGACTCTCAGCAGACTCTCAGTTTTTGAAAGGTATTAAGCCATTTAAAAAACATTTTTTTTTTAAATCTGTATCATAGCCTGAAAAGTCTGAAAGGCCTTGCTAGCATGAGTAGGTCCAGGCCTGGAAATGGTCAGGGGGTTGTGGGGACATTGGACTCTTTTTTATTAAGGGCTGAGTCAGTATTGATGCACCAAATTAGATTAACCGAGAGGAGACTTTCCCTTGAGCCTGCAATAAATACTGACAACAGATCTGACATTACGGGCCTAGCCTCTATTGTTTCTGCCCCCGCCTCAGGTCTTGCCCAAGAGGCACCTGTAACCCAAAACAACAGTTTAGTCATATTAGATTAAGACACCGAGAATACAGAAAGCCAAAAAACACAGGACAATGATGATATCTCCAACTTTCCAACTAAGTCTAATGTGGTTACTCGGGGTCAAAAATCCAAATCTAAAACCAACCATGTGAATAGCTCTGCCCCACCTTCAAAGAAGAGAAAGGGTCAAGCTGCAGGTAAACAACAGCTACCACTACCCAAGCTTCGGAGGAATAAATCCACCGACAAGGAGCTTATCCATGAGTTAAAGATATCCAACGCTGAGGCTGTTCCAGGGGGGCCATTCCCTATAGAGGTTGATTACTGGAAAAAGCTTGAAACTATGGTAACGGCACTTCTAGACCCACTGACTCAAAAGCTGTTGGCTATTAAAATTAGATTGTCGGACCTTGAAAGAACTATGACAAACAGCAACATGATCACAACTACTTTTAATAGGGGGAAACTTATGTTATTAATAGAAATATGGATAAAAACATAACTGTTAATACTGTTAATACTGCTAATAATCAGAACAGTTTGTCATGCACGGGGGAAGGGCTGTCACAGCATAGAGTGGAGGACATTTCATCTGAAAGGAATTTAGCCCTCACTCATGCTTGGGTAGTAAATACCCCAAATGGTAACCAGTTCGGGAGTAATCAACGCCATATCCCAAGCCCAATAGGAGGAAAGCAAAAATCTTTTGAGGGTGTACCTACAAACCTCCATCTGCCCCCTGAAGCCACCCCCTTTACGGTAATATTAGCCAATGTTCCTCCACTGTTACCAGGTGTTTTTGAGCACTGGTCTTCATTGAGGAACAGATCACTCCATTTCTTGAGGGAGAAGACGGGGATGGATGACTCACTGTTCACAGATTTTAAAATGGTTCGTCGGATTGGGTGGGTTGGGCAATCAACCAAGAAATTTCAGGGAGACTGTGTTGTTCTATCCTTCAGATCTCCAGGATTAGTTAAAACTATATTAGAAAGGTCTAACACCTCGTCCTTGTATCCTAGGGGGGTCTCCATCTTACCACTGGGTTTCTTCTATCTGCCACCGAGAGACCTGGGATCTATCACCGAAAGAGTGAGATCAAGACAAATTAACCAACATCCTATGTACCCCCCATGGTATCATTCAAATCAATATGAGCCATTGAGTGACCTTGGAGATATAGACTGACTGGCTTTTAGCATTAGCGGCCCGCAGAAACTGGAAATTATAAATAGTAACCCTGGGAAAGCTTCCAATCTCTTTAATGACATGGTAGATTGTTTACATGTAACCGATCAGGTAGATAATTCTGATCATCCCTTACCTGTAGTTTGTGAGAAACACAATGTGGAAATGAGTACTTTGTCATTAGAACATCCCGATGTTGACCCTAGTGTGGGTGAAATGGTCATACCCACCCAAAATGCACAAGTTCTAAGAATGGCTTCATGGAACATTGCGGGTATTAGATTAAGAATCTCATATGAGGCCTGGCTATCATATGTTAAGATGTTTGACATCATCTGCCTCCAAGAAACTTGGAGTAGGGATGAGGTGGTTATTGGTGGTTTCTGCTCATCTAGTGTCCAGGCAATTCCATCTGTTGCAGGGAGGGCAAAGGGTGGTATAGCTACCCTAATCTCTGTAAAATATGGAGCGATAAAAATTGAGAATATTATGGACTCCCCTTGGTTTCAGATCATCCTGGTCTCAAACCTAACCGATGTTCCAATTTGACTAATTAATTGGTATCATAACATTTTTGATCACAATGATAGTGGGGTCATTATTAATTTAAAAGAGGAGATAAATAAGGCCATAGTAAAATGTTTTCCTGTTTGTATAATTTGGCTGGGGGATTTCAATTGCACCTTATGTTAGTATAGCTCGCACATGGTTTGTGGGGTGCAAGACATTGAAAACCAACCACTCCCACACTTTAAACACACTATCCAGGGTGAGGCTCTAAATGATATCATCGTAACTAGCGAATTATGTTTTATTGATACTCTGGTTTGTACTCCACTTAATCAGTATCCAACATTCCAGGGAGGGGGTAGGGCAAGTACTATAGACTTTAGATTGATTTCTAGGAAATGTTCCCATTTGGTGGAAAATGTTGCGGTGGAACCCAACCCCACTAGTGATCATCACCCCTTTGCCGTCAGTTTACGAATAAAGGTAGCAATGGGTAACAGTGATGATCTCGCCTTAAATTATAACTCTAACCAAGGGGTGAGATTAAAATGGAGTAAAATAAACCCCGTTGAATTCGAAGAGGACATCGTACGCTCTAATATTGATAAGGTTATGATATGTTTATCCAAAGTCCTTAGTTCGGAGGAGGTCATACAGAGTTTTGAAGAAATTTGTAGAGACGTGACTAGTAATTTGACAAGATCCATAAAGAGAAAAGAACCACAGGTTGTAAAATGGTTAAATGCTGCGTGCTCTAAGGCCCAAAAAGATCTCAAAAAAGCCCTGGACATGGTCCCCCGTGCTGGGGATTTAATTAGGAAAGCAAGACAAACCTATAAATTAGTAATTGGGAAAAGAGAAGAAGAGTTAGGAAGCCTTGCTTGGGATGACCTGGAGCAAGCTGGTGCCCTCAAGGACTCCAGAGGCTTTTGGGAAGTCATAAATGACCCACTCTTTACAGACGAGGTGAGGAACATGGAATCATTAATAAATGAAGATGCATGGGTAGCCCATTTCTCAAATTTTTTTAATCCCAAGGGTGTATCATTGCAAAACCAAAAAGAAGACTTAGCCATTAATTTTGCAACTGCAAACCAATTGAGTCTGTCCATTACGGTTGGGGAGGTTGAAGCATCATTGCTGAAGGGCATTTCTGCAAAAGCCCCAGGGCCAGACAGTGTCCCTTTAGATATGTTTAAAGGTAATCCCCTAATATGGGCACCGTTGCTGGCAAATGTTTTTAGATCGGTAATAGTGGGCCGCATCCCTGATTCTTGGAAAGAAGCGTGGTGGTCCCAATATACAAGAAGAGCAGTAGGAATGATCCCACTTGTTACAAGCCTATCTCCCTAATTGACGCAACATGTAAAGTCTTGGGAGGGTAATTCTTGCCCATCTTGAGCTTTGGGCGAATGAGTCTGGCCTGATATCCCATTCACAATAAGGCTTCCAAAAGGGGATGGGTACGAACGAACAATGCCTCAATTTGACCTTAGTTATGGGTAAATACATGAAGGCCAAGAGAGGATCGATCCACTTGGCCTTCATGGACTTATCCAGTGCATTTGACACAGTTAATAGGGGAAGCTGTGGTTACTCATGGAAAAGATGGGCTTTGAAGAGGCACTTATTACCCTCCTACGTAGGATGCATTCATCTACCTCTGTTTCCATACGTTATGGACCAGGAGGAGAAAAATCTAGGTTCATCGCATCCACAGAGGGTTTACATCAGGGATGCATTTTGGCCCCCTTTTTATTTCTTTTATACACAAATGGGATGGAGAAATTCTAATAGAGCAGCACTTGGATTACCCGACTGTAGGAGGAAATCCGGTTCCCCTGTTATCATACGTGGATGACACCGTATTGATGACCTTGACGGCCAATAGTCTACAAAAAGCCCTGATTGCTTTTACTGATTTTATAACGGAGTCTTTTATTATGGTCTGTGGCCCGAAAAACACAAAAACGAGGAAATTTGTGGTAAACAGTAGACACATTGAAAAGGTCCCTTCTTTCACATATCTAGGGAATGCTTTTAACAACAAATTAAACTGGGATAATTCGATTGCGACTAGGGCCCAACAGACCAGCAGAATCATAGAGGGCCTGTTTCGCTTTGCGTCCAAAGTGGGTCATAAGTCAGTGGCAGAATTCTTACCGTATATAAATCAAAGTGTCGGTCAGTCACAACCTATGGGGCAGGAGTATGGGGATGTAAAAAAAACAGTCAATTGCAAATTTGGGAAAATAAATTCATAAAAAGATTGCTGATGCTTCCCACCAGCTCTCCTACAAAATTTTGCCATTCAGAGCTGGGATTGGATTTTGTTGAGTCAAAATCGCACCCCTGATTTTATGGGGGAAAGTGTGGTCATCGGAAGAGTTATCAATTACCAGAGCGATCATAAGGGATTGTCTAAGTTTAGAAAATGTTTCGTCTATTCCCTGGCTCTGTTATATCAAAAATGTTTTAAGTAAGATTGGCTTAGGAAATATTTTTGAAAATCCGGATGGCACACCATCTAATATAAAATCAATGATTAAAAATGCCTATTATAATGAGTTAGTTATACCTAACTTGGATTATGAGACCCCATTCTATGTGTCGCCAAAAATACAACAATTTTATTTATCTTTTAGTACCCATACACATTCCCGCTTCCTTCTGACGAGGTTTAGTCTCTGCACATTGCACTTTCTAGCGGCTTTTCCTATCCAGGCGAGTTGGTGTGAGAGACTCACTCCATGCAATAATTCAGCCGAACAAAGCACAATGCACTTTATGCTGTTTTGCACTTTATATAAAGATGTAAGGGCACGTTTTATTAGGCCCATTCTGAGGGAAATTGCCCCTTGTTCATACCTGGACGGTTTTAATCATTTACGATCTCTGTCCAATGCTGTCATTTGTTGCGCTGTGTTAAATTTTATTAGAACTGCTTTGCAAATCAGGAAAATATATGAATTGTGATAGGGAAATTGGGGAATAGGGCTTTAAGTAATTTTAAGCTATATTTTTATTCTGACACCCTTGGACTGATATAAAGAAATTGGCAGCCTACAGAAAAAAAAATATATATGCTGTTTGGTTTCACTAAGTTCTTGCAAAATGTAATATGGAATCATTTTTATGCATTGTATATATTTTATCACTGTAATTATGTACTTTCATGATTCGTAAGAATCGAATACAGTTTTTCGAATGACAAAATAAATAAATCACACAGTCACTCACAGAACCACTCACACACCCACAAAACCATTCACACACCCACTCACACACCCATTTAGCCGCTCACACACCTGCTAACACATCCACATAACCACACACCCACTCACAGACCCACTCACAGACCCATACAGCCACTGACACACTCATAAAATTACTCACACACCCATTCAGCCACTCACACAACCAATCACACACCCACAAAATCCCTCGCATACCAACTCACATACCCATACAGCCACACACCCATATAACCGCTGACACATACTCATAGACCCATACAACCACTCACTCACCTAGTCACTGACCTATATAGCAACTCACATACCCAGTCACAGACACATATAGCCACTCGCACACCCACTCACAGACCCATACAGCCACTCACATATCAACAAATCCACACCCACACCTACTCACAGACCCATACAGCCACTCACACACTTACTCACATACCCACAAAACCACTTACACACCCACTCACAAACCTGTAAGACACTCACACCACATACCCACTCACCATTCTATACAACCACTCACACCCACTCTCAAAGGTTGCAGTTAGGAAATAAAATAAAAAATTCTTTGAACTTCACTAAAGAAACCAAAGGCTAAAAGGATGTTATAGTAAGGAAATAACATTAAAATATGCCTTGAAATTCACTGAAAAAACAAAGTTTACAGGGTCATTGTAGTTCCATTCAGATTTCACATGCACAAAACCATGCAAATTCAGCAGTTATAGTTACCTGAGTTAACTATAACTTATACCCCCATAATGCACTGCTTATGACCTCACATATTGCATCACTCATGACGTGGTTAGTGACATCACTCATGACATCTCAAATGACATCACTGATGACATCATCCAGTGCGTTTGTGTTCGGTAAAAGTTTCTTACACTTATCGATGTATACTAAGTTACTGCATAAGTTAAACCACCAAACTTTCTGCACTACTGAGTTGTACTATTTCTAACATATGTCATCTGAGTGGCTGTGAGACTGTCTCAATCTGTGTGTGAGTGTCTGTCCGAGTGACTGTGAGTTGCGCATGGTAGGGTAATTACCAGCAAGCATAGTGGAAGACTGTGTGTTTTTCCCTCCTTACAGCTCTGCTCAGCAAATGTGGGTAAAAAAACCTATCTATGTGGCCTAAAGAATGAATTATTTACTTATGCTTCTAAGCTGTGCTTTTTGCAGCCTGTGAAGTAACTTTGAGATTTTCTGAGTTACTTTATATGCTTAAACAAGAAAGAAAGCACAGACCTCTTTTGCATTGCTGTAGCGTAGAGAATAGCCTCATGATATGGCTCTTTATATCCTCATTGTTTCTGTACTTTGATTCTCACTCTCTTGCGTGTGTGGGACACGGATGGAGGGCAAATGCATTTGAAAATGTTATATGAATAATAATTATACTTGTAAATAATTTCTTACAAATTTTCATTTTTGTATTTCAGAATCATGAGCAGTGTAAAAAATAACATTGGTCGAGGACTAAACATTGCATTTTTAAATGGTGAGATGAAGTTTAATGTTTGAAAATCTCTACTCTTTCTCACTTCCTGTAATTATGTTAATCAACCCAGCGGGAGACAGCAAATTGTGAAACTTCTTTGGTGCTTGTCTAAAATGTTTGCACACCAGGCGGCTGATTCACAATCTTAAACTTACACTTTTGTGTAAGTTTACTATTTTCTTTAGGTGCTCACAAACTAATATTTGAATTTTACTGATGGCAATTTTATGACTGTGGAGATTCCACAGTCAGGGTAGAGATGTCACACATAAAAATTTACTATAAATAAATAATATTTATAAATTAAACAAAAAATAGGACATGACTATTTTTCATGTCTCTGCTGTCGTACTGAAAGTCATCACCATTTTATGTTTCTGCTCGCACTGCAAGAAAGCAGTGGGGTGACGCTCCTCTACCCTAGTGGAGGAGCTGCCCCTGATCAGTCTGTCATCACTGTTCAGGTTTCATTATTTGTGTACGATCAGACCATTGCACTGTAAGCCTCACAGACTCCGAAATTTGTTTATGTTGATATTCAAATAAGATTTATACTTACCATTAAACGTTTACCACACAAATGTCTTCAACAAGAATGCCTTTACCATGAAAATTTCATTGTACAGGCAGGCATGCTAAAGGCATATGCATGCTAAATGTTTTCATTGTAGATGCATGCGTGCTAAAGTCATGCATTATAATGATGGCATCATAAATGCATTTGTTGTTTTGGCATGCCTTATTCAATCATATAACTGTCTGGAACTAATGCCTTTGAATAACTTTTTTACAAACATGAGCAACAGAATCCTTTTAGATCACCGCAAGAAAAACTAACATACTTGTGTATATTTCCAGGCTCACAGATGTTTTGCCTTTTTATTTCCAATTTTGCATCATATTATTGAATTGACTTCTATTTAAATTTCTTGCTATTAGATATTAACTTGCTCTGTTAAATTTTTAGGATAGAGTTTATTAAAGAAAGAAACAATAATTAGAATCAACAATGTGATAAATCAATATTATAATGCATACAGTGAGATATCTAGTAACATTATAATAAAGTTCTTAGATAACCAAAGCGTAGAAGGAAAGAAAGAAAAACAGAGAAAGTAAGAATATTTGCATAAAAAATTATAATAAATTACTAATGAGGCGAACTGATGTACCTACAAGAAAGTACCAGTGCAGAATAAATTAAATGGTAAAATATAGTGAATGAAAGCAATGCATATAGGTACAATTAGCAATGAAGTAAACAAGTAATTACAGGAGGTTTATATACTTCTTCAAGGAAAATCATTACTTATGTCCAGAGAATTTGCCTTTTAATATGTAAAGATAAAGGGGTGGTATATGCTCCATGTAGTCTATGATTATAATATACACCATACCACCCTGCTTGAAAAAATATATGGACATTAAAAGTACAGTCATTCCAATCATCAGAAAGACCACCTAAGATTACATTTGTAAAACTGAAAGATATATGTGTATGGAAACTATAGTTGATTTGTGACCAAACCTTTAACCAAAATTGGTAAGTAGTCGGACATTCGAATAACATATATTTTACATCTGAACCAGAAGTGTTGTGTGACCAACAATATGGAGAGACAATGGAATTAAATTTGTGTAACATAGCTGGAGTGACCATGAGCCTATTGTAAATGAAAAATAGAGTTTGGGTTGTGTTAGCGGAACAAGATGTTTGGGGATCTCAAGCCAAGTTTTGCTCCATAGAGATGTAGGAAACAAAGTCTGCAAATCAGATTCTCATTGTAACTCCAATATTGTGTTTTTGTCTAATAGCTGGGTAGGAAATGAGAATGCTGTAAATACGCGAGGCTGTGGGAAGGGTTGATAACACAGGTTGTAGATTGGAAGTAGTAGAGGGAGTAGTAGAAGTAAGAGTGGGACTTGAATATAGAGTATTGTAAGAATTAGAAATGCCCTGAATCAAAGAATTTAATTTGTTTTCATATGAGGGAGGGAAATTAAATGGGATTGAGATTGAGAGAAGCAAATACAGGATTGTTCTTGAAATAATTGGTGGCTCCATAAAAAATGTGCATGTCTACGGGTTTTCCAATAGACAGTTCTGTTGTTAATTTTAATAAGTTTATCATACCAAATTGAGGATTGAAGAATATAATCAATATTAGAAGAAAAATAAACATATATTGGGAGCAATAGCCAACAAGCATTTTTAAGAACAGGAAGAGACATGGAAGTAGGGCGTGGAGTAAACAACAACAATTCTGAAAAAGAAAAGAGATGAATAAAAACAATTCTAACACCCTGCATATGGTGGAGTCACTTGCGTATTGGTGATTTTGATAAAGAACCGAATGCTTCAAAAAGAAAGCATTATGGTATGCTTGAAAATTACCTACTGAGAAACAAACAAGGATTTGTATTGTTCCATAAAAAAGAAGTTAAAATAGTATATATTTTATTAAACAATAGAAGTTGGCATATTGATGGGGATTGCATTAAAAAAAAGATAAATTGGATCCAACCCACCCAACCAAGAAAGAAACAATGGATTCCATTGGGAGCTAGAAGTTGTTAAAGAAGCAAGAAGATGGAAGACTTAAGGGTGATTGTGGTTTTAACAGCATCAGAAAACCAAATACCCACATATTTTACTGGAGTCCAGAGAAAGTTTGATGATAAAAAGTCATGTTTAAGACACAACTTATTTAGCGGAAGGATCTCACGCTTATCAGAATTTCATTTATTGCCTGAGATTAAAGTAAAAGCAGAGACTGTGTCTAGAAATGGTTGTAAGGAGGAACCAGGAGAAGACATATATAAAAGAATGTTGTCTCAATAAACTGAGAATTCAATCTCTTCATCTCAGTGTTTGTATCCTTGTATACTATTATGGTGCCGATTCCGATTGGGTAAAAAAAATTCCCGTACGACTCGTATCTGTATATTTTTACGTACGATTCGTACAAGTCCCGTCCCACCGGTGAAGTACGATTCGTACGTGAAAAATACATAAGATTCGTATCGGGAAAAGGTCTACGAGACGCACCCGGACAGTTTTACGTACAAATCGTAAAACTGAAGTCCGAGCGCACAAGTACGATCCGTACCGCCCTTCCGAATACACAAGCGTATGTAAAACGTCCCGTACGTAGCGAACTCCGTACCACTCGTATCCTGGGTAAACTTGTGCCTGGGATACGAGTCGTACAGCCCCCCCCTCTGCCCCACGTATGTCCGCACGTACCCCCGTATGTCAGCACCGTACCCCCCGTATGTCAGCACTGTACCCCCCATGTCCGCACCGTACCCCAGCCCCGTACTTGTACGCACCATACCCCAGCCCCGTACTTGGACGCACCGTACCCCAGCCCCGTCCTTGTACGCACCGTACCCCAGCACCGTACCCCAGCCCCGTCCGTGTACGCACCGTACCCCAGCACCGTACCCCAGCCCCGTACTTGTACGCGCCGTGCCCCAGCACCGTTCCCCAGCCCCGTACTTGGACGCACCATACCCCAGCCCTGTCTGTGTACGCACCATACCCCAGCACCGTACCCCAACCCCGTACTTTTACGCACCGTACCCCAGCACTGTACCCCAGCCCCGTACTTGTACGCACCGTACCCCATCCCCGTACTTGTACGCACCGTACCCCAGCACCGTACCCCAGCCCTGTATTTGGACGCACCGTACCCCAGCCCCGTACTTGGACGCACCATACCCCAGCCCTGTACTTGGATGCACCGTACCCCAGCCCCGTCCCCCAGCATCGCGTATGTACGGACCCTACAACAACATTGCGTATGCGAGCACGGTACAACAACATCACGTATGTACGCACCTTACATACGCGAAAACGACTCGTACTGAACCAGGACACTGTAAAACAGCACAAGGAGGGTCAATTCGACTCGCACAACACCACAAAACACGTCTACAGTAGAAAAAACATAAAAATGACTGACCTGGCACATCCAAACAGGCAAACAGAGGCCCAAACTCACAACCACATCTTATAACACACCCACCAAAATTTCAAACTCAGGCACACCCACAGATGGACCAATAAAAAGGGCCCACACACACAAACCATGAGCCTTTGCAACAGACTCACTGCAGCTACAGAGCATACTCCAACAACTGCACCCATACACCTTAACATATACACCTTCACACAAACTCCTTCACACATACCCCTCTTCACATTCCCACACACACCTTCACATTCACATCCACACACCCACAACCATCCACACCTTCACCCCACACTATGCCCACAGACAAGAATCCAAAGTTCACAAGGGAGGAGCTGGATATCCTTGTCAACGAAGTCATCAGAGTCGAGCCACAGCTCTTTGGAACATTGGTCAGACAGACCAGCATAGCTGAAAAACACGCCTGTGGCAGAGGATCGTCGATAGGGTGAATGCTGTTGCACCCATCAGAAGGACCAGGAATGAATGCCAAGCCAGGTGGTACGATCTGCGGAGGGCAGTCAAGTGCAAAATGAACGAGGACCACGCCCTGAGCAACATCACTGGAGGTGGGCTGCCCCGCAGACCGGTACATTACCATCCCTGGGAGGAGAAGGTGATGGCCCTGCTTCCACCGGTGGGAGTACACGGACTTCAAGGACTTCCAGAGCCTTGTGAGTACACAAACAACTCATGGAACATGGGGGGACTAGCATCCACACCCCAACTACACAAAATGCTCACAACTACCCCCAAGCCCTCACCGGACACAACCACACTCAAAAACAACGCTCATGCCACTAACATGTGTATGCCCCATTCACAAAGCAAGGTCATGCCATGTCCCAGGCTACACGAAGCACTAACCCAAGACTGGATGTCCGGGATTCTGGGAGAGGGGGGCTCACAAAACACATTGTACAACTCTGAATCAGACACCATTGCCCTCAGCCCATATGGCCCAGTTACATACCCATGCACCATGCTCAATGCACAGGGACTGGCTAAGTACTGACAAGGTAGCTGACACTTGGCCCTGCTGTAGGCAGCACAAGGCCCTCCTGTGACCACTGCAAACTCAAACACCAACACAACAAGCTCAGATATCTAGGACAGGAACTCACACTCACTGTCATGACAGCATGCTCCATGGGGGGGCAGATACATCACCTGGGAGACCCACTGCCAAATCACACTACACCCACCAGCAGGCCCTGTCACACACACCCCTTACACAAGCACACATCCTGGGGCAGGCAATGGATTTACCCACTCTCACAATGGACATGTGACACAACAAGATCAATCCATAGCCAAAGAAGCATCCAAGCCAAAAATCTACATGTCAAACACTCAGGAGAACATATCAATCTGTCCCCCGCAACACACCCATCCACAAGTGAACATTGAGGAGAATGCTAGGCACATACAACTACCTGGAGGAACTGTGCCAACTAGAATATGTATGAAACATGGATGTCGCATTAAACAGCATTAACATTGTCTCTCTCTCACACACAGGGCAACCTCATGGATCTCCCCCCAACAATGGGGGGGAAGAATCACAGTCCCAGGCTCGGGAGGAACCTGAGCCCACCGGCAGCGACGCCTCGCAACACTCCGTGGATGACTCCAACCCACCTGGACCCTCTGGTGTCCACGCCCCTGCAGCACCTGCTTCAGGAACATCTGTGCCAACCACCACCCCCATACCTGCCACATCCCAGGAGACACCCAGGAGCCCTGCCAGCTCTGAACAACTGAGCCAGTCTGACCTGGAGGGACAAGGTTCGCCGGGCACCCAGGAGGAGGCAGACAACCCCGCAACTGCCATCCCTCAGGGGTCCCGTAGACCCGATGTGCCCACAACGGCAGGCCAGGCTCGTGTGGGCATGGGTGGTGGGAGTGGAGGCAGGCGGAGGCGAGAGCCTGACCAGCCAGCTGAAGGGACCGGTATGTCACACATACGCAACATCATGGACGCAAACCGGCGTGACACCAGGGCCATCAGCCAGGTAGTGTAGAGCCTCACAGAGATTAGGAACCAGCTGGCCGAGCAACACGCCAGTCAACAAGAACACCAAGGACGGATGAAGGTAAGACTGGATGAGCTCCTGGCGGTGCAAATGGACATAAGCCGTTCACTCCGTCGGATCGCCGACAACATGGGCAACCCTCCCTGTGCCACCAGGCGAAGACCACCACCAGCCACAGGGAGGGAGGAGGAGGAGGATTCGTCTGACGGAGCGTCCCAAACATCGTCAAGGCCTGCATATGAGGGTACCGCGAGGAAGGTGGGTCGTCCACGGAAAAGACCGTGAGAGGCAGCGGACCATCCACATCTCCCAGGTCACCTGGCCTGGCACCTGGTCTTCATGCGCAACAGCATCACCTCATTCACTGACATTCTCTGCCACATGGACTTGCTGGTCACAGTCTGACCAATGATGACAAACACTGTGTTCTGGACTATGATGACTTCAAATGCCAAGGATCCCATCTCCCCCTGTGAACTTTGGATTCTAGCCACACTGTATAGCACCTATTTGTTCCCACAAAACACGCCCCCCACCGAGAATAAAACGAAATTTCTCTAAATTGATGTTGCAGTGATTTTGCATGAGTCCACAACATATGTGTGGAGAAATGTCAAACTATGCCTGAGTGTTGAACTAACTCCAGCCATCCATACCCTGGGATCCGAGTCCGGTACAGGACACACATGGGTCACAATGTATCATCCAATACAGACATGGAGCACAATACTCACCCGTGATGGCCTCAAGCTGCTGAGGGGGGGCTTGCAATACTGTGCGGACAGACCAATTTGGAAGAGTATCATTAAGGCGTAGAGGTCATGGCTCATGTGGAGGTTCCCGGGGAGGGAGTCCCAGGTATGTTTGGCCAGGTGGGAGAACTATCTCCTGCATGCTGGTGGATGTGAAGAATGGTGGCCAGGGCAAGGTTGGATGCACGGAGTTGGCCCAACGGGGTCTTGGATGACAGACGTCCAAGGTTGGTTTGGGGTCTGGGGTTGTGGACTGCCTCCTGAGTGTGGGTGAGGAGTGTGAAGGTCATCCTGCAGAACACAGTGATCCATTGCAGCTATCTCAGGTGGACGGTGATGTGGCTGGGGCACGGGATGTTGAAGCTGAGGTGTGCAGATGCACCCTGGATGTGGACAAGTTTTCCAGGAGTTTGGCTGTTCTTGTATAGGGTGGGGCTGTAGTTGACATGGCTGGTGTCGTGGACCTGGGGGACGGTCTGTCTTGCCTTGGAGTGGATCTATCTATGGATCATGTGCATCATGCGGAGGGTGTTGCAGCATGAGGTACAGATGCTGGTGAGTTGCATGGCAATTGTGAGCGAGGAGTCCATGATGCACACCATCTTGCGTGTGTGGCCACTGGGTGCTGGTGCAGTGCCCTGGCGGGTGGGACACAAGGAGTTGACCCAGCTGTAAGAGGACAATCCTCAGATGATGACCTCAGTCCTGGCCAAGTCCAGCCACAGGTGGCTGATGTTCAGACATTCATCAAGGGACCTCATGCCTTCTTGAAGGTTGGAACTGGCAATGGCTGTGTCTTTGGTGAGGTGAGGAGCAGCTGGCTGTCAATGGCACACGAGATGATGATGAGGTTGTGTGCGCATGTGATGGTGGAGAGGGGGGTCATGTACACATTGAAGATTGACACGCTGAGAGATGAGCACTGGGCCATGTGCCAGATGATGCCACTGTACTACATGCTTAAGGCTTGAGTCCCACTCCCATGGCCTTGCTGGTGAGCTACTTGGTGATTTTATCCTGGTCCATCCCCTGGATACCAGTGTTGGAGATGTGTGAGCTGACAGTGTGTGAGCACATCATGTATAATGCTGTGGAGAGGTCAAGGGGGGTGGCCTCACCATTGTTGAGCAGGGCAAAGTTGTCAGAGTTGGTGACAATGATGACGGTTGCAGTGGGGTGATTACTGTGGAAGATGGTCTTGTGCAGGTTGCCTGGCGCTCTTTGCGTGGAGGAAGTTTGTCAGTTGCTCGTTGCCTGTCTTCCTGATGACATTTGCTGGCTAGAGAAGCACAGTGATGTTCCTTGAGAGCCTGCGTTCCTGCCGTCCGTTGTCTAAGAAGGGCCTGGGTCACTGCATGCCTCTATCTACCATGGAATGTGGCTAACTCTAATGATACATACATGACGTGCTGGACGGGGGCTACAAGGATGGGGAATGATGTGGTTGAGATGTTATGTGGGAAGGGGCCTGATGGAGATCCCCAGTGGATGTTGCACATGAGCCGGGTGTTGTATCTCCTGATGATGGAAGTGCTAAACCTGAGGGGTTTGGTCCTGCATATAATAGTGCGTTCTGCCTCTGTGTGCCAAGGCTTGCGTGCATGTCCATGAGCTTGCAGTGGTAGAAAGTTGCAAGGGATTGGCTCAGCCTTGCAAGGGTGGGGTGTCTTTTGGATGGAGAGCTGATGTCAGTGCACTCACAATGCTGATGAGCTCCTTGATGTCTTGCGCTTTTTTGGCTTCAGCACCATCTGAAGGATCTCCAATTGTCCTTGCTGATGACATGGTGATGGCTGTGTGTGCCGTTTTCCTGGGTTGTAAGGCCACTGATGGTTATTTGTGTTGCAAGCTGTACACAAGAGTCCTGCTAGATGTGTATGAGTCCAGTAGGTCTGCCTCGTCCCAGGTGGCTTAATTGTTGATGTGCGTCACAGGAAAGTCAATCAACGTGGCTAGATTGTTGGATCAGTTGCTGATCCAGTGTGTGAGGTTGCAGGGTGTGGCGGTGGTGTTGGTTCCAGTGTCCCACACAGCATGTCTGTGTTGACTTACATCAAGCATCCTTGGTAGCGGGGTGTGTGGCAGTGTGTTGCTTGTCGGAGACGTGGATGCTAATGTGGATGGACCAATGATGGATGCTGGTGTGGTTCTCATCCAGCCAGAAGTTCCTAGCCCACAGCCACATGTGTCCTGTGGATGTGAGGGCGTGCGTAAAGATGGACGTGTTGATGGCTTTGCGGAATTGTGGATGTAGGCCTGGAGATCTGTAGATGAGTGTTACTCTGAGGGTTTGCAGGGGGTTTGTGCCAAACCAGATTTGTGACCCTGAGTGCGTACTTGGGAATAGATATCAATTCATGCTCCGGGATTGTTATTGCCGTCCCTGCGGGTGCTCTTGTATCCGTCTGAGAAGGCAATGAAGAAGTTGTGTGCTGAGGATGCTTTTATCCAGGTCACTGTCATGAAGGTGATGTGTGAGCCTGTTGTGTTGAGGAGGTAACAGAGTCCAATGGCGTGCTGTTGGACGGAGCCGGTGTGGAGTAGGAGGGACATGACCTGGTTGGTGAGATAGGGCCTTGAAGGCGGGGCAGCGCTGTGTAGGCAGTTGGAGTTGCACACTCAGCATGCGAAGGTGTCGTGTGTGCGCTTTGGGTATGCCTGAGAGCAGGCGGTTGCTTTTCGGTTGGACATTGCTTGGAGGGTGGCTGCAACATGAGACTGTTGTGTGATGTGGGTCATGCAAGGACATGAGGGTCGTGCAATGTGCATGTTGCATGCGCTGACGGTCCTGCCTTTTGCACCGCGTGGCCGCAACAGTGGCACAGACAAGCTGATGACAGCCTAATGAATGGGTGGAGGGAGGAAGGGAGGAGCATCTTGGAGGCGTGTGGGTTGCAGAATCCGGGAACTTGGTGGACCCTTGCCGCAGGGACCGCAGCAGCAGGCGGCATGCACTGGAAACTAGGCCGAAAGTAGCACACAAAGACAAGGATGTCAGAAAGGACAACTGCAACAGGCGTACGTAAAGGAAGGAGTGTCAGGTTACTCATTGCTCACCCAGAGAAAATGGATGAACAATTACCAAAGACGACTGACACAGGATCAGGAAACAGAAGGCCGAGCTGTGCACAGGAGACACACCCTCAGCAGGCTTTGACGGCCCGTTGGGGGGAGCAACCTGCCCAAATACATACACAACCATGGACTTCATGCACAATAGAGATCATTAGCCATGAAGAACTGCATGCATGTTGCCGAACTACACATACACTCATATGCACATTCTTTGACAACTATGCCAGAGATGACGCATGCAAAGTGGCAAGAGACCTGCATTGACAGAGATGAGGCACTTTGGAGGGTGAGGAACACCTTTATTACTCAAACTCACACTAAGGGAAATGCATCAATATGAACAGTCTCACAGGTCATTTGTCTGAACATGTGGGACCTACGCTGGACACCCCCTTCACAACACGGGTGTTGTAAATCCAAATGAACTGGAACACAAGTTAAGGGGATGAGCCAAACACCTCCTGCTGCACACGGAGAGGCTGCAATTCCCCATTGAGCCTGTTATGGGGATGTCCCACACTATGTCCACCCGTAGCATCCCGTATGTTTCAGAGGGAAGCTTTACACACATTGATGCCTTCAGCAGAATCCAAAATCCATTACAGATGACTGTCACGAAGGGTGACTATCAATTCATGGGAGTCATGCTACATGTTATGTGCCCCATGGTGAGTCGAAATGTATGCATGGTAACACAACATGCACAGAAGCAGTCCCCACACATTCCAAACACGTACCACCCCCAAAATGCCTGGCTGCAATCCTTACCCAAAATGACATTTCCCCATGTCCGTGCATGGAACCCTGATTCAGCACACGTTGCAATACTCATGAGGAATAGCAGGAGGACAACGATGACACGAGCAGACAACATGCGCAAGAACCTGCGAATGACAGACACACGAGAAGTCAGCTCAAAGATTTTTCTCCGCACACATGGTCATTTACTAAACAGGAACTATTGTGTCCCCATGCTAATTTAAAAGAAAGTGTCTCTGCAAAAATGTGTGGAATGACATCATCACTCGAGTGACACATCAGAACACACATCTAAGTCACTTAGCATACAGTCAGCTGGACACACACATTGCAACACATGCCACCCAAGGCTACAAGCGTGCACACTCAGACCCAGTGACTCACCATTATGAGAAGAAGTTGCGTATGAGCTGACTCTGGATATCCTCCTCCTCCGCCTCACTTGCCTCGTGACCAAGCCCTTCATCCTGCACGGGTGGATGTTCCTGCTCATCCTGCTCCAGGTTGAGTGGCACTGCCTTCTCCACTGCCATGTTGTGCAGCATGCAGCACACGAGGAAGATTTTGCAGACCTTTGCCGGTGCATATGGGAGGGACCCGCCTGTCTTGTGAAGGCACCGGAATCGGCTCTTCAGGAGGCCAAACGTCCGCTCAATCACTCGCCTGGTCTGCCCGTGTGCATTGTTCTACCGGTGATCTGCAGCTGATCTTGGGTTGCGGAGAGGTGTCATCCGCCATGGCATGTTGGGATAGCCAGAGTCCCCTACATGGAAACATCGTGTAAATAAGTGGGTCAGGAGATGCCGTAAGAGCCAAATATACCGCAACACATAGGACAAACAGAGTATACCCACCAACAAGACATGCTCATTCGTTGTGCAGCCGCAGCATCATTTGTGGCACCCTGCTACGCCTCATGATGTAGGCATTGTGTGCTGACCCTGGAAAACGTGCACAGACATGGGAAATCAGCATGTTAGGAAGACACACCACAAGGGCATTTATAGAGTGGTAATGATTACGTTTGCGATAGGCTACCTCCTGTGCCTGTGGTGGTACCAAAGCCACATGTGTCCCATCAATGGACCCAATGACATGGGGCATCCCTCCCAGGGCATAGAAATCACCCTTGACACCTGTCAACGCCTCAGCAGTAGGAAAATGGATGAATTCATCAAGGTGCTCCAACATGGCTGCCAAAACATCACACAGGACACGGCTGAACATTGTCTGTGACATGCCACCAACATCAGCTATGGTGAATTGAAACGTACCTGTGGCAAAAAAATGTAGGGCTGCCATCACCTTCATCTTGGGGGTCAGCGCAGTAGGATACATGTGTCGCGGTTGGAGGTGTGGTGCCAGCTTGTCGG